>NC_082675.1:10032500-11307500 GCF_025265405.1 Mesoplodon densirostris
CACTGCTTTTCCCCTCCTTTCCTGTGTTTCTCCAGTGCCTCTGGTTAGTCTGCTCTGCTCAGGACACTAACTTCTCCTTTTGTTTTTCCTCAGGTGTTGGACAATCAGATAAAGAAAGACCTAGCCGACAAGGAGACTTTGGAGAATCTGATGCAGAGACACGAAGAGGAGGCCCACGAGAAAGGCAAGATTCTCAGCGAGCAGAAGGCGGTAGGTAGACAGAATCACAAAGCCGGTTTCCAAGGGAGGGTGTGTGAACCACGCCAGGAGTCCCCCACCAGAGAAGAGTCCATTTGGTCTGTTTTATCCCATGGAGTCTGCTGCTAACAGAAAGCTCTCTCTGCAGCCCCTTCTCGTAAAAGCAGCGGCAGTGGTGGCTCGGGGTGGCCAGTTCTGCCCTTCACGCCCTTCTTTAAGAACGCACGCTGACCTGCGTCAACTAGAACCCTGTCTTTCAACACACCAACCCCCCGCCACCTCCCCGACGAAGTGCCTGGTGGCCTGTGGCCTCCCTTAGGCATCTGGTTTCCTTTCAAATCTGTGTAGGCAGATGTTTCAGAAACTTGCAGCTTAAGAGTTTCCCCTGTTGTGCTTGTTAATCTACTTATTATCTCAGACCCTACCGAGACTTTTCACAACAGAATCTCTAAAGGAGGGTCCTGGGAAGTGATATTTTTAACCAGCACCCCACCCGCCCCTTTTCTGCCCTGGCCAATTCTTAGGATTCATTAAGTTGGGGAAGCTCTGATGCAGAGAATCTAGGACAGTAGGGGCTGGGTGAGAAGGAATCACCCAGAGAATGACAGGCTCATGGGTGATGAGAAATAGGAACTTGCAGATGCAAGTTTAGAGGCTGTGGCAGGCTCAGGGTGCATATGGACGACACGGGGATTTCACAAGGCCTGTCAACTCACGGAATGCCAGGTTCCTCAAGAGGTCCGCCCGTGTGTGCTTACTGCAGGCCCCTTAGCTAGTGAGGGCATATGCAGTCTCCGTTTGATAAAACAAGTGAGTGCCATCGTTGGAGCAGTGAGATCTACGCTCCTCAGGGTACAGGCTAGTTGAGTCTCTGGTCCAATGGCCTGCCTTTCAGTTGACACTTTTCCTCACTTACGTGGCCCACTTCCCTCTCATTCCGGTGTTACTGTCTGTGTGCGAGGTGCCAAAGATCCCTCGTGTTTCAGATGATCAACGCCATGGATTCCAAGATCAGATCCCTGGAACAGAGGATAGTGGAATTGTCGGAAGCCAATAAACTTGCGGCAAACAGCAGTCTCTTTACCCAGAGGAACATGTAAGTGTTCAGATTCTAACTGTGTGCTTGATCCCGCTTTGGTCTTCTCTCCTGGGCACAAACTCTGTTCTTCTGTCGGCAGAGCAGGAGTGGATTTAACGACTCCTGTGGCGGGGCCCAGCCTCCGTATACTTACGTCCTTTTGCCCTCTCTGAAGTGGTCTCACTCTACCCGCCCTCTCTTTTGAGCCGCGTTTTCTTAAATGCTTCAAGTTACCATCCCATCACTGAGTGTTTTGCTCTCTCTAATGAGGTAATTTACAGTTTGCTTCTGGAGACCTCATTCCCCACACTCGCCTCCTGTAATCAGCCAGAGGTGATCTCAGGTGTGCCCAACTGGGCCATCCATTTCGCTGTTGTGAAGTTGGGCCCTTGGGGGTGAGTTTTGGGGTTCGGCAAGGACTCTCCTATGTTCTGGGAGCTCTTTGATCTTAATCTTTTCCCCCAAAGAATTACAGTCTCCTTAAGAGATCTTAAACGTTCCCATCTTAGTTTAAACCAGCTTGGTAGGCCGCTGTCCGATCTTTGAGTTATTCCAGCTTCTGAGCGGCCTGGTGAAGAGGTGAGCAAGGTCGACAGAGAAGTAGAAGGAGTAGCATCCTTTCTCCTCATCGCCCTCTCTTCCCCAGCGCCTGTCTTAGTGAGTCGTCAGGGTGCTCCTGTACTCTCAGGAGGCCCTTTCTGCTCTCCTATACAGACTGGAAAAATAAAAAGGTCTACCAAAGGAGTGAAATGATAGTATCTCTTGAATCCCCCTTGACCATACTGAATCCCGTTGACGAGGGACTCTGCGCGGTGGGGACTGAACGGGCCCCAGGTCCCCATGCTGCGGCCATGCACACGAGGCCGGGTCAGGGTGGCGCTAACCTGGGAACGAGTGTGGTCCACTTGCTCAGATGCACCTCTCACTCCCCTTCTGCCTGTCCTTCTGCGGGGACATGCTCACCTCTAACGGGACTGTGATTTTGCTTGGCTCCTCCCACCACCCCCACCAGGAAGGCCCAGGAAGAAATGATTTCAGAACTCAGGCAGCAGAAGTTTTACCTGGAGACACAGGCTGGGAAACTGGAGGCCCAGAACCGGAAGCTGGAGGAGCAGCTGGAAAAAATCAGCCACCAAGACCACAGTGACAAGAATCGTCTGCTGGAGCTGGAGACCAGGCTGCGGGAGGTGAGAGTGAGGGGTGATCTCCCGAGGCTATTTGTTGGAGGACCCAGGGGCTCCCAGTCATCCAAGTGTCAAGCACAAATACTTACATGAGAGCCATTGTGTGTGGTGGTGAAGAGTGCAGACAGGGCCGTGGGCGTCTGCGTTAGAATTCCACTTCCCCTTTTTAGGAGTTTGGTAACCTCGGGTCGGGCAGGCTACCCTACCACCTCTGTGCTTGAGTTTCCTCATCTGTAAAATGGCCATGAAAACGTATCTCCCTCACGGGGTCACATGAGGATGACGTGAATTGGTGCATCTTCAAATGGGGCACAGTGATCCCTCCTGTATCCTGATTCATTGAGGGCCACATGACTGTGTCCCTGCACGGAGTTTAGCACATAGTACGGCTTAATGACAGTGACAGAGGCCCCCCCCCCACCATGACAGTGGGAGACTAAAAGAGAAATCTAAACTTTAGGTTTGTCTGATGGAAGGTGATTCGCTTCAGAGGTATTGGGTTGGCCAAAAAGTTCGTTTGGGTTTTTACATAAGACGGAAGAACCCTAATGAACTTTTGGGCCAATCCAATATAAGGAAGCTGGGAAGGGCGGCCAGGTTTGGGGAGGGAAATACCACACATTTGGTTGTGAACCTTTGGAGGTTGACTGAAGCTGTGACTTGACACGGCTCACTGTGTATTTATCAGATGCCTACTCTGTGCCAATTAGTAGCCAGATAGACAGTGGTGACAAGACAGACCCATCCCTGATCTCGGGGGCTGTCAGCCTAGCAGGTGGGTTTAGCTGGCCCTGGCAGAGGCAGGAGTTCAGGAGGGTGGTCCTTGGAAGTGGGACATCCCAGCTGGGCGTAGAGACACTGGGCTCAAATATTTGTGATGGAATTCTTCAAAGCGGAGATGATCTCTCTTAAGGCAAAGACCATTAAGCAGACAGTCTTCAGTTAAGGACCCAACCTTGAATTCTGACGCTTAGGAATGTCTTCATTTGTACTGGAGTATTAAAATGAGGCCACTTCTCCCAAGGGCAGGAGTGGTCAAGGTGTGGACCCCTCTCTGTTAGGACCACATGGCCTGTGTGTTGAAATGCAGATTCCTGGGCGGCTTCCTCCCTCAGCTTTTTGAATGGAATCGGGGTGGGGTGGGGGTGAGGAACAGGGATTTGCATTTTTAACCAGTGCCCTGGGTGATGCTTATGCTTCCGGAGTTTGAGGGCTATTGTTCTAGGTTATCCAGAAGCCTTAGGCGGTGCTTTTACTTTTCTAATCCAGGCGATATTTTTACTTCAGTAAGTTTAACCACACTTCCCCGTAGTGTCAGCCTTAGGAGTGTGAGTGTAAATAACTCGGATAGATTTCTCTGAGCGTGGGAACGCTGGCTGGCTGTCTTTTGCTTTCCCTTCCCACAAATGTCTCTCTTGTGTGTCTGCCCTGCAGCTGTAGCTCCTCTGGGCACTAACCTGCCCCAGGGAAGGCGTGGTGCTTTGTTCTCCAGTCAGTATAGCCAGCCCCACAGGGGCGGTGGGAGAAATTTAGGATGCTTCCTGAGGGGCTCAGGCTGTATATGCTCCAGGGGAGTCTGGAGTTTAGCTTTATCTATTTATTTATTTTAAAATTTTTATGGGAGTATAGTTGATTTACAATGCTGTGTTAGTTTCTGCTGTACAGCAAAGTGAACCAGTTATACATATATGTATAGCTACTCTTTTTTAGATTCTTTTCCCATACAGGTCATTACAGAGTATTGAGTAGAGTTCCCTGTGCTCTATAGTAGGTCCTTATTAGTTATCTATTTTATGTATAGTAGTGTGTATATGTCAGTCCCAAATCTCCCAATTTATCCCTCTCCCCCTTTCCCCTTCCCCAGTAACCATAAGTTTGTTTTCTACATCTGTGAGTCTATTTCTGTTTTGTAAATAAGTTCATTTGTACCATTCTTTTTAGATTCCACATGTAAGTGATATCATATGATTTTTGTCTTTCTCTGACTTACTTCACTAGTATGACAATCTGTAGGTCTATCCATGTTGCTGAAAATGACATTATTTTGTTCTTTTTTGTGGCTGAGTAATATTCCATTGTATATATGTACCGCATCTTCTTTATCCATTCCTCTGTCGATGGACATTTAGGTTGCTTCCATGACCTGGCTATTGTAAATAGTGCCGCAGTGAATATTGGGGTGCATGTGTCTTTCTGAATTATGGTTTTCTCCAGATATATGCCCAGGAGTGGGATTGCTGGATCACATGGTAGCTCTATTTTTAGTTTTTTAAGGAACCTCCATACTGTTCTCCATAGTGGCTGCACCAATTTACATTCCTACCAGCAGTGCAGGAGGGTTCCCTTTTCTCCACACCCTCCCCAGCAGTTATTGTTTGTAGATTTTTTGATGGTGGCCATTCTCACCCATATGAGGTGATACCTCACTGTAGGTTGTGTGTGTGTGTGTGTGTGTGTGTGCGCGCGCACGCGCGCGCGCAGTACATGGGCCTCTCACTGCTGTGGCCTCTCCCGTTGCAGAGCAGAGGCTCCAGGCGTGCAGGCCCAGCAGCCATGGCTCATGGGCCTAGCCGCTCTGCGGCATGTGGGATCCTCCCGGACCAGGGCACGAACCCGCATCCCCTGTATTGGCAGGCGGACTCCCAACCACTGCACCACCAAGGAAGCCCCTCACTGTAGTTTTGATTTGCATTTCTCTAATAATTAGCCATGTCGAGCATCTTTTCATGTGCTTTTTGGCCATCTTTGGAGAAATATCTATTTAGATCTTCTGTCCATTGTTTGATTGGGTTGATTGTTTTTTTTTTTGATGTTGAGCTGCATGAGCTGTTTGTATATTTTGGAGATTAGTCCCTTGTCAGTCACTTTGTTTGCACATATTTTCTCCTGGAGTTTAGCTTTAAATCTAGCCAGGCGGTCCGCCTTCTCTTTGCCACGTGCTGCCATTGCGATTGAGGGTAGAGGCCTCAGCCTCAGGTTTGACCCACCTGCAAGGGTCCTGGGCGTCCTTCCCCGCAGCCCATGTGTGCAGTGTTAGCAGTTTTCCAGCAGCGTGTGTGGCGCAGGGCCCCTGGGTCCTCCCTGCATCGGACAGCATCCTGCTCCCCAACTTCCTCCTGACATGTGACAGTGATGTCACTGGCCTCTCATGGTTTTGCCACGTGGCCGTGGGAGTTCTCAGGCATGCTAGCAGAGTCGCAGCCTCCGCTGACTGCTGGCATTTTAATAAGACCAACAGTGAGTAGTTAACCCTGCCACTTTTTAGCTGTGTGACGTCTTCTCAGTTCCTGAATCTCTCGGGCCCACAGTTTGCTTGTCTGTAAAATGGGGGTCCTAGTCATACCATCCTTGCTGGGTTGTTAGGAAGATGAAATGGGTGAAGACAGTGCCTGGCACGCTCCACATGGGTACTGCACCTGCTGCTGTCACATCATCGTTGTCGCCACCGCCGTAGCCATTGTCCTCCTTGTCATCCTCACTAGAGAGAGATCATAGCCTTGGCTTTGGCTGCCGTGGACTCGTTAAGGGCTCCCAGATCCAGCCGACCCGCCCAGACCTGTCTCTTGAGTGTCTGACCTGTTGTCCCCGTAGACATTGGACACCTCCACTCAGATGTCTCCCTTACAGCTCAAGTTCAACGTGTCAAGAGTGAATTTCTTACCCTTCTCCTCAGATTGGCCCTTCCCCTCCTGTCCCCTGTCGTGGCCAGTGGTCTCACTGTCTGTGTAATTCAGATGCCCGGCAACATACGTGTCACCTTTGCCCCCTCTCTGTCCTTTGTTCTCTGTCCCACTCTGCGTTAACCACTACCTCCTGTTGGTTCTCAAGGCTGAATCTTTTAAAGTCTTTCTCCTCTTCATGCCTATGGCCTTTGGGACTTGGGTGTCACCTTTTTCAGGGAGCCTTCTCCGTCCCCCTGGAGCTGGATGGGATGTCTCCTTTGGGTCCCCATGGCCTTTCATGTTTAGCTTGTACCCTTTCGCGTTCAGTGGGCTCTCCAAGGGTAGCTAGCATCTCTTATTTGCTTGGCGTCCCCATATCTGACACAAGGTCTGGTCCCTAGGACAGCTTGTCAGTGTTGGTGACGTCAGCAGATGTGCCAGGGTCTCCCACATCTCCATGCCTTGGACGTCTTGCTTCCTCTGCTTGGAATTTTCTTTCCCTTCTTAGCTGCTTGTTTGGCTCCTGGATTCTTCAACACGGAGATCCCCAGTCACCTCCTCTCCCCCTCTGCTGTGTTCCCATCACATCCCTGCATCTCCTGACCATTGCATTCGACCACAATGTATGGCAATGGTTGGTTTTTATTTTTCTCCCCAACTTGAAGGCAGAGACTGTTTTTCATCTCCGTATTTCCTTTTACACAGAATTTGCCAAGTAAATTTTCTTTTTTCTTTTTTTTATGTTAATAGCGACTGCCTTTAATATTTATTTATTTATTCGTTATTTATTTATTTATTTTGGCTATGCCGGGTCTTAGTTGCAGCATGCGGGATCTTCACTTGCAGCATTTGGGCTTCTTAGTTGCGGCATATGGATTCTTAGTTGCGGCGTGCATGCGAGATCTAGTTCCCCGACCAGGGATTCGAACCCGGGCCCCCTGTATTGGGAGTGTGGAGTCTTACCCACTGGACCAACAGGGAAGTCACAAGTAAATTTATCTTGAATGGACGAAAGGTTGAGTAGATGGATGGATAGATGGGCAGATGGAGGGAAGCATGATTAGTACCCAATATGACCTTAAGTTGGGTTACCTAATCAGAACAAATCAGAGCAGGAATATTTTAAATAAGTAGAATTCAGTCCGTTGTTCTACTTGTATTTCCATTCTAAAGGTGTCCTTGTTACTAATACAATGTTATTTATATGTGTTTACTTTTAAATGTTTTTCTAATAAGAACAACCGTCATCATTTTCATAGGGGATTCTTGCTGTGTGGTTTTTTGTTTTTAGAAGCTTTCCCAAGCATTCGAATATATGAAAGGAAGGGATGGTTTGTACTGATAATATACATTGTATATACTCTTATGTGTTCTCACTCCTGTTGATTTTTGAAACTTATCGAAGTCACAGCTGTTTTTTTGCATTTTTTTTCCTTCTCGGTTGGGTGCTGAGAATTTAATTCCATGACCAAATTTAAGATGCAGATTGCACGGCAGGTTGCGTTTTGGCTTTCTCTTCAGTTAAGGTCAACGGGCATCTCTCTCTCTGTCTCAGGTCAGTCTAGAGCATGAAGAGCAGAAACTGGAGCTCAAGCGGCAGCTCACGGAGCTGCAGCTCTCCCTGCAGGAGCGCGAGTCTCAGCTGACAAGCCTGCAGGCAGCCCGGGCAGCTCTGGAGAGCCAGCTCCGCCAGGCAAAGACGGAGCTGGAGGAGACAACAGCGGAAGCAGAAGAAGAGATCCAGGCGCTCACGGTAGGATGAGTGTGGAGCTGAGGATATTTGCTCACCCTTAGAAATGCCAAGAGAGAAAAAATAAACCAGAGAGATGCTTAATGGGCAGAAAATTGGCTTATGTAGGCTGCTTCCTCTTTGGAATTAGTAAACTAGATCAACTGGGCAATGTCTGAACTTTCCTAAGGATCTTGAAAAGTTCCTCCTTTATTTATGCATTTCCCTCTTTTTAAAATAATCATCGCTATATTTTAAATTTTAGCTTAACCAAAGTCTGTTTACTTGGGTCTTCTACTTTAGTTTTCAATAAACATTAAAAAAATAATAATCTTATAGTAGTCTTTCTACCATATTTTTGTTTTTGTTTTGGTTAACCTCATTTGTGTTCCTTTTTTTTTTTCAAGCTGTAGATTCTGTTTCAAGTCTTTATAGTATGCATTTGGTAGGTTCTGGATGGAAATGATTCTAATGAATGAGAGATTGTTTCTGTAAAGGGAACTGGCTTCCCTGCTCTTTCTGAGAGACTGGTTTGCTCACGTGAAGAGTGTTCTCAGGAGGTATATTGTTGGTGGGTGGCCCCTGGATTTAGACCTTAGTTCTTTCTGCAAGTCTCAAAATGTGACTTCGTTGGCCAGTCTCCCACAGTTGATCCTTCTCACATAGACTGACCCAGGCTAACAAAACTGACAGAATTTTACATGTAAAAATGCCAGTTTACCAGCTTTACAGAGGGAAATACAACCGCCAAGTTGACCAGGTTAATCTTCACATTCTTCCCCTTCAGAGAAATCTACTTATAAATCCCATTTCTCTTGGAAGGCTGCTTGGTGGACCTGGACTCTGGGCATAGAGAGCTGAATGAGTTTAATGGCTGGTGTCAACCAAGCGCATACATTTCTAATGGTAACATACTGTACTTGCCAAGCGGACAGGCACACTCATGCCTGCTGGTCAGGGTACCCCCTTCTGTGGGCAGGGCACAATGCAGCTGATGTTCAGAGTCTTTTTCAATAAGGTACCCAAATGGGTATCTTATTCATTCTGATTCATTTTGGATCCTGTCCCCATCTCCATCAGCAAACACCTCTAAACATCTCTTAGAGTAGGGTTACTTCTGCAGATGATCATGCACTTTTGTTGCTTATGATTTACCCTGCTTAAAACTAATACATGTGTGTTTGTATATATACATATATACATACATATATATATATATAACATATATATATATATATATTTTTTTTTTTAAACTAATTTCCTTCTTAGAAGTTATCTACCACTGTTGGGTGTTTGGGGACCAAATTGGGACCATGATCTGAGAGTGCCAGGGTCTTTATGGACCAGTCCAGGATACAGGGCCTTCCAGGATTCTGGGGATACAGAGTAACTCCTTTATAGAAGATGCTTGTGCATCCTAGATTTTCCAGGACTTATGCCAAGTTCAGATATTGGTTGCAACCTTAGTTTCCAGTGTTTTCTCTATGAAAACACTCATTAAATGATGCCATGTGCCCCCAGTATTTGGTTTGGAAAAAATAGTTAGTGTCTCTTTGTTTATATTCTGCCCTGTTTCAAAAATGGACTGGAAACAGTTCGGAAAGATACGAAACAATATAACAGGATAGAATAAGAAAGAAAAGTCTAAGAGAAGAGAAGTCATAGAAGAAAAAAATGGAGGTAAGGATGAAATGAATATATACGCCAAGAAGGCGTATACACTTCCTGGAGTGGGGTGGATGTGGAGAGAGACAGCCAGATGGCATTTCTTAGCTGCTAAAAGAGACACCTAAAATCCAACCACTATTATATTTAATGCCTTGTATATTAATATTTCTCCCCACATGAACCACCCCAGCTCTGAAAGAAGGAGACATCAGTCGTTTAATCTGTACTTAATGAGTCCTCACTGTGCGCCTAGTGCTGTGTCTTTAGCTTTTTCTCCCCAGGGGACTGGCCTGTAATCCCTCAAACCCTTTTACCCTGGAGTGGAGGAGAAGGAAACGTTTACCTCTCTACTCTGTTGGAATTGGGAGGGAGGCGGTGGTCACGCGTCTTATCCTGCCTGTTTGGAAGGAGGAGGGTGTACAGTAGAGCTTGTGTCGCTGCTGTTTATCTGTGGGGAAATTAGTCTTTCAGTCCTGTCTTGCTGCTGGTTGGAATGTGCCATGTCTAATGGCTGCTGGACGCCTGCACGGCAGCAAGTCACGACTTAATTTAGTCGGATGAGATCACTGCCTCAGAGCATCTTAAAAAAAAAAAGAAAGAAAGAAAGAAAGAAAGAAACAAACCTCCCTAGGTCTGGAAACTAGGGCTCTACGACTCTCACAGATGAGGATCCCTTGGAAAATAGGGCTTGTTCACAATGATGACAGGAAAGTGCCTTTGGTCAAATAGCTGTTTGTAAGCCCATCATGCAGGAATCCAAACCTCACATCAATTTGCCTCAGTTCAGTTTGAAGGCTGTGGGTTTTTCCTCTCCCCTCCTCCTGATTATGTCCCATAAATCTGGTCATGGACCACAGGTGGCCATTGTCTGAATGGCTTTGTTGAATTTGTTCCAAAGAATGTATTTTCTGAGAGAGAGAGAAAATGGTCACAGATGCGGTACCCTGACTCCCTCTCTCATTGTTCTGGTCCAAGTTCAGACCCAACGTAAGCATCAATCAAATTCAATCAGCTGGATCTAAAATGATCTCCTAGGAGGCTTGTTTGCTTCATAGCAGGCTGTTTTATCAAGAAAAGGAAATAGTCAAATGGGCTATTATTGCTTTAATTCTAAGAGGTGGCCACCTCCTCACCTGGGAGGGGAGCAGTTACCCTGTTTGGCTTCTGCCCCTGGGCCAAAAATAGATGGAGCACAGTTAAAAGGAAGCTCTCCTTGAAGAAGTGTGGCAGGGGCCACCAGTCGCCATTGTTGGTCTTCCTCAGGCTTTCTTTTTTCCCACTCTCCCTTTACTCACCCTGTCAATTGCATTTGCATTGAAATTCACTGGCCATTAAAAGCTGAGATTGAGGGCCTCCCTGGTGGCGCAGTGGTTGAGAGTCCGCCTGCCGATGCAGGGGATACGGGTTCGTGCCCCGGTCTGGGAGGATCCCATATGCCGCGGAGCGGCTGGGCCCGTGAGCCATGGCCGCTGAGCCTGCGCGTCCGGAGCCTGTGCTCCGCAACGGGAGAGGCCACAACAGTGAGAGGCCCGCGTACAGCAAAAAAAAAAAAAAAAGCTGAGATTGAGTCAAGGTGGACAGCAACAAGAGAGTCGGATTTAAACAAAAAGCCATGCTTTTAAGATGCTTCAGTGCTTATTGGTGGAAGAGAGAATTTTCCACCTGGAATTGAAATTTATGACTCCATGTAGAGACTTCCCTGGCGGTCCGGTGGTTAAGACTTCGTCTTCCAGCGCAGGGGGGTGTGGGTTCAATCTCTGGTCGGGGAGCTAAGATCCTGCATGCCTTGGGGCCAAAAAACCAAAACATAAAACAGAAGCAATATTGTAACAAGTTCAATAAAGACTTTAAAATGGTCCACATCAAAAAATCTTAAAAAAGAAAAAAAAAAGACTCCGTGTAATGCCTTCTTCTGAGGAAGAGAATTTGAGCATGCGCACTTCATTGCGTGCAGACGTGCGACGTGATGGGAGCGTTGCTCTGAATGGGGCCGCGGGGTAGAGGAACCGTGTGGGCTTGGTGCCCAGCAGCATGGCCCCACGAACACGTTTCATGTCCCTGTCCTCACGTTCTTTTACTGATTTTGTTAAATGACTAATGCTGAATAATCAAGTCAAAAGCTAGAGACACTCGAGAAAGGGATCCTCCCAGCAGAGCGTGATGGTGGGATCCCAGAGTCATCCTCTTTGATTTGTTAAAATCATTAGTCAATGCACGCTCTCTTTCTCTTTTACATAACTATCAATTGTTTTGAATTAGTAACCCATCGGCATGATAGGCAAGATGTGAAATTGGGTCACCTAAGGTGACAGTGTTGCTTGGCGCCTGCCTTCCCAGGGAAAGGGGTGGATGCGTGGAAGCCTGTGTTCTAGGATACTGACCGTGGATCCCAGAAGGCGGTCAGACATCTAAACACATGTTTCCTTTTCACAGTTCTACAGGTATTTTCTCTCATCGAGGTTGCATAATAATTCTCTTTTCTTCACTCCTCTTGTAACTTTCCTTAAAATTAAAGAAGACATAAGTACTCCCCAAAGTGAGTGCCTCTCTGGTTTCCAGGATGCAGCCTGTCCATTCTGTCTCTTGCCACCCAACCTCTAGGTCAGTGGTTCTCAAGTTGTGGGGGGTGTCTGTGGCTCCGTGGGGGGTCCCCAAGTTCAGGTTATTTTCATAATAATACTAAGCTGTCATGTGATGTTTTTCATTGTGTTAACATTTGCACCGATGGTGCAAAAGCAATACTTTTATTTTAAAAGAAATAATAAATATTTGAAAAAATCTGCTTTAACTTCTAATGTGGTTAATAGAGATAGATATAACTCACATAAACAAAAGCCCTTTGGGGTCCTCAATAATTTTTAAGAGGGTAAATATTTATTCCCTGTAGCTTCTAACACCTAATTAACATTCAGATATTTCATTGAGAGAATCCAAAGCTTGTCTTACATATTTTATTACCTTTATATATAATGTGACCTTTTGCTTTTTGTGCATTTGTTTTACAACTTATTTCAAAGGAACATAAAACATGTTTCTTGCCATTTTAAAGCTCAGATCAATTCAATGATTGTTACAGTACTTTCAGCAGTCACAACAGTCACAACTACATTTTGTGTTTATATTTCAGTCAATAATCAAGAGCCATAATGATGGTAGTTCCTTACATTATACCCTCAAAGAGGAGTGTCATTTGATGTGTCAGAGTGATCCAAAGGCCTCATGATGGTAAATTATAATAGAAATATTAGTGATTGAAATTTCAGGCTCCTGTGGGCCAGTTAGGCAAGTTTCTACTGGTGTGGTGTTATTTGGAAACTTTGCTATTAGTCAGAAAGTGGAACAGGTCTTCTATCCCTCAGTCTAGGCCAGAAAGCTTTTTTATAATCATTGCTTAGGCTTTGAAGAAGTTAACTCCACCTTCAGCTTCCTGTTTCTGTCTGAGTAATTTCACACCAAATAGTCATTTAAGAGTGGAGGTTGGCAAGCTATAGCCAGTGGGCCAAATTTAGTCTGCTTCCTGTAAATAAAGTTTTATTGACACACAATCACACCCATTTGTGTACATATTATCTGTGGGTGGTTTTGTGCTGTGAGGGCAGAGTTGAGTAGTTGTGACAGAGACTGAGTGGCCTTCAAAGCCAAAAATATTTACTATCTGATCCTTACAAGAAAAAAGTTGCTCCTTCCTGCTCTAGAATTTACTAACCTAAGGATACTTCCTCTAGGATACTCACAGATGAGATTCATCAGTGATACAAATAGACATGTTCCTAATTTGGATAAATAGTATTCTTGCCCCATTAAATTAATAAATCTCTCATATCATTATTAGGCAAAAAACAGAGTTTTGGGGAAAAAATCATCTATTAAATTAGTTTTTAAAATAGGGGCTAATTATTTGAGATGATTCTAAGTGATAACTCTTAATTTATGAATCTGTAAGTTCGTCTGTGCAATTACTGATTTTTGTTTTGTTTTACCGTTTTTCCAGTCCTCTTCATTCTTTTGTGTAGATTTAAATCTCTGGTTGTCATCTTCTGCCTGAAAGACTTCCTTTAACATTTCTTATAGTACAGGTGTGTGGGTGGCAGATTCTTTCAGCTTTTGTGTGTCTGGAAAGGTCTTTATTTTGCCTTCATTTTTGAAAGATACTTTTGCTGGGTATAGAATTCTAGGTTGACAGATTTTTGTTTTTATTTTCCTTTCAGTACTTTAAAGATGTTGCTCCACTGTCTTCTAGCTTACTCCCCTCCAAAACCCCTCCAGCCTCACTGGGAGAAATCTTTCTTCTCTTTGTTTCTCTATAAGTAACTTGTCTTTTTTCTCTGGCTGGTTTTAAGCTTTTTCTCTTTATTACTGGTTTTAAGCAGTTTGATTATGATGTGATTTAGCTTAATTTCCTTCATGTTTCCTGTGCTTAGGGCTCACTTAACTTTTTGCATCTATGGATTTATTTTTTCATTGACTTTGGAAAATTTGTGGCCATTATTTCTTCAAATATTTTTTTCTGTCTGTCTCCTGCACTCCTTCAGGGACTTTGATTACATGTATATCAGGCTCCTTGGAGTTGTCTCACAGCTCGTTGATGCTCTGTTCATTTTTTAAGTCTTTTTTTTTTCTTTGTGTATTTCATTTTGGATAGTTTCTGTTGCTATGTCTTCAAGTTCACTAATCTTTTTTTCTGCTGTGGCTGATCTGCTGTTATAAACTTAAAATATAAATCTATGGCAAAATAGACATATTTAGAGAATACATCACAGCTAAATTAGGTGCTGAATTTTTCTTTTAAATTTATTTATTTATGTATGTGTGTATTTATTTTTGGCTGCATTGGGTCTTCATTGCTCCACGTGGACTTTCTCTCGTTGTGGCGAGTGGGGGCTACTCCACATTGCGGTACACAGGCTTCTCACTGCAGTGGCTTCTTGTTGCAGAGCACGGGCTCTAGGCACGCAGCTTCAGCAGTTGTGGCACTCGGGCTCAGTAGTTGTGGCACTCGGGCTCAGTAGTTGTGGCTCGTGGGCTCTAGAGCACAGGCTCAGTAGTTGTGGCACACGGGCTTAGCTGCTCTGCGGCATGTGGGATCTTCCCGGACCAGGGCTCAAACCCGTGTCCCCTGCGTTGACAGGCTAGGTGCTGAATTTTTTGACTTACTTCTCTTATAGAACCTTTTTCTTTTTTTAAAAAAAATTAAAGTATAGTTGATTTACAGTATTGTGTTTCTGGTGTACAGCAAAGTGATTCAGCTACATTTTTTTAATATTCTTTTCCATTTTGCTTTATTAGAAGGTATTTCACATCCTTTTTTTTTTTTTTTCTTTTTGCGGTATGTGGGCCTCTCACTGCTGTGGCCTCTCCCGTTGCGGAGCACAGGCTCCAGATGCGCAGGCCCAGCGGCCATGGCTCACGGGCCCAGCCGCTCCGCGGCATATGGGATCCTCCCAGACCGGGGCACGAACCCGCATCCCCTGCATCGGCAGGCGGACTCTTAACCACTTGCGCCACCAGGGAGGCCCTATTAGAAGGTATTGAATATAGTCCCCTGTGCTATACAGTAGGACCTTCTTGTTTATCTATTTTGTATGTAGTGGTTTATATCTACTAATCCTAAACTCCTAATTTATCCCTGCCCTTTCCCCTTTGGTAACCATAAGTTTGTTTTCTATGTCTGTGAGTCTATTTCTGTTTTCTAAATAAGTTCATTTGTCACATATTTTAGATTCACATATAAGTGATATCATATGATATTTGTCTTTCCCTGTCTGACTTACTTAGTATGATAATCTCTAGGTCCATCCATGTGGCTGCAAAAGGCATTATTTCATTCTTCTTTTATGGCTGAGTAGTATTCCATTGTGTATATACCACATCTTCTTTATCCATTCATCTATTGATGGACATTTAGGCTGTTTCCATGTCTTGGCTATTGTAAATAGTGCTGCTATGAACATTGGGGTGCATGTATCTTTTTGAATTAAGAGTTTTCTCTGGATATACACCCGGGAGTGGGATTGCTAGATCATATGGTAGCTCTATTTTTATTTTTTTAAGGAACCTCCATACCATTCTCCATAGTGGCTGCATCAATTTACATTCCCACCAACAGTGTAGGAGGGTTCCCTTTTTTCCACACCCTCTCCAGCATTTATTCTTATTAATCTCTGACAGAGATGAATTTTTTTTTTTTTTTTAAAGCAAAGGACCACTTTTTCCTCTCCCTCAAACTGGATTCTTCTTTGGGCTTTCATAGCTAAGCAAATGGTGCCATAATCTACCTTGTCTTCCAAATCAGGAGTCCGTTAAGGAACCCTTGGCCCCCATGTCCATCAGCAAGTCTTATTACCTGTGCTTCCAAAAGAGATCTCACCTCCATCCACTTCTCTGCATCTTTTGTCACGTCCAGCTCCAAGCCACCATCCTCTCTTCCTTTAATGACAGCAGCAACCTCCTCAGTGGTTTTTGAACTTCCTTCTACATTTGTCCTGTTTTGATCTGTTCTTCCTGCAGCATCCACAAAACGAAAGCCAGGCCATGTCACTCCGCATTTTAAAACCTCTGTGGCCTCCAATTAATTGCATTTTGAATGAAATCCAAACTCTTTTCTTGGCCTTCAGGATTCTTGGTCTGGGGCTTCCCTGGTGGTGCAGTGGTTGAGAGTCCGCCTGCCAATGCAGGGGACGGGGGTTCGTGCCCCGGTCCGGGAAGATCCCACATGCCACGGAGCGGCTGGGCCCATGAGCCATGGCCGCTGAGCCATGGCTGCTGAGCCTGCACGTCCAGAGCCTGTGCTCCACAACGGGAGAGGCCACAGCAGTGAGAGGCCCGTGTACCGCAAAAAAAAAAAAAAAAAAAAAAAGATTCTTGGTCTGGGCCTGCCTCTCTACCATCAGCTTGGGCCACATTTTCCCTCTTTTGCTCTTGGCCACAATCCACAGAAGAATACATTTTACCTTGAAGTCTCATACAAGGGAGCCTATATACTGAGTTTCAATGAGTTTTAAGGTAGATAATCAGGATGCATCCTATAGCCTGTATATGATTCTGTAGTCATAAGGACATAAACATGTCATAGTTTCATTGGCATTACTTCTTCTTCTTAATGTTACATAAAATTGTGGTAAATCTTACAATTGATAGCAACTTAAACTTGATGACTTATGGTATCTGAAACAAGTTTCCAACAATGGTGCTTACCTTTACTCTCCAAGGTACATTCTGATGTTTTCTAATGTATCCTGTTTATTCCATTTCATTGGATAAAACAAACCAAAAAAATTTGACTTGACATCTTCACTCTTGAGTCACAGCTTGAAGTGTAAAAAATTGCTCTAGCCACTCAGGTCCTTTTTTGTTCCCCAAATGCACCAAACCCTCTCTTGCCTCAGGATTTTTGCAGATGCTGTTCCCTCTGCTCTTTTCTGTTCTTTGCATGGCTGGCTCCTCATCATCCTGCAGATTTCAGTTTAAATGTCAGCTCTTTAGAGAAGCCCTCCTTGACTGCCCCATCTAAGTGAGTTCTTTTTCTCCCCCCTTATTCTTTTTCCCTAGGCCCCGTTCGTTTCCTTCATAACACTTGTCACTGTTTGTAATCCTGCCCTTGTTTATTTTCTACCTGTCCACACCAGAATGAAGGTGAGGCCAGATATGCTGTATCTTGCCATAGTGTCTACTGATGCTACTGGTTTAGAGCGCCTCTGCCTTGGTGAAAATCTTTATATTTATTTCAACGTCTATGTAGGGTTTCTGAATCTCAGCAGCTTTGGATTTAATTTTTTAAAAAGTCCCTACTTTGTCCTGGCTATTGTCCTGTATATGTGTGTTTGTATCTTTCTTGGGAGAAGGCTTGGGGGCGGGGGTGGGGCAGTGGTGGGCAGCCAATTGGAGGGAAGAGGAAAAGATTAAGAATGGGGAGGAAGGGCTTCCCTGGTGGCGCAGTGGTTGAGAGTCTGCCTGCCGATGCAGGGGACATGGGTTCATGCCCCGGTCTGGGAAGATCCCACATGCTGCAGAGCGGCTAGGCCCGTGAGCCATGGCTGCTTGAGCCATGGCCGCTGAGCCTGCATGTCCAGAGCCTGTGCTCCGCAACGGGAGAGGCCACAAAAGTGAGAGGCCCGCGTACCGCAAAAAAACAAACAAACAAAAAAAAGAATGGGGAGGAAGACAAATAAAGGAGAGTAAAACTTCATCCTGTGTTTTTTTCCTTTCTTCCACTAGTCCCTAGTTTTAATATGAATGTTAAATATATATTTGTACAGGGTGTCATGTGTGGTCTAAATAGTTAATTGTTATTAATAGTCATTGTGTATTCCTGTAACTTTGCTTCTCCTGTTGGGTATGACTTGCTTAATTCTTTGAAAAAAAGGTGCTGGGGCAGCTGCAACAGTCTTGGCTTTTTTAGACAAATTGTGATTTTCTTTATTTGACCCATAGCATGTAGAATTGTATTCCACCCTATGAAAAATTTACAATTGACTTCTTACGTTTTAGGCACATAGAGATGAAATCCAGCGCAAATTTGATGCCCTCCGTAACAGCTGTACTGTGAGTATTAACCAAAGATGATGAAAATAACATGAAACTAAAACTGAGAAGGAAAGGGGGACGTCTCATTCTAATATCAGTGACTGATTTTTGATACAAACTTCCAGATTGAAGCAGTTAATGTGGTCCAACTGATTTGGAAGTTTCTGAGCCTCAGATAACTTCCGTGTCTTGTGTTCCTGCCAGTTAAAAAAAAAAATTAAACCATTCTTCGTGTTTGGGGAAGGCTTGTTGGAATGGTCAAAATAATTCTCACTGCAGAACCACTAATAGATCTCAGTAACTGCAACAGAAGTCCCATTGGAGCTCCCCTCCCTTCTCCAATCTAGAAGGTTCTGTCTGAGACTGGCCCCGGATGGTAAGGGGCAGGTAGACATGTCAGGCTTCTCCACCCTACTGCCTCTACAGAGAGGGAAGACCAACAAGTTCTTCTCCTGGGGAATCTAGAAGGGTTAACTTCCTAACAGGCAAAATCTGGCTTCCTAACATGCAAATTCAGAATCTAGGACTCTTTGGGAGTCGTTATGTCTATTGAGAGAAGTCAATTCCAGGAGCAGATAAGCATCATTCATAGGTTATGTAATAGGGTAGGATCAGTGGAAACTCGGAGTCTATTTTTGATCAGAGAGAGGGACTAAAATAGGCCCCTTTCAGAAGGGAGGGATGTTGTCCTTATTCATGGTTCTACTTCCTTTCTTTGGTCCTTTCATTGCTCTGTTACCTCCTTAGGCAGTTCTCAGTCAGCTTGTCTCCATTTGTATTGTTTGCATCTGTAACTTTCCAGAAACACCCCTCCACCTCCTATAGGCATATTTTCTTTTCTTGTAATGAACTCCTTCTTTCCTCCTTACCTACTATAAATGGGACATTAAGTCCTGGTATATGCTCCCCGGCTCTTGCCCCCTGCTTCATTTAGGTATAAAATGCACACAACAAAGTACATGAAGTGCAACTAATATTAAGCATATAGCTCGATGGATTTGTATGTGTATAGACAACTTGTGTAACCACAACAAAGATCAAGATACATAACTTTTGGGCTTCCCTGGTGGCGGCGTAGTGGTTGAGAGTCCGCCTGCCGATGCAGGGGACACGGGTTCGTGCCCCGGTCCGGGAAGATCCCACATGCCGCGGAGCGACTGGGCCCGTGAGCCATGGCCGCTGAGCCTGCGCGTCTGGAGCCTGTGCTTCACAACGGGAGAGGCCACAACAGTGAGAGGCCCGCATACCGCAAAAAAAAAAAAAAAAAGATACATAACTTTTCAGCTCCCAGAAGGTTCCCTCCTCTCCTCTTCCCATCAGCATCCTTTGCCCTAAGGGTAACCAGTATTCTGGCCTCTGATACCACACCTTAGTTTTGCCTGTTCTTGAACTTCATATAAATGGAATCATAGAAGATGTGGTCTTTTGGGTTTAGCTTTTTTTGTTACTTAAATTGTCTCTGAGGTTCATCCATGTTGTTGCATCCATCAAGATTTTGTTATATTTTAATTACGGTGTCGTGTTTCCAGTGTGCGTATAGAACTGAAGTTTGTTTATCCATTCTCCTGTTGATGGATGTTTGGGTTGTTTCTGGTAGGAATAAAGCTATTAGGAACATTCCTGTACAGGTCCTTTGACGGCTGTAAGGCCTTGTTTCTGATGAGCACATACCCAAGAGTGGAATAGCTAGGTCATGGGACGTGCCTCTGTTTCACTCTAGTAGGTACCTGGCAGATGGAATTTAGGTCTGTTTCCTGTTGCCAGTGGCTGGATCTAGGGTGAGCCTGCCTTAGCATTATCTGTTGATTTCTTCCCTTCCTTGAGGAATTGATGCATTATTCTGTTCCTGTACTCTTTTGCCTTACTTTTTTAGTTTCTTATTATCTTGGTTTCTTATTTTACACAAGAGTTATTTGCTTATATTACATACATGCTCATAAATGATCACTGAATAAAATATAGATCATTTTAGGACTGTAACTTTTTTTTTTAACATTACTATTTTTTCCTAAAATAAACTTGGATGCATTTTAAATGTGTACATCAGTAATCCTGTTCCATTCATCTGGAGTTTTCTTTTTTCCTTTTTTAGTCTTTTTTTTAAACATCTTTTTTTTTTTTTTTTTTTTTACAGCTTTTTTTCTTTTTACAGCTTAAGGGATAATCAGAGTACAGTAACCTGATGAGTTTTGAAATGTGTGTATATTTGTGAAATCAGCAAAACAATCAAAATAACAAACATAGTCATCACCCTCAAGAGTTTCCTCATGTGCCTTTGTAATCCTCCCTCTCCCCCATTTTTAAAATTGCAAGTGTAGTTTTAATAGAATATACCAATATGTAGAACAAATTTGGTTACTTTCTTACGTAACTTTTGTACTCTCTTTATCCCTCAAATTTGCTTTTTCTGGCACAGTGACTTCTAATCCTTCCTTTACTTACCCCTGGCATTCTGTGGAGAAGCCTTTGGGGACCTCTCCCAGTGGGAGGGGGAACCCAAGAAAGTGATCCCCACCCACAGTGCAGCTAGGGCAGCTGGGTAGCTTGGGGGTCCAAACCACACGCTCTGGAGTCAGATAGACTGGTTCAGATTCTAAATTGGTCTCTTGGTAACCTATGTGATGTTACACTCCTGAGGCTCCATTTCTTTGTCCATGAAATGGGATGACATTGTATGTCCTCAATTTCAGTACACCATTGATTGTAAGATGCATAATTCATTTAATTACTGCTCTTTGTGGGGCTGGGTGAGGGAAGAGAGACAGCTGCTTAGTTGCAATATACATTCAGATTTCAGAAACAGTAAAACCTAGGAAACACTGAGTCATAGAATCCGACACTTGGTAATAATACCTGGGGTTCCTGCAAGAAGTAGATGGTGCATTGGTTTCTGTACAGGGCCTGGTCCACAGAATGCACTAATCAGTGTTGGTTGCTATTATCCTTTTATTATATTGGATTTACCACAGAATCTTGTGTAGAAAACGGTCCCACTCCTTAAAAAAGTTTGAAAACCACCACTTTAGAACAACACTTGGCAGCAATGGTAGATCTCAGTTATACTCTCTCAAGTTCAAAGGCTGCTTTATAGACACTTTAGGAGAGCGCGATAGATGTTCCTTTCTCGTTGGTGCTGTCCAGGATTGTCGCCGCTGGGAAATGTCATCTTTGTTACTGGTGGGAACTCCTGTAATAGCTCAATCAATTGGAGCTCCCAGTTAGCAGCTTTTAAAAAGCTCATGAGCAGTAAGATTTTCGAGCTCAGGCCATTTCTATATTGTGAAGAGATTTAAAAAAAGGATTTGATTCAATCTGGCACCTAAAACCCTACCTAAGTCTGTTTTGGAGAGGAGTTGGTGGGCCAACATATGACATGGTTTTAATTATGAATCAATCTGTCAGCTATAAGATTAAAAATAAATAATATGCAAATAACTGCCTTCAAGAAGGAACGAGGCATTAAAATAGGATGTCAGCCCTGTGTCTTTTCAGCCCGATACTCATTGTCTGGCTGGTGTCTTCACCCCCAACATGCTCTTGGACATTTACCAGGTAGCGTTCCCTCTGCTGGTTGCCCAGTCAGGTGTGAGAGGTAACATATGTATCTCGGAACCACGAGGTGTACTTAAAAAGCAACAGATAACCCCAAATAGAGAGCTTTAAAAAAATTTTTTGGGGACACTGAGCGTAGATAATTTTTTTGTATCCCTGTTTTCTGTTAGAATTGTACCAAGATCTCTTATCTGTAAAAACAGCATAGAAGAAAGCTCTGCTGGCCCTTGCATTATGAAACTATCTCCCTCATCTTTTTTTTTTTACCACTAAGATGGAATCAGCCTTGCTTATCTTTCCTGCCTTCTGTCCTTGGGGTTGAAAGCTTAAGAGACTCATAATACAGAAAACAGATCATTTGCCCTTGGTGTGGAGAGAATATACCCACAAAGTAGACCTAAGAATTCTCTTTGCTTATAACCTGGTTCAAACTCACAGATAGCTCATTATTATCCTTTTTTTTGTTTTTTAACCACAGAGATCATTAAGTTACTGCCTGTGTCTCAGGTCCGCCCAATATCTATGTGTGTCTAACACTCCGGCAACTCCAACAGAGCCACAAGCTCAAGGTGTTACGGCTTTGGGGCAGGAAGAACATACGAAATGTCCGAACGCGCTAACATGCTTTCACGAGGCCTCGGCTGCTTCGTGCAAGCACCTAATCCTCCTCTTGTCAAACAGGCAACATAGAGATGATGACAGAATACAGAGCCAGTCATCACAAAGTGTAAACACAAGTCAGAGACCCCTTGAAAACAGGGTGACGACAGGAAATAGAAGGACTCTTCCTACTCCAATGGCCAGTTGAAATGAGAGTAGTCATCTTGGCACCTCCCTGACTTTTTTCGAGTGTTTCTTCTTTAGCACTTTATAATCTAATTTGGGGAGGAGGAGAAGGAGTGGCAGAAATGGGCTTATTATAAATTGCATTTTTTTTTCATGAGTCAAAGAAAGGGAAGTAGGTACCCAAAGGCTTAAATATGTCTTTGAATGACAAGTAAATTATTTTGGCAGCATATATATTCTTATGTGGGTAGATTTTCTGTCGTCTGTTTGCTCCCCATGGGGCACCATTGATGCCTCAACATCTTGGTCACTAATTTTTATCCCATGTATTTCACATGATGCGTTAAAGTAGAATAGCACGCAAGAAAAAGCCAAAACATTAAAACCAGAGCAACAGAGGAGGTAGTCAATATAGTATTTACCTCCATGTCAGTTGGAGAAACCAACCCAGGCAAGTTGAAGGTGGCTTATTTGGGGCTTCCAGAATCCATTTTATAGCACAGCTTCCAGGCCAGTTTGCCTCATCAGTCTTGTTGTTTTCCTTTGGGGGCAGAAGTAGAAGGAAGCACAGTGGAGACATTTGCAGTCTAGGAGGAAAACCATCTTAAGGAATGGGCTTACTGCATTGTTTATTCATTGTTTCTGCTTTCGGGAGATTTAACCACGTCACACAGAGGTTGATACAGGGTTCCCTGTGTGGCAGAAGTGTCTGCTAGGAGTGACGGACTTGCAGTTTTTTTCCTTTTCTTTTTTTTTTACCCCGATAAAGAAGGAGGTTTAGCCAAGAACCTGACCAGATAACCTTTATTCCCCCTCTTGTAGCTGATAGCATTACACAAACTGTAGGAATTAACATGGCTTTTCATATTAAAATACAAATTACTAGACCACTTACTGCATTAAAAGCTCATCAGCACAGTTAACAAAATGAAAAGCTGTGGCCACATTGAACAAATCTACTTAATTGATGTTCTTTAATTCTATGTGCCTGGGAAGATTTTTTTTTAATTGATAGTCAAAGTAGGTTAAAATAGGGAGTTAGTCATGGCAACATTTCAGAAACTAAAACTAAGTCTACTCTAGGTTTGAAAATGGGAAACAATTAACCATAGGCTCAGAGGCACTTCCTTTTAATTTACTCCTTTTAGTTATGTAAAATTTAATTTACCGCCAGTGCGCCTCATTCCAACTATTATTAGAAAATTGCCCTTAAACTTCTAAAGTATTATATATAAAAGCTCTTTGCAAGTGCTGGTACTAAACCTCAGGAAAGCTAAATGCACTGAAATTGAAATCATTCCGCCACTGAGCAGGGAAATCATTTAGTAACACCAGGTTAAATCTCTCTCAGTAAAATGACAGTTTCATATACATGCCTTCCCACTTTCTGGTAGCCAGCTGCATAATTAGAGCCATTTAAAGTGATGCTGTCGTACAGTATTATATTTTCAGGATTATTCTGAGAGTCCCTTAAATTTTTTTTTCTTTTGTTGCATGAACTTAAATTTATTGCCTAAAATATTATTAAAATAACTCTTAGTGTCCTTCACTCAGTCTTCCGTGATAAGAACTTTATTTTGCTTTCTAAGACTGTTTCCCAGGATAATGTCCTGTAGATGGTGTCCCTGGCGTTTTAGCCTAATCAGCAGATTGTGATACCAGTCTCTCTACTATTCCTCTTTCCTCAGTTTGCATCTTCCACATTCTATTATCGGCCATGAACTTGATCTCATTTAAAGTTGCCCCTTCCATATGGCAGGCACTTTTGATTGATTTGTTTTTACCATATTTTCCTGATGAATCCTGAGTCAGAAAAGAATCCGAGACATTTCTTGTTCTCCCACAGCATATGTGTGTTTGGGCGCTAAGGGGGCGGGTGTGGGAGATTGAGTTTGGCTCACAGGGGTTGGATGGGCAAACGTGAGTTGCACGCTGATCGTCATTATCACGTAGGTTCAAGTGCTGATGGCTCTAGAAGCAATTTCTCATTTCAGATCAACTTGCTTGCTGTGTAACCGGATTCTTTTCCTCTTAGGTAATCACAGACCTGGAGGAGCAGCTAAACCAGCTGACGGAGGACAACGCTGAGCTCAACAACCAAAATTTCTACTTGTCCAAACAACTTGATGAGGCCTCTGGCGCCAGTGACGAGATCGTACAGCTGCGAAGTGAAGTAGACCATCTCCGCCGCGAGATCACGGAGAGGGAGATGCAGCTCACCAGCCAGAAGCAAGTAAGGGTTGTAAACAATGTCAGAGACTTCCCCAGGAAACTTGGAACCCCTTTAGATTTTAGAGCAGGTGCCAGTTGCATCTCTCGCAAGGGTTCTCAGACTGAGCCTGTCCAGTAAAAGGGCTCTTTTTTATAATCATGTCTGTGGGTTGTTTTTTTTTTTTTTTTGCGGTACCTGGGCCTCTCACTGTTGTGGCCTCTCCCGTTGCGGAGCACAGGCTCCGGACACGCAGGCCCAGTGGCCATGGCTCACAGACCCAGCTGCTCCGCGGCATGTGGGATCTTCCCGGACCAGGGCACAAACCCCTGTCCCCTGCATCGGCAGGTGGACTCTCAACCTGCGCCACCAGGGAAGGCCCATGTCTGTGTTTTGAAGGCTTGTGGGTTTTAAAAATGGCTTTTAGAAGTTGGTTTTTTTGGGGTTTTTTGTTTTTTGGCCGCTCCGCACAGCATGCAAGATCTTAGTTCCCCATCCCTATGGAACCCATGCCGCCTGCAGTGGAAGTGCAGAATCTTAACCACTGGACTGCCAGGGAAGTCCTGTGTGTGGTTGTTCTTGATTTTGATTTAAAACCATTAAAAATAGAATAGAATGCTCCTGTGAGCCACTTTATTTTTATGTATTTATTTAAAAAAAATTTTTTTGGCTGCGCCCCGTGGCCTATCTTATTTCCCCCTACCTGGGATTGAACCCTGGCCCTTGGCAGTGAGAGCTCAGAGTCCTAACCACTGGACCGCCAGGGAATTCCCGAGCCACTTTATTGTTAAGTGTGGTCTCTTTTCCCTGGTCTTCCTCCTGGTTCTTTCTATAAGATGACGGCAGAAACGGCCCTTCATCCATTCTTGTCTGGTCCCCTCATTCTGTAGGAGAAAAAGATAGTGTCTTTCAGACCATAGTTAGAAACTCCTGCTTTTCTGAAACTGATCCGACAAAAGTAACATCTGGGAAATCCTCATTTGATACAAAGCACAACTCAGTGATACTGATTTGCAGACGATGGAGGCTCTGAAGACCACCTGCACAATGCTGGAGGAGCAGGTCATGGACCTGGAGGCCCTGAACGACGAGCTGCTGGAAAAAGAGCGGCAGTGGGAGGCCTGGAGGAGCGTCCTTGGTGACGAGAAGTCCCAGTTTGAGTGTCGGGTTCGAGAGTTACAGAGGATGCTGGACACCGAGAAGCAGAGCAGGTGGGACTTCCTGTTGGTAGAAAGCTGTGGCAGGTGACAGGAGCAGGATCCACCTCAGAGCTACCAGCAGGGTAACCGATTGTCCCAGCTTGGCCAGGACTGAGCAGTGTCCTGGGACATAAGACTTTCAGTGTTAAAACTGGGAGACTTGTGCAAACCAGAATGGGTCCGTCATCCTCGTAAATACAGACACTGCCATTTGGCAGTAGATGGTGACCACTTACCCCATGCAGGGCCCTGGGAGTCAGCAGGGAGAATATCTCAGCGCTTTCTTTGTAGAAACTCTTTTCTCGGGTTTCTAATCACTGTGACCATGTAGCAAGACCATCACTGTTTCAATCCTGGTCATTTATGACGCAAGCCTGCCTTCTACACCAACCTTGGCATTATTGACAGTTCAGGCCGGGTGATCCTTTGTCGCGGGCCCTCTTCTGTGCGCTGCAGGCTGCCAAGCAGCACCCCTGGGCTTGACTAAACCCGAGGAGCTGCTCCCTCCTGCAGTGTGACAACCCAGAACATCTCCACACATTGCCCAGTGTCCCCTGGGGGGTAAAATCACCCCCAGTTTGAGAACAACTGCTCCATAAGAACGGTTTGGTTTTTTTTTTCCATTTCTTGGTAGGAAATAAGTTCAGGTAGTATCTTTTCTCTGAGTTCCCACAGTCCTCCCAGCATAGAATTCCCTTCCTGCCGGGGTCACAGGTGTGAGGGTTGTGTACTGCATGCTGCTGGGGATGCTGTTTGCACTGAAGACATCATAGATAGGAAGATTTATTATGACAGTTTAACAGCTCACGGCAGCAGTGTTTGCACTAACAAAATCAGTATATTATGACGGTTTACCAACAGATGGAAGTAAACAGTCTTAAAGAACACGTGCCTTTCTTAGTTTGTGCAGAGACACCTACAGGCTGGTATTCGCCCCGTGGCTTCATGTCTGCCCAGTTGAATCCTATCCCTCCCCCATAACCTCGCTAATATCACCTTCCTCTGAAACTTGCCTTCCTGCGGTACTCTGAACTCCTTTTTTTTTGGCTGTGTTGGGTCTTCATTGCTGCACGCGGGCTTTCTCTAGTTGCGGCAAGTGGGGGCTACTCTTAGTTGCGGTGCACGGGCTTCTCATTGCGGTGGCTTCTCTTGTTGCGGAGCACAGGCTCTAGGCGTGTGGGCTTCAGTAGTTGCAGCGTGCGGGCTTCAGTAGCAGTGCATGGGCTCAGTAGTTGCGGCGCACAGGCTGTAGGGCACGTGGGCTTCAGTAGTTGTGGCTCGTGGGCTCTAGAGCGCAGGCTCAGTAGTTGTGATGCACGGGCTTAGTTGCTCCATGACATGTGGGATCTTCCCGGACCAGGGCTCGAACCCACGTCCCCTGCATTGGCAGGCAGATTCCCAACCACTGCGTCACCAGGGAAGTCCACTCTGAACTCTGTAAGCAAGATAAACTATACCTGGAAGGGCTTCCCTGGTGGCGCAGTGGTTGAGAGTCCGCCTGCCGATGCAGGGGACACGGGTTCGTGCCCCGATCCCGGAAGATCCCACATGCCGCGGAGCGGCTGGGCCCGCGAGCCATGGCCGCGGAGCCTGTGTGTCCGGAGCCTGTGCTCCGCAACGGGAGAGGCCACAGCAGTGAGAGGCCCGCGTACAACAACAACAACAAAAAAAAAAAAAAAAAAAAAACTATACCTGGAAATATTTATCATTTATTAGGACTCTATCAGATTCATTTTAGTGTTTCCCACATTTGCTTGATCATAAAGTAGACTCATCACAGTCTTGGATGTATAATCTGTGCTTAATCAAACTAGAAAAGACTGGAAGCAAAGAGGACCTATAAGTTTCAAGAGAAACTGGTAAAAATATTCCCCTTTTAGACATCTTCCCATTCAGGGTACTTGCTGATGTAAGGGGGCTGCTGGTTTAAGACCTCCTGTTGCTGTTTCCCTCCAAACTCTTGGGCTCCCCCGTCCTCACCATACGTTCTGGCTGCCCTCACACAGACCCCCTCCCTCCCACCTGCAAGTCCAGCTCTTATGCCAGCTGTTTCTGGAATCCTTCAGAGACAGTTTTGGGGACGGAATCTGACCATAGCATCAAGAAATTCACAATCACACGTGGAAGGTGTAATCATGGGCTGTGCTTGGGAAGACATTTCATGTATACTTTCAGGGGCAATTGTGAAAGATCTTGGCTACCCACCCCCGTTTTTTTCCTGCCTCTATTTTGGTATTATGTGGGACCTGAGATGAGTAAAATATAATTCTTAATTCTTGTCTTCAAGAGGCTAAGAGTCTAGTGGAGGAAGTAAACTATGCATTGAGCTATTTATCGCCTAAAATAGAGAGTGGGCTGTGCCAGGCGAGAAGTACATTTATGCTTTGGGGACAACAAGGAGAGGTTGCTTCTGAGAGGGAAACTGGGAAAGGTTCTATGGTGGACATGGCCTTTGAGTTTACCCTTGAAGTCTGAGTAAGATTTGGATTTGTCGGGTGGGGAAGGAGAGCTGCCAGTGGAGGAGCCTGTACAAGCCCAGGTGTGGAAGCAGCAAAGCATAAGACCTAAAGCGGGGAGGGGCAGTGATTTTTCCAGTTTGCTTCCAGTTTTTCTATTCTTTCACCTTATTGACAGATATTGATACATCCATCAGGTTCAAGTTTCAGTTTCTTGAGGAGCACCCAGAACACTTCACCTCTTGCATGTACTTTAAGGAGAGGAAATGTTTGCTCACATGGGGCCTCGCATGGCCCTTTGCACCCTGTGTTCCTTCAGCAGGCCCTCATTCCCTTCCCGCTCCCGTAGGAGGGTGTGACAGTCTTGTGACGTCTTCTCCAGCCCAGTTGCATTTGGAAAGATGCCTTATCGCCTTCAGCCTTTCCAAGTGCGTATATATTCACAGGAACTTTACCTGTGAAGAGTATTTTTACCCAGGGCCTAAAGTGGGGCACATCTTCACTCTGAACGTGGTCAGAAAACAAGACATGATTCAGAACAAGGGGTCGGGTTGGGCATCTCGCCAGCCTGCAGTCTGTTTGGTTGCTTAGCAGGGCCCGAGCTGGACCAGCTTCCTTCCTGCAGGGTGGCGATGGTGGGGCTTCTGACGCGCCTGTGTTTTTTCGCAGGGCGAGGGCTGATCAGCGGATCACCGAGTCGCGCCAGGTGGTCGAGCTGGCAGTGAAGGAGCACAAGGCTGAGATTCTGGCCCTGCAGCAGGCTCTCAAGGAACAGAAGCTGAAGGCCGAGAGTCTCTCCGACAAGGTCAGCCCCTGTCCCTCCTGCCCTTTAGATACACGTGTGCACCTCCTTTTAGCAGGTATGCTTGACACACAGTCACATGTGATCAATGGTCAGCATGTTTCATAAACAGAGTCGTGTGATTATGCTTCCCCGTGGGCCGCCCTCTGTTGCCAGTAGTGTGGGTGAGGGGGGCAGGTACTAGGGTATCAGAGTCGGTCAGTGACTTCCTCACATCTGCCCATCAGGGCCCCTGAGGTCGAGATTTTGATCTGGGTGCACAACACTCTTGCTTTCTGGCATTTGATTTCTAGAAGCCTTCATGGGTCTAATGTCGAACATCCTTGGGGAGTGGGGAGTGTTGAGGACTCATGCTCATTCCATTGCTGCAATGACAGGAAGCCTCAGCCTCTCTGGGTTCTAAGTCCAGGGACACGGTAGGATCTGAGGATGGTGCGGGTTCTCAGTATTTCACGTTGGAAATACACGTGTTCTGTCCACGTAGCACTCTGTATCCTGTATTTACAAAGTGCCATACCAGTGTTTGGAGATTTTTATCTAATAATCTTAAAAGAGATTTAGAATAGGAGCTTCAATATTATAGATAACAAAAGGTCCGAGGAATTTCATGTATACGCATAGCCTCATACATACACACTCTTTTGCACACACACACAAGCACACACACACATAATATAAAGTAGAAATCTAACCTCTGAATTTTGTGTAACTTTGTAATTTCATGATTATAAAAGTGATTATTTGGGGTCATTGTGGAAGATATAGAAACCATAGAAAAGTAAAGAAAAAAATGACTGGTAAGCTGTCATCACTGTTATCTTGGTGAATTTGTATATACATATAAATATTTATTTATAAATTTAGGTTCTTACTATGTAAACAGCTTTACATAATTTTTAAACATCACATAACTAGGGGCTTTTCCTGAGTTAGTGAATCTTTTTTGAACGTGTAGTTCTAGAAACATCAATTACACAGAGGCACCTTTTTTTTTTTTTTTTTTTTTGCGGTACGCAGGCCTCTCACTGTTGCGGCCTCTCCTGCTGCGGAGCACAGGCTCTGGACGTGCAGGCTCAGCGGCCATTGCTCACGGGCCCAGCCGCTCCGCGGCATGTGGGATCCTCCCGGACCAGGGCACAAACCAGTGTCCCCTGCATCAGCAGGCGGACTCTCAACCACTGCGCCACCAGGGAAGCCCGAGGCTCCTATTTTAATGATTCCGCTTGTGTTGAAAATTTGAGCTTCTTCCATTTTTTTGTTTTTGCCATCATAAATAACACTGTGATGAACATAAATCTTTATGGACATCTGTGATGATTTTCTTACCAGAACTTTATAGAAATTATATGATCAGATTCAAGGCTAGAGCTTGTTACTCAGGAACCCTCCTGGTGTTGGCTTACAATTTTTTAACCATTTTTTAACCATAAGGAAAGTAAATATATTATTTGACCATGAGGAAAGTAAATATATTATTTAGAGATAAATGAACCCTTTTGTGTTTAGCTTGAAGGATATTTTTTTTACCTGATTGTTCTTAAAGTATTCTATAGCAAAGTCCTCCCCATCCTTTAAGACTCTAGACATTCTGACCCCATCTTCTCTTGATGACTGGTCTTTCAGGATGAATTTCTCATCTCCGTACCTCTTATCAAAATCGTCACCCGACAAAGCAGTCACTATTTGTATACGTGTCTAGTTATGGCACCACCCTCTGCCTTTGTGACTTGTTGTAAGATCCTTGAGAGAGCTTGTCTCTCCTTTCATCCAAAGCCCCTGATATTATCCTATGCGAGTAGTAAGCATTCAGAATGTGATTATTTAATTCAGCCAAAGCATGTCAGATAAATAAATTCTTGAGAAGTCATCCTCCTAGAACTTGTCACTGCTCTATATATGACTCATCCCTTAGAAATAATATTCTCTCCTCATAGAATAACGCACATAAGGCTTATCTATGTCATGGACATTTGTGATATACTTTAAAAAAAACAGTATTTATGTTCTGACCTTTAGAACTTGATTATTCTTTACCTGAGAAGGTTTGTGGATATTTGCAAAAGTTGTTAGTGTCTAACATTACTAAATGTGGTATCACGGCCAATTTTTTCCAAATGTCCAGCTCAATGACCTGGAGAAGAAACACGCCATGCTTGAAATGAACGCCCGAAGTTTACAACAGAAGCTGGAGACGGAACGAGAGCTCAAACAAAGGCTTCTGGAAGAGGTGAGTGTAAAATGCCAGGTAAATAGAGCCGGGTGGACTCTCAAGTGAATATCTGTTGTCTTCAGGTGGGCAGATCCAAATTAAGGCGTTCAGATTTCAAAGTGGAAATTTTCAAGGAAGAGTAAAAGGTGGTCACCGGATACTTCCTTTTTTTTTCTTTCTTTCTTCTTTTAAAAATTTTATTTCATCTTATCTTTTTATTTATTTATTTATTTATTTGTGGCTGCATCGGGTCTTCGTTGCTGCGCATGGGCTTTCTCTAGTTGCGGCGAGCGGGGGCTACTCTTCGTTGTGGTGCGCAGGCTTCTCATTGCGGTGGCTTCTGTTGTAGCAGAGCACGGGCTCTAGGTGCGCTGGCTTCAGTAGTTGTGGCTCGTGGGCTCTAGAGCACAGGCTCAGTAGTTGTGGCGCACGGGCTTAGTTGCTCCGCGGCATGTGGGATCTTCCCGGGCCAGGGCTTGAACCCGTGTCCCCTGCCTTGGCAGGCAGATTCTTAACTACTGCGCCTCCAGGGAAGTCCTGGATACTTTCTAAAGGGTGTTTAACACGTTAAAAAAATGTGTCACGAAGGCCGGGGTCCTCTTTGTCATTGTGTCCTCCCAAATGGTGCTTAATGGCGTGTCGAGCACACAGCGAGTCTGTGCCAAGTGGAAGTTTATTAAATATGCAGGCACGTGGATATTGAGTTAAATTATTCTTTAGAGTTTATGTCCAAAGTATATGAAGTTTGCAGGCTGATAGGACAACCATGTAATTAGCTTTGTGCACGGGGCAGAGACCTGATTAGATTACACTGAGTGCCAAATCTCATGAAGGCTTTTGAACATCCAGTTAATTCAATTTTAAAAAAATGATGCCCTGCTTTTGAGACACAAAACGAAAAGCTCAAATTGGTCTCCTAAACCAATCCATTCCTTATGTTATTTCCTGTACCTTTTAACAGAATTCTGAAAATCTCTGTTTAAACTGATGACAACTTCCCACTCCCAACCAAAGCCCTGGTTTGGTTGAATCACTGATAATTCAGCTTTGTTCATTAGAATTGACCTATCAGGACAAAGGCACTTTATAAAGATATTTCACGAGAAGTTGGACTCCAAGAGTGTTCTGTTTAAGCCATAGTGAGCCTGACGGTTGAATTAGCCAGATTATCTATTCTGGTGAATTGAGGTTTTATTGTGTGCCACCTGTAGCCCATGAGGGGCTCTGCTGGTAGAAATATTATGACTGTGCTATTAAGTTCGAAAAGTGTGGTGAAAATTTTGCAGGTGAATATAAAATGTTTTATAGAAGGAGGCTTTAAAAAATATGGGTGGGAGTTTTGGAAAGTTCTGGAGATGGATGATGGTGATGTACAACCATGTGAATGTACTTAATGCCACAGAACTGTGCAATTAAAAATGATTAAAGTGGTAAATTTTGTGTATATTTTACCACAACAAAAAGTTTTTAAATAAAATCAATTATACACACACACACACACACACACACACAAACATACACACACGTGGGTGGGAAATTCACCAAAGGTGACACTAAGAACATTATAATAGAAATTGACAAGTCACCCCGGTGGTCAGATAGAGAATGATGGTCTTTTATCTGGAATGAATAGGCAACACCCCCACTTGAGGCACCTGTTGGAAACAGAAGAAACAGAAATAATTAGTGATCTCGCCTGTCCTCTTTTTCTTCCAAGGAAGGAGCGCTGGCCCTAACAGCTCAGTGCTTTGGTCCAAGGTTACATGGTGAGTCAGCAGCAGGGCTAGGAAGAGAAGGCTGGAATCCTGATTCAGTCCCCTTGTTCTCACTTCTAAAACTACCTGGGAACGTTTCCAGTTCTCCATTCTGCACCTCACAGAGGGCTTTTTGAGCAGATGTCTGGCTGCCATTGAATGGGAGGCAGATCTCACTGACAGCCGAAACCATTAGGAAACTAAGAACAATCTTTATTGTCCGGAACGCAGCTGGCATCCTGGCTTGTGGTGGGCCCTCTGTAAGCAGGAGACCGGGGGCTCAGCCTGGCTGTCCTCTCCATCAGGTGCAGATTCTTGTAAATGGGGTCAGAATCAGTGTCTCAGAGTTGGAAAGAATTTTTGTGTGTCATTTAGTGCAAATTCCCAGCACTTGCACCGCTGTTCCCTTTATTATCCCTGTCCTGGGCACTAACGGATCTTTCTCCCAGATCTTTTCTCTCGGGCCAGAAATGGCCTCGGAAGCTTTTCTGACACTGCCCTTTACAGGCACGATTAGTCTCTTGAAAGTGATGCCAGAGCTCAGAGTCCACTTGCTAATCCTGTCGAGTTAATCCCCCTCCAAGGTAGAGAGTCCCTTCCCCAACCCTCCTCATAGGTGGGCTTCGGTGAACCTTGGCCTCAATATCAAAACTTAGAGTGACTTTAGACATCCCAGCTCATTTTTCTGGCACCTTTAACTCTTGGAAAGTCCTTTCTTATTGTAAACTAAAGCCTATAACTTCCAACCATTGGTTCTGTTACAGCAAAACATTTGAAAACAGGGTGTAGTCTCATATTTCCAACCAAAGTAGGAGGTTAATATTGATTAATGATCAAATCACTTGACTAGTAATCAAAATAACTAATGTTTAATTAGCATGTACTATGTGCCAGGTGCCTTTCTGAGTACTTTCCATGAATTAACACCTATAGTCCTTGTGACGCTTCTGTGAGAGAACTACTACTTTTTATTTTATCATTTCTGTGACAGCTGATTCGATATCTCTGTAGCTTTCCCAGTCCATATTGCCTTCTCTTTTCTAAATGGAAGACTTTAAGTCCTTCCATGTTTGGGATGTTCTTTTCTCATAGATTTATCTTTCCGAAGAGAGTTTCTAGAAGCCCCTGTGGTTTGAACAGCACAGAACAGTGGGCCATCTCCACTTCCATTCTGGGCTCTGAATACCTCTGCCAGTGACCCGGGCTCTTTGTGTGGCTTTAGCACGCTGCTGACACCCATCGATCTGTTAAATCACCACCAGCCCTTCTACAAGTTTTTTTTTTTTTTTTTTTAACATCTTTCTTTATTCAGTTGATGTTTTAAAAAGATACCATCCTATGAAACCTTCTCTTGTTGGTTTTGATCCATCTTCCCAGCCACCAGAGTTGTTTCACGCTCTGGTTCAGTCATCTAGTTCCTTTGTGCTTCCTCCCAGTTTCCTGTCACCCTCATAAAATTGGGGGACAGATCTAAGCACATGGCTAGAGCCCTCTTTTCACTCTAACACTGATTAGGAACAGCCTCCATTTACGTCTCTCTGGGAAGCAGGTTAATGGTTTTGTAAAACATTTCATTGAGCACAAATGTCACTCTTGTTTTCTATTGTAGTGAATAAGTAGCCTATTTCCTGGAAAGCTAATGGACAGTTGATGTGTTGATTCTAGAGAAATATTTTGGGCCTGGCTGTCACCAAACAGATTCTTGTCCCTAGCACTTGTTTCTCTGCTTCCTGCCTAGCAATTAGTGTTGTCCTAAAATAGTAGAGAGAAACTAAAGCGGATAATTTGCAAGAAGTAATCATTTGTGCTACAGGGGACAGATAGCTCCCTGGAGGAGGTTATCTTAGCTGTTTTCTCTCTTTCTTTCCCTGTATTTTAGGGGGTTCTGTGGTTTGATTCAGAAATTCCAGGTCACGCACACAGGGCAGGTGATCATAAGTTAGTTTCCTGCTTTATGGAGGACTGATGGGGAGAGGCTGGCGGAGTAGGTTCGGGCAGGAAAGGAAGATGGAAAGGTGAGGGGGGCGCACCTGAACGGGATGGAGGGAAGAAAGACGGACGAAGGAAGCAGCGCTAAGATTCATCGAGGATGTGCTGTATGCTGGGCACTGTGCTCGGTGTGTCAGCCAGTGAAGGGAGTTATTACCCCCACTTACAGACGAAGAGACTGAGGGTCTGAGAGGCAGTGAGCTGCCCCTGGTCACAGGACTAATAAGAGTTAAAGTCAGGATTTGAACCAGGGTCTGGAACGTTCTAAAGCCCAGGTTCTTTTCCATGACACCATGATGCCTCAGGGAATCAGCTGCCTCTCAAGAGGAAGGGCAGGTGAGGAGTAGAAATGGAAAGACAAACATTGGTGGAGGGAAGAGAAATAAGGTAGCGAGGTTTCAGCAGATTCCGAGGTCATCAGTAGCCTTTGGCCGGCTGGGGCATGGGCCACCGAGGTTTGCCCTCGCCTGCTGGGAAACTCCCGTGCTGATGGTTATAGCTCTTTACCAGCCCTCTGTCCTTAAGGCTGCAGAGGGTCTAGGCCACCAGGGAAGGGAGTATTTGGGCCACTGGTGGTGTGGTTAGATTGGACCCAAGGGGTTGGGTGAAATCAAGCAGCGTCTTGTCAGGATAGCTGCTCTTTCCTGCTTTTTAGAAACAGAAGCATTTTAGGAAAGAGAGTCATAAACCCAGTATCTTTATAGCCTGCTCTATTTTCTGGTTGACTTCCATTGTAAAAAAAAATTGGAGAGATTTCCGGCACAAAGCGATTTCCAGTGTCCTAAATAGAATTTTGTTTTCCTTGGGTTTTACCAACACTTGTACTGAACCTGAGATCATCCTTCCTCCCCACGTGGTAGAAATACCTCCTGCGACTGTGGCTATTGGTGTGCTTGTTGGTCCCACACCCTGACGAGGTGCTGTTTGAGTTAGAGGTGCTATGACCCTTTGGGTTTTTTTTAAAATAAATTTATTTATTTGTTTTTATTTTTGGCTGCATTGGGTCTTTGTTGCTGTGCGTGGGCTTTCTCTAGTTGTGGCGGGCGGGGGCCACTGTGTTGCCATACGCGGGCTTCTCATTGTAGTGGCTTCTCTTGTTGCGGAGCACGGGCTCTAGGCACGTGGGCTCAGTAGTTGTGGCGCACGGCCTTTGTTGCTCCGTGGCATGTGGAATGTTCCCAGACCAGGGATCGAACCCACGTCCCCTGCACTGGCAGGCGGATTCTTTTTTTTTTTTTTTTTTTTGCGGTATGCGGGCCTCTCACTGTTGTGGCCTCCCCCGTTGCGGAGCACAGGCTCCGGACGCGCAGGCTCCGGACGCGCAGGCTCAGCGGCCATGGCTCACGGGCCCAGCCGCTCCGCGGCATATGGGATCCTCCCAGACCGGGGCACGAACCCGTATCCCCTGCATCGGCAGGCGGACTCTCAACCACTTGCGCCACCAGGGAGGCCCTGGCAGGCGGATTCTTATCCACCGTGCCACCAGGGAAGCCCTGACTCCCCTTTGTATATTCTACACGGAGAATCACAAAGTGAGTTCTCTTAACAGCAATTGAGATCTTAAAAACAAAAAATAAGGACAAATCAGAACGTGGCTGTCATGGCATTAAGTCGCACTGCCTTAGATGTCAACTCAGATGGCCCGTACTCTGAAGTACCAAAATATCCTTAACTGCAACTCTGATTGGGAAGGCAGACCCACCAGTCTGGACTTCCTGTTGTGGTGGGCACCTTGTGAGTGGCTGGCCATCAGAGATTTCTGTGCAAGTTCTTTTTAACTGCACATGCATCATTTTGGAATAGCAGACAGTTAGTCATTCCGGAATGAGCCGAACTTTTGGTGCCATGTCTGAAATTAGTTTGTAACAGGGACAGTGAGGGAGCACGTTGCTTTGTGTGTGGTATGAAGCCTCTCCTGCCTCTCTCCCCACCAGCAAGCCAAGTTACAGCAGCAGATGGACATGCAAAAGAGTCATATTTTCCGTCTGACTCAAGGGCTACAAGAAGCTCTAGATCGGGCTGATCTGCTGAAGACAGAAAGGAGTGATCTGGAATATCAGCTAGAGAACATTCAGGTGAGAACTGGCAAAGGGAACTTAAACTGTCTGCAGAGGCAAAGCATGATGGCTAAAAGCCATCTGTCTGGTCAAATGGGCAGTATCTTCATGTTGTGTGTTTTTCCCAGTATTTTATTATGAAAATTCTCTGACGTTCAGAGAAGCTGGGAAGTTTCTATCATGACCACCCTCTGGATTCTCTTACTTGCCATTTGCTATTTTTTGCTTTTTCACATATCTGTCCGTGCTTCAGTCCATCTTTTTGGGGGGGATGGTGGGCAGTAAGATCAGAACTAAGTAAATAAAGATGGGCCCAGTGTGGCTTGGGTTGGATTTTTCATATGTTAATATTGTAACAACTTTATTTTTTATTTTCTTAAAGTACCAAGTTTAAAAGTATACTTCTTTCGGTGTCTGAGGTGCTTTTTGTTTTCACAAATTTTAGGTTCTCTATTCTCATGAAAAGGTGAAAATGGAAGGCACTATTTCTCAACAAACCAAACTCATCGATTTTCTGCAAGCCAAAATGGACCAACCTGCTAAAAAGAAAAAGGTGGGTCAGAGGGTTTGAAAAGCGGGGAGCTGACAGTTTTGCTCAATCGTGGTGATTCTGTAGAGACCACTGGGGTAGGTAATCCTAGGAACGTCAGAGAAAACAAAAGGCATGTTGTCTTGTTTTGTTTGGGGTTGAGAAAGAGGCTTTGGGATCATGAGAATAGCTCTTCAAGAGAAGCTATCACTCTCGAGTCTGTAATATACTATTTTGTGTTCATGGCCTTTAAAGTTGTCATGCCTTCCTCTGTGAAGGCAGTGATAGTTTTTTTCCCAGGCAGCTGGGGTGGGGAAGGTAGCAGAGAGGAAGGTTTATACTCAGGTCAGTGTCCTGGACTCCATAGGGGTTCCCTGCTCACATGTACAGGACTCTGGGGAGATTACAGGTCACTTGTATGGGATTCTACACAGAGAGGGGTTCTTAGGTCATGGGGATAGGATTCCAGAGGTTTTAATAGGTCATCTGTATGGGGCCGTAGAAGGATTCTCAGGTCACGTGTACGGGACTCCAGAAAAACTAGCCATCATCTGCTCAGTCCTTCTGATTGGCTCAAGAAGAGACTGGGACCCGGAGAGCTGACGTGACCTGCCCAAAGTGTCTGACTGGATAGCTGTCCCTTCCATGGGGTGCGGCTCCATCTCTTTAAAATTGTAACATATAAATTGAAAACAATGACCAAAAGAAACAGATGGACAGGGTGATATAGGCACACATGGGAAGATTTTTAATAAGCCCAAAGCATGCTTCCCTGAACCACTGAAGGTTTGGTCATGTGTTCTCAGTTCAAGAAGGTCTCTAAGGAGCTTGAAGCTTCTTCCCAAGGCACCCAGATTCCAAAGTAGCACTGGCGGTGGCACAGGGAAGGCCTCCGATGACAGGGTCCTGGGGAGTGGACTGAAGGAGGCGGTCGGTCTCTTGGTCCCATTGTTCTCTTTACGGGAAGGGACCAGAGCAGCAGTGGTGGCTGTGGAGGAGGATTTCCTTGTGTGCTGTGTGACCATGCTTGTTTGTGCTGATGATACTGAATCTATTTTATTTTATCAGTGGACTGTTATCTGAGTTTGTCACTTGATGTAGTCAGGGTGCTTCCGTGTATTTTTTTGTTAGTTTTCACTCCCATCACCCTACATTATACTTTTCTTTCCCATGTACAATACATGTTCCATTTGCATGTTTTTTGCATAAGCCCCTTGTGGTGACATTAGTTTAGTATTCCTTTTTTTTTTTTTTTTTTTTTGCTTCCTTTAAAAAAAAATACTCATCTCTGTGTCTTGTAACTAAGCATCATGAGACAGATTCAAGGCAAGAGGGATTGCTGAACCATGTCTCCTGCTTCCATCCTCCACTTCCATTTTTTGAGGGTAAAGGCTCAGGAAATGGCTCTCCTTCTTGGGAATGCTAAAGGAAGAGGTGGTGGCAATTCAAGCATCTCTGACCCTCTCGGTGAAAACTTCCACGCCCCTACTTTTTTTCCAGCCGGCTGGGAGGGGCTGTGGCTTGGTCCCCCCCTCCCCCTTCACATGCCAGTTTTACTAAACCCGCTTGCAGTGAGTACACGCCCGGCTCCCGTGGTCTGCTCCTCCCGAGGCAGGGTTCCTTTCACTAGTTCCCAGTGCCAATTTCCAGGAGTTAGGAGATATCTCTGTTTCCATTGCTAGGGTTTATTTAGTCGACGGAAAGAGGACCCTGCTTTGCCCACACAGGTTCCTCTGCAGTACAATGAGCTGAAGGTGGCTCTGGAGAAGGAGAAAGCTCGCTGCGCGGAGCTCGAGGAAGCCCTGCAGAAGACCCGCATCGAGCTCCGCTCCGCCCGGGAGGAAGGTACGGGCGCCCTCGACGCCAAGTGCGGTGGACGAGGCAGAGGACCGATCTCAAGGAGATTGGCCGAGACTAGTTCAGCCTTGTGGTGACAGCCCAGACATCCCACGTCTGAACGATGCACGGCATCCTCGGCATTGCCGATCGGGCACCCTGTGTGTCCTTTTGGTCTCGGGCCTTTGATAGCCAGCCCCCGGGGTGGTCCACTTGGTTGGGGCCTCTCGGGGACCCTGCTAACCGAAAGGCGTTGGACCCGTCTCTCCCCAGCTGCCCACCGGAAAGCCACAGACCACCCGCACCCGTCCACGCCGGCCACCGCCAGGCAGCAGATTGCCATGTCCGCCATCGTGCGGTCGCCCGAGCACCAGCCCAGCGCCCTGAGCCTTCTCGCCCCGCCATCCAGCCGCAGGAAGGAGTCTTCGACTCCAGAGGGTATGTCCGCAAAAGGGGCCACTGGACATGCATCGACATTTTTTTAAATGGACTGAGAAATGCAGACCTAAGGTGAAAATGACAAGTAATAACACTGAAGGATAAAGAGTAAGAAGTAAGCCTTCTCCCCACCCCGGTTCCCTCACCCAGAGTCACCCACTGTGCTCTGCCAGCCGTCCTTCATGCATGTGAGTGCATGTCTGTATTATGCAGGTGTCTTATATAATCATCTTTAAGAGGCAGGAGAAAATAATATATTTTTCTCAGTCCTTTTGTCTTTCGTAAATATCATAGCCCACTATGCTCTACACCAGGGGTCTCCAACCCCTGGGCCGTGGACCGGTACCGGTCCGTGGCCTGTTAGGAACCGGGCGCACAGCAGGAGGTGAGCGGCAGGCGAGTGAGCGAAGCGTCATCCCCGCTCCCCATCGCTCGCGTTACCACCCGAACCATTCCACCCGCCCCAGCACCAGTCCCTGGAAAAATCGTCTTCCACGAAACCGGTCCCTGGTGCCAAAAAGGTTGGGGGCCGCTGCTATACACTGCAGAACATCTTTCTTCTTTTAGTTAAAATGCTATCTTAGCCAGTTTCGTAATAACATGGATCGACCCCATCCTTCTAGAGGGCTGCGTGGTCTTCCATGGTGGGAGGTATATGATTCATCTATTAATCCAGACCCCTGTTGATGGGCATTTAGGTTATTTCCAGTTCCTTGTTTCCATACGTACCCTGCAGTGAATACCCTGCAGCTCTGTGGGTGCTATGACTGTAGGATAAGTCCTCGGGAAATCAATCAGGTTAAAGGTTATGTGCATTTTGAAAGCTGGTAATTTGTGCCAATTTATACCAGTGGTGTGAGGAGTTTTCTTTGTGGGCTCAAAGGTACTCTGTTCACCTAGAGACGGAAAGGACTTAAAAACAGCCAAGGAAGGTGGTTTGGAAAGTCATACAGAGGGTGGGGTAGAGCTGTGGGTGTTTCATATCAGGGCGTCACCAGCTACGCACTTTATCTCATTTACTTAGTTTTGGCCCCGCTGTGCGGCATGAGGGATCTTAGTTCCCCTACCAGGGATTGAACCCATGCCCCCTGCAGTGGAGGTGTGGAGTCTTAACCACTGGACCGCCAGGGAAGTCCCACTATCAACCCCCTTCAGCTGCCAATATCGATGGGATTTTGTTGTCGTTGTTTTCTTCAGCGATGATGTCATCTCATTTCCTATGTTTACATAACACTTTGAATCAAAGAGCTTCACCCTTAAAGCCATCAAAGTGGAGCTGGTAACACAGAGGAAAATCATTTCTGGCCCCCGTGTCCTTCGACGAAGCTGCATAGAGCAGCTCCCTGAGTAGTTTGGAATACTCGAAGCATCTCCTTCGTGTGCGTGGCTTGTTCACAGTTTCAATGTGCATTTATGTTATGTATTCCTCATGACTTTCTGATAAAGGAACAGTGATAGCATTATATGGAGAAATCAATTTGGATTCAGAAATATGGATCCTGAATTTTTCTATTTAAAGCTGCCTTTAGCTAGTTAGGTCACTATTGAGAAGGGGGCCTTCTAAATGGAAAAAAATCAATCTTGTTAATTTTAACTGACTGGACTATAAATGTAAGAATCAGTTGTTTGAGGCTTAAAAGTTGGGTTTTTTAAAAAAGGAGGTTATTCATGAAAGAACTGGGCATGAAGTGAGAATTCTTCAGTCAGTTTATGTATTGAATAATCAGAAATTCTGTAATTCAGAATAGTGATTTTTGAATTGGATTCTGAAAAGCTCTAGATCCATGATCTCATGTGGAAAACAAACCTTTTATGACTAAAATATTTATAAACAACTGACTTAGAAGCATATGTTTCTCTATGCTCACAAATATCTATGCCATTGTATTAACAATCTGCTGCCAGTGATGTGTTCTTAAATAAAACCTAATTCCTAATAACCAGATAATAGTGATTTCAATTTGGTTCATATAAATCTAGACACATCTGTTAGTGTTAAAGTAATTTTACAATCTGTCACTAACGTGCTCTAATGTTTTTTAAACAGCTTTATTGAGATACAATTCACATACTATACAATTCATTTGTTTGAAATGTATAATTCATTGTTTTTTAGTAAGTTCACAAGGTTGTGCAACCATCACATTCTAATTTTTAAACATTTTTGGTCCACCCCCCCCCCCAAAAAAAAAAACCAAAAAACAAAACAACCCTATACTCTCTGGCAGTTGCTTCCCATTTCCCCCTTCATGGAACCTCTGACAACCACCAGTCTGCTTTCTATCTCCATGGATTTGCTATCCTGGACGTTTCCTATAAATGAATCATACCACGTATGACCTTTTGTGTCTAGCTTCTTTCACAGAGCATAATGTTTTTGAGATTCATTCATCTTGTAGTATTTATCAGTACTTCATGTTTTAATTGCTGAATAATATTCTATTGTGTGGTTATCACATCTTGTTTCTGTATTAATCCATCAATGGACATTTAGGTTGTTTCCACTTTTTGGCTATCATAAATAATGCTGCTGTGAACATCTGTGCACAAATTTTGTGGCTACATAATGTTTTCACTTCTCTTGGGTGTGTAGACCTAGGAGTGGAATTGCTGGGTTATCTGGTAACTCTGTGTTTAACTTTATGGGGAATGACCAAACTGGATTCCAAAATGACTGCACCATTTGCTTTCCCACCAGCAGTGTATGAGGACCTTCATTTCTCCATATCTTTACCAACATGCATTTTCCATACTTTTGAGTCTGGATAACCCAGCAAGTGTGAACTAATGTCTCACTGTGGTGTTTATTTGCATTTCCCTAATGATGAATGACGTTGAGCATCTTTTCCTGTGCTTCTTGGCCATTTATTTATCTTCTTTGGAGAGATGTCTATTCAGATCTTTTGCCCATTTTTTAATTGGGTTGTCTTTTTCCTATTGCTTCATAAGAGTTCTTCCTATATTCTATTCTTCCTGTAGTTCTTCCTATATTCTCTCTAAGCTCCTTGTCAGAGGGATGATTTGCGAACACTTTTCCTGTTCTGTGGGGCGTCTTTTCACTTTCTTGATGGTATCATTTGCAGCACTTTAATGATTTCTTTGAAAAAATTTTCCTCCAGAATTCAGCCGACGTCTTAAGGAGCGCATGCACCACAACATTCCTCACCGGTTCAATGTAGGACTGAACATGCGAGCCACGCAGTGTGCCGTGTGTCTGGATACCGTGCACTTTGGGCGCCAGGCATCCAAGTGTCTTGGTAAGAGCAGCTACTGTGCCTGGGGGAAGGGTGCGGGTGCATCTCCACCTAAGATTCTGTCCGATGGGGGCGGGGTTTTTTCTTTTCCTTTTTAAATTCCTCATCATGTAGTGCATTCATTTTCAAGTTTTTAGTCTCAGTGGGAGGACGCTATTTTTCCCCTGTTCAAGAGGGAGTTTATACGTGTTGTCAGCTCATGTCTCCAACCTCCTGTGCAAAATGCCTTGGGCTTTGTGAGCTTCCAGCCCCCTTTCCGTCAGGCTGGTCTCTCCCTCCAAGGGAAACATGCAGATGTGTTTTAGACACCTGTCTGTGGCAGCCTGGGAGAAGCCAGGAAAACTGGGTCGAGAGTGCCTGGCTGTCTCGTTTCCTCTTCTCCGTAGGGGCCTGGCTCCTGGGAAAGGTTAGGGATGCCCTGGATGGCGGGGCCAGACGGACGGGCCAGGCGGGGGATTGGCTGGCAGAGGCAGGGACTGGTCCCGCATCAGCCAAGTGTGTGTTCAGGTTGTCCACTGCTTTTCCCTAGAATGTCAGGTCATGTGTCATCCCAAGTGCTCCACGTGCTTGCCGGCCACCTGCGGCCTGCCAGCCGAATACGCCACGCACTTCACTGAGGCCTTCTGCCGTGACAAAATGAACTCCCCGGGTCTCCAGACCAAGGAGCCCAGCAGCGGCTTGCACCTGGAAGGGTGGATGAAGGTGCCCAGGTATTGCTGCAAGGCAGTTCGGGCTGGGGTGGGGTGTGGTGAAGATGTGCCGGCCCAGAACAGGCCGCTTCGGGGTAAGGATACTTCTGAGCTAAAGGCATTTGGAAAACAGCAGGTGCAGGAGTGACACTCTGACCTCCCCTTTCTCTCCCGGAAAGTAGGAGATAAAACTCCCAAGTAAAAGCTGCTCTTCCTGTACCAGGAGGAAAGAAGCATTCTCATCCCCGGAGCCTGGGGGCTGGGGCAAGCCCAGCTGAGAGAACTCTGTGCACACAGACCCTGTTACCTTTCCACAGTTGCTGCTCTTTGTTCAACTTAGTATATAAGCACTGGGGCCCATCTGCTTTTGGGGCTTTCTTTTCTTGTGGAGACTCCCACGTACACATAGAATAAAATGTGTATGCTTTTCTCCCGTTCATGTGTCTTACATCAGTAGAATTCCGAGGCCAGCCTACAACCCAGCAGGGTAGAAGGAAGATTTCCCCCCCTGCCCCTGCACTTCATTCCCGGCGTTTTTGGGGGAAGCATCTTCACCGGGATTCCCTCGCCTCCCCACCCCTTCCCCCTGCCTGACTCTTCTGACTTCAAGCGGTTCTTTCCCATCTCTGTTTCCCCAGGAATAACAAACGAGGACAGCAAGGCTGGGACAGGAAGTACATCGTCCTGGAGGGCTCGAAAGTCCTCATTTACGACAGCGAAGCCAGAGAAGGTAAATAAATAGCTCGGGGAATCTCATTGCACGCGGTTGGCCCAGGTGTCCTAGTCTTGGCGTGAAGGCTCTGTTTTCCGGACTGCGTTGCAAGCCTTCTACAAGTTTCCATTTTTGAAAATTAAAACCCAGATGACTGCGCTGAAGGTTATTGGTACGATACTCACGTCTGTAGGTCTCCCCACTGAAGACCCTGCAGGGCGCTGCCCTGAAGATTCCACCTGCTAATACACCTTCCGAGAACTTCCGCCTCAGCCAACTAACCCATAAATCCGCATCGTCATCCGAAATTTGACTGTGCCACTCATCTGACGCACTTTACTTTTGTTTTTATCTTCCCTCTCCACCTTCTCCGCACACCTCTTCCCTCCTCTGTCCTCGTGCGCCTCTCTGTCCACCGCATACTCCGTCTCTCTCTCTTTTCCTCTCGTCTCCTCTTGTTCTCGTTCCTGGTCTTTTGTTTTTCTTTCTGCCCTTCCTCTTGGCACCAAGCTGGACAGAGGCCGCTGGAAGAATTTGAGCTGTGCCTTCCCGACGGGGACGTGTCTATTCATGGCGCCGTGGGTGCTTCTGAACTCGCAAACACAGCCAAAGCAGGTGAGGAGCGGCGGGGCCCCCCAAGGTGGGCTGGGCTGGGCTGGGCTGGATCCGTCAGCAAGGGCAGGAGGGGGCACGTGGTGGATCAGCCTGCGAAGGAGGCTCCCCGGCCCCCCCTTCTGCTAAGTAACTGGGACTCAGGTGTGGCTTGGCCATTGTTCCCGGCGGGGGTGGGCGAACTCCACCCTGTGCTCTGTCGAATCTTCTAGATGTCCCCTACGTGCTGAAGATGGAATCTCACCCGCACACCACCTGCTGGCCCGGGAGAACCCTCTACTTGCTGGCTCCCAGCTTTCCCGACAAGCAGCGCTGGGTCACCGCCTTAGAGTCAGTTGTCGCAGGTGGGAGAGTGTCTAGGGAAAAGGCAGAAGCCGATGCTGTGAGTATGCACACAGGCGCCGGAGCTTGTCTCTGTAAAGCGGGCAGACTTTGTGGGAGTCCCGTCGGCTGCCGTGTTTCCTCTTGGCCTCCCTCTCTGAGGGGTGATGGCTTGAGACTGTCACGACCGGGATTCTGTGCCGACAGAGACCCAGGCTTCGAGGCAGCTTGGCCGGCATCGTGGGTCCCCCTCCAACCCCCAGAGCCTTCTAGAATGGGGGAGTCGACCCCCTTAGCCAGCTCTCAGGGCGCACTACATCTCGGTTCTGGCAGCACAGGGCAAATGTACTTATAAGGAAATCCTCTCTCTCATTTACCCGGAAGTATTTATGTGGTTTGAAGGCTTGCGTTACGAGCACGCTGGCCGTGAAGCGGCACGAAAGGCTGCCGACAGCCGTGTCTCCTTCAGGAAGGCTTTTCATAACCTGCTCAATTGCTTTTATGTGATTTGCTCTTCCGAAGGCAGGTCTGAAATCCTACTTCTCCTGAAGACGTAAGAGATGTGGGTGGGCCTTGATTGGCATCACTCCTCCTGGAACATTCCAGGATACAAACAGCGCTCATCACTCACTGGTATTTGCTCCACCAAAGGCCCAACGGCTCTTTTCAAACACTTAGCTCCTAATAAACACTTTAAGTGTTAGCAATTGGAAAATCCTCAACCATGAGTCTCCTGCTCGTGGGGTGAACCTGTTTTGACGACCCATCTCCTTATCCCACGTGTGAGCCTTTTACCGAGCGCCCCATCCATGTGTGTACAATAGGGCCCTGGCTGTACCTCCTACAAGCTTCTGCCCACGTGGGTTCAGGTAAAGAGACTCAGAAGTGGGTTGGTTTGCTGCTGACACTGGGCTTTGCCCTTGTGCCACCACCTGGAGGGGCAGGAGCGTCCATGTGGCTTATCAAGCCTTGGCAGGGACATCCTTCAGCTTCGGCTTGTTTCGTATCACAGACTCTCTCTGCATCTCCTGCACTCATTTAGTTCTGCATCCGAACTGAGTTACAACTCCGACACTAATTAACAGCCACCCCAGAGATACCGATAACATTCACGTCCTGCCTTTTGAGCTCAGATCAAAATACGGGGCAAGCCACGAGTGGATGTGTGCTTCTGAGAGTCTTCAGGAGGAACTCGCCCTTCTTCCTGGCATTAAACTTTTCTCCGTTCTTGCTTTTGTCTGGACGGTCCGGTCACGAACAGTTCAGCTCACCGTGTCCTCTTTTTTCTCTCTCTTTTTTTTCTTTCTCATGTGAAAAGAAATTGCTTGGAAACTCCCTGCTGAAGCTGGAAGGCGATGACCGGCTTGACCTGAACTGCACCCTGCCCTTCAGCGACCAGGTGACCGTGTTTTCTGGGGCACCGTCGGCTGTGTCGGGGCTGGTTATGGGGACGTGACCCCCCTCACGCTCTGCCTGGGGACTTGCACCCCGGCAGGTGGTGCTGGTGGGCACCGAGGAAGGGCTGTACGCGCTGAATGTCTTGAAGAACGCCCTCACCCACGTCCCAGGGATCGGAGCCGTCTTCCAGATTTACATCATCAAGGACCTGGAGAAGCTCCTCATGATTGCAGGTGGGAGGCCAAGGACACGGCGCTTTTCCTTCACTTGTAAGGGAGACGATTCGCCACATGCTTGTCGAACGCAGAGACAGGCCCTCCTGGGGGCAGGCTGGAGTGGAAGCGGCTCTTCCCGCTGCGTCCTGGAGGTGCCCGCGCCCCCGGCGCTCTGCTCACACGCGGCCCCTCTCTGAGCGCCTGCCCGCCCTGCTGCCTGCCTCCCATGTCTCCCTGGTCTCAGACACCCTGCATCTGCGTGCACAACTCATTAGCAGTTTGCCACATTTCCCCGGCCCTTCTCTCTCTCTCTCCCTCTCTCTCTCACACACACACACTCTCTCTCTCTCACTTACTTTGAACCACCTGAGAGTCAGTGGCAGCTGTGACTGGATCCTTCAGCCAGTCACCTAAGAACAAGGGGCATTCTCTCACATACCCATGGCAGGAAGGTTTTTTTTCTCTCTATCGTGTGTGTGTGTGTGTGTGTGCGCGCGCGCGCACGCGTGTTGTAAGGGGAAAACAATAATGCATTTGCTCCATGTTCAAAACATCCACAGTCAGGTCTCATTCAGGCCTGGCCGGCTGGTTCCAGGGGCCGGATCCTGACATAATATGGTCAGGAACTGGCTTTTTTTGGTCTCTCTTTCCCCCTGCTGGCTTGTTTTGTTGTTTTCTTTCTTTCTTTTTTTTTTTTTTTTGTGGTACGCGGGGCTCTCACTGCTGTGGCCTCTCCCGTTGCGGAGCACAGGCTCTGGATGCGCAGGCTCAGCGGCCATGGCTCACAGGCCCAGCCGCTCTGTGGCACATGGGATCTTCCCAGACCAGGGCACGAACCCGTGTCCCCTGCATCGGCAGGCGGACTCTCAACCACTGCGCCACCAGGGAAGCCCCAAGTTTCACTTTTTAATTCAGGGAACTTAATCGTTGCTACTCCCATTTTCTCATGTACTGCCCATAGCTGGCTTTTACCTGTGGCTCCAGTAATGTCCTTTATTTTTTTTCCCGGCTTGTGATCCAGTCCAGGACCACGCTCTGCACTCACTCAGGTCTCCCTCGTCTCCTTGAACGTGGAACCATCCTCAGCCTTTCTGTGGTCCCTCGTGACACCGTGACACATACTGGATTAGTCCACGTCTACTGTTTTGTTGTCCCCCACCCATTCTTTGACTTTGGTGGGGAGCACGTTTGAATATTCAGTTCACGTTCTCCAGTTTTGTGTCTGCAGAATTTTTTGTTTTCCTCCCAGAATCTTGACCAAGAGGCCAGATATTTTCCTTAGATCTAAAACTTGGACCTAAACTGTGTTTATGGGAATTTGTGGAAAGCAGTGCCTCCGCCTGGCCTTGCATGGCTTTTATTCGGGGGAGGACGAGAACCGCCATTGTGGCTCTGCTGTCCTGTCCCCTCAGGAGAAGAGCGGGCCCTGTGCCTCGTGGACGTGAAGAAAGTGAAACAGTCCCTCGCACAGTCTCACCTTCCCGCCCAGCCGGACATCTCCCCCAACATCTTCGAAGCCGTCAAGGGCTGCCACTTGTTTGCTGCCGGCAAGGTAAGCGCCCCTGCGGGCCTCAGCCGGCAAGTGCTCGTAAAATTGTCACGGCTCCTCTGCCCACAGGGCTGATTGATTTGACCTTGAAAATTGTGTGTCCTCAAACTGGGTTAAACTTCAGTTGCTTTTCGACACAACTGGTGGTTGCACTGTTGGCATCTAGTGGGCAGGGCCCGGGGTTTCTCCTAAACATCCTACAGTGCCCAGAACGGCCCCTCACCACAGAGAATGACCTGGTCCAAAGGGTCCATAGTGCCAGGCTTGAGAGACCCCGCTCTCAACTGATGTTCCTTTCCTAGCTTTTCCACGGAGCCAGTGTACACACTGGTGACGCTCTTTTTCCTTCTTTCTCCGTCCCCCCTCCCCCTTCAACTGCTTTTCAGATCGAGAGCGGGCTCTGCATCTGCGCGGCCATGCCCAACAAAGTTGTCATTCTCCGCTACAACGAAAACCTCAGCAAGTACTGCATTCGGAAAGTAAGTCCCGGGCCTGGCCGGGCCTGCTCTCCCAGCGAGCAGCTGGGGAAGGTGCTGTCTCGGGGAGTAGTGTGTGCCTGGGCCCTTCGGCCTGGGTGACCTTAGAGAGAGCAGGAGGGTGTCTTGCTCCCTGGAGAAAGCTCCAGAGCGGCCCATCCTCACACTTTTCCCTCTTGCTCTCCTCCCCTGCGTGAGCTGCCTCTCTGGCCAGCCCAGTGAATTCAGCCTTTTGTGAAGGGAGAAAGGAAGGTGGCTGATGGAGGAGACACCTCGTTTGAACCAGTAGAACAAAGGAAGATCTCTCTGAGGAGCTAGAAGCCCTGGTGGCACCTACCAGAATCCTTCTCAGATTGTAGAAGTTTCTATTAATGACCTTCAAAAAAACCAGCGCTGGCTGTGTTCCGATACGCAGTGCGGGACCTGGCTCTCCTCCGAGCACAGTGGGTTGTGATGTTGCCTGCGGTGTGGACAGCTATCCATGAGATCACTGCATTTGCCTCGCTTCTGGAGAAGGCTGTCTCTTGTCCCTAGATTAGGAAGGTTCCACCCATCCTGAGCCTGATGTATTTCAGGTGCTTTCGTGATTAGTCTCAAAAGTAAAAGGAGGGATGAATATATAAGGGTTGTTACCTGTTAGATAGAGAAACTGTTTCGTCTGGGGCGGGCTCTTGTTTAGTTTGCATTTTTATTGAGCACCTACTGGTACCAGAGACTGAGCTGGCTGTTTCACACACTTTTCACAGCAGTTGTGAGAAACAGGGGTGATCATCCCTAATTTTCAGGTAAGATGACTGAGGCTAGCCAAGATCCTAGGTTACAAAGTTGAGACCAAAACTGGTTTGACTTTCCCTAACGTTTCACTGTGTTATACTAGCTTCCTCATAATTAGTACGTGATCAGTAAATATTTAGTGGTGAGGATAATGCCGATTAGAGTTTGAACTGTTAACTTCAGGAAAATTCCCAGAAATCACTGCTTCTTTATAATTCCTGGCCATCATTTGGAATAAGCATGCCTAGGTTTTTGAAGCCATTAGGATTGACCTGAAAACAAGTGTAAGTAATTAGGAAGCAGATAATTCAGATAGATGAGATAATTCAGTAGTGATAACAATGATATAGGTGATACAGGTTCAGAATAGAAACCTAGAAGCTTGGAAAAGGAAGGAAACTAAAACCACTCCCTCTAACCACCACTGTTTGTGTATTCCTCCAGGCTTTTTCTTCTGATTAGAATGGCCTAGTTTTAAAGCTCTCTTTTTGAATGCTACCTTTTCACTGAAATGGTGTTTCTGACCTTTTGGCTGCAACTTGACCTTCTTAGTCTCAGGTTGCATAGAACCCAGAGGTAGCAGAAGGATGGGGGGGTCCTTGTGAGGGACGTGAAGAGACTGAATGTGCTTGGTGTGAAGACAAAAGGAAGAAGTCGCACGGCCACGCCTGCACGGCTTGGTTAGATGCCCGAGGAGAGCAGGGGCCACCCCGAGTCCGCGCTCACACCCTCCTCTCTGCCCCGTCTCAGGAGATCGAGACCTCGGAGCCCTGCAGCTGTGTCCACTTCACCAACTACAGTATCCTCATCGGAACCAATAAATTCTACGAGATTGACATGAAGCAGTACACGCTGGAGGGTAGGGCCCGGGTGCGCCCCCTGCCCGCGCTCCGCTGCCGCCTCAGCCTCCTTCTGGGTCCTGAGGCTCCGCCTCTTGCCTGCCTTTACAGAATTCCTGGATAAGAACGACCATTCCTTGGCGCCTGCCGTGTTTGCCTCCTCCTCCCACAGCTTCCCCGTGTCCATCATGCAGGTGAACGGCGCGGGGCAGCGGGAGGAGTTCCTGCTCTGCTTCCATGGTGAGTGCAGCGGCCACCCGCCCGCTGCTGATGGGGGCGCTCGCGGCACCACAGCCGCGGGGCGGGGTCCAGGGGCCGGGCGTGGCCAGTGTGCCTGGGGCGGGGCCGGTCCTGCTGCGGGGAGTACGTGGTCCTGCCCCGCCCCACCCCCGGGCTCCAGCCGGGTCCGGCGCTGTCAGGCTCTCCAGGAGCGGCCTGCGCTGTCCTGCTCTGCCCCTCACTCCCTTTTTCTTTTCCCCCCCCAAATCTCTGGGCCTGTTTCTCCCCCTTCCTCACTCCCTGACTCTTCCTCCTTCCGTCTCCCCCTTCTTTTCCTATCTCCCCCTTTCACTCGAACCCTCTTTCTTTAATAAACCCCGAGAGACGTGGCTCAGCAGAGCTCCTGAGGTTTCTCACAATCCAAGCCCCCTGGGCTGGGTTCCTTGCTCTTCCATGAAAGTGTGCGTCATCGATACCCCTGCCTCTGGCCGTGCTCACGTCCCGGGCTCTGCCTTCTTGCAGAGTTTGGGGTGTTCGTGGATTCTTACGGAAGACGCAGCCGCACAGATGATCTCAAGTGGAGTCGCTTACCTTTGGCCTTCGGTAGGTGAGGCGACGTGTGGGGCTGTTTTCTGCCAGTAGTTGGTGTCCCGGGAAAACACCGCAGGTGGAATTCCTTTAGGCTTAAGCACCGTGCTCGGGGCTCCCTTAGACGCCAGGCGCCACGTGGAGCATCACCCGCGTGAGCGTCCAGGGCAGAGATCCCGAGGCCTGACGCAGAGCCACACAAGCCAAACCCCCCGGCCTCTCATGATAGAAAGGGAGACCATTCCCTGTGAGTTCATTTAAATCATGTCAAAGACCGCGCAGCATCTCACAGCAGCGCTGAACACCTGTCAATTTAGCCAATTCTAATTAGGCCCATTCATTTTGTAAGTGTGAACAATACTGTGATGAACAACTTACACTAAAATTTGCATACTTGTTAAATATCCCCAGCTCAGAAATTCTAAAAGTGGAGCTACTGGGTCAAAGGGTGAACACACACACACACAACGTACATATGTGACTGTGTGAATGTTCTGAAATACTCTTCAAGGCTGTTTCGTTTATCTGTTGCTTCATGACAAGTTCCAAAACCTAGTGACTTAAAACAACTACTTATCATTGCCTGAGCCTCTGTGGCCTGACTGGACAGTTTTGCTTCTTGCGGTGTCAGCAGGGGCACCAGGACACCTAGAAAGTCGGAAATGGCTTCACAAAGTGGCTGGCAATTGGAGCTGGCCGTCAGGTGGGAGCTTAGCAGGGGCCGGTGGCTGGAGGCCTTATTCCTCTCCACGTGGGCTTCTCCTAAGAGTGCGAAAGTGGGCGCTGGCAGGCCTTCTCGCTTCCACCACATTCTGCTGGTTTAGTCCGATGCCAGGCAAGGAGAGTCCACAAGGGCCTAAGTAGCAGTTCACCGCGAGGAGTAATAGTGATCATCATCTTTTTCCCTTTAAGACCAGAAACAGCTCTCATTATATCCTAGAGTTTGAGTTGACACTGTGATACAGAAATATAGTACTAAGACCAGAAATATTTAATCATCTATGAACCTAGTCTTTTTTAATTGAATTTTTTAGAAAAATGTATTCAATTAAACAGTTTAAAAAGGTCTACAATGAAGTCTCACCCATATCACTTGTCTCCCAAATCCTCCCTCCCCACTCTCCGAAAGGAAAACATTTTTCTGAGTTTATCCTTCCAGTGCTTTATGCAAATAACGGGCACATTAAAAAATATATTCTCATCCCCCTCCCTTTAAAAAAAATCAGTGTGGTAGCACACTTTACACAGTATTCTGAACCCTGCTTTACAAACTAAGTAAAACTACACCTTGGGTTTTTTCCCCATCAGTGCATAGAGAGCTGCCTTATGCATTTTTACGCCTGTGCAAAATTCCAGAGATGTGCCATGATTTATGTCACTGATCCCCACCATGTAGCCTTGAGTCGGTTCCCATCTGCTCTAACAGCACGGCAGGGGGTAAACTTGAACATGTCTCATTATGTAGGCACGTGGGTGCATGTGTAGGGTAAATCCCTTCAGGGATTGCATGGCAGCCAGGTTTTGATCTTCTGTCTTTTAACCCTCCCTTGCCCCACGCTCTTGCTCGGTGGTGGCCACGCAGCCTACAGAGAACCTTATCTGTTTGTGACCCACTTCAACTCACTCGAAGTAATTGAGATCCAGGCCCGCTCCTCTCTGGGGTAAGCACTGTCCTCCAGGCTTTGCAAAGCTCGGCGGTTGGGTCTGGGTGTCGGGCCGGGCGGTGCTCCCTCTCATCCCGCCTAGCAGTGGAGGTGGCCGGCCGTGCAGACTCTTTCCTGGAACTCCACAGGACCCCTGCCCGAGCGTACTTGGAAATCCCGAACCCACGCTACCTGGGCCCTGCAATTTCCTCGGGAGCGATTTACCTGGCGTCCTCGTATCAGGATAAATTAAGGGTCATCTGCTGCAAAGGAAACCTCGTGAAGGAGACCGGCACTGACCACCACCGGGGCCCGTCCACCTCCCGCAGGTAACGTACCTCTCTTCCTCCTCATCACACGGGGCAAAGTGCTTTCCTACAAAGCAGAAGGATATCTTGCCAAACTGGCTGAAAGTTTCCCAATCTTCAAAGCTCAAGCCACTCATTTCTTTGGTATCTGCGGCACTGAAATGAGCCCTTTATAAGCATCAGGAGAACTTTTCCTGCCCCCCCTTGGTAAAAGGAGAAATGAGGCCTTGAGTGTGGGCTACACTTTATTTATTTACTCTTGCTTGGAATGTCTTGTAAATTTTTTCTTGTTGAAAACTGAACATTTCAAATAGTACAATGTGGCAGCTCCGAAAATCAGCTCCCCTTCCCCTCCCTGGGTGTGTTGTTGTCGCTATTTGTTTAGTGACTCTTGTGCTAATTCTGTAGTCTGTGTCCTTTGTTATGTGCAGCCATTGAAGTTTCTGCTTGGTTAGGGTAGTGGTCAGCTGAATGACTAGAAAGAGATTTCCTTAAATGCACTGAACCCACCCTTTGCTGAGCAACCACGCGCGCGCGCGCACGTGTGTGTGTGTTTGGGGGCACACCTTCAGCACTCAGTCAGCTGTGGCTGACAGACTGAGGCCTTCGTAGGTTTCTCCTGGGTATGTGACAGGCGCGCGCGTGCGTGCGTGTGTGTGTGTGTGTGTCCGTCCGTCCTTACAGATCCCCAGGAATATGCAGGACTTCCTTCTGAGTGTTGTAGCTGGCCTCTTGTTTTCAATTGATTTTTTTTTTTTTTTTTTTGGTAAACGTCTAGAGATAGGGCATTTCTCTAGAGGAAGACCTGAATCAGCTCCATTAAAAACAGGCCCTGAGGACGGTCTTTTTCCAAGGAGGAGCAGATAGGCCAGATAGTGACAGTTTTCTGAGGCTGGGGCTGCAGTCCTAATGTACTCCCCTCCAGTGGTTGCCGGGGTGCTGGCTTTCACAGCTGGTTACAAGGCTGTTGGTTTCAAAACTACTGCAGATCTGGGGAGACAGGGGTGGTGAATATTGCACAGTTTCTTACATAAACACTCTCTGAATTGTTGCAAGACTTTGGTTAATTTCCAGAGTTCCCAAAAGTTGATCTTGACAATTTTGCCAGTGTTCGTGTTGTTTCTGTGGAGAAGCAGGTTTTCGGGAGCCCTCGCCCTGCCATGCTGGAGGTGCCCTTCCCCTTCTTCTCGATACAGGCGACAGCATACCGTGCACGCTCTGCTGTGCCTTAGAGATTGCTCCACGGCAGGATCCGAAGTATTTCTTCATTCGTTCACATGACTATACCTTATTTAACTGCTCCTTTATCAGTGGATGTTTGCGTTGTTTCCAGTCTGTTGCTGTAGTAAATGACTTTGTACATTCACTTTGCATGCTTAGGAATCTATCTGGAGGATGAATTCCTAGAAAAGGAATTGGTGGGCGTTGGTAATCTTGATAGATGTTGGTGAGTTTTCCTCCTTAGAGGCCGTACCCTTTAGTTATCCCACCAGCAGTGTGTGGAAGTGGGACTGGCTTTGTCTTGACACCCAGGGCTCGGAGCCAGATTCGGTTCGATGTGAAGGTTTGAGATGTGTAATTTTAAGATCCTGGTCCACAAAGGAAATAAGCTTACTTAACCCAGGGGAATATTTAATTGACCTAGGGTTTTAATTTTGTGGACTGGTTTACAAACCCTACATCTACCCTATAGAGTTATGTGGACCCCCTACCAAGTGCCAGACACAATGTCTGGGGCTACACAGCTGAAGACAAGATGGTTTTTATTCTCAACGGACTCAGTCTCAGAACATTAAATTGACGACTCTCTTTCCTAAGATCTAAGCAGCATTTCATAACATTAGAGGTGGTTTCTCCACCAGACTATGTCCTAACGAATAGTGTCTGTTTCTTCTGTTGAAATGTAAGTGTTGGTCAGAAACATTTGGTCAGTGTGGTTTTAGTCCCAGGAACTTGCTGGAAAACCAGAAGTGCTGAATAACCAGCTGCTTCTCACTCTTTGGCTTGATCCTGCCTCACAAGAGACTCTGCTCAAAGGGCTGTAGTCCTCTCCTGACAAGGTCTAGATTTTATTTAGTTTCCAAGCCAGTCATGCCAAGAGCCAACCCAAGTACTGTAATTAGATTTCTTTCTTTTCTCCACTGCCTCACTAGTTAGTTAGATGGCCAGGCACCTTCCTTTTGAGATGATATGGTGTCTCTGTGAGGAGTTAACTTATTCTGTCGTGGAAAATGGTTCTAGTTCCTGTGAACAAGGGGCAGAAATAATGCTGTTGTTTTCCTGCTGCTGCCAGGCATGTCTGGAAAACCAGCAGTTTCCTTTAGTTGTCTCTTGGCTTATAAAACCGTCTTTTTGTTGCTCTCTGCTTTGGGCAGGTCCCGAATGTAGAAGGCCAGCTTGGGAGAATGTGATTCACTGCAGGCTGCACTGCCCCGGGTCTGTTCAGCAGAGCAGGAAATGTAACTCTTTGCAAGAAACAAACATAAAATTGACTTGGTAGAGCCTTGGTTATTAAGGGATTTGGAGATGGAAAATGGCCCGATCCGCCCAGAATGACGAGTGTTTTCCTTTATCCCATCAACCTAAGCTGACCTCTCGAATGGCCTTCCTTGAGCCACTTTTCTTCCTCTGGGCAGTGAGCTTGCTTTACGATGGGCCCCTGACACGCTTTATAATTTCTCTTCCATTACAAATCGGATACTCTTACTTGAAATTTCTTTTTTTGTCTCCTGTATCACAAAGCCACATGGCAAGAGATGAAGATAGCTCAGATTTCGACATCTTGAAATCAAGGTTTATCTCAATACTGCTGCACACACAAGAAGGTTCTGGCCTTCTGAGCGTGGGTTGTTGGAATTTCCAAATTTTGAGCTGCATAGGGAAGCAAGAGAATGAAATTATTTACAATGGACTCTGACCATTTAAGACAGGTGGTTATTTCTGCTCTGTCCACCAATCTATTTTACCGTAGAGAAGGAACGGGCAAACTTTTCCTGTAAAGGTCCAGATAGTAAGTATTTCCACATTTGCTGGCCACATGGCCCCTGTCTCATTTGCTCAACTTTGTTGTTGGACCACAAAAACTGGATGGGCGTGGCCATGCTCCAGTAAAAAACAGAAGCAGGCATCTGTCTGGATTTGGCCCTCAAACTTGCTCTAGAGAGTTTCCCCTCCCCCACTGGGGTCAGTGTCTTCGCTGCTCAGTTAGTTGCTTTCCATTATGGGTATTGACAAAAGATTCCTTACAGTTAGACCAATAATTAAAAAAACAATAAGTTTGGTCCCTTCCAAAGGGGAAGGATTTAAATATCAAGGATTAAGAGAGGCCTCTGGGAAAACCAGTGGCACTGTCAAATCTTTAAGAAATGACTTTACGATTTTGCTGCAAAAATTACAACACTGCTGGTGAAGGATGTCACCCAGCATGTTAGCATAGAATTTTGAGAAAATTAGAGCAGAATAAATCAGTGTGTGATTCATACTTGGTTCATTCTTACCATGTAACTGCAATTGTAATTTAGATTTTAAAAATATCTAGGTTAAAATATATTTTCCTGATTTCTACTTTTACTTTTCCAAGATAAAGACCCAATCAATCAAAATGTCTTCAAGTAACATTCTCTGTGAAATGGTGTTCCCATTTTAAGTAGTCTGCCTTTTCCTCACACTAATTATGCTCAGATAACAAGGGCCTGAGTACCTTGGCTGCTCATCAGGGGTGGGAAGGAACTGACGCCGAAGGCTGTGTGTCAGTCCTGTGTTTCTGGATCTTGCTTCTTCAGAGAGGTGGTTAGGGCCGTGTCTGGTGAGATCTTCATCTGACATATCCAGGGCTGGGTGGAGGGTTAGATTGGTCATACAGATTGTTCAGACATTTTCTGAGCCAGCTCTACTGCTTTCGTCTGCCCTCCTCAGTCTCCTAATTATATCAGGCCTGATCCCTACACCTCTGGCATCGGATGCCCCAAAGACTCTTGGAAAGCCACTTGGAAGGAGAGGTGACCCAACAAAGGCCCAGGAGGGGGGCAGCTTAACAGCGATGAGTACAGGCTTAACCCCTCAAGGAAGACTTCTTTCTGTGCCTTCTGGGCTCTGGAAGCTACTAGGTCAGCAGGGTAGAACATGGGGAGTACGACGTTGCACTGACCTGCGCTGGAATCGCAGCCTCTCTGTGTCTCCAGCTTCTTGTCTGTACGACGAGGGTCGTGGCTGTTCCTAGCTTGCAGAGATGCTGGCAGGGCGATCTGGCGAGTGCGCAGGGCCCGCCACGCTGTGGGCGCTCAGCGGAAAGCCTGTGTCGAGACCAGGAAGCCTGGTTCCCCTCTGCTGTCACTGCTGCCTGCTTTCCCCGGCCTCACTGTTGAGATAAGCGGCTCGAAGAAGTCCCAGTGGGGTCTTTTTCTAATAACGCGTAGTGAGATGGGGGCACGGGTGGCTCAGAGGAGGAGGAAGCTGCCCCTTTGGGTTGTGACGGCTCAGCTCCCCACCTTCCTCTCCCGTTGCCGCAGCCCCAACAAGCGAGGCCCGCCGACGTACAACGAGCACATCACCAAGCGCGTGGCCTCCAGCCCGGCGCCCCCCGAAGGCCCCAGCCACCCGCGAGAGCCCGGCACGCCCCACCGCTACCGCGAGGGGCGGACCGAGCTGCGCAGGGACAAGTCTCCAGGCCGCCCGCTGGAGCGGGAGAAGTCCCCCGGCCGGATGCTCAGCACGCGCAGGGAGCGCTCCCCCGGGAGGCTGTTTGAGGACGGCAGCAGGGGCCGGCTGCCCGTGGGAGCCGTGAGGACCCCGCTGGCCCAGGTCAACAAGGTGAGTGAGGCGCCCTCCTCATCCCCGAGGGCCACTGTTGTAGGGAAGGGGCACCGCTACCGTACTTCGGAGTCTGCGGGACTTAACAAGCTTAGGAAGAGAGCCTCTTAAGAAGGGGCTTCCTGCTGCACAAATGGATAACGTGTGCACCTCAAACCGTAAAAGCTGCCCAGGGCTATGGCGTTCCCTTTCCGGAGGCAGCCAGCGTGCACAGTTTCTAGAGATCCTCTCTGCATACAAACAAATACGGATTGTAGTCACCCTTCTTAAACACAGGTGATAACATGCTATTCAGAAGGTTCGATGCCTTACTTTTTCAAACACATATACATCAACAGTTTCTCTGGAAGGCTACACCGAACTGGACACAGTGGTTGCCTTCTAGAAGAACTCCGAACCTTTCAAAATTTTTAAATCATGTGCATGTATTTATTACCTGTGTAATTTTTAGGTTAGCAAGATGGAGGGATGTGCTGAAGCCTAGGGGCCCCCTAAGTGCACGGGGAGGCTCCAGAGCATGGTGTCTCCTCAGCAGGCCAGCCGGTTCCAGGGGCCAGTTTTCTGGCTCGTACTCTCCTGCTGCCATCCGCAGTTCACTGTTGGCACCCCTGCCGCTACAGGGAGGGGAAAAGCTGTTTAAATGCTTTTCCTTATCTCCTATGATTTATGGATAAAATGGGGTGTGTAACAGTAGAAGTACTTACGTAGTGCTGGGGACTCTGCGGTGCGTTCCGCGAGCTCAGCTCACGGCAGGAAGGCGAGGCCACGTGCTCCTGCACACCCCAGTCTGGGCTTCCTGTTTGCAAAGTGAGCACAGCGATTTCTGACCTCTCATGGCAAATCCCCCCCCTCCTCCTCCTAGGTCTGGGACCAGTCTTCAGTATAAATCTCAGCCAGAAAACCCAACTCCTCCTCTTGAACTGCAGGAAAACACCATCCGCACTATGGAACGCTGCTGAAGAGGACCCCAGTGCCCACGGCGCAGCTGGACCCAGACCCGCCTCAGCACGGACACCCTGCAGCCAGGAGGGGCGTGGGGCTCCTGGGAGCTGCCGGCGCCCTCCTGCAGTCACCCTCTTTGCACTTTGTTACTCTTTCAAAGCATTCATAAACTTTTGTACCTAGCTCTAGCCTGTACCAGTTCATCACAGGAAACCAACCGGGGGCTAACTACGACATGGTTAGAATCCTAATTAATAGCTACTTTAAGATCCTAGGGTTGGTTGGGTTTTTGTTTTTCTGTTTTATTTTTATTTATTTATTTTTTAAAGACAACAGACTTCTTAATAGATTTGAATAGCACCGTATTTCCTGTTGTAGTCATTTGTAGCAGGTCACACAATCAGGTCTCTACTACCGCGATGCATCGTAGAAGAGCCTCTGCCGTTGGCTAACCTCCCGCGTTCACCTAGGCCCACCCCCCTTCCAGTCCCTCCGCACAGATGGCCCTGTCTTACCCAGCGGGACACCTCAGCCAAATGTTTACCGTTCTCATTGCCTTCGATGGCCTTGACGACTTCCCCTCCCACCAGCTGCGAATGTATGGAGGCCATCGGCCCGGCTCAGAGGCAGTGGCTTGGGGCCAAGGGGCCCCGAGGAGCTGTTCCCTCCCTGCCCTCAGCGTCACCCCCCGGCCTGATGTCTCCACTTTCCATGTAGCTCTGGCCAGGAAAGCACGCAACAGACTTGCCCTGAGCCTGGCACCGATGGGGGTCCAGGCGGGGGCCGGGGGCACTCACCTCCTGTCGTCGTGATGGCGCACTCTCCCCGGCTCCCCGGGCTGGGAAGAGAGCCCCAGGAGTTCTGCATGGCGGTTCACTGCATGCGCTGCCCCCCGACCTGGCTGCCCCCTTGGGTTGCTCTGCCGATGCACTAGTTCCATCCCATAGCTCCCGCCGAACCGAGACCCTCTGGGACTTGCCAACTCACCGGCCACAAGCTGCAGTCTGTAGCACTGAACAAACAAAAACCAAACACTCAAGCCTTACGACCAGAGAAGGATTTCAGCAAACCACACCTCACACTTCCACACCTCCCTGCCGACGCCCGCGCGGACAACTCTGCTCACACACAATCCACCAGGTTCTACCCCATGAAAACTGTGACTTCCCAAACGAGCCTCTCCCTAGGGCTAGACTAAGACCAGGAAGTTCGAGAAGGAAGCCGCAGCTCAACTCTCCCACCCCAGCCGGGCGGGGAAGCCCTCCTTAGGTGCCGTGCGGCTCACCCAGTTTCTCTCTCCCCTCCGGCGGTGCGAGGTTCCTGGCAACCGGTAAAGAACCAACTAGAGGCTTTGCAGTTGGCAAGCTACCTAGCGGCCTTATTTCTGCCTTTAATCTCCCACCAGGCCTCTCTTGCTTCTCTACACCTCAAACCACCAGGGCACATCCTAGGTAAGCTGACGGGTAGACCTGTTCCCACCGCAGCTGGCGAACGTGACCGCGTTTTAACCCCCGTGTCCACGGTTCAGCTCACTTTCCAGATTGCAACCTGGCCTGAGTCCCGGCTCCCCCCTGCTCATCTCTTAACCTAAGTGCTTTCTTGTTTGAAACGCCCATGGCCCTTCCTCCACGTCGTCGCATCCTTGGCCAGTGTCATGCTGTCGTGTTCTATGCGTTGCTTCGTCTTTGGGGTCACGCTGCATCCCCTCTCTTCTCCAGGGCAGATCGGACTGAATGTTTGCTGAAGTTTCTGTCTCTTGGTCCACAAGTATTTGGAGAGGTCACTGGAAATTGGTGTTTTAGTCTTGGCATCTCATTTAGGATCTCCATGAGAAATGGGCTTCTTAGCCCTCAAAGTGTATATCGTGTGTCTCATTTGTGAAATGCTTCCTGCTATAGCACTAGCTCAAAGACTGTACATATTTACAAGAAACTTTATATTCGTAAAAAAAAAAGGAAATTGAATTGGTTTCTACTTTTTTATTGTAAAAGGTGCATTTTTCAACTCTTACTTTTGGTTTCAACGGTGGTAGTTGTGGACAGCCATCTTCACTGGAGTGCGGGGAGCTCCGTGTGACTACCGAGATGCCAGCAGGAAATATCGTAACACGAAATTGCAGTCAAAGCTTACTAGCATAAATAAGATTCTAGGTCCAAAAGTACAGGCTTTTTCTTCATTACCTTTTTTTATTCAGAACGAGGAAAAGATCACAAGGAACGGCTCACGATCCACCTTGAGAGGAATGAACTCTGTTGAACAAATAGTCAAATAAAGCAATGATCTAAAATGTTTGCCTTAGTGCAAGACCTCTTCTTTTCTTAAGAGAGCCCATAAAAACCCAAAGTATCGCCACTGTCAGCCTAAGCTTGGGAGCGTGGCATGGGACCGTCCTTCCTTTCAAGGGAGGCTTCTTCTGGGGGTGAGGGGTGGAGAGCCACGCAGGACTTAGAGCAAGCTGCTCTCCTGGAGTCAAGAGATCAGCGACGTTCTCTCCCAGAAGTGCGATGTTGTCGAAGTTTGGTCATTACTTCTAATGAACCGTGAACTGGCTGTTAAGGTCACTTTATAGGACTGCAGAACTGGAAAGCTCCTTAAGGCATTCAGGCCACTTTGAAAGGATTACTGGAGAATGGACTACCCAGCTCTCCTATAATGCGGTTAATAGCAAACAAACAAACAAAACAGGTCACCTTTCAATTCCTCTCATCCATTAGGATAACGCCACCGGTTTTAATGATGTAGATTTCTGGAGGGAGGAATTCGGATCAAGGTAATTTAAAATGTAGATACTTCTCTTTTTAACTAAATGAATTTTTATAGTATGCAAGGTACATTTTTCTAAGATGCTTTAGTTTTGTTGGTATAAACTTTGTTGAGCCAGACAAACATTGGTTTTGGCAAATGGTAATTTTCTCATGGTTCCTGTTGCTTTCGATTTTTATTTTCCAATGAAGTAATCTGACCACAGTCAAATTCTGACGTGCAGGGTCGTAGCCGACTTGCCCTGTGACAGGAGTTGTACTTGCGATTCTATTCTGTTCCTCCTTTCTCTTTTACCACTGGGGATAAAAATCTGCCAACTCTAAGAATGAAAATAATTTGGAAGATGAACAAGTAAAATGTTGGAACCTTTCTTTCCTTATAAAATTAGAAAAAGTCCACTGAATACCACTTCAGTTATTGTCTTGAGGATTCTTGGCAGCCACGTAACACTTCAAAAGCATAAGTAAACGTGGTTTGGTTCCGAGAGGAATGTGCCAGAAAGGTTCTCTGGACCCTAAGCAAGGACCTCAAAGAAACAACAAATTACTCAGCCACACCATAAACTGAGGCCCAGCCGTCCATGCTGCTATTCCTACCTCTTAAGCACAAAATTAGACATCACATTCTCTGCTCTTACAACTTAATTTTCACGAGATTGAAGAAGCTGCTTGCAAAGCAAATTTCCTAACTATGAAATTAGGATTTGGAGACTTAGGCCAAAAAGGGATGATGTGCTTAACAGGACTGACCAGATAGTTTGTCTTCGGAATTGGGCCTCTTGAACGTGATTTGCTTTAGAAAATATTCATGCAGGTTTAAGTCTAAAGCAATAATGCTAGGCCCACAGGGGTGGGACCAGCTAAGCTTTTGGTCTCATAATACAACAGACGGGCCTGCTCCGGTGGTTCTAAACTAGGGGTGCCTTGGCTCCCTTCCCTTGAGGACACTTGACAACATCTGGAGACATTTTTGGTTGTCACAACCGGTGGTACTACTGGCACCTCGTGGGTAGAGGCCAGGGATGCTGCTAAATATCCTACAAGGCACAGGGTGGCCTGCATGCCCACCTTCCACAAAGAGTTACCAGGCCCAAAATGTCAATAGTGCTGAGGCTGAGGAAGCTCGGCCTGTTCCAGTCAGATTTCTTTCTTGGCAGTTTAAATATTGCTCACGATGCCAAAAGCGTGGAGACTGTGGCTCTAGGCACAGTGTTCACACGAGAAAATGTTTCATCAGTTGCCTGGTCAAACGTTGAGGCTTCTATCTTCCGAAGCTGGGAGGGCAGGGCAGGGCAAATCTGGAACTGCACAGATGGCTTGGCTTTCTCTTGAGTCCGTCAATGATTAACGAACTCCTGTTTGCCCTGGAGGAGTTGTAGAGGTAAAGAACTCTGGAGATGACTTTACTGCTATACACAGCTCAGCCTGTCCTTTCAGAGAACCACAAAAAGGGCGAATAAAGCTGATCCAGGGTACACACAACGAGCTGTCTCGTTCTCACCTGCTGTGGAGTCTTGCAGATAAAATGAGTGAATGCGCTCCTGGCAGGTGGAGAAGGCTGGCATCCTCACCCAGGCTCAGGCCCTCTGGCTGTCTTTAGGACAAAAAAAGACGAGGCACTTGTGGGAGCTGGGCTCAGTGGCTGATCCCAGAGGCAGGGCACTGGTTCTCCAAGGGTCTGACTCACAGCAGCGGTCACTCTTAGGAAGGCCCTTGTCGATGTTTTTACAATTAGCTGGAATGGCTTGTACATACATTCGTAGCTTACTGTTTTCTCCTGAAGATAATTATAATTGGCGTCCCAGGGTAGAAGGCTCTAGCTTCTTTTCTCCACTAATTTGCTAATCAAGTGAGGTGCTAAAAAGCTGGATGGAGGGTTGAGTGGCCCAGAGACTTGGGTCTTCATCAGTGCACTCAAACCGTTTGTACACACTGGTGGAGGGTCATGTATCAGGAGAATTGAGTTCACGCTCAGAAACGAAACCATGCTCATCTACAAGTAACTGAGCTAAACAAAATGAAATTGTGCTTTTCCCTAAAATGGCTGAGTCTCTGACCTTAGCCATGCATGGTATCACTTTGATGTTGTGTTTTCCCATCTTGGCCCTTGGCATCTTGGAGGTTTCCTAACTGAGCTTACAGTGCCGGCACTTTTTCGTTTTCTGGCCCTTGACTTCCTGTCTGTGGCCATATCCCATTCATGGTGTAAAAGCCTTGTGGCTCCCAATGTGAAATGAAAGGAGCCCTAGGAATCATTTAGTGCTAGTCCAACCCCTTCCATTTTTCAGGAGAGGAAATGGGGCTAAGAGAGGTCATGTGATTTGCCCAAGGTCACACAGCTAGTCAGGCACTGAGCTGGATGACATCCCTAATCTCAGTCCAGCGTCCACACTCTGGGAGAGTGGATGGTGGGGGGGAACAGCCGACTCTAACATGAAGCCAGGCTTTGACCAGAGGGAAGGAAAAGACCTTGCCTGGGTCCTTTGATCTTTGGTTTCAATATGCTGACATATGGTTCTGTTTAGCTTGCAATACTACTTTACCCACTAGTAATTTAAAGACCTTACCTTTGGCTCCATAAATTCATTTGTATATACATTTCTGGAGGAAAAAAATATCTTCATTCAAAAGCAATTTCAGTTACACTTTAACCAACCATGTAACCAGTCCTCACCCATAAAAGAGAAAGCATTACCTGGGTCATAGGACACCTCAGTGTGGCTTTGCTCCTGTGATTTGGACCAAACAGGGTCTCCTGTTCCATATCCATGAAATAATCTCCATTACTTTCAGCTTCTTGGGTATAAAGACTTTCACCTGGGTCTGTTAGCAGTCTTCTGGACCACGGGGGACTTCCTTTTGTGTTGCTTTTTAAAGAAAATGAAGTCTTTTAGACACACGAACAGCTGTGGAGAATGCTGACACCCATGTCCCAGGGTTCTGTGGTTTTGGCTACATTTCCCCACCCTAGCAGTTACTGCCCTGGGAGTCCCCCGTGGCCCCAGGGCTGCAGAGGACTCTTACTGGGTTTACTGGCTCCAAATTAGTTTTTACACTGGATTTTTGGCTTTGCTTTATCTGAACTTTGTGAGTAGAGCTGATCTGCAGGTGAGATTTTCAAACATGATGTTTCCCCCTGCAGCCTGGGGCTGATGACTCCCTCTGAGCCCTGACTCAGGCCAGCAGCCAGATTCTCTAACCCCTCTTACAGAAAAGGCAGTGCTTTTCTGGGCCAACTCATGAAGCGGGCTTCCTATCCAGGTGAGGGTGTCAAACCCTGGTCCTGGAGGCCTATGGCTGGGTCCTACCCTCCCCCCCCCACCCCCTGCGTCTCCACCATGGGGCCAGGGGCCACGCTCACAGCTCACCAACACAGCAACGGTTTCTTCAATTCTGGTACTTCAATATACCCCTTTAATACTTTTGAGCTTAGCTATGTATTTTCAATTATACTTCAAAAATATTTGATCCACAAAAATAAACTCAAAATGGTTTAAAGACCCAAATGTAAGACATGACACCGTAAAACTCCTAGAAGAGAACATAGGCGAAACACTCTGACATAAATCACAGCAGTATTTTCAGTCTCCCAAGGCAAAAGAAATAAAAGCAAAAATAAACAAATGGGACCTCATTAAACTTAAACTTTTTGCCCAGCAAAGGAAACCATCAACAAAATGAAAAGACAACCTACAAAATGGGAGAAAATATTTGCAAATGATGCAACCAACTAAGAGTTAATTTCCAAAATATACAAACAACTCATACAATCCAATACCAAAAAAACAAACAACCCAATCAAAAACTAGGCAGAAGACTTGAACAGACATTTTTTTCAAAGATGACACAAGCAAAGATGCTCAACATCGCTAATTATCAGAGAAATGCAAATCCAAACCACAATGAGGTAATACCTCACACAGGTCAGACTGGCTATCATCAAAAAGTCTACAAATAACAAATGCTAGAGAGGGTGTGGAACAAAGGGAACCTTCCTACACGGTTGGTGGGAAGGTAAATTGGTGCAGCCACTGTGGAAAACAATATGGAGGCTCCTCAAAAAAGCCTAAGAATAGAACTACCACATGATCTAGCAATTTCACTCCTGGGTATATATCCAGAAAAAAATGAAAACACTAATTTGAAAAGATACACATACCCCATGTTCACAGCAGCCCTACTTACAACAGCCAAGACATGAAAGCAACCCAGGTGTCCATCAACAGACGACTGACTTAAGATGTGGTGTGTGTATACACACACACTGGAATATTACTCAGCCATAAAAATAAATGAAATATTGTCATTTGCAGCACCGTGGATGGACCTAGAAAATATTATGCTTAGTGAAATTAAGTCAGAGAACATAAATACTATATGCTATCAGGCATGTGGTATCTAAAAATAATACAAATGAATGTATACACAAAACAGAAACATACAGAAAACAAAATTATGGTTACCAAAGGGGAAAGGGAGGGGAGGGACAAATTAGGGGCACAGGATTAACAGATATAAACTACTATACATAAAATAGATAAGCAACAGGGATTTACTGCATAGCACAGGGAATCATACCCAATATCTTATAATAACCTACAATGAAACACAAGCTACAAAAAATAGTGACTCACTATGCTGTAGACCTGAACCTAACACAATACTGTAAAATCAACTATACTTCAATAATTTTTTAAAAATAGAAAAAATTTTTGATTGTTTTGGATAGAGGATTTTTGTGTATTTCCTTAGGCTGCTTAAATAATCCCTCCAATCCCTAAATCTAGGGTTCCCACATCACTTGGGTTTTCAGAGTGAGACGGCTAATTACCCAGCTAGGAATGCTTTCTAAGCTACTCTCCACCTCACGTGGACCAGATGACCTGAGGGGTTCCCTTTCCTCTTAAAGTTATTTACATGTTTCCTGATGCCTGGGAAGAAAAGGCTTATTCCTACAGGGACACTGCAACCTTCCATCTTTCTGGTAGAACGGACAGAGGCCCTTTTAGCTGGTGAGAACAGCCGACTCCGGAACACCCTGGTGTCTTCCAAGAGCGTGTCATGATCCCAGGCTCCCCTGTGGTGCTTGTCAACGAGCAAGCAGCAGCAAGACCTCGGACCCGGGATGCTGCCAACTTGCGCAAGCCAGGGGCCTTCACTGCTGCTTTTCCTCAGCTTCCCCTGTGGTCGAGCGGTTCCACGGGGCTCAATTTTACAGCCTCTTAACGGCCTTCTGTGTGCAGGATAGGCGGGTCAGGGAAAGGCCCTCAGCCCGGGAGGGAGCCAAGCAGCCCTGTCCACTCACCCCAGCGGGCCACAAGGATGGTACCATTTTCAATGTGTGCCAAGGCGGGAAAAAGACTGAAAAGCACTGCACTGAATAAACCTTGGGGAGAGCTCCAGTCTCTTCTCCAAATGACTGCACGAAATCAAACCTTCCTCCAAGTGCATGTCTGTTATCTTTACAAAGCTTTATTGAAACCTGTACATCAAGGTGACAGTCATTCAGTGTTTTGGAAAGAGTAACAAAAAAGGGTATCCCAGACTCAGGTTCACCAAATAAATATGAGACATCAGGGATATGGTTCCTCCGTCTCCCAGCAGGAACACAGCACAGGACGACAGTGTCCACCGACCTGGGGACAGGAACCTCACTAACGGGCATGACTCCAGCATCTCCAAACCGTGTGGAGATGTGCGCTTTGGTCCAAAGGATGTCTTCCTCACACAAACTCAGAAGGCTGCTGCAAGTTCTAATCTCCTTCCAGAATAAGCACAGCAATTGGTACAGCCTTCTTTGCTAAGGAGGGACCAGAGGTCCCAAGCAAGGTGGCACAGGCTAGGGCACGGTGCCTCTCCACAATTTTCCTGCTAACACTGTCACCTCATTACGATTCGAATAAAAAGCTGGACAACCTTCCAGCTAGCGGTGGTCAGTCCGCAGGATCATCCAGCTTAACGGAGAAATCTGGCCGTGGTTTTCCAAGTCTGTTCTGAGAACAGATTATTGCTGAGCGCAGTTCACATGATCTACAGTCTAGTTGGGGTGATTTAAAAATTGCCCTAAGGCTGTACAGTCAGCCACCTCTGGTTTAAAAAAAATACTCAGTGCACATAAGTGTAAGAAACAATTGTAAAACTTCATCTGGAAATTAGACAGGTTCTAATTTCTATAGAAATTATGCCTTCCTGGAGCAGGGAATGGAAGACGATCTATTGCTCTGAATTCAGAGGACAGGCAGGACCAATACCATACTCGCTGTAGGTCCGCAGCCAGGCCTCAGCAGGGACAAGTCAAGACACACACACGATGAGAAATTCTGTGCGGCCTCGGTACCTGCTTCCCGGATTTCCACCAGCAAAGTGGCTCAGGTTCCTTGTTGGCTTAAGAAAAGTCTCCGTGACCAGTTCAGAGGATGTACATTTAGACCTGCTCCGTCCTCTGCACCGCGGTGTGGGGTGCAGACTGTCTGCTCCCCCTCTCCCCTCAGCCTTGCTGAGCCCCAGGACTCACAGCCACCGGATGCTAAGAGGACTGTTACAAACTGAGGCGCTCCAGGAGCTGCTGTGTCTGGAACAAACCTTCCAGTACGAGTAGGGCGGGTATGAAATGTCTTCTAAAGAGCGTGAAATGGGAAATGTACAGTCCATCCTGTCTAGCGAGAAGCATGCACGCGCGGAGCCCGGTGGCACACATTGCTCCCTGGGGCCCATGGCCGGCTCCCAGCTCTTCATATGGGCTTGTATAACAAGGTGGTGACGTATTTTTTCTTGTACCGGTGGGTCGCGCTGAGCACCATCACTCCGTCCTGAGGAAGAGGGCGGAAATCATCAAGGGCAGGACTAAGTCAGGAGGCTCAAATTTTAAGGAGCATGAGACTCAGCAGGAGGTCTGAATAAAAGCAGGTTCCTGGGCCTTCCTTCGGAAGAGGAGCCTATGGGTCTGGGTCCGGCCCCGGAAGCCGCCCTTTAGGTAAGTGTCGATAGTGCAGGTAGTGCCATCGCTAGGGGGCCTCAGAGCACTTGGAGAAACACAGCGTAAGTAACCAACGCGTCCTTACCTTGATGGAAAGTGCATAGAGGTGGTTCAGCATGACGTGGTTGGGCTCAGGGAGCAAAGCTGGGTCGCACTGCGGGGAGCAAAAGCAGACGTGTGCACTTAGGATTCGGAAATCAAGGAGACTCTCCCCTGTGTTGCACGGCACTGGATTTCAGAGGGAAGGAGGCAGGCTCTCAGGCCCCTTTCTTCCTTGTCAGGCAGTGAAAGGGCTTGTGCACAGTGACTGGGTGGGCGAGGGGTCATGCCTGGTGCTCCAACTAAGGGGCGCTCTCGGGGCGTCTGCTGGGCGCACTGGTGTGCGTCTCCGGCCAGGCTTCATCTAGACTGTGGGCCAGGCTCTGTTCTCTCTTTGGAGGAGGGGCAGGAAGGAAGCCGTGCAGTGAAGGCGCTTTTAGAAAAAGCGGGAAGAAACGATCAATACTCAACGCTCCTGAGCAGCGTGTTGCAAACTCATGTCTCTGAGACTCCGACGGGGAGCCTGAAGAAGGCACTGGATAACTGGGGGAGGGGAGAGGCGCTCTTCCTCCATAAGAGCTCACGTACGAGGCAATGTGGCCACTCCTTCCTATTTTTTCAGAGAAGCCAGAAATCCAGGTTTGTTTTTCTTTTTTTTTCCCCCCAACGTACACTCCCCAATTTTATAATTGCTAATTCAAAACAGAAAAAGCATCCAGTAAAAGCCGGCTCAGCTGTCAGGTGCGTGCTTGGGGCGGGGCGGCCCCAAGAACAGCGAGTCCCCGGGGGACACACCATGACTGCTGCGGGGATGCCTGCCCGTGTACGCCTCCAGCCCCCTGCTCAGCACACATGCATCCACTTCTGTGTGGCGTCTAGAGCAGCAGCAGTTACCTGATCACCCTGGAGCATCTGCCTGTTAGGTGGTGGCTTGGACAAGGCTGAAGAACACCTGGACTCCCAAGAATTATGGCTACACTGCACAGTCCAGAGCCAGGGGAACTGGGCAGTTCAGATCAAAACGGGATGGAAAATCAAACGCAGGGAATAATGGGGTGCTCCTCGGGATTCAGTAGGAAGCCCACTTCTTTTTATAAGTAATATCAATGTCCCAGAGGCAATGTGTGTTACCCACATACCCCAAATTTTGATCCCTGAGGTTTCTGAAAGCAATTTGGTGACCAAAACTAGATTCTGGAACTTCCCTGGCAGTTCAGTGGTTAAGACTTCACGCTTCCACTGCACTGGATGTGGGTTCGATCCCTGGTTGGGGAACTAAGATCCCACATTCCGAGCGCGGCCAAACAAAGAAGATTCTAAAATCTGGGGGCCAGAGGAGGAATTCCACCACGCAGCTTACTGAGAAGAGATGGTTGTGTATTTTGTCATGAAATTTGAGGTGGGAGTGGAACACCAGAGGAAGGGCTCAGAAAGGCTTTGTGGGATGGGGAGGCCCACCCTGGGAACATCTTCTGAGTAGCCCGTTCCCACGTCAGAGGGGGACCCCGGCAGTTAACACCGATGGGTGACACTTAACTTTTCACGAGCTGCCCTGCCAGACGTGCACAGAGGGGAGTGGCTGAACAGGACCATGGAGGACGGTCTGGGCAGGTGTCTGGTTACTCACGGAGATCCCCGTGTCCTTGTTCAGGATGACCTGGAGAAGATGTGGGGGGAGGATGGGTGGCGCTTTAAACCGCTCCTCTGGTTTCCAGACGTAGGGCTCCTGGTGGTAGGGTCCTGGTGGGGAACTGGACAGCTCTGTTGGGAGACGGTGACAGGACATTTACTTGGAAAATTAGGAGTCCTGGGAACAGTCTCAATTTGGGGTGACATTTAGTTTTCCACGTCTCCTGTCCCCTCAGTACAGATTTATATTCTCTTGAAGGACATCCTGGCCCCAAGGGGGAAGGGCAGAGGCAATGAGAAAACACTTCTGGAAGTTGGGTGACAGGCATAAAACTCGAGTAGTGAATTCCTGGTGGCAGACAGCAGTCGTGGCAAAGCAGTGAGTCCGGGACAGAGTCACGGAAAGCTGCTCACAGCGACCCGACCCAACAGCCACCGCAGGCCGACGCGTCCTCCTCGCTGCAGGCCGGGCCGGCGAGTACCACATAGAAGCTCAAGGCTCCTAGTGAGGCTTACGCGGCCGGGCCCAGGTGAGGCTTACGCGGCCAGGCCCAGGTGAGGCGCGCCGGCTGGTGAGGCTTACGCGGCCGGGCCCAGGTGAGGCTTACACGGCCGGGCCCCAGTGAGGCTTACGCGGCCGGGCCCCAGTGAGGCTTACGCAGCCGGGCCCAGGTGAGGCGCGCCAGCAGCCAGCATAAAACCGAAGATAAAGCAGCCTGTTCACACAGAGGCGCCGGCGGATTTCACAACTAAAACAACGAAAAGCTGAAGACCTGACCTCTAAAGGCTCTCTGCCTCCATCGCTCTCCGGTTCCTCTTAAACTCATACTGGAGTATCCCCATTATACAGATATATTAAGAAGCTTCTAGAAGTGCAGTGTTCCGTCAGCTTCGAAGCCGCTCACTTAGCGACATTTGGCCAGCCGGCGGGGACTGAGCTGCGATCCAAAGGACACCTGGGATGTGTCTGGCCGCCGAGACACCTGGGATGTGCTGTCCCCGTAAAGCTGAGATGGCTTGGCTCCGCCAATTCCTTCCATGTCATTCTCTAGGGGACCGACTCCCTTCACACAACCCAGCCCTATCACAGCAGGAAACTGAGAAAGGCATTCAGTGCAGAAAACTGAGCCATTAAGAGTCAATATGGGGCCTCCCTGGTGGCGCAGTGGTTAAGAGTCCGCCTGCCGATGCAGGGGATACGGGTTCGTGCCCCGGTCTGGGAGGATCCCATATGCCGCGGAGCGGCTGGGCCCGTGAGCCATGGCCGCTGGGCCTGCGCGTCCGGAGCCTGTGCTCCGCAACGGGAGAGGCCACAACAGTGAGAGGCCCACATACCGCAAAAAGAAAAAAAAAAAAAAAAAAAGAGTCAATATGTATTTTGAGAAAGGGAGTGTCTAAGTATGAGAAGAGCATGGAGAGCCTGCAGTTGGTTTCCCAGCAGCGAGGGATCAGCTTCCTTTCCCCAGGCAACCTCTGCTGCACAATCTTGACTAAAAGCTTTGGATTGTGGCCTAAAATTTCACTTATCAGCAAGTAAGGGATATCTGGGCATTTCCCCCACCCCCCAATTCCCACCTGTCTGAATAAAACAGAAATGACTTCTCTAAAAGACCAGTCAGCTATCCAGAGTGGAGAATGCTATTTTTGGATTTCCAATTCCTGCTCAATAACATGACTTGTCAGCCACGTGGCCCACCTGCCAGTGTGAGTTCTGAGCTGATAAAGAGTTAAGAGATCCTGGGGGCAGGACCTCCAGGCCCAGGCAGGTGACAATGAAGAATCATCCTGTGAACTGAACCCGTTTTCCTAGACGGTCAGGCACAGTCCCGGGGAGCCTTCACTGCTTCCCACAGGGGTCCTGGGACGGTTTGAGGCCCTGCAAGAACGGGCAGTGCAGCTGGTGTGAACACTGTCAATGCCAACGCATCCTTCTCCCTGCGTAGCACATACTGTTTCAAAAAGCAGTTTCTTCCTGTGGGTTTGGATGCAAAGCAATTTACTCAAAGTTCGGCGATCGGATGATCCTTGGAAGATGGGAGAGTTTTACTAGGACCATACCGAGCAGGTTGTGCCGTGTAGCCTGTTCTGTGGTGAGCCTTCCCCCGCCCCGAAGGGATTCTGAAAAGGTGCTCATGGACCACGCAAATGATGCCAAGGTCACTGAGGGGTCAGTGTATCACCTGTCGGGCTGAAACTCTCCAGGTGCCCCGAGCAGGCTGGCTTCCCCAGTACTGGCCCCTCAGCGACCTGATGCAACTCTCCAGGGCCTCTTGGGCCTGCCCTGGCACGAGATCAAGCTCTGGTTCCGTTTCCAGTGTCTGCTCTCTGTGGCCAAGCAGACCTACGGAATCCTGGAGATGACCAAAAAAATGACTTACGGGTCCCTCAGAGCTAGATTTTAGCAACCTGACCTGACACAGAGTTAGGAATTAGTTTTGTGGCTCTTTGAAACAAGGTATTTCTAAACTATACAGCCCCCACCGGCGCACACGTGGTATAAAATAACTGCTCGTACCAGACACGTCGGAGCACTTTTGGGAATCCACCATTAAAGCATCAAATACTTCAAAGTCAGTTTTCTTCACTTGAATGATGTTGTTTACTGTGCCAAGCTGGCTGGTCACTATCGGCTGGGAAGAGACAGACAGGCAGAAATCACAACGTGGAAGGTCTCTAGAGGTGTTCTTTAGAGGATCTAGCAGCCCTGGCTGGAAGGTCTCATCTCCGGGCTGGCCCACCTGCTCATCTCGGTCAAGGATGCCAACAGGCTGACAAGGAGCACTGCTATCTAGCTCGGCCACACGCAGGGACTTCGACCAGCAGGACGAAGGGACCTGGCAACTGTCTCTGCGGGAAGGCGATCTGTCTGGATTGTGGGGGCGGCCAGAGGACCAAGGGCGTGAGGAAGAGTACCTCAGAAGGGTCATGTGTCCACTGACCATCCACCAAGAACTTGTACTGATGCTCTCCTTCGGGCAGGTCCAGGATGGCTACAAAGTTATTGTGGCTGCGAGAAAAAAGGAAGCAGACGAGGTCAGCGGGGTGGGCTGCCCTCTTAGCTGACTTGCAAAACCAGCCATGGAACAAAACAAAACTTCCACGTAAAATCAAGGGTTCAGCTGCACGAGAAATAAACATTTTTAACCAATTTACACAATTCAGTATAATGATCTCAATCTAGAAAAGCTACCAGGAAGCGGCACCGTAAGAGGTTTCCTGGGAAACTCGCTTTGCTCAGACACCAGGAGTCCACATTCCTACCATCAAAAGGTCAACGAACAGTCATTTGTCCTCAATTTGTGTGCAAAGTAACACCTGGCAGCCTGGATGCCAAGGAGGATGGCAGCACAAGATAAACAGCAAGCTGCCCGCCAAGCTTTACCCTTTGCCAGCTTGCCTAGCTCAGGGCAGGGGATCAATTTCACAGGATGTACAAACAGTTCCCTAAAGCAACTCGCATAACTACTAAAAAAAATGTTTCACGAAACCTCTCTCAGTTGATTGTTTTGTTCTCCTGACTAGCATGACTTGTAACTGGGCTGAGTGTCTCCCTCCTACACCAACCAGACCCCTGGAAAAGCAGGCGGCTCCTTATCAAGGACCAGGCCTGGCCCAGCAGGGCACGATTTCTTCCTTGGTTTCATCAAGAGGACTTACTAGTGAAGATGCTTTTCCACTGACAATCTGAGACAGCCGTCCACGCTAGGGTGTCTGAGCAAGTGTTTGGCTATAGTCGTGCTAAGGGCGCCTACATAATGTGTACCTTTCAAACAAAAGTGATACAGAGTCCAAGTCAGAAGGAAGCTCGGAGATCATCTGGTCCAACGTTCCCTTCTCACAGAGAGGAACACTGAGGCTCAGCTCAGCCAACAAGGACTCAACTCCCGCTCTGTCCACTGCGCTAGGAATAGACTTCTCTTTCTGAAAAAAGTCCTGCCTGAACAGACACAAAGCTAGAATATCTGAAGTGAAAGGTGTCTGTGAAACGGAAATGCTCATAACTGAGCAACGTTTTCTTCTAAGTGTGCTCTAAACCTAGCACGACTCCTTGGTGTGTGTGATTTGAACCCTGTGAATTATTAAGCTATTTAATGTTAAGTATTTAATATTTAAACAACTATTTTTCCATTCAGCATCGACTTTATAAAAACAGCCTCTTCTATTCACCCACAGGAGTCCTTCAGAAACCAGAGCAGCCCTGGGTTAAGACAAATAGATGAACACACCCAGGCGATTACCTTCTTGTGAGGGGAAGTTTATTCCAATTGTTGAAGGACCCAGATAGGTAAACTTCCTTTCCGCCCCCCGTCCATCGAAACACAGTTGGCCGAGCCTGGGCAGGAGCTTTGTCGTTCACTTCCAGATCGTGCTGCCAGGCCAGGAACTCCTCCTTCTCCGGAGCCTGGAAGCAGAGCGCTTGACTCAGGAACAGGAAGCCATTAGTGAGCTCCCTGCAAGAGACAATTACCCTCACACTGACAATTCATTCTAAAGAGGCAGCCGTCACTACCCAGGTTCATATTCCGGCTCGTTAACTCACTTGCAAAATGGAGGTAATCAAAGTAGCTATTTCCTAAGGTTACTGTGAAGGCTGAGTGAGACAAGACAGCCCATGTAAAATGCTCTGCAGAGTGTCGGACCCAGAGTAGGCGCTTCATAATTATTAGCTACTTTACTGCTGTTATTTAGGAGGTCGTCGTCAAAATTCTAGAAGTTATAAAGCTCACTTGCAAGAAGGCAGTGATGAATTTGAGATTAGCTTAGTAAATGTCATTTTCCTCCCTTAATTAAGCAAGATTTGAAGTACATGAAAATTTATTAGGGACAAGTCCAGAGCTGTCAACTTGAAAACTGGCAAGCCCAGGTGCTGAGGAAGGCAAAAGCTAATCACTGAGTGCTGTCCAGGCACCAGGGAGAAAAACATAAGACAAAGACTGACCCTAATTACGGTAAACAGTAACTTCTTATATGGGCAGCGCTGTATAAAGGAGGTATTCCAGGACGAGAGAAAAAAACACATCTGACTCTGGGTGTGGTTTTGGATCTCTTAAATTTTTCCTAGTCAGAAGCCAAAGAGCAGGAGTTCTAGGCTGTGATAGACTCTTAAAAGGTCTGGAGCAGGTTTCTAGCACCTTCATTTCAAATACTGACCTGAGCTCATTTAAAAGATACCTGCATTCTGTGACCTTTAACAAAATTTACAGATTAAAGAACAGACTGCAATCACTTTCCACTGAGGGTGTGATAACTAGCCACAGCCAAAATGGTGAACAAGTATAGTTAAAAGAATTCACGACTTTTTTTTTTGTATCCGAGCATTCAATCCAGTGTGTCTGCTACATCATTTCAGTGACTTCTGTGGAAATGATAATGGAAATTATTTAAATCATTCTCTACAGATCATCTGTATGCTAAACATTTCTTGTAAGAGTTTTAAAGCAGCAAAAGAACAAATATTTCTTAAAGAAAGTAGTTTGATTCTTACGGTGTCTTAAACGGCTACCCTTGGGCCAAAATTATTTCTAGGGAAAGAGATCTCAAATCATTGGAAAAACAGGATTCCTAAGTTCACTTTGCACACAGCTTCAGGGATGCAACAAATTCAGAAAGCAAGTTGAAATCACAGGCTGGAGGGCCAAGTAAAAGCAGACTCTTTATAGGTTAGCCTCAAAGCCAAGATCCAGGTGAGGATATAAGATAATAATGCGATTACCCAGGCCAGCATCTGAGGAAAAATGAGTACAGCTGGATGAGTTGCCAGGCAATTAGCCTAATGGACAATGATGATTAATAGGCAACTAGATACTAACAGAATGTGTGTGTCGGAGGGGGTAAGGGGTGTCTGTCATCTTTCCTAAACCTACTTGTTGCAGTGCCCTTTAAGTATTTAGTTGTTCATTTCTTTAGGATATACCACATACGTATCAGCTGCCAGAATCACCAAGTATTCTTGGACCGGGCTCTGCCCCTAGAAACTGACCACATCAGGTGGTTAGCAGGAAAGTGGCTGAAGCAGGAGTGGAGAACCGTCTTTATAGAGTTTTTAATGAGTTAAAGCAGACTGCCGCAGGACGCCCAAATCTGGCCTGCAAAATGTTTGCTTTGGCCTGTTTAAAATATTAAGTCATATATAAACAATAGAGAGAGAAGCTGAGCAGCTGGCTGCCTCCTTCAGACCGATGTTTCACTTACTCACTGACCTCCGGAAGTGAAATTACTTTTCTATGCCTGCTCTAAAGGGTGAACCACAAGTTTTCAGCAGAACTAAAGACCTCTGGCAGCTGCGGTCAACTGTTCGACTCTACGTTCACCCTACACATGTTCTGGCTTATCTCCAAAACTGAAAGTTAACTGCACAACTATTACAAAAAGCGCTAGTCTGCGTAAAGGTGGTGGAAGATTTCTCAGAGCTGTGAAATTAATTATACCTAAGAGAAAAGCAGACTGGGACTCAATTACTGCTAGTGCCACGATCTTAATTAATTAAGAATCTGAACCTGTCTCAGAACTGCCTTTTTTCCTTAATGATGTTAAACGAAGTGAATTCCTCCTCCCTCAGGGTGACTTTCTCATATCGGTAATTAGACAGAGGTTCCTGAGCTGCTAAGAGGGCTCTCCCACTTCTGATGATTAGAGGAGATACAAGGGGAGGAATCTAGGAGATTTCAACATTAGTCAAGGGGAATCAGATTCCCACACCCCCATTACCTTGATTTCCTCGGAGTGGAAGAGGTCAGCGTCCTCTGGGCTGTCCATCAGGATCTTGGGCCGGTCCCCATCCTTGGAGCCCCCCGAGCTGTCCCCTCGGGGCGTCTTGTGGCCGCCCTGCCGGTCCAGCGCAGCGCGCTCGCTGCTCGTGTTGCCCATGGCGGAGGTAGCCGGACACGGGGCCTCACTCCAAGGGAGGGACAAGTGACTCCCGGTACCTCCACCAGGACCCTAGGAAGGAGTCAGAGCACCGGGTACCACACCCCTCAGGCTAGGATACGGGGTCGGGATCCGGCTTGGGCCGGGTAGCAGGGCTGCCGAGGTCTCACAAAGGCGCTTTACCTGATGCTCAGGCTGCCGCAGAGCGAAACCACCGAGCGTTAGGAAAACTCGGCTCTCTCCCAAGAACTCCCCAACGTCTTAACAACTTCCGCTTCCGGCACTTGCGCAAAGCGACCCAACCCACAGGGCTGGGAGTGGCTGCGGTGGGAGAAGCGCGCGAGGCGAACTCGACCTCACTTCCGCTTCCGGTCCAGGTCCGCGCGTTGGCAAGCACCCAGACGGTCCCGGCGGGCTCCGGAGGGCGCAGTCGCAGTTGGCCGCTCCGGCCGGTCCAGGACGTGGCTGCTGATGGCCAGCAGGGAGCGCAGAAGCGCGCAGGCCATCTGGGCCGCCCTCCCCGCGCTGGGATGAGCTATGGTGTTAGTTACCTCGGTTACTTTTGCCCACTTCCAGTTGATTCTACACTTTACAGCCAAAGAGGTCGTTCTAAAGGGCAAATCTAATTAAGACTCCTTAAAGCCCTTTAATGCGCTAGCTCTCACGCCTTTGAGTGCCTTAGAATCACGTGGAGTGCCTGTTTAAAATGCAGATTCACCTGCCCCTAATCCCCAGAAATTATGATTCCGAAGCTCTGGCGTGGGGTCTGCATTTTAATAAGCACTCCAGGTGATTCCTATGCAGATAATCTTGCAGGTGTTTGAGAAAATGACAGACCATTAAACTCTGGAAACTTCTCACGTCTAGTAGCTTGGGGGTTGTAAAACGCTGGAATTATTCGTGTATTTTCAAAAAATGGAGTGCACAGCCTTTTGACAGGTAATTTTGCAAGCTATTTTAAAATCACTTCGAACACATAATTATGCATAAAATGCATTTATTAGCGTTTGTCATTTGCTGTGGCCAGTGCTTCAGCAAGAAGTGTGTACACATGTGGTGCTAAAATATTCTAATCTCCTTGTTGGTCACTGCTAGGATTTTTGTTGGTGGTGGTGGTGTGTGTGGTAGTGGTGTGTGTGTTTGCATGCGAGTATGCCAAAATGCTTTGCATTTGCTGGGCCTGGTCATGCATTTTGTCCACTGAACAAACATTTATTTAGTACCTACATAATGCCAGACATTGTGTGAAGTAAATGGGAGACACAGATGACTCAGATACAGGGAATTTGGCAGTATCTATAAAATTTAAAAAACGCACCTTCATTTTGGTGGACAAATTTACTTCTAGAAAACGTCTACAGAAATACACATGTGAAAATTATATGCAATATGTTCATTTGCAGCATTGTTTCTAATGCCATAATACATTAATTGTAGGATGCACATTTTATTTCACATTTTAATCTCTGAAACAGGGTGCATCTTACAATCAATGGAATCTTAGATTTGATGAAATAAGGAAATGGAAAACTGCAGAATCCTAAAAAGTTTGTCAGTAGGAGAATGGCTAAATGAATGAAATACATTCATTTTATAGAATAATGAGCAACTTTTATTTATTTATTTATTTATTTATTTTGCATTACGCAGGCCTCTCACTGTTGTGGCCTCTCCCGTTGCGGAGCACAGGCTCCGGATGCGCAGGCTCAGTGGCCATGGCTCACGGGCCCAGCCGCTCCGCGGCATGTGGGATCTTCCCGGACCGGGGCATGAACCCATGTCCCCTGCATCGGCAGGCGGACTCTCAACCACTGCGCCACCAGGGAAGCCCGAGCAACTTTTAAAAAGGAGGAAATAGAATTATGTGGGCAACTATGAAGACATGTCTATGACATTCCAAATCCCCAAAGCAAGTGGCAGAACAATAGAGGTTTTAACAGCATGAGCTCTGAAGTCAGCCTGCCTCGGTTCAAATTCTGGCTTTACTACTTAGTAACATCACCTGGTTTCCTCTTTTGTGAAATGGGGAATAAAAAAATACCGACCTCATAGGCTTGTTTTGTGAATTAATTGAGAACACACAGGAAAAGTGCTTAGCATAGCACCTGACACTTAGTAAGCATCCAATAAACACTAGCACTTTTCTTAGCATCATTTTGCTTGCAAATGGAAAGTTCTGGGAAGATGTACAACACGCTGTTAATAGTGGTCCCCTCTTGGGAGAGGACTCAAACTGGAAACAGGAACAGATAGGGGATTTTCACTTTTTACTTTACTGTTTTAAAATATTTCTACTGCAAGGATGTATTACTTTTGTAATTGAAAAACATTTTTTTAGGGCTTCCCTGGTGGCGCAGTAGTTGAGAATCTGCCTGCTAATGCAGGGGACACATGTTCGAGCCCTGGTCTGGGAAGATCCCACATGCCTCGGAGCAACTAGGCCCGTGAGCCACAACTACTGAGCCTGCGCGTCTGGAGCCTGTGCTCCGCAACAAGAGAGGCCCACACACTGCGATGAAGAGTGGCCCCGCTTGCCACAACTAGAGAAAGCCCTCGCACAGAAACGAAGACCCAACACAGCAAACATAAATAAATTAATTAATAAACCCCTACCCGCAACATCAAAAAAAACCACATTTTTTTAAAAGACAAAAATAAATAAGATGTGGTTCCAGCCCTAAAGGAATCTATAGAATGGAGGTGGAAACACACTCACAGAAAGGCAGCAATACAGGAGGGAAGGGGTTCTAGAGAAGCCCTGAAAGCACTAAAGCCAGGCCAACAGATAACCCAGAATACATTCCTTGACCTGTTTTTATTGCTCACAATAGGCAATGAAGAAGCCATGGATATAAAGATGTTGATCTTTGGTTCTTCCCCAAACAACTTGAGAGATAAGGAAAAACACATGAGTTATGGACCCCTAATCTGAGCTATGCAGATACTTCTATGCATGAAGAAAGTTTCAAGACTTCTGCTCTGGCTCGGATAAGATAAGTGATATCCTGAGGTTTTCAACTGCTGAGACAGCCCAGTAACTGGGATTGTACAGGTGCGCCCTGCACAGGGGTGCCTACCCGAGGACGCAAGTAGGTCCCAAGGTTCCACCTGCCTGGAAGAACGGGTGCCTTTTTCTAATTTGTACAAATACAGCCATATAGACTAGCAGTGGTCCTGGCCTCTCTCCAACAGAAACATTTGACCATGAGAACCAGAAGTAGTTGTGTAAAATCTTTTCTTACTTACAGAGTGTCTGCCACACAACACAATAGGGACGTACAATTAAATTCTAGGACACACTGACATTTCAGAAAGGACCATTTTTGCCTTCATTGAGCTCTTTTTTTTTTTAAGTTTGTGTCTATTTGTAATTGTATCAGGTGAAAGCAAATAGATAGATTTACACCAAATTTGGAGGATATGTGTGGGACAGTCTGACTTACAATGCTACACTGTATTCTCAAAACTGGGAATTCCCTGGTGGTCCACTGGTTAGGACTCCGCGCTTCCACTGCAGGGGGCATGGGTTTGATCGGTGGTTGGGGTTCCAGTGTGGCCAAATAAAAAATTATAAAAAACTGACTTTGGGACACATTCAGGGAGATCTCAAAGAGATAAAGTTGAGTACAACAAGGGGTCTGTGTAACTGCTGATGGGGGAGTCTTGCCATATTGTGTTAAGACTTCATGGACAGAGAAACTAACACTGGTATCGGCTTTTGGCCCCATAGTGAACATCACAGATAGGGTAGACTCTCCAATTACAAGTGTCTACTTGGATTTCAGCTGCATCTCTCACGGGTTACTTTGTGTTATTTATCTTTACTTAACAATAGTTCATGATTCTCCCAAGCATCAGAAATGCCTCTTCTTTCCCTGACCCTCTGCTGGTATGGGTGTCAGACTACTCTGTTGCAGGGGCAGGGGGCGGGGAGGGGGGAAGGCAGGGGTGTCCCAGGAGGTATAAATGGTAGGGCACCATGTGTCAGAGGCATCATCTGCTCACTGGTCTCAGTCTGGAGTCAGGGTAAAGATGGATGACTTCATAAATTACCCCCAAACAAACCAGGTCCATTGCCAGGAGCCCAGCTCAACCAGATTTAAGCCCAGAGAGAAACAGGTTTTCAAGGCCTTAGAAATCTCATCTAGAGTCAGAGAAAAATCTCATTTATCCTTTTACCCATGACTAAAAAGGCTGAGGTTAATATTTAGGGGCCTCCTTCCTGAGAACAGATTGGAATTAGCAAGGCACTTATGGACCCACCAACCTGTTGGTTTTATATAAGGGAGGGTGGTCTGAGGCCCAGAGGTCAAACCATTTGCAGAGGCCACTCAGATGATCACAGGTTGTGCTGGGATAGCTGGATGCTGGGATAGCCTGGCTCATGGTCCCCCAATCACTCATGGTCCCTCCACATGATGCCACTTCTCAGGCTGAATCAGAATCCTACAATGACTCTCATCCAGGGCTGCGGGGAGTATATTTGGTTGAAAGATAATGAAGGAAAGTTTGGCAATTTCTAGCAAAATTTAAAAGGTCCATGACATTTAATTCAAACACTTCTAGGAATTTATCCTATAGATATACTCATGCACATGCGAAATGATGGACAAAGTCATCCATTGCAATATTTGCATGTTTGCAAGAGGAGAACTACGCATCCATCAGTAGAGGACTGGTTAAATAAATCATGACATGGGAAACAGGAGAAGCCACTGCAGTGAGAAGCCCGCGCACCGCAATGAAGAGCAGTCCCCGCTTGCTGCAACTAGAGAAAGCCTGCACGCAGCAACGAAGATCCAACACAGCCATAAATAAATAAATAGATAGATAGATAGACAGACAGATAGACAGATAGCCCTGAACCAAGATGGTGGAATAGAAGGACGTGCTCTCACTCCCTCTTGCGAGAGCACCAGAATCACAACTAGCTGCTCGACAATCATCCACAGGAAGACACTGGAACTCACCAAAAAAGATACCCCACATCCTAAGACAAAGGAGAAGCCACAATGAGATGGTAGGAGGGGCACAATCACAGTAAAATCAAATCCCATAACTGCTGGGTGGGTGACTCACAGACTGGAGAACACTTATACCACAGAAGTCCACCCACTGGAGTGAAGGTTCTGAGCCCCACGTCAGGCTTCCCAACCTGGGGGTCCAGCAACGGGAGGAGGAATTCCTAGAGAGTCAGACTTTGAAGGCTAGCGGGATTTGATTGCAGTACTCTGACAGGACTGGGGGAAACAGAGACTCCACTCTTGGAGGGCACACACAAAGTAGTGTGCGCATCGGGACCCAGGGGAAGGAGCAGTGACCCCAAGGGAGACTCAACCAGACCTATCTGCTAGTGTTGGAGGGTCTCCTGCAGAGGCGGGGGGTGGCTGTGGCTCACCGTGGGGATGAGGACACTGGTGGCGGAGGTTCTGGGGGTGCTCCTTGGCCTGAGTCTGCCATTAGCCCTACCAAAGAGCCCAGGTAGGCTTCCAGTGTTGGGTTGCCTCAGGCCAAACAACCAACAGGGAGGGAACCAAGCCCCACCCATCATCAGTCAAGTGGATTAAAGTTTTACTGAGCTCTGCCCACCAGAGCAACACCCAGCTCTACCCACCGCCAGTGCCTCCCATCAGGAAACTTGCACAAGCCTCTTAGAGACCCTCATCCACCAGGGGGCAGACAGCAGAAGCAAGAACTACAATCCTGCAGCCTGTAGAATAAAAACTACATTCACAGAAAGATAGACAGGATGAAAAGGCAGAGGGCTATGTACCAGATGAAGGAACAAGATAAAACCCTAGAAAAACAACTAAATGAAGTGGAGATAGGAAAACTTCCAGAAAAAGGATTCAGAATAATGATAGTGAAGATGATCCAGGACCTCGGAAAAAGAATGGAGGCAAAGATGGAGAAGATGCAAGAAATGTTTAACAAAGACCTAGAAGAATTAAAGAACAAACAAACAGAGATGAACAATACAATAACTGAAATGAAAACTACACTAGAAGGAATCAACAGCAGAATAACTGAGGCAGAAGAACAGAGAAGTGACCTGGAAGACACAATGGTGGAATTCACTGCTGCAGAACAGAATAAAGAAAAAAAATGAAAAGAAATGAAGACAGCCTAAGAGACATCTGGGACAACATTAAATACAACAACATTCGCATTATAGGGGTCCCAGAAGGAGAAGAGAGAGAGAAAGGACCAGAGAAAATATTTGAAGAGATTATAAACGAAAACTTCCCTAACATGGGAAAGGAAATAGCCACCCAAGTCCAGGAAGCACAGAGAGTCCCATACAGGATAAACCCGAGGAGAAACACGCCAAAACACATAGTAATCAAATTGGCAAAAATTAAAGACAAAGAAAAATTATTGAAAGCAGCAAGGGAAAAATGAAAAATAACATACAAGGGAACTCACATCAGGTTAACAGCTGATTTCTCAGCAGAAACGCTACAAGCCAGAAGGGAGTGGCATGATATACTTAAAGTGACGAAAGGGAAGAACATACAACCAAGATTACTCTGCCCAGCAAGGATCTCATTCAGGTTCGATGGAGAAATCAAAAGCTTTACAGACAAGCAAAAGCTAAGAGAATTCAGCACCACCAAACCAGCTCTACAACAAATGCTAAAGGAACTTCCTTAAGTAGGAAACACAAGAGAAGAAAAGGACCTACAAAAACAAACGCAAAACAATTCAGAAAATGGTCATAGGAACATACATATCCATAATTACCTTAAACGTGAATGGATTAAATGCTCCAACCAAAAGACACAGGCTTGCTGAATGGATACAAAAACAAGACCCATATATATGCTGGCTACAAGAGACCCACTTCAGACCTAGGGACACATACAGACTGAAAGTGAGGGGATGGAAAAAGATATTCCATGCAAATGGAAATCAAAAGAAAGCTGGAGTAGCAATACTCATATCAGATAAAATAGAATTTAAAATAAAGAATGTTACAAGAGACAGGGAAGGACACTACATAGTGATCAAGGGATCAATCCAAGAAGAAGATATAACAATTATAAATATATATGCACCCAACACAGGAGCACCTCAATACATAAGGCAACTGCTAACAGCTATAAAAGAGGAAATTGACAGTAACACAATAATAGTGGGGGACTTTAACACCTCACTTACACCAATGGACAGATCATCCAAAATGAAAATAAATAAGGAAACAGAAGCTTTAAATGACACAAGAGACCAGATAGATTTAATTGATATTTATAGGACATTCCATCCCAAAACAGCAGATTACACTTTCTTCTCAAGTGCACACAGAACTTTCTCCAGGATAGAGCACATCTTGGGTCACAAATCAAGCCTCAGTAAATTTAAGAAAATTAAAATCATATCAAGCATCTTTTCCAACCACAACGCTATGAGATTAGAAATGAGTCACAGGGAAAAAAAGCGTAAAAAACACAAACACATGGAGGCTAAACAATATGTTACTAAATAACCAAGAGATCACTGAAGAAATCAAAGAGGAAATCAAAAAATACCTAGAGACAAATGACAATGAAAACACGACAATCCAAAACCTATGGAATGCAGCAAAAGCAGTTCTAAGAGGGAAGTTTATAGCTATACAAGCCTACCTCAAGAAATAAGAAAAATCTCAAATAAACAATCTAACCTTACACCTAAAGGAAGCAGAGACAGAAGAACAAACAAAACCCAAAGTTAGCAGAGGGAAAGAAATCATAAAGGTCAGAGCAGAAATAAATGCAATAGAAACAAAAAAAAAACAATAGCAAAGATCAATAAAACTAAAAGCTGGTTCTTTGAGAAAATAAACAAAATTGATAAACCATTAGCCAGACTCATCAAGAAAAAGAGGGAGAGGACTCAAATCAATAGAATTAGAAATGAAAAAGGAGAAGTAACAGCAGACACCGCAGAAATACAAAGCATCCTAAGAGATTACTACAAGCAACTCTATGCCAACAAATGGACAACCTGGAAGAAATGGACAAATTCTTAGAAAGGTATAACCTTCCAAGACTGAACCAGGAAGAAATAGAAAATATGAACAGACCAATCACAAGTAATGAAATTGAAACTGTGATTTAAAATCTTCCAACAAACAAAAGTCCAGGACCAGATGGCTTCACAGGTGAATTCTATCAAACATTTAGAGAAGAGCTAACACCCATCCTTCTCAAACTCTTCCAAAAAAATTGCAGAGGAAGGAACACTCCCAAACTCATTCTATGAGGCCACCGTCACCCTGATACCAAAATCACACAAAGATAGTACAAAAAAAGAAAATTACAGACCAATATCACTGATGAATATAGATGCAAAAATCCTCAACAAAATACTAGCAAACAGAATCCAACAACACATTAAAAGGATCATACACCACAATCAAGTGGGATTTATCCCAGGGATGCAAGGATTCTTCAATATATGCAAATCAATCAATGTGATATACCATATTAACAAATTGAAGAATAAAAACCATATGATCATCTCAATAGATGCAGAAATAGCTTTTGACAAAATTCAACACCCAATTATGATAAAAACTCTCCAGAAAGTGGGCACAGAGGGAACCTACCTCAACATAATAAAGGCCATATACAACAAACCCACAGCAAACATCATTCTCAATGGTGAAAAACTGAAAGCATTTCCTCTAAGATCAGGAACAAGACAAGGACGTCCACTCTCACCACTATTATTCAACAAAGTTTTGGAAGTCCTAACCACGGCAATCAGAGAAGAAAAAGAAATAAAAGGAATACCAAGTGGAAAAGAAGTAAAACTGTCACTGTTTGCAGATGACATGATACTATACATAGAGAATCCTAAAGATGCCACCAGAAAACTACTAGAGCTAATCAATGAATTTGGTAAAGTTGCAGGATACAAAATTAATGCACAGAAATCCCTTGCATTCCTATACACTAATGATGAAAATCTGAAAGAGAAATTAAGGAAACACTCCCATTTACCACTGCAACGAAAAGAATAAAATACCTAGGAATAAACCTACCTAGGGAGACAAAAGACCTGTATGCAGAAAACTATAAGACACTGATGAAAGAAATTAAAGATGACACCAACAGATGGAGAGATATACCATATTCTTGGATTGGAAGAATCAATATTGTGAAAATGATTATACTACCCAAAGCAATCTACAGATTCAATGCAACCCCTATCAAATTACCAATGGCATTTTTTACAGAACTAGAACAAAAAATCTTAAAATTTGTATGGAGACACAAAAGACCCCGAATAGCCAAAGCAGTTTTGAGGGAAAAAAACGGAGCTGGAGGACTCAGACTCCCTGACTTCAGACTATACTACAAAGCTACAGTAATCAACACAATATGGTTCTGGCACAAAAACAGAAACATAGATCAATGGAACAAGATAGAAAGCCCAGAGATAAACCCACGCACCTATGGTCAACTAATCTATGACAAAGGAGGCAAGGATATACAATGGAGAAAAGACAGTCTCTTCAATAAGTGGTGCTGGGAAAACTGGACAGCTACATGTAAAAGAATGAAATTAGAACACTCCCTAACACCATACACAAAAATAAACTCAAAATGGATTCCAGACCTAAATGTAAGACCAGACACTAGAAAACTCTTAGAGGAAAACATAGGAAGAACACTCTTTGACATAAATCACAGCAAGGTCTTTTTTGATCCACCTCCTAGAGTAATGTAAATAAAAACAAAAATAAAGAAATGGGACCTAATGAAACTTCAAAGTTTTTGCTCAGCAAAGGAAACCATAAAAAGATGAAAAGACAACCCTCAGAATAGGAGAAAATATTCGCAAACAAATCAACGGACAAAGGATTAATCTCCAAAATATATAAACAGCTCATGCAGCTCAATATTAAAAAAACAAACAACCCAATCCAAAAATGGGCAGAAAACTTAAACAGACATTTCTCCAAAGAAGACATACAGATGGCTAAGAAGCACATGAAAAGCTGTGCAACTTCACTAATTATTAGAGAAATGCAAATCAAAACTACAATGAGGTGTCAGCTCACACCAGTTAGAATGGGTATCATCAGAAAATCTACAAACAACAAATGCTGGAGAGGGTGTGGAGAAAAGGAAACCCTCTTGCACTGTTGGTGGGAATGTAAATTGATACAGCTACTGTACTGGAGAACAGTATGGAGGATCCTTAAAAAACTAAAAATAGAATTACCATATGATCCAGCAATCCCATTACTGGGCATATACCCAGAGAAAACCATAATTCAGAAAGACACATGCACCCCAACGTTCACTGCAGCACTATTTACAATAGCCAGGTCATGGAAGCAACCTAAATGCCCATCGACAGATGAATGGATAAAGAAGATGTGGTACATATATACAATGGAATATTACACAGCCATAAAAAGGAATGAAATTGGGTCATTTGTTGAGACGTGGATGGATCTAGATACTGTCATACAGAGTGAAGTAAGTCAGAAAAACAAATATCATATATTAACATATATATGTGGAACCTAGAAAAATGGTACAGATGAACCGGTTTGCAGGGCAGAAACTGAGACACAGATGTAGAGGACAAACGTATGGACACCAAGGGGGGAAAGCAGTAGGGGGGTGGGGGTGGGGGTGTGATGAATTGGGCGATTGGGATTGACATATATACACTGATGTGTATAAAATGGATGACTAATAAGAACCTGCTGTATAAAAAATAAAATTAAATTTAAAAATTAAAAAATAAACAAACCAAAAATAAATAAATAATAAAAAAGTCATGACATAGCTATGCAATGGCAAGCTATACAGACTTAAAAAATGGTGAAACACTGTATGCTCACATTGATCAATATCCAAGGTATATCAACAAAGAGAAAAAAAAAAGAAAGGTGCAGAACAGCGCATCAAAGTATGCTAGCATTTAAGGGGAGAGAGAAAAAAAAGATACACATGTATCTGCTGGTAAAAGTATAGAAAACCTGAAGAATACATAGGAAACTGAAAATGTTGTTTGCTTCTAAGGAAGGCAGCTGGGCTGCTGGGAGACTTTTCACTTTATTCCATTTTACACTTTTTGAATTTATTACCATGTGAGTGTTAACTATTTAAGAAATAAATATAATCTTAAGAAAAAAGAAAAGAGAGGTGCCCAGCTCTGGAAAAGGGAATCCTGCCTCATTTCTGGACTATACACTGCCCAGCACTGTAACCCTTTGATTGTGAGAATAACATCTTGACCCTCTTTCCTCACAACCCTTTCTCGAAAAATACATCTGGCTCAAGCCATGCCTTCCAGATGATCACTTTCCAAGGACTCCTGGGCAGGGGCATTTCTTTAGTAACTATGGAAGCTTCCAGTGCAATCTCTGAACTACTGGCCATTTGGAGTCTGAGGTTCTGGACTTAGTCAGCTAGTTGAGTTTAGAGCTGCTGAAGAGACCTGGGAGAGAAAAGCACCTTTTGTTATGGACTGAGTGTTTGTACTCCCCCCAGATTCATAACCCTAACCCTCAATGTGACTGTATCGGGAGACAGGACCTCTAGGAGGTGACTGAGGTTAGGTGAGGTCATAAAGGTGGGGCCCTGATCTGATACGATTAGTGTCCTTCAAAGAAGTGGGAAAGATACCAGATCTCTCTCTCTCTCATTTCTTCTCTTCATGCCCACTCAGAGGAAAGGCCATGTGAGGATAAAGTCACCATCTGCAAGCCAGGAAGAGAGCTCTCACCAGAAACCAAACCCTGCCAGAACCTTGATCTTGGACTTTCCAGCTTCCAGAACTGTGGAAAAATAAATTTCTGTTGTTTAAGCCACCCAATCTGTGATACTTTTTTATGGCAGCCCGAGCTAAGACAGACCACGATGTGTATGAGCTGTTGGGAAAGAATTATAAGCTTGCTTTTAGTTGGCCTACTTGGATTTCCACCAGGCTTTCGGAAATTTATCTAGCCAATGTAAATAACACGGAAAATGTTTGGCAGATGTGCCCATCTTTTCTTGCTAGGCATCCCTGTGTTCTCTCCCCACTGAGATGCAACTGTCATTGTGACAGAGAAATAGTCACTGGCAGAGAAGTAAATGGAGTTCATTTTATAGTATTCAGTCCACAAATATTTATGGAGAACCAATATATGCTAGGCTTTGTTTTGGGTTCTGGGGATAAAGGAATAACAGGACAGACAATGTTTATCCCTTTGCAAAGTTGAAGGGCCCCTGGTGGCAGGCAGATATATAAACAAGCAAACAAAAAAGCCAGATAATTTCAGAGTGACCTACTACTATGAAGGAAACAAAATGGAATTATGTGAGTGACAAGGGTACTACTTCAAATGAGATGGTCACAGAGAGCCTCCCTAAGGAGGTGAGAGTTGAGCTGAGACCTCAATGACAAGAAAGAGTCAGACGGGAGAAGAGTTTGGGAGGAGCATTTCAGGCAGAGGTAAAATGCAAGTGCAAAGGTCCTGGGGTAGGTATGAGCTTCCCATGCTAGAGAAATATAGAGGCAATTTGTATGGTGGCTGGAGTTTATTGGGAAGCAGGAGGAAAAGCTTGATTCTTTCGAACTTCACTGGTCACAGTGAACATTCTGGATATTATTCCAAGTCAGTGGGATTTCACAGGAGGGTTTATGTATGGGATTAATACTATCTGATTCATGGGATGATGAATATACACTTTAAAATATCACAGAATTTGAGGGTAGGGCTAAATCTTAGAATTCAGCCAATTATAAAAACACAGATTGATAAATTTCAGGAGTCAGGACTTCCCTGTTGGTCCAGTGGTTAAGATCCCACGCTCGATGATGAAAACATGCTAAGTGGAGGAAGCTAGAGACAAAAGATCACACGTTGCATGATTCCATTTGTAGGAAATGTTCAGAATAGGTAAATCCATAGGAACAGAAGGCAGATTGGTGATTGCCAGCGGCTGGATGGAAGAGGGAATGGGGAGTGACTGCTTTATGAGCACAGTATTTTCCTTTGGGGTGATGAAAATGTTTTTTACTCAGTGTAGATGGTGGTTGTGTGACACTGAAAATGTACTAAATGCCACTGAGTTGTATACTTTAAAATGGTTAATTTTATGTTATGTGAATTTCACCTCAATTAAAAAAAAAAACTAGGATTGGTCCTAGGACAAATGGTAGAGGTGTACAGTTTATCCGTTTTCCAATTCACCATATGCAAACCATCTTGCAGGATAACCTGTCGACCCCAGGTCTGCTACTGTGTCTCATGACACAGATAGCTCAGTCCATCAGAACCTAATCATGGCACTCATTCTAGTTAACATCAGTTTTTTTGGAGGCCTTCAGTTTTCTAACTTCATTAATTCATTTCTTTATCAATAATTACCTATGGCACAACTACTATCTGCCAGGCACTGGGGTAGATGCTGGGGATAGAATGATGGGCAAAACCAGACCCAGGCTCCATGCTCATAGAGCTTATGATCTAGTAGGCAACAGAAACATTAATAAAATAATCATCCAGTAGTTGTCTGTGACAAATGCTAGGAAGGACAACTGCGCCCTAGTGAGAGGGATGTGACCTAGCCAGGAGGTCAAGGAAGGCTTCCTGGAGGAAGTGACAGTTAAGTTGCAATCTGAAGACTGTAGGTATTACTAGTGAAAGTTGTTTATCAAGCCCTGTTACGTGCCTGTCATTGTGCTTGATATGTCAACTCATAACACCCCAACAGTCCTCTGAGGGATATACTATTGTTATCACCTGTATTTTACAGATGAAGAAACTGAAGCTCAGAGAGGTGAAGTGACTTACTTAAGTTCATACAGCAAGGAAATCATGGAACCAATATACAATCAAACTCCGGCAGCCAGACTGATGTAGAAATTTAGGCATAGTGGACAGATCATTGGGTAAGGGCCGATCGGTAAGAGATCCTTTGAGGTGGACCAATGGGTCAGGCTGATCAAGATTATAAATATAAAACTGAAATGGTCATTCAGTGAAGGATACCAAACTAGATGCTTTTTTGTTTTTGTTGTGTTTTTTAACATCTTTTGACTTCTGTAACTATGGGTGCATGTTTCTTACTGTTACCAAACTCATCAACATCTGAAAGTTGGAGGCTATGAATTGCTTGGCGTAAGATACTAAATCAAGAAGGTGGATCACTTATGAAATAGTGAATAAGGAGAACACCAATGATAGTGACCATTCCAGGCAATGCCTCCATCAACCGCTAGGTGGCAAGAAAGAGCAACGAAAAATGTTCCCACAGTCTTCCAAAAATTAAATGTCTGTATTTTTAAGTATGAATGAACATGATAAAAATTTCAAGGAGTATAGGAGGTATTGAATAAAAAAACAAAAGTCCCCCTTATACCTTCCCCCTATACCCCTATGTTTTTCCTCCCAAAATAACCTCTTGTCTACTTTTAGGGGGCATATTTTCTTATAATTGTATAATTTTTTGCAGAAAATGTATTTGCTTATATCTCTCTCCTTTAAAATACTGACACAGTTGGAGCTTTTCCCCCCTAGTGTATCTTTCTATGTCAGCACATACAGAGCTCCCTCCTTTTAAAAATAACTGCAGATTCCATAACAATAATAGTTAACAATTGCAGAGTGCTTACTATATAGCTGGCACTGTCCTCGCTTTAACCCATTTAATCCTCACAAAGCCCTCGGAGGTACATTCTATTATTATCCCTACTTTAAATATGAGAAAACTAAGACACAAGTGGATAAGTCACTTCCCAACATGACAAAGCTAGTAAGCAGGAGAGCCAGGATTCAGATGCAAGAAATTCGACTCCCACGTCTACACTCTTAATGACCAGGCTAAACTACTACAGCATAAACGTACCATAATTGACTTAATTGCTTTCTCAATACTCTTAAAAAATTATCTATTTTTTGAAAACTGTGCTAAAATATACCATTGTAAAATGTACCTGGGATTTTGGTTTTATTCGTGTATGGTGAGGCCAACAGATCAGGATATGATTGCCATCAAAAAGATAGTTTGGGGGCTTCCCTGATGGCGCAGTGGTTGAGAGTCCGCCTGCCGATGCAGGGGACACGGGTTCGTGCCCCGGTCTGGGAAGATCCCACATGCCGCGGAGCGGCTGGGCCCGTGAGCCATGGTCATTGGGCCTGTGCGTCCGGAGACTGTGCTCCGCAATGGGAGAGGCCACAACAGTGAGAGGCCCACATATCGCAAAAAAAAAAAAAAAAAAAAAAAGATAGCTTGGGAACTTCCCTGGTGGCACAGTGGATGGGACTCCACGCTCCCAATGCAGGGGGCCTGGGTTCTATCCCTGGTCAGGGAACTAGATCCCACATGCATGCCGCAACTAAGAGTTCGCATGCCACAACTAAGGAGCTGCATGCCGCAACTAAGAAGCCCTGGAGCCCCAACTAGGGAGCCCGCCTGCCGCAGCTAGGACCCGGTGCAACCAAAAAAAAAAAAAAGAAAGATAGTTTGTTACTCTCAGTTCCCAAGAGGAGGGGGTGGGAGGTGCGTCATGCCACACATGGCCTCAAGAGGGAACCCTGAGGTTGGTCACAGGCAGAGAGAGTGAGGGGAAAGCGTGTATAGAGTCCTTATTGTGATTTCTGAGAGAAGGAACGGGGGAGGCAGGGTAAGCAGCTGAGCAGGTCTAAGATTGGATAGTTTGAATAGTTTCGGTGGGCTCTGGGCTATAGGGCTGGTCCCCAGTTGTCTGTTACCTGGCCCTGGGATGGTCAGGGCAGAGGAATTTTGCCTCCTGGAGTGGAAAAGCCAGAGAAAGGGGGTAGTTCAGAGTATGGGCTTTGGAGCTGTTGGTTCGCATATTCTAGGCAAGTCATCTACTATCCCTAGGAATTAGTTAACCTTTGGAGGGGAAGTCTCTCCCCTGTCACTGGCCCCAAGATATCAAAGCATCATAAAATATAGAAAATAAAAACACATGATTAACACATATACAGAACATAAAATTTACAATTTTAACCATTTATAAGTGGCATTAAATACATTCGCACTGTTTTACGACCATCACAACCATCCAACTCCAAAACTCTTCATCTGGCAAAACTGAAACTCTATACCTATTAAGTGATAACTCCTTGTTCCCTCTTCCCTGAAGCCCCTGGCAACTACTATTCTACTGTCTGTCTCTATGAATTTGACTACTCTAGGGTCCTCATATGAGTGGAATCATGGTATTTGTCCTTTGTGACTGGCTTATTTCACTTAAACATAATGTCTTCAAGGTTCATCCATGCTGCAGCATGTGCCAGAATTTCCTTCCTTTTTAAGGCTGAATAATATTCCATTAGGTGTATACTATGTTTTGATTATCCATTTATCTGTTGATGGACACTTGGGTTGCTTCCACCTTTTGGCTATTGTAAATAATGCTACTATGAACATCGGTGTACAAATATCTCTTTGGGATGCTGATTTCAATTCTTTTCGGTATATACCCAGAAGTGGAATTGCTGGATCATATGGTAATTCCACTTTTAATTTTTTTGAGGAACTGCCATACTGTTTTCATAACGGCTGCACCAGTTTATACTCCTACCACAGTGCACAATGGCTCTAATTTCTCCACATCCTCATATATATTCTTCAGAAGTTTTATCATTTTAGGTTTTACATTTAGATCTAATCCATTTTCAGTCCATTTATATGTGTGGTACGGGGTATGGGTTGAGGTTCATTTTTGGCACATGGGTGCCTAATTGTTCTAACATTTTTGTTCTTCATCTTGGACTTACACAAATAATACTGCTGTTGTATACCCGTACAACTCAACCAATTCACATATCTAGTGTAGTTTTGTGAGCAAAATAGTGGGAATAATTCCTAACAATAGGATCACTGAACCTAAGAGTACACACCTCTAAAATTTTGCTAGAATTTTTCAAATTTATCTCTAAAAATGTTCTAGGAATTATGTTTGGGATGACTGTTTATCACACTCTTTTCAAAACTTAACATTATCACATTAAATTTTTTTTGGCAGCCTTAGTAAAAGTAGTATTTTATCGTTTTGCTACATATTTGCTGATTCATGAGTTAGGTGGACCAACTTTTCATTATTGGTCATTCTACTTATACTTCACCTAGGTAGAAAAAAAATCTCATTTTTTAAAATAATAAAATATAAGAGCTAATATTTACTGAACAACTCCAGAAGCAGGTCCTGTGGATTATCTCATCCCTCTTGCTCAAGTATTTATTTCAGGGATGGGCTTGTAAGCCAGACCTATGAACCTGGATTCAGACATGGTCCTATGACATGTTACAGTGAGAAGGAATAGCGGGGCTTTTGTCTGATGGTTTGGGGTAGAGAGGCCTTCCTTCTCTCAGGATATTTATGAGGAATTTTTTAGCTTGAGATGCTCCTCTCATGAGGGATGCCAGATGAGAACAATGAATTATACACAAAAGAGAACAGAACTGAGAGAATCAAAGAGAACCAGAGCCATAGTGCTGACTTTATGATCTGCTGGATCAAATCAACCTTGAAGTTTGTCCTCTGTCTGAAATTTTCCATTATGAGAACCAGTAACTTCTCTTACTGTTTAAGTCAATTGGATTTTCTGTTGCTTACAACCAAAAGCATTCTAAATCATACACTCAGATTAGCTCCTATTGTTAAACAATAGGAATGGGGAATTCCCTGGCAGTCCAGTGGTAAGGACTTCTCCCTTTCACTGCCGAGGATCCGGGTTCAATCCCTGGCTGGGGAACTAAGATGCTGCAGGGGGGGAAAAAAAGATGGCAAAAAAAAAAAGAATATAACAATAGGAATGTAGTAGTTTTTTCTTCTGTGCATATCAATTATTGTACATAGAAAATAAATTTTAGACATAAAGGTGAGACCTCAGAGCTTCTTAAATATCTGATAAGATCCCAGACAGAAAGTATGTTGTAGTTACCGCAAATCTGTCCCCGAAGTTCAGCCCGCACAAATTTATGTCAAGCTTGCAACTAATTAGGGAAAATGGGCAACAGGCAATTAAGTCATTTCATTCTGTTATGTGTAAAAAGTAGTTCTGCTATTTCTTCTTAGTTATGAATTAAAAGATTAGAGTCATTTTATGGTTTATGGGAGTTAATGTAGTGATTAAGAACATGGATATTAGAATCAAACTGCCTGGGCTCAAATCCTAACACTATGCAGTTGTGTGACCTTGGACAAGTTACTTAACTTCTCTGTGCCTCAGTTTCCTCAAAGACAAAGATGAATTAATAGTAGTACTTATATTTAGGGTTGTTAATGGCAATTGAGTGAAAGTACATTTTAAGGGCTTAGCACAATACCTGGCAGATAGCAAGCCATAATATTACTAGAGTTACCCACCTTTTTCTTTTAATGTTTAAACAACTTCTTTGGGGGCCAAAGAGCTATTTTTTTTTTTTTTTTTTTTTTTTTTTTTTTGCGGTATGCGGGCCTCTCACTGTTGTGGCCTCCCCCGTCGCGGAGCACAGGCTCCGGACGCGCAGGCTCCGGACGCGCAGGCTCAGCGGCCATGGCTCACGGGCCCAGCCGCTCCGCGGCATATGGGATCCTCCCAGACCGGGGCACGAACCCGTATCCCCTGCATCGGCAGGCGGACTCTCAACCACTTGCGCCACCAGGGAGGCCCCAAAGAGCTATTTTTAGAAGTGCAGAATAGAGACTGAAGAACAAGCCTGATTTAGCCAGACTCTGTCTTCCTCCGTCACGGAGGTTTTACTACCTTCTCTACTTTTTGTGTTGCCAAGGAACAGAGATGTTACACTGCTTTTGAGAACTTTGAGGCCAGAACTAAGTCCTAGAGTGAGTTATCCTGAAAATCACCCTGGAAATCAGACAATAAATCTGTTTCAAAAGCAGCAGACTGTACTTTTGTGCTTTGAACTAGTGACTAGTGGCATGTATGGTCATGTTGGAACCTAAGACTCTGGAGCTAGATTACACAGGTTCAAATCCTACTTCTACCACTTTCTACTTATGGGTCCTTGGGCAGGTTACTTAGCCTTCTCATGCCTCGGTTTCCCCGTTGGTCAAAAGTGGAAAATAAGTAGTAGCTTCTGGGCTTCCCTGGTGGCGCAGTGGTTAAGAATCCGCCTACCAATACAGGGGATACAGGTTCGAGCTCTGGTACGGGAAGATCCCACATGCTGCGGAGCAGCTAAGCCCATGTGCCACAACTACTAAGCCTGTGCTCTAGAGCCTGCGAGCCACAACTACTGAAGCCCGCGTGCCTAGAGCCCGTGCTCCGCAACAAGAGAAGGCACCGCAGTGAGAAGCCCACGCACCGCAACGAAGAGTAGCCCCCGCTCGCCTCAACTAGAGAAAGCCCACGTGCAGCAACGAAGACCCAACGCAGCCAAAAATATAAGTAAATAAATTTTAAAAAACCAGTAGCTTCCTCAGTTGGTTCTTGTGACAATTACATGGTACAAAGTGCTTAGTGTCTGACATAATGTAAGCCCTTAAAAAGCATCAGCTCCATTTCCATTTTGTTGAAAGCTGGTTATTCCAGACCCTGTTGCTTCTTTTCTCTGTCAAAGCTGTGCAATTTCCCTCCAGCTTGTTTCTGGAGCCCATTACACGGACACAGAGGGTTATAAAAGGAAATAAAACATGCCATTCATTAAAGGGGAACACCCTGACTTGCCTTTCTCCACTTCTTCCACGAGGGGGCAGCCCAGCCTCAGAGGCCTCACAAGCCACCCATACAAGGAGTTGGTTCAAATTCCTGTCCCCAAACATTCTCACTTATTCCTTGATCACTCATCATAATGGTTTAGAAAACAGAAGTTACGTAAATCCACGTACACCCAAAAGTTATTTCACGAAGCTATGGACCCAAATGAAGCCCGGCTTGTGTGGGCGGCCTCCAGAGGGTAGGAAAGTCAAGCAAAGTGATTCTCCCTGAGAGCCTGCATGCAGGAATGCAGCCTTGCCGGCATGTTGATTTTGGCCCAGTGAGACCTGTTTCAGGTTTTTGGCCTCCAAAACAGGAAGACAATAAATGTGGACTGTTTTCAAGTCACCATGTCTGTAGTCCTTGTTACAGCATCGATCAGAAACGAATACACAGGGAGACCTACAGGAAGACTACTGTAATTGTTTAGATTTCTTGAGATGGCTCAAGAACTATTTACCTTACCTACTAAATGTTGGGATCTGTATCAGGTCCTCTTTCACCCTGGCCGTTAGGCCATTTGTCACCTTTACAGAGGCAGGATTTGGCCTTTCATGAATTCCTGTCAATATACTCACTCCAAAGCACAAGCAGTCCCCATACGTGGGATTCCATGCCACCCAGTGGAATCAACGCTTGGTGGCAGTGCCAGGAGCAGACAGCTTGGGAAAACTAAATGGCAGGGCACCTCGGTGAACTAGTCTATGACTGTGAACTGGGCAAACGTGCACTTGAACTGGAAGAGGGATAAAAGTTTTGACTGGACTATCACAGATTTGACCTGGCCGCTCATCTGAGGTTTGGAACAGACAGGTACACAAGATGAAACTCAGATGCCCGACACAAAAAAAAACGCACAAAGGCAACTTTGTGCTTCCCTCTCCTGACCCCTGATAAATAAATCTCTGTTGGAACAAATAATCAATCAATCAATCTGTTGGAAAGGGGATTCGTTCTTTCTGTGGCTTCTCTAGGTATGATGGGTGATGCCTGGGTATCAGGCATCTTTGTATTTGTCAAATCGGAATTTAAAGTATCTTGGTCCAGGGGCCTACTTTTTTTTAAAATATAAATTTATTTATTTATTTATTTTTGGCTGTGTTGGGTCTTCGTTGCTGTGTGAGGGCTTTCTCCAGTTGTGGTGAGCGGGGGCCACTCTTCATCGTGGTGCGCGGGCCTCTCACTGTCGCGGCCTCTCGTTGCGGAGCACAGGCTCCAGACGCGCAGGCTCAGTAGTTGTGGCTCACGGGCCCAGTTGCTCCGCGGCATGTGGGATCCTCCCAGACCAGGGTTCGAACCCGTGTCCCCTGTATCGGCAGGCAGACTCTCAACCACTGCGCCACCAGGGAAGCCCCCAGGGGCCTATTTTTATAGGGTAATTCCCCAGTCTCAAATATTCAACATCCATGAGTATTTTTTTAAGGATTGGTAGTAACCAATGAATGTGGACACTTAGAATACGCTTTTTTTTTTTTTTTTAAATCAGCAGCCCAAGACGGTTTCTTATATTTAGAAGCCTGGATCTAGGGTTACGTATCAAGATACACGCATAATGCTGTTTTGCTGAATGCAGCTGTCTTGTATGGGCCGAAGATAATTTGCTGATCCAGGAGCTGAGACCAGCGATTTTATGTCTGCATCTGCTTCTGCCCATAACTTGTGGGCAAAGACGGAGCCACTTCAAAGGCTGTAGCCATATCAGCCTTAGCAATGCACAGAGCAGTGGGACAGGGACATTCCCTCCCTGAGGCTTTGCCCCTTGGATACAGCCAGTGCTCATTCCTGCAAAGGGACTGCATGACACTGTTTCTTGCCTGTCTGAGCACTCTCACATTTGCTTCTCATTGTTTCCATATGTGCTTGTTCCCCACTAGCCTGATAACTCTTCCCAAGGGTCTCTTGTCATCCTATTGGAATCTCCACAGCCCAGCCCAGTTTCTATGGCTGAACAGGTGCTCTGTCAATAATGGTTGGATGAGGAAATGGAGGAGAGTGACAACAGAATGGGTAAATTGCCTGAAAAGCTAGTAGATGACTTTTACCCTGCTTGTGACAGGCACTGTAAGAAGCAGCCTGCTTAATGCAGACAGTGGTTGAGTTTTGTTTTGTTTTTTTCCCCTGCTCAGCATCTGTCTCTCCTTCTGGTAAAAGTATTTTAGTTTTCCTTTGGGAAACCACCCTTCCCACACTCTCAATCCATAAAGTTTGGGTGGAGCTGACTTCACCCTCAGTTTTACTGGCTGAATCGTGACCCAGTTCTGGCCAAAGAGGGCACCACACACCCCTGGACACAGCATCACTTTGTGTTGGAAAGGGTGGCCACAACTGTTTGTTAATGGCTGGTATCCATTCTGATGCCTTGGTTCCTGCTCCACATCAATTGTGCATTATTTCCAATTGAAACTTTGTTTTTTTCCCTTGTAGCTATGAGGGAAGAGTTACTTTATTTCCACAGGCATCGCTTAGCTGGTAGGAAGAAATCTGAAGATGCTGGCAGCCACTGTGCCACTGTGAACCCAAAATGTACTCAGGAAGTTGAAGCTGAGAAATAGATAAGGGAGACGCTCTTAATAACGCCGAACACCAAGATCCAGCCATACCTGAAGCTATCCCTGGAATTTTCAATTATATGATCAAGTAAACTCTTCTTTCTGTAGCCTTTTTTTTTTTTTTTTTTTTGTCATTGGCTGCTGAAAGAGTCCCCTGGTCTTGGCCAATCTGTTTCCTAACTGTGCTTTTTGGAGTGGAACAGGGGCGATCTCAGCCTTGTAGGAGGTCCCAGAGAAGACCGTCATCTCACTTTGTCAGTATTAAAGCTCACTGCCAGGCCCTGGGGGCCCAGAAAAAAATCAGACCCTCATCTTGATCCCAGAGATCTCAGTGGCTTTAGTGGGACCAACACTTGTAATGCCTCCCAGAAGGGCATTTCAGGCCATGAGTTAGATCTGAGTTGACACCTCTCTAGCCCCACCCTGGGCCTCTCTATGGTCCTCCCTATAGGCTGAGGCTGGGATGAATGAGCCCGTTATGATTATGGGCGTCTCTAGAAGGTTGGGAACCCCAAGAAAACACAATGTATACACCGTGGTAAACAGGCTTTCTTAAAACTATTTTTATTCTGCCTCTCAGCAACACTTCATTTGATTTGGGTAAAAGATCAGGGACTCAAATACAAACAAACAAAAAACAAGGTGTGAGAAACAGAAATCAGGATCCCATATACTGGAATGATGCCAGGAGCTCTGTGTGCTGAGAACTGGTGTCCCTGATTCATGTCCTCCTGGGACAAGTCCTGGCTCGTGACGGACATCTGGGAAAAATGACAGGTGGAATCTGGTGTCCATCAGTGTTTATTTTTTGCGAGGGTCCAGGATTTTTAACAAATGCCGGAGATTCACAATATCTAAGAACAATGCTTTGTATAGCACTTAGAATTTCCCTCCAGGGGCCATCATGTCTATCATGGCAATGAATTCTCACAATAACACTCTGAGGTAAGGAGGCAGGTGTTCTTATCTCCATTTTCCAGATGAAGAAATTTGAGGCACAGAAGGCTAAGAAACTTGCCTAAAATCAGCTTGCATAGCTAGTTAGTGGCCAGAAAGGCTTTGGAACTCAAGTGTTTTGACTTAGCATCCTGTTCATTCACTTAGAATAAGCTGCCTTTTCTCTTGCTTAGGAAAGTTATTTTCACTATTTCTAATATTAGTGTTTGAAGTTATTTTTGACATATATACCTATCACCTGTTGTGTTAACCACTTAATATTTTCTTTGAGTCCACTTCCTTTTCTTAAGTAAAGGTATTTGAACAGAAAACAATGTCCCTAAGTAGACAGCTATAAATGGAAGGTAATTAATAAAATACATAGAATGAAAACAAAACCCAGTAAGTTATTAAATTCTATCTAAACAAAAGACTTTGAACCTGAGGCCTGCTCTTTCTTTATTAAGAAGGAAAAAGAGCCAAAGGGTCAGAAAGGGGTTAAGGGCCCCTAAGCACTACACAGAGACTTTCTCTGAGCTGTAATCAGGATTGAAAAAGAATAGAAAAGGGCAAATGTTCTTTGTGATTCAGTGTCACTTAATGTTGTGGCTTTAAAGGACTTGAAAATTATCTTTGTGTACCACCAGCGGTATGTCTTGCACACGGGGTTAGCGTCTTCTGGAAGGCAGAATAATGGTGGCCTTGTTAAACCAGTATAGTCACACCTAAAGGGTTTACATTTGACAGAAAATAAATACAGTGGGTGGCATTTCCAGGTGGCATCCAGGAAAATCAAAGGTCTTGCCTGAGACTTGCTAAAGAGAGAAAGAGGGGAGAGAGAGATTGAATAAAAGCACATTCCATAAACACAGCCAGTATATTTCCAAAACTGGGATGGGAAAGGTGGCCGTGTACCTAGAATTGACCACTAAGTACATTCTCAGAGTCTGAGTGAAAACTGTGGCTGTGGTCAAGTTCACCCAGGGTGGATGCAAGGAAGGGGTCGGTGGGAGGGAGTTAAGAAAAGTGAAATCAAGACAAAAGACCAGAAAGCTCCTTCATCGGAGTCTTCAAAGATGGGATGGTGAACTCTGGGGAACTGATGGAGGAGCTACTGAAGACTGAAGCGAAGCTACAACATGTAAAAATAAAAGGAAACAATCCACAAATTCAGCTCTATTTGATGACTTTAAACCTGCTACAAATGTGCTCAACATCACAAACACCAGCATCCATTGCTCTTCCCAGAACCTCCCTCTCCTTCTGGATCTGGACCCCTCTCCCCCATTAAAAGTAATGAGATTATCTGAGGCTTATCTCTGGAGAAGAGGAAAGGACACATGGACACAATGGATTTTGATAAACTGAAACAGTGAGACTTGATTTTCTTTCTTTAAAAAAAAAAAAAAAAGACCCTGGCTGACCTGGCTTTGCTGTCTGGTTTTCCTAAATTTTGGACATTTTTTTTTTCTTTTCGTTTTTAGTTCATTTGCCAGGGAGAGTCCTGGAGGAAAAGATCTCACAGTCTGAAGTCAAGGATCCATTCCTCAGAAACTCCTTTGGGGTGTGTGTGGATGAGGTTCGTCCTCCATGCTCCTGGCTGACAGCTGGCTGCTCAGACACTGTGTGTACAAGAGATAAAGTGAGGGGCGTGGGGTGGAGGAGGGGAGGGAGGGGGGAGGGGAGGGGGAGAGAGAGAGAGAGGGAGGGAGGGAGGGAAGAAGGGGGAGGGAGGGAGGGAGGGAGAGAGGGAGAGAGAGGGAGGGAGGGAGGGAAGAAGGGGGAGGGAGGGAGGGGGAGAGAGGGAGGGAGGGAGGGGGAGAGAGGGAGGGAGGGAGGGAAGAAGGGGGAGGGAGGGAGGGAGGGGGAGAGGGAGAGAGAGGGAGGGAGGGAGGGAAGAAGGTGGAGGGAGGGGGAGAGAGGGAGGGAGGGAGAGAGGGAGGGAGGGAGCAAAGGAGGGAGAAAGGGAGGGACGGAGGGAAGAAGGGGGAGGGAAGAAGGGGGAGAGAGGGAAGGAGGGAGAGAGGGAGGGAGGGAAGAAGGGGGAGGGAGGGAGGGAAGAAGGGGGGAGAGAGGGAGGGAGAGAGGGAGGGAGGAAAGGAGGGAGGGAGGAAAGGAGGGAGGGAAGGAGGGAGGGAAGAAGGGGGAGAGAGGGAGGGAGGGAAGAAGGGGGAGAGAGGGAGGGAGGGGGGAGAGGGAGGGAGAGAGGGAGGGAGGGAGGGAGGGAGAAAGAGGGAGAGAGAGGGAGGGAAGGAGGGAGCAGAGCCTCGTCTCCGAGGGCTTCCTTCTTTCAGGGTAAGTACCCTAATTCAACCAGTGCTGATGTGGACTAGCAGGTCTGCATGCTTTTGAGTCTAAGCACTGGCTTCTTTTTGAGGAACATTTTATTTGTAAACATATTATGTTTTAAGTGTGGCACATGCAGAAAAACCCAAACGATACAGATGTAGGCACACTCAAGGTTCGTGAGTCTTTCTGAATCTTATTCTCCTCCTCAAGGGTTAGTAGCAGTGTTAGCATTTGGGGTGCATCCTCCAGGCATTTTCCTCTACATTTAAATCCATATTCACTTAGAAATTCGCTGTGTGTGTGCACAATGTGTGCATTTGATTTAAACTCATTCATTCATTTATTCCATAAATATTTATATGCCAGGCACTGCTCTAGGTGCTGGTGTTAATAACAATACCCAGCAGTTACTACCACGTGCCAGGCACTGTGCTTTATACAATTTAGTCTTCACAGCCCTATGAGGTAGGTACTGTTTTATCTTCATTTTACAGATGAGAGAACTGAGGCACAGATTGGTTAAAAGACGTGCCCAAAGGCACACAACTACTTAGATTTAAACCCCAATGGTCTAGCTTCACAGGAAGCACCCTTAAATGTTATGCTCTATTGTTATGGGCAATGACAGAAATGAAATGAAAATGTTCCTGGAGTTTTCATTCCAGTAGGAGGAAACAGACCATTTTATATATATATATAATATATATATAAAAATATATTTTATATATTTATATAAAAATTTTTATGTATATATAAAATTCGTCAGGGAGAAGTAAATACTAGGAAGAAAAGTAAGGTTGGTTAAGAGGACACAGGGAAGAGACGTGGGGCTGTGGGTGCTATTTTAGAGAAGCTGGTCAGGGGTAGCCTCTCTGCTAAGTAACGTATGAGCAAGCATGTCAAGGAGAGATGGGAACAAGCCATGTGAATATTGGGAGGAAGAAAATTCTAGGTAGAGGGGCCAGCAAGTGCAAAGGCCCTGTGGCATACTTCTGTTGCTCAAAGAAGAGAGAGGAACTCAGTGTAGCTGAAGTGGAGGAGTGAGGGGGAGAGTCCTGGGAGGTGAGGATGGAGAAGCAGCAACCAGATCCTCTGGGGCCTTATAAAGCCACAGTGATACTTCCACGTTTAAACTGCAGTGTATTATTCCATCCTATGAATGAACCACTGTGTATTTAACCATTTTCCTGCTGATGGACATTTAGGTTGTTTCAAGCTTTCCCCTATTTCGAACGGAGCTTCAATGAACATCATTGCACATCCTTGATTCTCATCCCTAGGCTGTACATCAGAATCATCTGTAGGGCCCTAAAACCTACCACTGCCCTGCCCTTTCACTGGAGATTCTAACTTAACTGGTCCAGGGTGCGCCCTGGGCATTGGTGATTTTAATGTGTAGGGAGGAGAACTACTGTTTTACATGCCTTTTTGTGACACTGAAAAGCAGAATTGCTGGGTGGGCGGGCACATAAATTTTAAAAGTTTAATAGATACAAGCAAATTGATCTCCCAAAAGACTGTCCCAATTTACTGTTCCACCGACAGTGTGGTATCCAATTCTTCACACTCTCACCCACCTTGACATTATCCATCTTTTAAATTGTTTCAATTTGGCAGACAGAAAAAGAAATTATATATATATATATATATATATATATATATATATATAAGTATTTTGTTGTTGCTTTAATTTGTGTTGCCCGGGTTACTGAAGAGGTTGAATATCTTTTTCTTTCCTTTTTAAAAATTTCTTTCTTTATTCTTCTTTCTTTTAAAAACATTTATTTTTTTGAACATCTTTTTCATGTTTATTCTGATTTTTTCATCAATGTCCCACCAGCTTACAAACTTTTCAAAGCAAAAATCTGTCCATTGTTGATGACTTAGGTCTTACTTGTCTTTACTGCAACTTATCTGAACCAACAAAGAAAGCCCTTCTGATCTTCTGGAAACAGGTAATGTCCCCCATTTTTCATCATGGAATCATAAATATTCTCTGAAGACACATCCTGTGCGAAACAATCACCAAGAAGCCTTACACCAGCCAATAATATAGGGAATAAGACAGATTTGCTTTAATGTTTTTGCAAGACCAAGTTCTTGCTTCTTATGCCCCTTGAGATATATGCTTAAGTATATATGTAAGCAAGTATATGCTTACTTCCCATTCTAATGCAAAGGGAGGATATTTTGAGGCCAAGAAAGGACCTTTCCAGTCTGTCTGTGAGACAGAAGCTTTGCCGTACAGAATGCGTTAACATCTACAAACTCTGAACCTGCTAATGGGAGACAGTCGTGGGATCCTTAAATTTAGAAGTCAAGTTCTTCCTTAATGGAACTCTGGAACATGAAGTCTCTTATTGCTAAGAACGACAAACAAACATTTTTAATCCATGGTGGGAGTGTGCCTAGCTGTTTAGGTACCTACAAGAACACCCAGAGATGTAAGGTCAGTGGAATTGCAATGTATGTGCATTTACAGAAATCAACTATTCATGTTCCTCAAAGAGAAAAAAAGCAACCGTTTAAATGGAGCTTCTGGCCACCAGGTCGCTCGACACTTAGGAGTATGAATGGGTACAGGGCTCCCACTGAGCTCAGAGTGTGGTTCCAGTGTTTCAACATACAACACAAACATCTCTGCTGAATGTCACAGGTGAGGCCTGTGCTTTGTGAAACATGACTAGAACAACCTCCCTTGCCTGAATCCTCAGACACCAGCAGAAAGTAAAAGTCTATAGACTTGCTGATGTAGGCTGGGCATGTGCAGAAGCAGGATCAAGAACTAGACGGCTGCAGTATTCAAACGTCTCACCTCTGTGATCCATTCCTCCACTCTCCCTATAACCTGCGGGCAGGGAACTTTATCACTGCAAGAGACTGCAAGCTTCTGATTCCATTTGGACCAGAACACTTCTATTCTGACAGCTCAGCATTCTACCCCAGACTGTTGACTATTTTAGTTCAATGATTCCCAGTTCTAACGGACTGCATGTCATGCAACTCTTTCTTTGCTCCCAGCACCATGTGGCTCACACAGACAACCTGTACAATTAGGACGAATGATGGAAAAAGAGATCATATTTGGGGTTACCAGAGGCAGGGGTTGGGGGGAGGGAGAGTTGGATGAAGGTGGTCAAAAGGTACAGACTTCTAGTTATAAGATAAATGAGCGCTAGGGATGTGATGTACGATGTGATAAAGTGCTGCCGTACATTACATAGAAGAGTGGTTAAGACAGCAAATCCTAAGAGTTCTCATCACAAGGAAAAGTATTTTTTTCTATTTCTTTAATTTTGTATTTACATGAGCTGATAGATGTTCACTCAACTTACTGTGATCATCATTTCATGGTGTATGTAAGTCAAGTCAGTACGCTGGACACCTTAAATTTATACAGCGCTCTATGTCAATTATATCTTGATAAAACTGGGAGGAAATAAATTAGGATGAATGAGACTTTTTGATGAGTTTGGGTGAAGGCTATCACGACCTGAGTCTATTCCGAGAAAACAAACTACCCGAGATTTCAGTCTCTTGAGGGAGAAGAGATTGGTTACAGTTTTCTTAATAAGGGTAAGGAATACTTGTTTTAAAGGCAGAACTTCACCATTTTTAAAAGGCAATAGGTGACTTCAGACAGTTTTTTTAATGAAATGCAGAAAACTGACATATTCAAACCTTTCGGTCTTATCTCTAGGGTAGTTCTTCTCTAAAGTCAGATCTTCCCAGCCCCTCCAAGGAAGTCCTTGCTGCCTTTTAGATCGCAACAAAAGAGCCTCTCTGCGGGTCCGTCTCCTAGGCTGTAAAATGACTCCCATCCTTGGCCTTGTTCGTTCGATGTAACACGTTGGGAGGACAAGTTTGCTGCGGTAAATGAAAGCTGACCGCTCTGTTCACGGCTGGCTACCGCTAGTGCTTCTGCCGTTTAGATTCGGGAGGGAGGAAGTTTGGTGCGTTCTGATCACCTGCACCAGCGCCCTAGGGCAGGAGAGGGGAGCTTGGAAATGCAGATTCTTGGTCCTCGCTTCTGGCTTTGTGAGTTGGAATCCTTTGAGGTAGGGCTCCGACGATGTCCACCTCTTTTAAAACTCCCCAGGTAACCTCTTCTGCAGCCCGAAGCTTGGGAACCTCTGCCTTAGCAATTCTACACTGCCATTCAATTCCTGCAGTAAGCCAGGCTGGGGAATTTTATTTCAAAGGGTTACTGAGAAATCGGCCTTGTAATTGGTCTTAACGGAAGATAGAGTTGATTTCATTCACTGAGGCCTAGTTTCTTGCTGTCTCTTACACACTTACACACACACACACACACACACACACACAACAAAGCCTTTAAATTTGAGTGTCTCCATGGGATTCTAACTCTGGAAGACATTTTTGCTTTCTTTGATAACACGGAAGAAAAAGTATGTAAAAGGAAGCTGACCATATAGATGCGGGGAAAATTCTACCCTCACTTTATAGAGAGGGAAACTGAGGCACAGAGAGTTTCATAACATGTCTGGGCGGTCCGCATGTTAGAAGTAGGATTTGAATCCTGCTGCGGGCCGGGCTCTAACAGCTGTGAGACACTTGCCCCCAGGGAGAAGGGGTGGAGAGGTGACTTCCTTTCTGTCCTTCACTGCTACTAACAAAACCTCAGTCACAAGCAGACAAACATCAATGCTTTATCTCCAGACAGAAACATTTATATGAAGAATGGAGAAAGTCCCCATACATGAAGACTTCTGCGCCCCTAGTAAAACTTCTTGCATGGTGTCTAATCGGCAAACTGAACTCTGAAAGCCAAACTGTCCACCGGAGACTGCAAAGTAGCTAATGTCCAGGCTGCAGGTGCAAGTTTTGTGTTTTTTGTTTTGGGCCCTCACCATGTGTTTAAACGATGCGAACTGGTTGTCAAAATCTAAACCTCAGGAGATTTTAAATGAAGACCGAGCTTTTCAACGTCTTCTGGAAAATGGGCCCACGAGATCTGCATTCTAAGCGGTGACAGTAACGGAGCAGAGTGGTGGCTGCCCCCCCCCCGTAAACTGCGCTCTCTCCTCGCGCCACCGTCCCCACTGCTACCTACCGTCCTGCAACCAGGCTGCTTCATGCGTGGACAGTCCCTGCCTAACCCCTGCAGCCCTCTGATTTTGCTACCCTGGGCCCTAGCTCATCCCATTCTTGCGGTAGGTTGGAACGTCACCGCACCAGCATCATATCAACGATTCTAGAGTCAGCCACAAGGTGGGCGCCGTCCACTGGCCTCTGTTATTGGATGTACTAGAAAGGACGTGCTAGCTTAGAGGCTGTGTGGTGTTCGGCTGAGGACAGCATCCAGAGCCAGAGGATGCCGGGCTTAACACCCGCCTTTACAACTTAGGAGCTGTGAGTCAGCAGGCAAGTCACTTCCCTTCTCTGAGCCTCAGTTTCTTCATCTGCAAAAATGGGGATAATACCGCCTACTTCATGGGGCTGCTGTGAGGGCTCAGTGAGGGTTAATTCATATAAGAGCTTAGAACAGTATCTGGCATATGGTAAGTTCTATGTCAGTGTCAGCTGCTATTATTATAACCACTGAGCGCAAACACCGATCTGGGCAGTATGTATTTTCACGAGTCCCCGGGAGTCAGGCCAGGACTTGGCCTCGTTCCCCTGGAACACCGTCCTTTGAGCTTGGCTCGTATGTACAAAGCCTTGAACTCTATTGAGTAGCATTTTAAACCCCGACGTCCTCCCCCCATCATGTTGATAACTGTAGTAATAATAGAATTAATAAATGGTTTGTATTTTTTCTGTACTACTAAGGAACAGATGCCAACCTATACACATTCTCGTTAGCCTTCACAACGGCTTTATTAAATGGGTACTACTATAATCCCCAGTTGACAGAGGAAGAAACTGAAGTTGAGAAAGGTAAGCAGTTGGCTGATGGTCTCACTGTAAGTAAGTGGTAAAGGGGGTACTTGTGTCCAGGAAGTCTGGTCCCCAAACCCGCACCATGAACTCCACAGCTCACAGCCCTGTGCTCACACTCACAAGCACATTATGCTTTCCTTAAGAGGAAAGTTGGTGTGTTCACATCTATCTTTCAACTGTCTTTTCCTTCATAAGCCAACATCATCAATTTGCCATCTTGCAGGCAAGAAAGTGTGAGGTTCCTTTGATATTTTATTGTCCTTTTCTCCTCTCTTTGGCCAAAGCCATCTATTTTTTTCCTTTATGGCTCTTTGTATTTTGACATCTCCCCCTCCATCCAACTGCCCGATTGCTCATGGATTTGGCTTGCCTGTTAGGAAGCTGACCTACTGTGACATCCACTACACTCTTGGTTGCCAAGGTGGGGTTGGCTGACCTGGCAGGCTAAAGGGTGTGCCGCTCCTCTCTTATCCACCCAGTGGGCCCTTCCTGAAACCACGTCAGAAAGACTGATCTTCTCAGCTTGAGGGAAATGGTGTAGGAGGAACAGTGCTGCTCTGACAGAAGAGTGAAAGGATTTCTGAGTTCTTATCTGTTTTGCTAGGAGTTATGCAGTGAGACAGAGATGAATCTGTACTTGTCATTTCCAGGTCTTGGTTGTCCATCACACCACCTTGCCCTCTGGCAAACCTCTGATGGAAAGTATCATGGATTCTAGCAGATGGAGCCCATCTCAGCTGGTTGGAGAAATCAGAATAAATTTGTCCAAATCCAGAGAGAAACATCAACAGCATCCATCTCTTTATGAGATGAGAGCTCACTGAAAATACCGAACATCTGTGGAGACCCTTCTGCTCTTAAACTAAGAACAGTTAGGCTAGTTGGATGCAGTGTCATGTAGGAAATCATTTAGCAGATTAGATGCTAAGGCAGAGCAAGTAATAACCTAAATATTCCACTTACTGTCCTGCAGCTCTCACTCTCTTACAGTTTGGTCGAACTATGTGACTGGTGTTAGCCAATCAATTATGAGCCTAAGTGACATGTGTCACTCCAGGGCTGAGGCAGTGAAAACCCATGTGGGATTCTCTGGTTTTTCTGTCTCCTGTCTTAGCCTGAGAAGCCCTCATGCTCTAGATCAGAGGTTGGAAAACTATGGCCCATGGGCCAGCTCCCTGTTTTTATAAATAAAGTTTTATCGAACATAGCCACACCCATTCATTTACAGATTGGTTATGGCTGCTTCTGTGCTAAAATGGCAGAGCTAAGTAGTTGCAACTGAGATGCTGACAGTGGCCTAAAATATTTACTATCTGGCCCTTTAAAGGAAAAGTTTATTGACTCCTGTTTTAGATAGAGCAGCTACAAGATGGTGGAGTTTCAGATAGCCTGGACCCTGAGTGACTGTGTGGAAGAGAGACCTTCCGCAAACCTACACGGCCCATGGAACAGCAGTGAGGAAAAATGAAAACCCTTTTGTTTGGGATTGTTTGTTACTGAGCGCAACCTAACCTATCCTAGTTGATTCCAGTGGACATTCAAGAAAAGGCATTTTAGGGGACTTCCCTGGTGGTCCAGTGGCTAAGACTCCGTGTTCCCAATGCAGGGGGCCTGGGTTCCATCCCTGGTCGGGGAACTAGATCCCACATGCTGCATCTAAGAGATCACATGCCACAACTAAAGATCCCGCATGCCGCAACTAAAAGACCCCACATGCCGCAACTAAGAGTTCACATGCCATAACTGAAGATCCTGCATGCTGCAACTAAAAGATCCCGCATGTTGCAACTAAAGATTCCACATGCTGCAACTAAAGATCCCACATGCTGCAACTAAGACCTGGTGCAGCCAAATATATAAATTAAAAAAAATAAATTAAAACAAAAAAGAAAAGACATTTTACATTGGCAGGGATTAAAAAAGCCTACTTACTTTCGTGCGAAGTGAACTGCACAAGAAATAGCAATGATGAGAAGGCCAATAATGATGGAGGCGAAGGCCACCCACTTGGCATTCCTCCCAAGCCGCTTGGATCCTTCGATGTCTCCATCATTGTAGCTGTTCAGAGACTGGAGGACACAAGGGAAGAGCTGGTGATGACAACCCACAGGGAAAGATATGGCTTCCCAGGCTGATCTGAGCAGGTGGCATGGTTACCACTTCCTCCAGGAAGTCTTCCCTGAACTCCCAGTCTGAGTTAACTTCCTCTTCTGTATTTCCTGATTATTTTCATCTTAATATTTACCATAGCATATTGAAAAGACTGATTTGTTGTCTCCCATTAAGTGCTTTGTGGGCAGGGACCATTCCATCTTTTTCAGCACAGTATACCAGTGCCCAGTGCAATATTTGTCATGTAGAAGATGCGTGATAAATATTTGTATGATGAAAGGATGAATGGGTATATCTGTCTCATCCACTAGAAGAGGGGTTTGCAAACTATGGCCCCTAGGCCAAATCCAGTCTACTGTTTTTATAAACAAAGTCTGTATGGAATGCAGTCACAACCACTTGTTTACTATTGTCTGTAGCTGCTTTTATGTTACAACAATGGAGTTGAGTAGCTGGGACAGAGAGCATACTGTCTACCAAATCCTAAAATATTTACTAGTTGGTCTACGACAGAAAAAGATTGCCTGTTCCTACACAAGAAGGTCAGGGACATTGGCTGAACTGTTCACCTCATTGCCCAAGCCAAGCTGCCATTCATCTGGCACCTACTCATACAGCTTTCCCAGCTGTTAAAATATTGGAATACTTTTGTACTGGTTGGTAAATAGCAGCTACCCGTCCCCAGTGTCCCAGCCATCCTGGCCTCTCCTCTGAGTTACCCCAGGCTTCCCCATGATCCAGCAGCTGCAGGGTATCACTGGGCTCAGCAGATTATCCTTGTGCAAAGGCCCAGAATCAGATTCTGTGCCCCTTTGAGCAATGTCTGGGCCATTGCAGGGACTCATGAAATATGTATTGGCTGAATGGGTGAATGAATACATCCATTTCCCTACAGAATATGAGTTCATTGAGGGCATCTTGGAGTCCCAGGCAAAGTAGAGGTGCTCAGAGAATCCTTGCTGCTGAGCTGGAGGCCAGATGCCATTCTTCTCGCTTATAATAAGCTCTCTTTATCTTAACTCCCATTGCTGAGAATTCCCCAAAAGTCATGCTGCAGCCCAAATAAGACTGGAAATACATTTATAAGTTAGGGACACAGTGACCTGATCCATGCCATGGACTGTAGGTTTCCGTGGGAACTCTATTCTTTTTTTTTTTTTTTTTTGCAGTACGCGGGCCTCTCACTGTTGTGGCCTCTCCCGTTGTGGAACACAGGCTCCAGATGCGCAGGCTCAGTGGCCATGGCTCACGGGCCCAGCCGCTCCGCGGCATGTGGGATCTTCCCAGACCAGGGCACGAACCCGTGTCCCCTGCATCGGCAGGCGGACTCTCAACCAGTGCGCCACCAGGGAAGCCCGGAACTCTATTCTTGATCCTGAAAGCTCAGCACTTCAGTAATAATCACCCTTCTTCGTCGACTATTAAGGGGAATGAGGCATATGCAGACAATGACAAGCCAGAGAAATACCCAGGATACCGCAGAGCTTTCTGCTTCCAGGACCTTCCATTAACTCTTGGACCCGGCCACCTTAGTCAGCAACAGGCTGGGAGACTCGCCTTTCCCAGTGAGTCTTGCTTTTAGGCCTCTTGTGTGAATGGGAGAGTGGGAACTTGCAACGATGCCAGGGACTGCCAGCAGGGTGAGCTCCAGAATTCTGCACCCTGAATTCTGGTGTTCTTAACTCTGGGTGCCCATTAGAAACACTTGGATAGTATATTTCTAAAAAATACAGAGAGCTGGGCCCTATTCTGGAGAGACTCTGATTTAACTGGTGCAGGAACCAGACACCAGTTTTTTTTTAATTGTGGTAAAATGTGCCTAACATAAAATTCACCATTGTTGGTGTACAATTCAGTGGCACTAAGTACATTCACCCTGTTGTGCAAACATCACCATCATCAATCGTCTCAAACTCAAACTCTGCACTCAACTCAACACCTACTCCTCAGTCCTCCCACCCTCCAGCCCCTGGCAACCACCATTTTATGTTGTCTCTATAGATCTGACTCTGCTAGGGACACTATATGAGTGGAGTCACAGAATATTTGTTTTTTAATGCTTATTTCAATTAGCATCATGTCCTCAAGGTGCATCCATGTGGTAGCGTGTGTCAGAATTTCCTTCCTTTTTAAGGCTAACATTCCATTTTATGGATAGACCACATTTTGTTTATCTACTTATTCATTGATGGATACTTAGGTTGCTGCCACAGTATCTGGCAGTCTCAGGATTGAAAAGCTTTGGTCTAGACAGCTATCCTTAACATCCTGCAAGGTCAAGATGCTTACCACCTTAAGATTTAACCCAAGGAAGTGTGTCACAGAGTATGGGCTCTAAACGCAGAGAGATCTGAGTTCAAATTCCATGTCTTATCAGCTGTGAGAATTAGAGCAAATTATCAAGCTTTCTAAGCCTCGGTGTCTTCATCTGTAAGTTGGGAGCAACAGTGATAACACCTCCTTCATATGAGAGGTGCTAATGAGTTAATGCATGTAAAGTGGTTAGCACTGGTCCAGGACATAATATATGCTCAATACATGTTACCTTTTATTGTGAATTGCCGCTGCCTGTTTTATTCTTCTTCTAAAGCTGAGATCCTTGGTGTGCAATAGAATCATCTGGGCTACTTATGAGAATTACAAGTGCTCAATCTCTACCCCTTGACAGAATAGAATCTGGAGACCCAAGTTTGGGAAACTTTGTTTTAGAGGCTTCACAATCAAAGTCAGTGCATAGAATCCTAGAACCCCAAATTGTGAGTTCATGATCATTTTAAAATTATGTAGATTCAGACCCTCCTAAAATGATCATTATTCTATCATGCTACCTTGGGAAACCCAGTTTTCAGATTAGTTCTGGTGATGTTTGTGTTTTGCTGTAACCAGAGAAAAAATAATGAGACACCCCCCGCCAATCTCCCCACAAACATTGTCAACTCTTGGCTGTTTGGACGAAAAACCAGTTTCATGTTCTCAGCAGCAGTGACAATGAAAGTGGGAAGAACAGCCAATGTGTGCCATGTTGAAGGGTACGTCTACATCTGTGCATTGCCCATGAGCACAGGTGAGATGGGGGCTACCCAGGCCACTTGACTTGTCTGCTGCAGGTCAGAAGAGTCATGCTGGTGCCTGGCTAAGGGGGATTTGAGTGCAAGACATGAGCGAACCCTGCCCAACCTTCATCACCTGTTGCCAGTCTGGCATCTTGTATGTGACCCTCCTCTCTGCAATTCACCATCCCTCTGGGGCTCATAAGGGAGATGTTGAGTCATTCTAGGAATGGGTCCACAGTTAGCTTGAAAAACAGATGAAAAGCCTCTTTCAGTATTAACTGTGGACTCTTTTCTCCCCAGGAGTCCTCTTATGAATCCGTTTCTTCCTCTGGTTCTTGAAGAAGGAGCTGCCCATGGGTAAATCTGCTGGGCAGATGTAAGGATATGGGGGGAGGGACGAGGGTGGGATATTTCAGAACTCCCAGATTTCTACTCTAAAGGACTTCACTGGTGTGGGGCTTGGGCTGCAGGGTCATCATCTAACAATGAAGCAGGAAAGGATTAATTACCTCCCCCTCCCCAATTCATTGGCTGTAATTCTTTTCTCTCCCAACTGGAATTGCATATTAAGTGTCTCCTGGCAGATGCTACAGACTGAAGTGGCAGAAATGGCTTTTAGAGAAAATGCATGGTTTATAAATCTTTTTCTGAAGAGCTTAAAAAGCAAACTATCCCATCTTCTGTGGAAGAACTAGAAAGAAACAAGGGATGGCGTCAATATTTAAAATTTATATGATCTTCTTAGTTCTTTCACAAATTATGAATGAAATTTGTGAACATGTAAAGCATTCAAATGCTACAGAAACATATACAGTTAATAGTAAGCTCTTCTCACAATTCTATTTCCCAAAGATAACAGTGTGGTACATTTGCTTCTAGATTTTTTTCCCATGAATAATATGAAAGGAAAACAACTGACACTTTCTCCTGTTTTCATGATCACTAAGCACATCATGTATCACAGTCATGAGAAAGAAATAGCAATTTGTATCCTGAGATTAAACCAAGAACAACAGGTTAGTCTATCTAGCCCGCATCCCTCTGATATTGAAACCTTGAGTATTTCCCCTAAGTCTTGGCAAAGAATTTCATCCTTGCCTTTTGCTATGTGGATGCCTAAACACAGGTCACTTCTTTTGTGGATATGTAATCTTTTGAGAAAGATACTGTTCTGCTTTGTTTTTTAATCATGAACAGATTAATGTAAAACTTGGTAACCTTGGCAATTTTGCATTTGTTTCCTTTACATACTTGTGCTGTGCTTTTTAATTGGCTGGCTGGACTTGCTTGTATTTCTTTTCAAATAAAATTTTTTCTTTTCTAGTTGCTTTGGCCTCTGAGTTTTTCTTTGACAAAATGATAGCAACAGATAACATTTATTGAGCACTTATTATGTACCAGACACTGTGTTAAATACTTTTCAAGGGTTATCTCATTAGTCCTCATAACAACCCAGTGAGGCAGATGCTTTGTTTTCATTTTACTGATGGGAAAATTGAGGCACAGAGAAGTTAAAATGATTTGCCCAAAGTCACGTAGATAGTTTGGTTCTCTCTCTCTCTGAGTTTTTCATTTTTTTCTTTTCCTCTTAGTTAAAAATGTGAATAGTATTATACTATACTTGTTCTGAAAGTTGCTTTTTTCCACTTGTTATAGGGTGGGCGGCTTTCCAAGCTAGTGCTTCTGGGTCTATCTCATTCCTGTTTTCTTTCTCCAGTCATGATTTAAAGTATATTGATAAACTCCCTAATGTTGCATTATCCTTGATTCTTGGGGAAAATCTTAATTTGTCACGATGCATTTTTGGTGGGTAAATTTTTGTTTTCAAACAACTTCAAACTTTCAGAAAAGCTGCAAGTATAGTTGTCTCATTCTTTTTAATGGGTTTGTAGTAGTCACTTAAATGGTCACACCTCACCAAAAGACATTTCAGTTATTTAAAGTTTGTGGCAATTACATAATATGCTGCAGTGGACACCCTCATTCACATTTTTTTTGTACACATTTGAGCCTCTTAGACTGGATTCCTAGGAATGGGATTACAGAGTCAAAGGGTAGATGTATTTACATTTGGAGACATAGTCAAATTGCATTGCAAAAAAGCTATATAAATTTATATTCCCACTAACAGTATTTAAGTGTCCTTTCCTCCACAACCTTGTTAACACTGTATATTATCAATCTATTTTTGCCATTTTAACAGGTGAAAAAGAATCTCTAAATAACATTTCTTGATTAATAATGAAACTAAGTCAAATTCACACTTCCACTCAAATGTCACCTCCTGAAAGAGGCCTTCTCAGATCAGCTTATTTAAAACTCTCCCTGGTGACTAATACAGTGCCTGGAGATCAGTAAATACTTGTTGAATTAACAAATGTATGTATGGATGTTTATTTGTCAAATGTATTTCTTCTTGATGAAGTTTATACTTGTATCTTTTGTCTAGTTTTCTATTGGTTTGTCTTCTTCTTATTGATTTGCAGGAACTTTTTATATATTATAGTTCAGCACTGTACAAAAGAAATATAATGGGGGCCACATATGTAATTTAAAATTTGCTGGTAGCCACATTAAAAAGGCAAACTTGGGTTTCCCTGGTGGCGCAGTGGTTGAGAGTCCAGCTGCCAACGCAGGGGACACAGGTTCATGCCCTGGTCCGGGAAGATCCCACATGCCGCAGAGCGGCTGGGCCTGTGAGCCATGGCCGCTGAGCCTGCACGTCCGGAGCCTGTGCTCCACACGGGAGAGGCCACAACAGTGAGAGGCCCGCGTACCGCAAAAAAAAAAAAAAAAAAAAAAAAAGAAACAACCTAAGTGTCCATCGACAGATGAATGGATAAAGAAGATGTGGCATGCATACACACACACACACACACACACACACACACACACACACACACACACACACACACACACATACAATGGAATATTACTCAGCCATAAGAAAGAACAAAATAATTCCATCTGCAGCAACATGGATGGACCTAGAGATTATCATACTAAGCAAAGTAAGTCAGAAAGAGAAAGACAAATACTATATGATATCACTTATATGTGGAATCTAAAATATGACACAAATGGGGGCTTCCCTGGTGGCGCAGTGGTTGGGAGTCCGCCTGCCGATGCAGGGGATGCAGGATCGTGCCCCGGTCCGGGAAGATCCCACATGCCGCGGAGCGGCTGGGCCCGTGAGCCATGGCCGCTGAGCCTGCGCATCTGGAGCCTGTGCTCCACAATGGGAGAGGCCACAACAGTGAGAGGCCCCGTACCGCAAAAAAAAAAGAAAAAAAATGACACAAATGAACCTATCTATCTATGAAGTAGAAACAGACTCACAGACATAGAGAACAGACTTGTGGTTGCAAAGGGGAAGGGGTTTGGAGAGGGATGGAGTGAGAAGTTGGGGTTAGCAGATGTGAGCTATTATACATAGAATGGATAAACAACAAGGTCCTATTGTATAGAACAGGGAACTATATTCAATATCACATGATAAACCATAATGGAAAAGAATATAAAAAAAGAATGTATATATATGTATGTGTGTGTGTGCATATATATATATATATATATAAATATAAAACTGAATCACTTTGCTGTACACCAGAAATTAACACAACATTCTAAATCAACTATACTTCAACTAAAAAAAAAAGCAATTCTCTCATGTTACCCTTTGTAAGTCGCACCCTCTCTCCATGTCCATGTTCATTGTCTTTTAACTTAGATTTGTGGCATTTGGATATTGCCCAGAGTTGCTTTCCAAGCTGTGAGACTTCCTCACAATTTCATAAACCAATGACCCTTATTTTAAGGTGCTAGATAGCAATTTGCTGTCTCTGTTCACCCTGCAAAGTATGTTAAAAAGAACCTTTAGAGGGACTTCCCTGGTGGTGCAGTGGTTAAAAATCTGCCTGCCAATGCAGGGGACAAGGGTTTAAGCCCTGGTCGGGGAAGATCCCACATGCCGCGGAGCAACTAGGCCCGTGCGCCACAACTACTGAGCCTGCACTCTAGAGCCCAGAGCCACAACTACGGGCCTGGGGCCTGTGCTCCACAACAGGAGAAGCCACCGCAATGAGAAGCCACCGCAGTAAGAAGCCCGTGTACCACAACAAAGAGTGGCCCCCACTCGCCGCAACTAGAGAAAGCCCACGCACAGCAACAAAGACCCAACACAGCCAATAAATAAATAAATAAATAAATGTGTTTTAAAAAAAATGAAGGACCTTTAGATTCTTTCCGGTTTTTATCTTCCACGGCGAGTCAAATGAACGTTTCTCAGCATGTAGAACAAATGGGCTGTCCTCACACATTTTATAAGGTGCTCGAGTTCCCAGTGGTGCCTTTTCCCTTTTCTGTGAGCCTGGGCTTGTGCTGGCAAAATATAAGTCATTATAAAACCTAAAAAGAGCTTCCAGGTCTTGGTCAGCTGCCTCGAGCCAGCAAAGGTCACACTTGGACAGAAAAGTGGGCAAGTTCCTTTCTCCTGTAGTAAATACTAGTGACGTCATGCTCACTGCATCTAGTAATTTCAAGCTTATTTATACGTCCCTTCCCTGGATGGACACATGATACGCAAATACCCTGGCAGGAAAGTTGTTCAGGAGCCAGAAACGAGGGAGACTGTCTCTCTGCCCAATCTCAAGAAGGCTGCAGCAGGGACCAGCGAGACTGTGCTGTGAGGCCGTGCAGCCAAGCCTCCTGGCTACCTGTCAGAAGGTACGGGTAATTTCCGGCATCCACACTTCCAAGGAGACACCCAGAATAACCCCGTAAATTGTGATAACTGGAGTTGAACACCAATGGATCCAATGTTCTGGGAATTTGTGACACTTTACATCAGTGATACAGCTGCTCTCTTGTCCTGAGCCAAGAAAATATGGAAAGTACTTCGTCTATTCCCTCTGGTCTTTACAGCAGAACTCTTGCTGCATTCCACATGATGATACCAGCTTAGACAGCATCACCTATGGGGTGGATGCCGGGTGAAGATTTGAATTGAAACTCTCTCAAGTTATACTTTTTATATTCCCTGTATTGGTGGCCGTACCTTAGGATTGCCTGTGTCCCAAAAATGCCCATAAAAATTCCTATGCCCAAGCCCCATCCCAGATCAACAGAATTAGGATCTCTGGGGATAAGACTCCAGAATCAGTATGTTTTGGAAAGCTTCTCGGGTCATTCTGAGAAGAGTTGAGAACCACTATCCTGATGGACAGCCACTCATTCATTCCTTCATTCACTCAAAAACTACTTATTACGCACCAACTATGTGCCAGGCACTGTTCCCTGCCCTCATGGAGCTTACATTCTGGTAAAGACTGAAAATAAATACTCAAACATGCAAATAAACAAGATTACAGAATATTACTAAGGTAAGAAAAACGGGGTGGTGGGAGGAAGGGAGGGAGACAGAGAGAGAGAGGAAGGAACATGAGATGAGGCTGGAGGTGAAGCCAGGGGCTATAATAGTTACAATAATGAATTATCACGTGAAAATAATAGATAATATTTATGGAGTGCTTATCCTGTGCCAGCCCCTGACCTAATCACTTTATGTGCATCGTATAATTGCATCTTCACAGTAACCTCATGGGAGCAAAACATTTTATCCTCCATTTTACAGATGAGAACACTGAGACTCAGAGAGAGGGAAGCAAATAATGTTTCTGTTGTCAAAGGCAACTTGCTAAGGGGCTACAAACTTAAGCAAAAGACAGTAAATCCACTGACAAAGCCCTTACAATAACTACTTCATTATGTCCCCTAAAACCCAAGAGGTAGATTTAATGCATTATTGATAACCCAGCACCAGATAGCTGACTTGATTCTAATTTAATAAAAATTTGGCCACTGATTTAAAAACTGGGGCAAATATATCTCTCATCTGAGCTACTGATCTCCCTGACAAAAACTCATTCATTTTGTATTTTTCTACCACCAAACGTGCTCAGAATTTCCACGTTCACCCTCAAATAAAACTAGCCCCCAAACACCAAATAATAACAATGGAAGACATTGTCAGTTATTTTTTATTTTGCCTTCCTGGTCATTGGTCATTATGGATTCAGTAAATTAATACACGTAGGTGCTTACACCAGTGGTTGGGAAATAGTACCAATAAGTATGAGCTATTATATTGATATTATGATGTCATAGGCCAACTAAGGAAGATGAAAACAAATGAGCTATTAAATATACTTTGGTAGAGTCCACATCCCCTTGCCCAATTGCTCTCCTTCATGATTTTTCCCAGTGTTAAGAAAAAAAGACCTCAACAAAAATCAAGACTTCCACCATTAAGTCCCCTTCCTCCTTGGTATGGCACAGAAGGTACATTTCTGTCACTTGGGACAGGTAGCAGAGTGACGCCTCAGCAGTCAGTGACACCTTAGTGGAAAGTGGCTTTTCTGGAAAGCTCCTGATATCTGATAATGATCTATGAGAAGAGGGCATAAAGCATGTGAGGGGATGGGACTGGAAGCTCTGAGAGGCCTCCCATCGTTGGCTCCCCTTGCCCTTGGGGAGAGATTCATATTCTCATTCTCAACTCTGGCCTTCCAAGCCCTCCAAGGCCTGGCCCGTGGCACGCTTCTCCAGCCTCTTCTGGAGCCCTCCTCCCTGCTCACCCTCTACCTCCTTCCTGGCCCTGGTCCTCGCCTAGGTTATTTCCTCTGCTTGGAGCCCTCTTCCCTGTCCGTCCCATGTGGCCAATGTCTGCTCATTCTCCCTGTCTCAACTTACAGGTCAACTTCCTCAGGGCAGCCTTCTCAGGTCACCCTATCCTAAGTAGGTCCCTTGACCTAGGCTCTGACTCAGCCCTGGTCTGTCTCCTTCTGGCAAAGGACAATCAAAATGGAGTTGGTATTGCTAAGAAAGCTCTCAAGGCCACTAAGAAAGTGTGACTTATGCACATCTCAGCCTGGATGGAATCTGAACTTTGACCACTTATGTCTTTTTTTTTAACAGTCATGCATTTTATTTAATCTTTCTACCTCCTTTGCATTTGAATTATTTCATAATATTACTTGTTTAACCATATCCAGGTCAATTATCATTCTTCTGGGAACAAAGACATAATTAACATAAACAATGCATAATTCCCTATCCTTAATTTGGTTTGCTAATATAATACCTTTTCTCAAAGAAGGTGATTTTTTTTTAACATCTTTATTGGAGTATAATTGGTTTACAATGGTGTGTTAGTTTCTGCTTTATAACAAAGTGAATCAGTTATACATATACATATGTTCCCCTATCTCTTCCCTCTTGTGTCTCCCTCCCTCCCACCCTCCCTATCCCACCCCTCTAGGTGGTCACAAAGCACCGAGCTGATCTCCCTGTGCTATGCGGCTGCTTCCCACTAGCTATCTATTTTACATTTGGTAGTGTATATATGTCCATGCCACTCTCTCGCTTTGTCACAGCTTACCCTTCCCCCTCCCCGTATCCTCAAGTCCATTCTCTGGTAGGTCTGTGTCTTTATTCCTGTCTTGCCCCTAGGTTCTTCATGACCATTTTTTTTTTTTTTAGATTCCATATATATGTGTTAGCATATGGTATTTGCTTTTCTCTTTCTGACTTACTTCACTCTGTATGACAGACTCTAGGTCCATCCACCTCACTACAAATAACTCAGTTTCGTTTCTTTTTATGGCTGAGTAATACTCCATTGTATATATGTGCCACATCTTCTTTATCCATTCATCTGTTGATGGACACTTAGGTTGCTTCCATGTCCTGGCTATTGTAAACAGAGCTTCAATGAACATTGCGGTACATGACTCCTTTTGAATTATGGTTTCAAAAAAGGTGATTTAAAAAATTTTTTTTTTTTAAATTTTTATTGGAGTATAGTTGATTTACAATATTGTGTTTGTTTCAGGTGTACAGCACAGGGAATCAGTTATACATATACATATATTCACTCTTCTTTAGATTCAACCACTTACGTCTTAATGTAGCATCCAGAACATCTGCCTGCTGTTCCAGAAACTCCAGATACTTATCAGACACTTACCCTAAAATAACTCATGTCAGTCCATCCCCTCAGGACAAGCTATTTCGTTTCCTGAGTCAGAATCAATCATAATTCCTGCCAGACAACTTTAACAGCCTCGTGGCTTTTGCCTTTATAAGCCCCTGACTCTTTCTCTTCCCTGGAACATTCTTTCAGTTTCATCTGAATCTATGCCTCCTGAATTGCCATTCCTAACATCCCAATGAACTCTTCTCTTATTTGCAGGCTTCTGCGTTTTCTTGGTCAACAGCTCTTGGTGTGACTCACGGTTATTGACTCTGTTGCTTATTGACTTGAGTGTGTGTTACTGTGAGCTCCATGAGGGCAGACACCACGTCTCTCTTCGCTCACCGCTCCATTTCTAGTCCCTAATGGAGGGCACTTAGGGTTCCTTCAGTTCCCTTATGTGAGGTCAGAAAACCAAACAAATCCACAAGCAAGGCAAACAGACACCAAAACAAAACGGTCGACCAGCATAACTTTCTGACCAACCAAGACGACCTGTTATTTCGGCACTGGCAGAACAAAGGGTAAACTGAGTCACCTAACTTTCTGTGTCAGAGTTCTGAAGGGTGGGCTTCTGCCTTAGAATGGCAGACACGGGTCTGCTGTCTGAATGACCAGAAGAAAGAATTTTTGGCTCGAGGTCAAGCACTCATGAAGGAATTTTAGTTCTTTAGCCTTCACTTCGTAGGCCAGAGTCACTGGCGATTTTTCACTTAAATGGAACCTACCCTCCCAACACTTGTATGTGTGTATGTGAACTGTGCTCTGACCAATTTTATTACAGATGTTATACAACAGATATATGGATCTTTAATATGGTAGCAGCTGAACCCAAAGGAGAATAAAGCCTTGGAAGGATGGATCTGAACCTCAGTTTTCCTCACTTGTAAAATGGGGATAATAGTACCTACAACACAGGTTGGTGGTGAGACTTAATTGAGATGAGTATAAAAGGGCTCAGCATTATCTCATGTAATTCTGAAAACAATGCAAAGAGGTCTGCGTTAACATTCCTGTTGTAGAGGTGGAAAAACCTAGACCCAGAGAAATTAGGTGAAGGGATAGAGCTGGGATCTGAACCCAGGAGTTGGGTACGGAGCCTGAACCCTCACAGTGTCTGCCTTTGAATCTACTGCCAGCCTAGTGTCCATATTGCAAGGCAAAGGAGAGAAAGGCTACAAGCAAAAAAGGAAGGGTTTCGCTAAAAACTTTGCAACACGCAGATAGTTCCCTCCAACAAGGGTCACAAAGCAAGTGAAAGAAACAAGGCCCAGACCACCCACTAAGAGAGGAGAAAATATTTGCAAGTTAGATATCTGATAAGGGACTTGTATCCAGAATATATAAAGAACTCTTACAACTTAAAAATAAAAAGACAATTAAAAATGGGCAAAGAATCTGAATAAACATTTCTCCAAATAAGATATACAAACAGCCAATAAGCACATGAAAAGATGCTCAATCTCATCAATCATCAGGGAAATGCAAATCTAAACCACAACAAGATACCTACTAGGTTGGCTAGAGTAACGAAGACAGGCGATGACAAGTATTACTGAGGATGTAGAGAAACTGGAAGCTTCATACATTGCTGGTGGGAATGTAAAATGGTGCAGCTGCTTTCCAAAAAAAAAGTAACTGATAGTTCCTCAAAAAGTTAAACACAGAGTTACACTATGACCTGACAATTCCACTCCTAGGTATATACCCAAGAAAATGGCAAGCCTATGTTCACACAAAAGTTGTACACGAATATTCATAGCAGCATTATTTATAACAGCCCCCCAAATGGAATCAACTCAAATGTCCTTGTTTCTTTGAACATTTACTAGCCCAAGCGCAAACCCTGTCCAGATTCTTTACTGACTGAATACCCAGAACCTAAGTTTGTCCTGTCGCTTCTTCACAAATTTACTGTTTCTTTGTCTGAAAGGTATAAAAGCTGCCTACCTTGGCCACTTCTTTGGTCCCATTTCTAGAGAACTCTGTGTGCACAAATTATAATGTGTTTCTTTTTCTCCTGTTCATCTGTCTTGTGTCAATTTTATTATTAGTCCAGCCACAAGAACTCAAGAGGGGTAGAGGGGGAAATTTCCCCTCCCCGACAAAGCCAAACATGAAAGATCACATAATGTATGATTCTATTTATATGAAATATCCACAATAACTAAGTTCACAGAGACAGAAAATAGATCAGTGGTTGCCAGGATCTGGGAGGACAAGGGGATGGGGAGTGACTGCTAATGGGAATGGGATTTCTTTTAGGCGTGGTAAAAATTTATTGGAATTAAATAGTGGTGACGATTGCACAACCTTGTGAATATACTGATACCAAAACCCAGTAAGTTGTACACTGTTTTGTTTTTAAAGAAACAAGAACAAGTGATAGAGCTTTTGCACATTGAGGGCTCCAGTGGATCAGTGATGGAGCCCAAAGAAACGGGCAGGATCTGGCAAGAGATGGTGGCAGGGCTTAGAATCAGCTTGGGGGTGCCTGGCAGTTACCCCAGAGCCCACCGGAAGCAGCAGCCAGGCCTGCATGTGTTAACAGCAGATTAGACTTTTGTGTGAGCACGTGAGAAACATCTCCTAGAAATATGGAAAGAAACTCTGTGGGGAGTTGATTTAGCAGGGAGGGATAAAAAACAGTGAATCCTGGGCTATGGTGTATAAATGTAAGCCCCATTTAAATGCACAGGTCATTAATGCCCAGGGAAACTGGGATCCAGACAAAAACAGATCGTGCTTCAGGGACCAAATTAACTTTGAGTAATTGTTCTAATTTGGAATGACTGTCAAAGTAAGAGTAAACCAAGAATTGATGCTAAATCTGGGAGCAGGCTGGCTTGAGACCAGAGCAAAGTAATGGTCTGTTAAGAGCTCCTGTGTGACATCCCACTGGATAACAGAGCCCTACCTTTCTATTTTGTGGCCTATTCTGGGATTCCTTCCTGGGGGAGTTAAATCCATTTTAAGTGGATGACATAGATGTCATAGCATATGTCCCTGGAACACACAAAGCTGATTCCACCCCAGGGCCTTTGCACCTCCTGGCTCTGTCCAGGTCTTTCCATGGCTGGCTAGTTCTTAGCCTTTAGTCTTTGCCCATCACCCTTTCTAAAGCAGGTTTTCTTCACCACCTGCCCTCACTAATCCTTCTCTCCTACTTCCCTGTTTATTCTCTTTACAGTGCTTATCACTCTGAAACGATCTCATTTATGTGCTAACGTGTGTATGGTCTGTCTTCCCCGACTCGTATGTAAGTTGCCAGAGAGCTGAGACTCTGACTGTCCCATTCGACAAGCAGGGGAAGGCTGTGGTTGTCCTGTGCTGCCCATGGAGGGTTGGGTAATTCTGCCTAATTTGGGGGCAGAGTAGATCCCTTTGGTTGTGAGTCAGAAGCCACATGCTCCAAACACCTCCTCTGTTTTATTTCCTATGTTTTATTTCTTAAGTGGTTCAGAATTCTTGAGGGGAAGCAGAGTGTTTAATGTGCTGACCTAACATGTAGACTGCTTCTAGTCACGAGAACCTGTTAGCTCACAGATGTCCAGAGTGTCAGCTGTATTTATCTACCTGGTCGCCACAGTGTCTGGCACATAGTAAGTGTACAAAAGCTGTTGAATGAATGAATGAATGTGTGAGAATCCCCGTTCCCTGCTTTCTACCCTTGAGAAATGTCAGCTGAAAATTTCCCAGGTCCTGTGCCACCTTCTCTAAGGGAACTGAGCACACTCAAGTGATGCTTCTTTGTGTTGACTTAAATCTCTCCTCCCTCGTCTGAATTCCTTCTCCCAGCTTTTCTCTTTGAACTTCAGAGCTAACTGCCATGCAATCAGCTTCCTACCATGGTGGCAGGGGTGAGGAACTGCCATAAATGGAAGAGAAGCCTGGTGACCCAGGCTTTCTCTGTCTTTGGCAATGCAGATGTCTGTTTGCCACATCCTGCCTCTTCTGTTTTCCTTCTCATTGATAATGGGTCTTGAACTTTGCCACAATCAAGCACAGATGTGGAAGAGATTTTTTGGGGCTGGGGCGGTTCATGGGATGTTTGAAGTGATGGAGACATCCTCTCTGGTGTCTGCCATTTCCTTCTGTTGGTAGATCCTTACTGAGTAGATAGTGTGGCTCAAGGGAAAATATTATGAACCACATGTCCTTCAAAAGCATGAAGAACTCATCTCAGGAGCATAAGGTGCCCTATAAGTGGGTGAGAGACAGAACAAACAAATGGGCTTAACTATGGAAAGCAGTATGGAGGTTCTTGAAAAAAATTAAAAATAGAACTACCACATGATATAGCAATTCCACCCGTGCGTATATATTCAAAGGAAATGAAAACAGGATCTTGAAGAGATATCTGCACTCCCATGTTTATTGCAGCATTATTTGCAAAAGCCAAGATATGGAAGCAACCTAAGGGACCATCAATAGGTGAATGGATAAAGATGTGGTGTATATATACACATACAATGGAATACTATTCAGCCATGAGAAAGAAGGAAATCCTGCCATGTGCAACAACATGGATGGACCCTGAGGACATTAGGCTAAGTGAGATAAGTCAGACAGAGAAAGACAAATACTGTATGATATCACTTATATGTGGAATCTAAAAAAGCCAAAGTCACAAAAACAGAGAGCAGGGTGGTGTTTACTAGGGGATGGAAGCTGGGGATCTGGGGAGATGTTAAGGGTACAGATTTGCAACTAGTAGATAAATAAGTCCTGGGGATCTAATCACAGTATTGTGATTATAGACAATACTGTATTATAAACATCAAACTTCTAAATATCAAAGAGACTAGGTCTTAATTATTCCCACCATGAAAAAAGAAAAGATGATGATGTGACATAATATAGGTGTTAGCTAATGCTATGATGGCAATCGTACTGCAATACATAAATGTATCATATCAAAATGTTATACATGTCAAACTTGCACAAAATTACATGCCAATTATATCTCAATTTTTTAAAAAAGTGGGCTTATATTAGTGGAGGTGAGCTTCTGCTTAGGTAAAACCCCAGTAAAATCAGACCCCAAACAACAAAACTGCTGATATTTTCTAACCATTTCCTTTGGGCATAAACTGTGCTAAGCTGTGCTTTCTCTATCCTTAGAGATTTTCAAGACTAGAACAAAACATCAGAATAAAATAGCATTTGTCTTGACTGGGCTACAGAGCTGACCATTTCAGCTTGATAAGAACGTATGGGGTTTCCCTGGTGGCGCAGTGGTTGAGAATCTGCCTGCCGATGCAGGGGACACGGGTTCGAGCCCTAGTCTGGGAAGATCCCACATGCCGCAGAACAACTAGGCCCGTGAGCCACAACTACTGAGCCTGTGCGTCTGGAGCCTGTGCTCCGCAACAAGAGAGGCCACAATAGTGAGAGGCCTGCGCATCACAACGAAGAGTGGCCCTTGCTTGCCGCAACTGGAGAAAGCCCTCACACAGAAATGAAGACCCAAAAAAGCCAAAAATAAATAAACAAACCAATGAACCGACATTAAAAAAAAAAAAGAACGTATGATGTAGAAGTAGCACCACCCTTCAAGGTGGAGAATTCACTTATCTACCACCACCCCTTCTTCCTTCTGGCTGAAGATTTTTATTGTCTTTAGAAAAATCCTTATTTCTGACTAGAAATGAAGTCTAAACATTTATTACAGAAAAATTGGAAAATAGTAAAGACTTATTATAGTAAAATCTGAAGTTATAATAGCCAAGATTTACCAAGTACTTTGCATATATTATCCTATCACATTCACAGGGCAACCCCTTGGAGGTAGGTGATATATATATATTTTTAAAAATAAATAAATTTATTTATTTTTGGCTGCCTTGGGTCTTCGCTGCTGCGTGCAGGCTTTCTCTAGTTGCAGCGAGTGGGGGCTACTCTTCATTGTGGTGCGCAGGCTTCTCATTGTGGTGGCTTCTCTTGTTGCAGAGCACGGCCTCTAGGAGTACAGGCTTCAGTAGTTGTGGCACGTAGGCTCAGTAGTTGTGGCTCGCAGGCTCAGTAGTTGTGGCTCATGGGCTCTAGAGCGCAGGCTCAGTAGTTGTGGCACAGGGGCTTAGTTGCTCCGCGGCATGTGGAATCTTCCTGGACCAGGGCTCAAACCCATGTCCCCTGCCTTGGCAGGCGGATTCTTAACCACTGCACCACCAGGGAAGTCTGGAGGTAGGTGATACTGTTTCCAATTTACAGATGAGGAAACTGAGGCTCAGAGGTTAATTAGCTTCATCAATGTCACATGACAGCAAGCAGGGAGCCAGGATTCAAACCCTGGTGGACCTGGTAAAGAATCTGTGCCCTTAACCTTTACAGTTGTAACACTGTCCATATTCCTGCCGCTTAGAGAGAATCATTGTAGACATTTTGGAATGCTTTCCAGCCTTTCCCCCCATGCATGTTCATGTGTGTGTGTGCATATAGGTGTGTGGATTCTTTTAATTGACAGAATGTGTAAGAACGCGTGATCTTATTGCGTATACAACTTTATATTGTCTTTTTTCCCCTACTTGATCTTTTACTTTAAACATTCCCCTGCATAAAAATTCCTCAAAAGCATGATTCTAACAGTTACAAAATATTCTATGTTCTAAATGTATGTATTATAATTAACTTAGTCAATCTCTTCTGTTGGCATCAATCTTTATCTCCATCTTTAATTTTTCACATTTAAACCACAACAATGACAAACATCAATTAAGCAGTTACTCTGAGCCAGGCACCATGATTCATGTATATTAACTCACTTCATAATTCATTTCATAACTTAATGCTGGGATGAATATCTAATATGTAATGTTATGCCTCTCCATTTAGTTAATTTTTTAAAAAATTTTAATCTCTTGGTGAAGCTTTCTTTGTATAGATGTTGCTTGTTTCCTAGGTTTATTTCTGGTATTTAAATTTTTTATTTGCTATTGTGACTTTGCCAGTATTTTGATCTATTGAGTTGCCAATACTGAAATCCTAATTTTAGAACATGTTCCCTTTTCTTCAAAACACCTATTCTCTCTTTCAAAACCATGCCCATCTTTATCATCCCTTTATCTCTAGTAGATATTTGCCTAATGGGGAGTAAGTAAGGTTTTCTCTCTTTCTGCCTCTGTGTGTGTGTCTCTCTCTCTGCCTCTGTTTCTCTCTCTCACACACACACACACTCACTCACACACCTGTGCAAACTTACATCCATGTCTGAACATAGTCGGAGATACTTCCGTCCAGGTGTAAGAACTCTCTTTATATAGATCAGTATTGTCTTAGATCCCAAACTCCCAGACAGCAGGTTCCATCAAAATAGCTTGATGGATGTGCGTACTCAGTAAATATTTTTAGTAATAATGTCTGAGTTTTCAGAGGACTCTGGGGTTTCTTTTTAGATTTTGCTTGCTCCTAAGTTTCTTTGCCTAAAGGTAGTGCTGGGAATTCAGAGACTAAGCTTTTAGATCATAAGGCACATTTCCTTGTCATCACCATTCATCTGTTCATGCTAATCTGTCTCCTTCTTGGGCTTCTGGGCTGTTTCTCTCTATAAATATCTTCAAGGACAAGTGAGAATTGTCCTTTTGCCTGTCTATCACTAAAATAAAAAAACTAGAGAGAAATTCTGCCAGGCTTGATGGAGAGTATTACATGAATGTTTCTTATATCAATGGAGCAAGTCTATTAAAAGAAAAAGCTCTCAGAACATCAAAGCTGTGTTCCTATCCAAGGGCAGGCATAGTCATCTGATTATAATGCTTCAAGAGGCCAGACTGTAAACTTCATGGGGGTGAGGACTGTCATGTTTGATTTTGTCCACTAGGGTCGCCTTTCAGAGCCTTGTTTCCTCATGGATAAATGGGGAGAACCACTTTCGTCTGTGTCTCGCTGGAATTTTGTGAGGAACAAGTGAAATTGTGTCCATGTGAAAATGCTTTGAGAAGTAAATACATATGGACAAATGTAATAATAATAATAATAATAACAGCAATAGCACACTATCAAAATTATCCAGAACAAAGAACAAATGAAGTTATCAGAAGAGGCAGTTAAATATAGGAGGTGCCCTTTAGTTTGGGGTAATAGAAAGCAGGAGGTAAAGGGTAAAGGAAACAGAAAGACAAATTTCTGAATTCTACCTGTAGAAAAAAAGATAATGAGGGAGGAAGAACATCAGCAAGTCTGGTTACAGGACACATTAAAAATATCTGTGCCGGGCTCAGTATCAAAAAAACCAAACAACGCAGTCAAAAAATGGGCAGAAGACCTAAATAGACATTTCTCCAAAGAAGACATACAGATGGCCAACAGGCACATGACAAGATGCTCAACGCTGCCAATTATTAGAGAAATGCAAATCATAACTACAATGAGTTATCACCTCTCACCAGTTAGAAGGGCCATCATCAAAAAGTCTACAAATAATAACTGCTGGAGAGGATGTGGAGAAAAGGGAACCCTCCTACACTCTTGCTGGGAATGTAAATTGGTGCAGTCATCATGGAGAACAGTATGGAGGTTTCTTAAAAAACAAAAAATAGAGCTACCATATGATCCAGCAATCCCACTCCTGGGCATATATCCAGAAAAGGTGAAAACTCTAATTCAAAAAGATCTATGCACCCCAATGTTCATAGCAGCACTATTTACAATAGCCAAGACATGGAAATAACCTAAATGTCCATCGACAGATGAATGGATAAAGAAGATGTGGGGGGTGTGTGTGTGTGTGTGTGTGTGTGTGTGTGTGTGTGTGTAATAGAATATTACTGAGCCATAGAAAAGAATGAAATAATGCCATTTGCAGCAACTTGGATGGACCTAGAGATTATCATACTAAGTGAAGTCAGAGAAAGACAAATATCATATATCACTTTCGTGTAGAATTTTTTAAAAATGATACAAATGAACTTATTCACAAAATAGAAATAGACTCACAGACATAGAAAACAAACTTATGGTTACCAAAGGGGAAAAAGAGGGGGAAGGGAAAAATTGGGAATTTGGATTTAACAGATACACACTACTAGATATAAAATAGATAAACAAGGACCTATTGTATAGTACAGGGAACTAGATTCAATATCTTGTAATAAACTATAATGGAAAAGAATCTGAAAAAGAATATACATATAAAGCTGAATCACTTTGCTGTATACCTGGAACACTGTAAATCAACTATACTTCAATAAAAAAATAAAAGCACAACATCTGAGCAGGAAAATAAAAAGCTGTGTTGGAAGAAAGGTAGAGAGGTGGGTCTTTAGGCAAGAATGTTAGGGATGAAACACCCTGCATTATTACTCTAATATCAACAATGGATCAACTCATTAAAAGTGAGAACCAATGTATCATTAAGAACAGTATTTCCCAAAGTGTGTTCTGTGGCGTATTAGCCTGAGGATCAAAAGACGCGAGGCAACATGCTTAGTAAATGTCCCATGCTATACTGTTCCATCCAAGAGCCACAGGAAACAGTGGTTGGCCAAAGGCTTCACAAGACCTCCAAGGAAAGGAAACAGTTCACTTTTGCTTAACTTAGCATTTGACTTCTCAATTTCCCCCCATATTCCCTACCCCTTTCTTTTTCATAAAACTTGTTTATATCAGGCAAAACCAGTTATTTGAGAAGCATGGTTTTGGAAAATATGGTTTAATTCCTGAACTTGCAGAACTGGAGATTTCAGATATATTCAGACTCCTGCTCTGAAGGCATCATACTTCTGGATGAGCAGCTTTGAACTGAAGAGTGTTAGTTGAGAACAGAAATCAATTTCCAAAGGTGGACCCACTGGCGTGCAGTGTGTGGGGTGCTGGTGAGCTCCAGATGAGCCAGGAAAGCTATCCTTGGGAACCAAGCCTTGGCTAACTTCTCAGCAATGCTTGGCATTAGCCTGGGTTTCCTGGATATTTTCCAAAAATGTTTTGGCAGAAACACAGAACAGAGACGGGAAGGGAGTGTAATCCTCAGAGATAAAGGTAGGAACAAATTTCGGCCTCTGGAGCCATTCATTCATTCATCCATCCATTCATTCATCAAACATACATTACTTATCAACACTGTGCTAAGTTCCTGGGGCTAACAGTGCAGCCGCAAGGGGATCACATACACACACTGGTGCAGAGAAGGAAAGGTACTCTGAGAGAAATCTGTTCAGAGTATAGTGGGTACAACCTAGGGTGAGGGCAACAGGGCAATCAAGAAGGGCTTCACGAAGGAGGTGACCTTCCAGCTGAGCTTTGAAAGAGAAGTGAAATCTGCATTTTAACAAGAGCTTCAAGTGGCTAAATTTTGAGGAGCACTGTTCTAGGATATGAGCCCTCCTACCTGGCCTTCTCATGAGACCTAGTTGAAGGTGTCCTTCAAAGTCATCGTTAAAATTCATTACGAGTCATGGATAAAGAAGGTGTGGTAGATATATACAATGGAATATTACTCAGCCATTAAAAAGAATGAAATAATGCCATTTGCAGCAACGTGGGTGGACCTGAGTGAAGCAAGTCAGAGAAAGAGAAATATCATATGATGTCTCTTATATGCAGAATCTAAAAAGAAATAGTACAAATGAACATATTTACAAAAAGAAACAGACTCACAGACTTAGAGAACGATTTATGAGAACAGACTTATGGTTTCCAGAGGGGAAGGATGGGGGGAAGGGATAGTCAGGGAGTTTGGGATTCACATGTACATACTGCTGTATTTAAAATGGATAACCAACAAGGACCTACTGTATAGCACAGGGAACTCTGCTCAATGTTATGTGGCAGCCTGGATGGGAGGGGAGTTTGGGGGAGAATGGATACACGCATACATACGGCTGAGTCCCTTTGCTGTGCACCTGAAACTATCACAACATTGTCAATTGGCTATACTCCAATATAAAATAAAAAGTTAAAAAAAATTTATTACAAGTCAGACATAGTTTGCTTATTAATTAATGACAAAATGCACCTCAACCATGGCCTGTTTTGCCATCTCATTTAATAGCTGCTGTTTTGTTATCTGGGCAATGTTTAACAACTTTGGGAGGGGCTTTCTTTTTTCCTTAACAACAAAAAAAACTTTTTATTATGTAAACTTTCAAACATATTAAAAAATTAACAGAATAATGTAACAAAACTCCATGTTCCCATAACCCAGCTTCAACAACCATCCATTAGTGGCCAATCTTGTTTTATCTATATCTTCCATATTATAACAAAGCCATTATAAAATTTTATCAGTAAATTAAAATGTCATTTAAAATGGTTTTTTTTTTTTTTTTTTTTTTTTTGCGGTACGCGGGCCTCTCACTGTTGCGGCCTCTCCCGTTGCGGAGCACGGGCTCCGGACGTGCAGGCTCAGCGGCCATGGCTCACGGGCCCAGCTGCTCCGCGGCATGTGGGATCTTCTCAGACTGGGGCACGAATTCGTGTCCCCTGCATCAGCAGGCAGGCTCTCAACCACTGCACCACCAGGGAAGCCCTAAAATGTTTTCTTTTACAGGAACACACAGATTAACATCTTGTACCTCTAATAATCTAGGACTTATTAAATTGAAAGGACCTACTGAAAGGATCCTAACAGCAGTTTAAACTCTATATTCCCAAATACCAAATGTCAGTGGCCACCCTCTGCCACATATTGGGGAAACTTATGAAAGTAGCCATCCAGGGCTTCCCTGGTGGCGCAGTGGTTGAGAGTCCGCCTGCCGATGCAGGGGATACGGGTTCGTGCCCCGGTCTGGGAAGATCCCACATGCCGCGGAGAGGCTGGGCCCGTGAGCCATGGCCGCTGGGCCTGTGCGTCCGGAGCCTGTGCTCCGCAATGGGGGAGGCCACAACAGTGAGAGGCCCACGTACAGCATAAAAAAAAAAAAAAAAAAAAAAAGAAAGTAGCCATCCAGGCAAGGGGCTGCTTGGGTGATGGGCATATCTAAAATTTATGGGTATTGGGGCTTCCCTTGTGGCGCAGTGGTTAAGAATCCGCCTGCCAATGCAGGGGACACAGGTTCGAGCTCTTGTCCTGGAAGATCCCACATGCCGCGGAGCAACTAAGCCCACGTGCCACAACTACTGAAGCCCACGCGCCTACAGCCTGTGCTCTGCAACAAGAGAAACCACCGCAGTGAGAAACCTGTACACCACAATGAAGAGTAGCCCCCGCTCGCTGCAACTAGGAAAGCCCATGCACAGCAACAAAGACCCAACGCAGCCAAAAATAAATAAATAAAATAAATAAATTTATTAAAAAATAAAATCTATGGGTATTTAAAATAGAGCTTTCCAACAAAGCTGACACAATTCAGGCAAGGTCTTTGTCATCTGAAACCATCTTAACACTCTTTAGAGCTTCAAGCACAGGAATTCATAAGAAATAAGTCATAGGTGTCCATAATATTAATAACCTATTTCTCAGATGACAATGATGTGGAAAGAGCCACAGAAGGACGAGAGAAATCACACTGAGAGACCCAACGAGCTACAATATTTAGAGCTTCAACTTGTAAGCAATGTAAGCCTCCTGGGTCAGCTACCTCGACCAAGATCTGTTATTTCCAAGTTCTGCCTTGGTCACTGAAAACAACAACAAAACCCAAAACAGACAAACAAAAAACCACCAAACCCCCCAAAAAACGTACACAAAAAACAACTCCCTTCTAAACCTACTGAAGTCCAGTTGAAACACAGTGTTGATGGATGAGCCCTGGTAGAGCCTGGGTCAGATAGAAAGAATGCCCAGTTTGGTTTGTCTTTCATCCTGTGGATATTTACTTTCTTTTTGACCACAGACCTTGTCTTCTAGAGCAGGTGTGGTCAGGCTCTGGGCAGGACTGTGGCTTACTGTGCCAGCCCATGTTCAGATAACGGATTTTGACAATGGCCTCAGACCAATCATCCATTATCAACTGCATCTTCTGCTGGTTTATGAGACCTGTTGCCTTGTTTTGAGGATTTCTCTTTGCCTTTTTTTTTTCTGTGCTGGAGCCATTTTCTGGATCCTGTGTCTTTCTCTTTCCTGATTTACTTCCTTGTATTCAGGGAGCACATCCTCCCATAGCTTTCTGAGAAAAGGTATATGTCAGATGTTTTTCTGAGATCTTGAATGTCTGAAATTAATATTTACCTTTAGACCACAGCAGTTATTTATTCCAGTGACACATTTACTGGTCACTGTTTTTATTTTTTATCAAATTTTGCTAGTCTCAATAAAAACAGAAAAACTGCTACTGCTACTGGAAAAGGTAATGGCTTGTATCCCTAAAATATATGCATCACCATCCTTATTGAGTTCATCATCAACATCATCAATACTTATGAGTTCTAGCTGTGTTTTAGGTAATGCCATGAAACCATTTAACTTTTATCATTTAATCTCCACAACAGCCCCTGAGTTGGTACTGTCACAACCCTTATTTTACAGGGTTGAAAAATCAAGCCTCAGAAAGATTAAGACAGCTGCATGAAATCACAAATGTAGCAAAAAGCACAAAAGGATTTGAACCTCACTGGTTGGTATCTAGACAGATTCTGTTGGTGTGAGGGAGAAGTTCTGTTGAAAGAAGGCTTACAATTCACCTAATTAAAACTCATTGGCTATTTTGTATCCATACTTAGAGTGACCAACTCGGTTCAACTATGCAAAAGACTGTATCATAACATCATAAAAAATGCAGGCTCGGCATGGACTCACTTCCAGTCTCTTGAGCCAGGCAGCAAATTCCAGCTACAAAACCAACAGGCTAAATTTGCCAACACTCCTGCAACTTGCCTGGAACCTTTTTTCTTCCAGAGGGCAGAGACCTTGCTGATCTTATTTACCACTTGACAGAGGTAAAAGAGTATACCAATGCCTGGAATAGAGCCTGGCATATAATAGGTGCTCAATAAGTATTTGTAGGATGAACAAACATTCTTTCTCCAGGGTAAAAGCCATGTGGATAGTCTCCAGCATTCTATCTTTTGGACGGAATAAACAGAGATAGCCAGGGAGGAGCGGGAGCACAATGAAAACCACCCTGGGCTTTACTTTCCAAGCCATGTGCTGCATCTGTATGGAGGAAGGGTGCCATTTTCAAATTCACATGTGCAATATGGGCTAGCGATGGCCCAGTCTGGGGGAAATTCTTTGAGATATGTGTCCCTGAAATGGAGTACAGTTAAGTGCACTGCAACAAATAGACTTTCAGTACTTGGGGGAAGCAAAGGCTTTCACGTCCCTGCCTCTGACAATGCTTGACCCACCAGTGTTTCAATACAACAAACCGTATTGTACTGACTCTCATCGGTGCTGCACTGCCTCACAACCAGGACTCCGTTAGCTCTGCACGGATGGTTAAAAGATCACAGGTGCCCACAGCTTGAAGAACACTCTTCTCAAATGTATAATTTTCAAAGTAGTTTTATTATCCCCTAGCACCTACTTCAACTCCGTGATTTTACAGAAGGCTTCTCAGGCTTGGTTTAATAAATACAGATATTGATTGTTTTGAGATTGTTGGCTCTTTTTACAGTTCTGGGAACTAGTTATATTGAGCCTTGTCAATATTTATACCAGTTTGCATCATCTCCCAGTGTTTATTGATTGGGGTGCTATTGATGTTTGGGGTAGGTCCGTTCTTCATTCGGGCAACAGCCTCCAGCACTGTAGGATATTAATACTCTTTAGCCCCTCCCCAAATGCCAGTAGCGCCCCGAATCACTGAGATACACAAATACTCCCCAATACTTCCAAGTGCTTCCATGGGGAATAGCACCACTATTTAGTGCCTCAATTTATCACAAATTACAGATGAGTAAGATCTGAAAATAGCCAGGACTGAACATCACAACACTCCCTAGGGAAAGAACACACCTGGCTTTTGGTGGGCCACCTTCCTCTTACACACCCTTCCACTTCCTCTTCATCCTTTGGACTTTGGAGTCTTTATTATGAAACCTGTCAAATCGGGATGTACACTGTTTCAAAGGGAAAAAGCTTCCAGTACCTTAGAGGGAGTGCAATGAGAGGGTGTAGGAAGCTCTTTTTAGAATTTGGATTTCATTAATTTGATGTTCTGTTTGTTTTCATACATGGCATATGATGTTTCCAGATTCCAAATCTATCCATCTGTCTGACAATTATTGCCCGTACCTAGCACAAAGCTGGTGGCTTGACACGCTTTTCTTCTGTTTTATCCTTACAACAGTTTTGCCTCCACTTAAAACACCTTTTACATTCTCATTTTCTAGGTGAAGAAACCAAGGCTTTGAAAGGGTATGGAACTTGGCCATAGTCAACTTTCTGACTCCAGTGTCTACTTTCTGACAATAGAATGGTCTCTTGCTGTAAAGCTAGTGAAGAAGTCTTGGTGGAGGGAATGGGGATGAGGGGACCAGAAAAAGGTTTCTATTTGAAACACATACAAGTCTTATCCCCCAGGACACACCAAGTAGCATCGCTAGTGTCCAACCTGTCACCACCCGCTGGAGTTTTAGCTCATCTCCGATGAATGTGGGGTGCGGGGAGCCTTTGCAGGCAGTTTTCTCGTTGGCACTGGGAAAGGGGTAAATCGGCTGTCGATTCATTAATAAACCAGGACAGAATGTGGACACCAATACCAGCCAGAGAGTCTGCTGCTGTCTGGAGAATTTGGCTGCTGCATCCTCCCCCTGCTTTGCTGCCAAAAAACACAAAAAACAAAAAGAACCCAAGACCGGATATCTTGGGAGAGGAAGGGAGGAAACTGGCTGGTTGGTCCAAAGGAACCTGATACGGTGGTTCTGAGGCTCCAGTACGGGATAGAGCAGCAGGAGTAAAACAGACATTGTGACCCATTAACACCATTCGTTCATTCAGGCATTCATTCAGGCATTCATTTTGTAATATTTATTGGGTATCTACCAAATGTCAGATTCTCTTCTAGGTAAAGGTACAGCAACAAAAAACGAGCATCAAGCAAATATCCCGGCCCTCAGAGAGCTTATAGTCTAACGAGGGGACACACACAGTAAGCATGTTAATAAGTGAAATAATATATCAGATGCAGACGAGTGCTTTGGGCAAAAACTATCGGGGAAGGGAGAATAGAGCTTGTGGGGGTTTGATTTTAAACACTGTGCCAAGCGGGTCACACTTTATCTCATTAATACAACAATCCTAAGACATATGGCTTTGACTATTCTCATTTTACAGACAGAGACTGACATTAAGAGAGATGCATACAGCTAGCTAGTACGTGGTGGAACTGGGATTTGAACCCAGGCGGTCAGAACTTCAGCGGTCTGAGACAGGGCAAGCTGCGCGTGCAAATGAGGTCTTCGTGTGCACCCACGAAGCGAATACGGAACCACCCACGGGCAAGTGAGGGCGGGCTTGAAGGGGGTAGGGGGTAGGGGCGGCGGCTCTTGATCTTTACTGAGCTGAATCCGGACTCTCCCGGGTCTGTGTCTGGAGAGTTCGGTCAGGCGAGGTGGGTGGGCGGGAGAGGGAGCTCGCAAGGCTGTCCCGGGACAGTGCCCGGCCAGCTGCCCCAGTCAATAAGGTTAGGACCTCGCGGGCGCTCCTTGCCCTCCCGGTGGGGTTCGCACAGAGCTCCTACCTGGGCGGAAGAGGGCGGTGGAGGCGAGCTTCGGAAGGGGGGACTGGATCGCTCAGAGAGAGGCACGCAGCTCGGGAGGCCAGCGCAAAGGGCGCGCGGAGCTGCACGGGGCGCGGGAGTCCCCAGTGGGTTCCCGGGAGCTCCCAGGGCGTAAGACGCATTGGTGGAGGGGCGCCTGGGAGCCCCTGGGCAACACCAAGAGTGGCGGGCAGAGAGCCCCGCGCAGGAAGTGAGAGAGGGACTACGACATGCTGGGGCAGAAAGAGTAAAAGGTGAGCTCGCACAGTGCTGGTGAGAGGGGCACAGGGGCAGCCCAAGAACGGGCTGGAGCGCAGGCTCACTGGAAAGCGGGGTCAAAGGGTGCCGAAGGGAGCCAAGCAGAGGGAACTGGCGTAGGAAGAAGTGCGAAGGAACTGGTGCCGCAGAGAGGGCGTGCTGAAGTGTGGGACCGGGGCTCTAGAGGACATCGGGGATCGCCTGGGGACCCTCAGAGAGCGGCGGAGGCGGCGCTCCGGGCACGGCAAAGAAAGGACTCCGCGCTAAAAGACTGAGACAGTGCCGCGCGCTGGAGAGGCCGAGCACCGGCGGGGCAAAGAGCGGCGCAGAGCCTGCGCGCTCAGCGGACGGGGTGTGCTGCTGCCTGCGAGGGTGGCGCGCTTGGAGGCTCCAGAAAAACGGGTTGAGAAGAATCGGATGAGCGCCCAGGAATGTCGGAGGAGGTCGGGAGGGAAGCGGGAAAGTCCGGGGAAGAACCTCCCCGGGACGGAGAGAATGCACAACGGGCGCTGCTGGAAGAAGTGGGCCTGGGGGAGGCTTGGTCCGGGCAGCGCTGATGGCTGGGGGGAGAGTGCGGAGGGCCCGAGAAAGGTGAGCAGGGGCTGCGGAGGACAGAACACCCCCGGAGCGCGGGGCCGTGAGGAAGGGAGCGGCCGAGGGGCTCGTGTTACACGGCCCGGGTCTCTCCTCCCTGGCTGCTCCGGGCCCTTGTTCACTCACCATGATGGAGAAGACTAAAGCCACGATGTTGATGGGGTACGCGGGGCAAAAACACGAGACGATGGCGAGCCACAGGTAGTTCTTGGGCATGGGCACGTCCTCCTCGGTCTTGCCATCCTCAGTGTTGGCCTCGGGGCTGCTGTCCAAAGCCCTCTTGACGTCCGAGCTGGGAGCGTACTGAGACATGGGCGAGACGCGCGGTGCAGGGAGGCGGTCGGCGCGGTCTGGGGCTCTGGCCGCGGGCTCCTGGCGAGTCGCTGAAAAGCCAGCGGCGCGGGGCTCCAGGCAGACGTAACCTCACCCCTCCTTCGCCCTTCACTTGCACCCGCCTGGCCTCAGGGACCCAGGCCAAGAGCCTCCGCAGGAGAGGGAGGGAGGGAGCGAGGGCATGGGGGAGGAGGCAGGGAGCCCGCCAGCCTGAGAAACAGGGGGAAGGCACTCCTTGACGACACACCCAGGGCCCAACAGGCAGACACCCAGACTCACACCTAAGAGTCCGGAGTAAAAGGAGGCTCAGGGAAGGGAAAGCAAAGACTCTAAGACGTTGTAGACTGGCTGACCTACAGGCTGAAGATGACCAGCTCATCTTTTTAAGCAGCTGAATGTGAACACATTCAGCGTCACAGCAGGCGACACAGCTCTATCCAGTTGGCCGTCCAACCCTACCAAGGTGCCCAAAGACTTATTACTTCCTCTTTTTTTTTTTTGGTGATACGCGGGCCTCTCACCGTTGTGGCCCCTCCCGTTGTGGAGCACAGGCTCCTCCGGACGTGCAGGCTCAGAGGCCATGGCTCACGGGCCCAGCCGCTCTGTGGCACGTGGGATCTTCCCGGACCGGGGCACAGACCCGTGTCCCCTGCATCGGCAGGTGGACTCCCAACCACTGCGCCACCAGGGAAGCCCTATTACTTCCTCTTGACTTTAAGGATTTGCTTCCCCGGCTCCATCCTCCTTCTAAGACTTTGAACATTGAGCCCCACTGATTTCTTTTCCTCAACAGGTGGGCAGGGAACAAGGTACTCAGTTTGGGGCCTAACCCTTCACACACTGCACAGGGGGCCTCTGGAGACTGGGGTGGAGTGTAGATAGGCAGTGGGCACCACCCGGTCAGGGCCTGCCCTGGTGCCCTCCGCTTTCTCCCAAGTGTGGAAACAAGGGGTCCTTCTCCGCTCCACTTTCCCACCTATAGGAAAGAGAGAAGCAGGTAGATCTAACGAGTGTAGACAACCCAGGTGGTTACTGGGATGGAAAGGAGAGAGAGGGATCCACTTTGGGAGCCGGGGTGAGGATAGCAATTGTATCTGGGCAATTTATGAAATATGGTATGGACCAGAACTGGGGCTCCAAACCCAGATAGAGCTGGGAAATCATCACATCTGAGTTGAATGATCTCAGGAAAATTCCCTCACCTGACTGAGCTCTGATTTTTTCATCCAAAAAAGGTGGAATAATGAGAGACCCTGCCTTATAGGGATGTTGTAAAGACTATGAGATTGCATGTCAAGCCACGTGATTCTAAGGGCCCAATAAACGTTCGCTATTATTAGAACGATATTTTCCCCAAATATAGTCGTTATACAGTATCTCAAACCCAATATCCATTGTTGCAAATATTTCATGAAAAATCCAGATAGTCTCAGCTGGCAGGGTCGCAAAGAAGTGCAAATAATTTCAGTGTGTACAGTCTCAAAAACAGTTGCTCACACCATCGTACGGAGAAATGAGATGAGAAAATATTACTCATCTGCTTGGCTTTCTCAGAACATGAATTGATTATCTGGGATGTTCTCACTCATTTCATGGGCCGCAGTGATTTGAATATCTACCTACCTCACTGGACTGCAAAATCCCTGAGACAGGGAACTGTCTTGCTCATCTTTGTGTCAGCCCTTGGTACAGTATCTGGTATTGTGCTTAGCATAGCTTGCTGGGTGAACATGTAAATATGAAACATCACTTATATGTGGAATCTAAAAAAAAGATACAAATGAACTTATTTACAAAACAGAAATAGACTCACAGATATAGAAAACAAACTTATGGTTCCCAAAGGGGATAGCAGGGATGGGGTGGGGAGAGAGAGATAAATTAGGAATTTGGGATTAACATATACACACTACTATATATAAAATAGATAAATAACAAGGACCTACTATATAGCACAGGGAACTATATTCGATATCATGTAATAACCTATAATGGATACTGAAAAGGGATATCTATCTATCTACATGTCTATCTGAATCACTTTGCTGTACACCTGAAACACTGTAAGTTCACTGTACTTCAATTTTTAAAAATGATTAAAAAAATGTTGAAACAGTACAACAGTACCTTTCCCACCATGCCTTCTCCCCCATTTTGGTTGGTTAATCAAGTGAGAATAAACCAAAGAATTAGATTCATCTACTGAGTTCTCAACCAAGCCTTTGCCTTGGCTGTTCCCTCTGCCTGGAATGGTATTTCCCAAGACTGTCACATGGCTGCTCCTTCTTATTCCTCAGCTGTCAACTGAAATGTCACTTCCTCAGAGAGACAGAGAGCTCTTTAGATTTATCTAGTGTAGGTCCCCATAATTATTATACATTCTACCAGCTTTTTTTGGGGGGGGTGACATATATCACTATTGTAATTTATTTGTTTACTTGTTTGCTGTCTGTTCTTTCTTGAGACTATAAGCTCTGTAACCTGTTCAGGGCTGTATCTCCAGCACTTAGAATTGTCCTGATACATACTAGGAACGCAAGCAATAGTTCTTGAATGAATGGATCAGAATTACCTGGGAGAAATGAACAATGATTTCCGGATCTTGACCAAGATCTACTTGAATTAGAATTTCCCAGGGTGGCACCCCAGAAATCTGTATTTTGAATGCCTGAGAAGTCTGTATTTTTAGAACAGTCCCCAGTGATTTTGATGGAACGGAACATTTTTCCAAATCCCAATACTGTCTCTAGTTCGCAGGATGTAGGTCTGGATCTTTAGTTTTTAGGTTGCCTCTGGTGCCTCAAACTCAGCATGTCAAAGGTGAAAGTGTCCTCCCCAAGAACCTGCTTCTCAAGGCTTGGTTCTTGGCTAATGGGTCCCGCCCATTTCTCTCTCTCTCTCTTTTTTTTTTGTGGTACGCGGGCCTCTCACTGTTGTGGCCTCTCCCGTTGCAGAGCACAGGCTCCGGACGCGCAGGCTCAGCGGCCATGGCTCATGGGCCCAGCCGCTCCGCAGCATGTGGGATCCTCCCGGACCGGGGCACGAACCCGTGTCCCGTGCATCGGCAGGCGGACTCTCAACCACTGTGCCACCAGGGAAGCCCCGGGCCTTTTTTTTTTTTCCTTTTCTTTTCTCAAGGAGTACACCTAGCCTTTTCCTATCCTAAGGTCTTGGACCTGCTATTCCTTCTTCCCAGAATGTGTCCCTCCCTCTCTTCACCTGTTGGCTCCTTCTCATCTTTCAGAACCCATCACCTCATGGATTTATGTCCTGAGAGAGTCCTTCCCTGACCATCATATCTAAAGCAGGTTTCCAGAATCTTATTCTCCATCCTTTTATCCTATTTATTTCCTTCACTACATTGCCACAACCAGAAATTGTCTTATTTATTTGTTTACTATTTATTGTCTGTCTCTCCCACTAGAAGGTAAACTCACAAAAGCAGAGATTTTTGTTTGTTTGTTTGGTTCACTGTGGTGTTCCTCATGCCCAGTTCCTGGCTCTTCATAGGTAGATATTTGTTGACTCAATAAGCTGTGCATGTAGTCATCCAAGTTAGGAACTTGGAGGGCATTATTATTCTCTTTCCTTCAGCTTCTACATGAACGTTTCATCACACCCTACTGATTCCACCTCAAACATGACTCTTCACTCCATCCTTTTTTTCCCATCCCCATGGCCAGTGTTCTAGTTGCAGCTCTTATCAACAATGAAAAGGCTCCAATGGGGGCTGTATGAGCCATATTTGTGATGTGAGCCTGGTGATATTAGTTGGTGTGACTAAGCTCAAGGATTGGGTACCAAATGGAATTTTGCTGTTTCAAGGTCATGAACTGCACCATCCACTCCAACCCACTTGTGTCATCCAGGGAAATACACTAAAAAGGGGTTGTTGACTCAGCATAGCCCATCTTCTCTGTCAGGAAAACAACTGTTCAACACTGGTCCAACACTCCAGAATCACCAAACATTTACTGAGTACCTACTGTGTGCACTCAATGCATTCCCTAGATGCACCATCTCATTTAATTCCTACAGCACCATTTGTAAGGTACGTGGAGAGGTTTCTTTTTACAGCTGAGGAAACCTAGGATCAGACAGGTAAACGGTCTTGTGTAAGGCCTTATAGCTGAGTGGAGGTGCCAGGATTTGAACCAGGTCTAAGATACTTGTTCAGCTAGCAGGTCCAGGCAAGAGAGGTAGTTTGACATCTATGAAGTTTGCTGGAGTTATTATATTCTGCTCAGGAAAGATGGATTAATAGTTTGTTGACTGGTCTAAAATACAGCAGTGAAACTGCAATCACTTGAAACATTTACAATTAGATTGAAAAGAAAGTGCCCATACCAGCAAGTGCAATGTATATGGCGTTGATTCTTGAGGGATGCATTAGACCACTCAGTAGGGGTTTCTAGCTCTAATTTCCTGAGCTTCACTAATTTTCTCTTGAGAGGCCCATTTACTGCTATTGAATGAACCCTACTGGCTGATTGCTTAATAATGTGGAAATACCTTCCCTCTTTTAAAAGGAGAGAAGAAAGTGACTTCCTAATAGCCAGTGTAGGAGAGGGAAAAAAACTCACTCTAGCTTTCTAGATCCTGATGTAACAACTTACCCTTTTTGACCTTTGAAAATAGTTTTACTTCCAAATGTAAAACTAATATACCTTCAATCTAGAAAAGTAGGAAAATGAATAAAAGTATAAGTAAGACGAGATATCACCTATATCCTACCATCCAGTGTTAACCACCATGAAAATAAGGGAATATTTCCTTCTAATCCTCTTTCTACATGTTATATCACTATTAACGTTCTTTGCAGATATTTTCATAGTCTGCATCATTTCCTGTTAATGAGATGGATTATTACTTATGTAACCGTTCCCTGATAATTGGCTATTTAGATTATTTTTAGTGGGTTTCTGTTGTTACACAAAACATGAAAAATGCTGTGATGGACATCTTTTGTACCCAGTTATCAGCATTTGTGATCATTTCTTTATGACTCATGATTTTACAGGGTAGATGTCTGTCTTTGAAAGGCAAAGAAAACAGACTTGCTGGTTGAGACATTATATTATAAGGTATGTACCAAAGGTAAAATTAAAATGTAGGCCAAGGAAACAATCACAGATTCAATGGACTACAGAAATGAGATGATTCAAATGAGATGAAATGAGATGGATTCAAAGAACAACTTCTCAATGCCAGATGGATCCCTAGATCTACAATATTCAATGGGGTGATGTTGAATGTATGCTTTTTGATGTTATTTGTATCTAGGATTCCATAATAGAGGAAGGGAGGGAGAGGGAAGGCAAGAAAGATAGAGGGAGGGAAGGAGGGAGGGAAGGAGGGAGGGAGGGAGGGAGGGGGAGGGAGAGCGGGAGAGCGGGAGAGCGAGAGAGCGAGAGAGCGAGAGAGCGAGAGAGCGAGAGAGCGAGAGAGAGAGAGATTGACTGAGAATCTGCTGATCTGCGAAAATGCAAGAGAAAGGTTCCAGATCTTCAGGAATGGTAAGAAGTCGAGTACCTTTGCTGCCAAATTCTGCGTTAGTCTCAACTACCAGGCTTTAGCAGTCATAAAGTAACTGCTGTGGTCTCAGGGGTTTGCTACAAAAGAACAGTGTCTTTTTGGCTAATATTATTAGAAAACCATTTACGTTTCCAATTTCCAACAATTTTGATCCTCTCACAAGGGGGAAAAATGAGCAAAACAGGGGAGAGGGAGTATGAGGGTGAAACAGATTCTGTCCTGTTAATTTTTTAAACCACACCACCTTTTAATGAAACCACTTGAAGATGGAGGGGCATAAAACACAAACTCTCTGACTTAAAAATCTTTTTCCCATTCATCCTCCATTGTACCAGGGAAGAACTGTATCCATCCCATCATTTTATATATAAAATATATATATTATAAGGATATATACACATACATATAGATGTGTGTGTATGTATATATATATATATATATATATATATAAAATGCTGTGTTTTGGACTATACTCTGCAACTCATGGATGAACCTGCTATAAAAAATTAACAAACAGAAACTTCAGCTAAACAGAGTTGGGAGACCAGACGGGGGAGCCCTCATGCCCTGTGATGATAACAGAGCCCAACAGGAAGAAGAAAGATTCCTCTTTTCTCCTGGCAAGGACTCAGCCAATGACAGGCCAGGGACTCTTTGTTTCCTAGGGCCCGCCCACTGCCTCTTCCCCTCTATAGAAGCGTTCTCCTTCCCTTGCCGTGTGGGGACTTGCATGTGGCTCGCCATGTTCGCAGGAGAGGTCTCCTGGAGCAGAATCATTTCCAAAGAATCTGGACTGCGAACCAGATTAGGTTCTGAAAGGCTGAAAACTGACCCGTGGAATGGCAAGCTGGAGTAATGGGTGGTGGAGGTTTTAGGGGTGACAGCTGAGCAGGCCTGATCTGCTGGGTATTAGGAAGACTGAAGAGGACTGGACAAGGATTGCACCTACATGTGGGCTAGAGAGGGAGAGCTGAGTGTCTAAGTTTGGAGTGTATCATTTGGTGCACCCAAGTTAAGGAGACCAGATGTTCTGGTTTTGTCAACCTGTATCACACTTTGTCAGTTAAGTCTTCTTATTCACTCAGTAATATTTATTTGAGAAGCTACCACATGTCAGGCATTATTTCGGGTGCTGGGGATATAGTGGCAAACAAGAGAGCCATGACCCCTACTCTGATGGACAAACAAATGAGATACTTACAATCTGTAAGGAAGGCGGTAAAACAGGATAATATGATAGTGACTTGGGGGAGTGGAGTATTTTTTTAATTAAATTTTTTTATTTTAAACTATTATTATATTGAAGTACAGTTGATCTACAATGTTATATAAGTTTCAGGTGTACAACATAGTGATTCAGAATATTTACAGATTACACTCCACTTAGAGTTATTATAAAATATTGGCTATATTCCTTGTTTGGTACAATATATCCTTGTAGCTTATTTATTTTATAGGTAGTAGTTTGAACCTCTTCATTCCCTACCCCTATCTTGCCCCTCCCCTCTCCCCATTGGTAACTACTAGTTTGTTCTCTGTATCTGTGAGGGGAGTGGAGTATTTTCTTTCTTTCTTTTTTTTTTTTTTTTGCGGTACGCAGGCCTCTCACTGTTGTGGCCTCTCCCATTGCGGAGCACAGGCTCCGGACGCGCAGGCTCAGCAGCCATGGCTCACGGGCCCAGCCGCTCCATGGCATGTGGGATCTTCCCGGACCGGGGCACGAACCCGTGTCCCCTGCATCGGCAGGCGGACTCTCAACCACTGCGCCCAGGGAAGCCCTCAGATAATTCTTTGTTGTAGGGAACTGTCCTGTGCCACAGAGGATGTTGAGCAGCATCCCTGACCTCTACCCACTAGAACACAATAGCATCCTCACCCCCAACTGTAACAACCAAAAATGTCTCCAATGCCTCCTCGGAGGCAAAACTTCCTCCAACTGGGTATCACTGCTCTAAAGAAGTGTTTTTTATTTCTACAAAATATTAGGTCCTGCTGGTGCTGCTAGACTGTAGATCACGCACTGAATAACACTGCTCTAAACTACACAGCCTAATGAGGTAACCAATTTTTTCCTGCCATTTCTGGAGACTTGTGTATATCACAGATGAAATGCAAAATAACACTCCATTCAGAACAACATTTGCTATGAATTAAATTAGGTTTCCTGTGTGGAAGATGAAGATTCCATTATTAAAATTTCAGAAGCAAAATTCTCCTGAGGGGTAGAGACCACACATAATATAATTTTACCTCCTACACTTGGCAAATTAGAAATCAACTGGATAAATGAAGAGGAAATGCTTATCAAAAACAATCTTCACTATTTGTGTTATTTTGAAAAAAAATGTAATGAGCCTTACCTACGTGTTTAGCAATCACAGTTTGAGAAAAGTTTGTAGAATGAGTACAAGTGAAGTGAATAACTCCTTAATGTGTTGTCACAATCCATGCAAAGGCTAGGACGAGCTCAGACTCTTCCTAGGCAGCAGAATAACTATTTTTAATTGCTTCAGAGAGCTTCCTGAGATAGCTGCACATTAGCGAGGGTTTGGAGTCTGTGTATAAGCAGGAAGGGTTGTATTGCTGCCCTAAACGTCTTCAATTATACATGAAGGTATGGGCTTTCTATCACAATCCAGCAATAAAGCTCTTCTTGGGCTCTTGGGGAAATTTTGTGCATTAAGGATTAAAACTTTCCTGGATCTTTTGGGCCAATGAAGGTATAACACTCTTGGTAAGGGAAAATTTTCTCTATGGTTCTTTTGAGTAAGAGTGAAAGTGTGTTTTAAAAATTCAGAACTACAGTCAGTAGAGCCCATATTTGACCTAATCTTTCTTTTTTCTCTTTCTATGCCCATCGACTTCTTCCTCCCGTTTCTCCTTCCACTTCCTTCTCTTCGTTCTGTACCTTTGATCGTTCTGCAAAGTGGATATAGTGAGGCACACACGCTTTTCTTTTATGATTTGCACTCTGAGGTGCTGTGTTTGCTTGTGTTTTTTTTTTCCTTACAAAAATCAGAACAAAGCAGCACAGTTTTAAGAAATGGGATGTGAAATTGTTTCTCAGCTATAAGAATTTTCAACCATATGGTATTATTGGTTGACACTGGATGACCTCATTTCTTCAGGCAACCAAAGTTTGGGAAGGGCAGAGTTCAGGCAAAGAAGAAAGAAGTTTCAAATACTAGGACTATCAAACTGGTATGTGATAATCTCTCCACTTCTGAAAGTTTCCTGGCACAGGCTGCTTATATCAGGAAGCTCAGGCTGGATAAAACTGACCCCTTCTTTGCTGCTTACCAGAATCACCTGGGGGAGCTTTCCAAAAGAGGCAGATGATTTTTAGCCTTGGGTTCAAATCCTAGCATCTCTATTTATTTTATTTTATTTTTTTAATCCTCCCTTGGGCTTCCCTGGTGGCGCAGTGGTTGAGAGTCCGCCTGCCGATGAAGGGGACACAGGTTCGTGCCCCGGTCCGGGAAGATCCCACATGCCACGGAGCAGCTGGGCCCGTGAGCCATGGCCACTGAGCCTGCGCGTCCGGAGCCTGTGCTCCGCAACGGGAGAGGCCACAACAGTGAGAGGCCCGCGTACTGCAAAAAAAAAAAAAAAAAAAAAAAATCCTCCCTTGAGACTCAGATGAAGTCAACCTGGATCTGGTCCCAAATGGCATTTGGAACCAGTAAACTGGCAGAACTGAAAGGTCCCTTAGAAGAGCCTGAGGACTCCCTGAGATCCTCCATGATTTTAGGAACTGAGTTAGGTCAAGGGTCATGTACATCATGTAGGGGAGAAGGGTAACCAATAGAGTGCGGCCAAAAGTAGCATGGCACACTCCTGGACAAGTCAAATTTCTGTTCTCCCACTTCTTTCTTTAGTGATTTTGAACAAGTCATCCAGTCTCCCTGAGCCTCAGTTTTCTTGCCTATAAAATGATACCATCCCTAACAAGGTCGCTGTAGGGATTAAAGGAGATAATGCATGTCCAGTGCTTAGCAGGGCACCTGACACATGATAAGGGCTCACTAAGTGTTAAGTACTGGGAATGCAAAAAGGACAAAGTTATTTTTATCGAGAGGACTTGAGGTGGCATGAGATAAGCTAAAAACCATTGGGATGCTTCAAGTTAGAGGATGAAGCTTAAGAGGAGCCATGATCCAAATCTAAACTCATGAAAGAGATAACGGAGAAGTTACTTGTTTACAAGAACGAATGTCCTTTCCTAGTTCCCAAATGCTTGGGAGAATTCAGCTTAAACCAAATGACAGAACATACCATTCTGGACACTTACTGAACTTCTGATACTCAGAACCACACTGCACGGTTTTTCTGTTCCTCTAAAAACTCTTGTTCTTACCTCAGGGCTTTTGCATATTCTGTTCCCTTCAACTGGATTATACTCTGATCTTCACATGGTTTTCAATTACATTTTTCAATTATTCTAATTATAATTGTTATTATTTACTTAGCATCCCTCTCCCCACTAATACATAAGCTTCATGGTAGCAGGAACCTTCTTTCACTGCTGTACATGAGGTCTTAGTGCCCAGCACATAGTAAACACTCAGTAAATACTGATCAGATGAAAGAATGTTGAATGAATATTGATCAAAATAATAAATGAATAAATATGAAGTGATAAATAGATATCAAAGCCATAATTTTATAAAGAATAAAGGGTATCTAGAGATAAGCATCAGACTTAAAGGGACCAGTGAGATGATTAACTCCAAAGCATGCATATGATAAGCATGGTGATATCTTTAGAGAGTAGGACCAGGTTTAATATTCTGATATCCAAGCTTTTTACCACCATTTCCTTAGTTACCAAAATTTGGGCATGTATTCCACTGATCACAAGGATATATGTGAAGACAATGGAATTATATATTTGAAATTAGGACTCTGGCTATAAGGGTTGCCCTGACCTGGAAAATTGGAAATAAATGGCTATAGGTCAGTTTATCCTCCTACCACGTATCATGACAATGAAAGTATTTCTTAGGGTCGTGGCTGTGTGTCTAAATGTGTTCTATAGGATTTGTGGATTGGTGAGGGTTAATTTCCAAAAGGTGACTGCATTGGACTCTTGAAAGCCTCCTTGGCACTTGGAAAATTAGCCTCAAGGTTTAGTGCTGGAATATTGAAGATATAAAAGCAGTAGCCGTAACAAGTAGACTGTATTAGCACTTAGCTTGGCTAGCTGGTGTCCCACTGGGGATGGCTGCACCCTCCACTTTGTTTCACTGGCTGAAGGGGAGGGGTCCAGGACCATCATAAATGCCTACATACTCTCTGCTCAGGCATCGGGGCTTCAAATCTTCTTTCAGAGAAGAGATGTTGTAATGGAGGCATCTATCATTCACTCACACACTCATTCACTTACTTAGCACAGAGTGTCAAATGGGCTGTATCGTACCCCCCAACACTCGTGTGTTGAAGTCCTAACCCCCAGGACTGCAGAAAGGGATGGTTTTTGGAGACAGGGTCTTCAAAGAGGTGATTAAGTCAAAATGAGGTCATTAGGGTGGGCCCTAATCCATTATGACTGGTGTCCTAATAAGAAGAGGAAATTTGGACACACACAGAGGGAAGACCATGCAAAGACACAGGGGGAAGCCGGTCATCTACTCATCAAGGAGACAGGCCTCAGAAGAAACCAACCACACCGACAAAGGAATTCCAGCCTCCGGAACTATGAGAAAATAAATTTCCGTGTTTAAGCCACTCAGTCTCTGGTACTTCATTATGGCCACCTGAGCAAAACAATACACTTACCCTATGTGTGACACTGAGGACATAGAGGTAGATGAGACCTAATTCAGACCTACGGGGAGCTCATAGGCTTGTGTTCCTGCGAGCTCAATTGGAGTCACTTCTTTTTAAAAATTAATTAATTAATTAATTAATTAATTTTGGCTGCATTGGGTCTTCATTGCTGTGTGCAGGCTTTCTCTAGTTGCAGCGAGCGGGGGCTACTCTTTGTTGTGGTGCGCAGGCTTCTCATTGCGGTGGCTTCTCTTGTTGCAGAGCATGGGCTCTAGGCATGTGGGCTCAGTAGTTGTGGCTCACGGGCTCTAGAATGCAGGCTCAGGAGTTGTGGCACATTGGGCTTAGTTGCTTCCCAGCATGTGGGATCTTCCCGGATCAGGGCTCGAACCCACGTCCCCTGCATTGACAGGCAGATTCTTAACCACTGCGCCACGAGGGAAGCCCCCTGGAGTCACTTTAACAGTAATATCCAACTGGCCCTTGCCTCCACCTGCTCACCCAGAACTTCCAGAAAACGGCAAGGGACCCTCCGTTCCTGTGTGGTAGACCCTGGGGGCGTGTCACATATGCTTGCAGACAGGTCTGCCAGCTATAGTCACCATATCGAGTCTCCTATGTACCCTCACTGCTGCTGGTCCCACTCTGACACCCTGATTTCCATGCCAAAGGTGCAACTTCTTAAGCCTGCCAACAGCTGAAGCGCTAAGTGGTAACCTGCAATCAGTGAAGAAGTGCGGAGGATGTATTCTGTCTCCTAATTGTGAATTCAAGCCTCATAGCATCCTTTAAGAAAACAGGATATTTAGTGAAGGGGGTGAGGAGGGGTCAGTATTCTTTTTCCACGTGGATATCTAATTAATATAGCACTGTTAATAATCTGTCATCAATCAAATGTCTAAATGCATGTGGGTCTGTTCCACTGGTTGGCCTATTTGCCTCTCCTCACAGAAGTACCACACTGTCTTTTTTTTTTTTTTTTTTTTGTGGTACACGGGCCTCTCACCGTTGTGGCCTCTCCCGTTGCGGAGCACAGGCTCCGGACGCGCAGGCTCAGCGGCCATGGCTCACGGGCCCAGCCGCTCCGCGGCATGTGGGATCCTCCCGGACTGGGGCACGAACCCGTGTCCCCTGCAACGGCAGGCGGACTCTCAACCACTGTGCCACCAGGGAAGCCCCTAAGTCTATTTTTATACCTCACAAATAAAGTATTACTATTATGTTCACTTTTTTTTTACATAATATTTTTGTTGTTGTTGTTGTTGCGGTACGCGGGCCTCTCACTGTTGTGGCCTCTCCCGTTGCGGAGCACAGGCTCCAGACGCGCAGGCCCAGTAGCCATGGCCCACGGGCCCAGCTGCTCCGCGGCATGTGGGATCCTCCCGGACCAGGGCACGAAGCCGTGTCCCCTGCATCGGCAGGCGGACTCCCAACCACTGTGCCACCAGGGAAGCCCCCATAATATTTTATATTTACCTATTTACCAATGTATTTGGTATTGTTCCTTCTTAAATTTCATATTTTCTTTATGGGCTTACTTTTCTTCTCTTTGAAATATCTTTTAGAAATTGTATTAGTGGGATCTATTGGTAATAAACTATTCCACTTTTTTTTTTTTGGAAAATGTCTGTACGTAGCCCACATTCTTGGAAGATGGCTTTTTTTGAGTGCACAAAACTAGTTTGACAGTTATTTCTGCTTTGTATTTTAAAGATGTTATTTCACTCACAGCTGGCTTTCCATGTTACTGATAAGATGTGTGCTGTCTACTTGTGTCTTTCCTTTACAAATGACCTTCTTTTCCTTCTGGCTGCTTTTAAGATCTTTGTTTTGCTATTTGTAATTGTACCATGATGCATAAGTAAGACCTTTATCTATTCTGGTTGGGATTTGCTGGGCTTCCAGCAAATGATCCAGATCCATATCTCCAGATCCATATCTTTTACTAATTTTTAAAAAACCACAACCATCATATCTTCAAATATTATGTTTTCCATTCTCTCTATTGTTTACATAAACTTTGATTAGATATTTGTTAGGCTCTCTTATCTATCTTCTATGTCACTTAATATTTATTTCATATATTTTATCTCTATGTCTCCATGTGGCTTTTTGGGTAATTTATTTAGAATTTTTTAGTTCATCTATTTTCTATTTAGCTAGGTTTAAATTGCCTTTTAGCCCCTCTTCTGGGTTTTAAATTACCAGATTAAAATTAAAAACTTCTAGTGGTTCCATTACCTTACTTTTCAAAATTTCCTGATTATCTAAGCAGGTTATTATTTCTTGTCCACTCTTTCCCCCCCCCCCTTACATTTTGTTGATATATTATAAATTTTATTTTATTTTTTAATTAATGCACAGAAAAACTGGGTTTTGGGACTGTTCAGTTCTAGGAATTTAAACACATGCATAGATCTGTGAAATCACCACCACCACAAGTTTCATCGCTCTGAAAAAAATCCCTTCGAGTCACATTCTTCCCCACTGTTCCCACCCAATCCCACACTCCCTGAAGTGTGAGGTAAGCCTGAGAGGATTTTAAAGTAGTCTCCACTTAGTGTCCAATTCAGAAAGAAACTTATACTGATGAACAGCAAATCCATCTTCCAAAAGTTGTGTGCTCATCTTTCCCACAACGTGGGGACAGGGCTGAGATGGAGACAGATTCCTGATGGTATCATTTGAACACCTGGATCCTGCTATATCTGAAGCATCTACCTTTGGATTTTTTTGGTCACATGAGCCAATAAAATTTTCTTTTGGCTTAATTAGGCTTGCAGTGGATTTTGTTCCACATAGCTGAAAGTCTCCCCAGCAGTGATCTTCATTTATTCAAGAAGTTGTTTTTTTTTAAACTCATTTTTAAAAACTGTGGTAAAATACATATAACATAAAATTTACCATCTTAACCATTTTTTATGTGTACAGTTCAGTAATGTCAAGTGTACTGACATTGTCAGCCCTGGCAACATTCATTCTATTTTCTGCTTGTATGAGTCTGACTACTCTAGCTACTTTATATAAGTGGAATCATACAATATTTGTCTTTTTGTGATTGACTTACTTCACTTAAACATAATGTCTTCAAGGTTCATCCGTGTTGCAGCACGTGTCAGAATTTCCTTCCTTTTGAAGGCTGAATAATATTCCATTGTATGTTATACCACATTTTGCTTACCTATTCACCCATCAATGGATGCTTGGGCTGCTTCTACCTTTGGCTGTTGTGAATAGTGCTGCTATGAACATGAGTGTAAAACTATCTCTTTAAGATTCTGCTTTCAATTCTTTTGGATATGTACCCAGAAGTGGAATTGCCAGGTCAAATGGTAGTTCTATTTCTAACTTTTTGAGGAACTGCCACAGTTTTCCACAGCGGCTGCATCATTTTACCATCAACCATGTACGAAGGTTCCAATTTCTCCACATCCTCACAAGTACGTGTTACTTACTGTTTCTTTTGATAGGAGCCATCCTGATGGCTGTGAGGCGGTGTCTCACTATGGTCAATAAGTTTTTACCATGTGCCTGGCACTTTGCTAGTACAGCACAGCAAACAGGCTTGGGGCTTGCGGGTATAAAGTACATACAAGTGACTAATTACAGTTGTGCAAATTGCTCCAAAGAAGTTACAGGGGGCTTCCCTGGTGGCGCAGTGGTTGAGAGTCCGCCTGCCGATGCAGGGGACGCGGATTCGTGCCCCAGTCCGGGAAGATCCCACATGCCACGGAGCGGCTGGGCCTGTGAGTCATGGCTGCTGAGCCTGCGCGTCCGGAGCCTGTGCTCCGCAACGGGAGAGGCCACAACAGTGACAGGCCCACATACAGCAAAAAAAAAAAGAAATTACAGGGCCAGGGTGGAGTGCCTGACTAATTCCTGGAGGAGGGGCACCTCTTAAAGAGACGGTAGCTCACTCCCATGCATCCTCTTGGAAGTGGAGCCTTTCATGCTGCTCCCTTCATAGGCTTCTGGGGAGGTAGCCTTTTGGCTGCTCAGTTTTCAGAGGCCCACAGATTTTTTTTCTCAGCGCACATCAGCTTTTGGGACTGGACTTTGCCAAACATCTTCAAAGGTCCCCAAAGAGCTCTTAATCTGGCAAACAGTTTTCCATCAATAAACAGGGCAGTGTTTCCTGCCCAGATGCCTATTAAATCTGTCTCTCCCCGCCCCGCCAGAGTCACTCTTAGCTGAATGTTCCCTTGTTGGGCAAGATGCTCTGTTGACCCAAGGCCACCTGGTTTTCTGTGATCCCATTCGCCAATTTGTGACCAGAAGCTGAATGGTCACTGAGGATGGGGAAAGGCAGCGGTAAATGGGGCCAGGAGATGTGGCCCGATGGCTGCTGTGTTTGGGTGCCTTTTCTGTAACTCCCTCTAAGACTCAGAGTTCTTTAATAAAGTGGCAGGATTGGACTTGATGATCCCTTCTTGCTTAGCATTTGGTGACTTTGAGAGGAGATGGCTAGGTCAGCTATTTCAACACTTCCTTTAAAAAGAGACAGATAATCAAAACTACAATGAGGTATCATCACCTCACACCAGTCAGAATGGCCATCATCAAAAAATCTACAAACAATAAATGCTGGAGAGGGTGCGGAGAAAAGGGAATCCTCCTGCACTGTTAGTGGGAATGTAAACTGATACAGCCACTACGGAGAACAGTATGGAAGTTCCTTTAAAAACTAAAAATAGAACTACCATACGACCCAGCAATCCCACTACTGGGCATATACCCTGAGAAAACCATAATTCAAAAAGACACATGTAGCCCAATGTTCATTGCAGAACTGTTTATAACAGCGAGGACATGGAAACAACCTAAAGGTCCACTGACAGATGAATGGATAAAGAAGATGTGGTACATATATATATAATGGAATATTACTCAGCCATAAAACGAAATGGAATTGGGTCATTTGTAGAGATATGGATGGACCCAGAGTCTGTCATACAGCGTGAAGTAAGTCAGAAAGAGAAAAACAAATATCGTATATTAACACATATGTGTGGAATCTATAAAAATGGTACAGATGAACATATTTGCAGGGCAGGAATAGAAACACAGATGCAGAGAACAGATGTGTGGACACGGGGGGGAAGGGGAGGGTGGGATGAATTGGGAGATCAGGTTTGACATAAATGCACTACCATGCGTAAAATAGGTAGCTAGTGGGAACCTGCTGTACAGTACAGGGAGCTCAGCCCGGTGCTCTGTGATGACCTAGATGGGTGGGATGGGGTGGGATGGGGTGGGGAGGGAGGTCCAAGAGGGAGGGGATATGGGGATATGTGTATACATATAGCTGATTCACTTTACTGTACAGCAGAAACTAACACAACATTGTAAAGCAATTATACTCCAATAAAAAAAAAGTAAAAAAAAATAAAGAGACAGATATAATGGATGATGCTCATAGAGTGACATCACCCATAGCTACGCTCAATACTTGGAAAAGTAGCTGCACCGTCACTCTCTCCTTTCCCAGTCAAGAAAGTCCACTGGAAAGCCAACTTATAAGTGTAATATTATTATAGTGAAACATACTTAACATAGCACCTGACACTTAGCAAATTCTCAAAACCACAGGCTTTTAAAAATTATTATTATTTATATTTAAGGTTAACTGACAAGCTGAGATAGCCAAACTACACCCCAGGAGCCACATCCAGCCTGCCACCTGTTTTTGGATAACCTGTGAGTTAAGAATAATTTCTGAATTTTTAAGTAGTTGAAAAAAAATAACATTCTGTGACATGTGAAAACGGTATGAAATTCAATTTTTGGTGTCCATAAATAAAGCTTTATTGGAATACAACAATGCCTATTTTCTTACTCATTGTCTGTGACTGCTTTCACACTACAGTGGCAGAGTGGAGTAGTTGTGACAGATACCATATGACCCAAAACCTAAAATATGTATTATCTGGTCATTGATAGAAAAAGTTTGCTGACACTTTCACAGACTGTGATCTCTATTGGAATCAACCTCATATTTGTACATAGTTGTTGTATCTGTGAGGTTCAAGACCATGTCTATCTTGTTCACCGTGGTCTTTCTAGTTCTGGATACAGAATTGATAGTCAATACTGTTGAGTTCACTGTATCCCAGATGTCCTGGGATCCTCCATCTTCCATTCATAATTGCATCACAATTGTCTGAGCTCTTCTCCTAGTTGATCCACTGGAGTTGGTACCAAGCTGCCCTTCCCAGGTACTTCTGGGGGTTCCTGCAGAATGCTTCCCTGCTCCCCGTATGTGTCCTAAGGGCCTTCCTCTGGGCTCCCACTCCTAAGTTCTCTGTTGGGCATCTCTCACCACCTTAGCCCTACATCATTTACTGGATGCGTGGAGGTGAGAGCAGGAAACTGTACCATAGAAAGGGCAACCGAGACCCTGAATCCTGGCCTTGAAATGCCCCACCTGGTGCCTCTCCTCTCCTGCCTCAGTGGGCTCAGCCTGTTTCCCAGAGTTGCCAGTGCTTTTGATCATCTCTTCCCCAGATCAGGGTTGAAGCTGCCAACTCCCACTTTGTTCCAGAGGAAGGAGAGTCTCTCCTTTCCTGCTGACACAGAAATCTCTTTAGAGAGACATCTCTGCCCTTAATGAAGACCTTTTCAGAAGAGGCCTTTGCTTCTCCTTTGCTTAATTCAAAGGCCTCTAAGAGTAATTCTCCTCAAAACAAAATAGAAGTCTTCTCTTCTTCCTATGATGAACTCAACCTCTATCTCAGGAGCAATTGAAAAAATACTATGGCTTTAAAATAGGTGTGTCTTCCACTTTAAGACTAGAGGGGGGGGCCTCCCTGGTGGCGCAAGTGGTTGAGAGTCCGCCTGCCGATGCAGGGGATACGGGTTCGTGCCCAGGTCTGGGAGGATCCCATATGCCGCGGAGCGGCTGGGCCCGTGAGCCATGGCCGCTGAGCCTGCGCGTCCGGAGCCTGTGCTCCGCAACGGGGGAGGCCACAACAGTGAGAGGCCCGCATACCGCAAAAAAAAAAAAAAAAAAAAAAAAAAAAAGACTAGAGGGGGTACAAAATATCATGTGAAAATGTCCAGTTTCACAGCACAAATGAATAAATGAGTGTACTTTCTATATACACACATATATGTACATGGTAAAATATAATAATCTCTATACTTTTATATATCATATATATTGTGTAGTATATAGTACTGTATAAATATATGTACTTTTCTCTATACAGCACATCATGTAGTAAAATATATTTACTACATATAATAAACTATATACTAAATTACTATAAATATTAGATTATTTTAAAACTTGGTACTATATGTTAGTGACCCATGACTATAACCATGACTATGCATAACTTGCTTCATAGGAATTCTGTCCCAGGGGTGTTTAGCCTCTGGTTCAGAACTCTGGGACCTGCGAGTAGGTATTAATACCCAAAACTGTAAGATGAATCTGAGTGTTTCACCAGCAAAGCCCATGAACAATTCCCGGGAAATAAAAATAGAACGTGGGTAATAAAATCTAACTGTTTTCCCCTTTGTGCTGAGTGTAATTTCACTTGCTCACAGGGTACCATGTGCAGAGGCCTTGCACCCAGCACTTCAGACCAGAGTCCCTAGAGCGAAAAGGCTGTGCCCGACACCTGGCGTGCCGTGTGCAGAAGTGCTGCACACGACATCCGAATTCAGGACGGTGGCAGTGGGGCACGTGCAGAAATGCCACACTTGGCACTCGGACCTGGAGCACCATGAGCTGCAGGATCCAGTCCTGTGACAGCCCTTCTAAAACCTGGACATACATGGCCCATAGAGAACAGTACCCACCCCATCCGGAGGCCTTGTTGGGCATTGCCCCTGTCATACAGGGCCTAACTGACCAGGGCCTTATTAGACCAGGCCAATCAGCCTGTAACAACTGCATTCTCCCTGGAAAGAAACCCAGGGGGGAACACTGGATGGTCTAGGACCTCAGGGAAATCAATGAAGCCACCAAGGATACGCATCTAGTGGCCCCTGATCCCCACACCCTGCTGACTACTCTACCGTCCACCAGGACCTGGTATTTTGTATTAAATTTAAAAGATGCCTTCTTCTGTATTCCATTAGCTCCAGAGTCACAAGAATTTTTTGCTTTTGAGCAGCAGGACCCAAACTCTCAACAAAAAACAATACTGCTAGACAGTCCTGCCCCAAGAGTTCAAAAATTCATCCACCATCTTTGGGGAAATTTTAGCTAAAGGTCTAAAAGATCTACATCCTGGATGCAGACGACATTCTGATAGCCAGCCCAACTAAGGAGGCCTCTGAGCTGCTCTGAACCACTTAGCCAATAAAGGATATAAAGTGTTCAAGAAAAAGGCTCAAATACCACAAACTAGGGTGAGTTACCGAGGCTTCCTTCTCACAGAAAGTCAGAGAGGCCTATACCAGGAAAGGAAAGAACACACATGCAGCCTCACCCCTCCCAGAACTGGAAGACAGCTTAGGGGTTTCCTGGTGATGGCTGGGTTTTGCTGCACCTGGGTCCCTAACTATGATCTAATAGCTAGACCTCTGTAGGAAAGGATGATGATCCTTTTGAATGGAATTCAGAACGTGAAGGGGCCTGTCAAAAGTTGAGAAAGCAATTATTTCAGGCCCATGCCCTGGCCCTCCCAGATTTAGCTAACCCTCTTAACCTTCATATTCACGAGAGAAGAGGAATTGTCACTGGGGTATTCACTCAAAACCTAGGACCCCTTACTCAGGTGGTTGCTTATTTCTCTAAACAATTAGATCAAACTGCTAAGGGGTGGCCTCCTTGCCCACGGGCAGTGACAGCTGCTACCACTCGGCTACAGGAAGCTGAAAAGTTAATGTCTGGTCAACCTGGACTTCACACCAGGTTCAGGCTTTGGTTAAGTTCTAAGGGAACAGAATGTGTATCCTCCGGAAGGTTGATCCAAGCTCAGGCTATGCTTTTAGACAAGCCAGCAGTTATCATAAAAACCTGTCACACGCAAAATCCTGCCACCCCACTTACCCACAGAAATGGGACCGCTTGGAGCACGATTATATAGACACCATAGACATGATCTATTCCTGTCCCTGTGACCTAGGAAGTGAGCCTGTACTAAACACCAAAGAGGGATGGTTCATAGACAGGAGCAGTTTTCTTTCTTTCTTTTTTTTTTTTTTTTTTTGCGGTACGCGGGCCTCTCACCATTGTGGCCTCTCCCGTTGCGGAGCACAGGCTCCGGACGTGCAGGCTCAGCGGCCATGGCTCACGGGCCCAGCCGCTCCGCGGCACGTGGGATCTTCCCGGACCGGGGCACGAACCCGTGTCCCCTGCATCGGCAGGTGGACTCTCAACCACTGCACCACCAGGAAAGCCCGACAGGAGCAGTTTTATGAGAGAAGGAAAAAGGCTGGTGGGATACATGGTGACCTCCCAGACCCAAGTCATGGAGGCACAAAGCCTACCCTCAGGGACTTCTGCCCTAAAAAGCCAAGCCGATAGCCCTCACCCAAGCCTTAGAGCTCAGGACAGGGAAGAACTTTAATGTTTACACAGACTCCCAGTACGCATATGCCATCCTATACGCACACGGGGCTATTTGGAAGGATAGAGGTATGCTTACTGCAGAGAATAAACAGGTGACGCATGGCTTAAGCATACTGAAGCTCTCAGAAGCAGGACAAATGCCAAGAAAGGCGGCAGTGATTCACTGTAGGGGTCACCAAAAGTGGGTGCAGAGGTAATAAAGGGAAACAACAAGGCTGATGCAACTGCCAAAAGGGCAGCCTTAGAACCAGTAACTTGGCAACTACCCCTCATACCTCGAAGACCAGATCCATTCAATTATTCTCCGAACTACACAAAGGACGAATGAGACAAAGCCCGAAAATGGGGTTTTAATAGATATGGGGGTGGCTAGTTAATGAACATGAACAATACTTCTTTCCCCCAAGCCACAGCTTGTCAAGCCATCATGAAGGCTCGTCAAGTAACCCACTATGGGAGGGAAGCCCTTTATAATTGGTTAGTTGAGGTCATGGTAACTGCTGGCATGAAAGGTATAATCGGTCTGAGAGTTGAGATCTGCCCCATCTGCACAATGAAAAACCCAACACCAGACCCCCCCAGAGGCCTCCCGATAAGACCCATTCAGACCAGAGGAACATATCCTGGGGAAGACTGGCAGATTTGATTTTACTGTCATGCCCAGAGTACCTGGTAATTTCAGGTATGTCTTGGTGCTGACAGACACATTATCTGGGTGGATAGAAGCACTCCCTGCTAGAACTGAAATGGCAGCTGAAACAGCTAAGGCATTACTAAAAGAAATAATCCCTAGGTCTGGGGTCCCAGGATCCCTACAAAATGATAATGGTCCGGCATTTGTGTCTCAAGTGACGAAGTGAATAACGAGTGCCCTGGGCGTAAAATGGACTTTGCACTCAGCCTGGAGACCCCAGTCATCCGAGAAAGTACAGAGATCCAATCAGACCTGAAAATGAACCTCAGCTGAGCTACGCCAGAAGACTCAAGAAAATTAGATTCAATTGCTTCCAACTGCCCAGCTCGCACGCAGTTAGCCCCACGGATAAGGTAAATCTAGTGCGTTACAACTCACGGATGGTAGACCCATTCCCCACGCCTGAGAGAAGGGACACCTGAGCCCCCTTGAAATGGACCAACTCAAGTGGGCCCTCCAGGTGGGAGGAACCGTGAAAGCCCTCATTGAATATGGTGCCCAGGTGCTGCTCACACCCACCCACCTACCTACCTGGCCCTGCACCCCCTCCAGCCAGGAGTCTGGGTGCACCTAAAACCCTGGAAAACCGGCGGCCTGCAAGTCCAGCTCATCCCCAAGTGGACGGACCCCACTGGTGACCCTAATCACCCGTCCGCCCTTAAGTCGCAGGGGTCACTCCGGGGGGGGGCATCACGCTGGAGGGAAAAGGCCCCCAATCCCCAACCTCCGGAGAGACAACCTGGGGCAACGGCCCCCCTTGACTACTCGCGCTAACCTCTCTCTGACCTGAAGCTTCTCCTCCGAACAACAACCAAAGTGTGACCAGGGAGAGTCCGCCCCGACCAAGCCTCCACACCAGGCACAGTGGCCGGCAGGCTGAAGACCAAGAGCTTCATGTTTAGGAAAAATGTGACATGTGACCATTACGCTCTTGCTAACGTCTGGGCCACGCACCCTCAATTGCCTGGCATCCTTTGTCTCCAAGAGGTTAGACAAATGGGGGTCGCTCAGGGGCAAACAGTCAGGGCCGAGGCCTGCTGACCATCAAACGCATCTAAAGGCGGCTGGAGGAGTGCTGCTCCTCCACCCAGGCCACGAAGACGCCCAGCCTCAGCAGGAGGCAGTTACACAAGACGCCCAGCGCGCCCTGACAACGAGGAGCCGGACGACAGACAGACGAGGGGGCTGCCGCTCGCAAAGCCCATGAACAGTTCCCAGGAAATGATAATAAAGTCTAACCTTTTTTTTTTTCCTCTGTGCTTAGTCTGGCTTCCCTTCCTCCTGGGTGGCTGCGTGCGGAGGCCTCGCCCCCGGGCCGTGTGCAGGGAGGCTGCCCCCGGCTCTGAGATCTGGAGTCTTGAGCAGCGCATGCGCCCGACCTGCGAGAACTCCGCCCCCTCCGCTGCCCAGGACCCTATAAAGCAGCCCCGCCCACGGCCTGGCGGGCTGCCGGGAAAGCTTGTCCAGGTGGGACTGCTTCATTCTTTGATCAAAGAATAAAGCTTTCCTTTGTTTCTGAACTGAATTCAGTCGGCTTCTATTGGCCCGAACGACACTGGGCAGGAGGACCCTTGTTGGGGCCCAACTCCGAAGGGTCAGAACAAGCGGTCTACTTGCCTCCATTCTGACTTTTCCGTGCCCACAGCCTGAGTTCCTTCTCCAACCTTACTTTGCCAGCTCTGGTGTTTCATAATGATCTTCATAGTCCTCAGGACTGGGGGCAAAGGAGGTGAGGGGGTGAGGATAGGACGAGCGTGGATACAGATTGGTGACCCCCTCTTCCTGGAAACATTCTTCTGAGTGTATGCCCTGCCGGCAGCAGGTTATTCCGGGCTCCTGAGTCTATGGGGGTGTGATGGCGTTAATAACATCCCCTGTACCGAGTGGGCACAGATGGACAAAGTGGGCACCCAGGAAGCTGGAGAAAGGCGAGAGAGGCATTGGGTGGGTTCACAGGCTGAGCAAAGCACTTTGATGTGCTAGCGGTGTCTGGCATTAGCCTCTGACTGCGCGGTCCTTCTGGGGACCACGGCCGTGATCAAGGAACCAGTGGTGTTGGTGGAGGTGGTGGTGATAGTATTGCCAGTGGTGAGAATGACGCCTTTTAATGTCTTGCTTCTTTGCTATTTCTTCTTATGAATTCATTGTATACATTTTAAAAAATAGGTAAGAAAAAAAAGTGGGATCTCATCACTGAGCAACTTTGCTGGTATCTATAGAGCTTTTCCTATGGCTTGATTCTAGGTTCTGGGAATAGAGGAGAATGAAGGACTCCCTCCCTCCTGGAATTTATAAACAGATGAACAAATGGATCAGACATTTTCAGAAAGCGTTAAGGGCAACGAAGAAAATAAAATAAAGCATGGGAAGTAACTTCTTGGGAGTTCAGCTTAGAAGAGATGGTCATTATTCACATTTTCACGTGTGTGCTTTTTCAAGGTCTTTTTTCCCTCAGTATCTGCCCTCCTGATCTAACTATATATCATCTACCTGAAAATGGGATCATGATGTACATTCTGTATTGTAACCTTTTTTTTCACTTAATATACTGTGAACATCCTTTGGTTTCATTACTTATTCATCTGCATCTTTATTTTTATGGATGTAGAGCAATTATTCAGATAGGCTGTACTATACTTATGTGACCCTTATGACTGCACACAGGTTGCTTCCAGTGTGTTGAAGGCATGATGCCTCTGGAATCTGTCCTTTTCCTTCCATCATCACTGTCACCTCCCTGGCTCAAGCTTGCACTGACCCAGGTGGACACCTGACCCAAGCTGGGTCAATTAGAGCTTTTCCCTGGAATTTGAAAAACCAGAACGGAGGAGAGCAGCCTTGGGAAGGCCAGAAACCATACCGCCATCTGCGTTAAGAGGATGGCATGCAGGATAGCATATGGCTGATGCACAGACAGAAGAAAAGGGGAGGCACAGAGAGAAAGGGCCCCTGGTACCAGATGCATCAAAAGATCCAGACGCGGGCCTCCCTGGTGGCGCAGTGGTTAAGAGTCCGCCTGCCGATGCAGGGGATACGGGTTCGTGCCCCGGTCTGGGAGGATCCCATATGCCGCGGAGCGGCTGGGCCCGTGAGCCATGGCCGCTGGGCCTGCGCATCCGGAGCCTGTGCTCCGCAACGGGAGAGGCCACAACAGTGAGAGGCCCGCATACAGCAAAAAAAAAAAAAAAAAAAGATCCAGACGCATCTTTGTCCATACCATAGCTTGCTGTTTCAATCCTTCACTGTATTCCTTGAGGCAACAAATTTCTCTCTAGTCTAAGCGAGTCTGAGTTCTGTCGCTTGCAACCAACTTGCTGCAATTCTTGGAGCCTCAGCTTTCTCATTAAAAGTGACGATGATAACCCTCTCTTCATAGAATTGTTATATTTTAAAAAGATATTGCATACAAAGTGTTTAAGATAGCGCCTGGCATGTAAGTGCCCAATAATTGTTAACAATGATTATGATTTAAATCAGCACCCATGGTGCCTAGAGACAATGTGGGTGCTCACTGTAAGTCTGCTGAATAAGAAGAGAGTTTTGGCTCTTCTTTCAGCTCCGTCCAAGGCAGAAGGGTCATTCTTCATGACTTTAGTACCTCTCTGCCTTCTGTCCTTATTCGTCTCAGCCACGCCTCCTTCCCTGATGACAACCTGAGTTCTGAAGGTCCCTCACCATTTTCAGCCAGTTCTCACTGAAGCATCTCCCACCGTGGGGGCCTGAGACAGACGGCTTTATTCCATACTCCAAACAGAGCCTCACTTCACTCCATTTCCACTTGGCTCCAGCTGGTAGACACCCAGTACACAGCTCCAAGGCTTAATTGCATTCTGCTTGTATGTTGCCAAACACTAAAACCTTGTTGTTGGAGTTAAGTGTTTTGGGAAATGGGCTATACTATTTCCCCAACCGAGGCTTTGAAAAGCTGGAACTGCTGAATGAGCCGCCAGATCCAACCTTGGTCTCCGATTGGCGCACCTGTACTTGCCGGGGAGGACGTATCGAAACACTCACTGTGAGCTCTGTGAATGGACTTGGAAGATGCCCTGCTCCTGCAATGACATGACTGGCACATAGTAGGCTCTCAACTGTTACCATAATATAAACATCTTATGAATTATTCAAGACGTTAAAAGTATAATAGCAGCAAACACTTAAATCAGGGTCACACCGTGCCGGTGTTTTACGCTGTGTATACTAACTCAATGGTTCGCAAACTCTGCTGCACGTTAGAATCACCTGGGTAATTTTTTAAAGTCCTGATGCTCAGGCCATACCTTGCACCAGTGAAATCAGAATCTCTGGGCAGCAAGAGTTTTAAAAACTCTCCAGGTAATTCAAATGTGCAGTCAAGGGTGAGAATCAGTGAACAAACTCATTAAATCCTCACAGCAAGTTTATGAAGTACTGTGACTACCCACACTGTCTTATTGAGGACACGGAGGCACAACAGACAGGTTAAGTGACTTGCCCGAGGTCTCGCAGCTGATAAGTGTCAGAGTCAGGTTTGGAACCTGGCTATCTGGTCCCAGAGTCCACGCTTCTAATCCTGCAACAATACAACACTACACTGCATCCTACAGCAGAAGCCTGAGTTTCTCCCCCTTATTCTCTGTCCCCATCCCACTGCCCGGGGATGTCTCATCCTCTCCTGATTTCTCCTGGGTGTTTCCGAAGTCTCCTCCTTGGTCTTCTCACCTTCAGTCTCAAGCCCTCTCCTCCAACAGGATCACAATGTCTGCCACATGTGTAATTCTGAGTTTCCTATGGGTTACATTAAAAAAGTAAAACAAAAAATGGATAAACAAGGTCCTACAGTATAGCACAGGGAACTATATCAAATCTCCTGGGATAAACCATAATGCAAAAGAATATTTAAAAAAAAGATTGTAGGACTTCCCTGGTGGTCCAGTGGGTAAGACTCCGTGCTCCCAATGCAGGGGACCCAGGTTCGATTCCCGGTCAGAGAACTAGATCCCACATGCGTGCCGCAACTAAAGATCCTGCATGCTGCAACAAAGATCTTGCGTGTTGCAACTAAGACTGGCGCAGCCAAAATAAATAAATAAATAAATATTTTAAAAAAATGTATTCAGTATATATAACTGAGTCACTTTGCTGTACGGCAGAGACTGGCACGACGCTGTAAATCAACTTTACTTCAATAAAAAAAGAAAAAGTAAAACGAAAGATGAAGTTAATCTTAATACAATATTTTATTTAACTTAATATATCCCAGATATTACCCTTCTGACATGTAATCAACATTAAGACATATTAATGAGATATTCTACATTTCTTTTTTCATACTAAATGTTCAAAGTCCTGAGTATATTTTCAGTTACAGCACAGCTCAATTTGCACCAGCCTCATATCATGTGCTCAGTAGCCACAAGCAAGTAACGGCTACCATATTGGACAAGGTAGCTAAGGGCGTAGAGCTTAAGAGTGCTCATCACAAGAAAAAAAAAAAAAGTAACTGTGTGAGGTGACGATGGATGACATCTAGACTTACTGTGGTATATCAAATCATTACGTTGAATACCTAAAACTAATACAATGTTATATGTCAACTGTATCTCAAAAGACAATTAAAAACAGAAAAAAAGAAGCGGTATTGTAGTTTACTGGAAGACTGAGGATGAGAAGACAGTGATGCCTTGATGGACTGTTTCATACTGTGGAACTCTCCTCTCCTCTTGGGTTTCCTGGCTTGACTGATACCAGACCCGTACAGCCATTCTCAGTACAGACTGAGTGAAGGTTCCAGGCTCAAGCCACATCTAAATTACTAGTAATGCTTAAAATAGACTTTAGTTAAGATAACTCTAAGTTCCGATATTTTCTTCTTCCTAAGGGATCATCTAGTGCACGGCCACCCCTTCCAGCCCCTCACCCCACACTTTGGAGACCACGGAGCTGGGGACTTCACTTATCCAGCATCTCCTGTCACATACGGGAGGGTTGGCTCTGATCACAACCCCTACCTTACGTGTATTTATGCTCTTTTAAAGCTAAGTTGGCACTTTCACACCTGCTGCAAAGCTGAGTGATAAAACATCTGTGTTCCTAGTCTTCCCTTTGTGTCTTGATTGGTGCTGTGGGGTCTAACTCAGGATTTTCTCTTAGCTTTACCTGCACGACATATCTGATGTTAGTCTCTCCCACTACTGTCCCACCAGCCCTGTGAGAGGAAGGGCCCTGCTTCAGGGTTGTCTTGAATTTGGCCACACTCATACACGGATCCCTTTTCTCCTTTTAATTAGGAATCCTTTTGTTGCCAGTGAAGGAGACCAAACTGAATCTGGCTGAAGCAGGCTTTGTCCCCATGACTCAAAAGTTCAAAGGTCTGGCTAGATCCAGGTGCTCCCATGGTGTAACCAAGATTTGGTATCTCTCTCGCTGCATTCCTCAGCTTTGTTTTCCTCTCTTTATTGGCAGTGTCCGTGTGGTGGCTTCCACAAGCTGTAGGTTTATTTTGCCCTTATTGTCAATAATTCCAGCAGAAACCCCTTGTTCTCACCAGTTCCAACACAAGTTCAGGGGTTGACTTTTATTGGATTACTTTATATGTCCATCCCTCTGTTCCACTCTGGCCCATGGTCCAAATCTGTCCTGTAGTCTACCTTAGTGTGACCTCCAATCTCCAATCTCAGAAGGTTTTTACATTTTTAAAGGGCCACGTATATAAGAAGAATATGCAACAAATATGTACTATCTTCTCCTTTACAGAAAAAGCTTCTTCAGGGCGCATGGGGTTCTAAAAACTCTCATGATAACCACTCAGGTGGCTCAGTCAGAGCAGTGGAAGGTGGTCAGAGCAGGTGGTCACCTGGCATGGGCTTGGCATATAGTAGGTGCGCTCAATTATGATTCTGATGAAAATGCTCACAGCAAAAATATTTCTCCCTGAGAAATACTTTTTGAGCTTGGGAGCTGGGAGGTGATGTATTGCCTTCTCCTGGTCTTTAATCTATTTTAGTAGTAAAAGAGCTTCCTTTGTTTGAATAAATACTCCTTGCCTAAGCTGCTAATGCTTGCTTTCTTCCTTTTTGGCAGGTTTTATTTTGCTGCATGATGGAAGCATAATACTAATATATACCACTAGATGGAGCTACAACTCTTGAGGAATAGGCTTTCCCAGAAAGCGGCAAGCAGGAGGGTGGAGTAAGTCTTTTAATTCCAGCATCTCCCCTGCCCAAGACAGACAGACACGTTCTCGACTAGGCTCTGCCCCTTGCTGCCTATGTGACTGTTGGCAAATGACTGTAAGCGTTGGCATCCTTATTTGTAAAGTGGGGATTATAACAATGCCCACAACAAAGGGATGCTGTGATCATCAAGTAAGATGCAAACCGTAGAATGCAGAGTAAATGTAAGTTAATGAGACGCCAGGAAGCCCCATCATTAGAGCTATGCCTGGGACATGATTCCAAAAGCCAGATAACTTTCATGACGTTCTTGTCTCATACAGTCAGGGCTGGGGGGTTAGAGGACAGCCGCAGAAGGGAGGGAATTCAGAGTCGGCTGGACATGAGTACAGAACGCCTTTTGGAGGCTCCATTTCATCATCTGTAAAGCAGGTGAGCCCTGCCTTGCAAGATCACGAAGATGAAATGACACATGGCAGGCATTTTTCACAGTGTCTGGAGCAAAGCAGTCCCTCAGTCAATGCTAGGTTGTGAGTGGGCTGCTTGAAGCTTTTTGTGACCCTCAAGACCCTCCCTCTCCTCTCCTCTTCTAGCCTCTCCTCCCACTTCCTGCTTTAACAAGCATGGCCCATAGGATGTTGGTGTCATGTTTCTATCCCTAGTGCTACCCTGTCTCCTGAGTTTTAAGTCCCCCAACCCGACTGATCCACAAGCATCTCCCACTCAATATGCTCAAAACAGAACTCCTTACCTTCTTGTTCTGAACCTTTTCTTCCTCTCCTCCTGGTACATTAAAGGCATCATCCTCCACCCAGTGCTCTGAGCCGAAAAACCGGACACGATTCCTGACATTCCTGTCTTCTGTCCACTTGTAACACACCACGCCAACATCTGCTGATTCCACCGTTTAAATACCCTTCTAATATCTCCCCCCAACCACTGCCAACCAGTCGCTGCCGTAGCCTTATCTCAGTGCCCTTCTCCCTGCCTTGTCCTCACACAGGGGTCTTTTTTTTTTCTGAATGCAAATCTGATTATTCCCCTGCTGAAAATCCTTCCATGGCGCCCCATAGCCTAGAAGGCATCTAAAAATCTGGCTTCCACCTCCCGCCCCAGACTTCCTCTCTTCCCACCCCCTGCTCTGCGCTACCAACCCGACCTTACAGTCCAGCCAGACGCGTGTTATTCTGGCTCCTCAGATGACATTAAGCTTCTTTTTGCCTCTAGGCCTTTGCCCTCCTCCTTTCTTCTCTGCCCCCCCACCCCAATTCTTACTTAATACAGAGAAGTTTAGGATCTCTTAACTTTGCAGACTCCTGACAGACTGCATCTCACCTTTATACCCTAATGGCTGTCACAGAGTCACACTAAACAAAGGGTATCAGTGTGGATGTCATGCAGTCCCTCTGCCCTCCCCATCAGCCTTTGCTGACTCCATGTAAACTGTCTGTCTCCATGTACACTCTCGAGATCAGGAGCCTTGTCTGCTCTACCCTCAGAACCCAGAACTTGGTTGATGCATGTTGAGCTCTTGATAAATATTCATTGAATGAATGAGTAAATAACTGAATAGGTGAACGGATGAGATATTTCTTAGACAGAAAAATGGTTCCAGTTCAACTCTCTTCCTTTCCACCCCTTCTGGGTCATGGAGAGATGCTGGGCTCCAGCCTATATGAGTGTTCTGAGAATCGGGGCATAACCGCAAATCAAGTCCAGTTGTTTCATTGTTAATTCAGCTTGGCCATCAGTGACAGAGTTAAAATGACTACAGGTCCTATAACTTAGTGAGAATGTAGGGAAGCAGATCAAGATGAGAAAAGAGGTTAAATGGCAAAGAGCCCACATACATTTGGAGATGACAGGAAGTTAAGCTTCCTTGTACAACCAAAACCAGCACAAGATGTTACAAGGACTCTTAAGAATGAGATTTTCTGGCACACTATTTGCCTTGTTGGGAAATGCCCCATCCATCCACCCATCCACCCATCCATCCATCCACCCACCCACCCATCTCTATCCAGGACAGTATATACAAAGCTGAGAAATACACTCTAGCTCCAATGGTGTGAAATGGGGATAACGTTAGTACCTACTTAACCAAGTAATTGTGAGATTTAAATGATATTATTAGGTAATAATATCACCCAGCACTGGGCCTGTTGTATAACAAAAACTCAATAAATGATAACTGTATGTTATTATTAGGATCTGAATACCACGCCCAAATTCCACAGCTCCAACTTTTTCCCAGCCGAACATCAAACATTCAACTCAATTTTATTATCTAGAATTTGAGGAGGAGAAATAGAGTAAAGGATTCTGGAGAGGGAGCAGGTAGAGGCAGGCTAGACCAGTGAGGAACGGAGGCTGGGAGACTGAGGCTGGGGTGTGAAGTAGAAGGGAGTTCCCACCTGGAAGGAGCTCCCTCTAGAATGTTGGCAGAGTCATCTGGTCTCCAGATGATCCTCCTAGGTCATAATGAGTATCCATGAGAGTAGGTAGGAAACAGGAACACAGTGTAGACAGCCTTCCTCCACTGGGATCGCTGGTCAACCCAGGCCCACTACATCCGGGCACTGTGGGACCGGATGGGGACGTTGATTCGGTCCTGCAGCCAGTTGATATAATCCTCTTGAGGCATGTGGATGATGTGTTCTCGCACAAACTGAGGGGCAGACACAGTAACAGCCTCAGATTTGGTCTGAAAGCTAGACTCCATGCCCCCGCCCTCCCCAACAAGATCCTGGAAGATTTGTGATTGAGGCTGTGGCCCCAGGATACTTCCAACCCTTCAGGCATTCAAAATGCTTGGAGCATCATGCTGGGGATGGTTCTCTCAAGAAAAGGGTCTCTTTCCAGCTTCCCGGTTCAGCAGGCTAATGTTAAGTCCCTTATTGTGTCACCATTGACCCCAAGAAGTTTGGGGAGAACAGGAAAACCCAGTTGTCTGCATTTTTCTTTCTTTTCTACTCCTGAATATCTTTCTAAAAAGTAATTTGACCCTAAACATTTTTTTGGGTTCATAGGCCTCCTTCGAGAACTGAGGACAACTATGGGCTTGCTTCCAGGAAAGGGTTAAGACACAAAACATAGAGTTTCATGTAGATTCCAGGTTGAGAGACTCCCACATCCAGGTTAAGAGAAGTTCTGTGATGTCCTCACTGGGAGAAGAGCAGGCTAACTTTTCTTAGCTAGGGCCATGAACTCAGCTCAGAGAAAGGGGAGCATCCAGGCCCCCTCCCCTCTTACCCACTCAGCGATTGCCTTTTCCACGGCCTCCACAATTGGCAGGGGGAATGCAGACCCCATAACTGGACAGATGCCCCAGACTTAGTTTTGGAGTAGCCTGCCAGTGCCTCTCCCGAAAGAGCTTCCCAGGATGCGGGAAGTAGAGTCTGGGCAGATGAACTTGTCCACAGGGGCATCCTCCCTCCCCCACTCCTGACCTTGCACCCATATACACAACCCAGGTCAGCCTGTGGAAGGGCCAACCTCTCATGAAAACACTGAAAGGCCTGAGAATGCTACCACTTGAGTCACTTCTTCATCTTGAGGCACTGAAAGCCCTATTAAAATGGACATGTGCCATCAGATAAAACTAAGGCAGTGACCCCACGGACACCTGTTAATACCTTAGTGTGGGCCCTCCCCCTCCCCCATCTGCTGACCCCTTTTGATGCCCTAAGGGAACTAGGAACTTCTAGGGTGGGTGGGGAAGGTGAGCCACTACTGCAAACCCTTCAGTGGCTCCTCAGCACCCTCCAGAGAAAGACCTAGACCCTTAACTTGACCATCAGAGATGTGCACAGACTGACCTCTTCAGTCCCCTTGGAACTGTGCGTCTTCCTGCTCTCTGCCTCCCAAACCCATTGACTGCCGCTGGACAGGTCAAGTCTTGTCCTGCTTCGGGGCCTCTGCACCAGCTGTTCCCTCTTCCTGACCTGCTCTTTCCCCTTCTCTTCATGGAACTGCCTCTACATTGTTCAGATCTCAGCTTTAAAGTCATCTTCCCCAGTGGCTCTAGTTACGATAAGCCTCCTCTACATTTACCTTAAATCAGGGCTCCTCAAACTTTATTGTCCATACAAGTCACCTGGCATCTCATTGAAATGTAGATCCTGAGCTGGTTGGATATGCTTTGGAGCCTGAGATTCTGCATTCCTAATGAGTGCCCATGTGAGGTCCATGGACCACAATTTTAAGTTGCCAGATTTAGAGTGCTCCTTTTTATGATTGCCAGTTATTGTAGTCACATGTCCATTTATTTATGTCTCTCCAAAACCTCCAAGTTTCCAGGGGGCACCGTGTACACAGCATATAATGTCCCCCGGAGTTGAACAACCAAGGTCACGTGACAACACCTCTCCTATTAGATGATGAGTGCCATGAAGGCCTTTATGTCTTTTTAAAACTTTAAAAACTTAAACAGTGCCTGGATGTTGAGAGAGGAATGAATGAGTGTGCCGGAGGCACCGTGAGGGGGAAGGAAGTGGTCAGTACCTCGATAGCCACCGCGATGTCCGGAGAGCACAGCTCCCAGACCCTCATGTCCTGTAGCACCTTCAAGAAAACATGCGGCCGGATCCTCAGGTCCCGATTTTCCCCAAACTTCTGCAGTTTCGCCAGGATCTTTTTGGCAGGGTGGAAATTCTTCAGATCCTCAGGGAGTTTGGACAGCAGGTCAAAGTACCTTCAGTTCCAAGAGGAGAGGGTCAGTTAGGAAACTGCTGGGAGATGGGTCTGGGCACCCCAGGGACCCCATCTCCACTATCTCTTTCACTCACGTGATGTCTCCAGGGCAGCATCGGTCTTTATCTGGGGGACTTTCCTCCCCCCTTCAATGTAAAGTGCCCACAGATCAGGCAAGTCTTTATTTTTATGGATAGTAAGAGCTGGAGCATGATTTGCATCGCATTAAAAAAATTAAGGGCATGCTTTAAAGTGACGCATGTATGATTTTTCTACCAAGCAGACAATATGAAAAGTTAGAAGAAAGGAAGAATGCTGGTATTCTGAAGCTTCTCTCTGTTTTTTTTAAGGTTTTATTATTTATTTTTTTAAACATCTTTATTGGAGTATAATTGCTTTACAATGGTGTGTCAGCTTCTGCTTTATAACAAAGTGAATCAGTTATACATATACATATGTCCCCATATCTCTTCCCTCTTGCATCTCCCTCCCTCCCACCTTCCCTATCCCACCCCTCTAGGTGGTCACAAAGCACCGAGCTGATCTCCCTGTGCTATGCGGCTGTGAAGCTTCTCTTTTGAGAGTTAATCAAGCAAGGGAGGACACAGACACATCTGTGGGATACCTTCTAGGATGCAAGAGGCTCTCACACACAAGGCGCTGGTTGTGTGTGTGTGTGTGTGTGTGTGTGTGTGTGTGTGTGTTTTCCCTGATAACGAGTAAGCAGGAGTCACAGCTTTGTGTATTTCAAGAATCTCTATTAATTTGATGACAGCATGTCAAGGTAGTCTGGGAATCCATCCTTGAGATGGTGGGAACGAGGTAGGTTCTAAGCTGGGGGTTCAGGTGCGGGTGACGGCAGCAGTGGTATCTTTCCCTGATTGCAGAAGAAGTTGAAGAACTTGATCCTCCATCATACATTCCGGCTGCTCATATTGCTTTACATTTGTGATATATATTTATATACTTATTCATGTCTCTTTGTAAGCTCCCACTCTGCATTATTAAAATCGTTGAAGGGATTCTGGGTACATTTTTAGGCTTTCCCATCTTACTCGTAGATCTTGATTTACTCACCCTGATAGGATGGAGCTTTGGGAAATCAGACTCCACTTTTTTATTGCTGCTAAGCATAGAGACAGGTCAGACAGAGGTTTAAATGCTAACATTTCCTTGTTTGTAAAGTGGGGGGTTAATATGTACCCTTCAGGAGTTTTGTGGGGAATAAAATAGATAATTTATGAAAATTGCTTACGAGAGTGTCTGCCATCCAGTAATCACTCAATTCACATTGCTTTTTGTTGTACTTATTATTACCCCTGTGCTGGGGCACAGGGGTCCTGGGATATGCCTGTCTGGCTTTGTATCTTTAAGAGTTAAATTATTTGGAAGAATATAGTTCTCCCCCCATAGACCTCAGAATCTGCAGAATTTTCAGGTTGGTTTGCCTCTTCTACCTCTCTTATAGGAGATAGCTTGGATACGACTTCCATATTTGCAAGCGGAATCAAACAAGGTAAATATGGAGAACACAGCTGGGTAGATTATCTGCAGTTCAGGAACTGAGGGGTTCTTGCCTGGCTGTACTCTGGATATAGCCTGGTTTGGCGGCGGGGTGGTACTGGTGGCCAAGGACAGTTCTGGAGTGATGCCTCTCTGTGTCTTGAAGGATAATGGGATCAAATGGAATTTTGTAACACCACTGCCCCCTTCACCCACTTCAGGGACTGTCTTATCTGGCTCTCAGGATCTTTACCAGTGGTCTGCAATTTCTTCTTCATCTCCTTTTGCCATGGAGATGTGGTGTCTCATTTTTGCTACATCCTTTTGGAAATTTGAGACAAGGTCCAAAGAATGGAACATCTGGAGACCTCTTTCTTCTTGGCGCCTGCGTCACAGGTTGTATGAGAAAGAGGAAGAAGAATCAGATACCCTTCTCCTTTGACCAGCCTAGCTGCCCTTTGAGATCTGAGTTAAACACCTTTTCCTTCTTGCGGTCCTTCTTAACCCTCTCAGCCACTCTAATGTACAAGCTGGCTTTGGGCACAAGAGCAGACAGCTCTCTCCGAGGTCCTGAAAGGCTCAAGTCTCGCTAAATCCGGTCACTTTTTAATCAGCCCTCATTCTCTCCCTACTTTTGATTGTATTTACACGGCTTTCTCATCTGTAAAATGAAGGATAATAATGATTCCTGGATCCCAGTGGTGATGAGGAAATGACAATGTGTGTACAGTGCTGTGCTTAATGTCAGACACACAGTAGGTGTTTAACTCATGCTGGTTCCTTTCTTCCCCATTCCCTTTATCATTTGGTGTATATGTCCTATCTCTCCACAGAGACTATATTATAAATATAACCATGTCCTCACCTATATATTATGAATTTCAACAGCTTCCCACTTACTCAGAGCAAAGTCCTCTGAGTGACTTACCCTCCAAGGCGCTGGATTATTCAGCCCCTACGTCATCTTCCAGCTTTACCTCTATCCTTTCCACCCCTTTCCTCCCAGCATTTTATGGTTTGGCTCATGAACAAAGTCTCTGAGATAAAGTTCAACCTCCACAGCTGGGTTAGGAAGGCCTCTTACATCTGGCCTCTGTCTATCTCTCCGCTTACCTTGTAAACAACCTAAGCCCCAGCACACCTGACTACTGGCAGTTCATGGCCCACTGTGCCCATTCTTGCCTCTGGGACTTTGCTGTTGCTTTTCCCTGGAACTCTCTTCCCTCCTACTGTTCCTGTGTGACAGTTTAGGTTTGAATTCCACCTTTACTATGAATACTTAACCCCTGCATGGCCATCGACAAGAGACATCTTTGAGCCCACTTTTCTCATCTGTAAAATGGGTCTAATAATAGCACCTACCCCACAGGACTGTTGTGAGGCCCAAGTAGTAAAAACAAAGCTCTTACACCCATGTCTGGTACATAGTAAGTGCCCTGGAAATATCACCTCTTTTTATGAAGCTGAAAATATGGTTCCCTCCAGGAAGACCTTTCTGATTTCCCTTGAACCTTTCTGTGTTCCCTTAGCCCCCTCCTTATTCCCATGCTGGCCCTCATCACCCTGTGTGGTAATCGCCTCTTTATTTGTCTGTCTCCCTCACTAGACTGGGAGCTCTCAGAAGGTAGGGGCAAGTCAACTTTGGACGTGTGGCCCAGAGCAGCTGGTCCCTCCACCCTGAGAGGGTGAGAGGGCAAAGGGTCATCATGACACCTTCGCTGAATGGATGAGTTCATTGGGGTAAAAACAGTCACCGCAGTCAAGGGGTCAGGTGGGAAGGGAGGCAGTGACTGGCTTGTTAGAATAGAAAAGAAAAGCTCCCAGTTGTCTGCTGCTGCTCGGCAAGTCAAGCTCCAAGTCTCAATCATGACATTTATGGCTGTGCGTGACGCAGAGCTCACCTACCACCTCTTCCTCCTCTTCAAATGTTCCATGTCCCTTCCTACCTTGGGAGTTTGTATGTACTTTTCCTGCTGCCTGGAATGTCTTTCCACCTTCTCACCAAACCACCAGCTCCTCTTCATCTGTCAGCGCTCAGCCTTAACCTCACCTCCTTAGAGAGGTCTTCCTGGATTATCCAACCTGCATTAGGACCCCATGGTTTCTCTCTCTCTCCGAGAACCCTGTTCTCCTACTGTATGGCAATGATCATAATTTGTACCTATAAATTTATCAATTCAGTTATTTTGTCTCTGCCCATATTTTCCAGGAGACTACAAGCTCCCTGAGGGCAGGGAACAGGTCCTTCTTGTTCCCTGTTATAACCCCAACTCCCAGCATCTGTGGGTTCAGATAAGTGCCAGATGAATGTCCTTTGAGTGAATGGATATATGTGTGCCCTTACTTCATGAGGATTTCCATCTTGTCCTGTAGACAGAGGCCAGCCTCCTGGGCCACACTGCTAAACTTGGCCCTCATGGCGTTACACACACCACTCTTGCAGTGGATGATGTCACGGTTGGCACGGCTGTGGACATAGATGAGAGGGGCTTGGGGGACGGAGCCCAGGGGACAGACCCGCGAGGCTGGCCTCCCCGGGCCCCAAGGTGCTCTGCAATCACACCCACCCAGGTTCTCCACCCTCACTGGAGCCTCCTTCAGCACTCCCCCGGAGGTAGGAAAGATAGATCTTCCCGAAAACATCAGGCTGGTGGGTCAGGCCTTATTAAATGAGCCCACAGAGAGACATCTGGTCTCTTCAGCCCAACAAGTGTTAAGTGTGATGGAGCTGGGAGATTCAGGTTCAAACTCCCGTACCACCATCTTTTAGCCGTGTGGCCTCTGGCGAGACATTTCACCTGGCCAGGCTTCAGTCTGTTCCTCTGTAGAATGGGATAGGACCCCTGGCTCATAGGATTGGTTTTGAGGAATAAGCAAGATAATGAATACAGAACGCTTTGCCCAGCGCCAAGCATGAAGCAAGAACTTGTTGCTGTTGTCTGTCTGGTTGCTCAGCATGTTGGCCACGAGCCCCTTGCCCCGGGAGTCCTTTGTCCTTCAGGTGTGTCTATGGCTTCAGGGAACCTGGTGTGCACCGGGTTATTTCTCCACCCCTGGGAAGATGGAGAGTTGCCACGGTCCCTCTTGCCTGGCATCTCCCGCTGCCCAGCTGGCCTACCTTTTAGACTTCTTCTGGAGCACCTGGGAGTGGCTGTCTCCACTTGTACTGCCAGATCTGTCACTGAAACACAAAGGTTGGTTTCAAGTTGCCTGGAGCCTTATTTTTCCAGAAAGAGTGACTTCAGGGCCCCCATGACACCTGCTGGCCGCCAGGATTCAGGTGAGGGCGGTGGTTCTAATCGAGGCATCAGAAAGAGAACACGGTGTGCATTTCCCCCGCGTCTTGGCCTTTACTCCTACCGGACACACTGCCTGGACAGTCCTCGTTTCTTCTCTACCTGCTCAAATCCCGCCCTGTCTCCTGGCCTAGAGCACGCTCTGCCTGCTCTGACTCTCCAAGTCCAACTGTGGCCTCTTGCCTCTGCATATTGTTGGGAGGACACATTTTCTGGATCCCAGCTTCATCTGTATAAAATCGGTCTCTCCATCTGGAGGACAGGCTCATTTTGGACCCTCCCATCCTCCTCTCTACACTTGTCAGCACACTTACCCTGGGGCCGAGTGCAGACCTGCTGAGGGGAGGGTCGAGTCCTCCTGGGCACATTGTCTGTGGTGTTCCCGGCCCCAGGCCGCCTCTTCATTCAAGGCTTCTCTTCTCTAAACTGGACCCTGGTGCTGAGCACCCACTGCACTCAACTTTGGAGGCAGGCAGAGCTGGGTTCAGAGCCCAACGCTGGCACTGCCTTCTCCCAGGCTGTGGATAAGCACCTCTGCTCTGGATCGTCAGTTTCCTCATCTGTGATCAGTCAACTCCTGGTGTCATTTGACCCTTCCTAGGTGGGGCTGGGGTGGTGGTGAATTCCTTAGGCAGCTGCTCCGTCCTGTGGCTTTGCCTGGCTAGGGTCCCTAGATGGGGGTGAAGGTCTCTGCCCCTGCCCATCCCCCCATACCTTCTTCCAGGTCCTCCTCAGTGGCCTGGGCCTTCAGCATCAGTGTCCAGCATCTCCTCTCACACGCTGCCTCCCTTTGTTTCTCTAAACATTTGAGAAACTGACTTGACTGCTTTATCTGTGTGACTCTAGAGGGTAAGACTGTTTTTCTTATCCCTATGATGTGCGGCTAACCCTTCCCTTCCAGCCCTGTGGCAGGCGGGGCTTCTTCAGGCCATTTCCCAGACCACTCCCCATAGGAAAGGGCCCGGCCTTTGCTGCTTCTCCCAGAGGCTCATTGGACTAGACCTAGAGACCTCAGGTCTGGCAGGTGATGGAGCAAGCCCTATCCCACCTTGCTGGGAAGCAGAGCCCTAGTAATAATACCCAGAAGGCCATGTGTTTGGATTCCACCCAGCTGCCCCAACCTCTGCTGCTGAATTTGTTGGGGGAGCAGGCTGGCTTTGACCTTCCTCCTGTAGACGGCTCTCTTCTAGGGCTGATAGTGTGACTTGGCGGGGAGGCAGGAGAGGAAGGAAGCAGTGTTATTAGCTGTGATAAACAAACAAGCAAACAACAACAAAAGACCCTTCTGCCTGTCTCAGTCTCCCCTCTCCTTGGCCCTCCTTGAGTTTCAGCCATACTGGTCTTTGCTCAGTGCCTCTAAGCTTCCTCCTGCCTCAGACCCTTTGCACATGCTATTCCCTCTGCTCAGAACACTATCCCTACTATTCCTTCTAGAGCAGGGACCATAGGCTCTACAGGGGGAAGGGCATAGGAATCACCTGGAGAGATTGCTCAGAATGAGAATGCAGATTCCAGATCCCAGCTTTCCCAGCCATAGGCTAGCTAATTCTTCTTTTTTCCTTCAGGTCTCAGCTTAAATGTCAAACTCAGCCTTGGTTAGAACCCTGGTGCTCAACATTCACCAAATCCTCCATAATCGTCCTTCAGAATGCCTTCCACAGTCATGATTATACAGCTACCTCTGTGGGGTCATTTGATAAATGCATGACTCTTCCATTAGAACAGCAGTTCTCAACCATGAGCAGGATGCAAGGAGTCCATGAATGCGGATGGAAAACAACAGCTTACCTCTTTACCCAGCCTTTCATAGAAATGGAAATCACCATTTTTACACATCACGTTAAAATTGTGGGAGCTATTTTGAAAGATCATTTACACTTGACACTAATCCAAAATTACAGTAGTTATTAGACCTGCTGCTAAGTCTTATTGTATAAGGTATTGCTAAAGAAGCTCATAGACGACTATATATCTCACGTTTGGTTGTAATATTGTAATCGATATTACTACAGATTTCTTTGTAAACCTTTGTCATTTACAGTCTGCATTTGAAAGCATTTTTTTCTGAAAGGAGTCTGTAAGCTTCCTCGGAGGGTCAAAGAATCTATGACACAAAAGGACTTATGACCCCAGACCAGACAGTGGGATCCACCCATGTGGTCAGACTGCTTCTGTCTTGTTTGCTGCTGAATCTCTAAAGAGCTGAGCACAGTTCCTGGCATACAGCGGGGACTGAGGAATATTCTATAGATGAATAAATGAATTGGGGGCAGACCTTTACCTCTCCCATTACAAGTCACCCAAGTAACAAGGGAAGAGGTAGTTCTGTAACATACCCTCCCCGCTTCACCCCTCCACTACTAGAAGATTGTAACTTCATGGTATATGATTATTGGGGAGAAACGGCTGAATACTCACCCCCCCAAGACCTGGGAGTTAAGGAACTTATTTCCAGGGAATAAGGAAGAAGATCCCCCTCCCTGCCCCACTTTCCACAGTCTGGTGAGGGGCATCTCTGCAACGCCACCCATAACTGTGCGGTGCCTCCTGACCCACCTGCTAGGGCCCCAGGCCTTCCTACCTTGATTTGCGGGTGGTCTGAATGTCTTTATGGGCAGAATCACTCTTGTTTTGTCTGAGCATTGACAGGACACTGCAAAGCAAGATGAGTCACTTAATAAGGCGCTGAACAAATGATGCTCCCCAAGGCACTAGATATCTGTGGGAGTATGGAGAGTTCTCCTTCTAGAGCAGGGATCCTAGGCTCTACAGGAGGGCATGAATCACCTGGGAAAATTGCTCAGAACAAGAATGCAGATTCCTGAGCCACACTCCCAGAGATTTGGATACATCAGGCCTGGAGTGGGACCTCAGAAGCTGCATTTAAAACCACACACACACACACACACACACACAGACTTCTGATGCAGGTGTGCAGAGAGCATACTTTGAAAACCTTAGCATTTCCTGGCATACCATGAAATAATGCCTGCTTGAAGTGCCTGTTAAAAAATGTGGTTTCCTCTAAGGAGTCTGATTCAGTGGGTCTGGGATGAAGACCAGAAATTTGTAGTTTTCACAAGCATCCCAGCTGATTCTGACCTTCAGGGACATTTGTAAAATACTGCTAGAGGATTTTAAGAAAAGGTCATCTTCCTAGGTGATGCTATGGTCTGAATATTTATGGCCCCCCAAATTCATCCCAAGAGGATGCTGTTAGGAGGTGGTGGCCTTTAGGAGGTGATTAGATCATGAGGGTGGAACCCTAATGACTGGAATTGAAGCCCTTATAAAACAGACCCTTGAGAACTAGCTGGTTCTTTCTACACTTGAGGACACAGTGAGAAGGCAGCCGTCTATGAGGAAGAGGGTCCGTGCTGGACGCTGACCCGCTGGCACCTCGAGCTCAGACTTTCCATCCTCCAGAAACTGTGCGAAATAAATGTCTCTTGTTTACAAGCCACTCAGTTATGGGATTTTTATTATACCAGCCCAAATGCCCTAAGACAGGTGACCAGAGGGCGGTCTGGCCCTTGAGGCTGAGGGCTGGGAGAGAAGGCTTTCAGGGGTTCCTAAAACCCCCAGAATTCTACGTCAGGCTTGATGGGAGCAGACTTGCTGTCTAACGTGAAATAGGAATCTACATTTTTTAAGTGAGGAGGGCAAAAGAAAATCTGCAGCTTCCCCTAACTGTCTCTGGGCAGCTCCACAGAGAAGCCTTCAGTATTTGCTGCCTTAGCAAGGGATTAGGGAGATTTTTCTCCCGGAGGAATTGCAGAGGATGGGAAATTTCAACAGGTTCCTGTACCATAACCACGGTTATGTTATCATTAAAGTGAATGCAGAGGCCACCTGATGAGCTCTGTGAGAACCAGGTTCTTGTGTGGTTTTGTCTTTGAGGACCTGAAGCAGGTCACTCCTGGCCATCCTTCTCCAGCTATGAGATGGGACCATGGTGCTGGGTACTGGTTAATCAACCTGTCCCAGCGAGTGGTTGCACAGGTTCCATAGGATGCTGTATGTGAAACAAAAGTAACAACCACCACCACCAGTCACCAATTTTTGTTTGCTTACACTATGCTAGGCACATGCTAATATGTTAAATGCATTATCTCTCTAAATGCTTCAAATGACTTAGTGATGTAGACATTATGTCTACAACAATAAAAACACTTTACTAGGAAATTATCATTTAATTCTCATTACAGCCCTTTGGGATAGGTTGTTAATGAGCCTCATTTTACAGAATTGGAATCGGGCTCAGAGAGGTGAAGCAACTTGCTCAACAGCACACAGCAATTACATCAACGGACATGGAGGTTGACCCTAGTCTACTTGGTACCACTGCCAGTGCTTTGATGAAACATAATCTCATGTTACAGAGGAGAAAGCTGAGGTTTAGAGAAAGGCTGAGGGACTCGTTCAAAGGCACTAGGTCTTGAACCTATGTCGGTCTGACTCCAAAGCCAGTATTCATGGCGTGAGTTCTTGCAAAGGAAGGAGCCTCTTGGAGCTGATGCTTCATCACTGTCATCTGTCTTTAACGCTGATAAATCAGGCGCAGCGACCGGGGCCTTAAGGGCCAACATTGTCTCTGAGAGGCTTCAACGCCACCCTCCAGAGCCCCGATGTGAGTTGAGACGGCAGCAGCCAATTCATCATTAACAAGCAGAGGCGGGTGCGATGCACGTGAACGTGCTTGGAGAACCGTAATTACGGTAATAACAATAACCGGTAAGTCACAGCCGGCATCTCAGGAGGCTGAAGGCGATGATGAACCTCTCCAGTGCCTCATGTATTCTCAGGAAGTCATCTGCTTACTCTGAGGGGTCCACACTTGGAAAGGGAACTTCGGCTCTAGCCTGAGTGCTCTCTGAGGCTTTTAGTGGTCAGGAGTCTAGTGGACAGGGCTTTCCGCCAGAAGGAGGACACCTCAGGTTCAAGTCTGACTCTCTGAACCAATTACATTGGTTGCCGGCTTGAAACTTCAAAGGATTCTTTTTGTTCCTAGGATAGAAATCAGAATCCTAGAGGTGGCTCCCAAGGTCCCCAGACAGACTTATATCTCTGCCCATCCCATGTGGGAAGCATTTCAGTTCCTTGGAGGTGCTACACTCCCTTTTGACCATGTTTGCCCATGTGCTGTCTGTAGTATTCACTCCCCTTGCTGGCTCTCCCGGCTGCCCCCCAACGACTTTGGCCGGTGAGCTCTTTTTCATGCTTCATCCAGAATCTCAGCTTAAAGTTTCTTCTTTGGAGGGAACGTCTCTCATCCCCATCCCCATCCCAGACTAGATCAGATGCCCCTATTATGTCCTCTCACAGGTCTGAGCTTTTCTTTCATAACACTTCCCGCAATAATTAGTACGGTTCATCCATATGCATAAATACTCACTAAAGAATGAATGAATCATCTTTGGGTTCCTGGGAAGCAGTGGAGTGGATAAGAGAACAGTTTCTGGAACACGGAAGGTCTGGATGCGAGTGGCGGCCTTACCATGCGTTAGCCTCTCTCAGCCTCATGTCCTTATTTGTAAAATAAAGACAACAGTACCTACCTTGGAGGGTTGTTGGAAGAACTCAGGGAGGTGATACACGTGAGCAAAGTACACGGTTTGGCACCTGTCACAGAGGAAATGCTCAACCATTGGGAACTGCTGTCCTTTATGTTATCACTAGGATGCTGACATCCTTTATTTGCCCAGGTGTCAAAAGCACATACCTGGCCGCTTGTTTCTGCATCCCATCTGCCGTCGTGACTGTTCTCTGAGCCTCTTCCCGAACCACCTCCAGGAGCTTCTGCAGATCTGATGGGAACACAAGAGGTCACTGTCTGCAGGGTGCTCATGAGACGGGACTGCGCAGGTCACGGCCCAGCCCCCCAGGCCGATATCGCCTCTGCTTTGGCGTACTGGGGAGCCGGAGAAGGATGTGCCCGGGGTCTAGAAGTCTGCGGGCTGTACACGTGCCTCCTCTGCTTCCAACCAGTGACTGGCCATCTCCTTCGGGACGACAGCTGAATTCCTCCCCATGGCCTGTGAGGCCTTGGGGGTCTTGGCTGCTCTTTCTATTTCCTGTTTCACCTCATTCCTCCTGGCCGCAGCCCCCCTCCACCCCACCCTTCAACATTCTTCTGTAGCCTGAGAGAACTGTTTCCAATTCCAAGAAGAAATCAACTTGTCTGGGAAAACCCTCTCTGATCCCAGAGACCTGAAGTTCCAAACTGGTGATCCACAGGCTGACTCTAGCTCGTAAATGTGTTTGATTTGATTTGATGTAGATGCTCAAACTTTTCAAAACTGGAAGTTTTCACATTACAAATCTGGGCCTCCAGTTTCCCTGGAAAAGACTCTGAGGTGGGGCTCATCCCGTGCTGATGGGGCCCTTTAGACCTTCCAGTGCATCCTCCAGCTCCCCATGGCCCCCCCAACTCCTCACTGCTTTAGTTGACTTGTATATTCATACTTCACATTGTTGCTTTTTACACAATGTAGAGATATCTCTTTGTGCCTGACTATTATGTGTTGACTTGTGTCCTCCCAAAAGATAATGTTCAAGTCCTAATCCTCAGCACCTCAGAATGTGAATTATTCATATTCTTATTTAGAAATAGGGTGGCTACAGGTGTAACTAAGATGAGGTCATACCGGAGTAGGATGGGCCCTCAATCCAGTATGACTGGTGTCCTTGTAATAAGGGGGGAGAGACACAAAGGGAGAAGATGGCCATGTGAATGCAGAGGCAGAGACTGGACTGCTGATGTGTCTACAAGCCAAAATGCCAAGGCTTACCAACAACTACCAGAAGCTAGAAAAGGCAAGGAAGGGCTCTCCCGTACAGATTTCAGAAGAAGCATAGCCCTGCTGACACCTCGATCTGGAGTCTAACCTCTAGCACAATGAGACAATAAATTCCTATTGTTTTAAGGCAGGAAATGTACTTTGTTAAGGCAGCCCTGGGAATCTAACACATGGACACTCTTAAAAGTTGGAAAATAATATATATTTGTAGTAAGCTAGGTGCTTCAAGAAAAGTGGGAGAGTGGAGGCCCTAAGTGTTTTGTACAAATACAGATGGGCAAGCAGTTGGCACCCTGCTTGTCATACAGGCGTCTCTGTCAATATTTGCTAAATAAATAAGTAAACGACTAACGAGAAAAAAAAAGCAGGAAGGGTTTGGGAGACTATGAGCTAGATTTGGAATATCAATGAAGGAAGACAATGCCAACATGGACACTTCTCACTCTTTAGTAGGCGCCTGCAGTCGGCTCAAGGTCAAGTCTCAAAAGCCATACCTGGAAGGGTGAAGCCAGTGCTTCCCAGGGCCATTTGTGTCCAACCTTGTTTGTGAATGCAGTCACTGGGTGCTAGGGGAAGGGTGCTCCCCTCGGTGACCCGGGAGCCATCTAGGCTGTGATAAACGTCAACACTGAGCCATTTTCCACTCCACCTTCCCATTCTCAAGTACTGATAGTTTGTCTTCCTAGTAACTGGTGGGCATGATTCCATTTGAATCTGAATTTGAATTCCATCTGGATCTGATCTTCATTTGTGTCTTGTCCTGCCCACCTTCCCTACTGCCACGCATCCCAGAATCCTTGGGGTGTGTCCAGAAGCCTATTAATGAGGGAGCTCTGGATGCTTCCTCCACTTTCTTCCCTTCTTTTGGCATGCACCATCTGACCACTCCCCCACTCCTGCCCCTACCCGAGGCAAACCAGCCTAGTGGGTGGATACCAGCAAATGAGCCCAGTGACCTGGCACATGGGGCGGCTCTCCTAGAGAATCCCCTGTAAGGCTGCATATGCCATTGAATGCACCAAAGGTTTTTTTCTGCTTGCCAATACCTCTGGGCAGGAACGGTGCCCACCAACATCAAGCTCCACCCATCACATAGCTGAGTTTGGATATGTATGAACTAGAACAAAGCCTTGGGACTGTGAGGCCCATGTTTACCCACCAAGGCCCATGTCTACTCTCCAAGGAAGGAGAGATTTGTTTGGAAAAGGTGCAGGTGCCACAAAATAGAGTCTCCCTGAGGAAGACAGTCTTGTGATGGACGTCCACACTCAGAGGAAGCTGCTTAGTTTTCTCAGTCCCCAGGGCTACGGGGACGCCATTGCCCAACACTCAGAGATAACAGCATCCTCTGTTTCAGATGCCAAATCACACCCCTAAAGGAAAAATTCTAACTCCCTTCCTCCATTGTCCATCCCCGGCCTGTCTTAAGAATACCCCTCGAGAGCAACTATACCCACTTCTTCCTCTCTGTTGGGGGAAAAGAGAGGAAGTCCTTTTGTTGTATGGGGTTGTTTTGGTGGCGGAGTGGGGGGAACAGTAGAAGGCACAGGACCCCTCTTTCTGAGTCACTATTTAAGTGAGTTTCTCCCCTAACAGTTCCAAGACTGGAAGATTCAAGACTGGCAGAAGGAATGGTCTGGGCTTTGGTTCCTCCGGAATCCCTTGGCCATGGATTTGGGAAGGGACCATTCCACAGAGAGGCCATGGCCTGCTGTCCCCAGTGATCTGTGTCCACAAAGACTTCATTATGCAGCCAGCCCTGGACATTAAACCTTGGTCAGATGGTGTATCACTTAGAATAGGATTCATGGATTCAGAATCAGTTTGAGGAGGTTTTAGAAGGCAATGAAAGTCTGGGAAATTAATCTACTTTTGTGAAGGCTCTGACAAATGCAATGGAGGTTAAGGTATAAATAGAGGAAAAGGGTGAGGAGGCTGAGGGAGAAGGACTTTCTCTCCTGGATGTTGGTCTGTGGTGGGAATGCATCTCCCAGCCATTGCTGTGCACCTGCCATGTGCCAGGTAGAAGGTGAGTAAGACATTGTTGCACGCCTGAAGGGAGCTCACACTCCTTTCTCCTTTCTTTAGTAACAGAAATATATGAATGCATATGTACTTGTGTGTGTGTGTGTGTATATATACTTTTGTGTCTGTGTGTATGAGGGAAGTATTAGCTCAATTTCCCAACATCCTTTGTAGCTAGGTGTGCCCCTGTGACTAAATTCTGGGCCATGAGGTTTTAGGAGAAATACTGTATGAAGCTTCTGAGAAGACTGCTTAAACTCAGCTGGAAGTGAGCACTTCTCTACTTCACCTACTTCCTTCTGCTTCCCTCGTAGGATGTGACTCTGATGACTGGCATTCCAGCAGCCGTTTTGGACCATGAAGTGATCCGTGGTGGAGAAGAAAGATAGAAGGAAGTAGGATCCCTGATGATCTTCTGGAACAACCCTATCTCTAATCTGTAAGAAAAATTAATTTTTATCTTCTTTAAGCTACTATTTTTCAGGTCTCCGTACCTAGCCAAAAGAAGTTCCTACCTGTTACAGTGAGATGTAGTTGTAAATTAAAATTGAGGACTTAATACAAGCAAATACAAAATACTAAGAGAATTGAGAGAAGGGGAGTCAGGGAAAACTTTACAGGGGAGGGAATATTTGAGCTGGGTCTTAAAGGTTGAATAGGAGTCCATTCGACTGAAGGGTTGGAGGTGAAAGGGCACCAGAGACAGAGGAGGGCATGAAAGAAGATGCATTGTTTAGGAGGAGAGGGTTTTTTGGTGAGGCTGGAGCACCTGGTACAAGGTGTGACATGGCAAGAGCTGAGCCCATTATAGGCAGCCTGGGACAAGATCAGATGCAGTGTCTTAGAGGCAACGGGGGGGTCACTGAAAGATATTAAGCTGGGAAGCACTACGTTAAGTTTTTAATTTAGAAGGTTCCTTCTGGTTCAACACGGAGAAGCATCTGCAGGCAAGGGAGGGTAAGACAAGAAGCAGGGGGGTTAATTAGGAGGCTGCTACGGTCATCCAGATGAGAGGTGATGAAAACTGGACAAGGGCTCCCCAACCTAGGTGCCTACAGGGAGCAGATACCACAGCTGAGTGACAAGAGCTAGTGTGAGAAAATTCAGGCTGCTCTCTTGGTCTTTCATTTCCCACTTTTTCTAGAGACTTGGGTAAGGCAGAGAAATTAAGTGTGACATGAGAGCCAGACTGCCTGGTTTCAAACTCTGGCTTCATCACTTATTGGATGTGTGACTTTGGGCACATAATTTAACCTCTCTGTGCCCCAATTTCCTCATCTTCAAAATAGGCATAAAAGGTTGTTGTGAGGATTAAATGAATATGCATATCTGTGTATATTCACATACACACACGTGCACACACACACACACACTCTCTCACATATACAGTGCCTGACACGTAAAAGTCCTCTTAGGGTTAGTTATTGTATCATCATCATTATCATTCTAAGACAAACAAGAAGGCAAAGGAGACGATAAATGGGCATGCACTTGGCCAACTGGGAGCAATGGAATGATTGGGAGTAACAGGGAGTGGTGGGGACTGTGGAAAACTAGAGAGCACATGCCCCACCGAAGAAGGGTAGCTCCAGGTGACTGCTGTCATGCAGGGTTGCAGGCCCACTGTTGCCACAGAGAATAACTTTTTGTAAATCAGAATTTTGACGTCCAATCTCTCAATCTTAAAAAGTCACTCCTACTTTTTTTTTTTTAAACAAAGCCTTGTGTGGTAAACAAAACACAGTCTGCAGAAACCAGCCCGTGTGCCCCAGTTCTCTATCTCTAAACTAAGACAAAAGCAATAGGAATGAAGAGGGTAGGGGGTTCAAAAGAGCTTTGGGAGATGGCACGGATTGGGGCAGGGAACTGGTTAGACTGGGAGTAGGAGTAGGGTGGCCGTTAGGGAAGGGTCTGTGGTGTCTCGGGGGCCTGGAGAGAGGGCACTATTCTCCCTTCCCCTCACTGCCAAGCCTCTTCCCCCTCTGGTCCCTCCTTCCTTCAGCTCTCAGGTTGCCACTGGGAGAACCATACGTGAACTCTGGGACTGAGGCACTTCTTGAAGCTGGGGACTCTTCTCTGCTTGTCTTACTTGACAGCAAGGTTTTCAGAGTTAAGAGACACAGCGCAGACACGAAATTAATAACCACACACAGACCTTTGAAAGGAAAACCAGGTCTTGTTACCCCTACACTTGCAACCTTCCAGAGCCTTCCTCTTGCACTTGGAATAATTCTGAAGTCCTTACGTTGCTCTACAAAGGCCACGCATGCTCTCACCCCTGCCTCCCTCTCCAGCTTCGTGTCGTCAGAAACTCAAATGTCAGAGCTGAGAGAGGCTTTCCTTGACCACCCTGTCTAACCTAGCTCCATTCCCACCAATAGTCTCTCTCTAGCCTGAATCTTGTTTTATTATCTTCCAATCATGTATTATCTGCAATTGGCTTGCTATTTATGGCCTTCTTGTTTATGTCTGCTTTTTCCTTGTAAAATATAAGCTTGGGGAGGGCAGGTACTGTCATCCTCAGTTCCAGGAGCACAGTAGCTGCTCAATAAATACATTTTGAATGAAAGAAGGTTCAAGAAATCCAGAAGAGTCACACATCTGATGATGGTTTATCTCAGTTCCTCTCCATCTGTGATAATACTCCTGTTCTGCAAACAGCTTTTCAGGGCTTAGAACTTTTCTTGGTCTCCTGTTAACAAGGGGGATGGTGGGAAATTTTCTCACTGGCCATCATTACTATGAGTCCTGACCACTTACTGAACTTCTGCACTTTTGCCCATTTCTGGCTTTGATAATCGGGGCCCTAATCGGGCTTTCTGGTTTACCTTGACCTTTTTTTCGACCTCCTTGTATCTGTACTAAACCTGGTCCAGCTTTGGTTGCTATGGGCATTCTAGATTGTGTGAAAGAACACTGGCTGAGCAGGCAGGCCTCAGCTTAGGTGGCACTGAGGGGACAAAGCATGTGGGGATACGGCAGAGAAGGTGTTTCATGCACCAGAGTCAATCGTTCTGCAGTGAGCCTGCCTCTTTCACGCCCCTTTCTCTTTCTTTCTTCTGCCTTCTCCATCTCTCTGCATAAATCCTTTCTTTTCTTGTCTCCTTTTACTATACAAGCTCAAGCCAGAAAGTCCTGAAAATGAATTTTTTACACAACTTATGGAATCCAGTCACAATTCTATCTGGTGGAGGTCCACAGGCTCCCCCTAAAAGAGTGTGCAGAAACATGTATGTGTGTGTGCTTGAATTCTTTTCCTAAAGAGAGGCCCATAGTTTCCAACAGATTTTCTAAAGAACCTGTGGCCCCCAAATTGTGAACCATTGAAAAGGCTTTTGCTTCAGAGTGGGGAGTCACAGAGTGATACAACTTCCCTATATAAAATATCCAGAAAAGTCAAATTGCCAGAGACAGAAAGTAGATTTGTGGTGGGAAAGGAGAGGGACTGCCAATGGACATGAGGTTTTCTTTGGGGTTGACTGAAATGTTCTAAAATTAGATGGTGCTGTTGGTTATACAACTCTATAAATTTACAAAAAATCGTTGACGCATACACTTAAAACAAGCGAATTTTATGGTATGCAAATTACACCTCAATAAAGCTGTTAAAAGAAGTAGGCACCGAATTTCAAAAACATAGTATGAAAAAATGTAAAATATCTTATCAATATTTTTTTATATGATTACATGTCGAAATGACAATATCTTATAAATTGGGCTAAGTAAAATATACTACTAAAATTTTTAAAAAGAGCAATTGATGACCATGGGCTGTCTCCCAAGCAGAAATGGTTCAGAGTAACCCAAGTCAGAGTATATTTCTGATCTCCACTGAGGGAAAGCAAAGGGGTCCATGGACATTGAACAGGGCTAGGGGAGCCGTGTGTCTCCTCTACCTGAGTGGGGTGAAGGTGGAGCACACGGGGCTCTTGATCTCTGGCTTCAGGGCAGAGTCAGGGCAGACTGGTCAGATCTAAGGTAGGACTTACCGACACGGAGAGGTTCTTCTTCAGGCTTGGCCGGAGACGATGCATTGTCCTCAACATCCTTGCTGCCTGTCGCCTGGGTGACCACACTCTGGGGCTCGTCTGAGCCCGGGTTCACGGAGACCATGCTGCTCTGGGGGGACGACCCTCCACTTGTCCGAGACAGACTAAAGGTGGAGCCTCGCCAGCTTGGTTTGCGGCTGGTGACGCGCGCTACAGGAACCTTGAATCTCTTGGTCTGAAGGAAAGAGAAAATAAAGAGGGAGTTTAGAAAGGAAGGAAGGAAGGGAAGCACGGAGGAAAAGGGGAAGGGAGGAAGGAGAGTAGGAAAGAAAAAAAGCGAAAACCTGGCTCTGAACGTGAATTCCTTTCGGCTCTTTCCAAACACCATGAGACATATCATCTGGGTCTGGAAAGACCTTCTGTCACAAATCAAGATCATTTATACATGTGTTTACTGGAAGTGAGTTTGATGGGACTTTTTTTTTTTTTTTGCGGTGCGCGGGCCTCTCACTGTTGTGGCCTCTCCCGTTGCGGAGCACAGGCTCCGGAGGCGCAGGCTCAGCGGCCATGGCTCACGGGCCTAGCTGTTCCGCGGCATGTGGGACCTTCCCGGACCGGGGCACAAACCCGTGTCCCCTGCATCGGCAGGTGGACTCCAAACCACTGCGCCACCAGGGAAGCCCTGATGGGACTTATTCTACTCAGTGAGTGCAATGGTTGCCCAAGTAGTCACCACAGGAAGCCAAACATGTATTTCAATGATGTTGCCACGGACGACAACGGTGTTTTACTTTTCTTGTGTAATAATCATCAGAGTTGATTTTTAAACTGGGGGAGGATGGGTCTAATTTCTTTAGCTGCATCTTGGTTTCGACCCCCACTTCTATGTATCAACGCTTTTGTTCACCAAATGACACCTGGGGCTCAAAGAATAAAGATTTAGGTTCACTGGGGTTTTCTGAAGAATACAAGATGGAGAAAACTCTAGGCTTGACGTTCAGGAGGTGGAGGTGAGGGAGGCAGATTTGTCTGATGAGGGGGCACTCTTGGGGGGAGGGGGGAGGAGCCATGAAGGAGGTGGGTGGGAAGACCTAGATGACAAGTCCTGGGAGGTAAAAGGGGGTGGGTAGGGAAAGTCCTGCGAGAAGAATGGGGATTTTGGGAAGGAAAGAGTGGACAGGTTACAGGAATGTGTGCGTGTCTGTGTGTGTGTGCGTGCGCGCACACACACCCTCTTGCATGACTGGTGTCACTTCAGAGCGTCCTGTGTGGGCTTACGTCCTCATTTAATTCATGCTCCGTGTCTTAGGCTTCCCGACCTGCCCTACGCTGCTCAGCTGTTCCAGGATAAGAGCTCAGTGAGGGTCTGGGTGACAGTTCACACTCCATTAGAACAGAAACAATTTCACTTGAGAACATTTGAAATGAAAGCCCTTGGAGGGCAGTCCAAGGTCTTCTTTGGATGAAACTCATAGCGTGTGATACCCTAGGGAAGAAGATAAGGAGAAGAGGCAGCACGGAAGCCCGCACAACATTTAATAAACATCTAACAGGGCGGAGAGAATTGTTTTCAGCAGGACTCACCTCCGGGAGTCCACTGTGTGTGATCAGAAGTAACGTTTTGATTGGCCACCTCACGGGGCCCAGAGTGTAGGTGAACCTCCCTGCTCCGGAAGAGTGGAGGCATTTCTTGCTCGCCCAGGGCAAGGGGAGGGTGGGGGAAGAGAGACGGAAGAAGGTTGTGGGGCTTCAGATGTGATATCTTCCTGCGAACGCCACCTCCCCCAACGTATTCAGTGAAATTCTACACAAGTGATGGAACGCTTCAGAATGTGAGAGCCCGGGGATCTGGAGTTCAAACTGGGTTTAACCGGATCTCCAAGGGAGCATGGGAGTTACAAAATGACTGTGATAAAGAAAAAGCAAATGCCAAAAGTTGGCATGTTCTTCCCTTAGACAAATTAGGGGCTTGATGCAATGTCCCCTTTGTCCTGGCATCGCAACTGGACAAGAGCTTGCCAGACGGACAGCTCTCTGCCCCCACAGGGAGAGAGAACGTCAGCGCTCAGGGATAATACCTGCAGAAGGCAACTCTTCCTGTCTCACCTGGCATGACATGAATTCTTGACTCTGGAAACCACACTCTTTACATCAATGTCATTTTTGAAGGCTGGACAGATTGTGTCTCCAGGGCAGCCTGGAGTCTTGCAATGAGCACCAGACTCAGAGCCAGGGGACCTCAAGGAGGCCCTGAACAAGTCACTCTCCCCTGCTTCCGACCCCTCGTCTACACAACAGAGAGGACGGGCTGGGATGATCTCAGAAGAGCTTTCCATACCCAGAGTTCTGTGTGCATCTTCCTTGCATTAGGATTTCATCCTGTGCTCCTAAAGTTACCATTAATTAAAAGTCAATTAAAAGCCACAGACAGGAAATCCAGAGTGAAGGGCTGACACTTCTCATTAATTGAGAGTGGCAGAAAAATAAAATGTGGGGGGAAGATGTGACAGGCGGTTTCAGCATCCTGCTTGCCCTTTATTGCACTGACTCTCCCTGAATTGACTTAAATCCCCAAATGCTTCTTGTCTATGTTTCGTATTTCACTCAGGAGTGGTATTAACTGGCTGCCATGTTGCACCTTAGGAGGGACTGCTTTTTGACAGCAAAGGAAAAGATTTCCCTGAATGATTCCTTATACTTTCTTAGAAGCAGGCGTTTCAAACTGGTGGCCCATGGGGAGACATGTTCAGCTGCCCAGAATTCTACAGATTAGGGATATCTTTATATAAGAACTGAGGTTACTGGTCTCTCTTGAAAATGATAAGCCCTGGGTCCCATTTTCACATGGCGAGATGAGTAGAACAAAGCAGAGGTTCTTCCCTTTAGCTGTGCAGAACTCCTGTTTGCCACAGACCTCACCACTCCCTACTGTGTGTCACCCAGCCTGATTTTTTCATTTATGCCATTTGTCCGTCTCTTAATGATCACTGCCTTGGCACTGACAAGCTCCACACATACAGAAGACTATCAGTTGCTGTGAAAGTTGACTGGAGCCTCTCTTTCAGAGTCCTTAATTTACAGGTGAAGAAACTGAGGTCAGGAGAGAGGAAAGGACTTCTCCAATGCCATGCAGTGAACAGAGTCACAGTGGCTAAACTAGGTCTCCTGATTCCTGATTCCGTGCTCCCTCATCCTCAGAATGGACCACACTGCAGCCCAGAGTTTGATCTACAAACTCGCCTGGGGCGGGGGCAGGATTTCAATTCAGTGAGAGTTCAAGTGCAGTGATTCACTCTTCCTTCCTCCAACTGTAGTTGTGACTATTCCTGAAGGACATTTTTTTAAAGGTTTGTGGCTCCTGCTCCTTTTTCTGTGCATCTCTGGAGACAGATACACACGATATCTCCATAGCAACTTTCTGTGATAAAAACAAAGGCTCTCCTTCTCAGGGCACTTAGAAGTGCCCTGATGCAACAGCAAGAAAACGGTGAAACTTCATGAGGGGCAATGATGATCATACCGGGGAGAACATGCTTTGGAAGAGCTCTGTGTTTTAATAAACAGGGTTTAGTAAACAGATCCAGCATTAACTCTTGGCTCGCCACTGCCCAGCTGTGTGGCCTCATGCAAATCACTTAACCTCTTTGAGCCCTAACTTTCTGCTCTCCTACCTGGAAATAAGAATAGTGCCCCCATGGGGTTATTAGGAGGACAGGACTGGCTAACACACCTAAAGAGCTTCCTTAGCACAGAACCTGGCCCACTGTGATTCTGTTCAAGATTGACTTCTAAAAATTATATAACCACAATAATGCTCAGCATTTTCACATTTTCAAAGTTAGACTGCATACTGCTTCCTGGGGTTCTTTACTAATGTAAAATAGCTAGTGGGAAGCAGCCACATAACACAAGGAGATCAGCTTGGTGGTTTGTGATCACCTAGAGGGGTGGGATAGGGAGGGTGGGAGGGAGGGAGACACAAGAGGGAAGAGATATGGGGACATACGTATATGTATAACTGATTCACTTTGTTATAAAGCAGAAACTAACAACAACAACAAAAAGAAGTGAGCAGAAACCAGCATTATATCCATTTTGCGGGTTGGAGCACAGGTTCAGCAAAAATCTCATCGTGTGTTCCCCCAACTGCCTTTAGCTCTCTACTCTTGCCATGATTGTTATTATGGTGCTTGTTTGTGAAGTGGATGAGTTTGGGGGTTTTGGGGGTTAGGAATAGTTTTGAGTGAAAAGAATAGACCTCTTGATTTTCTCTTAATAATAAACACACGTTCTAGTTTGTAGAAAACCCCGTCTGTTCAATCACTCACTTCTTATTTTCTGACTGAGTCTGAAAGAAAAGAGAGAGCGAGAGAGAAAGAGAAGTGACTGTTATCGATTAAACGTAGACAGTGAGTGAATCCATTTCCTTCCAGTGACATCTTATTAGGCGGCTGCTCGGCCACCCACTCCCTCCTGCGTGAGGTGGTGTCCAGCCAAATGACATTTCTTCTACAATCCCCAGAGAAGCATTTTAATTAAAATTTATAAAAACCATCCAACAGCACGAGGTTCTGACTTCCCTTCACTCAGAGAACCAACTAGAAAAAAAAAATCCTATCAGAGAGAAGACTGGCGAAAATGCCTCCCACGCAAGCTGGGGCTGGTAGCCAGACAGTAGAGTCCGGTGCTGACAGTTAGTTACCTTCGGGGCTGTGAGGAAGCGCTCCCACCTCTGTCCCATGGACTTGTCCTTATGGATTTTTTTTATTGTGCTCTTGCTTCCACCTGGGTCCCTGAGTGAGAAACAGCTTAATGAGTTTTCCGTTTCTAGAGCCTCAGTTTATTACAAGTACTTTTAAGAAATGCAATAAAGAGATGATGGATGGTGGCTGTTCTCTGCTGTGATTTTTTCCCCCTCCTATACTCGGGAAGCAGTGGAAGGGACAGTTCTCCACAGCCGGGTCTCGCGAGTGGGAATCGAGGTTAGGAGAGACCACCGCTTACTGGGTAGGGACTGAGGGAGGTGGAGTGTATTTGTACACATTCCGCATCTGTTTGCGTTTTGGACTTGGGTCCTCTCGTAGACTCCAGGGCAGGTCTGTGGTTCCTCTTGGGGATGAATTGAAAAGCATGTTCATTTCCAAATCTCTGCCTGCTCTGGTGCCTAAGGGTCCCACAATCAGGGCCACTTCTGAGTAACGCACAGAGAGAATTACTAACTTTGCTTGGGTTGGGGGGAGCTTATAGGGTGCGTTGCACAATGAAAATCACTGGTTTGCAGTTTATTGAGTGAAAATTCTATACAATTCTACATGTAAGACACTTCTGTGCATTCTCGCTGAATCATCTCAACAAAACCTTGTGATGGGGCTTCGGTTGAGAGTCCGCCTGCCGATGCAGGGGACATGGGTTCGTGCCCTGGTCCAGGAATATCCCACATGCTGCGGAGCGGCTGGGCCCGTGAGCCATGGCCGCTGAGCCTGCGCGTCCAGAGCCTGTGCTTTGCAACGGGAGAGGCCACAACAGTGAGAGGCCTGCGTACCGCAAAAAAAACCCCGCAAAAAAACAAAAACAAAAAACCTTGTGATGCAGTCATTTATCGTCCCATTTTACAGATGAGAAAACAAACTCGGGGTCTTAAGTTACTCATCCAGGTGCATATTCACAATGAATCTAATGACCCTCACTTGCATGGGTCCCTGCCAGGGCCCTGTACCTAATTTTGTATTTTAACTTTGTATTCTTTTTCTTAAAGCGCCCCTCTCCCCAATTAAATAAACTTCAGGTCGCGTGAAACCTGGATCTTCCCTCATGGGTTGGAACTTTCTGGGTATGAGACTGAAGCCCCAGCAAGTTTGGATGGTGACATACCTATAACCCTTGATCTGAAACCTGTGGGACCAGATATGTTGCCAAATTCAGAATCTTGGCATTTTGGAATGGAAATATGCTGCACGTATATCATATGTTAACATACTCCTTCCAGTGGGGTCTCGGCAGCATCTTATCATCGAACACATTAATATTTCTGCAGTGATATATATGAATATTTACACTAGGTGGGATAAAGACCATAAATAGCTTCAAGTCAAGTTTTGACACCAAATCAGTTTGGTTCCTGTCAGATTTTGCTGTCGAATTGAGCTATGGAAAAACTGAGTTTTCAGAGCCTTTTGGATTTTGGACCTGTGGCTGTCGGGTGGTGGATCCCTGTTGACAAGCAAGCTCTCTCAGTGACCTCTACCTATCTATGTATTGACTGATTGATCTGTTGATCTCTCCATCCATCCACCCATCCATCCATCCCTTTCTTTCTTTATCTCCTTTTTCTCTGCAGAAAGGATTTTAGATGGCTGGGAGCCTTTAGACCATTTGGCTGGCTGTCACCCAGCGTAGAAGAGGGACATGAGGGAATGAGATGACCAGACCAGTTTGATGTGGGGAGGCACCAACAGGAGTCTAGACTTAGCAGGGGCTGCCAAGTGCTGGTGGCGGGGAGCCGCCCAGATAGGAGGCAAAGGTGATCAAGATAAAGCTCGATTCTTCTGGCATGGGGGTCTGAGCCGCAGAATCAAAGGTTTTTACCAGCCCAGACGGGGAGGGGGATGTGTGTGCTCTTTACTGGCAGAGCCCTTGCTGGGCATCTACCAGCTCACAGCCGCAAACTGAGAAATGCACACAGACGACAAGGTGAAAGTCAGACTGGAGAGGGTGGGGTGAGAATGTGCCTCCAAGCTTTTTGTAAGACTTTATGTTTGATTACACAATAAAAAGCCCTCTGAATAATTAACAGTGAAGCTCATGCAACGTTGGTTGTGCCTGCCTCTCCCCAGAGTAATCAAATTAGGGAATATTTAAAATCCAGCTGGAGGAAGGAGCAGCAATACTTCAGTCCTATAAACAATCTTTAAACTAGCGGCACTTTTGAAGTCTGATTTAAGGCTCAGCAACTGGAAGCTTTAGTGTTTCCGCTTTGGAGCATTTCTTTCAAGACCACAGGGCTTTTCTCGCTTTTCCCCTTTGCTAACGCAGCTCCTGCTGTGCCTCCAGCCTTCTTCTTGATGTTCAAAAGCAACCCCTCTTCCCCTTTTAAAATTAAATCTGGTATGGCCAAGCTTTCAAAATCTTAAATATTCAGACCCGATCGGGAAGATGGAGGTTTCTCGTTCACGCAGACTTCCAAGACGACCCAAAATCTATTGTGACTTCAGGCAGCGGGTTAAATGAGCTAAAAATGCAGCAAGCTTCCCAGGGATCTTAAAAAGCCCTGAGCATCGTTCTTGCAAAACCACTGATAAAGAAAGGGCCTGGTTGGACAGAATCCGTCTCTCTGATGTTTCACTTTCAGTAGCAAATAAACCAAAAAGGAGGATCAATAGGGGGAGAAAAGGAAATAACCCAAGCGTTGCCATCCACAGTGGGCCGACTACACACTACTACACAGGCAAGCTGATGTTCCTGCCCACGGCCTGGAGGGACAGTCAGTGCCCTTCACCCACCAGAGTCCCAGGTCTTCTCGGCTTCTTAAAGTCAGGGGTAGCTCTGTGACTTGCTCTGTTCAAAAATACTTGAGCGAAAGTGACACGTGGCCTGTAGGGCGATGCTTTAAGGCCCAGTGCTCAGGTCAGATTCCCTTTCCTGCTGGGTCCTTGGGCGACTCTGGTGAGCAGAGTCCCGTGCGGTGGACATGTAAGGGGTGAGCGAGAAATGAACTTGTGTTGCGCTAAGCTGCCGACATTTGGGGGCTGTTCATCACGGCAGCTTAATTTACCTTACCTAATCGATGCCTCTGATTTACTGTCTGTGTGACCTCAGGCCAGTCTCTCTTGAGCATCAGAACCAGGAAAAGGGGTGTACCTGGGTGGTTAACGATGGGCTGAAGAATCGGGTGGACCAGCTGTGAGTCCTCCGCCTGCCCTGCTGCTTCCTAGATATGAGATTTTGTGTAATATTTACCCTCTCTGAGCCTCAGTGTCCTCATCTGTCAAATGGGGGAACATTAGCTAAGTCAGAGGATGATTATCAGAGGATGATTAGAGTGAAGATGCAATGAAATGGGGCTCGTTAGGAGCTTTCCAGGGTGCCTTGTATACAGAACTGAATACAGCTGAACTATGAACAACACATGCTTTTTTCAATAGAAACCTTCATGTGGCTTGGAGGAAGGGCTGACGGTGGGGAAGGAGGCACTAGGTCACATCCGCAGGGGAGAAGTGGCTGTGATTTTGAGACATTTTCTCTCCGCTGAAGCTTTCTGGGGGATCCTATTTGCCAGAAGTCAAGGGAAGAAGTCATTGAGCACCGCTGCATCTCTTTTAACTGTACCGCCAAGCACATTTTGTTCCTAGCAGCCACTTGAAGACATCTATCCACAGCAGCAATCAGAGTAATTTTCTCAAATACTTCACTCTTTCTGAATCCGCATTTGCTTCTCAGGGTGGAAAGTCCGCTGGCTGGTTTAGGATGTGTTCACGTGTCCACAACAAGATGGGAGAACGGAGGTAACTGCTGATTTTGCAGCAGGGAGGGAACAGAGTTCAAAGCTCCCAGGATCTCCCAGGCCAGGTTGCCCGTCCCAGCTCCTGAGTGATAGGTGCTCTGATCATCCTGCCACGTTTTCCCACTCCTGTAGAGATGTCCACTTGAGAACAGACGTGGAGGAATGATGCAATTAGGTCAGTGCAGGTAAAATCAGAGACTTCGCTCAAACGTCACCTTCTCTGTGAGTCTTTCCCTGACGACCCAACTTAAAAGTCACCCCCCCATCCTGTCACTATCACATCACCCTGCCAGTTTCTTCATGATGCTTAATGCTATCTCAAGGAATCTTGATTATTACATGTTTATTATCTGTTGCTCCCCTCCACATCCCTTGGAATAGGAGCTCCAGAGAGCAGGAATGTTGTTTTATTTTCATGGGTGAATCCCCAGTAGTGCCTGAAAAAAGCGGGTTGAAGGAAAACGAGACTTTCTGGGGTCGTGGTGGGGGGAAGCATTGCTGCTAATGTGTTGTTCAGAATGATGCCGCATTTTTTTCACAAGAGTGACAATCTGGCAAACATCTAAAGATTTTGGGGGAATTGGTTAAGTATGTTGATAAACTCCACAGTCGTTAAAGGAGGTTTTGACATGGAGAGATGTTTAACTTACTTATTAAGTTAAATAACAAAAACTTAGTTGCAAAACAATACATGTAGAACGGCCTTTTTTTAAAGGAAATTATATATTTATATATCATATGATCTTGGTAAATTGGGGGTCCCCTTTTTTTTTTTTTTTTTTTGCGGTACGCGGGCCTCTCACTGTTGTGGCCTCTCCCGTTGCGGAGCACAGGCTCCGGACGCGCAGGCTCAGCGGCCATGGCTCACGGGCCCAGCCGCTCCGCGGCATGTGGGATCTTCCCGGACCGGGGCACGAACCCGTGTCCCCTGCATCGGCAGGTGGACTCTTAACCACTGCGCCACCAGGGAAGTTCTGATTCTTTTATATTTTTATTTTTCCTAATAAAGCTTTTATTTTTCTAATTTTATTTTATTCTTTATACTTTGTTATTGTTCTCTCCTTTTGGCTTGTCCCCCCCGCCCCAACCTTTTTGTTTCTTTTCTCTGTTGTGGTTTTATTTTACCTTGTTGCAGTTGTTTCAATTACAGTTTTATTTTTCCTAATATATTTTTATCTTTCTAATTTTATTTTGTTTTTTATTCTTTGATATTGTACTGCTCCTTTTTATCTTTTTTCTTTCTTCCTTCCTTTTTTTTTTTAACTGCACCACGAAACTTGCAGGATCAGGCTGGAGGTCGGCCCTGAGCTCCTGTGGTGGGAGCTCTGAGTCCAAACCACGGGACTAACAGACAACCTCAGACCCCAGGGAATATCAATCGTAGTGAGGCCTCTCACAAGTCCTCCTCTCAGCACCAAAGCCCATCTCTATCCAACTGCGTGCAAACTCCAGTGCTGGACGTCTCAGGCCAACCAACCAGTAAGACAGGAATACAGCACCACCCATAAAAAAAAAAAAAAAAGAAAGAAACGCCAAGAAAATACGCCACAGATGAAGGAGCAAGGTAAAAACCTACAAGACCAAATAAATGAAGATGAAATAGACAACCTACCTGAAAAAGAATTCAGAGTAATAATAGTAAAGATGATCCAAAATCTCAGAAACAGAATGGAGAGAATACAAGAAACATATAACAAGGATCTAGAAGAACTAAAGAGCAAACAAACAGTGATGAACAACACAATTACTGACATTAGAAATACTCTAGGGCTTCCCTGGTGGTGCAGTGGTTGAGAGTCCACCTGCCGATGCAGGGGAGACGGACGGGTTCATGCCCTGGTCCAGGAAGATCCCACATGCCGCAGAGTGGCTGGGCCCGTGAGCCATGGCCACTGGGCCTGAGTGTCCGGAGCCTGTGCTCCGTAACGGGAGAGGCCACAGCAGTGAGGGGCCCGCGTATTGCAAAAAAATAAAAAAACAAAAAAACATAAACAAAAAAAACTCTAGAAGGAATCAATAACAGAATAACTGAGGCAGAAGAATGGATAAGTGAGCTGGAAGATAAAATGGTGGAAATAACTGCCAGGGAGCAGAATAAAGGAAAAAGAATGAAAGGAATTGAGGACAGTCTCAGAGACCTCTGGGACAACATTAAACGCACCAGCATTTGAAATTATAGGGGTCCCAGAAGAAGAAGAGAAAAAGAAAGGGTCTGAGAAAATATTTGAAGAGATTATAGTCAAAAACTTCCCTAATATGGGAAAGGAAATAGTCAATCAAGTCCAGGAAGCACAGAGAGTACCATACAGGATAAACCCAAAGAGAAACATGCCGAGACACATATTAATCAAACTTTCAAAAATTAAATACAAAGAAAAAGTATTAAAAGCAGCAAGGGAAAAGCAACAAATAACATACAAGGGAATCCCCATAAGGTTAACAGCTGATCTTTCAGCAGAAACTCTGCAAGTCAGAAGGGAGTGACAGGACATATTTAAAGTGATGAAAGGGAAAAACCTACAACAAAGATTACTCTACCCAGCAAGGATCTCATTCAGATTCGATGGAGAAATTAAAATTTTTATAGATAAGCAAAAGTTAAGAGAATTCAGCACCACCAAACCAGCTTTACAACAGATGCTAAAGGAACTTCTCTAGGCAGGAAACACAAGAGAAGGAAAAGACCTACAAAAACAAACCTAAAACAATTAAGAAAATGGTAATAGTAACATACATATTGATAATTACCTTAAATGTAAATGGATTAAATGCTCCAACTAAAAGACACAGACTGGCTGAATGAATACAAAAACAAAACTTGTACATATGCTGTCTACAAAAGACCCACTTCAGACCTACGGACACATACAGACTGAAAGTGAGGGGATGGAAAAATATATTCCATGCTAATGGAAATCAAAAGAAAGCTGGAGTAGCAATTCTCATATCAGACAAAACAGACTTTAAAATAAAGACTATTACAAGAGATAAAGAAGGACACTACATAATGATCAAGGGATCTATCCAAGAAGAAGATATAACAATTGTAAATATTTATGCACCCAACATAGGAGCACCTCAATACATAAGGCAAGTGCTAACAGCCATAAAAGGGGAAATCAACAGTAACACAGTCATAGTAGGGGACTTTAACACCCCACTTTCACCAATGGACAGATCATCCAAAATGAAAATAAATAAGGAAACACACGCTTTGAATGACACATTAAGCAAGATGGACTTAACTGATATTTACAGGACAGTCCATCCAAAAACAACAGAATATACTTTCTTCTCAAGTGCTCATGGAACATTCTCCAGGATAGACTATAACTTGGGTCACAAATTAAGCCTTGGTAAATTTAAGAAAATTGAAATTGTATCAAGTATCTTTTCCGACCACAACACTATGAGACTAGATATCAATTACAGGAAAAATAACTGTAAAAAATACAAACACATGGAGGCTAAACAATATGCTACTAAGTAACCGAGAGATCACTGAAGAAATCAAAGGGGAAATCAAAAAATACCTAGAAACAAATGACAATGAAAACACGACAACCCAAAACCTATGGGATGCAGAAAAAGCAGTTCTAAGAGGGAAGTTTATAGCAATACAATCCTACCTCAAGAAACAAGAAACATCTCAAATAAAAAACCTAACCTTACACCTAAAACAATTAGAGAAAGAAGAACGAAAAAAACCCAAAGTTAGCGGAAGGAAAGAAATCATAAAGATCAGATCAGAAATAAATGAAAAAGAAATGAAGGAAACAATTGCAAAGATCAATAAAACCAAAAGCTGGTTCTTTGAGAAGATAAACAAAATTGATAAACCATTAGCCAGACTCATCAAGAAAAAAAGAGAGAAGACTCAAATCAATAGAATTAGAAATGAAAAAGGAGAAGTAACAACAGACACCGCAGAAATACAAAGGATCATGAGAGATTACTATAAGCAACTATATGCCAATAAAGTGGACAACCTGGAAGAAATGGACAAATTCTTAGAAAAGCACAACATTTCAAGACTGAACCAGGAAGAAATAGAAAATATAAACAGACCAACCAAAAGCACTGAAATTGAAACTGTGATTAAAAATCGTCCAACAAACAAAAGCCCAAGACCAGGTGGCTTCACAGGCAAATTCTATCAAACATTTACAGAAGAGCTAACACCTGTCCTTCTCAAACTCTTGCAAAATATAGCAGAGGGAGGAACACTCCCAAACTCCTTCTACGAGGCCACCATCACCCTGATACCAAAACCAGACAAAGACGTCACAAAGAAAGAAAACTACAGGCCAATATCTCTGGTGAACATAGATGCAAAAATCCTCAACAAAATACTAGCAAACAGAATCCAACAGCACATTAAAAGGATCATAGACCATGATCAAGTGGGGTTTATCCTAGGAATGCAAGGATTCTTCAATATATGCATATCAATCAATGTGATACACCATATTAACAAACTGAAGGAGAAAAACCATATGATCATCTCAATAGATGCAGAAAAAACTTTTGACAAAATTCAACACCCATTTATGATAAAAACTCTCCAGAAACTAGGCATAGAGGGAACCTACCTCAACATAATAAACCCACAGACAACATCGTCCTCAATGGTGAAAAACTGAAACCATTTCCTCTAAGATCAGGAACAAGACAAGGCTGTCCACTCTCACCACTCTTATTCAACACAATTTTGGAAGTTTTAGAAACAGCAATCAGAGAAGAAAAAGAAATAAAAAGAATCCAAATCGGAAAAAATGAAGTAAAACTGTCACTGTTTGCAGATGACATGATACTATACATAGAGAATCCTAATGATGCTACCAGGACACTACTAGAGCTGATAAATGAATTTGGTAGAGTAGCAGGATACAAAATTAACACACAGAAATCTCTTGCATTCCTATACACTAATGATGAAAAATCTGAAAGAGAAATTAAGGAAACATTCCAATTTACCACTGCAACAAAAAGAATAAAATACCTAGGAATAAACCTACCTAAGGAGACAATAGACCTGTATGCAGAAAACTATAACACACTGATGAAAGAAATTAAAGATGATACAAACAGATGGAAAGATATACTACGTTCTTGGATTGGAAGAATCAGCATTGTGAAAATGACTCTACTACCCAAAGCAATCTACAGATTCAATGCAATCCCTATCAAACTACCAATGCCATTTTTCACAGAGCTAGAAGAAAAAATTTCACAATTTGTATGGAAACACAAAAGACCCCGAATAGCCAAAGCAATCTTGAGAAGGAAAAATGAAGCTGGAGGAATCAGGCTCCTGGACTTCAGACTATACTACAAAGCTACAGTCATCAAGACAGTATGGTACTGGCACAAAAATGGAAATATAGATCAATGGAACAGGATAGAAAGCCCAGAGATAAACTCACACACATATGGTCACCTTATCTTTGATAAAGGAGGCAAGGATATACAATGGAGAAAAGATAGCCTCTTCAATAAGTGGTGCTGGGAAAACTGGACAGCTACATGTTAAAGAATGAAATTAGAACACTCCCTAACACCATAAACAAAAATAAACTCATAATGGTTTAAAGACCTAAATGTAAGGCCAGACACTAGAAAACTCTTAGAGGAAAACATAGGCAGAACACTCTGACATAAATCACAGCAAGATCATTAGAGAAATACAAGTCAAAACTACAATGAGGTATCACCTCACACCAGTCAGAATGGCCATCATCAAAAAATCTACAAACAGTAAATGCTGGAGAGGGTGTGGAGAAAATGGAACCCTCTTGCACTATTGGTGGGAATGCAAATTGATACAGCCACTATGGAGAACAGTATGGAGGCTCCTTAAAAATCTAAAAATAGAACTACCATGTGACCCAGCAATCCCACTACTGGGCATATACCCTGAGAAAACCATAATTCAAAAAGAGTCATGTACCACAATGTTCACTGCAGCACTATTTACAATAGCCAGGATATGGAAGCAACCTAAGTGTCCATCAACAGATGTATGGATAAAGAAGATGTGGCACATCTATACAATGGAATATTACTCAGCCATAAAAAGAAAGGAAATTGAGTTATCTGTAGTGAGGTGGATGGACCTAGAGTCTGTCATACAGAGTGAAGTAAGTCAGAAAGAGAAAAACATATATGGAATCTAAAAAAAAAAAAAAAGGTTCTCATGAACCTAGGGGCAGGACAGGAATAAAGACACAGATGTAGAGAATGGACTTGAGGACATGGGGAGGGGGAAGGGTAAACTGGGACGAAGTGAGAGAGTGGCATGGACATATATACACTGCCAAATGTAAAATAGCTAGCTAGTGGGAAGCAGCCGCATAGCACAGGGAGATCAGCTTGGTGCTTTTTGAGCACCTAGAGGCCTGGGATAGGGAGGGTGGGAGAAAGACGCAAGAGAGAGGGGATATGGGTATATACGTATGCATATAGCTGATTCACTTTGTTATACAGCAGAAACTAACACAACACTGTAAAGCAATTATACTCCAATAAAGATGTTAATAAAAAAAAAAAGACACACAACAAAACTTTGAAAGGGAGAACACAAAAACATGGAGAATGGGAGCAGTAAAAGGGAGCGGGAGAGGAGGAAAAAGAAGAGGAACAAATGAGGAATAGCATTGGGGAGACATGGTCCAAGAAGAGAGCTGGAGAGAAATCTAGCTGTGCTTCCAGGGCAGGGCTGGGCTAGCTGGCCATTTTCTGTGGTGTAAATACTCCCACGGTGGCTGATTTATTTCAAGCTTCCGATGTGGAGTTGGGGAGAGATGCTGGGAGGGATGCACAAGGGGGCTGTCACCACCGCATGACCCGTATGACCTGGCTCCAGCTCACCCCTGTTTGGACCCCACATCGTAGCACTCCTAAAGCAACCCACCCACCAAGAAACAGCAGTAGGAGGAAGAGAACCCATGGGAGCTTCCTCCCCCATGGCCCAGTCTCTTGCTAGTTACATGGCAGGTGGAAGGGCTGAGACCTACTTCGGATTCCAGCAGGTGATCACGGGCTTCATGGTGTGGTGGGTGTGGTCAATAGTCAGGGCCTCCAGGAGCCAGTGGAGGGCACAGAGCTGGCGGAAGATGGGCTCGCTGCAAAGACAGAGGGAGGAAGCCCAGGGGGCTCCTGTTAGAACAACATTCTTCCCAACAGTGGCGACAGAGACAGGAGTGGTGTTGGCTCCCGGCTGGAGAGCTGTCCCTAGGCTCCAGGCATGTGGCAGCATTTCCCATGCACCAGCATTAAACTTTCCCAATGGGCTCCTGAGCTATTGATTGGCCCCATTTTACAGATGAGGGAACTGAGGCTCAGAAGAGGTGAGGAACTTGTGCAGGTCACTGGGCCAGTAGGCAGCAGAGCTGTGATCTGACACAAGGTGACCCTATGCCAGTTACTGGGGATTTGCATGCACAGTGGGAAGGGACAAGGGAGGGTGTCCCACAGGTAGAGGACTTGATTCAGGCAAACAAGAGGACTGAAGGAAATGAACATCCTACAGGCATCCGATTCTTCACCTGATAAAAATACAATAAATACACTAGCAGGGTCCAAAGCGTCCGGAAACACAAGGAAACTAGTGTATTTATTGTACTTTCTCTCCACTGCAATTAACAACGAGACCCGCTGCTTTAAATTTATAAATCCTTTGCCCCAAATGTAGCTGGATGTTGAGGAAAACCACACTGAACACATGATTTGAAAATGTAACTAAAACACCATTTAAAAATAGGTCTAGGGCTTCCCTGGGGGCGCAGTGGTTGAGAGTCCGCCTGTCGATGCAGGGGACACGGGTTCATGCCCCGGTCCGGGAGGATCCCCCATGCCACGGAGCGGCTGGGCCCATGAGCCATGGCCGCTGAGCCTGCGCGTCCGGAGCCTGTGCTCCGCAACGGGAGAGGCCACAACAGTGAGAGGCCCGCGTACCGCAAAAAAAAAGAAAAAAAAGGTCTGACCTGTATTTTCTGATTTGGGGGGCATTCTGCATTACGATGAGCCAGGCATTGGGTAGGACACCTGACACACGTTATTTATTTCTCCCCAAACCCTGCCGGATAGGAATCATTACCTGAATTTTAGAGGAGAGGAAACTGAGGCTCAGAGAGGGGCCATCAGTTTGCTCCAGGTTGCACAGCCTGCTGGTGACAGAGATGGGGCCTGAATATCCCACTCAACGCTCTCGACAGCCCTGTAAGAAGGTGACTTTATTCCGTCCTCTTTGCAGACAAGGGACTCGAGAGGTAGAGTCGCCTGAGGTCCCGCTAGGATTGGTGAGGATTTGAATCCGCATCTGTTTAATCCCAGAGATGGTGCTTTTGTGGACCTGAGCTCTTATTGTTTGAGGTGCTGACGCGGCCAAATGAGTGGCCACCCCGAGAGCAAGGTCAGGAGAGGGTTAACCTGCTGCCTGCATTCTTCCTGGAAATGAGGGGGAGTCCTACCTAGCCAGCCCCTCCCTGCATGACTTCTCCTCTTACACTAATGGGCCAGATGCCTCCATTACCAACCTGTGTAATTGCTCTTCTCTGAAACTGCTCCTGTATTGATTGATCCTCCCCAGGGCTCCTGTGCCTGTGCTCAGAGGGGCAGGCAGGAATCCACCCTCCAGCTTCCAGGAAGGCCCCAGCTCAGAAGGTGGAGTCCGAGGCCTGGGGCTCAAGTGTGGAGCGGGCCCAGGCGTATCCTGGAGAGCCCCTTGAGAGGCACCCAGGGCACTCTGCTTGCAGGGGACCGGCCCCCATGCACCCCACTCCTCCGCCCCCATGCTCTGGGGCGGCCGTGTCCACCGGGTCTTTGGAAAACTAGAGTCAGCAGCTCTGTTTCTCTTTTTTCATCTAGAGCGCCTTCCTTCCTTTTTTTTCCATCCACAAATTATTTTCTAATAATAAGCACCCACGCATCCCTCACTTCTAATTTAAAGGACCCGCGAGCCCACAGCCCTCCCAGTTCTGTCTGTCTGCCCCCTTTACACCATCTTGGTCCCTACAGGTAAGTGCATTTTGGCAGCTCTGGGTACCAACAGTAGCAGTGGCTGTACCATGTGCCCAGCCCTGTGCAGACACCTCCCTGTACCCTCACTGTGACCCCAGGCAGTTGCGAAAAGCCCGGGGAGATGCCCCCTCTTCTGTTCACGACTCAGAGCCTCTGCAGGCCTGGGCGTTCCGTTGTGTCCATTGCGGGTGGGGAGGGCTGGGGAGGACAGTCAACTGGTGAGGTGGGATGTGCTTCATCACAGCGGGACGAGAGGCGTGTGAGCATCAGACTCATTTCTGCAGGTGACAGGAAGGGGCACAAACCTGGCCCTCTCCCTCCCTTGCTTACGATCTTCAGACTCCCTAAACCATCTGCTATGGACTGAGTTACGTCCCAAAGTTCATAGGCTGAAGTCCTAATCTCTAGTACCTTAGAATGTGACTGTATTGGGGACCTTTAAAGAGGTGATGAGGTTAAAATAAGGCCAAGAGGGTGGGTCCTAACCCAATCTGACTGGTGTCTTTAGAAGAAGAGGAGCCGTGACCCACGGAGAGACACTGGGGTACGCGTTCACAGAGGAAGAGCGTGTGAGGGCGGAGCGAGCAGCCCCCCGAAAGCCACGGAGACACGGCTTGGTAGAAACCAGCACGTGGGCACCTTGACCTTGAACTTCCAGCCTCCAGAACTGTGAGAGAATACATTTCTGTTGTTTAGGCCACCCAGTCTGTGGGGTTTTGTTACAGCAGCCCTGGCAAACCAACAGCCCATCACATGGGAGACTCCCATCCATCTCCCCAGCCTCGTGTCTCCTCTCTCACCCCTGTGCCGCCACCTGCAGCCTGGTGAAATTCTGCTCTGTAGCGCACGCTCGCCGTACATACTCTCTTTGCACTGGGTTAAAATCCTAGCTTTGCCATGTATTAGCTATGTGGTCTTGGCCAAATTACTTCATGTCCCTGAGCCCCAGTTTTCTCATCTGTATGATGGCAGTAATCGTTCTAGTGAAAATGAGGGGAGGTGCTCAGCACTGTCCTCTGCTCCTGATACACGTTCCCTTTCCTCCTCCTCTGCCTCTCCGTGATTGGGTCTCAGCTCAGATGTCGCCTCCAGCAGGAAGCCTTCCTTGATTTTTCGAGCATCCTCTCTCCGAGGAGGTTCTAAAGCACCCCCCCCCGCCACCTACAATGTGTCCCTCTGTCCCTACATTTTGTGTCCCTGCTGTCTTGTAACTACCTGTTTACTTGTCTGTGCAGCCCACAAGCCTGTGAGCTACAGAGTCTTGTCCATCACAGGTATGCACAGAGTAGGCTCAGTACATTTCTGGTTACTGAATGGGAGATGGAGGGAATAAATTGGTTGGGATCTGACACTTTCCAGAGCTGATAATTTGGGCACAATTCTCATATGCACAACAGAGATAACAAAGAATAGTAGCAACAACAGCAAAATAACAATAATAGTAAACACTTCCCATAGAGCGCTTACTCTGTGCCAGACACTGTTTTAAGTGCTGTACACCCATTAATTAAAGTCATTCTTATAACAACACTGCGAGGAAGGTACTATTAGTATTCCCATTTTTCAGATGAAGAAACTGAGGTCATATAACTTATCCGAGGTCAAAAAAGGCGGCAAACAGCAGAGCTGGAATCTAAGCCCAGACAGTCCGGTTCCCGAATCTGTGCTTTAATACAGTGTTGATGTCTCTTATTATAGGGTAGAGCCCTCACGCCCTTTTCAGCAGAAAAGGGTTTCATCCAATGGGTCTGGACCTTTTTCTCTGCTTATAGAAAGTGCCTTACAACACCTGCACACAGATGTTTATAGCAGCTTTGTTCATAACTGCCAAAAATTGGAAGCAACCTTTAGAGATGTATGGATAAATAAACTATCCAGACAATGGACGGTTATTCAGCGTGAAAAAGAAATGGGCTACTAAGCCATGAAAAGCCAAGGAGAAACCTCAAAAGCATATTACTAAGTGAAAGAAGCCACTCTGAAAAGGCTACACACTGTATGATTCCAACAATATGATGCTCTGAAAAGACAAAACTATGGAAACGGTAAAAGGATCAGTGGTTGCCAGGGTGGGGACGGGGAGAGGGATGAATAGGTAGAGAACAGAGGACTTCTAGGGCAGTGAAAATACTCCGTATAAACGCGAGTGGATGGACACATGTCGTTATACTTTCATCCAAACCTACAGAATGTACCACACCAAGAGAGGACCCTAATGTAAACTAGGGACTGCAGGTGACTATGATGTGGCAGTGCCACTTCATCAGTTGTGACTAACGTCCCACTCCGGTGCGGGGTGTCGATAATGGGGGAGGCAGGAGGGAAATGGGAAATCTCTGCACCTTCCCCTCAATTTTGATCTGAACCTAAATCTGCTCTAAAAAAATAAAGTCTTAATGAAAATACACAGTGCCTCAAACCCGATGATCTCTCATCTAACATGCAGTGAAGCAAACTGAAAGAGAGAGACAGAGAGAGAGGAAGGGAGGGAGGGAGGAAGGAAGGGAGGGAGGGGAGGGAGGGAGGGAGGGAGGAAGGAAGGGAGGGAGGGAAGGAAGGGAGGGAAGGAAGGGAGGGAGGGGAAGGAGGGAGGGAGAAAGAAAGGGTCCCAGAAACATGCTTGATAGAAATCGCTCCATTCTCATAATGATTGTATGTCAGGTCAAAGCACAATACCTTGGATTTTGTCAAATTAAAAGAGAAAGCATTTATTTTCTTAAATGTGGGGCATAATAGATGAAAACGCTGACCAGGGTGCACAAAGCCTGCTTCTAAAATCCCTGTGCTCAGAACTCTGGGGGAGCACCTAGCGGTCAGTGCATCTGAATAGCCCTCTCTGTTGAAACTGCTGTACCAACCAGAATATGAGTGGGAGTCAACATCCCTGAGAAAAAAACAACGTTTTTTCAAAACTTTTACTAAGAGAAATCAGAAAATGCTACAAAGCACCCCATGCTGACTGCCAAGGGCAAACCCAGACAGTGGCTGCAGGCACTGTTTTGTTGCACAGTTGCTCAGGAAGGGCTGTAAGGACAGGCCAGTCATCTCTGAGAGGGAAGGAGGGGCTGTCCTCCTTCCTACAGACTGTGCCCCGCCTCTTTTTTTAAGAAGATAAAGGTCCAGTCTTCCTTGGCATGACTGAATTGATCCCCATACAGTCAATTCAGAATCTTCAGCTGGTTTTGGGATCAGTCGCACTGGGATTGAGGGGCTGACCAGGCTCGGATCCACCTCGGCTGACGTGAAGACTGAGAATTTGAGAACTGACCAGGTGGGCTCTGCCCTGATGCCTTTTGGTAGAATGATGATAAAACTGCTCGGATTCTCCCCTCCTCCCTGCATCCATGCACTTCACAAGGTGGTTCTGCATCTCTCTCACCAGGCGGTGGAATCTTTCTTTTCCCCATCGCTTGTATCTGGGCAGGCCTGATGTCTATTTTGGCCAACAGAATCGGGTGGAAAGGTCCTTGGGTCCATTCTGAGCCTAAGCCTTAAGAGGCTTTGAGTGCTTCGGCTCTTGTCCTTGGAACCCTTCCTGACAGCCATGGAACAAGCTCGGGCTAGCCTGCTGTATGATGACAGTGACAGTCACTCCTGTCACCCTAGCCAACAACCAACCAACCAACCAACCAACAGATCTGGGCATGAGGCCACCTTAGATGGGCCAGCCTCCAGCTTACCACACACATATGCAAGCCCAGCCAGGACCAGCTGAACTGATGTGGACGAGCAGAACCACCCAGCTGACCCGCAGACTTTGAACAAGAATAAATGGTTGCTGTTTTAAGCCACTCCACCTCGAGGTGGTCTGTAATACAGCAATAGATGCCAATACAATCATCAAATGCAGCCAGAGCCTTTGAACAGCCAAGGAAAAGAAGGGGCAGCCTTCAATCTAGAGGAGTGTGTGCCTTTGTTTGCAAATAAAACTTTATTGGAGCACAGGCACATCCATTCATTGTAGCTTTCTTGCTGCGACAACAAGGTGAAGTACAGTTGACCCTCTGCATCTGTGGATACAGAGGGCCGACAGCACTACCCCATTTTATACTCATAAAAGACTCGAGCATCACAGATTTTGGTATCGGCAGAAGGTCCTGGAACCAATCCCCCACAGATACCTAGGGATGACTGTCGATGCGTTGCGAGAGATACCATCTGGTTTGCAAAGCCTAAAATATCTATTGTCTGTCCCTTTAAGAAAAAGGTTGCTGATCCCTGGCCTAGGGCATAACGAATAGTAACAACCACCACTGTGATAATCACCACCATCACCATCATCATCATCTAACAAACTTGATACAAAGGTCTGACTTAAGAGTCAGGAGATCAGAATTCCTGTCGTGAGCATTTTGGCAGGTTCTGCCTCCTCTCTGGGCTTCAGTTTCCCCATCTGGCACTGAAGGAGGATGAGCAAGAAGCTCTCCAGTCACTTCCACAGTTGATTTAAACCTCACTTTGCTCAGACCAAAGGAAATGGGGGTGGGACCTAGGAGCATGCATTTTCCCAGGCATCTCCTTGTTTTGCTATCCCCGCACCCAAGCCCAGAGCCCCAGATGATTCAAATGCGAGTGAAAGCCTAAGAACCACTGATTTATACCATTTGGTTTCAGAGGGCTTGTCCATGGAGAAGAAAGGCAAAAGCTCAAGTGTTTCCATGGGACGTTATGAGAAATTGCAAAGACTACTTTTGCAAGGAGATGTTTTAAGAACATCAAGCTGAGGCTGCCGGTTGGAATGTCCCTGAACAAATAAGTCTATGAAGAAGCCAGTCATAATATTCATCAAAGGGAGATAGGAGGAAAGTATGGAGTGGGGCTCATCAAAAGCTGAAATATTAGTAAGGGATGGGAATGTGTCCAGATACACGGTGGTGGTGGTGGTGGTGATAGGGATGATGATGGTGATGGTGATGATGATGCCATGGTGTTGGTGATGGTGCCATCTTCCACCCACGAACTAAGTGCTCTTATTAAGGATCTGCCATCTTGTCTTACAGTTTCACTCTTGCATTATTTTACTCTTCAAGTACACGAGACTTGGCTGTCCAGATATATCACTAGCTCCTCAAAGGTAAAGCCTTGGGATATACCTTCTGTGTCGTGTGTGGTGGTGAGAGGTCAGGCTCTGCAGTCAGACACACTTGGCTTAAAACCCCAGTGCAGCAGCACCTGAGCTCTGTGACCTCGGGCAGGCCAGTACACCTCTCTGAGCCTCTGCTCTCTCATCTGCAGGGATGGGATAATAATACACCTGCACAAAAGGGCTCTGAGAGGACTGAGACAGTGCCCACAGAGCTGTCCGTAGTGCTATTTTTATTGTGCACACTGTAGGGGCCTAATAAATATTTGACAAATGAGCAGACAGAGTCCAGTGCACCATGTTCATTGCCCTAAAGTAGTTCTTATATGGGAGGGCTGGGGGTATGGGTGTGATTTTGTCCCCAGGGGGCATGTGGCAATCTCTGGAGACATTTTGGTTGTCACAGCTGGGGAGGGGGGTGACACTAGGGGGTGGTGGCCATGAACAGTGCTAAACATCCTACAGTGCACAGGACAGTCCTTTCCAACAAAGAAATATTTGTCCCCAAACGTCAATAGCGCCGAGGTTAAGCAATCCTGCCTCACGGTCAATTTCTATCTCGGCACCTGAAATCTCCCAGTTGAAAAGTGCTAACTACTAAAAAAGAAAAAGCTGGGCTTAGAATTCTCTGGAACAGATAGGAGGGGAACAAGGTGTCAAGGTTTTGGAAAGCCCAAGTATTCTTTGGAGGGTTGGTTAGCCCCTGTCACATCACGCAATGAAGAGTCTGTGCCTGGGGTTGGCTCAGAAGGCAGCAGGGGCTTCTCTGGGAAATAGCTCCTTGAGTCTTGGGGAAAACATGTCCCCGGAGCCCTGGGTGAGACATCTGCTAGGCGCACGCTGCAGACAGATTTTATCAGGCTTTGCAAACTATTTGACATTAGTGCATCTGGTGTGGTAAGGGATGGAATGACTCAGTCCCAGCTGGATTGCCACTTAGCTCTAAGCCCCCATGTTTGCCTTCTGTTATTTTTATACACCACATAACACTGCTGGCCCCAGGCTCCCTGTCCCTTTTCAAGAGGACAAAGGAACAACTCAACAGCTCCCAGCTGTTTGAGTCATTTGACCTTGGCTTTGCATGATAAACAGATGAGCCAGAGGTGGGACTACTTACACATGAGCCTCAGGCAGCGAGGGCGCAATGATGCAGCTGTGCACAGGGGTGAACGGACGCAGGAGGACTCCCATCCCCACCTTCTTCATCTTCTCGTCCCCGTTTGTGCTGAAGGTGAAGCAGAATGGGAGCAGCAGAGTGAACAGGCAGGAGCTGTTTTAAGTGCCCTCTTCTCTCGCCAGGGGTTGTCTGGCAAATATCACAGGGCACCTGCTATGGGCCAGGCAGTAATTCCCGCTGGAGAGACGAAGGTTCTAGATGCAGCCAGTAAGCAGAGCATATTAGACCCCCTTCTCTCAGGGAACACATATTCCCATGAAGGAGCAAATAAGATAAATCGGGCAGCTGTGTGGTATACTGGTATACTAGACTAGCGGTCGGATATGTTTTGTTATCTGGCTAGACAAGTATTTATGATGTTGTGGGACATTCGGTCTATGACCTGACTACTTAGTAGCAGGAAAGCCATTGACAGAATGTAAGCAATAAGCAAATGGCAGGGTTCCAATAAAACTCTATTTACGAAACCAGCCTGGGGGCTGGATTTGGCCCATGAGCTGGAGTTTGCTGACCCGTTCCCATCCCCACCCCCACTAGACAGTGATACGTGCTATGGGGAGAAAAAAGAGAAGGGAGCTCAGAAGGGCTGCGAGAGCTGGGGCTTGCAATTTTAAATAGAGTGATTGGGGAAGTTATCACTGAGAAGGTGACATTTGATAAAAAATCTGCAGTGGAAGGGAGTGAGCCATTCAGATGTCTGGGGGCAGAGCATTCTGGAGAGAGGGAGCGACAGGTGCAAATGTCCTGAGGTGGGACTGTGTTTTAGAGACGGCAAGGAGGCACGTGTGGCTGGAGTGGAGTGAGCAACAGAGAGAGGAGGGAAGGATGGAGAGAGAATGGGGGCCTTGCAGACCAGTGCGAGGACTCTGGCCTTTTTCCTCAATGAAAGTAAAGGACTCTGAGCTGAAAGAGGACATGATGTGACAAAGGATCCCTCTGGCTGCTGTTTTGAGAATGGCCGATGGTGGGAGTGGAGGGCAAGGAGACCAGTGAGAAGTATTACAATAATTTCAGCTTGAGAGAGGAAGGTGGCCGGCATCCAGGGTCCTAGCGACAGGGATGGTGGGAAGTGGAAATGGCGGGGATGCACAGGGCAGGAACTGCCTGGGGTCAGCGGCTCTTATCTGTGGTCTTTTCCTTAAATGGGCTTCCCCCAACTCTACAGACTGCTGACTCACTGGCTGGATGAACCAGCGGTGAGACGTGGGGATCTCGAGCTTCAGAAGTTGGTACAACTGTGACCCCAAAGATCAGCCACGACCAGGCATACCTCTCTTGAAGCCCATCCCCTGCTCCACAGAGAATACAGAAGCTTCCTCTGAAGCCAAAACCATCTGGGGGAAGCAAGGGTGTGGGTGGGGGGGAAAGGGATGCTTAGAGAGGAGAGAAACAGCCCAAACAGGAAGTTCATCTTTGAAACCACTGGACATTTGTCCAGAAAAGACTGTTTCAAAGTGAAAAATATTAAGTTACATTTAATACCACAGTTAAGTTTTTCTTTTCAACACCATCATGGAGTAAGTCATTTCAGTCAGAGAAAACGGGGTTTGTTTGTTTGTTTTTTCCTTTTTGGCATGCCTGGGTCACAGGGTATATATTTTTTGCCCATGACCAAATCTAGCCCATAGACATGTTTTAATAAGCCTACTGTGTGCGTAATGGAATTGACTGTCTATATTTTAAAATTGGGAGATGTCACATAAAGATGGAAAAGACTCGAAAGTTCTTGCTGCTCTGAGTAAGAGTTGGGTGAGGCCCAAGGTCAAGATCACTGGCCACTTTGCACGAGGTGTGTGCCTCTTGGGTTGCCTGAGACTCAAAGACCCCTGGCATCTCACTCCCAGCTTGCCTTACATACTTATGCTACCAGTGTGCTCCTTTAAAGCCTTGTAGTTTCTCAGCCTGAGTACTTTAATACTGATTGAATCATTGATGGGTTCCCTGATTCATTCACGTCTACCCATATCTATGGAACATCTCTGCGCTGGGGGCTGTAGGTGTGGTGATGGAGACAGATCCAGCCCCTCCCCTCCGGAGCCTAAGAGCCTCGTGGCGGAGACGGGCTTTACACAAACACAGCTGTGATAAGGCTGAGTTGGAGGGTGTGTGGTGCTTTGACAGACCCAAACAGAGAATCTGGCTGAAATGGAGCCAGGGAATACTTCCTGGAGGGAGTTGTGTCAATTTAGAAACATGGGCCTCAAGTTTCTTCTAGTGGGAAGGTGGCTTTATAGCCCTCAATCCCCTGGAATCTTGACTTTCTGAGTGACTGGGCCAATAGAATGTGTCAGAAGTGGTGTGATGCCAATTAATGGGTCCCGGCTCCAGGAACTGGCAGCTTTTCCTTCTTATGTCTTGGGATGATCACTCTTAGCACCCAGGCACCACCGTGTTGGGAGGAAGCTGGCAGCCTGTGAGGAGACTCATAGGGAGGAGGACCAAGACTGCTGGGTCTCAGTCCTGGATGAGCTCAGAGCTGACAGCCAGCCCCAAGGTGCCACCGTGTGGATGAGCTCTCCCGGAAACAGACACTTTGAGCTGCCCCAGCTAGCGCTGGATCCTTCCCCGCTTAACCCTACTCAAATGGCAGATTGGTGAGTGAAATAGATGTTTGCTGTCTTGAGTTAATAGGTTTTGGAGTGGTTGCTCACAGCAACAGTAACTGGAACAGAAGTAAATATTGAGCTGAGATCTGCAGGTTGAATGGGAATTCAGTAGGCAGAGGGCGGAGGGAGAGGCCCTGGGGAGGAGGGAGAGCGGGACAGTGTGGCTGGAGGGCAAGCCAAGGGCTAGCCCATCCAGAGCCTTGTAGCCCCTGCTCAGACCTTTGTCTTTATCCGATAAAGAATGGTGGCCACCGAGGATTTTAAACTGGGAGTGGTTTATGTTTGGAAAGCTCACTCTGGCTTAGTGTGGAGAAAGGAGACAGAGGGGACCAGAAGAGGTGGAGGCACCCATTAGAAGTCACCTTCCTCCTGGGAATTTGAGGACAATCTTGGGGTCACAGAGCTAACTAAAAAATAGGACCAGAATCTAGGTCCCCTGCCTTCCATTTCCACAGGCTCTTTATTCAACCCTAGAGCTGAGGAAACCACAAGCCAATATGTTGGCATGCCCAGGCTTACTGGCTCAACCCAGTGGTTTAGAATACGGGGAAATTAACCCAGCTTTTACATTCCTTAATCTCTTGTTGTATGTCTCCTCTCAGCTGCAAACATAAGACAAATTCTACCCGTTGTTTTTTTTCGCCTTTTTCAGCTGAACTTGCAGCTGAGAAATGAGGTCATTGAACACAGTGGGAAAGACTGCTTGCAGGCCGGAATCTTTGGGGACATGCTTGATTTTCTTTTTTCCCTACATAGTTTGTCAGACTTAAAACTTTGGTCTAAAAGAACTTATCCTATGGTCTTAGATCCGGGGCGGGGGGGTGGAATCCCTTTTGCTTTTAGAATGCACAGGATCAAATACTGTGTTAAAAAAGCAGTTCTAAATGAACACTTGTATTTTTGATAATTCTGTGATTGGAATTATATTCATAGAACACAGCTCTTACATGTGAGATGCCTTCTAGCCTGCCTGGAAATTAAGATTTTTAGCCATAGATCTGAGGGTTTTAAGTAATTGAGGGCCAGAGAGATCAACTTCATTTCACTGCATAATAATAGCTAGCAATTACTAAGCACGTCTCATATGCCAGGCTCTGTGCTAAGTGTTATTTCTTTTAATCCTCATAACAAATTTGGGAGTTTGGTACCATTCATAAGGGTGTAGAGAGAGGAGGCTCAGAGCAGCACAGCAACCTGCCCGAAGCTAAACAGTTGTATGGGGGAAGTCTGGACTCGAACCCCAGCCCTGTGCTCTTAACCGCTAGCCCCTACTGGTAGGGATAATCTCCCAGTGCTAGTTTATAACCCCTGCCGCCCCCACCTGCATTTGATGGCTATGTTGCAATAATAGCCTCCAGTTTTATTTTAATGACCAGCCTTGCACAGCTCATGGAATCCACTGGATAAGTCATAATCAGATCAATGTCTTCGTGAGGAAAGACCTCATGCATACTTAAACTTATTAAACTTTAAATATACCATGTCTTGCACACTGAAACATGGATCGGAGAGGGAAGAATTGTGTTCTGTGACCATGGATTAAAAACCCCATGCAAACAAGGGCAACGTTACAACCAAACTATTTAAACAGTCACGGGAGCATCTTTACAGATGCCACCTTCCCCAGAGCCTGTTTGTTTGCCCAATAATCTGAGCAAAAAGTTCCTGCGAAAAGAACCACTAGTTCGTTCCTTCTCTTTATTCTAGAGAAAGGCTGCCAGGTGGCTAGCGCCACTAGAGGTACCAGACTCAGAGAGGGTCATCGGCCTCTTAGATGACACTAAGGGCAAAACTTGAGCTGAGGGCCTCCCTGGTGGCGCAGTGGTTGAGAGTCTGCCTGCTGATGCAGGGGACATGGGTTCGTGCCCCGGTCTGGGAAGATCCCACATGCCGCGGAGCGGCTGGGCCCGTGAGCCATGGCCGCTGAGCCTGCGCGTCCGGAGCCTGTGCTCTGCAACGGGAGAGGCCACAACAGTGAGAGGCCCGCGTACCGCAAAAAAAAAAAAAACTTGCGCTGAGCTCGTGGGACCTTCACGGAAAGGGTAAGAACCCTTCGGCTCACTGAGTGGCTTTCTCTGTATCCTGCGCCTCTTCAAGGTCCCGTGAGGACACTTCAGTGGGGTCCAATGAGTGGCTGGATGGAGGTGGCTCAGGTCATGACTTGCCTGCTTATTTTTTTTTTTCATTCTGAAAATCATATTTCTGATTTTGGCAATAGATAACACCACCACACCCTCCTTCTCCAGCCCTGGCCTTTCTAACCAGACATGCGGGCTGCGGGATTTCTGGCGGGCTGATACAGATGGGTCTAACCATACCTCTTTTTTTGTCACCCATTGAACTCCCATTCAGCATTAAAGATTCTGCTCAGAAGTCACACTTCTGGGGATTCTTTCCAGATTTCCTTTTCACCCCCTAAAGTTGAGCGGGCAGACATTATGAAATAATAGAAAAATATATATATATTGGTCTCTGCCCTCACTTTCTGACACAGAGCTCCCAAATCCCTTGGAATTTCCTGGGTGACAGAGGTGTCTTTTTCTGGGGAATGGGGCAACTCTTGGTGGGCTCCTAGATAGCTTTAGGATGGGGGCTGGTCGCCAGAAAGACCACGCCATGATTAGAAGCTTGGACCTCTCAGCCCCACCCCCAGTCCTCTGGGAAGAGGAGAGGGGCTGGAGACTGAGTTAATGATAGAGCATGCCTATGTGATGAAGCCTCCATAAAAATCCCTGAAGTACGGGGTTTGTGGAGCTTCCGAGTTGGTGATCACATCCAAATAATGGGAGGATGGCACTCCCCAGCTCCACAGGAACAGAAGCTGCTGTGCCTGGGTCCCTTCCACATCTTACCCTATGTACTTCTTGATCGGGGTACGCATCTGTACCCTTTATTATGTAATAAAATGGAAAATGTAAGTCAGTGTTTCCCTGAGTGCTGTGAGCCATTCTAGAAAATGATCAAACCCAAGGAAGGGGGTCATGGGAACCCCGATTTATAGCTGGTTGGTCAGAAGTACAGGTGACAACCTGGGACTCGTGACTGGCATCTGACGTGGGGTCAGTCTTGTGGGACTGAGCCCTTAACCTGTGGGATCTGATGCTAACTCCAGGTAGAAAGTGTCGGAACTGAACAGGATGGTAGGATGCCTCACTGGTGTCGCAGACATTTGCTTGGTGTGGGGGGAAACCCCACACATCTGGTGTCAGAAGTATGAGTGTGATCATGGTGTGAGAGAAAAGGAGAAACACATGGCAGGAGTGTTTTTCCTTTACAGGCACACTTCAGGGCACTTGAGGTGCACCCCCATGGTACTGTGTTGTGGCACCGCATGCAGTAGGGACTGTCCCTCAATCCTTTTCATATCTCTGTGCCATCAGAAGGCCTGCACGCAGTAGGTCTTCAAAATACAAATGGTTGGTTGTACAATGAGAACGGGCCTGGGGTCAAGGTAGTCTCCCATTCTCACCCTTACACTTACTTGGAAGCCAGGATAAAGGTCCAAGACATAATGCACTAAGGGGCCACGGATATTTTACTGAAGATCTTCTGGGGAAACTGAGGAATGGATTTACATATCACACTATGAGGCAAAACCTCGTAAAAACCCTCATTAGACATCTCCGTTCTCTCCCACTGATGGCTGCCTTTCCTCTCTTCTCTCCTCCGAAGGGTCCCTTCCGCTCACACTCTCGGCCCGTCTCCTGAATGTCTCCATTCTATCTGTCAGGGAAGCCTCTCTGCTCTTCCTGTCTATCTGCATATTCACTTGAATACGCTTGCTCACCAAAGAAAGCTTCTCCTTGGGATGCTCACTCCTTGGAAGGCATGTAGTGGGGATTGTAAACCATAGATATTTTCTCCAGTCTCAGACTGAATGAATGAATTAATAAATGAATGCACAAATGGTAAGCTAGCTTACTTAGACCAACCTATTGGGTAAAAATAAACAAAAATGCTAGACAAAATATTTTTTTAGAAAGAGTGGCAAAGGGATTTCCCTGGTGGCACAGTGGTTAAGAATCCACCTGCCAATGCAGGGGACACAGGTTTGAGCCCTGGTCTGGGAAGATCCCACATGCCACGGAGCAGCTAAGCCTGTGAGCCATAACTACTGAGCCCACGCGCCTAGAGCCCGTGCTCCGCAACAAGAGAAGTCACGGCAATGAGAAGCCCGTGCACCGGAACGAAGTGTAGCTCCTGCTCGCCACAACCAGAGAAAACCCACATGCAGCAACGAAGAACCAATGCAGCCAAAAAATAAATAAATTTTAAAAATAAATAAAATAAAAAGAGTGGCAAAGAGCCAACAACGAAGTGGGAATCTCTCGGCCAAAACTAAAGAGAGACTGGAAACCAGAGAGGTAAGGTGGCCTGGGAGCTGCTTTGGTCCTAAGGACATTTGCCAATTTAGAAAAAGTTAAGTTTCCTTCTAACAGCTTCCCAGGGCAAGGAAAAAGCATAGTCCATGGTCTGCACAAATGAGGAATCAAAGAGAAGACCCTTCTTACAATAAGCTGGGATTCCCAAGGGCCAGACTTTCAGGGGAAAGGTGACTAGAAATATAGCAGCCCCTCATGGTCTCACACTCAGGGTTCCCACCAGTCACCTGGGAACCTTGAGCTTTAAGAAGACCTCCAACCACTAGTGTCCAGCCCCCCCACCCCCCAGGCCAGGGCTTCACAGACCAGAACTCCCTCTTTTTTTTTTCCATTAAGTTGAAATTTACATAACATAAAATTAACTGTTTTAAAGGGTGCAATTCAATGGCATTTGAATGGATGGTTATACAACCATCGCCTAAATCTAGTTCCAAAACATTTTCATCAGCCCCAAAGGAGACCCCACACCCATTAAGCAGTCATTCTCCATCCCCCCACTTCCTCAACCCCTGGCAACCACCAATCTGCTTCCTGTTTGGGATGAACCTCAAACAAAGTATGGTAAGTGAAAGAAGCCAGGCACAAAAAGGTCCCATATTGTATGGTTCCATTGGTAGGACCATTGTTTTTAAGACGTACACATGCATATTTCTTTACGTTAATGTTGTGAAGAATTTGGGAAATGGTGCATTACCTGCTGTGGATTCCATTTCCTCTTTAGCCGGCAAAATGTCAATTTGGGTTCCTAAAAGCAGCCCTAGCACAGTAACTCTCAACCTTGGCTTCACATGGGAATTATCTAGGGGAGCTTTAAAAAGTACTATGTCCGGGTAACACCCCGAGACGGTCTGATGTAATGGGTCTGGGAAGCACCCTGGGCACCAGGTGATTCTAATTGTGGAGCCAGGGCTGAGACCACTGCTCTAATAGGGCAACGGCAGGCCGTTTCGACCATATATATTTCCTCTCTTCCTGCTTCAGCACCTCCTTTCCATCACTGATTTGTGCCTCATTTGGTCTGCACAAGCTAAGTATTCCAGGAGTTTGTTTCTGCAGAATGTAGCAGTCCATGAATGCTGGTGTCACTCAGTTTGGGACGTGGGGGTGCTTTCCAACTATGACCTTAGTCATAGGGGGAATTACGACTAAGCCTCATTCTTAATCTCTAAAATGGGGCTAATCATAGTATCTATCTCATAGGAACGTTTTGAAATTTTGACAAAAAGACGTGCACAAAGCACGCAGTAGACACTCGTTATAAATTAGTGTTGTGGTTGTGATTATTAGCATGATTGCTACTATTACGTGAATGGGCATTTCATAATGGGCCAGTCTGTTGATGGTTCTCTCTCAACCAGAGGAAAGACCTTTACAAAAAGAGGGAGGCTACTGATTCAACAAACCAACAAACCTTTTTTTGGTCCACTCGCTTTGGGTGGATACCGAGCTACGACCTGGGGTTTCAGGAGAAGGTCTAGAATAGGGATATCGATGTGGAATAAAACAAAGTAGTGTGCAAACACATTAAGGGAACTCAGAGTCCAAATGGGCTCCGGAGGTGGTCGGGCTGAAATCTGGGAAGGATCAGGAGAGGGCAGCATTTAAGCTGGGCTTTTAATGAGAATTAGAACTTTAGTTGGAAGAGGATGTAGGGAAGAGTACTTAAGGCCCAGAGAACAGCACGGGAAAATGCCCAGAGGTAGGGACAAGCCTTGGAATGAGAGGGAAAGAGGCACAGCTGGGGACCAGCAAGATTTCTTGGGTAGCTCTTGGCATTGGATGTGAGGACAGACATATGTAGTAGAAGATACCTCACTGAATACCAGGAGGTGAGGCTGGCGAGGTAGGTTGAGCCAGACGAAAAGAAGTCATTTGACACCAGCCTAAGAAGGGGCTCCCCATGTGAGATAGCTGCCACCCCTCAACCCAACCAGGCAGTGGTCCTTCTCAGTGGTCCTTCCCAAGACCACTGGTGCCACGGTGATGGTGTCTACTTACGTCAAAAGAATATCCCCATACTGGATATCTGATGTCTTTTTGGCTGGTTGGAATATATTTCTTTCTTCCTCTTTGAGTTTCTGAAGTTGTTGTTGCTTCTTTTTCAATGCACTCTCCTCCCTCAAAATAGTAAAGTATCCACGGCCAATCTTCACCCACTGAATCAAGGTGCTGGAGAAAGAGAAAGAGAGAGGAAGATGAGTTGGCTATCAATGCAATGTCTTACTGTCTTGGGACTGATAATCCACTGAAGGGCACTCTCATGCCCAGTAGCAGGAGACCTCCTGCCTTTAGAATTCCAAAGTCACAGAGACCTAAGCTTGGATTATGGACCCACCTCTTACCAAAGACCTTGAGCAAGTTATCTGATCTCTCCTGGTTTCAGTTCCATCACTCCACATTTATTGAGTGCCTACTATGTGCTAGGCACTCTGCTATGTCCATTGAAATGAGCATAATAATTCACACCCCAGAGAATTAATTTAATTGGTGGTGTTTTTATTTTGTTTTGTATTTCAATGGTGTGTCTCAGATTCAATGAAATGCGGTATTTGAGTTTCTTATACATATGTCACCGGAAGGTCACCAGCAATCTTTTTCTAAATGTAGACCCTGCTTCTCAGCTCATGTAAAGTTTTCTGAATCTCTATGCTACACGACACATGTGCATCCCAGCCGGTCATTGGCAGGTACGGATCAAGCATCATCTGCCCAGCCCGTATTCTCGTTATAGCAAAATAGTCTCTCAGGTTCCCCATGTATAAAATTGTGCAAAACCAAATGAATGTGTACCCTGGTGGAACACAGTGAAACCAGATCATACAGAACTGGCCCTGAATTGTCCGTTTGGGCTCTTATTTTTAAGTTAGGGATGCAAGCCGTTGATCTGAGGTGGAATTCGTATTTGAAACAAAAATGTGCTTCGATTTTGCTTTCAAGCTTCTGAAATCCACTCATCAAAGAGCATCCTGAGGTTGCCAGATAACCTGACAGAATGAAAACCGTAACCATGAGCAACCCCTTAATTTCACAGGGGAGGATTTTCTTGATGTGGCACAAACAAAGCAAATGCAGAGCTATTCTGGGAGCTGGGCTGACAGCAACTGTTTTTTCGTGGTTATGTTACTTCACAGAGACTCTTTGCTCAAAATGTGGTTCATAGGTCAAGACGCACGCACCACAAGGGTGTGAAATGACTCACATTATGAGGCTTTCTGGGCTCCGAAGCAGGTCTGCAATCATCTGAGGGAGCAGGGTCAGGGGGGAAGCAAGGGCGGCTTAGGGTTTTCTGGGAGTGGGGCTGGGGTGAGGGGTCCCTTGTTTGAGTGTGGTCTCAACTTCCCGCCAGCACCAAAACAAGGAGCACCTTGGGTTTCTTATCAGCTTTTGCCCAGATGTGGGGCAGAGGGAAAGGCGGGGGAAGGAGGGGGACGGGCAGCTCAAACGCTGTCAAAGGTCGCACGTCACAAATGGAGTCAGACTCTTCATTGCGTTAATTCACGCCCAATTTCAAATGTGTGTGTTTGCCTAAATAGCTGCATCATTATTCACCGTTCAACAAAAATGTAATGAATACCCGCTGTGTGTCAGGGCCTACTCTAGGTGCTGAGGCACAGCAGCAAACAAAACAGCTCACAACATTCCTGTCCTCGTGAAGCTCCTGTTCCAGGGGGTGGAGACAGGCACAAAACAGAGTGAACTGTAGGTGACACGCTCAGTTCCAGGGAGGAGCATAAAGCAGGGACCCGGGAGAGGGAGAGACAGGGGTGGGGTGTGGATTGGTGCCATTTTAAATTGATGGTCAGCGAGGGCCTGGCTGAGAAGGTGACATTTGAGAAAAGACATAAAGGAGATGATGGAGTAAAACCATGCAGATACCTGGGGGAAGGGAACAGCATGTGCAAAGGCCCTGGGCAAGTACAACTTTTCATCCAGAAAAGTTTTGCTTTCATTGAATAAAATGTTATGTGACATCACATAGTACAGTCTGTGCTCCTGAAAGATTATATTTGTCTGATTTAGATATTGGTCTTCTATCTAAGACTTTTGTTTAACAGAAAGGATCTGCTCTGAAAAAGGAAGGAAGGAAGGGAGGGAGAGAGGGAGAGAGGGAGGGGGAAGGGGGGGAGGGAAGGGGAGGGGAGGGGAGGGGAGAAGGAAGAAAAGCACTGCTGTGTCCCAGACTGGGTGCTACTCTGGAAGCAGTAGATGTTACCACTTTCATTAAGAAGCTCACCTCTAATAACTCCAACTAACACCCTCAAGTTCAGAGCCCCAGCACTTGGAGAGGTCCCTCTCTGCCATCGGACCTCAATGAGACTTCTCAAGCACATCCAGGGTGCTCCTGAGATGCAGCAAATCATCTGGGTAAGAGGCTTTTTCAGTGAACGAGGCACTGTTGTGGTTTAACATCCGTGGTAGAACTTCGCCCTGTAGCTCAACAGTTCTGTGTCCAGCCCTCCCGCGAGTCCCTCGCTCCTGGGTGTGTGAGTTCACTTATTTATCCTCACAACAGCTCGACCTGAGGGCACTGTTGTTATCATTTCCACTTGCAGATGAGGAAACAGGCCCAGAAAGGTGAGGTCAGAAAAGCTGGCAAGAAGCAGATCTGGGGTCTGAACCCAGGTAGTGGATTCCCCCCGTGGGGTCGGACTACAGAGTCTGCTGGTTTGTAGGAGGTCAGGATGTTTCCACTGGGGAGTCTCACCAGCTTCTCCTGGAAATCCCTGTCCTTGACTTGGAGATTCTATAGGCCACCAGGTCCTTGGCTAACTTGGGTGGCTTGTCACTGACTGGCCGGTGTTAGGGGCTCGCCTTCACCGGTTGTCCAGATTCTCTCACGGAGTAGAAGGCTGTCAGCAAGGCCTCTCAGGTCCCAGAACAAACCATGGTCTTCAGAGGCAGAGGGTGGGACCGGCACCGAGAAGTCTCATGTGTGATAATTGCGTACAGCTGCGGGAGGGGTTCTGGGGACCTGGAACAGACCCAGGCAGGATGGTGGGCTTTGGGCTCTGATTTCACTGTGTAACTGAACAAAAGCCTTTGTCTTTCCCTACAGAAACTGTAACCAACTAGATCCTGAAATGCATGTGTTATGGATTGAATTGTATACCACCCCCCAGCCAAATTCATAGGGTGAAGTCTCAACCCCCAGTACCTCAGAATGTGACCTTATTTGGAAACAGGGTCACTGCAGATGTCATTAGTGAAGATGAGGTCATACTGGAGGAGGCTGGGTCCCTATGCCAATAGGACTGGTGTCCATATAAAAAGGGGAAATTTGGGCACAGACACATAGGCAGAGAGAAAACCACGTGAAGATGAAGGCAGAGATCAGGGCAATGCTTCTTCAGGCCAAGGAATGCCAAAGATTGCCAGCAAATCAGCCGAAGCTAGGAGAGAGGCATGGAACAGATTTTCTGTCTCAGACGTGAGAAGAAACCAACCCTTCTGATACCTTGATCTTGGACTTCTAGCCTCTGGAACTGTGAGACAATAAATTTCTGTTGTTTAAGCTACCCAGTGTGTAGTACTTTGTTACAGCAGCCCTAGTAAACTATTCCAGCATGATCAAATATCTAAGCCTACACTCATGGAACAGCCCAACTCTTTTATTTTCTTTGACTGCAAGGGTTAACGAAATCCTTATTAAATTAATTTTATAATAAGTGACAGGCTGAAGGTCATGCCACAGTAAATAAAATGAATATTATGTACCAGGCCCTGAGCGGGACAGCTATTTTGTGTCAGATCCTGTTCTAGGCAGTTATGATGTGTCAGGTTCTGTTCAAGCACTGGCAGTGTAAAGGCGAACACATCCTCAGAGAATTCAGTCTTCACCTCTGCATCTAAGTTATCTTATTTCTACAAAAGTAGAAATTAAGAGGTTGTTAAGAGATATATTCGACTTCTTTATGCCCTTATTCCAAAAAGGATTAGGAGCAGAAAATTTTTAAAGTGAGAAGGGCAGGAGACATGAAAAAATAAGAAAACAGGGCCTCCCTGGTGGCGCAAGTGGTTGAGAGTCCGCCTGCCGATGCAGGGGATACGGGTTCGTGCCCCGGTCTGGGAGGATCCCATATGCCGCGGAGCGGCTGGGCCCGTGAGCCATGGCCGCTGAGCCTGCGCGTCCGGAGCCTGCGCGTCCGGAGCCTGTGCTCCGCAACGGGGGAGGCCACAACAGTGAGAGGCCCGCATACCGCAAAAAAAAAAAAAAAAAAAAAAAAAAAGAAAACAATATCAGGTAAGACAAGTATCAAAACCCATGCCACATGAGCCAGTGCACAGACTTGACCCTCAGCATCCTAGCGGCCAGCACAAAGAGGGAAACACTATCCCTCATGTGATTCCTAATGACCATGAGATTTTGAAAAAGCTGTTCAGGTGAGGCCTAGCCATTCCTGGTGGAAGAAGAAGAGATTTCTTTCAAGGATCTGTATAGGGACGACCCTGTGAAAAGCCAAGTCTTCAACAAACCTCTAGATGCGGGTAGTGATAAATGCCTGTCTTACTGATTAACTCACAGAAAAGCACTGGGGAGTTGGTGTTGGCAATCTGAGGAATCTGGCAAGTTTTCTGGTAGAACTGCAGCCCCTTTCAACCAAGGCAGCCAGAGTCCTAGCGGTTAGATCTTCTGGAAAGACCTGGCTGAGAGATGAACAGAGGTGGTGGTGTGTGTGTGTTGTGGGGGAGGGGGGGCAGGGGTTGTCTGGGCCCTCAGGTCAGACCCACCAGCCTATTCTGGGAACTTCAGGCTGCGGGGTGTTCGTTCCGTGCACCGTGAAGTGCTCCCCTGTTACTGCAGAGGCCCATTTAAAACTGCTTAGTATTTTAGCAAACTCCCATTTAATTCCCTCGTATGTTCCCTCCATTTTCTTCATCATTATTGCTGATTACCAGGCTATTTGCGTGAAGGGAGCTATTTGCAGGGAAGAGCAGTTTTCATCTTTAAATCCACTCACCCGGGGCCTCCTGTTCACTGCTTTCCGGGATGTAAAACTCCCACGGCCAGCATGGCGAGAGAAACGATGGGGAGTGAAATAATGAACTGCGTCAGGCAAACGGAGGAAGAAGCAGATTATAAAATGGAAAGTTTCCTCTACCCAAAGCCACTTCCTCTTAACCAATGCGTGCGGGTAGGTTTTCACATTTAAGGGACATACGTTCTCTGTACATTCATCAGCCTGTGTGAGCTGATGAATGAAAAATTCGCAATATGGCAACAGGAATAGTCTTAGAGGGGCTGAGCTGAGCCACACCAAAGGGGCAGGTTTCACTCCCAAGCACCTTCAGACCTGAGGGCCAGTGTACGCAGTGGTAAGCCTTGGAGGGGCCAGCCTCCTGGATGGGGTCTCTACTTTGCCACTCCCTTCGGCAGGTTTTAAACCTCTCTAAACCACAACCTCTTCATCTCCAAATGAGGAAAAAAGGTCATTCTTGCCTCAAAGGGCTGTTGGGAGGATTAAATGACAGTGGACGTAAAGAGTTTATTTAGTGTAGCACCTAGTGCCTAGGACTCAATGATTGGGCGCTACAATTATTACTGTCAACTCGCTTAACAGTCCTGGGAGGGTGGTGTGATCTGCAGTTGAGAAAATAGAGGGAAGAGGTTAAGTAAACGATGAGGGTCATAGTAGCTGGGAAGTAGCAAAGCAAGGGTTGGGAGCCAGCAGGGATGATTCCAGAATTTCTCTCTCCATCTGCATGCTGCAAACGCAAGAATATTCAGAAGGAAGCTTTAAAGCTTTGAGTCTATGCATCTCTGGGCTGTTCTTATTGTGCAGAGTTCACCTCTAGGCCCACAGAAGAGAAGCTGGTGGCTTACACTTTCCTCTTTTAGACCATGTTTTAACCAATCCAAGTCACCACCTGAGGCAGATCAGCTCATCATTCAGCAAATACTCCCTCCCTCCCCCATCCCCTACATTCAGGGGTGGAATGTACTCCCAGCATCCTGACTTTGGGCTTCACCATATGACTTCTTTGGCCAATGGGATGTTAGTAGATATGACTTGAAAAGAAGCTTGAAATAAGCTTGCTCAGTTGGGTCCATGACAAGAAAAAACCCCCACTATTTCGCTGAACCCAGAAGAATAAGAAAGGCATGGAAGAGACCTGAACCCAGCTAATCTCAACCTAGATCAGCCAAACCCCAGTTATCCCACAGACACATGAGCGAGGAAGAAATACTGACTGAAAGTCACTGAGTTTTAGGATAGTTTGTTACACAGCATTATGGTGAAAATCGCTGACCAATACATCATTTGTTATAAGGTGACATTATTTTATGAACCACAACGAAGGAAAAATCCATGCCAGTTTGATTAAGACATGATTGTACATTGCATCTCCAGTTCAGAGATGTTAAAATGTGAAAAAATATGTGCCTATTAGATATAAAATATGGCATTAGGAAAGAAATTGCCTCAGACCTGAGAAAAGATGATCTGGAACAGAACTTGGAACATAAAGGTAATTAACAGTCCCTTCAGAGAAGTATCTAACAATTTTCTGATATTCTCTGATGAGATTGAGAGTCCTTTCTGGGGTGTTAGATTTACCCACACATCTGGCCTGTCAGACTTGTAACAAAGCTATTAATCTTTACTAGTCATCCCACTCTTGAGTGATGCTATCTAGCTGCTTGCTACTCGAAGTGTGGTCCCTGGACCAGCAGCATTAGCAACATACCGGAGCTTGTTAGAAATGCAGAATCTTGGGCCCCCCTCACACCTCCTGAATGAGGATCTGCATTTTAACAGGACCCCTAGATGACTCATATACACATATAAGTTTGAGCTGCACTGGTCTAGCTGTCCTCTCCCTTCTGTTAAAAGATACTCTTTCCAGAAAGAAATCTTCGGACTGGCTTTATTAGAAGTCCAATTCCCTTCCTACAAGTATGAACTGAAACTTTGACACACACTAGCAGTCAATTCATCTCAGAAAGTTCTTCAAGCACAGCTGTAGCAGCCATTCTCACTCTTTGAGGGCACTCTGCTTGTCATGAGTCTCCCATTACCTGAATCAGCAGCTCCATCCCCAGGGCCCTAAAGGAAACACGGACTGACAGTCATCTAAAACAGACAGTCCCAGCTCTCTTCACAGGGGCCTTGCAGGAAGCTGCGGAGTACTGGAGAGTTGACAGGCAGCGAAAGAAATTCACGTACAACCTTTCTATTACGGGGGGCATGGGATTAACCACCGCAAATCACTTTGTTAAAAAACAACAGCCCAGATGTACTTAAAAAAAACCCAAAAAAACAAAAAACCACAACTTTTAATGGTATTATGGCTCTGCATTCAGCTGGTTTTCACTCACATTTTCTGTCTCTGCCTGCAAGAAATATAGGACTATAAAGCCAGGAGAGCTTCCATGGGGAAGGAAGCATGACATTAAAATGAACATTCCTGGCAATATCCGATTTCAGGGATGTCCTGCTCTCGAAGAAGGGAATTGCCTACATGGGAAATTTTCACTTAACAAATTTTACTGTTTTCCAATAATGGCAAATAAATCAGTTTCTTCCCAGATTGTAGAGGCTGAAGGCTTGGAGAACCCATTTCATCTGGCTGGCTCACGTCTTGCTTTGTCAGCCCACCCAGACATATCGATTTCAGAGGAGGAGAGGGCAAACACCATAGAAGGGAGGGATGGATCTGAAACACTATCCTGAAATTCTTGAATTTTCAGGCAACCCCTACAGGCAAATTAATAAGCCAGCCCTAGCTCAAACGCACCAAGCAAATATTTTGCATTTAAATTCCCGCATTAGAATGCCCTGTTTATACAATAACTTAATAAATCTGCCTGGCTGCCAAATTGACAAGAAGGTGAGAATCATTCATTAAAATGCAAATGCAATTGAGATGAAATTTGGAATACATTTATTACAGTAATTGAACTTCAGTCAACTGTAGGCACAACACAGATTCTGAACTACCTTTCAGACAAAAGGAGTGTTGCGTTATCAACACCCCCCCACACACCCCAAGTTAATATCTTTGTCAGCATGCAAATTAAAGCCATTTCCTGAGGGCCAATGATTTGCAATGGAGGATTTCACTCTTCTTTATAGGACAAGATTGCCAGAGATAAAGGTCAACTGCATACACAAAAGATTGCTCTGGTAGCATATTGTGTATACAGTAAATTGATTGCAAACATATTCTGAGTGCTTACTGCAACAATATTCTTATTAAATCACATCTGAACATCTCTTTACTCTCCCTGGGTTATTTGTTAATTGTAATGCCTAACAATGGGAGATTCGCCAAGTCAGGATTTCACCTCTCAGATCAAAAGTTTCAGATGGATTTCTCTCCTGTCTGAATGACTCAGCCCAAAGAGGAGGCCCAGTTCAAGGGTTCTTTTTAATCAGATGGAAGAAAGATGCAACTGGGACTGTGCTAAAGACACAGAAAAATTGACTCGCAAGGGAGAAGTAGCTTTATCTGCTTCAGTTTTATTCTCTCTGGCTCCTTTGCAAAATTCATGTGGCATTTCTGAGGTCTGGGCAAACAGCGCACCTGCACCTAGCAGACGCTGTTTGAGTCGGAAGAAGGCACAGCCTAGAGTCTTTCTTTGGCCACAGGCCACAGTCTTCCTTTGCTATTCAGAAGTGAACTTAGTGGCAAAATACAATTCATTTCACCTGTAAAATGGAGAGATTGCTTTTGGCCCCTTCATCCCCCTCAGATCCATTAATTCATAATGAAGTGATGTCCACTCTATTTCCTAAATGTCACTAGACTGACTTCCTGTTGCCACCACCCTAGCCAGAAACCATCTATTACTCTAAGTAGCTTCCTACCTTGTCTTCCTCCTCAATCCATTGTCCACCTGGCTGTCACAGGGCTCTTTCTGAAATGCAGACTCATTCCCATCAGAGTGTTCCAAACCCTTCAGTGGCTTCCCACTGCTCTCAGGATGAAGTTCAGACTTTTTCCCATGGCAATAAGTCCCTCTAAGATCTGGGCTTTATCTCTAACTATTAGGGGAACCACTGACTGAAACCACCCACCCTGGCCAGGCACCACAGTAACCATTTGGATGAGTTGTTTTATGACAGGAGGTCCTGGTAAGGAAGCCGGAACTAACAAGCCACAACCAACTGGAAGAATTCGGGAAAGGTCAAAAGGAGACGCCAGTCCATATGTCCTACAAACCTCCCAGAATCCTCCCCGCTGGAATCCATCTTGGCTGAGTGATGCATGTGCCATCAGGAAGGACCCGAGTCAGAATGACTGGCCAGAGACTGACCCAGAAACTAATCCTATCCCCATAAAACCCTAGACTGCGAGCCACGTGGCAGAGCGGTCTTCCTGGGATCCCTGACCCTGCTGCTCTCCGCCCGGCGCCCCTTCTGAATAAAATCTTTTGCTTTGTCAGCACGTGCGTCTCCTCAGACGATTCATTTCCAAGTGTTAGACAAGAGCCGACTCTCGGGCCCTGGAAAGGGGTCCCCCTTCCTGCAACACAACCACTCATCCAGTCATTCATTTGTATCTCTCTACCCCTCAGAACCCTAGGATTCTGCCTCTTCCTGCAGCACTTCCTCCCCCTTTTCACTTGCTGATTCCAAGGCTTTGGAAAAACTGTCAACTGTTGACCATTCAATACTGCTACTCCCTCTCTCCCTCCAGCTCTAGGCTAGGTCAAGTGCCTCCTCTGTGCCCTCACAGCTCTCATGTCTACGTGCAGTGTTATTGCACTCGTCACACTATATGGCAATTGCCTAGATCCTTGTCTGCTTCTCCCACTAGAATGCAGACTCCTTGAAGACAGTGCCTGATAAAGAGCAGACAGTCAGCATTTACCGGTTTTCCTTCCCTACCTCTCGCCCTCTCTCCCAATGGCAGAAAGTGCCATTTCCTGAGCTTCCTTAGTAAAGACCACATTATCTTGGACATCAAATACCTAGATAAAAAGTCAACAAAACAACAACAAACAAAACTACATTTTCCAGCTGCCCTGGCAGATAGGACAAGCCAGTGAGGTACAAGAGGAAATCGTTGGGAGGGACTTCTGGGAAAACTCTATCAAGGAGGTTAACACAGCTGGATGGCATATGCCCTTTGGTCCCTTTTTCCTTTTCTTCCTTCCTGCTGCCTGGAACTTAGCTACAATGGTTGCAGTGCCAGCAGCCATTGTGTGAGCATGAGGAAACCTTGCAGGTGGAAGCAAACACTAAGGATAGTGGATTAAAAGACAGAAGGAATCTGGGCACTTCCTCCAGAAGGGAAACCTCTTTTATGTGAGGGAGGTAAGCCTTTACCTTGTTTAAGTCACGGTAATTTCAGGGCTCTGTTTGCTACGCAGTTGAATATAGCCCCCAACTGACAATCTCTCTTAGTCTCTGTCTCTGTTTCTGTCTCTGTCTCTTTTTTCCTTGACTAAACTGTCATGATTATCACGTTTGAAATGCCATCATCTTGGCTAAATCACTGGCCGTGGACTAGAGAGAGATATTATGAGAGGTTAGTTTGGATCATGGGAAATGAGGCAAGGAAACTTAAGAGGCATGAAACTCTTCTGTGAGAGGTAGGTCTGGGAGCATCTCCACTGAGGGTGCCTGAACATCTGGGAAATATACCACAGGAGGGTCTGAGCCTGTAAGGAATGAAGGCTGGGGGCCCAGGGGAGTGGCTGCAGTTGGAGAGAAGCAGGTACTGTCTGGGGTGGTGGGAGGAGGTGCACAGTGACGACTTGAGCGGCACTGAGCTAGGCCCTTGATGTGCAGTTCTCTCCTTGCATCCATCCACACACCATCCCTATGAAGGAAGCGCTCTTCATTTTGTTATTGAGGAAAGCATGGCTCATAGAGGTCAAGTAGTAGTCTGACCAGAGGTTAGTAACTGCTGGAGCTGGAACTTAAACCTGGGTAGCCTGATTCCAAAGTGTTGCATGAGGAAAATGCACTGGTTTTAGAAAAGGTCTCTTCTAGGTTTAACTGCTCATCGTTTCCTTGCTACTCAATGTCTGTGACTTTGGGTGAGTCATTTTTACCTCTTTGAGGTGCACGTTGCTCATCTGTAGCATTGGGATAAACTGACACCCTCCCAGGATATTGTTGAAACCATATATGAGAGGCAGTTAGCATGATGCCTGGCACATCGGAGATCTTCAATAAATGGTAACAACCACTATTTTCATCCTCCTCCTCCTCATCATCTCCATGAAGCTATAAATGACTGCTGTTACAACAACTCTCTGGCTTTGCACACAGGACGGCCGTTTGGCTCCAAGCCTCCACAGGCTTCTGGGAAGCGGCACTTGGCTCACATGTCAAGCTTTGGGGTTTCTCTCCTCTGAGGGTAGCGGCAAGAACAGTCTAATTAGACCACAATTTTTGGGGGGTTCGGTCAACTGCATTACACAGTAATTCATAAAGTTCTGTGAATCCACTGTATGTAGTGGTGGTAAGGTCAACACTTGGTTGTCATGTTAAGCAATGAAATTTATTAAGCTGAAGAGCCAGGGAATTAACCTCTGCTTTGCTGAATAAAAATTGACATGCAGGGGCTTCCCTGGTGGCGCAGTGGTTGAGAGTCCGCCTGCCGATGCAGGGGACACGGGTTCGTGCCCCAGTCCGGGAAGATCCCACATGCTGCGGAGCGGCTGGGACCATGAGCCATGGCTGCTGAGCCTGCGCGTCCAGAGCCTGTGCTCCACAACGGGAGAGGCCACAACAGTGAGAGGCCCGCGTACCGCAAAAAAAAAAAAAAAAAAAAAAAAAAAATTGACATGCAGAGACCTTCTAATTATTTTAAGTGGTTTTCTTTTCTGGGTTCTTCCTTTACTTAATCTCTATCTCAGACCTTCACTAAAGAAAATGAAGAAAGCGGGAAAGGAAGACAAAGAGGTAAAAGAGGAGGAGCAAGAGGTGGGAAGAAGCATATAAGGAACCTGCACCCGGCCTGGGGACCCCGCTGAAGACAGGAGATGATCATCAGGCCGACGGGTTTGGGCGAAAGTGGGACATTAAGGTCAGTTAGGAAGCCAGGTTCTAATTCTAATTCTACCAACAACTAACTGGCTGTGTGATGTGGGCAGAATAGTTAGCCTACTGATTTAGGGATAACCATCACCCCACTGCCTCTATCACGACCACCATCACCGCTAGAACGTCAATAATTACCACGTGGCAATAGCTATGAAAAGGCTTTCAAGTTACTAATCTCTCGAACTTCTAAAACAATTCTCCAAGGCAGCCATTAGCAGTATTACCCACCCATCTCACAGTGAGGAAACTGAAGTACAGAGAGGTTCGGTGACTTATGCAAGGTCACCCAGACGGGGTGCAGTGGAGTCTGGACTCGTATCCAGGCCTGGGCCTGTCTTCCTCATCTGTCTTTTTGAGATAGTAATCTTATCTGACTTGTGAAAGATGAAAAATGAGGAAACAGATGTGAAAGCATTTTTTAAAAAGAGTACAATCTGTACAACAAAGCACAATTGGGTACACACATAGGTAAGCTGGTGACGAGTAAAATTAAGATGCAAACAAAGCTGTACCTCTGTGAACCTCTGTGCGCTCTCTGCTAAACCCTCTGCCACCTTAGGCACCACTCAAGGAATTGAAAAAGGCAGGACATGTTCGGCTGGGAGTCCAAAAGTCTTGGCAACGTAACGACTGAAATGTTCCTGCCTCTTAGCACTGCTCCCCTGATGTCTTGGTCCTCCACCAGGCAACAGAGTCAGCTTCCTAAACGTGAAGATGCACATCCTATGAAGGGTGCACCACTCCGCTGTCCTCGCAGCTCCCCACCATCTGGGCTGGCTCCACCCTGCTTTGTCTCAGGGCTGTACACTTCGGAGGGGCTAAGTAACAAAAGTTTTCCATCCTGGGTGCCATGTCTTTCCCCTGCCATTCCCTCTTCCCTGGCCTCCCTATCTTGGACCTCTTTTCCTCTCCAATCCTTTCCAATACTGCACGTCGTCTCCAGGCTTCCCAGTACAGCCCCCAGGGCTCTGCATGAGCTGGACCTGTCCCATCCCCTTAGCCTCGTCCTTGCCCCCGGATGCTCTAGCAACACCATCACGCTACACAACCATGCTGTGCCTCATCTCGTGCCTCTGTCCCTCTGCTTGGAATGCCCTTTCTTCTCCTTCACCTGGCTAACTTGTACTCATCCTTTAGAACTTCCTCAGGTATAAACCCCACCCTGTGTGGAAGGTGCCTCTGCTTTTCCCGTGCTGGAGCGGAGCAGCCACCTCTGGTATGTGCTGCCCTCAACTGCCGGTTGACTTGTTTCTGTCCACGCACGCCCTCCTCCCACCCCCACTACCAGACGGAGCTCCCAGAGGGCAGGGACAATTTCTAAATCTTTTGTGTGTCCCCAGAACCAGCACATGGGGAGTCCTCAGAAAATACGTGTTGCCTGAATAACTAACCATTTGAAATTCTTGCATCTCTAATCTGAATTAAATACATGCCTCCTTTTGGGCATGTAACAATGGCACAACCCTACCCTGATGTGGCACGTTCGCATTCTCTTTGGGTGCAGTGGGTGTACAGAACCGTCTGTGCAGAAGCTGAATCATCTGAACAGGATAGAGATAAATGGATGCCTTTGAAATTTATTTATTTTTCCAGCTGGGAACGAGACTATAGCGGTGTTCTGGAAGAAGTGATCAAATGAAACAGGCTCCCCATGTGCCTCTCAGGAAAGTTATTACTTTAGCTCGTAATGTGGCCTCTGACCTACCTTGTGCCCAGTGACCACAAGCGGTGCTTAAACCCCTCAAAGGAACACAGATCCAGCCCTTAATACCAGGTTACACAATAGGCATACGTTGTGCTTTGACTACTGGCACAAGTTCATGGACTTTGCAAGCTTTTGTGACCTCACGGTTCACACATACACCCTCGTTCACACACCATCCTCCACCAAAATCCATCTCAGACCTTGTATACATCTTGAAATGTAAGCACAGCGACAGCAGCCTAAAATGGTCATTTTGTCAGAGGATGCTGAGCAAGGCTGCCATCCCCACTGGCTCCTTTGTGGTTGGTTAAAAGGTGCCTTGGCCCAGGGCTACTCTTTAATTAACGTGAGTCAGCATTTGTATGAGAGATGTATGCATCTCTTCTGGAAGAGGAAGATCTCTTCTGGAAGAGGAAGAATAAAAACCCGCCAAGTGTCAACAAACCGTTCCATATGCATCCCAATTGGGGCGATTTCTGGAAGGGAGCGGAAGCCCCCATAGCTCCGGTTTCTAGGCAACTGCTGTGAGGAGTTCTGAACCTTGTCGGGAAGGGAAGATTAGCAAGTCGGCCGTGGGAAGGAGCGTAATGTGCCCCTTGCTGCTCCCCTCACTCCCCCACCCCGCCTTCTGTCTATTTACCCCAACATATTTAGAAGCAAATTAGAACTTGGAGGGGCTGTGGAAGAAGCTAACTATCCTTGAGTGCAAAAACCCTGGGGAGGATTAGGCTTTGAAAATTATCCTAATGATAGCCATTACCTATAGAGCACTTTCTGAGTGTCAGGCAGGGCTCCAAGGCCTCACACGTATTATCTCATTTAATCCCTACAAGAGCCCTGCAAGGCAGGTACTATCATTTCAAAGGCAGAGAAACTGAGGTTCACCTCAGTTTGAAATGAAGCCACCTACCTAAAGTCACACAATGAGAAGGTGGCAAAGCCAGGACTTCCATTCTGGTCTGTCTGAATCTAGGAGTCACCAACTTTTTTTTTTTTTTTTAAGTATAGTTGATTTACAATTTTATATTAGTCTCCGGTATATAACATAATGACTCAGTAGTTTTAGAGATTATACTCCACTTAAAGTCATTATAAAATAATGGCTATATTTCCCCGTGCTGTAAAATATATCCTTGAAGCTTATTTATTTTATATAGAGTAGTTTTCCTAACCACTGCCCTCTCCTGCCTTCCATCAACACACAGAAACTTACCCCACCTGAAAAAAAAAAAAAAAAGCATACCATTTAGAGGCAGTTCGGCAATCAGTTTTGGTTCTGAGATAAACTGGTTGAGTATTTTTTTTGTTTGTTTTTTAAAGAATGTAAGCCCCACCCTACAAAACCCATTATTATCTATTGTGCTCAATGACTAAATGGGATGGAAGGATTGTTCATGGACCAGCCAGTGTGGACAGAAAACATGCATCAGCAGAGAAACAGGTTTTCTCTGGAGCACACTGGCAATCTCCAGAGAACCACTGGCTTACAATTTTGAAACAGACAACAGGCGATGGAATCAGGCACAAGACCACAAGCCTGTGAGCTTTTGACCCGTGTTCTTCTGCTTGATTGATGGTGGGGATTACCTGCTGAAGAACAAGAACTGCTCAGGAATTCACAACAGCTTTTTCGCTAAGTGTCAGTATGAGGGGAAATTGCAGGGGTCTGAGGCGCAGTGCAATTGCTGGGGGTAGTGGGTGGTGAAAGTCTTCCCTTCTCAATTCACAACTTGGGTCTTGCCTGCCGCCAGGAGGGGCAGCTTCTGATGGCCTCCTGGACGTGGGGCGGCTGTCTGCCACAGCTTGTCTTTTCTCATCTTCCTCTCACATTTGAGATGACCTTACATCAATCCCTAGCCCAGTGTCTGAAACAGAGCAGGAACTTAGCAAAAGGTGTCTACAGTCACCCAACCTTCCAGGTCCTCTCCTGGCTGCGATCGTGTGTTTTCCCTGCCAGGGATCCCTCCCCCAACTCTATATCCTTTTTACCTGGTCATTTAGTCACTTTTCTAGACCAAACACTTCCTAAGGGTGTAAACCCAAAGAACCACAGAGGTATTGCGGGGGGGGGGGGGGGGGAAAGGCAAATGAGTCCAAACACACTCTTTTTAAGACGGTATCTAGTCTACAAAACACCATAGACACTCTTAACAATAATTCGGCCTGTGATCCCTTCTCCAACACTTCCCCGCTCCCAGGCCCCAGGCCCTGAGAGCTCTTTAAGCTCTTCCTCACCCCCCACCCCCGGCACGTGGGCCTCTCACCGCTGTGGCCTCTCCCGTTGTGGAGCACAGGCTCCGGACACGCAGGCTGAGCGGCCACGGCCCACGGGCCCAGCCACTCCACGGCATGTGGGATCTTCCCGGACTGGGGCATGAACCCGCGTCCCCCGCATCAGCAGGCAGACTCCCAACCACTGCGCCACCAGGGAAGTCCAAGCTCTTATTTTTTTTTTTTTTTTTTTTTTTTTTTTTTTTTTGCTTTACGCGGGCCCCTCACTGTTGTGGCCTCTCCCGTTGCGGAGCACAGGCTCTGGACGCACAGGCTCAGCGGCCATGGCTCACGGGCCCAGACGCTCCGCGGCATGTGGGATCTTCCCGGATCGGGGCACGAACCCGTGTCCCCTGCATCGGCAGGCGGACTCTCAACCACTGCGCCACCAGGGAAGCCCCAAGCTCTTATTTTTATCTTTGTATAACTATCAATAAAGTGCTGCTCAATTGTACAACCTCAGGGCCACTATTAACACTGTATTCTACAAATTGAGTTTTTTGGGGGTGCCATTCACTCTGAAACATACATTGCGAATGGTAGCCCCTGGAACTGTGCAAAGGGGCAGCCCTGTTCTGAACATATACCACTCCTTTCCCCACCCCAGTCCTTGCATGGGTAGTAGGAGACCTTCAGAGAAAGTTCACTGGATCTAAAGGTTGCTTTTCAGCTAATGGGCATTTTGGGCTGTTTCAGGGCAGGGATGGAGATTCAGATTCTTGCCTTAACTAGTTGTTTGGATTTGGCTTTATTTAATGGATTCCCGAATAAGCTCTTCTGATTTAAAGATTATCTTGCAAAGCAATGTTCTAATTGGTTTCTTTTACTTTGCACCCACATTCTGCCAGGAAACTCTTGTTTGGAGCTAATCTGACCCAGAACGACTCCTAAAGCTAAACACACAGTCAGATGTGCTGAAGGGCCAGGACATGCTTTTCCTTAAGTGGTACCCATAGGCCTGACAGAGCAGCACCAAAACAGTCAGAATTTCCTGACCCTCAAAACTCTGTCTGGGGGCTTCCCTGGTGGCGCAGTGGTTCAGAGTCTACCTGCCGATGCAGGGGACACGGGTTCGAGCCCTGGTCTGGGAAGATCCCACATGCCGCAGAGCGGCTGGGCCCATGAGCCACAACTACTGAGCCTGCGCGTCTGGAGCCTGTGCTCCACAGCAAGAGAGGCGGAAACAGTGAGAGGCCCGCGTACCGCAATGAAGAGTGGCCCCTGCTCGCCGCAACTAGAGAAAGCCCTCGTACAGAAACGAAGACCCAACACAGCCATAAATAGATAAATAAAATTTAAAAAATATATATATATATATATCATTCTAATTCGAGGCAGGGAAATAAGCTACTTCAGTGCTTTAAAAAAAAAAACAAAAAAACTCTGTCTGCCTCATATACAATCTAAGGGAACTTGCTGAAACATCATTCCTGGCACTTCTCAGGCTGTTTGATTTGACTGTCCTGTATTTTCTTGAAGCTCAGGGCAGAAAAGTGCTTCTGCAAGCATTCTTGCTGACTTTGTTCTCATTTCCATGGGAAATGTTGGGAAGATAAAGTCCAGGTAAGTAAGTTTGTAAGGGGGGGGGGGGGTCCTTCTAATCCCAAGGGGGATGGCAGTGTTCTGCTGTGATGAGGCTTGACTTTGGGACAATGTCTCATTCCACATTACTGTCCATCTATTGAAATGATTTATGTGATGTATCTGGGCTGTTCAATAGAAAAAAAAATTGTGCTCTCTCTATAAGTTTTTCAAAAAGAGAAAGCCCAGAAAACCTCTACGGTTATACACTAGGGTGGCTTCCCTCAGATTGATCAGGGAAAAGGCATCTTGGAGCCCCTAAAGGTAACTTCTCACATGCAGGTAGCCCTGATTGTCTGGGGGAAGGTTCCTAATCAAACCCTATGGGATTTGAGAGCTGTGATGGTGTGGATCAGTGAGACATCAGAAAGAACGGCTAGTACGGTCTCTAAGAGCTTGGAGGACCTGTTCTCGACAGTGACCCACTGTGGCAGTGAGGGGCAATGGAGGACACAGCACCAATTTTCTCCCTCCACCTCTGGGTGTGGAAGGTAACCAATAAAGCTGTTCATTAGACATTTCAAGGGGGAGGTGAAGCTCCTAGAGGGAGACACTTGACTTCCTGTGAAAAATTCATGTGATGGCTCCTATGGCTAGCTGGAAAAATATAAGAAGTGTGACTTAAATTTGTAGCCTCTCTATGTTACAAAAGAGATGGTCCTTATGATGCAGCTGCTCATATTCTAAATGCTTTCTGTGTACTAACTAATTTAATCTTAAAAACAATGTCCGAAAAGTATCTAGCTCTTTGTCTCTCAAGGCAAAGGACAAACTACAGCACCCTAAGCTTCTTAGTTGTATGCTCTCCAGCATTTGACTTTCCTTCCAATCAGACAGGAATGAGAAAACTCTGGGTCCCCGCACAGGTGATAAGAAAATCTCTCCTAAAGAATGGACAGCTTTTCTGCCCGTGGACGCCGCCAAGTAAGCATCGTTGACGTCTCCCCGACCTCCACTACTGTCGTGTCTAAGTCAGAGTCTCCCAAAGAGCCCAAACAGCTGTGGAAGCTCTTCATGGGAGGTTTGAGCTTTGAAACAACCAACGACAGTCTGGGGAGCCATTGTGAGCAGTGGGAAGCGCTCACAGACTGTGTGGTGATGAGGGATCCAAACACCAGGCGCTCCAGAGGCTTCGGGGTTGTCACATATGCCACTGTGGAGGACGTGGATGCGGCCACGAATGCAAGGCCACACGAGGTGGATGGGAGAGCTGTGGAACCAAAGAGGGCCGTCTCAAGGGAAGATTCTCAAAGACCTGGTGCTCACTTCACTGTGAAAAAGATTTTTGTTGGTGGCATTAAAGAAGACACTGACGAACATCACCTAAGAGGTTATTTTGAACAGTCTGGGAAAACGGAAGTGATTGAAGTCATGACTGACCAAGGCAGTGGCAAAAAGAGAGGCTTTGCTTTCATAACCTTTGAGGACCATGACTCCGTAGACAAGACTGTCATTCAGAAATACCACCCTGTGAATGGCCACAGCTGTGAAGTAAGGAAGGCCCTATCTAAGCGAGAGATGGCTAGTGCTTCATCCAGCCAAAGGGGTCGAAGTGGTTCTGGAAGCTTTGGTGGTGGTCGTGGAGGGGGTTTTGGTGGGAGTGACAACTTTGGTCATGGAGGAAACATCAGTGGCCCAGGTGGCTTTGGTGGCAGCCGCGGTGGCGGGGGCTATGGTGGCCGTGGAAACGGCTATAATGGATTTGGTAACGATGGAAGCCATTTTGGAGGTGGTGGAAGCTACAATGATTTTGGCAGTTACAACAATCAATCTTCAAATTTTGGACCCATGAAAGGAGGAAACTTTGGAGGCAGAAGTTCTGGCCCCTATGGTGGCGGAGGCCAATACTTTGCCAAACCCGAAACCAAGGTGCCTATGGTGGTTCCAGCAGCAGCAGTAGCTATGGCAGTGGCAGAAGGTTTTGATGACTGCCAGGAAACAAAGCTTAGCAGGAGAGGAGAGCCAGAGAAGTGACAGGGAAGCTGCAGTTTACAACAGATTTGTGAACTCAGCCAAGCACAGTGGTGGCAGGGCCTAGCTGCTACAAAGAAGACGCGTTGGAGACAATACTCATGTGTACGGGCAAAAAAGCTCAAGGACTATATTTGTGACTAATTGTATAACAGGTTATTTTAGTTTCTGTTCTGTGGAACGTGTAAAGCATTCCAACAAAGGGTTTTAATGTAGATTTTTTTTTTGCGCCCATGCTGTTGATTGCTAAATGTAATCATCTGATCATGATGCTGAATAAACGTGTCTTTTTTCAAAAAAAAAAAAAAAAAAAAAAAGAATGGACAGAATCCCAGTGGCGCGGTCAAGCAGTTGGAGTGAGGTATAAACACCAGCCATCAGGAACACTGACTGTGTTGCTTGTATGTGTGTCTAACACATGCAGTCCAAGTGCCAGACATATGCATCTTAACTCATTTACCCATCACAACCAAGTTTTATTATTATCCTCATTTTACAGAGGAGGGCAATGAGATTCAGAGAGATTAGGTAGCTTGCCCATATTCAAACAGTTTGTCAGTGGTGGAGCTGGGATTCAGGCTGGTTCCAAAAGCCATGACATACTACCTGTCAATACAGCAGATCAGGGGAGGGGTAGGTGACTGGAAAACTGGTTTTAAAGATGATTCTTGTGCTTATGCACTTCTGGAGTAGAACCATGAGGAAGTGTATACCTGTTGAAATATACCTACAAGCATTAATTTCGGAATAACAGGGTTTGAACTGCCTGCTGTTTTATTGTTATTATTGCTTTGTACTCCTGTGGGTCATGGGCTGGACCAATGCCCAAGCGTCACTTTTCTCACAGTGGGCTGCAGGCTGGTTCTGGGCCTGGCATCCTAAGTTTCGCTCCTGGGCACCGTACAGGTTCTCGGAGATGTGCTTGGTGAACTGGTGAGGTTTCTGACTTTTTAATATAATTTTATTTTATTTTACTTTTAAGTGAAATCATCACTGCAAAGCGTCAGTTAATATTACAGAGAAGATCCAGAAAAAGACGAGGTCAAAGGCTATAGTCTGTAGAGAACAAATGGAAGTTTTCCCTTGCATTGATAAAGGTGAATGGATTATAGGCTTTGGCAACAGGCTCATCTGAGTGAAAACCATCAGAACAATCACTTGTGGAGGGGCTGGGATTAAAGGGAGTGCTGAGCAAGACAAAGATTTTATGTGAAGAATCCTGGGAAGAGAAATGATCTCATAAATGCAGATTGGGTCTGCCTATGGGTCAGCTGGACATTGCCAGTAAATTTGGGGGGAGGGTTTATTTCATGACTATTTTTTGTTGTCATTTTGCTCTCCATAAACTGCTCTTTTGCTTCTGATGACTATGCTAAGGTGAAAGGGGCAAAAAGTCATGTCTGAGGTATTGTGAACCCCTTACACCCTGGTTTTTTTTTTTTTTTTTGCTTTGCTTTCATTTCTTATGGGAAAAGCTCATTTGTTTCAAGCATTTATGAACTAGCTATTTTCAGCAACTGAAACCCAGTATAAATCTAGAGGACTTCAGTTAAGGGTCAAGAACCTTAAAGCTGCATGCCCTAGGAATTTATCTTATGGAACTAGAGTATTAGAATGATGTAACTCTGAAGATGTCCATCTAAGCACTGTTTATATAACAGGAGAACAAATCAAAAACAACCAAGAAGTCCAATGATAGGAAATTGGTTAGATAAATTATGCTACATTCTTACACTGGAATATTATACAATCATTAAGATGGTTGTATTTGAGTGAATATTTGATATTAAAGACATTGCTATTTGTTTTAGATGTGATAATATTACTGTGGTTATGGTTTTAAAAAGAGTCCTTCTCTTCTTCTCTAGTCTTCTCCAGCCTTCTCCTAGATAGTTGTTTGAATATTTACGGATAAAATGATAAACGCTTCAGAATAATAGGGGAGGATGATGTGTAAATGAAACAAGATTGACTATAAGTTGATAATCATTGATCTGAGCAATGGGTACATAGAAGTTCATTGTATTGTTCTGTTCAAATACAGATACTTGAATATTTTCATACTAAAAAGTTTAAAAAATGAAATTGTGGATGTGCATTTATTGACATGGAAGATGTTGATAATCTATTGCTAAATAAAAAATCAGGTTACCAGGGGCCTCCCTGGTGGCGCAGTGGTTGAGAGTCCGCCTGCCGATGCAGGGGACACGGGTTCGTGCCCCGATCCCGGAGGATCCCACATGCCACGGAGCGGCTGGGCCCGCGAGCCATGGCCGCGGAGCCTGTGTGTCCGGAGCCTGTGCTCCGCAACGGGAGAGGCCACAGCAGTGAGAGGCCCGCGTACAGCAAAAAAAAAAACAAAACAAAACAAAAAAAAAAATCAGGTTACCAAATGGAATATGCAAAATGGTTTTTTTTTTTTGGTAAAAAAATACACATGTATATATAAAAATATTGATAAAAGTTGACATACCAAAAGATGAATAGGGATGATTCCTAGGTGATGTAATTGAGTGTGGTTCTATTACTTATTAATATCTACTTCTCTATATTTTCCAGTTTTTCTAAGTCATCTTATTTGTGTATTTTTAAAAGTTCTTTAAAATATAGGGCTCGGGAAACTGTTTGGCAGTATTGACTACAGCTGAGCCTATGCGAGCTCTGAGAGCCAACATTTCCACTTTTAGGTATGTTCCCAACAGAAATGCATACACACGTTCAGCCAAAAACATGCGTAAGAATGTTCACAGCAGCTCTCTTCATAATAGCCCTAAAGTGGAAACCACCCAAATGCCCATCAATCCCAGAACGAGTATGTTATGCTACCTTCACACAATGGAAACTGCCCAGAAACTGAAGGATTACAAACCCCAACTCTGTGAGGCAGTGTGGATAAATCTCAGAAACACAATATCCAATGGAAAAAAAAAACAAAAACAGATACAATAAGAGTGTCAACTGTACAATTTCACTTATGCAACGTTCAAAACAGGAGATACTAAATGTAAGTCCTAGAAGTCAGGAGAGTGATTTTCTTTGGGGTGGGATAGTGACTGGAAGGGACACAAAATGGTTTTCTGAGGGGCCTGGTAATGTTCCTTTTCTTGATGGGGGTGTGGGCTCCATGGGTGTGTTCATCTTGTGAAAATTTATTGAGCTGTAGGCTTAATGATTTGTGTGCTTTCCTGTATTATGTTATATTTCAATAAAAAGTTCCAAAAATTACAGGGCTTAATGCAGGCAGCATTTGCGCTAAGTAGTGGATTAGTGCTTTATTGTACAGCCTGTGGTGACATCCATTAGAATAATGGCTTGTTGCACAATCCCAATAGGAAGAGATTTCAAATTAATATGGAAATCCAGCACTAACAGCTGCATTTGCACAGCCTCCACTTACAAACTATCCATCCTCACTCCCCGCTCCTACCCGGTATCAGATTTGCTCCAATGGTCCCTTAAACACGGACCTCTGAGGTTCAGAATCTGGGATCGGGTGTGACATGCTGGATCTCGTGCTGAGCTCTGCCTGTAGCCCCATGACTAGGGACAGGGAGAAATCCGTGGGATCATGGTCATACTGTACAATAGCTACAGTCACTTGGGGAACATGAAGGATGTAACACACGCAGCTACCATTTATCAAGTATTTACCATGTGTCAGGCACTGTTCTAAAGTGCTTTATTAACTCATTTAATCCTCACAAGATCCCCGAGAGAGGAAGAAAGTATTTTTGCAGTCTCTACACTGGGTAATCAGAGAAATTAGGAAGGCTGTTCTCCACTATGTGGCTTGTAAGCCACAGAGCTGGGATTTGAACCCCAGCAGTCTGGCTCAAAGCCTGCATGGACTCACACGACGTGTCTGTGCTTACTGCTCTGAGCTAGGTTTCCTCGTGGCTCAGCCCGGCCGCCTGATCTTTTCAGGGATGCAACCCGCCACCTTCCATCCCCCCTGTCCCCTCAGCCTGATGCCTAAAAAAAAAGCCAGAGCGATTCTGAAACATGCATTCATTCATTCAACAAAAGTATTTATAAACACCAAGTACATTCCAGACACTGTGCTGGACACTGACAATATATTTGTGAGAAAGAGATATGGCCCCGGTTGTTAGGGAGCCTTTAATCTAGTGGTGGAAATGGCCATTATTCAAATAACTAAACAAAACTGCCAAATTATACACATTAAGCAAGAAGTACAACAAGGAACAAAGGCCCTAGAGTAGATGTGAGTTCCAGCTCTGCTACTAACACATCCTGTGATCTTGGACAAGGCAATTCCTCTCTCTGGGCTACGGTTTCCTCACCTGGGACATGGAGGCCTTAGACTAGATGATCAATTCCCAAACTGACTGTGGTAGTCAATATGCTACCACATCTGTGGGATGTTAATTTAGGATGCCTGTGCATGAGGACAAAACGTTCCATTGTCAGTTCAGTTGTGTTTTCATAACCTCTCTCTTCTTGTTATTCAAGCTTTTATTTCTGGACACATATTCCAGGGGATGCTGGGGTATGCCACCCAGAATCCCCCTTCTAGACAGAGGCCCCCATTTCTCCATGTGCTGGTGTCTGCTGAGGGCTCACAGCTGAGCTCTTTCCCGGGATCTGTCATCAAATAAAAGGAGCTGCTTCAATAAAGGGTACGCCCCTCCTTACAGGAAACCTGCATTCAGCGACTGGTTCCTCCATGAACGAAGGTCTGGTCCTCTTGCCTCTAAAGCTGGGATATCTCAGAATGGCCATCCCAGCTCCAGAGCTCCCTGTGGGATCATCTGAAGTTTGCGCTGTGATTGCTCCTTAGCTCAACTTCTCCCTCTGCCCATCCTGCTGCCCTTACTTGCTTACAGGTGTTGCTCCTAAGAGCACTTCCCAATGAACAACCTGCACGAAAATCTCCAGCTCAGAGTCTGTCCCAGGGAAACTGACCTACAGCAGTTAGGTGCAAGAGTGATCCTCAGAAGTAGACTCTAAAATGGGATTTTGGATCAGTCTCCCAAGGCAATAGAAATAAAAGCAAAAATAAACAAATGGGACCTAATCGAACTTGTAAGCTTCTGCACAGCAAAGAAAACCATCAACAAAACAAATGGACAACTTGCAGAACGGGAGAAAAGATTTGCAAATGACGCCACTGACAAGGGGTTAATATCCAAAATATACAAACAGCTCATACAACTCAGTATCAAAAAAGCAAATAACCCAATCAGAAATGGGCAGAAGACCTAAATAGACATTTCTCCAAAGAATACATCCGGATGGTCAATAGGCACATAAAATATTCAACATCACTAATTATTATAGAAATGCAAATCAAAACCAGAGTGAGGGATCGCCTCACACTGGTCAGAATGGCCATCATCAAAAAGTCTACAAATAATAAATGGTGGAGAGGGTGTGGAGAAAAGGAAACCCTCCTCCACTGTTGGTGGGAATGTAAATTGGTGCAGCCACTATAGAAAACAGTATGGAGGTTCCTTAAAAAACTAAAAATAGATCTACCATATGACCCAGCAATTCCACTACTGGGTATGTATCTGGAAAAAATGAAAACTCTAATTCGAAAAGACACATTCACCCCAATGTTCACAACGACACTAGTTACAATAGCCAAGACACAGAAGCAACCCAAGTGCTCATTAATGGATTGGCTTAAAAAGATGTGGTACATATATACAATGGAATATTACTCAGCCGTAAAAAAGAATGGAATATTACCATTTGCAGCAACATGAATGGGCCTAGAGAATATTATGCTTAGTGAAATAAGTCAGACAGAGAAAGAAAGTACTATATGATATCACATATGTGGAATCTAACAAATACTACAAATGAATCTATATACAAAACAGAAACAGACTCATAGACACAGAAAACAAACTTAGGGTTACCAAAGGGGAATGGGAGGGGAGGGAGGAATAAATTAGGCACATGGGATTAACAGATACACACTACTATACATAAAATAGATAAACAACAAGGATTTACTGTAGAGCACAGGGAATTTTACCCAATAGCTTGTAATAGCCTATAATGGAATATAATCTGCAAAAAGAAAAGATGGAATTTTGTAGCTGGATTAACCACCATCCATCTGGCATTGAGGACCTGACCTGGTGGCGTGCTGAGCCAAGCCACACCAGCTTGTGAGCGTGGACTGTGGACATCTCTTCCCAACCACACATTCAGTGCCATCACATTAGTAGCTTGCGGCTGGCTATGGTGGGAGTATTTACACCACAGAAATGAGCACATACAACATATCAAGATTCCCCCCCCACACACTGAAGGGTGGGGTGTTAAACACGGGCCAGCAAGCCACCCAGCCCGTCTCCGGCAGTAGGTGCAGTAGTGAGTGGCCCTGGCAGGTTGCGGAAAGAGCAGCCATCAGCACTCTCAGCAGGGAAGACGGGACCAGACACCCGCGGGAGGCGCTGCATGGGCTGGTGCAACATCTCGAGCTGTTGAGAGGTCTGCGGGAGGTGACGGTAACAAAGACTGTGGAGCTAGATGGCTGTTGTGCGGGGTCTACTGGTGCACCAGAGAAGGTAATAAAAGAGTGAGCGTGGGAAATCACCAATTCAAGGTGAAGCGTGAAAGCTAGAGAGCCTCTTGGCACGTGTAACATTCCCTGCGACACAGTTATGATCCCAGTTATAACCCATCATAAGGTGGAAGCGGTACACCTGGAATCAGGCACGAGCAGGGTCAGAGGGCACAATTCAGGTGCATGAGCGGTGGTGCAGACTCCTGTGTCACCCACCGGCAACGCTGCACCATCCTATGCTTCCACTGTCTGACGGCGCCCCCAACTAGACCACGGCACACAAGTCTCCATCTGAGACTGCTTCCCTAGTGACCCATCCTGCAACACATATTAAACATCAGTGGATTTTATATCCAGACTTTTATCTAGTTTTTTTCCCTCATTCACAGTGTCTAATCTGCCACGTAGCCAGAAATGGAAGTCCATGGTTTAAAAATTAGCCAATGCTGAGCTATGTGCATTTAAGTAGACTTCCTTACTACAGAACTTTACAGAACTTTGAAATTCTACTGTGAATTGGGAATCTCTGAGGTGGGGATAGAGTTCACAGCATTTTCCAAACATATGTGACCACAGAACACTTTTCTTCAGAGTGCATCTTGTAGGATGGGTGCTCAGCTCAACATACAAGGGGAAACTTTGGAGAAGGCGACCTGTTCTCTTCAAGAGCTAAAATCCAGGGTGTCTCCTAAAACCATGAGCTCCCTCTGCTCGTGGTCTGGGGGAACTGAGGTCAACATTACTGCAGTGATACTGAAAATGATGGAAGAGTAACAGTTGTCACTCATTGTCAGTATTTTATCTCCTGGCATTTCCTCTCTGAATGTAGCTGATATAGACTCTCCCTCTGGTAAAAAAAAAAAAAAAAAAAAAGGGATGCAAATGAAACAAACTCTGACCTGGATAATATCCCCTCCATTCCCTCCCAGCTCTGGGGAAGCCAAATATAGCGTGAGGTCTTTGTTTTAAATAACAGACCGTCTCTTTTTCTTCCTCTGTCTCTTAAACACACACACACACACACACGTGCACGTGCACACATTTAATCAATAGGGTAAATTCACCTTAGGACCTATATACCTAAAAGTTTTGTAGGGTACTGCAGAACTGAGTTAAATCATTTTTTTGCCCCCAGGAGAGAAGCATATATTGTCTGTACTATGCAGGCTTCCCCTGAAATGGTGAGGAACATGCTTTTGCACGGTCCAAGACCACTGAGGTCTAGGGAACAGAAGATGTCAGCCTGAGGTCTTCTAGCTTGTCACACATGGCTGGAACTCTGAGTTCCCTGGTCTTGCCTCTGTTTTCAGATCACTGGAGGAGCAAAGGGAAGGAAGTGAAGCAGAACAGGAGATTTTACGCACATTGTCTCCTTTCGTCCTCACCAAAAAAATCCTTGAAAGAAGGCATTGATTCCATTCTACAGATGAGAGGTAGTTTTAGAGAAGTAAAATGACCAGGCTGAGGTCACTCAGCTGATGAGTGACAGGACGGGGTTTCTTTGCTTCCAACGCTCATGCCCTTCATTGCTGCCCTTGAGTATCTGCAGACAGTCTCAGGACAACCAGCTTAAAGACAACAACTACCTTTTATCGATCTCCTCCTACATTCTTCACCCATATCTGCCCCCGCAAATCCCAACAACTGTGTGAAGCAGACTTCTTATCCCTGCAACGCATCCCATAGATAAAGAAACCAAGCTCTACAGAAGTGAACTGATTCGTTCATGGCCACCCCCAGGTAGTAACTGGTCGAGTCAAGATTTGAACCCACAGCTGACTCCAAAGCCAGTGCACTTTCAACTATACTGTGTGAACCCTCCAAGCCTGGCTATAAGCCTGAGAACACTGCCTGTCACCTGGGAAAGGATTTCAGAAAACAGAGTTTTGTGCAAACCTTTGTGTAACAAAAGGTTCAAGGGTTCAAGATATTTTGATGCTTAAATTTGAAAACACGGTCTTCTAGTTGAGTTCCTTTTTAATGTGGGATCCTCTTATCCACCCTCAGTGGAGAGGGGTACAAGAAAAGCAGAGGAGAAAACTTGCCCTAGAACTATAGTTAACTAGAGGTGTCAAAGACACACGAAGATACCAGTAACAAAGAAAAAGTAGGTACAGCCTCTGGGTCACGTTCAAGATGATAAAAATGCAATTAACTCGAGCCAGGTTCCTCCAGCCCACAGCAGTGACCTACCCTTTGGGTGTCCGGCTGTGTTGATCATTTCTGGGCTAAGGACAGGGCCAAGTCCTTTCCTTCATGGAACATGCCGGGGACTCATTAATGTCCACCCGCTGGCTGCAGGGCATGGGGAGGATGTAAAGTGGGGGAACTAAGGTCTTCTGTGAATGATTCATAAGGTACCATTCAGAAGGCTTAACTTTGTCCGCATTCCAAAGTATTGACCAGCATATAAATCCATGATGTTAAACAATGCTGCGGCTTTGAGGCAAGTCTCAAGTCTGGGGAGGGGGCAGTGGGAAGAATCAGGCTTAAACTTTGAAATGAAGAAGTTCTGGGCTATAGGCTACAGATGTGGAGGTCCTGGGTGTTGAGTGATGAGACGCAGAAGCCATTGAGAACCGTCAGTAAATGTCAGAGGTCAACAATTTTTCAACTGTTTAAATTCACTGATTAAGATCAGCCTCATTTATGAAGGGATTTGAGTGAGGTTTGTTCTCCTGCTGGTCTCTTACACTCCCTCCCTCATTTTGGATTAATAAGATGCCATATTATAGATACCAAAGTCTCCTTTTGAGTCTTCTAATTTAGAGATGACAAAGAAATTACATCCTGTTTAACAACTCTAATTAGTGGTGGTAGCTGCCTAGAGTGCTGGATTGAGAGGACTTTTGAGACCAAGTCTGGGCTCAAATGGAAAGAGTGCTGTGATCCATTAGTAATGTCTGCCTTGGACACAGGAGAAAGGAGTGGGGGTACATGTGCCACCCATCTAGATTTAACTTTTAATTAAATTATTCATTTCATCTCTTTTTGTTTCAAGAAGAGAAGTTCACTCCACCTACCAGCTTAGACACAAACCATAACCCAAAGGGAATGTCCCTTATTAAACACCATTAACTCATAAAGCAGTTCAGCAACAGAGTGGGATGATCAAAGTGTCACATTTCCTCTGGATTCCTCTGTCTTTATAGACTAAGAAGTCATTTTAGTCATCGGGGTCCTTGGTTGCCAAGCTATTCCACTCAAGAGGGGTTTATTGTAAGAGTACATATAGGGGAGATAAAGGGTTTGAAAACTCTTGTGGCAATCCAAGATGAGGAACTCAAAGAGGAATTGGAGATTTTCTCCGAAAAGAGCTTCAGGGACCTCAGTAGCAGGATCTGAAAGTCTTCAGGTTGAGTCTTGACAGGACGTCGGGCTCTCTTCTCTTAGGTTGCTGTCTTCTCCTCTAACTTCCCACTCGGCTCCTTCATCTTCCCTCTCTTTGCCCCTCACGCCCTGGTTCCCTATAGCTCTCCACGCCTCTCTGGTCCCCGTTCCTCAGAGCCTTGTAGCTTCTCCCCTCACTGCTACCTGCTTGATTCTTGACGTGGCTTCCACTTTACATTCCCAAGAGGTAGACTCTGATTTGTACAAATTAACTTTTGGGAAACTAGCTCATGTCTCAAAGGCTAGCTCAGAATTGGCTATCTGACTGTGGTCGACTGAAAGAAATGACCCCAAATCTCCACCCTTTTGCAAGGAGACTTTGCAGATCTTCCCATCAAGAAGTGGAGTCTATTCCCCCACCTTTTAAAAAAAATAATAAATTTATTTATTTATTTATTTTTTGCTGCTTTGGGTCTTTGTTGCTGCGCACAGCCTTTCTCTTTGTGGCGAGCGGGGGCTACTCTTTTTTTTTTTTTTTTTTTTTTTTTTTTTGTGGTATGCGGGCCTCTCACTGCTGTGGCCTCCCCCGTTGCGGAGCACAGGCTCCGGACGCGCAGGCTCCGGACGCGCAGGCTCAGCGGCCATGGCTCACGGGCCCAGCCGCTCCGCGGCATATGGGATCCTCCCAGACCGGGGCACGAACCCGTATCCCCTGCATCGGCAGGCGGACTCTCAACCACTTGCGCCACCAGGGAGGCCCGGGGGCTACTCTTTGTTGCGGTGTGCAGGCTTCTCATCATGGTGGCCTCTCTTGTTGTGGAGCATGGGCTCTAGGCGCATGGGCTTCAGTAGTTGTGGCTCGCAGGGCTCTAGCGCACAGGCTCAGTAGTTGTGGCTCACGGGCTCTAGAGCGCAGGCTCAGTAGTTGTGGCTCACGGGGCTCTAGGCACACAGGCTCAGTAGTTGTGGCTCACGGGCTCTAGAGTGCAGGCTCAGTAGTTGTGGCCCATGGGCTTAGTTGCTCCACAGCGTGTGGGATCTTCCTGGACTAGGGCTCAAACCCATGTCCCCTGCATTGGCAGGCAGATTCTTAACCACTGCACCACCAGGGAAGTCCCTATTCCTCCTTTTTTTAAAAAAAATTATTTATTTATTTATTTATTTTTGTCTGTGTTGGGTCTGCATTTCTGTGTGAGGGCTTTCTCCAGTTGCAGCGAGCGGGGGCCACTCTTCATCACGGTGCGTGGGCCTCTCACTGTTGTGGCCTCTGCCTTTGCGGAGCACAGGCTCCAGGTGCGCAGGCTCAGTAGTTGTGGCTCACGGGCTTAGTTGCTCTGTGGCATGTGGGATCTTCCCAGATCAGGGCTCAAACCCATGTCCCCTGCACTGGCAGGTGGATTCTTAACCACTGCGCCACCAGGGAAGTCCCTATTCCCCCACCATTTTTTAAAAATTTATTTATTTGTTTATTTTTGTCTGTGTCGGGTCTTCATTTCTGTGTGAGGGCTTTCTCCAGTTGCAGCAAGCGGGGGCCACTCTTCATCACGGTGCGCAGGCCTCTCACTGTTGCGGCCTCTCCCTTTGCGGAGCACAGGCTCCAGATGTGCAGGCTCAGTAGTTGTGGCACACAGGTTTAGTTGCTCCGGGGCATGTGGGATCTTCCCAGACCAGGGCTCAAACCCATGTCCCCTGCACTGGCAGGCGGATTCTTAACCATTGTGCCACCAGGGAAGCCCCTCCCCCACCTTTAATCTGGGCTGGATTTGTGACTTGCTATGGTCACAAGAATACGGTGGAAGTGATGTTTTGCCAGTTCTTAGCATAAATCTTCAGAGGCTTCACACACTTCCATTCTCTCTCAGAATCCTGCTATGGTGAGAACAAGGCCTGATTGACCTGCTTGAGAATGTGACACCATGCTGTTAGGGCCAAGGCCATCCTAGACCTCCCTATGGCTGGTTATCCTCCAAACCATAGGAGAGAGCCCAGCCAAGATCAGCAAAGTCACCTCCCTAACCCTCAGCTGAGGACAGACACTCAAGGGAGACCAGCTGAGATCAGAGAACCTCCCAACTGAATTATAGACTCATAAACACTAATATATGTGACTGTTTTAAGTCACTAACTTTTTGAGGTGACTTGTTATGTGGTGATAGCTAACTGATACAATGACTGCAAGTAAATCTCTGAACTTGGCTGAATCTCAGTTTTCTCATCTGAGAAATGGAGCAAAAAGAACTTTCCTGCCTGCCTCAGGGAAGATTTTTAAGATACGATGCAATATAAACTTTAGCAAATATTTATTGAGTGCTTCTCTATGCTAAGAACTGCGCTAGACCCTGGGGATTCCCAGAACAGACTGACCCTGTTGCAGGACAACATTAACACCTTCTCCTCCCAGCCATAGGCCATTCCCCAATAAGGCAGAGTGGACACTCCAGCTTGAAGGCAGTGGAAGAGGGAGACCAGCCTGATGGAGGCAGCAATGGGCCAGCCATCTCATCAACTGGTTTATCCCACAGATTTACACGTAAGCCATATCCCTCCCTCACTTTCCCTAAGTTAATGTGCAGGGCTTCCCCCTTATTTTTAACTTCTAAGTTCCAGGGATGGACAACAGAATTAATTCATCCCATCACTAAACACTCGGGGACCATGACAGTGGACATGATATTTTCTAGGTTAGGAGACATCTTAAATCCCAGTGAGGGCGGAAGAGATAAAAACATGTTGATCCCGCCTTCTCCCTTGTCTCCCACATCTGATCTCATCCTGCGCCTCCAAACAAATCCCGAATCCACCCACTTCTCTCCAATTCACTGCTATTTGCCTGATCCAAGCCATCGACATCTCTTACCACAGCCTTTCTACTGGTCCCTATGCAGCCAATGTAATGTTCTTTTAAAGATCAGATCATATCCTTCTCTTGTTCAGAACCCTCCAACAGGTTCTCACTGCACTGAGACTAAAACCCAAACTTTTCGCCATGGCCTGTGAGGCCCGAGGCCCTGTGGGCCCATCTCCCTCACTCTGGTCCAGCCACGCTGGTCTTCTTTCTGCTTCTCCAGCGTTTCTGGTCTGTCCCAGCTTTGGCACCCATCCATCTGTTGTCCTGTGAAATACTCGGTTCAGGCATCACTGTTCAGGTGTCCGCCCATGGCCCCCTTTACAAAACTACTCCCTCTGACGACTCTTTTTTTTTTTTTTTTTGCCTTACGCGGGCCTCTCACCGTTGTGGCCTCTCCCGTTGCGGAGCACAGGCTCCAGACGTGCAGGCTCAGCGGCCATGGCTCATGGGCCCAGCCGCTCCGCGGCATGTGGGATCCTCCCAGACCGGTGCACGAACCCGTGTCCCCTGCGTTGGCAGGCGGACTCTAAACCACTGCGCCACCAGGGAAGCCCCCTCTGACCACTCTTGCTAAGACAGCACTTGCTCCCCCCATCACTGCCACTGCTACAGACAGGTACGCTTCGGAGTGGCTGCAGGTCGGGTTCCAGACCACTGCAGTAAAGTGCGTATCGCAATAAAGTGAGTCACAGTTTTTTGGTTTCCCATTGCGTATAAAGTTATGTTTACACTACATTGTAGTGTCTTAAGTGGGCAATTGCATTATATCTAAAAAAAAAAAGTACATATCTTAATTAAAAAATACTTTACTGCTAAAGAAGGCTAAGCATCCTCTGAGCCTTCAGTGAGTCCTAATCTTTTGCAAGAGTCACATCAAAGATCACTGATCACAGATCACCGTCCACATATAGTAAAAATGCAGTGTGCACATTCCTGGCATCCTTTCCTCTTCTTATGAGAATATCAATCCTGTTGGATTAGGTCCCACCTGTCGGACCTCACTTAACCTTTATTACCTCTTCAGTGGCCCTCTCTGCAAATACAATCACGTTGAGGGTTGGGGCTTTGACATACGGATTTTGGGGGGACACAATTCAATCTGTAACAACTACTGAGCACTTGAAATGTGGTTGGTCTAAACAGATATATGTTCTAAGTGCAACATACACTGTGGATTTTCACCATTCATCATTTTTCATCACATGTTCAAAACAGACTATAAAGTATCTCATTAATACCTTTTTATATTGATTCCATGTCAAATGACAATACTTCGGATCAATTTAGCTAAATAAAATATATTATTAGAATTACTTTCACTTGTTTTTTTTCCCACTTTTTTTTTAGTGTGGCTACTGAAAAAATTTAAATTACATGAACAGGTCACATTATGTTTCTGCTGGACACTGGGTGTCCAGAGACCCTCTCAGAGCCGATGCAGCCACCCTTCCTGTGGTCGGTGGGGAAATATTGTTCTCTGGGGCCCTATCCTGATGCCCCCCTTAGTCTCCTTCATCCCTTTCCTTCTCCCCCGTTTCAAAAGCCCACACCTTCCTGCCTCTTCTTGGGCTGTCATCCATTCTGTCAAAGCCGTGTGGGGAGGAGATGCAGGTGCGCAGTGAAGGAAGAGCTTCCAGACCATGGAGGTGAAGAAGGAAGCATCTCGCTGTGATTCTTACAAGGGTCTGGCTCAGAGTGGGAGACACGTGAGATAAGCAGACCCTCCGCGCTGCATGTATCACCCCCGCTTAGCGTGTCTCTTACGTGTTTTGCGTTAAAAGAATCTCCATCTCTTACTCCGCCTTGAGTTGCTTGGCCAAAAGCCCCATTTATGACCCCACCTTGAGGAGAAAGAAATCCCACCTCACGCCAAGAGATGAAAAAGGTATGGTCCTAGACCTCAGTCTGCTCACGCTATCACGCTATGGAGGAAGGAATTGATGGGGTGGAAAAAGGTACAAATGGCATTGTCTTCAAGGCTACGGCACTTTTATGCATTATTTCACCCAGTCCTTCTAACAACCTCATACTATATTCACTTTACAGTTAAGGAAACAGAGGCTCAGGGAGGTTAAGTAACTCTTCCAGTGTCACCAGCTGGCAGGTAGCAGGACCAGTATTTGAGACCAAGTCGATCTGACTCTCGGCTACCACACTGTGGGCGTGCAGTAAAAAGGGAAGAGTCTTCTGGAGCATAAGGGAACTCTCTTGAGTTGGATTCAGTCCAAGAAAGGAAAGCAGAGGGAATTCTAGGCATGGGACTGCCCTGAGCAAGAATGGGTAGGTCGGTCTGGTGCAGGTACTCCCTGAAGAGTCCAACCAAGAAATGGGTCTCATCCCTAGTCCTTACAGGGCTACCCTCCTGCAAATCTCCTGCTTAATGTTCAGGGTTGAGGGGCACTGAGACTCGGCAAAGACTCACAGGCATCACCCCATAGCCTGCTTGTCCCTATTGGGCTGTCTGTGGGTCATTCAGTGCAGGGCTCACTCACCGGCTTCGTGTAAGGTCTTTCTTGAGGTTTATCATATCCTTCTCCATATACTTGATCCTCCTCACTGGTTTGTCTGGGACCTGAGGGAAGTCAAGAAGTGAAAGCAGTGTTAGTACAACCGTTCAAAGCGGAGCCAGGCCGCAGGAGGCTCATGCATTCATGTGAGATGTCTGATCAGCTTGGAGGGGTCCTTAGGCAGCACAGCATCCTTTTTTCCACCAAAAGAGAGGCCTTGTGGCACACTGGAAACAGCAAGGGCTTTGGAGACAGACGAACCTGAGCTCTGATCCTCATTCTGTCTGGTGACCGCCTGCGTGACCTTGGACAAATTACTCAACATCTCTGGGCCCTAATTTCTTCAGCAGAAGAACAGGGGAATAATTCCTACTTTGTTGTGATGATTAAATTAATCGCTAAATTCCTGACTCATGGCAAGCATCTGAAAAATGGAAGCTTCTATTATGAGCGTTAGACTCAAAGTAAAGCAAAAAATTAAATGTTGAGGGCTTCCCTGGTGGCGCAGTGGTTGAGAGTCCGCCTGCCGATGCAGGGGACACGGGTTCGTGCGCCGGTCCGGGAAGATCCTACATGCCGCAGAGTGGCTGGGCCCATGAGCCATGGCCGCTGAGCCTGTGCATCCGGAGCCTGTGCTCTGCAACAGGAGAGGCCACAGCAGTGAGAGGCCCGCGTACCGCAAAAAAAAAAAAAAAAAAAAAAAAAATTAAATGTTGATAATCATTGTTGTAAAGTGGCACAGGTAGCTGATTTAGAGAGCTTGAATTCTGTCAATATAAAGATGCAAATGTACTTTGCCCCCGCCCTCACTGCTCCCCTAGCAGGATTTTATGAGTGAATTATCCAGGTAATTGTTCATGGGTTTTTCTTTCCCTCTTCTCTATTCATTTGCCTTTCTTAGACATCAGGGAAACCTCACAAGACTTAAATGTATTACTCAGAGGTGTATATCAGGTCAATATAAAGAAGAGAGTTAAATTAACTATATTGTAATACAAAAGTCACTTTTCTCAGCTACCAATTTGGTGAACAATAGCAAGACTATTATCTGGATTATCGTGTCGTGAAATTAATTCCTGCAATACTGTTTTTTTTTTAAATGAAAGGAAATGACAAGAAATTATGGGGAAATGGATGCTTTCAAATGAAACTGTGGGAGAATACCTTGTAATGACTTTTCTGAAGGGCAATTCCTCAGTGCATACTAAATGTTGCAAAAGCAGGCTTGCCCTTGGTCTAATGATGCTTCTGCTGTCAAGCATCTTATGGGAACATCCTGCATGGGCACAGAGGTTCATATCAACAAAACTGCTAAGATGCTGCTTGTGACAGCAAACTCTTGGAAGCCACAAATTCACAAGAGAAGACAGGTTTGATAATCAGGGTGCCTCTAAACGACAGAATACTATGCAGCAATTAAATGTAACGACAATATAATGATCTAAGCCTAGAGGTGCTGGAGGAGTTCTCTGAGGGAGAAGACGTGTTACAAAGTAATAGGTATTGCAGGATTCTTTGTTTTTGAAAAAATGATCTGTTTGAATGTATACATATCAAAAGATATGATAAGCTCCCCCCTCCCCTCCGCCATGCAGTGATTCTCTACGGGGGTGGGATTATAGCAGATTTTATTACTTTTTCTTAGCTTACGTGACTTTCCCATTGTTCTGCAATAAATATGAATCAGTTATGTAATAAACAAAAAGAAAAGATTTTTAAAAAATAAGTGGCAAGTGAAATTTGACCATGGCTGATCAGGGGTACTGTACTGTTTTCTGAAGGCACAGTGAGGACAGTTCAGCTACCCACTAACAGAAATCATAGTAATACGGATGTGTGGGAGGAGGTGTGGGGTTTTCTCAGCAGCCATCATCACCCACTTTCTCTGAAAATGAAATTGGGCTGTGGTGCCTGCTGCTCTGGGCCTTTTGAGTGGACTGTGGAAGGCAGGGGATGTAGCTGTATCAAAGTTGAATGACGCTTGGATGGATCTGGAGATTGTCATACTGAGTGAAGTAAGTCAGACAGAGAAAGACAATTATCATATGCTATCGCTTATATGTGGAATCTAAGAAAAATGGTACGAATGAACTTATTTACAAAACGGAAATAGAGCCCCAGATGTAGAACACAAACTTATGGTTACCAGGGGGGAAAGCGGGGGTGGGAGAAGGGATAAACTGGGAGTTTGGGACTGACATATACACACTACTATATATAAAATAGATAAACCATAAGAGCCTACTGTATAGCACAGGGAACTCTACTCAGTACTCTGTAATGGCCTATACCAGAAGAAAATCTAAAAAAGAGTGGATATACGTGTATGTATAACTGATTCACTTTGCTGTAGAACAGAAGCTAACACAACATGGTAAATCAGCTGTACTCCCATAGGATAGAGAGTGGGGTCTGGAGTGCAGGGAAGGGACTGTTACTAGCCTGCCTGATTCTCAGCCACTTTTCTCCTGGGTCACGCAGTACGTGTCCTGTACCAAGCAGCTCGGGTTAGAGGTGGAGAATCTACGGCAAGGCCCCAGAGTACCTCGTCTTGTTCACTAAATAAAGCATACGGAATACCAGAAAAGCACCTGGGATAGCCTTGAATAAGCTCAGCTAGACATGAAACAATAAAATCATTTATAAACTTTATCTCTTTAGCTATCACTAGGAATGACTTGTAGGTAATATTATCAAGCTTATCCCAATACACCAGGGTGTTTCAACCCCTTGGCTGAAAATTGATGGCAAATCTATCACTTTTCTTCTTGAGGGATGGTGAAGTGGGTGGAGAGACAGTCCTCCAAGGAGGCACATAAGGATCTCTGGGAGTACTTTTTTTTTTTTTTTCTTGCGGCCTCTCACTGTTGTGGCCTCTCCCGTCGCGGAGCACAGGCTCCGGACATGCAAGCTCAGTGGCCATGGCCCACGGGCCCAGCTGCTCCACGGCACGTGGGAGCCTCCCGGACCGGGGCACGAACCCGCGCCCCCCGCATCGGCAGGCGGACTCCCAACCACTGAGCCACCAGGGAAGCCCTGGGAGTACTTTTTAAAACTTCTGCATAATGGACACTGGCTTTTCCCACGCTCCCAGTATCCCTTCTCCCTCCCTCTTGATACTGGTTGGTTCCCTGGTTAGACTTCCTGCCCCTCAGAAAATACTTATGGTACCAGCAACAGGGTGGTCCTAAATGGCTGAAGCCAAACAGCAGAGCCCACCTCTCATTACAGTGACTGGTTGAGGGATGGTCATGTGACACAATTTGGGCTAATGAGATACAAGCAGACTTTTGCCAGGGGCTTCTAAAAATCATGATTCCTAGATCTAAGGAACGATAGGCAAAGAAGTTCTCTTTCCTCATAGACTATGAACAGAGAAGCAGACACCTGTGAGGGTTGCTGGCAGCCATTTTGTGCCTAAGAGGGAGCCACCCTCCAGCTGAAGAAGATAAGGGGGAAGGCAGAGAGGACAGTCAAAGAAAAATTCATCCCATGGTACCTTGTTGAACTGAACAAGTTTCATTAGAACCTGGACCTTTCACGAACATTTACTTTATTATTTCAATCAGTTTGAATTGGCTTTCCTTTTCCTTACAGCCACAAGATTTCTCTCTGAAACAGCTTCCTCCCTTGAGTGTGTCAAGGCAGGAACAGATCAAGAATTATTGCAACTAGTTCTCTTTCCCCTCTTGGGGATTAAGATCAGATGACTCCTATGCTGTTGCATTTTGCAGTGAAAGCGATGAGATTGGCCATGTTGAGATCAAACATTTGAAATCAAGGTTGTCTCTTTTTAGTGCCTCATTTTTTTTTTTTGAGCAGCCAATTAATTCCTTCTTTCAGAACCAAAGCAACTTTCTTCAGAGATGTTGTGATTAAAACACTTACGAACAAAGACAAAATAAACACACTCAAATTTCCTTGCTATAATTTGAAAATCCATGACTGAAATGCTGCTTGATGTCAGTTGTGGACCCATCACTCTCCCAAATGTCTCAGGTTTCACCTCCTTCTGGAAGCAACTATGATACTGTCTAAATTTCAAGCATTTTCCCTGAAATCTCACCTAATGATAGTTGCCCATGCACCAGGGATTCACACTATTGTAAACGAGTGAGTTTGTATAGACTGGGATTGGTGCTGAACAACTTATAGCAGCAAAGCCAAATTGTGTCCTCAACTTGACATTTAGCAGGAGAAGATCCACTCCACAAGCGCTGAAATTAGGGCAGCATTTCAATGGATTCTCAGGAAACCATTTTCATTGTGACCATTGTTTAATGACAATTGAAATAAGCCACCGGTAATAACTGGCATTGAATGAGGGAGTGCTGGTTGTCAGGATATTTACGAACACATTTTGATATGCGCACAATGAAAAGTTTACGAAGCATCCAAGAATCACTATCTCTACAACCTTTCTGAAGGAAAGTTTCACCATATGTATGACAAGCCTTAAAAATACATATTCTTTTGCTCTAGCAAATCTGCTTCTATCCAAGGAAACTATGCAGCAAGGATGAAAAGATTTATCCGCGAGGATATCCACCACAGCAGTGTGAGTAATAGTGAAAAACATCTAAATGTCCAGCAACAGGCATTGGGGCAATATTGCTGCTCTACGTCTCACACTTTTTAGACCCTTATTGTTGATAAACAAACTAATGCTAAATCTTTCCTCCCTACTGACACTGATTGAGGTGACTCCGTACCCAAGTAACACATTTGCAATACAACTCTACTTTTAAGATTATCATCTGGTTATGAAACTAATTAATGGATATCAGGAAAAGATTTTAAAATTAGGAGAAAATAAAAGCCAAATATAATCCCATCACCATCTCTTTGGATGTCCTTTGTTTCACTTCCTGTGACTACTCCCAGCCGGATTTCATAAAAGCAATCCTGGGAGACTTGATTTTAATTCTGTCTTTGCTCCCTTGGGTGCGCCATTGGTCTTAAGAGACTTCGGATCTTCCATTGCTTTGCAGAGTGTGGGTGATGCCTCCATTCTTTGTTTCCTGGAAAACCAGGTCGACTCTCTGCCCTGTCCCTTTCTACATACATCACGTGTCCTTTCTCTAATCTGTAAATGGGTCTTTGAGAGCAGGGCTGTGAGAAATGCCGCATGACATCCGGGAATGTGTCAGGTTAAAACATGACAAATGTTGGAGGGGGAGGTGAGAGCACAGACTCACTGTGGAGCCTTAGGTGGGGAAGGTTCTTGGGCAGGTACACTCACATTTAATATCCATGCACTGGGACTGTTTAAGTAGTAGCATTTGAAAGTGATTTGGTTTAACCTGACAGCTGAGAAGTGGGAGGCGACAGGAATGAATGTAAAGAGTTTTGTTGTCTGAAAGGCCCAGGGTGGAGTCCTAATTCTGTCACTTCGGTGTTGGGTAACTTTGGGCCTGTGAAGAGGACCTAATGCCGTCTACGATAACATATCATTCACCTACGTGCCATACACGGTCCTAAGTGTGTTCTCATTTGAAATACATGATTCCACTTAGTCCTCACCTCACTATTATTCTTCCCATAGAGGAGCAAACTGAGGCTTTGAAAGGAGAAAACAACATGCTATGAAGTGGCAAAGTCTGGAAATGAAATCAGCTCAAGTAACATCAAAACCTACGTCTTGTTTTGGGTTTTTTGTGGGTTTTTTTTTTTGTCTCTCTCTCTTTTATGTTTCAGGTGTACAGGTGCATTATAATTCAACATCTGTATAAAAAGTGATCACCATTGCAAGTCTATCTGCCACCCATCACCATACAGTTGACCCCCTTCACCTGTGTTACCCACCTCCCCAAGCACCTTCCCCTCTGGTAACCACTAATCTGTTCTCTTTATGTGTTTGTTTTTGTTTGTTTTGTTTTTTTGGATTCCACATTTGAGTGAAATCATATGCTATTTGTCTTTCTCTGACTTATTTCACTTAGCATAGTACCTTTAAGGCCCATCCATCTTGTGGCAAATGGCTGGATTTCATCCTTTTTACGGATGAGCAGTATCCCATTATACATATACACCACATCTTCTTCATTCATGCATCCATCAATGGCCACTTAAGATTGTTCCCATATCTTGGCTATTGAAGTGGAATACTGGGGTCTCATACTCAACTTTTTGAGGAATCTCCACACTGTTTTCCAGACTGCCTGCACCAATTTACAGTCCCATCAACAGTGCACAAGTTTTCCCTTTTCTCCACATTCTCTGATTCTTGTCTTTTTGATAATAACCATTCTAACAGGTGTGAGGTGGTATCTCATTGTGGCTTTGATTTGCATTTCGCTGATGATTAGAGATGCTGAGCATCTTTTCAGGTACCTGTTGGCCATCAGGGTACGTCTTCTTTAGAAAAATGTCTATTCAGATCCTCTGCCCAGTTTTTAATCAGGTTTCGCTGCTGCTGTTGTTGTTGAAAAGCATGTGTTCTCAACCACTACTGCATTTTGCACCCAGTTTTGACTAGCAGGGGCTACACAAGGGATAGCAGTTGCTATCTATTAATTTACAGATACTACCTCCAAAGCTTGCCCACTGAGTTTTGTTAGATTTTGTCATAAAAAAATTTTATATGGCAGAAAATCAGAATGATTTTGTTGAAGGTCAAGACCAGAGAGGCAATCTTTGAAATGTCTGCTGTTCTCTTGTCTTTTATGAAAGAATGTTCCAAATCCATCTTTGTTACTTCTTAAAATGTGATCTACTTCCTCGAATCAGATTAAGATGGAAATGAATTCCTGCTAAATGTACTTGGGCTGATACAGATGTCAGGGGAACAGCTGGCGATGCTCTGTCAAGTGGTGAGGCGGGGGAAGGGAGGCCATTGGAAAAGAGAACACTGAGGAACAGGCAAGATGATTCTCAAATTTTAGACTCATTATGGACAAGCTGTAAAGAATGGAGAGGCAGAGAGTGGGTAGGGTCCATGGGAAGACGTACACATGAGTCCAGAGACCTTAGCTTGCATACTGATATTTAAGCTTTGGTGGTTTTATGATGGTGATAGACACTTTCCTTTGGGGAGAGTGAACGTTTTTGTCGTAAGGGTATAAGGCAGGTACCTACCTACGTAGGGATAACCCTGAACTAGTGACCTCATCCACACGCAGACCTTCCAATTAAAATATGAAGTGAGCTACTGAATTCTTTAAAGACTCTCTTCAATAAAGGCAAGGTGCATCCTTTAGGGAGTATTTATTTATTATTTTTGAGATATAATTGACATACTAAGTTTCAGATGTACAACATAATGATTTGATATTTGTAGAGTACACTGGAAAATGTTCACCACAATAAAGCTAGTTGACACCGTCACCTTACATAGTTACAGGAAATTTTTCTTGTGATAAGAACTTTTTAAAAAAAAATAAATTTGTTTATTTTATTTATTTATTTTTGGCTGTGTTGGGTCTTCGTTGCTGCGCATGGGCTTTCTCTAGTTGCAATGAGTGGGGGCTACTCCCCGTTGCAGTGCGTGGGCTTCTCATTGCAGTGGCTTCTCTTTGCAGAGCACAGGCTCTGGGCGCGTGGGCTTCAGTAGTTGCGGCACGCAGTAGTTGTGACTCACGGGCTCTAGGGCACAGGCTCAGCAGTTGTGGTGCACGGGCTTAGTTGCTCCACGGCATGTGGGATCTTCCCGGACCAGGGCTCAAACCCATGTCCTCTGCATTGGCAGGCGGACTCTCAACCACTGCGCCACCAGGAAAGCCCAATAAGAACTTTTAAGATGGACTCTCGTCACAACTTTCAAATGTGTAATACAGTACTATGAACTACAGTCACCATGCTGTATAGTCGTTCTGCAAAATAAATGACCTGACCTCTTAAAAAATGTCAACATACGCATCATCTGGGGCCTCTGGGAAGCAAGCACTGAGACAGGAGTACAAGAGGCTTACTGAGGGTGAGAAAGAGAAAAGAAGGAGGGAGGAGGATTGGGCAGAGAGAGCCTCAGGCCACAGTGGGGATCTGATGAAGTCTCGGCCAATGAACGGGGAGCTCCTGAGCAAGGCTGACCCATGATGGGACTCCAAGCGTAGGGCAGAAACGGCTCATTGACTGGGGGCTGCTGGGTTGATCCTGGCCTTGGCACGAAAGTTGCAGTGGATCCTGAAAGCACCACCCATTTTACAGAAAGAGAAACGGAAGCAAAGAGGAAATCATTCAAGGTCACATAGCTGGTCAGCTGGCAGAGCCAAGACTAGAAGGCTGGTGTGATTGTTAATTTTGTGTGTCAACTAGACTGGGCCATGGACTGCTCAGGTATTTGGCCAAACATTAACCTGGGTGTTTCTGTGAGGATGCTTTTGGATGAGTTTAACATTTAACCTGATAGGCTGAGTAGAGCAGATTGCCCTCTCTCATGAGGGTGGGCCTCATCCAATCAGCTGAAGGCCTACATAGAATAAAAGGCTGACCGCCCCCAGCAAGAGGGAACTTCTTTAGCGTGACTGCCTTCCAGCTGGGACGTCAGGTTTTTTTCAGCCTTCAGACTCAGCCTGAAACATCGGCTCCTCCTGTGTCTTGAGCTTGGAGGCTTTTGGACTAGAACTTACTCCATCAGCTCTCCTGGTCCTTAGGCCTTTGGAACTACACGACCAGCTCTCCTGGGTCTCCAGTTTGCCAGCTGCAGGTCTTGGGACTTGTCAGCCTCCATAAGCACATGAACTAATTCCTTATAATAGATCTCTGTATCTGTATCTATACCTAAATGCATCCCATTAGTTCTGTTTCTCTGAAGAACTCTGCCTAATACACCCACTCTCCTTGAGAAGGAAGACAAGTGTGAAGATGGATACTGGAGAAGCACACACAGAGGATGAATGTTCCGGTTAATAAAGGCAGAGTGATATATTACAGAGGGTGAGGAGGGAGCCTTGGGGTGGGGAGGAGGCAACCGACTCAGGAAAAAAGCACCAGTTTAAAGGACTGTGTCATTGGTTTTTCTTCCACGGGGTGCAACGTAACCTTCCCCTCCTGCTCTTCCGTGAACCCTCCAGTGAAATCCACGTTACGCACAGGCACTTTGGGAATGGGAATTGTGCTCAGAGGGACCTGGCAAGGTACTGGGCCGGGCGCCAAGGTGGGCCGGGGTTGGGGGGGGGGCAGTGGTGGAGGAGCAACAGATGGAGAGGAAGAACAGGATGTGGATCCAGAGCCTCGAGAGCTGGACTCACCAGCTGTGTGACCCCAGGTGAGTCAATTCCTCCATATGTCAGGGCTCTCACCTGGCACCTGCCAGGTCCTCACCCAGAAGACAAGAGGCACCCTGGGTGCATAGGTCTTTGAAACCAAATATGCCAAGGAAATGTTACTGTCCTTGTCACTACATCATGAGGATCTGGCATTTTTACAAAATTAAATCATAAATTATAAACGAAAAATGACGATTTGAGTGAGATTATGAAAATGCTCCCAGATAAAGTCATTAAGGGCAGATTAAGGCTAACAACTTCAAGATAGTCATCAACGGTAGCGATGCAGTGATGTAACAGTAGGTGGCGCCAGATGCCATAGCTTACAATCAAGTCCTGGTTCCTCTCAATCTCTGCCTTTCTCTGCCTCCCTCCTCTTGCTCCATTGAAATGGAAATTGGCTGCCACCATCAATGAGCCCCCATCAGCCCTGGGATTGAGCTGGCCTGCCAGCAGCAAATGTGCTATCCACCTAGTTTAAAAAAAAATTTTTTTTTTAAATCAAATACATTAATCTCATCAGCTCTTTTGAAAGACTAAATACAAGGGGCCAGCAGTCCAGCTGTTGGGCAGTAATAGCCAATGGGAATCCATATGATGGCCTGTCGCTCAACGTCCCGAAGGAGCTTTGGGAAAAGGGTCCCGGAATGTAACAACCACCTTGCCAAATTAATAATGATAACAGTGCCTAAATTTCCAGAACCTCCCTAATGTCTGGAAATGTGCTAGGCTAGAGGTAGCCAATTGGTTCCAACTTGAGCGTCAGTTTCAATCTACCCATTAGAAGCAGTGACCGCCTGTAGCTCCCTGCGGTTCAATCTCATCAGAAAAGAGTTCTGGGCCTCCCTGGTGGCGCAAGTGGTTGAGAGTCCGCCTGCCGATGCAGGGGATACGGGTTCGTGCCCCGGTCTGGGAGGATCCCATATGCCGCGGAGCGGCTGGGCCCGTGAGCCATGGCCGCTGAGCCTGCGCGTCCGGAGCCTGCGCGTCCGGAGCCTGTGCTCCGCGACGGGGGAGGCCACAACAGTGAGAGGCCCGCATACCGCAAAAAAAAAATAAATAAATAAAATAAAAAAGAAAAGAGTTCTGTGGTAGCAATGCCAGCCACGGTCCCAGGAAGGAAAAGTAGCAGCATCATGACACACGACCGCCATTCCCCCACCGGGCACTTTACATGCCATTTCTCACTGAATCTTCACAACCACTCCAAAAGTTAAGTGTTGTAACTATTATTATCCCCATTTTATGGCTGAGAAACCTGAAACCCAGATTCGTTAAATAATCTGTAGGAGAGGTCGCCCAGCTAGCAGGAGTGAAATCTAGCAGGACCCTGTGGGGTTCCCGGGCATAAAAGTCTTTCTGTCTCGCATTTCTTGATTACAGGAAATAGGTTTCATTCAGCCTCCAGGACCCTCCTTTGAATTCCCACCGCAGGGTCAAACAGCTGCAAATCAGGGAAGGGAGGGAGGAACAGTCAAGAAACAATAGTACAGCCCTGGCCGCCCCAAGGGGGTCATGGCTCCCCCTCAAGGGATACACATAACAATGGCTTTGAACTGTTTTACAGGTACTGAAAGCCCCACTGGGTGGAAGAAGTTAACTGCTTGCTGCCCACAAGCAGGTAGACCAGTTGGAATCAGAAGGTTGATGACGCTGACTCCCAGTTACCTCATCACCAACCAATCAGAAGAATGCCCACGAGCTGACCACGTTCTCCTCTTTGAACCATTGCTATAAAACTCCTCACTGCCCCCTCCAGGTGAGGGGACACAGTCTTGAGGGCACTAGCCTGCTGTGGCCTCCTTTGCCTGGCAAAGCAATGAAGCTATTCTTTTCTACTTCACCCCAAACTCTGCCTCTGAGATTCAATTCGGTGCTGGGGTACAGAGGCTGGATTTCGGCTACAGGAGGAAGAATAGGCCACTCTAGTTGATCATAGGGCTCTCTTTATTGCTGATCACACCACAGTTTACCCCCTTTCGTGAAAATGAGACAAAATTTTTTTTTAATCTTTCAAATAATGGCATTTTATTTATTTATTTATTTATTTATTTCTTTTTTTTGCTTTATAACAAATTTAATCAGTTATACATATGTTCCCATATCCCCTCCCTTTTGCGTCTCCCTCCCACCCCCCCTATCCCACCCCTCCAGGCGGTCACAAAGCACCGAGCTGATCTCCCTGTGCTATGCGGCTGCTTCCCACTAGCTATCTACCTTACGTTTGGTAGTGTATATATATCCATGCCGCTCTTTCACTTTGTCACAGCTTACCCTTCCCCCTCCCCATATCCTCAAGTCCATTCTCTAGTAGGTCTGTGTCTTTATTCCTGTCTTACCCCTATGTTCTTCATGACATTTTTTTTTCTTAAATTCCATATATATGTGTCAGCATACAGTATTTGTCTCTTTCTGACTTACTTCACTCTGTATGACAGACTCTAGGTCCATCCACCTCACTACAAATAGCTCAATTTCGTTTCTTTTTATGGCTGAGTAATATTCCATTGTATATATGTGCCACATCTTCTTTATCCATTCATCCGATGATGGACACTTAGGTTGTTTCCAGCTCTGGGCTATTGTAAATAGGGCTGCTATGAACATTTTGGTACATGTCAAAAATGAGACAAATTATTCAATATTTGGCAATTCATCCAGGAGAAAAGAAACAAGTGGCGACCCAAGAAAATCTTTCATATTGTCCATATCCGGGCGGAGAGAGTCTGTGGGTTGGGCTGAGGGGTTAAGTTCCCCCGTAGCTTCAGCTCTTTTCTCTTTCCCTGGAAGAAGACCAAGTCAACATCTCAGCAAAATGTGAGCGAACCCCCTGAAGGTCCAAGGAAACCCAGCCCCATAACTGCTAACCTCATTTTCCATATAAGAAGCAGAAGCTGAGCTGAGTTTAAGCCAGTGGTGAAAGAGAAAAGAGCCCAGATGCGGAAAGAGCTGGCTGGGGCCTGAACTCCCACTGGGATGAGGCTTCATGTGACTTCAGGGCTGCTGCGGTATGAATTCTATGATCCTGTCCGAAGGGTGCTATTCAATACCAAGTTACGTGAGCCACATTCCAAGGCTGGGTGAGGGGCAGGAGTAGTCTGGATATTTCTTAAATACCTACTGGGAGTTAGATACTGGCTGGGGATATGAGGCTGAACAAGACACCATCCCTGCCCTCAAGGAGCTCATGGTCTAGTGGGGGAGACACGAAGCAAACAGGCAATTCAACTACCCTCCAGTGGGGCTGGGGAGTCACTGGTCCAGTTTCAGACTGAGCTGAACAGAGAAAGGGGCGGGAACAGGTTTTCAAACGGAAGTCACCATGAGGAATTGAAATGTAGAGTGTGATGGCGATGAAGGTTCTCTTGACATCCCCAAGCAGGAGGAGAGATGCCTAAAGCTTTAATGCTGCTGAGAAACCATGAGAAGCCACTACAGCAAAATAAGCTTAGAGATGAGAGTCCTCACTATGAACTGAAAATGAAGCATTGAGTTTTACTTCATTTCATTTCATTTTTTTAGTGGTTTTTTTTGGGGGGGGGTGGAATAGGAAATATTTTCAAATGGTTTTAAAACATACAAGAGCATGTATAGTTAAAAAGTATTATTTCCACCTTGTCCTCAAGCCATTCATTTCCCTCCCTGGAGGTGACTAAGTGTTACCAAGTTCTTGTGTATCCTTCCAGAGAGATATTATATACTTCAATACACACACACACACACACACACACACACACACACACACACACACTTCTTTTTCCACCACAAGCATTCCCTTTTCACACAAATGGCGGTACTGTTTGCACCCTTATCTCCCCCCAAAGAACAAATATATCTGGGAGGGTTTCAGAGGGCCGTGAGTGCACGACAAGGCTATAAGCGAAGACGACGCCCAGCTCTTGAGTCTTTGGAGCTGGGTCCGGGAGCATGAGTGGGGCTGAGAGGCAGTTGTCTGATACGTGGATGTGGATTGGAGCTTGGAGAAGGGGACGGAATTGGAGATTAAGGTCGGAGGTGTTGAATTAAGTGTCAGAGAACAAGGCTGGGGGAAGAGAGGGAAATTGAGAGAGGGAGAGAGAGGGAGAGAGAGAAAGGGAAGGGACTGAGGGAGGAGGAAAAGAGGTCACAAAAGGGATGGATGGGGAGAGAGTGGGAGTGAGGAGAGGGGAAGGAAGGAGAGGGGAAGAGAGGGGAGAGTGAGGTTAGAGGGTTAAGGACTGACACAAAAGGAAAACTGGCAAGGAGGCGAGAGTACCAAGAAGAAGGTACAGAGAAGCCTGCCTGTTTGCATAAATAAAGCTTTACCGGCACACAACCATTACCCAGTTGTTTACAGATTGTCTGCGGCTGCTTTTGAGCTCCAAGGGCAGAGCTGACTAGGGGCAACAGAGACTGTACGGCTTGCAAAGACTAAAATATTTACTACCTGGCTCAAAAAAAGTTTGCTCAGCCCTGGTTTAGAAGGATGAAGCCTGCACTTCTTCATGGCTTAAGTTGCGGCCATAGATTATTTTCGGAAACAAAACAAAACATATTACCTTGAAAGAAACAAGAGCAGGAGCTGCAAACCACATGTCATCAATGTGATAATGGTGCCACAGTGCCTGGGTCTTCTCTCTAATTCTTGTCATTCTCTCTCTAGCCATGTTTGAGAAGGCTGGAAAGCTGGGCATCACACACACTAGGGCTGGAGAATTGAGTCCATCACATGGCTCCCCTGTGCAAAGACCCTAAAAGGCAGAGAGGATGCCCGCTTCCCCCCACTCCCCCGCCCCGCCTTTCTAAGAAAAAAATGGATATTGGGTCAACCCCCAGCCTTCTATGCTTACAAAATCTCAAATCATATCTTTTCTCCTTTCCTAGTTATTTGTTGGCGTGAGAGCCGGAGCACATCTTGGTGGTAATAACGACCGTCATTCATTCGTTAAGGGCTCACTGATGACCTGCAGGGGCAATGCCTCCCCCTCATTTCCACTTAAGGTGGACCTTCAGGAGAGACCCAGAAATGTTCCCGAAGTGTCACTGAAGCCCCTCCTGGTTGTCATAACTTGGGGGGGGGGCATCTGGTGGGTAGATGCCATGGATGCTGCTGAATCCTACAATGTACAGGACGACCTTCTCCGACAAAGCTGTATCTGATCCAAATCGTCAAGAGTGCTGAGACTGAGAAGCCCCATCAGAGAAGACAAGTTTTATTTCTCCTGGAGATCCCAGGGCACCCGGCTTGTTGATGATCACGGTCTAGGTTCTGCCTTTTCCCTTCACCAGTATGTGTGGTGGGCAGCTTCCAGTGAGCCTCCTTGCATTTCCACCCTTGTCTAATCCCCTCTGCTGGAGGGTACGCTGGACCCAGTGACTCACTTCTAATGAACAGAATATGGCTTCTGTCTCGGGCATTCTCTCCTGCCCTGGGAAAAGTCAGCTTCCAGATTGTGAGCTGCTCTGTGGGAGAGGTCCACACAGCAGGGAACTGACACGTCTAGTCTACAGCCAGCGGGCACCTGATACCTGCCAACAGCCTCATGGGTGAGCTTGTAAGTGAGCCCTCCCGAAGCTGAGCTTTGAAATGACTCCAGGCCAACATGGCATCTTGACTGTGGCCTCCAGGGCCAGAGGCCTCTAGGTAAGCTGCAGAAACTGTGAGATAATGTTTGTTTTAGGGTCACTTGTTACACAGCACAGATAACTAATATATAGCCATAGAGGAATAAACTCTCCATAGGAAACAATCAATGATTTGCATTATATAAACTCATTTAATTTCTCTTTAGGGTCTAGTCACTGCTTTTACCATGTATATCAGTCTCACCCACTGGCAAAGAAAAAGCATGGGCCCCTTTCAGGATGTGAATTGGCCTGGGGAATGACTGGATTGCAAACAAGGTAATTCCATAACTGAGCTACCACAGGAGACAGTAGACTGTAGTATTGAAAAGCACAGACTTTAGAATCAGAGAGACCTGGGTTCACATCCCAGCTCTGCCACTTGTTACCTCTGGGTAAAAGCCATAAGAAATAAATGCCTATTTTATAGGTTAAAAACAAACAAACAAACAAAAAAAAACAAGGCATGGAGAGAGAGGGAGAGAGAGACAGATCAAGGTCACATAGTCAAGGAAACAGACCCAATGATGATCATTAAGTAAACAAACTACCGAGTTGTTTGCAAAATAGCTAAACAGAAGAACAATCTGGGATTTTCTTAATTGGTGTGTATACACGTATGTGTGTTTGGATAGAGACTATATGTTATAATTCAAATTTTCCTAGTGCACTTGGCAATCTGGCCTCTAGTGTTGCCATGCTCCACTCATAAACACACACACACGCCCCACTTGGGTGGGACATTCATGCCAAGGGTAGTCAGAATATTCCCCTCCCTGGCCCCAGAGGCCCCCTTGGTGTCCCGTGCTGGGCCATGGGCATTGTTGTGACCAGTCTGGCACCTCTCATGATGAGCATATGTTTGTCCCCAGCTGTCCTCTGAGTGATATTTCCAGCCAGTGTGTCCTGGACAAATGCATCCAATGCTGCAAAGGTTCCCTATTGAGGAAGGAGCTTTACAACCATGAAACAAAACTGCAACTGTGATGCCCCTCACCACCTCTCAGTCTCCAGTATGTAGAATGCTCTAGTGTCATGGCTTCAGCCTGAGGATCAATGGAGAAGGAAAACGGGCTGAGGTTCACACACCAAGACTCCGTTTATGCTTACAAAGCCAGAAGAAAACCAAGCAGCTCCTATTTAAGACATCTGTTATATTCAGCTTACCTCTTTGTTACATTTCATATTCATATTTTGAACATAAAGTTAAAAACCACTGATTTCAGCAGTTATTATGCTTACATTGTAAATTGTATGTTTTCTCTCTCTTCCTCCTCTAAATTTTAGCCTTGCAATTTGTGCAGGGAGTGTGACCTTGTCACATGGCATCTTTGGTCTCTGGCACAATGACAAACACAGAGTGGTTTCTTGGCAGTTATTGGTTGAGTGAGTGAATGAACGGGTGGAAAATACCACTGTAACATTTGTTGATTTTCAACTTTTACACTCAGCTCAGAGAGTAAGTCTGGAAAACAGTTACAAGTCATGAACAGAATGTGGGTGTTATCAATCTCCACAATGTAAGAGTAGTAGTAAAAAACACAAGAAGAGCCTATGAGGAGTTAACCTCTGCTACAAAGTAAGGGGTCAGGTCAAAATACTCTTTAGGATGAATGCAGCTATGTTACAAGTGTAACATAGTTGTTTTTTTAAGACAATTTTTTAAAGAACAGTTTTAGGTTGGCAGCAAAATGGAAAGAAAGGTGCAAAGAGCTCCCTTACCCCGCCTCCACCCGCCCTGCACTGGGTCCACACACAGCACAGCCTCCACCATTATCAGCATCCCACACCAGAGTCGTGTTTTGTTACAAGTGATGAACCTACATTGATACATTATCACCCAAAGCCCATCTTTACAGTAGGATTCGCTCTTGCTGCTGTATATTCTATGGGTTTGGACAAATGTCTAAAGCCGTGTATCCATCACAGTAGCATCATGCGGAATAGTTTCACTGCCCTAATAACGTATTTTTAAAGGCTACAAAATTAACCAGTACAGGAAGTAAATGTCGTGCTGTCTTGGGGCGGGGAATGGGATTCGGGTGTGGGCAGTACATAGGGATACAAAGAAGCCAGATCCTCATCTTTCACAGCAGAAAGCCATCAAAGCCTTAAACATATCAACTGAGAAACAGAGGTAAAACTTAAATAATTTGGAGACACGGATCCCGGGAAACAGCAACAATAAGAAAAGTGTTAGACGGGGCTCCCTGGGGAATGGCATCAAGAGAGAGATGTGGGCAAGGAAGATGGGCTCCTCTTTGGTAAAAGGCTTTCCGTGCTGTTTTTTTCTTTTTAACTTGTGTATGTTTCATATTAACTTTTTTAAAAAAACTTAAAAAAATTTGAGAGCCCTACTTGGCATGAAAATACAGAGCCCTGCTTCGTTTCCATGACAATCAACACAACAAGCCCGTCATATCCACTCGCATTTCAGAGTCAAGACAAAATTAACTTGGAAAAGAAAATACAACCGGGGAGCAGGGTTAGCCACCTCAGGAAATTCAGGGAAATGTAATTGAGTAGGAATTATCTCCTTAATTCCTTCTGACCAAATCAATACCAACCCTAGATGAGAAACCACGATCACCACCAGTGAGTATCAAGTTACTGAGAAACTAATTGGGGTTCAGACTTGTTGGAAAAAGCAAAACACCTTCCTTCTCAGAGGTAGCAAACAGGGTTGGGGGTGGGCACGAGCCGAGACGGGAGAAGAGTGTGGCTGGCAGCCTAGGGTGGAGAAAATAATGAGCTGAACCTGCGTATTTTCAAATGTGAGAAGTCTGAACAAAGAGGGCTTCTCCAAAAAGGCGAAAGCATGGAAGCCCTTGATGGCGCCAAATGCTCATCTTCATGCTTTCCTGGGGCTCAACAGGGGAGAGGCCGGTTCGCTGTGCAAATCAGAGGGAGGTGAACCAAACACCACAGAGGTGGGTGAGAGATTATTTTTGTTTTCACAACACAAGATTCTACACGGGAACTGCTAAGATTTTTTTTAAAACCATCTTGGATGTGCCTTTGGGGGGAGAGGTGGCAAGGAGCCTTGTTCCAAAGGGGTCCTGCTGGGCACGACTTCTAGATTTTTCTGGGACATGGTAGTCAGGCTGGGGTCAGATCCTAGCTAGAGCTGAGATTCAAGGGTGCCCATTCGTCTAACCTCATGCAGACCTACCTGTCCCCACCAATGTCTGGGTTTCTTGATGGCTGTCTAGGGTTCCCTACTCCCCTCTCACACTCTGTGCTTTGCTCCTGGCTCTCCTGCCCCTTGGACTTATCCATGAGTCACCCCCGCTGCGCAGGACATACTGGATATTCTTTCATTCAAAAAAGGCTTACTGAGCCCCTCTTAGGGTGCCAGCCCAGGGCTAGGACAGACACCCTTTTGGAGTCTCATGGGGACAGGTAGACAATTAAACAAATCACAATGCCATACTATGTAGGCTGTGGGCACATCTGACTCATCAAGGATAGAAGTGACTTCTTAGGCCAAGCAGAGTCTGGAAGGCTAGGAGGCTCTAGAAGAAGAGGAAGGAGGGAGGTGCTCCAGGCAGAAGTGACAGCACATGCCAAGACCTGTAGGTGACTAAGAACTTGATACTGAAGATGGTTCAGTCCAAGTGGAGCATACAAGTAGGGCAGGGGGTGCAGAGTAGAGAGGAAGGAGAGGCAGGTGTAATAAGCTGAAGCTAGATTTACCTGTGGACTTTTGTTTACCTGAGGCAATTTTCTCTTTTGCTTAGGCCACTTTGATTTGGGTTTTCCTATCATTTGCAATGAAGAGGGTCTTGACCATGATTTTTGTTAGCACACTGCAAGTATTTTGTCTAGACGACCCCAGACACCCCAGGAGAGTTATATATACTATTACCCTGTGGCTAAACAACCCATGGGAGGTCGTTAATTTCAGAATCATCAGAGATCATCAGAGTTGAGAGATCACCCAACACAATCTTTCCAGCAGATGACAGATAAACAAAAAACGGCCGACATTTACTGAGTGCTTACTTAGTGCCAAGCACTGCTATAAACGTTTACATGCATTAACTCATTTCACCCTTGCAACACATTCTGTGGGAGAGGACCGTTATCTCCATTATACAGATTAGAAAATGGAGTTGCAGAGAGAGGTCAAGTATCAATACACTTCCAGAGTTGCATGACAAGCAAGGGACAGAGGTGGGGTTCAGATCCAATATGCAGTTTAGTTCCAAAGTCTGTACTCTCCCTGCTCCACTAACAGATGAGCAACCCAAGACACAGAGAGGCTGAGAATTTTCTGAAGGTCACACAGCAAAGTAGTAGAAGACTCAGGACAAGAATACACAGTAGGTCCTCACTTCCCAACATGCCACCCAGGGTTTTTGGCAAATATGATACCTCTTTGAGCTTTGGTTTCCTCATGCACGGCGCCTACTTCGCAGGGTAGTGACGGAGATTCACCACGCTAATATGTGTCAGGTTCTCAGGACAGGGCCGGGTTTATGGGGTCTTCTTGATAAATGCTAGTTGTTAATGTAATTATTATAATTATGGATAATAAGCTGTGCTATTAATGAAGGTGTAAAATGCAGGTGATCTGCCACAGGACCATGGGCAAGTCGCTGAATTACAGTGGTCGTTGGTCCCATCGGTAAAACAGGGTTATTATCCACCCTTTGCTCATGACACCAGAGCATTACAGGGATTAATTAGAAGTTGTATAATGTGTTGCGCTCTTTGATGCTCTATAAACGTAGAAATGTGATGGTTGGATATTTATATAACCCCCATTACTGAAGATCTTGAATTGCTTTACTAATGTTTAAAAAAAATTTTCAACTTTCCAAAGTGTATAAATCTGAGTTAAATAAAAGAAGACTGGGTTTTTATTATCTGCCAACAGCTTGGAAACTCAGTAGGACTGGGTATCTGGCCTCAGTGGACTGGCTGTTATGCTGAAGTCTTGGGAAGGTAGAAGGGATGTGGACGTCGTGGGGCTGTCTCTTTCTGTAGATTGGAGTTCCTCTGGGGCTAAGACCGAAGCTTGTCATTTGGGGATCACAAGCATTGAGCGCAGAGACTGATGTGCACCCAGCACAGGATAATTACTAGGTGAAGGGAAGGATGATTGGATGGATGGCTGGAAGGCTGGATGGACAGACAGGTGGATGGAATCCTTAACCTCTTGGTGATGGGAGGTTAGGTACATCTGGCCCCAAATACTTGGGCCACACTAGATGGGGAGTCACATCAGACATTGGAGAGAAAGCCACTAAGAAAGTGTAACAAATTGGCATCACACAGACCTGGGTCACCAGCTGAGTGACCATGGGCTTGGACTGAACCTCTCTTCATGTGAAAATGACAATAATATCTGTTAGGATGCTTTGAGCTGAAAAGTAACAGGAAACTCCATCCACCCTTGCTTAAACAATAAGGAAATTTATTACTTCATGGAAGAGGGACTCCAGAGGAGAATCCAGGGTTGGCTTAGAAGTTCTGTAATGTCACCGAGCTTCCCACAGAGTCAACTGTCTATAGAATCAGCTTCATCCTTCGACATCTTCCTCTTGTGTTTGTAAAATGACTGCTGGTAGACATCAGGGTCAAGACTTCTTTCCCAGAAGTCCCTGGCAAATCTACTATTCCTGTCTTATTGGCCCAAATGGGCTTTAGGCTGGTCCATCATTTGGACGGATCACTGCCTAGGTGAATAAGATTACCATGACTAGACCTGTGCTGCTCAAACTGTGGTCCATGGACCAACACCAGCAGCATCACTTGGGAGCTTATTACACTTGCAAATTCATGGGCCACAGACAAGACCAAGTGAATCAGGGCCTCTGGGGGGTGGGGCCCAGGAATCCCCATCAGGCTCTCTTGGGGATTCCTACACCTAAGTCTGAGGACCACTGGGTTAGACAACTCACCTGGGATGGTCGTTGGTGAGTCAACTACAAAATGTGGATGATAGGGCTTCCCTGGTGGCGCAGTGGTTGAGAGTCCGCCTGCCGATGCAGGTGACACGGGTTCGTGCCCCGGTCTGGGAAGATCCCACATGCCGTGGAGCGGCTGGGCCCGTGAGCCATGGCCGCTGAGCCTGCACATCCGGGGCCTGTGCTCCGCAACGGGAGAGGCCACAACAGTGAGACGCCCACATACCACAAAAAAAAAAAAAAAGAAGTGTAAAATGTGGATGATAATGCCAACCTTAGGGTTGTCTTGAAAATATAAATAATATATATGGAAAGGACTGGTACACAGTAGGTACCTAATAACTTTTGGTTTCCTTCTTTTCTTTCTTTTAGTGAAGTGTAAATATTTACTCTTCCCTTTAATTATTACCCACCCCCCTCAAGGTGCCAAGCATTCTCCCAAGGCTCTATGGTTTCTATGGAAACCAACCTGTAGACTAATTTATACTGAAGTGGGAGTGGCTTAAGGTATGATTGAACCTAGTAGCATTTTCCCCCTGAAAACTGAGGCCAGGGAGTAGGCAATGCTAAATCCAATGGGATGCTTGGTAAGGGCTATAATTTCAGGTATGTACCAGGTTTAGTGTGTTGGGGAATGTTTTTCGGAGACGCCAAGCTGCTCCATCCTCAGATTACACCCCTAGGTTACCCTAGGTAACCTCCTACTCTGGCCACACGAGGGGGATCAGTTGGCTGATCAGGATGCCCAGAGGCAGCCAGGCTGGGTGAAGGCATGTGAGCACAGGAAGACACAGGAAAAGGGAGGGGTAAGGTCGGTCAGGCTGATGGCATCAACCTCCACCCTGTCCTTGGTCCTGTGTCTTTAGAGTCTGGTCTGGGACTTTAGGGAGGGACATAGCCCCTCTTGAGGCTTTGATCTGCCAGTTCCAGATTCCCTTTGAAGAATAATAATAATTAAATGGAAAAAACCCTGCAAGAATTTCTTTTTAAAGGAAAAAAACAAAACAAAACACACACACACCCAAGCAGACACCAGATGAGATCTGGGCACAACAGGCTCTATTGGCAGAGTTTCCTGGTTCAACAGCTGGCTCTGCATGTCAGGCTCAAAGGAAAAAAAGAAACTGGCCACTCCTTTGAAGGAACTTTATTCTGAATAAGCTGGAACCTAAAAGGTCCCTTAATCCCCAGAGAGGAAAAGCCTTCTTTCGAACAGATGGGAGGGCAAAAGAAATGTTGGCAGGGAGAAAGGCATTAGTTACGTTGGAGCCCTGGCCCCTCACCTGACCGAAGGATGCCCTTCTGGGTCCTGTGTACGGCTCCTTTAAGCCCCCCACAGACTGGGGGGATGACCCCAGTTTGTCATCCAGGCTTCCAGAGCTGGTTCTTTACCCCAAGCTAGGGACATGGAGACTTTCTCTGGAAGCAGGATAAATTGGGGCTACTTGAATTGATGAAATTTCCATACCCCACTCCACTAATCCTATATATATATGTATGTGTGTATATACATACACACACACATATATATATGTATTTTTTAATGGAGGCATTTAAAAATTATTATTATTAGTTTAGAAACTGCCTTTGGCATCACATGGCCCTGCATTCCAGTTCACCACAGTGTGACCCTGGGCAAGTTATAACCTCACAGAGCACCAATTTCCTCACCTGTAAAATGAGGACATCCAAAATATGGCTCTTCTTTTTAGGGACGTTGGGAGAATCACAGCTAATGAATTCAAGGTACCGCACATAGCACCTGGCATTTAGTGTGTGCTTAATAAATGCTGGTTATTAAGACAATTATGGGCTCTGCCAACAAGCTCCTTGGCTCCTGGAGGCCCTGTCTAAACGACACCTTACTAGGAAGAGCGAGTGTGCATTCAAACAGTCTTAAGAATAGAAAGGGATCCTTGAGACACACTGCCTGGTTATAAAATGCTGGTTCCACCATGGGATGGCATCCGTGACCACGGCCCTCAGTAAACAGAGGAAAAATGGATGATTTGGTCTCTAAGGTCCCTTCCGGCAGGACTCGCTGTGTCATTATGTCTCCCTTCCCCACCTTGGTCACAGGTGCATGTGAACAAGTCCCCGGGGTGGCGGTGGGTCCTTCTGCGGCTGCCACCTCCAGGCCCCATTCTCTCTCTGTGGGACTGGCTTCCCGGCTAGTCCTGCGGGTTCCCACTGACATTCTTCCCTCTTTATGATCTACAGTGGGTTTAACAGCGTCCTCTCTCCAACATGTATGCCCGCGTGGAACTTCGGAATGGGGCCTTCTTCAGAAAGAGGGTCTTTGCAGATGTAATTAAGATAAAGTCATACCGGATGAGCGCGGGCCCTAAACCCAGTGACCGGGGTCCCTATGAGAAGAGGGGAGGGCAGCAGAGGAGGCGGCCGCGTGCAGATGGGGGCAGGGGGTGGAGGGATGCTGCCCCAAGCCAAGCATCGCAGAGGACTGCCAGCAGCCACCAGGGCTGAGGAGGAAGGAGCTAGGAGTGAGCCTCCAGAAGGAACCAAGCCTGCCCACACCCAGACTGTGAGCTTCTGAACGCCTGAACTGTGAGAGAACAAATTTCTATTGTTTTAAGCCACCCAGTTTGTGATCATTTATTACAGCAGCCCTAGGAAACTGACACGCCATCTTTCCATAAAACAAACGTCTCTACCACTCTCTTCAGGGGCCTCAAAGCACAGTCCCAATTCTTCGGGGTTATTCTAGAGAGCCCTTCACGGCTGCATCTGCTGGCACACACACCCTCTCCTCCAGTCTAAACACCTTTGAGGCGTGCGTGCTCCTGGGAACAGGTCATGTCTCCTACAGGAGATGCCCTTTCTCTCCTCTCCCACTTGGAAAACTCCTGCTCACCCTTCCAGACCCAATGTAAATATCGCCACTGCTGTGAAGCCTTCCCAAGCACCCTCTTCTTCAATTCTCCTTCCACTGGACAAGTTAGTTGTATTTTTCTTTATTGCCATAGCACACTGGACAAGCCTCTCTCCTTGGAACACTGAGTTCATGCACTAAAGCTATTTGTCTGATGCATCCACCATTACACTTGTCATGAGCTCCTGAGATCAGATGGTCTTATCTTTGTTAGGGACTGATAAATGTTTGTTGGTTGACTAAATGACTCTCTGGAGTGGATAATAAAAGACGGAGAGAACTGATACTATTTAACAGGAGATGCAACAACTGGGAGGTCACAGAACATATGCAAAGTTGACCAGGACATGAAAGGTCAAGATAGGCTTCCATGGTGGCGCAGTGGTTGAGAGTCCGCCTGCCGATGCAGGGGACACGGGTTCGTGCCCCGGTCCAGGAGAATCCCACATGCCGCGGAGCGGCTGGGCCCGTGAGCCATGGCCGCTGAGCCTGCGCGTCCGGAGCCTGTGCTCCGCAACGGGAGAGGCCACAGCAGTGAGAGGCCCGCGTACCGCAAAAAAAAAAAAAAAAAAAAAAAAAAAAAGCCACTCAGAAGGGAAGCTACCTGACTGATGTTTCTTTCCTCTTGAAACCTGCCCAGGTGGGGACACAGGTACCACTTTGAAGGCTCTTTCCTAAACCGCCAGGAGAAAATTCCATTTGCAAAACGTTTCTTGTGACTTGCTCTCTGAGGGTGAGCTGATTTATCATGTTTGTCTGCGTTTGTTCAAGGTACATTTCAAAAGTCGTTTACTGTAGCTACGTTTTAAAAATATAAACACTCTCCCGGTTTAATGCAGGTACAAATCTCTCGGATGGACGTTTTTGAGCCGGTGGTGTAGGTGGAGACTCAGACACATTAAACACTATTTGGGAGAAGGGGAAGCAGAGCCAGAAATCACTTGGAAGAGGAAGAACGACCGTGGGAACCATAAAATGAGACGTACGCTGTGGAGTCGGCAGCAGTGTTGTGGAATGCATTTCCCCCTCCTCCTCGTCGAAGGAAAACATAAACCATACTCCCTGCGCTATGAGCCGAATCTTTGAAATGGCCCAAATCTCATTTTAACGAATACACGTGACTGAGTTTGTCTAACTAGAGGTTTAATGACCTGTAAAATGTGTCATCGGCACGTGGCAACCCTCAAAATTCTTATGCAGCACCTGCACCTCACACCATGAGGTCTGGGGTTGTGGGATGTTCAACTCGGTTTCCTTTAGGAGACAAAGTCAAGTGTTTAGAAGACAGAAATTTTGCACAAACATCAAGTCCATGTATTGTGGTAACCCAGCATCATCAAATAGCATGGGTGACTGTGGCCTGTGGCATTCTCTTGTTGACTGGTTGACTGATTGACTGATTCACCCATTCATCCAATAAATATTTACTGAGTACCATTATGTCCCAGGCTGTGTGCTAGGGAGCTTGGTGTTAGGGATAACAACGATAATACCAGTCATACTTTACTGAGTGCTTGCTACGTGTGCTGTGTTGGGCTAATTACCTGGCATGGGTTCCCTGATCCAGTTCCACCACCATCCTATACGGTAAGTATCATCACTATCATCACCATTTTGAGAAAACCAGCCGAGACTAATCAGCCTCAGTTCCAAACTCCCAAGAAAGAATCTGATTGGCCCAGCTTGGGTCATGTGTCCGCCTCTGCTCATAGCTGGATGAAGAGGGTGGAACTGTGTCACACAGTTCAAGGCTGGCTACAGTCCAGCAGAAGGTAATTCTCAGAGAAGCAGGGCCTCCGGAAGCAGCTACCTTCCTCATGTATAGTGGTCTGCAGAGAGTGGATGTGGGGAGAGACGAAGGGTTGGGAGGACACCCTCAGGTCTCAGGTCCTGGGACCACTCTTAGGAGGCCCCACTGCACCTTCTGCCACTGAACTACAGGACATCCCTTGTTCTTAGCATAAACTCCCCACTTTTGATCAAGTTTCTCTGAACGCATGTGTGTTATGTATGACCAAGAGGGCTTGGGTTAGCTGATCTCGAAATCACAGATCTCTGAGTATTTCCAGAGCACTGCCGTGAGTTTTGGCCCCTGCCCTTTACAATACTGTGCCCCGCAGTGGAGTGAAGCAGTAGACCACACAGGCTTTGAGCTACCCACTGGCACGCTGCTGCAGAACCCCACTGTCGAAGGCTTCTAGGGGTGGCAACACCAGGTTGAGCAATTTCCCAGGGTTCAGAAGGGAGAAAAAGACACCAGACCTTCACTTATCCTAATGCATAAAAGCCCCTTCAACCTACACGTCAAAATTCTCTTAGCTTTCTCCTCGGGTATCAACCACAGTGACAATGATAACAATGGCGACAGCTCTCATTCACTGACCCTTGCTACGTGCCGGACCCTGTACCATGCACTTTACACACGCTGTTCAACAGGACATGCACAACAGCCTTTCAGGTAGGGATTCTTACTGTTGTCATTGTACAGAGGCAGAAACCAAGGCTCAGAATGGTTAAGTAACTTGCCCAAAGTCACACAGCTATGAAGTTTGGGAGTTGATATTTCAATCCAGATCAGTCTGAGACTAGATTCCAAGTTCTAACACTTACATCCAAGCCTAAAGCACTGAACTGTTGGCTGGTATTCCAACAATTTGATGGTTACTATCCAAGACCTCAGGTGTACAGCTCAGAATGTCTTCTATAAATCCTGAAAGCACCTCAACAGAATGTACAATGGTACAGCTGCTGTGGAAAACATATGATGGTTCCCTAAAAAACTTAAAGCCAGAATTACCACATGATCCTGCAATTCCACTTCTGGGTATATACTCAAAAGAAGCTTATATACCCATGAAGCTTATAGTCTGTTGGAAGAGAAAGATATTAAACAAACATTGGTTTACTTGCTATGGTAAGTACCACAATGGAAAAGTCTAGTAAGCACAGCAAACAGTGCTACAGAGGGGCATTTGGAGGGAGAATTAGGGAAAGTTCCTTTGGGGAGGTGATATCTAAACTAAGACCCAAATAATGATAAAAGTACATTTATTAAGGGAGTGTTCTAGTAGCAGGAGCAGCTTGTGCAAGTGTTTGCAGGTGGGAGGATGCTGGGCATATTTAAGACACTATAGCCTTGCCCCCTGAATTGAGACTGGCATTATTGTGGTACTGCACGTAACAGTGAGACATCAGGAGTCCCCTCCCCATCTAGGAGGGGTGTTTGATGACCTGTTTATTTTATATATGAAAAGTAAGTGTAGTTACAGACTAAACAGAGGTGTTTCCCTATGGAGAGTCTACTCTTTCATGTGGCCACTGACTAGACAGGGATCAGGGTGTTCTCCTCAGTGCAGAGGCGAGAAAAGTATCCTTGCCTTTTCCATTTGCATTTTCCATTTAGTTTGCAAGTCCCCAACCCCCAACAGGAATGGGAGCAAAACCACTACCCCAAACAAATGGCAAGTTCGCTGTATGTGTGTGCATGCCTGTGGGGTATGTGTGTGCGTGTGTGATTTGTGGAAATGATGAGAGGTGGGGGACCCCACCCCATGAGATGCGTTGGCCCTGGACCTCAGACCCACTCTTGTCTGCAATACCCTTCCTTTTTCCATTCTATATATCTACTTCTTTTCCAACTCTGCCGAGGACATTGCAGCTTTATGAGCACAGTCGCACATTTGGGAGGTGACCCCAGAAAGCACAGTGAGCAAGTGAGACAAGAAGAGGAAGGCGTGCTGATGGGAAAGCAGGTTACCACTGCAGGCAACTGGGGCTCATCCCACTGGGACCACTGGGGGATAGGACAGAGCAGGGCTCAGCAAACTTGTCTGGAAAGGACCGCACAGTAACTCTTTTAGGTTTTGCAGGGTATGCAGTCTATTGCACAACTCTATCCCTTGAAGTATCAAAGCAGTCACAGGCAATATGTACCGCATGTAAACAAGTGGGTGTCACTGTTTTCCAATAAAACTGTATTTATAATAGCAGGTGATGGGCTGGATTTGGCTAGAGAGATGTTGTTTGTCAACTCCTGGTACAGAACGTGCCTTAGAGTTGTCATTTCTGAAGGCAGTGCAACCAGGTACGTATCCACAGACATTTGTCTGCCATTAGCGGAGGGCTGCTCTGGAGCGTATCACCTTCCTGCCCTTTCTGGACTGCCCCAGACCCCAGGTGGAGAGCCAGAGATGCGGCTGTAGGAAGTCATGGATGTGTGTGAGCCTGGGAAGAGCCAAGGGCATACAGGGAGAGCACTGATGCCCCTGCAACCCACCCCCCGCCCACCCACCCCCCGCTCCAGCCATGTGAGGACTTCTGACAATGAGTAAAACAAGGCTCAGAGAGGTAAGATGATGGGCCTGAGGTCACACAGCTTGGAAGAGGTCATGGTTAAAACAGAGCTGGAAGGACTTCCCTGGTGGCGCAGTGGTTAAGAATCCGTCTGACAAGCAGGGGACACGGGTTTGAGCGCTGATCCGGGAAGATCTCACATGCCGTGGAGCAACTAAGCGCATGCACCACAACTACTGAGCCCACGTGCCACAACTACTGAAGCCCGTATGCCTAGAGCCCGTGCTCCGCAACAAGAGAAGCCACTGAAACGAGAAGCCCGCGCACAGCAACAAAGGCCCAATGCAGCCAAAAATAATAATAATAAATAAATTAATTAATTTTAAAAAACCAGAGCTGGTCCCTATACTATTTGTGAACCATGAGACTCTGAAAGGTGGACTTTTCATGTGGTGTTTCCAAATCGCATTTTAACATCTGTCAAGCCACTTTTGTTCTGAAGCACACTTTTGTTCTGAAGCACACTTTTGTTCTGAGTTTGGAAAGCATGTCTTCATAACCTTTTCCTTGAAATGGAATTTCTCCCTTTGTTTGTGAACTGTTACAGAAACCCTTGAGAATCCAAGGAAGAACAGAAATAGATGATCTAAGTGTTCTTCATTCTTTCTTTTTTTTTGAGACTGTCAAGAGAATTTAAATATTTTATTATATAAAGTTATACCCAAAATTGTGCTTCATTTCTTCGCTATATATATACTTTAACTCAAGGACATTTGTAAAGGCAGTACACTTCAGAAATCCTGGAATAAATTCCACTAGCTATAGGCCATTTAAATACTGCTTACAGAAAGTATTAAAAAAAACAACAGGGGAGTACAAATGAACTTATTTACAAAACAGAAGTAGAGTAACAGATGTAGAAAACAAACTTATGGTTACCAGGGGATAAGGGCGGGGGGGATAAACTGGGAGATTGGGACTGACATGTACATACTACTATACATAAAACGGATAACTAATAAGAACCTGCCGCATAGCACAGGGAACTCTACTCAATACTCTGTAATGGCCTATACGGGAAAAGAATCTTAAAAAAAAAAAAAAGGAGTGCATGTGTGTAACTGAGTCACTTTGCTGTATACCCAAAACTAACACAACATTGCAAATCAACCACACTCCAACCAAAAAAAATTTTTTTAAGTATTAAAGGAAAGCCAGCACCATATAAACAGCATACACTTAAATCAAAGAGATGAATGCTTAACATACAGAGAAATGTTTTTTATTCACTGATAAACTAAAGGTCCATTTCAAGATGTTTTTCTTGTATACTTCATTTGTTTTATTAGCAAGCAAAGCCCTGAAAGGGATGGCTTCATTTAGTCCTCAGACTCGGATCCATCTTCATCTTGACTAATCTGGAATTCTTAACAACCTTTTAAAATTGCTTGATTGTGTGTGTCCAGGATATACATATTGAACGGCTACAAATCAAGAAAAACACAGCAAACTATACAATAGAAAATAAATGATACAAAAAGGTAATCCTCAGAAAGTACAAATGGATAATAAGTATACAGACGATCGATCCGTCAGTTAGGAATCAGGTAAATGCAAGAAAACCACAATGAGACGCTCTCTGTGCCCATCACATTGGCAAAAGTTTAAACATCATATTCAGAGTAGATGAATACGTGGAGAAACGGTACTCAGGTACTACTGGCAGGCTGCAAACTGGCACGTATTTTCTGGAGAGTACTTTGATGAATAAAATCCATTTTCTCTCCCTTCTTCTTACGAGACCCAGAGGAGAAATCATGATGGTCCAGGCCAATCACGGTGGCTCCATTCCCCTCACCAGTGACTGGTGTATGTGTTAGCTTTGCAGCCCAGTTCTGGCTCATGGGACCAGAGGAAGCTAAAGATATGCCTGCATGTGTCACCTAGGACATCTCCAGCCATCTTATGGCCACAGGGGAGGCATTCCCAACTCACTGAGGGTGGCAGAGTGTAAACGTGGAAAGAAAGCACCTGGGTCCATGATGATGGCATGGAGCCCCTGAATTAACCATCTTTGGAACCTGACCTACATTAGACTTCTTGTTAACATGGGAAAATAAAGCCCTTGTTGCTTAGCCACTTGAGTCTTCTTTTCTTTGAAGCCCAAAGTATCTTAATTGATATAATTGCTTCTTCCCTATAGAAATAGTGGCTCATATGTCCAGATAGGCAACAGACCAGCATTTTATTGTAGCAACATGTGCAACAATGAGATGTTAGCAGGTGTGCATCAGCAGGGACCTAGAAATAGAAACTATGGGTCGATAACACTACTGAATTCCAGGCAGCCAATAAAAACAATAAAGTTAGTTTTTATGCACTGGGTCCAGTCCACCATGCAAAGATCTCCAAGATACCTTCTTAAGTTTTAAAAAGTTCTGAAATAATACATATGGGAGAACTCCATTTATGACAAACAAAATAATCCTCAAAATAAAATAAAATAAAGATTCATATATATACAATCATACCTACAAAGAAAGGGGATGGGGAAGCCCATCATATACATAAAAGGATTCGTCTCCAGAGGCTGGAGACAGACAGGAAGTGATACTCAAAGGAGATTTCTACTTTTTTATGGATTTTTGGCAACACTAGTGAATTTTATTTATGACCTTCACCATTAAAAATAATGTGCAGAAAGCATCCCACATGCTCATTATAGAAAAATGTAGCAAGTGGCAGAACGTACGGATGTAAGTTTTGTTCAGACCATGCAAGCCAGAGGTCTTTTTTCTTGTTTTAAACCATGATTTCAGGCTTCCTGGAAACAAAGAGAAACTTCTCCTCCGGCCCTCAAATGTTTTTCTTGTGTGTAGCACAATTACTTGGGCAGAGTTCAGTGTTTCTAATCAAAAGCTGCTTGTCCAGTGGGCAATGTCACTTTTCCTAGCCTGTATAAACAAAGCTTTGTGGGAACTGGGTTTGGGAGGTGGAAGGGCTGCATCATTTGAATTGGAGTGTGTGTGTATGCGTGTGTGTGCGCGCGCGTGTACGTGTATGTGCGTGTGTGTGAGTATACGTGTCTGTGCATTGTGTGCGCGCGTGTGCGTGCGTGTGTGTGGGGGGGGGGGAGAGAGAGAGAGAGAGAGAGGGAGAGAAAGAGAGAAAGAGGAGGGGAGAGGGAGAGAAAGGGAAGGTGGATGGGGTGCTATCTACATGATTCTGGAGAATTCTCCACAGAAAGATCCACCCTGTGTCTCCCTGCACCAACTCTTCTCCCCCAACTACTTGCCAGGACCTTCATTCAGCCAAGCAGCAGTCACCTTTGTGCAAATGAGAAAAAGCCACCCTCTCTCTGAATAGATGCAGCCCCTCGCCAGGGGACGTGGTAAGTGAATGCAGCACCGTCTGGGTATCAGCCCCCAGCTGCCTTTTGGGTCAGGGCGCTCGTGTGGGACTCAACGCACAAAACACGATACCCCGAATGTCAAGTAGTCACGGTGTCATCAATTAAAAAATCAGAGGGGAGTGACAGAGAAGGCGAGGCAAGGGGGGACAGTGGGGATTCTGTCCACGTTTGATTTCTCATTGTCCCAAGGTCCCTCTGCCTTCCTGTTGGCTCTGCTGCCACCGAGGGCCGCCGCCATGACCTAGGACAAGCAGCTTTTCTAGAGCTTTAGGCTTGTGTCAAGCCGGTGACATGGTGACATGCTACAAACATGGCTGATGAGGGGCCCCAAGGAGGTCTGAATGGGCTGCTCGCCTAGAGCCAGCCCCCCTGCAGCCGCCCACCCCAAAGCTCCCAGGCAGGCAGAAGCCGGGGCGAGTCCCGGGCCGAGGCAGTCACCGGTGGGAGGCGCCTGGAGCTGGCAGGGGGCGGCACGGCTGTCCTCCCCCAGCTCCGGCTCCCCGAACTGTAACGAGCAATTTGTCTTTCAACCGTCATCTGCTGTCAGCAGGGCTGACACCGACTCCGAGTATTAATTTCTTCTCAAACTGTCTTACATGGCAGCCAAAAGAGGGGCGAGAAATGAAGTGGGATTTGCCGGATGCAGAAGCCCGTTGCCCAGCTGCTTTCATTCGTGGTAAAGCACTGAAGGGTGATGAGGCCCGAGCTGTGGTCCTTTTCTTAAGAATCAGACGCCGGACCCCCAGTGAAGCACCTTTCATTCTGGACCTGTGTGTTTGACTCCCTTCTCCCATTTCTCTCCCTCATCTTTGCCCTCTTTTTTTTTTTTTTTTTTTTTTTTTGCGGTATGCGGGCCTCTCACTGTTGTGGCCTCTCCCGTTGCGGAGCACAGGCTCCGGACGTGCAGGCTCAGCGGCCATGGCTCACGGGCCCAGCCGCTCCGCGGCATATGGGATCCTCCCGGACCGGGGCACGAACCCGTATCCCCTGCATCGGCAGGCGGACTCTCAACCACTGCGCCACCAGGGAGGCCCTTTGCTCTCTTTAAAGTGGCCAGAGATATAACAGAGAAACCCATGGAAACTCCACATCTCCTCATCTGCCCATAATGCACTCACCCATATCACGAACATGCCGTTTTGATGGCTCTTGTCTTTTTTAGATTGTGTTTTATTGGGGGAATCTGTGATGGGCAGCAACAGAAACATATTCATCCAACTCCAGGGGGAAAACAAGGAATCCAACGAGCAGGAAAGCTCAGCTACTTGTTCTGTCTCCTGGACTCGTCAAAAGGCACGGGCCCTCATATGTGTTATTTTTCTACACGTCTGCTTCTTTCTTCTTCCTCTCTGCAGCCCGGCTCCTTCTGCTATAGCTGTGCCAAAATGGCGCTTCCAGCCCCAACGTTTCTCATGTCTTTACTCTGTGGTCGCCTGGATCAGTATCCCAAGTCCAAATTCCCACCACATCTGATTGGTGCAGCTTGTATCAGATGTCTTCCTCTGGTCCAATCAGCTGTGGCTTGGAGGGTGGGGCTATGTGGTATGTGGGAACAGGCATGTGGCCGGAGCCAGAATGACTTCTCTAGAACTTCCAGAAAGAGATGCTGGGCTGGCGAAAGCAGATCTGGATTTAAACACCTATTCATGCAACCACTTCCAGATCTGCGGCCTTCAGTAAGTTACGTAATTTCTCTAGGCCTCAGTGTCTTCATCTGGCAAATAGGGGTGGTAAGATCTCCCTCACAGTGTTTCTGGGTGGGCTAAACGAGTCAAGGGATGTCTGAACGTGGGTTAACGTACCTGGCACACGGGAAATGCATGGTAATTGTTACTCAGTGGAACACACCATATCCTCTGGGCACACCTCCGACTTCATCTGCTGCGGTGGGGACAGGTCCCATGCACAGTGGCAGTGTCCCACCTCCAGCACCCGCCTGTCCTCTTTTCTACTTCGTGTCTTGCTCTGGAGTCCCAGGAGTCTGCTGAGCCCACACGCAGGTGCAGCCCACAAGTCTGGGGGAGTTAACACCTCTGGGGCGACCCCCTACCGATGGAGGGTGAGGCAAGTGGATGAAGGCTCTGGCCTCCTGCTCTGCGTGGGTTTCCCAGAGGGTTCCTCAATGTGGGCCCCTGTTTGCTTTGTCATCCCTCTCTCACGTCCCCACACTCCAGTTCCTGCTTCCTGGGATCACCTTCCAAATACTCTCCCTGCCCTCAAGTCCTTGTCTCAGGCTCTGCTTTTGCAGAAACCGAAATTGAAGCACGTAGTAAGTTTGTTAGTTGGTTCGTGGGCCGAGCAGCTGCGTCTAGGGCTGCCCGCAGCTCAGCCACGCCTGCACAAGCTCAGCTGCGACCACGCGGCTGGCAGGCCAGCCCGAAGCAGCTCCTCCAGGCGTAAAACTCCTCGACTAACTCGGAGGAACGGCTGATGGGGAAGGAGAGGCGGTTCCCACGGGGCTGGGACATTTTGAGCTGCTTCATGGTCCAGGGGAGAAGGAAAGCTTCCTATTAGCGTTGGAGGGTGAATGGTGAGCCGGTCACAGCTCAGTGGCCTGGTATTTCCAGAGAAGCGCAAATGTGACCACACCACTGTTGTTCAGAATGCTTCCAAGCCCTCTCCTCACTGTCAGGATCAAGGCCAAAATTCTTTGCAGCAGAGACCTCATGGCTAGCCTGAGCGCACCTCTCCATCCTCAGCTCCCACTGCCCCCCCAATCCTCTCTGCTCGCCCATTCATTCATCCATACCTCACTGAATACCTACTATGGGCCAGCCCCGCAGTATGGGCCATCCTGGACCTCTTGGAGTCCCTCCTCCTTTCTCAGGCCTCAGGGCCTTCACAGATTCTATTCCCCCTGCCAGGAACACTTTTCCCTCCTTCCCCTCATCGGTTAGGTGCTCCCACAGCACTCTGCACCCTCTGTCACACCCTTCACAGTGGTAAGCCCTTGACAGGAGGCACACAGTGGGCAGAGATGGTGCCGTCTGGCTTCCCTTGGACCTGCGGTGGCCGGTGTGCTGCCTGGCACGCAGTAGGGCAGCAGGCAATGTCTGCTCAATGGGTGAATGTTGAAAAAAGAGCTGGAAGATACATCTCTGCCTCGTGGTGAAACACTACAGACTGCTACTGAGCTCATTCACAGATTTTTTAAAATTTTATTTTAATGACAGATTATTGGCAAGAGAAAAACAATTGTGGCTAAAGTACCTGAAAACTGTATGTCTGCTGAGGAGGAAGAAGGGTGTGAATTTGCCTAGATAAGGGTCACGTAGGGTCTCTCCCTCTGTCTGTCTGTCTGTCTCTCTCTCATACACACACACACGCCGTCGGTCACTAATGATAAGGATGGAAGATCACGCGAAGGTGCCAGCTGCCTGCAGACAGCCAGCCTGCTCTGTGTTCACTGGCTGCACATTCTTCCGACTTTAGCAAACTAGACCTCTTCTCAGAGGCTCTCCGGTTACAGCGTGGACATCCCCCCTTGTCACCTGCCTCAACCTCCCATTGCAGGTCTGAGGGTTTGAGATGAGAAATCCTTGTCATGGGCTAAGAGCGCCAACTTTGGGGACTCACAGAGCTGCTCAGGAGTCTGGGCTCTGTTGCTCACTGGCTGGGTGACCTTGAGAGAGTGACCTGACCTCTCTGAGCTGCAGCCAACTGTGTGTAGAACGGGGTAGGGCTGTTGTGAGTTGCGGGCGAGAGGAGGCACGAGAAGCTCTCGGTTTGGTGCCTGGTACCTAGCAAGGCCGCGACAGACAGAGGCTCACAGCAGCTACCACCGGGTCTGAATGTCAGGACATCACACAGAGAAGCTGGCTTCCAAAGGAGCTACAGAATGTAACTCCAGAGATCATATGCATAGAAACAAATTCTCCTGCTGCTTTTGCTGGGTACCCACAACCTCAATTCTTCCTGTGTAAGCAGAATAGCTTCAACAGGAGAAATGTTGACACACCAAGGGCAGGATTAGACCTTCAGGAACATTACAGCTCAGTGCACCACAAAGGCTCAAAAGTCCATGATAATTAATGGGAATCTTGAGCCAAAGACAGGGCAAGAGTAGAAACAGGAAACCGTGAGGACTGGGTGGGGGAGGGGGAGGGCGGGTTTGGTCCAGTAGGAAAGCACCATAGAAAATACACTGAATTTTTAACGGGTGCTGGTGGGGAGGAAAACGAAACACGCCTTTTTTATTTTTTTTTAATTTTTTTTTTAGGGGTGCGGAGAGGCTGCTCCCCTTTTATTAGCAACAGGTTTCTCTAAACGGAGTGTAGCACCCTCCTCTCGACAGCTGTCCGACCCCTGTGCTGCATCCTTTCAAGTATGAGAGCATCAGAAGAAGAGCCCCCGCATCTGCCTGCCAATGCCTTGTCGGTCATAGAGGACGTTGAACTTGTTCACAAACTGGTTCATGGTGTTGCATGTCTTGGTGATGGTGCCAAGGTAGGCCATGAGCCCCACGTCATTGCACTGGTCGTAGAAGTCTGTCTTGAACTTGTCTGTGCTGAGCACTGGGAGGCAGTGACACAGAGCATAGGCCTCACGCAGGATCTCATGGTTAAAGGGGACCTCTCCTGCTTCAGAGGCCTTGACGTACTCCAAGACGAGCTTGACGCGGCTGTGCAGCATCTTGATGGCACTGTGCTGTGCGATCAGGTGTTCAGCCACAGTGGAGTTCTCTCCACTGCCTGTTGCTGTCATTCGCGCCACGTGGTCCACACCAATGCGTTCAGCTTCCTCTGTGGCCAGAGTGTAGGTCAGCTCAGCAAACAGCATTGTGGCCTCTCCATTGATTATATCTATGACAGACTCAAAAACGCTGACGGGGAGATCTGTGTGCTTGGTCAGAGGGTTCAACTTAAGAAACAGAGGGCTCTCAATTATCTCGCACACCTGCTTATGGACGTGGATGTCGGAGGGGTCAGGTGGCCCCCCTGTGGTATACCAACCGAGGAACTCCAGCTCCTTGAATACCTGTTTAAACTGCTCCTCCTTGGTGTAATAATATTCCTTGTCAATGATAATCTTCTCTTCCACGGTGTGGGACAGCAGCTCAAAGGAGTTCATCACCTCGATATTTCGGCCCTCCTGCTTCCCGATCAGAGCCCCTATCACCTGCATAGGCCGCCCCTCCTGCGAGCGCATGCGAATCCAATGATCTGAGATGTTGAGGATGACGAGGGGATGAAGAGCGACTGAAACGCTGCCAGTCACTCCGGAGGCCATCACGCTGGGCACGACTGCTGCATCCACCTCCATCCCGCTGCTCCCTCCGGTCCCGTTGGCCGCAGGTACCGCCGCCGCCGCCATTTCCCCCGCGCCCGCCAGCGTCCGCCTTTTTTATTTGAATGGGGCATCGCACTGATTACAGTAACAAAAGAGATGCATTGTGAAGTGGTGACCTCCCTGTGACAGGATGTATTCAAGTGAAGTCTGCCTGACTGACGTAGGGTACACCTGTGTTCCTCACACTTCGGTCATTTGCAAACCACCTTCGGGATATTTGCCATCTCTCTGCACCACCTGTATTATTAATTACTGAATACTTGTCTTTAAATAGGCTCATTTAAAAACACAGTAAAGAGGAAGCTTGATACCAGCACCATAGGTGGAAAGCCATTACTGCCTGTCACAAATAGAAGGTAACCATAAAAGCAAATACAGTGAAACAAAACAATGTTATGCAATCCGAGCTTGCGCTGTTGCCTGCGCAAGGCTCTGAGTTTGGGGGCCCTGCCCTCTCCTGGTTAAAAGGGAGAGTTACAAGGGTGAGACAAGTGTTAAAAGACAACTAGCACTGAACGGAGGCTTTCTCCTTTGCACAATACAAAAGGACAGAGGAGAACTGAAAAAAGACGACCTTTTCCACTATGTCATCTCACGTTATAGTCTGTGTAACACCGAAAACTCATCTCACTGTCTGCTAGTGGTGAGGGAAACCTCCAGGAGAAGAATTCCAGCACCAAATCTGAGATTGGGTAAGAGGAGATCTAAAATCCATTTCCACTCTGAGATTTTATGACCTCATCATATCATTATACTTTTTTGACATGAATTTCTCACCCAGTAATGCTGATAAATGTTTAACAACCTGCTCTCCAGGGAGACAAAACAAAACAAAACCCTGATCTGTAGCAGTTGCCAGTTCCCAAGGTGTAAATACTCCCACCATGGCTGACTTCAAACTACCTTCATGATGTCACCGAATGCAGATTTGGGAAGAGGTGAATGCACCAGGCTCTGGGAGCCAGGATGAGCTGGAGCTGCCAGTACACGTCTGTTCCCGCCCACTGTGGTTGTCCTCTTAAGGACATGAAATAAACGGCATCCAAGGTATTCAGTTCCAGGAGAGGGACACCTCAGAGATATTGCAGGTTCAGTTCCAAACCACTGCAATAAAGCCAATATCGCAAAAAAAGCAAGTCACATGAATTATTTTTTTCCCAGTGCATGTAAAAGTCATGTTGACACTATACTGTAGTCTAAGTGTGCAACAGCATTGGTATGTAAAACCAATGTACATACCTTAATTAAAAATTACTTTACAGCTAAAAAAAATGCTAACCATCATCTAAATCTCCAGTGAGTTGCCATCTTTTTGCAATAGTAACACCAAAGATCACTGATCACAGAACACCATAACAAATATAATAAGGAAAAATTTTGAAATATTGCCAGAATTACCAAAATGTGACACAGAGACACAAAGTGAGCAAATACTGTTGGAAAATGGTGTCAATAGACGTGCTTGAAGCAGGGTTGCCAGAAACCTTCAATGTGTAAAAAATGCAATGCCTGTGAAGTGCAATAAAGCAAAGTGCAATAAAACAGGTGTGCCTGTCCTTGGACATCTGAGTGCCTCTGAGACACGTGGCCATCTCCTAGAGCCTCTGTGTGTGAGGGGTGGACTAGACTCTGTGCAGTCCGACTCCACAATCGGATTCCATTTATGCCCATTTGCGAGGTACCTTCCTGCCTGCATCCCCAGACATTTCACTAACCACCAGAGTTGGGCTTGACTTTCAAGTTGTCCACTTTATGCACATCTGTATTTAATTCACATCTGCACTTCACCTGCTGTATATTCACCTGCTGTATGTAGCTCTGCTTCATATCCAAGCAAGGTGCTCAGACTCCTGCCTGCTTAACTTTTAAGTCACGGCACAACGAGGATTATGACCCCCTCCAGTAGCTTCCCTGGGTCAATTCACACCTGTCATCACCTTTCAAGGTCTAGCATCTCCCACACGTCAATTACCATCTACATCTATATGCAGGCGAATTATTGTGCATTGCTATGGCGATTAAATCTTCATCTGACCTGTTTGCACATTTCACCGCAAATACTTTCAAGGAAGAACTGGGTGTAAATAACATTTCACTGAGGTCTCACTATGCACCAGGCACTGTATGATTATTAGAGTGTCTATTTCACAGAATCGCGGTGGGGATTAAATAAGATGCTAACGTCTGCCATGCTCTACCATGCTTTCTCTTTATTCCTGGGCGCCCACAAAGCCCAGAACAGTGCTGTGGGTCCTGGGGGTCCCCAGCCGACACTCAGCAACGGCAGTGGGACTGCCAATGGCTCCAGATGCTAGCCCTGGCTCTTCTTCAGTTCAGCCCCGCCCACCCAACGCTTGCTGTGTACTCAGGCCACAAAGCACTGGAGTGCCCTCCACCTGGAAAATGATGTCCTATACATCATCACTTAAGCTTAATTGTGAGTGGCTTGGAGGACACCCCATATGGGGAGATTTTACACAGGGCTATTATGTTGGCATATGCGTTTCATGATCTGTGGCCATCACAGCAACAGCTATTTTTAGCTTCCTAGCAAAGGTTTGGCAGGAGCTCCTGTTATGTTTTTTGTTTTTTTGTTTTTTTCTCTTCCCCACTTCAGTGCCAGAATTGGCCACTGTCTGGTATGACCTGGCCAGGCTGAGCTGGGGGTTTCCAGAATGAATAGAGAACTGAACAAAAACGGTCATCTCGGGACCATGCGCTCTGGTCCCAGCTCCACCAGAATGTGCGGGCTCTGAGCTGAGCATCAGTTGGTACCGACATCTCGGATTAGTGGCTGACCGTCACATACAGAGGGAGGATGCCGTCAGTGGGCCTGGCTCTCCGCACACGTCCATCAGGTCCACAGCCTGCTGTCGTGACAAGCCTGTGTCAAGCTTGGCCTGTGCATAGAACCTTGCCTGTGATGTTTTCTAGACGTGTGCCTTGAAGAGTTCGGCCAAAGAGATCCATTTCAGCAGCACACTTGCCACTTGTTGGAGGGAGGTCAAATTTCAGCCGTGTCCTGGGAGGTAGGTGTCTTATTTGTCAAGAGCACAGACAGACCTAGGTTCAAATCCCATCTCTGACACTCATTAGCTCTACTGCCAGTTACTTAATCTTTCTGAGCCTCAGTCTGTGTGTCTGTAAAATGGGACCAATAGCACCACCACCCCCCCCCCTCACAGGGTTGTTGCAAAGGTTATTTTAGGCACTTAGCACAGAGCCTGGCATGCAGTAAGCACTCCTTTATGCTCCTTGGCAAAGCGTTTCAGAGCCTGGTTAACAGAGTAGTGACATCTGGTGGAGGAGAAAATGTGTGGAGGTAAAATGGAAAGACTTTGGAACCAAATTGTCCCGGGTTTGATTCCAAATTTCCCCAGTGCTAGTTGTGCATAAAGGGGCGGTGGGGGGCGCTATGGAAGGAATCAAACTAAATAGTTAACCACACCTACTTCTGGAGTAGGAACTGCTTTGGGATGATGGTCAAAGATGACAGCAACCTTATTTATAATATCATAACCATTTAACAAGGTTAATGGAGACACTGAGAATAATGGGAAACAGAACTGGTTATTTGACTTTCCCAGATTTTCGTGGGCCACAGAGACGAAGCTTTATGACAACTGGGAAATACTTCTTAGTCTACTGCTCCATCTCTTGTGACTTGGGTTGGAATACAGAGGGTAGAAACTGTGATTAAAAAGCTTCCAACAAGGGCTTCCCTGGTGGTGCAGTGGTTGAGAGTCCACCTGCCGATGCAGGGGACACGGGTTCGTGCCCCGGTCTGGGAAGATCCCACATGCCGTGGAGCAGCTGGGCCCGTGAGCCATGGCTGCTGAGCCTGCGCGTCCGGAGCCTGTGCTCCGCAACGGGAGAGGCCACAACAGTGAGAGGCCTGCGTGCCGCAAAAAAAAAAAAGCTTCCAACAAACAAAAGTCCAGGGCCAGATGGCTTCACAGGTGAATTCTATCAAACATTTAGAGAAGAGCTAACACCCATCTTTCTCAAACTCTTCCAAAAAATTGCAGAGGAAGGAACACTCGCAAACTCATTCTCTGAGGCCACCATCACCCTGATACCAAAACCAGACAAAGATACTAAATGAAAAGAAAATTACAGGCCAATATCACGTAGTCAGGTGGCAGCCGGGCAAACTGCTTAAAAGAACGGAAGGGAGGACTGAAGCTGGACCAGACAAAGGCAGCATCCTGAAATGACTCTGGCCTCATACTTAGGTCAAGCCCCTGAGCGATCTAAGAGCACAGCAATGGAGCTGCAGACACTCACTGTCTGGACAGCCCCAGCGGTGACAGAGCATCGGGAGGGTCCTGGGCTGGCCATTTCCGCCCAGCGTGGGACTCCTCCGATAGGCGATCTGCACTGCAGCCCTCCGCTGGGCTGGCCAAGATGCTCAGAGCTGCACTGCAGCCTGATGCATTTCCTCCTCGACCCGCCTTCCTCCCCTCTCTCCCTACTGTCAGACCTCATCACAGCCCGAGGGCTCACCCTGCTCAGTCCTGCTCCCTGGCCTTCCGAACCATCACAGGCATGACCTGAAACAACTCCCTGGCCCTTGTAACTCCGACTTGGTACCTGCTCCCCAGAGGACCCAGGTGGACACGACCACCTATGTTCTTCCCCCCAGAGCGAGCCACTTTCTTCATTCTGGTTAACTGGATCCCTGCAGGTGCGTGCGGAAAGGCAGGACAGGAGGAAGCAAGGTGGTCGAGGAAGAGCCTCTGTCGCGTAAGGCGGTTAGGAAAACCCCATCCTTCAGCTCGGAGAGGGGTCCCTCCACTAAGCTTCCCTGGGGCAGCAGCAAGTGGGGTTCTCTGAAGGCGGCCATGCTTTCTTGGTTGTTGATGAAATGCAGAGAGGAAACGTGTCCAACACACGCATCCGGGCAGCGGGGTGCAGGCCCGCTTCCAGCACAGTCCCATTTCTGGGTATAATGTGACCTTTCCACCTGACTACCACTCTGCTCTTTTCGCCAAAGAAAAGCCAGGAGAAGACGTATTTTTAGGAGACAACAGGCAAGTTGATTAGGCAGCTCTACATTTGTCAGAACTTTACATTAAGAGCTCCGAGGGAGGGGGTGGCCATGGCAGGAAGGAGCCGTGGACTTGATTCATCTTGAAAACTGGCTCGGGGGCTTCTGGGCGCGCGCACACGCACGCACGCACGCACGCGCGCACACACACACACACACACACACTGCAATTTTGCGTGCAGCAGGAGTGCATGAAATTTTAATGACACCCAAGCCGCTTCCCTCCGAGGCTCCACTGCTGTCCATTTTGCTGAAAACGGTCTTTGCTGTGTGCAGGGACCACTCAGCTCAAGGAAGGACACTGCTCCCCGACTCCCTGAGCCCACGCCCCATTATTTTGACTGGTCTGATCCAACTCAGTCCCCAGTGGGCTCCCCCTAGAGAGGTAACGTGGGGCCCCATGGATACACTTCATTTGCACCAGCACGTTCTGTGATGGTTCAGTAGCGGAGGTGGAGGGACGTGGCCCAGGAGAGGCAGCCAAAGGGTTGTTTCAGGGGAAACTGTCAGAAGTCAGGTGGGGACAAAAAAGTAGTGAGAGTGACTGTGTGGGGGCTGTGTTTGTCGCCTTCCCAACTCTGCACTCCGTGATGTCACAGTGGTAGCTTGAAACTGGCCACAATGGGAGGAGTATTTACACCCCAGAAACTGGCAAACACTACAAACTAGGATTTTTTGTTTGTTTTGTTTTGTTTTTCCCAGAGAGCTGGTTGTAAAACATCTACCAGCACATCCTGGGGGGGCAAAAACTTCTGTCTGGATAGACCCACTCCTAAACTCCTAAACCCACTGTCCCTAAACCCCAAATCCCTTCATGCCATCTCCCATCACACCGTTTCCTTTGCAATTGTAATGATCTATGTATTTATTATTTCTACAGTGTTTCCTTTCCTAGTTCTACCATTTACTACCTCCGAAGTTGGGGAAGTTGGTTAACCTCTCTGTGCCTCAGTTTTATCATCAATAAAATGGGTATAAGAATAGCACCAGGGCTTCCCTGGTGGCGCAGTGGTTGAGAGTCCACCTGCCGATGCGGGGGACATGGGTTCGTGCCCCGGTCCGGGAAATTCCCACATGCTGCAGAGCGGCTGGGCCCGGGAGCCATGGCCGCTGAGCCTGTGCGTCCGGAGCCTGTGCTCCGCAACGGGAGAGGCCACGGCAGTGAGAGGCCCGCGTACCACCAAAAAAAAAAAAAAAAAAAAGAATAGCACCAAACCTTATAGGGCAGTTTCTTCGTGGCTGTCATGGAGAACTGGCATAATACATTATATTTAATATTTTAATACATCTAGTCTTGATCACAATACAGTGACATAGGCATTATTATCCACATGAGGAGGCCCCTAGGATTTTAAGTCTCAGAGTTGGTAAGTGGCAGAGGCGAGACAGGAACACACGGCTTTTGGAATTCCAGAGCCTGGGTGTCCAACCGCCACCTTAAACTCCCCCTGAAGCTTCTGTCTTCTCCCTCTGGCAAGTCGGCTTCCCACCACTCAGCCTTGGGCAAGCCCTGGTGTTCTGCTGGGAGCAGGAAAAAAGGATGAATTTTCCTCATTTCCTTCAAAGAAAACTTTCTTGTCTCAAAGAGAGAGCGAGAGAGGAATTGGTTGAAGTTCCTTTGGAATTCTGAGTTCATTATCCACATACTTAAAGCCTGTCTAGATGACAAATGTAATGTGAAAAATGGAGATAATCATCCACATGCATGGTCTCTGCCGTGTCGGAACTGCTGTATTTTAGAAACATCTGGATGGCTGGAAAAGGAGCCAAGCCGAGCTTTTCTTAATGAGAACGTGTGGGAATGAAGGGGAGCCCCCTCCCTTTTGTAGATGAGGGAACCGAGATGCCCAGACGGGAAGTACCTTGCCTAAGGTTACATGGACTTCTGGTGGCAGAGCCAGGTTATAAACTCTCAGCGGTGTGGTTTCAAGCCCAACACACTGACTTTGGCAGAAACTGCTCAACATGGTGCTAGGCACGGAGTTCTGCATGAATAGGCATGTCGTAAGTGATCTGGGAGCAAGCTACTCATGAAAATGCCTTACTCTCATAAACAGGGCTGCTCTGATGAAAACCTCCATCTGCAGATGAGGAAACTGAGGCTCAGAGAAGTTAAGCAACTTGCTTAGGGTCACACAGCTGCTGGTGGGGTTGAACAGGATTGGAACCCATTAGGTCAACTGGCCACAATCACCTCCTCTTGGGCACCATAATAATGCAACTGTTTATTGAGTATGTGCTACGTGCCAGGCATATCATGACTAGAAAGGAACTGGAGAAGTATTCAGAGCTCCCCATTTAACACTGGGGAGTTAAAGTTGCTCCGGGGTTGGGTCAAGGTCAGCCATCTCGCTTGCATTTCAGTACTTTGTAAAGACACCACCACCTGCTCTGCAGCTTAAACCTGACATTTCCCCCGCTCTGCCTGATTCCAAGTTTTCTGAAATTCAGTCATTCACATACAATCATCATAATCTATCATAGTATCCACGCACCACTTCTTTTACTATTAATATTTTTCTTTACATTAACATTAAACAAACAACCGTATCTACTTTAGTTCCTTCCTAAGCAATAATATCCACGACACTATGACTTTGAAGTGCTTGTTAGAGTTTTCCTAACGCACCATCAAAATTCACACATAATTATCAAGATTAAAAGTGGCTGTAATATAAAAATCATCTTTGTACCACTGGTGGCTGGTACCAGCCTCCAGGCAACATGGCCTGGGTGCTGTGTGAAATCTACATCACATCTGCTGACGAGGCGGCCTGCCCAAGCACCAAGATGTCTCTGAGAGTGGGAATTCTTCAGTGGATGCTGAAGACTCAGCGCTTTCAAGAAACCAGTTAGGACCAACCCTGGGACCCTGGACGCCACGGCTAAGGGAGGGGGGGATGGCTCTCAGGCACCATTCTCCTTATGCATCAGCTCTAAACCTCCAGCCTCTTCAAAGGGTGACACTAAACCCCAACCTTACAGGTGAGAGCTCAGAGGCAAAGTGGCACAGCTGGCCAGAGGAGGGCCCCACCACTGAGCTCAGGTTAGCCTGACTTCAAAACCCAGACCCTGAAATATGATGCTTGGCCACCATCCTGGCCCCGGATCCCCAGATCTGGGAGGGTCCCTGGACGGGACCATCACAGGAAATCAGCAGAAGCGCTTTTAATAGCAGATGTAGGCTTCAGCTGTTGGGGGTTTTTCCAGCGATGGGAAGGGGTACCCAGGCAGGTTGTGCAGCAGGGAGAGTAAAGAATTCCAAGGTGGTCTTTCTCTCGAGGTCTGGAGAAAAGCCTGTTCCTGATGAAATGAACGACCGCGGGGTTAGAAAGCACAGCTGCCAAGAGAAGTGGATGGATGCTGGGGTTCGTTTTAGAAAATCTAAACAGCAGCTTCGGAGAGTTTCTGGGATTCTGATGGGGGGAAAAACGAGGCCCAGAAAACCAGAAGTGTCTTGACCAAGACCTGCTATAGCCGCTAAGTGGTAGACCTGGGATTCCAACCAGTTCTGACTGCAAAGGCAGCTGTTCGTCCTGACACACAGGTCACTGAGCCCTTCGTTCACTCCTCACTCACTCATTCCACAGCTATTTATTGAGCCACTGCTCCATCCAGGCCTTGGGAGTAAGTGGGGAACGATGTTTGAGATTTGGGCTCTGGGACACATCCCTGGAATTTTCTGGATTTCAGCCTCTCCACCCCCTGCCCTGAGCGGACACAGGCATCACTTGGGGGTCTTGCATTTTCTTTTGGTTGATTATCTCAAATATCTGTTCTGCTGATGTAGACACAACCTCACGAGCTTGCTCTCCTACAGAAGGAATCAATTCCCCCGCAACGGTTGCTTAATGAAGAAATATGAGGACGTCCCAAGGAATGGAATCTCGTAGCAAGAGCCAAGGCGCCCAACGGCTGGAGGCATGTAGGTTCCAGGGCTCAGGCTGATTAAAAAGCTGCTCACATCTTTTAAACCAAACAGTCGGAGTGCAAGCGTTTTTGCCGAAATGTCTCCACGCTGTTATTACTGAGCATCTGCATTTCAGCCTCTGAGTCCTGGGCTGACAGTGAGATGTCAGAAATATTGCTGAGATGCGCAGGGAGGAGCGGAATGCTCCACCCGCGCAGCACCTTCACAAAGATTTCAGACCCTCAAGTGCAGTTTTAAAGAGCTGTGTTGAAAAGACCCTTCTCTCTCACCCATCCCACGGCGAGGTGTGTTTGGGATTGGTGCCTTGTGAACGCGGTACACGGTTTCATCTTGGTGAAGCACTTTTCTCAAGCGAACGTGGTGTCCTGGACCCATTCCCGAGGCTTAAGTGGGCACAGCAATTCATTATTATGACAGCTTAAGCGTCGGTCCCAAATGGGGAGCGCACCGCGGGCGTGCCGGCTGCCTGACATTTGGCAACTTTGCCAAGAACTTAACAACACTGCGTGATTATATCTGATATGCTTTCCTTAATTCCTTATGAATACTGTGGGCTGGAGACAAATTTAACTTTAAAAATGGATTGTGTGGTTCTGAATCATCTCGGTGCGGGGATGGGGTGTGGGACTGAGCCAGACACTGTGGGGGGTTTCTGCAGGTCCGGGCAGGTCCGGGCAGGTTGAGTGACTACTGATTCTGACCGGGTCTCAAGCTGGGTCTGGCTGGACTTCCACAGTGTTTGATAGAGAGGTTTGTGTCCATATCCCCAAGTCTATTTTATTCATTTGTATTTCCTGCCTGGCCCTTGAAGGGATTTATTTAAATTTGAAATCCCTGCTTTAAGGAAATGAATTAAGAGACTTAAGTCTGGGTGACAGAGGCACTTACTGATGCCCTTGGCAGGGCTCTGGACTCCCATTTCATCACATTCATTCATTCAACAACCATTCACTGGCACCTACTCTCTGCCAGGCCCTGTGCAGGGTACCAGGGAGGTAGTGGACAACAGGAACTAATGCTTGCTGATAATTACCACTTGCCAGACGCTGCTTCAGTTCACATCCCATTCATCCTCATGACAATCCCTTGGGTAAGTACAATTATTATCTCCATTTTATGGATGGGGACACTGAGGCTCAGAGAGGTGAAGTAACTTGCCTGTGGTTGCACAGCTGGTGAGCCCATGTTCTTAACTACCGCACACCACTGTTTCTCTGGCAAGGCTGATTCCCAGGGAGCTTACATTAGCTTTCAAAGATTCATCTGGCTTTAAACTCCTGCTGCCCTCTGAAGCTCGCCCGCTCTGCAGATTTGAGAAATGCAATTTGATGCAAGTGTTTTTTAACCCAATAAAACCGGAAAGCGTCTACCTCCCCCTGAGGAATGCCATTTGTCAGCCCTCTGCTTGCAATTTTCACCCCTTTCTGGGCTTAAAGGGAGACTCTTGGAAGATAAGCCTGGGAGCTTTGTGCATTGTAAATCTTTTTAAAAGCTACACTGCAAGCGTTTTCTCTCCAAATATGGCGACTTCTCAGGGCTGGACTCGGCGTCCGTTCCTCCAGCAGAGGCGAGGAAGGCCCCATAAAAGGTCACGCTTGTGTAGTTTTCACTCCTGCACAAACCTGCCCGCCCGCCTGGTTGTTATCTCTTGCTTTCCTAGTTCTGCAGCCACGAGTTCTAGCGGCTGAGACGTGCACGGGGACGTTGGTACTTTACCTTCCCAGGGTTCCTCCCCCGTCTCCAAAGAGAACAGGTTTTATTCCCCGCCCCCACCCCGCTTTATCCTCCTCTACGGTATGCATCAGGAAAAGCAAGAAAGGAGAAGAAAAAGGAAAACAAGAACTGCCAAGTGATCAGGTGAACACCGGCAAAGGAGAAATAATTAGCGCCGATTAAATCTGGGGTGTTAAGGATAAAATGGCAAGTGAGTGGAGGCTAGCCTGAACCAGGAACAGCAATGCAACCCAGCCACGTTAATTAAGCGCAGGGAGTCTCCACGGAAACCCAAGTTGGGGACACTGATGAACTCGTGTTAATTACATGGAAATCTCTGCACTGCAAAATGGTGCTTGGGAAAGGGCAGGAGGAAATGGGCTCCATACGCCTTGATGTATTCACGCAAGTCAAGGTTTCTGTCGCCGTTGATGACAAACCGAATTTCAGGCGGTTTCTTTCATGGTAGCAAACTCTAAGTTTAGAACTCTGAAGGCGTAATTCTTTCTTGGCTGGCAAAGAATGATGCCCCGTGCCCCCCTGGTCACCCCAGTCTGTCTGCGCTCTCCCTGTACCTCTGCATGATCCAGGAACAAGAGGGTTAACAGCTGGTCCAGTATCCTTGCTATACTGACTGCTGAACATTTTAGTATTGTTTGCTCTCATCTTCAGCTATTACTAGACAAGAAAACTGAGCCGCAGGCGACTAGCTCGAGGCTGTACAGCTATAAAGTGGCAGATCTGGAGTCTGAGGCCAGGCAGTCCTGCTCTAAAGCACCCTCCTCGTCCTCTTCCCTCCATCTTCATCCCCCCATCTCTTTCCTCCTCCTTCTTCCTCTTAGCTTTATTGAGATATATTTCACACACCATACAACTCACCCACTTAAAGTGTACAATTCAATGATTTTTAGTACATTCACAGATGTGTGAATATCACAGTCAATATTAAAACATTTTCACTAGCTCAAAAAAGAAACTCTTTAGGTATCACTCCATTATCCTACAGACTCCTCAGCCCCTGGAAACCACTAATCTGCTTTCTGCCTCTATGGATTTGCCTATAATGATCATCTCATATGAATGGATCCTACAATATGTGTCCTTTTGTGCCCAGCTTCTTTCACTGAGCATCATGTTTTAAAGGTTCATCCGCATTGTTGCAAGGATCAGTACTTCACTCCTTTGTATGGTCAAATAATATTCCATTGTCTGGATATGCCACATCCTGTTTATCCATTCATCCGTTGATGGACATTTGGGCAGAGCTCACATGTTGACCTCCACATCGTATAAGCTTATTGAAGGTCACAGTTAAGGGTAAACCTGGGACTCAGACCCAGGTCTGCCTCTGTGGCTCAGGCACAGAAAGGCTAAAATGGAGATCTCGTTCCATATTATTGAGGAAAGATGTGAAGCTCCTATAAGTTGAGTGCAGAATCTGGGGGAACTTGGGAAATGTAGGATGTGGGATTATCATGCAGGGAAGGAAAACTGCATGATTCCACTGCATGTGGAATGGGGGAAGTATGAGACTGGATGGCTCTTTCTGGAGAGGTATAAGGCTCTCGTGCGAAAGGTGAGGGATGGACGTACTCCAGAGGGTGGGAACATGGCCCCGAGTGACCTTGAAGAAGTCTCTTAGCCTCTCTGTGCCTCAGTTTCCTCATCTGCAAAACAGGGAGATGGTAACAGTGCCTACTCTTTAGGAATGTATGGAGGCTAGGTGAGTTAATCTTTGTAAAAGTGGTTAGAACAGTGCCTGGTACACAGCAAGTACAAGTGTTTGCTATTACTTCTATTTACTCCTCTAGGAGGAGTCTTCTGAGGCACTCACCTTGATCCCCCAGGTACAGGGAGGTGAGTCCCCCGAAGGCCGTATTTGTTGGAAGAAACATTCACTGGCCCACTGTCCTTGCTCTGGACCCCAGTTTTCCTAGCCATCAAATTAGGAGAATAGGTGCATGTATTCTAAGAACATTAAGGTTCTCTCTGACTACTTGGATTTCCTCTAGTCACATCCCCCCGCTCCTCCAGAGCACAGTTTCTTGGTCTACGTGGGAGTGGGGTCTCTCAGGCCTTCCAGCATCCTACACCCCATTGCTGCTCTCTCTCCCCTGATAGGTGTGGATGCAGCATAGAGCAAAGGGTAAAAACAAGGGTTTCGGTAAAAGGCAGAAGGGGTTACTGGCTCCGCATGGTTGCCCAAATCTTTGAGCCTCTTTATCCTCAAGTTTTCTTATCTCTAAAGTGGGGACAAGAAAATCGTCTCCCTTCTATGGCTGCTTGAGGATGAAATGGGTGAGTTCATGGAAAGCACCTCGACGCAGGCGGTACATAGGAGCAGGTAAGCCCTCAGTGCAGCTCAGCCTGTTATGGTTACTATGAGGCCAGAACCCCAGCGGGAGGCTTGGATCTTTGGAACATTGCAATCTCGGCCCCAATGCCCTTCACTTATTTTTTTTTTTTTTTTTTGTGGTACACGGTCTCTCACTGTTGTGGCCTCTCCCAGTGTGGAGTACAGGCTCCGGACGTGCAGGCTCAGCAGCCATGGTTCACGGGCCCAGCCGCTCTGCGGCATGTGGGATCCTCCCGGACCGGGGCACGAACCCGTGTGCCCTGCGTCGGCAGGCGGACTCTCAACCACTGTGCCACCAGGGAAGCCCCTCCCTTCACTTATTAAGCAGACTGTGGTCCCTGCAATTTGTGAGTTTACTGGAGAGAGACCATCTCTGATCTTCGGCGGCTGTGAGGCCTGTGTGTTTCCCATCAAAGTGAGCCTCCGCCTGCATTCTAATCACATCCCCCAGTTAATACCATATATTTCTATGTAAAAGGGAACAAACTGCCCGCAGACAACACGGAATATGAAAGCTCCCAGCGACACTTTCATTGCTCAGGCCGTGTGCTCTACTCACTGCTTCTGAGAAAAGGAAGTTAACTGGCAGCTCCATTTATCTCACTTTGCCTAACTGATAGGTCCCGCTGCCCTTTAGTCTGTAAACACGTCTTGGTATTTCTCTGATCCCACTTTCTTCTAGCTCTTGCCTCTGACCACAAAACACACACATACCCGCACGCGCGCACACACACACACACACACAACCCAAATCTACATGTGTATAATGTGACATTGTGAGGGAAGAATGGATAAGATTTGATACATCTGGCGGTAAGGTCTCCATTTTTCTTTTTAAGCAATTAAGTAAATACAAATGAAAAAAATATAAAAAGTATGCTAGAGTGTTTCCTTTCCTTAGACATTTATTCATGTAATAAATATGTATATATATTTTCAGTGCCCATTAACATGCCAAGGACATGCATGTTGATGCTTCTCTAACCTTTTTCTTTCTTTCCGTCTCCCCTGCAATCAGTCTAACCAGTGTTGACCTCAGGTTGGGGGGATGCATGAGCTTTGGAGCCAGAGAGAACTGGGCTCGAATCCTGCTTTACCACTAGGGGCGTCACCTACAAGTTTCGTCTTCCTGAATATCAGGCTGTTCACTGGTAAAATGGAGTTTACTATATACACTCACAGTTGAAATGAAATAATAGTAAATGAAATGAAATAATATTAAATGAAATAATATTTCTTAAAATGTGTGTTATTTACAATAGTCAAGATATGACAAAAGCCTCAGTGTCCACTGATGGATGAATGGATCAAGAAAATGTGGTATTTGTACACAATGGAATATTATTCGGCCACGAAAAAGGAGGAAATCTTGCTATTTGCAACAACATGGATGGATCTTGAGGGCATCAAGCTAAGTGAAATAAGTCAGACAAAGACAAATACTGTATGACCGCACTTACATGTGGAATCTAAAAAACACCCCCAAACCCAACTTAGAGGACAGATTGGTGGTCACCAGAGGTGGGAGGGTGGGTGAAATGGGTGAAGGGAAACAAAAGGTACAAACTTCCAGCTATAAAATAAAGGCCATAGGGGTGTAATGTACAGCAGAGCAACTGTAAGTTAATACAGTATCGCATATTTGAAAGTTGCTAGGAAAGTAGATTTTAAGTTTTTATTACAAGTAAAAAAATTCTGTAATTATGTATGGTGACGGATGTTAACTAGACTATCTGTGTTGATCACTTCGCACTGTATACAAATATCGAATCATTATGTTGTACACCTGAAATCAATACAATATGGTATGTCAATTATACCCCAATTGAAATCAATAAATAATTTTAAAATGTCTATCGCAATGCCTCTCACTATGTTCAGTAATGTACTACTTTTCATCTGCCTCCCATCTCCACTGAGTTTTCTGTTACGCCCCAGAGCCTGCCTCAGTCTTTCCTTGTTCACTCCCAGTCGCCCTAGATTCTTATGATGAATGCTTCTTCAAGGAGCTCTTCCTGAAGCCCTGGAGTAAACAAGGTGTTCTTGCTGTTTGCTCCCCGGGACAGCCTGTGTTTGCCTTTCTGCCACACTCATCATGGTTGAAATTACCTGTCCAACACAGATCTCCTCCTCTAGTCTGAAGCTTACACAAGGGCAGAGGCTGAGCTCTGTGTATCAATTATAAGACGTACCAGCGAATTACTCAGATATCAGATTATTTCAGATATCAAAAAGGAAGAAAGGGCCTCCCTGGTGGCGCAGTGGTTGAGAGTCCACCTGCCGATGCAGGGGATATGGGTTCGTGCCCCGGTCTGGGAGGATCCCATATGCCGCGGAGCGGCTGGGCCCGTGAGCCATGGCCGCTGGGCCTGCGCGTCCGGAGCCTGTGCTCCGCAACGGGAGAGGCCACAACAGTGAGAGGCCCGCATACCGCAAAAAGAAAAAAAAAAAAAAAAAAAAAAAGGAAGAAAAACTGGAACCAACTCAAATGTCCATCAACAGGCAAATGGATAAACTCTGACATATTCATCTGACGGAACACAATTCAACAATAAAAAGGAACAAACTACTGGTTTACCCAACAATATGGAGAAGTCTCAAAGACATGCTGAATGAAAGAAACCAGAGACAGAAGAAGTATATACTGTATGATTCAATTTATAGGAAATTTGAAGGCAGGCAAAACTTATCTACAGTGATAGCAAGTAGACCAGTGGTTGCCTGGCGCTGGGGATGGGAGGAAGGCATTGAATTCAAAGGGGCAGGAGGCAACTTTGGGGGATTATGGAACTCTCCACCTTGATTGGGGTGCTGATTATGTGGGTGCATACATTTGTCAAATCTCATTCAACTATAGACTTAAAATGTTCACTTTTTCTTTTCCCCTTCTGGCCGCACCACGCGGCATGCATAACTTCCCACGACCAGGGATCAAACCCGTGTCCCCTGCAGTGGAAGCACGGAGTCTTAACCACTGGACCACCAAGGAAACCCAAAATGTTTGCATTCTATTGCACGTAAATTATACCCCAAAAGTTGATTAAAAATAAATGAATAAAGCAAAAACAATTAAAGAAGGAAGGAAAGAATGAATGAGCAAACAAAACAAAACAGAAAAAAAAAGGAAGGAAGAAAGAAGGAAAGCAAGTTTCCTAGCTTGAATTCTCAAGCTGGAGCTTGACTTCTGAGCAGGATGTGGTGGTTGGTGAAATCTTATCATTATCACTGGGTTTAAAAAGAGAAATGACAAAAATCGTATTTTCAAAGATACTGGAAAGCTGTGGAAACAAAAGAAGGCTAGAATGAACTAAAATTCCAGCAAGAGAAATGTCCTTCCTAGAAATTATGAAAGCCATAAGACCATAGAGTGACATCTTTAAAGTGCTAAAAACAAAAACGAACCCCCTGCCCACCTACAGTTGTGCATCCAATAAAAACATCCTTCAAAAATGACAGCAAAATAAAGACATTACAGACACACAAAAGCTGAGGGAGTTTGTCAGCAGCAGTCATACACTATAAGCAACACTAAAGCAAGTCTCCATCCAGGCTGTAGGAACCTGGACCCAGATGGAAACAGGGACCCACAAGAAAGAATAAAGAGATCAGAAAAAGTATTCATTCACACTGGTAGAAAATTGACTGTTTAAACAGCAAAATTATTAACTGTTTTATGGCCTTATAATAAATATAGAAAAAAGCAACAACTGTAATAGAAAGCATTGAGAAATCTGATTTTGTTAAATTTAAGAACTTCTGCTAGCACAATTTACAACAGCCGAGACATGGAAGCAACCTAAATGTCCATCAACAGATGAATGGATAAAGAAGATGTAGTGTACACACACACACACACACACACACACACACACACACAATGGAATACTACTCAGCCATAAAAAAGAATGAAATAATGCCATTTGCAGCAACATGGATGGACCTAGAGATTATCATACTAAGCGAAGTAAATCAGACAGAGAAAGACAAATACCATGTGCTATCACTTATCTTTGTGTCAGCACTTGGCACACTATCTGGTATTGTGCTTAGCAGAGCTCGCTGGGTGAACATATAAAGATGAAACATCACTTATATGTGCAATCTAAAATATGATACAAATGAACTTATTTACAAAACAGAAACAGACTCAGAGACATAGAAAGCAAACTGAAAAAAAGGAAGAAAAAATCCCCCTTTTTCTCCTTTTCACACCTCTTGGGGTCAACCTCAATGTCCTTCTTAAATAAAAGCAAACATAGAAAAATAGATAGGTAGACAGACAGACAGATACAGATAGACATTTTAAGAATTATAATTCTGGTCACTGTTCATATATGTTTGCCCAGGACAATCTCAATTTATACATGTTGTGCCAGTGTAATTAACTATAGCACTCCCTTTCACCCTGAAAATTATCCATTTTGGACAATAAATTACATGACCACACTCATTATACTGTACATATAACAATCACCTCCCCCATCCCGTACCAAACTATACATAACAGTCATTTTCTATGTCTGTACATATGGATCTAACCTATTTGTTTCAGTGGCTACATAATATTCTATAGGATGCATGTACATGCCATTTTTTAAACTCTCCTGTTGATGAAAATTTTAGGTTGTCTAGTAACGTTTTAAAGGTAACGTGATGAATGCTGTTTCTCAGGGCATGTGGTTCAGGTGTGGGCGACCCTGGTTCTCTGGGCTCCAGGGGTGGGCAATTATCCTGAAGTGGATAATTCAGAAATGGTACTCGTGGTGGTTCATTTGGGAAAGAGAGGTTTCTTTCTTCCTGCTGTTATTAAACCAGAGGAATTTAAGCCTGGAGCTGCTAATGGCCATTCTGACACTCAGTGGAGACCTCTTGCCTTAGACTGGAACCCCCATAGCTGGAAATAGGAACAATGAATAAGACAGGTAGCTTCCCAATGACTTTGTCTAAGCTCCTGGATCCTGCTGTAACTGAAGCCACATCCCCTGAGTCTCCTGTAATGTGAGCCTCTAATTCCTTTTTTGTCTTTTTTTGTTTTCACTTGTGCAAGTTTAAGGTTTTTGTCAATGGAAATGGAAAGACGTCTAACAAAACATAACTGTGATGAGCATCTATCTACCTACCTACCTATCTATCCTCAAAAACATATATACATGTATATATATATTCAAGAATATGTGTTCACCAGAAGACATGTACAGAAAACATTCACAGCAGCATTTTTGTAATAGTTTCATCCCCTTCTCCCCTCAAAACAACACAACCCAAAAGTCCTTCAACAGGTAAATGGATAAACTGTGGTACATTCACGCAGTAGAATACCATACAGCAGTGAGAAGCAGCAAATGACAATTACGTGTGAAAACAATTGCATCTCATAAACATAATGCACAAATGAAGCCAGATCCAAAAGAGTATATATTGTATGATTCCACTTATATGAAGTTTAAAAAACAGGCAAAAGGTATTGATGGTGATGGACATCAGGATGATGATTAACACCTGCAAGGAGGAGACTCATGTCTGGAAGGTCTTGAGGGAGCTTCGGGGGTTCTGGTAATGCTCTATTTCTTGATTTTGGTGAAGAAGTTGCATGGATCTTGTCACCGTGTAAACATTCATCAAACTGCACACCTGTATCTGTATACTTTTCTCTATGTATACCTCAAGGAAATTTCTGAAAGCATTTGAGTGAGAATAAAATGATTTGGAAAAAATCTAATAGTGGAAAAGGCTTCAGAACACACAGGTGAAAGCAAGCAATTGCAAAATTGGTCCTGATGCAAGATATTACAATGGTGAGAGGCCAGTTCTTCAGGCCTTTGTTACAGACCCAAAGTGAAGCATCTGGTGTGTTTGCATTTCCAGGAATTTAATTTCCGGACAGATACAGGAATCAAATGAAAAATAGACACAAAGGAGGAAAACCTGATGGAAACTTTGGGGAAAGTTGACCACAGTGTATGTACCTACAAGTTGGTATTGTATTGGGAAGGAAGAGAATTCTGGTCACAATCTGCACTAGACTTTAAAGAGAAATGTTCTAACAACTTGGTGAAAGACTGATAATGTGTTCATGGTCAAAGTCTCTAGAAAGAAACATGGTGTTAATTGGGTGGGGGATGCTAGAAAATGAAATGTTGAATGAAATGAAGGACATGGATAGGAATGAATTAAATGGACGTGAAATAACAAATATTAGTGAAATGAATGAACAAAATGAATAACTATGCACAGTTCTAATAACAAAGCAAGGGGTGCAGCATCTAAGGAAACTTAGACTTCTACAGAGCTCCAGTGTGTTCAGATATTCAAAGAGATTTCACCAAAGATGGCAAGGAGGCCACCTCCCTGGAAGTGAAGAGGCTTCTAGAATATTTCCAGAAAACCTAAAGGCAAGAAGGAGTGGAAACTTTAAAGAATACCAAAAAGCAACACTTTCTTTTTTTTTTTTTTTTTTCTATTTTGGGCAAGTCACGCAGCTTGCAGGATCTTAGTTCCCTGACCAGGGATCAAACCCGCACCCACTGCAGTGGAAGCACGGAGTCCTAACCACTGGACTGCCAGGGAATTCCAGCAACACATTTTAAATAGGATTTGTATTGTTCAGAGCAAGTAGATGTACAAGGAGATAATAGGTCCTCTCTTTGGGGAAGATGTGGGATTAATTTAGTCCACACATATTTACTGTGTGTCTTCCATGAGGCTGGCACATAATAGGTGTGTTGCAAATAGTTGCTGCGAATACTGAATTCAAAGATTAATGATGGTCCCTGTGCTGGTGGCCCTCTCTGCTGGTGGTGACACAGACCTGTGAGCAGGTGTGTGATGAGGGCTATGACTGTGGAATCCCACAGAACTGAGGAGAAAGGAGACAAGGGAGGGAGTCAGAGGAAGATTCCTGAATGGAAGAACTCCCTAACAACATCTAGGAAGGAAATGTATGTGTAAGTACTGCACCTACATCCAGCCAGCCCTCTCTCAGAGGGAGCTATCGGGGACTATCTTTATCCCCATTTTGCAGATGAGAAAACTGAGGCTTGGAATGAGAGGGGGTGGTTTGTCTCAGGTCAAACAGCTGGGTAACAGCAGAACCAGGGCTCATCCGATGTCAGGTAGACTCCAGAGCCAGTAAACACTACCATCACATTCTCCTGCTTTGGGTGGAAAGCTGGTGAGATGCCCTTCAAGGTTTCTCAACGACTCTACGACTCTAGGTAATGAGTCCCCAACTTCAGAGTTTCTGGGGAACATGTTGGTCTGGATTATACTCCTGAACACAAGAGAGGAATTCTTTGGCTTTGGCTCCACTGGTCTGAAATCTACCTCTACTTGAATACCATGCCGAAGTCTGAGTGCTTCGTGACCCTGCCTGAATTGGTGGCAACGGCGGCCGGTGAATTCATGCTTTGCACACAGCTGTGCTATTTCTGCCTTGAGCCCGCTGAGTCTTTGTGGAGAACCAGGCTTTATAAAATGAAGAAATCAGCTGCAATAACATTGTTTGGTCTATATTAATGAGTTGTAACTCGATATCAAGTTCATTATCCAAACAAACCCCTCGTGTGCCTGAAGGCCTATGCTCTGTGTCTAGCTGAAAAGAAAGCCTCCCTTTGTTACGGCAGAAAAGAAAACGTTCGGAAAGTGGCCGTTTATGCTGAAAAAGCCCCAACACACCCTTCACTGAAACTGCATGACTTGTGGTCCTGTCAGCTGGAGACGCCTCGTGCTCTTTTGCTTTGGGCTTAAAACATTACCTGGACCATATTCTGCTATCAATCTTACCTAACGATCTGTTCACCTGAAGCGCACCATTACGGAACAGGCTCCCATTACAGTCTAGGGCAGAGGAAGGAACATTAATGAAACCAAGAGTCTGCAGGATTAGCTGGCTTGGCGATTGGTCCGAACGTCTGCCTTCCCTCAGCGTCCAAGTGGCCAGGCTGTTCTGGCGTTTTTCTTTTTCTCTTTTTAAACAGATGAAATTGCTACAATAATTAAAGAAGCTAAAAGGAAACATATGAAGAGCTAACAAATACTGTTAGGTGTCGCGATGCAAAGCGGAGGGGGGTGGGGAGAAAGAGCAGAGGGGAAAGAGTCGGCGGGGGGAGACTGGGGACAGAGGGAGACAGTGAATGCACAGCCTCCAAACCTGCAATGAAATAAAACTGCTTTTCTGCGGAGTGACATTGTTTGATGTTCCCTGAATGAGGGCTGGGTGCTTAGGGGGTGTCTGACCTGTGACCAACCTCCCCACCCCCTTCATTAGGGCCCCTACCATGGATTAAATTCAGGTCCTTTAGGAGCCAGAAGTGGCTCTCTTCCTTCACAGGCAGACAAGGAGCCATGAGGTCTGGCTTCCTTTCAAGTCAATTTGCAGCAGGACCGTGTTCTAATATCAAAAAGGAAGAAAAGGGACACCTTGTTCTGTGAGGAGCCATGAGATGGCTGCATTTGATGTGACTTCTGGGGACAGCGTGACAGCCTCCCCCAGAACACTCCGGTAACTTCTGATGCGCTCAGAAAGGCTTCGGCAACGGGGAGGATGTGGGCTGGGGGAGCGTGGTCTGGAACTGAATTTGGGGGCTTGAAAGTGAAGCCAACTCTCCATCCCAGCAAATATGAGCAGGTCTGGGCACTGTGCAGAGAGGGGAAAAAAAAAAAAGGGGGACTTTGGATCCGGACTGCTCCGGTTTTGAGTCTCGGCTTCTCCATCACACAAGTCACTTTCTGTCTCTGAGCCTCAGTTTTCTCAGCTATAAAACAGAGGTGACAACACCTTCCTCACCGGGTTGTAATGAGGCCTCAAAGTAATGTTTATGAATCACCTGGTGCACTGTGAGCTCTCAGTAAACGGGGGAATAACAAGTAAAATAGGTAATAGGAGAGTATAGACTGAGGATCCAAGATGCCATAGACATCAGACTCCAAATGAAGGCGAGAAAGACCACCTGGAAGGAATTTTTGAGGTAGCTGTAGGAGAATGGGACCCTCGATTGGTATCTACTTTGAGAATATAAAAACAGAGTGGGAAGGAAGAGAGGGATTTAGGAAGTGATTTCTTTGACAGCAGCTGCTGAGATGCTTTGAATCCTGACTCCAAAGGGAGGAGGATGCTGTATCCTTCACTTCAAACCGCATAAAAGATCGGCCTCCGTGATGCTCAAGGGCTTAAAATGTGACCCCTGCAGCTAGGGGACCAGCAAGCTGGTCTCTGACACCCTCCTGGAAAACCCAGAGGACAGAGACAGGCCGGGGAGTGCTTCTGGGGCAGGTTGGAGAGGTGGAGAATAGCTCTCTCAGCCTTTGTTTCCTCACCTGCAAAATGCGGTTAATACTGCCTACCTCTTAGTGTTGTGGAGTGAATGGAATCGGACAATTCACGGAAGGGCTTGGTTCGTGGCACACACTCGGTAATCAACCAGTCATACCAGCTATTTCTATGATCATCACCATGACTAAATAATGCGCCATATATGTAATTTCAAAACATCAACCTCATTTTTAACCTCATGGAGGATACAAAGGCACGGTTCATTTGACTGTCCACAGGAAAACCTGGACCGAATGACAATTCACAAGGAGGTAGTTTTTCTCCGTACTGACCATCTTTCTTTGACAAAAGAAAAACAAAACAAGACTGATACTGGCATTATGCGCAACATCACATGGGGGATTTATAAAGCACTGAAAGGTGGAATAACAGTAATCATAGATCAATCTCAGTTATTATTTGGACCCAGTCTTTATGGATATTATCTTGAATCCTCACAAGGTTCAATTACAGGTGAGAAAACTTAGCATCAGAGAGGTGAAGCAGAGAGCCTAAGGTCACAGAGCAGGTGAGCAGCAGCAGAACCAGGACTCAAACCCTGGAAAGATCCACGGCGCAGGTGCTATAAGTCAATCAACCCTGACCTGGGTGGTCTGGCCAGCCAAGGAAGCTCGACAATGATCCTTTATTGAGACAATTTAAATCTCAAGCCCTGGAGCCGCACAAAAAGGGAACAAGGAGGGTTATTTGTTAGTCTGAGGCGGGAAGGGAAAAGGTGAGGAGGCTAGTCAGGGTTAAAGAACCATCCAGGCTGCCTAAGCTAACGCCCATGGACGCTGAAGAATGCTCCCCCACTCCCAGCATTTTCTTATTCCCTATGAGAATGTCAGATTCATGTTCTCGCAGATTCCTTGGTATCTGTCAACAAGCACTGCGTCCTGAGTTTTGAGAGTTTTTAAAAAGGTCTAAAAATATCAGAGAAGTGGTTTGATTAGTAGATGATGGAATCAGCCAATAAGCAACAGCAACACAGGCGACAGCTACATGCTAATTGCCTCTTGGGCATTTTCTTCAAGGGCTCTTGGAAATAACACACTTTAGTCATGTTACCCTTTTGGCTGCCTTTTCCTGAATGTATAAAAAATGACTGGCATGAGAGTCATCATCTCAGGAAATGTCAGTATTTAAATGTTTTAATGCTTGATATTTTGGGGAGCCAACGGCTTCGATTCCTAAGCGGAAATATGAAGAGATAGCATTCAGTGAGCACCTACTATCTGCCAGGGGCTTTTCTGAGCGTTATCTCATTGATCCTCCCAACAGTCCTACGAAGCAAGAACTGTTATTTCCATTTGTGAGATAAGGATACTGACGCACGGAGAGTAAGCTTGCCCACGGTCACACACACAGCAAGTGTTAGAATGCTATCGCAATGTATGGCACACCGGGATGTATCTGCGAATAAAACATTTGTGGCCTTTGTCCAAGTGGAATTTACAGTTACCCAAGGGATGCGTTGTCTCACTTGGCATGTGGAGCTATCCTTGGTCCTGAGAATAGAGGCTAGAGAATATTGAACTTCTACCCAGGGCCAGGCATTGTGCTAGGCTCCGGGTATAGAACTGTGAGCAAGGCAGGGTCCTTTCCCTCAATGAACGCCAAGCCTAGGGGTGGAATCGGACAAATAAACAGACAATTATAGTCGGGGTATTTTATTTTACGTTATTTTTGATAGAAGATAAAAAATGCAGCCGGTCAGAGCCTGGATTCAGACTAGATCCATTTAACTAGATATTTACCCAAATTATTCAACCCAATTAAGCAATTTACCATTATCAACATCTCAGCCACACAGCCCCAGAACCTCATTCCTCATTAGCTGGGCCTGTCCTCCTCACCGTTTTATCCAGCAGGTCTTGACAGTGTATTGACCCAGCATCAAAATATGCCTTTCTGAGAAATGTGACTCTAATTAGAAACGGCTTATAAATCTTCATTGAAATGAGCATTATTTAGAAAGATGCATCTAAACCACATACAGGGGTTCCCCCTCCCTGCCTCGTCCTTAGCTGTGCTTCTCTTCCAGACAAGCTCACTGGCATATTGTAGCAAGAGCTCAAGAAAATGCAAATGTCCTTGTCTGTGGTCACGGGTGAAGCAGTCACGTTCTTGTTTGCATCGCCTACAGCTAAAATTGGCACTTTGCTTTTTCCGCCAGAGCCTTTCGAATACACTCTTTAAAAACTGTGCCAGCAGATACACCCTTTTAGAGAGATACTTGTCTACTGCCCCTTCTTACGGCAGCCAACCCGGCTGATCTTAAGAGCAGAGGATCTCTCTAGTTACTTGGTCCTGGATTCAAATCCTAACTCCATCACCTACTTTCCGGGTATCTCTGGGCAAGTTACAAAACTGCTCCAAGCCTCAGCTTCCTCATCTCTACCAACAGGGACAATGACAGCAACTGCCCCACAGGACTGAGGAGTTAATTTTAATAATATATGCAGAACACAGCAGATGCACAATAGATGTTTAATAAGTGGTAGCCATTACTTGCTCTCTAGAGCCATATGGCAAGGAGAGAGCCTCCAAACTGCCACGTTAAGCGAGTTCCTGGTTCTGCATATGAATATCAAGAAACCAGAGAGGTTAAGTGATTTGCCCAAAGTCACACAGCTAGGTAGGGAGAGAGCTGATATTTGGGTCAGACCTCCTAATTCCGGGCAAGGGCCACACCCACCCCACCACTGTTCAGAACCCTGGAAATATCTTGCCATGGAAAACCATAGTTTGGGGGAGGGGAGAATGTTCTAGAAGGAGGAAGAAGATGTAAGGCATGGCACCCTCAAAAACCAGTATGGCTTCCAAGTAGACCAGGTAATGAAAGATGAGGCTGGAAAAGTTGGCAGAGACCAGATCATGGAGAGCCTTTTAAACCTTATTAAAGATATTAATCTTCATTTTGAGGGCAATGGAGAGCCATTAATTGTTTTGACCAGGGAAATGACACTTGCAATGAAAGAGAATGGGTTGGAAGAAGGTCAGAGTTAAGGTAAAGAGGGCAGTTAGGAGGCTGGTGGAATAGCCCAGGCTAAAGACAAGGGCATCCTGGATCAGGTAGCATCTTTGGGGAAGGAGGCAGTGTCTATAGAGCACCTGCCCTGAGGCAGCTGTTTGAACACAAGAGGTGATGGAGGGGGAGAGATCAAAGATGAAGCTCAGGTTTCTGCCTGAAAAATTGGGTACATGATGGCATCATTTATTTAAATGGGGAATGTTTCACCATCAGATAAGCATTCAGCTAGGGAAAGGTATTCAGGACTTCAGTAGCCCTGTACTGCCATGGTTCTCAACCTGGGACAACTTTGGCCCCCAGGGGACATTTGGTAATATCTTGATGCATTTTTGGTTGTCACAACTGGCATCTAATGGCTAGAGACCAGGGATGCTGCTCAATATCCTGCAATGCACAGGACAGCCTATGGGTCCCAAATGTCAATGGTGTCAAGGTTGGGAAACGCTACTCTGCTGAAATTCAAATTCTTAGAAGAAGTAAAATATTAGAGCTTTCTAGTTATTGAAAGGATTCATGGAGCTAAGTCCTCCCTAATTTGACAACCCTCCAGGGTAGAAACTTGGATAACTTTGTGTATGGAGAAGGAGAGTATGTAAAGATTTATCTACCGGAGCTCTGTGGGAGAGCATCTGGTCAGACAGGGTACCAAGAAAGAACTCGTTCCCTGGTGGAGAATGGCAATACACCCCCCTCACCCTGATGCATTAGAAAATAAGTTCCAGCCATGGTTCAGTGTCTCATATCGCCCCAAGTTCACATCCAGCCAACATTGAAGATGCAGATCAGATGGCTTCACTGTACCTTTCTTCCTATGATAGAACTGGTTTCTATCTCCAAGCTCTTAAATATTTTTCACTTTTCTTTTTGGTACTTCTTATTTGCCATCTTGATTCATGGTTATTTATGAATTTGCTCTCCAACAGAATTGTGGGTTTCTGGAGAGAAGCCTCCAGGTCTGATTCACATTAATGCCTCTAAAACATCTGTCACATATACTTAATAGACACCCCAGAAGGTGACCTTGACCCTGTACTAGGCTACAATGGGGCGTCACTTTGTTTTTTCTGTTACTGAGCTACAGCCAACCACGGACCCCTTGAAGCCCCTAACAATACTGAACCCATTCCAGAAACCATCCCAGCTGTATAATCTTCCCACTTTGTGAAATCCAGAAATCCCAGGACAATTCCAGGCTTGCAAGTAGATCACCAGACATAGCTAATTTTTTTTTTTTTTTTTTTTTTTTTTTTTTTTTTTTTTTTTGCGGTACGCGGGCCTCTCACTGCTGTGGCCTCTCCCGTTGCGGAGCACAGGCTCCGGACGCGCAGGCTCAGCGGCCATGGCTCACGGTTGCTCCGCGACATGTGGGATCTTCCCGGACTGGGGCATGAACCCGTGTCCCCTGCATCGGCAGGCAGACTCTCAACCACTGCACCACCAGGGAAGCCCCAGACATAGCTAATTTTTGAGTTATTAAATAAAACTGCCTAATGCATAAATTCCAACTTAGACAGAAGTACATTAGATCAAAGTTGAGCCCGCAAGAAATTTTCTCGGCAGAGTTTGAAAACAGGAATTCAGAAGGGAAAATGCCACCATCTCATTACAGAAGGTATCCCATTACTGGTGATTATGATTTTGAATTTAACTGTCAGAAAGATCTCTGAGAAAAATATGTTGATTTGTTCAGCCCAAGCAAGGTTTAATTGGCTTCTGTCAGATTTTATGTAAGTGCTACTAGCCACTGAACCCCACATGGATTCTGCAGCTTTTGAATTTAACAGCTGAAGGCTGAGTCTTTTAGAGCCTGCAGGAATGCTGAAAAGGGGCCAAGAATAGGTCTTTTTCTACAGTTGTGCAAAGGCTTGTCTAACCAGAGATTCTTCAAGCCCCCTGCTCCCCAAACGGTGAAAACACAGGAGGGTAGGAATAAAGATGGTGCATATTCCACTGTCTTGGCTCTCCATGTTATTCCCTGTAAGTGTATTTTTCAGAATTTCCGGAAGGTTGTCCCATGTTATTGTCTTTTCACTTCTGTATCCTCGACACCTAGAATCATGCTTAGCACATACCTGGAGCTCAGTAAATATCAGTTGAATGAGTGAATGTTTCTTTTGGCAGCCTCTACCCCTGCCTTGACCCCCACAGCTCTTTGGTGGATTCTGTGCTGTTTTTTAAAGTACTACTGTGGGGCTTCCCTGGTGGCCAATGCGGGGACATGGGTTCGAGCCCTGGTCTAGGAAGATCCCACATGCCGCGGAGCAACTAAGCCCGTGCACCACGACTACTGAGCCTGCGCTCTGCAGCCTGCGTGCCTAGAGCCCGTGCTCCGCAACAAAGAGAAGCCACCGCAAGGAGAAGCCCGTGCACCACAACGAACAGTAGCCCCCGCTCATCACAACTAGAGAAAGCCTGCGCGCAGCAACGAAGACCCAACGCAGCCAAAAATAAATAAAATAAAAAATAAATTTCTATAAAATAAATAAAGTATCACTATGGACAAGTGCCCTTGACATTCCTAAGCAGTTGTGGTACAGGCTAGGGGATGTCTCTCTTTTTTAGGTTACTGTATTGCTTGGGACCCCCAATGTCTGATTTTTTGTGAAGTCATTTGTGCCAGTTATTGTTGATCAGTCAACCAGACACCCATCTCCAGTACCTTCACCTGTCTCTTGCCCCTGCTTTCCACACTCAGGTTAGAGAAACATTTTCCCAGCCATTCTTACAGTTAAGAAAAGGCAGGTGACACTGCTCTGGCAAATGAGACATAAGAGGAAATATGCTGGGAAGTTTCCTGGAAATCAGGCAAACCTTATTTGCCTCATAAACGGGGCAAAAATAGCTCTTACCCTCCATTTTTTCCTCTTTCTACTGGAATATGAATGTAATGGCTGGAGCTGGGGCAGCCATTCTGTGACCATGAGGGAAAAGAGCCTGCCAGTCCCAACATTAGTGAGGTCTTCCTGAACCACCGGCAGGAATACAGCTCCAGACTTCTTACGTGAGAAAAATAAATTCACATTTGTTTATGTCACTGCTTTTCGGTTTTTCTCTTACTTGCAGCCAAGAATGATCCTAATTGATACACAGGGTTTTCCTTTTTTCTTACTTCCTTCTGGTTCTCAATGGGACTCAAACATGAGCAATGGGACTGGGCTGAAAGTTAAATCCAAGGGACTTAAATCATGCTCGGGGCACTGACTTTCCTACAACTAGGATTTTTAAACTGGGTCAAGCATTTCTGCCATCAGAATGAACTCTCTCCTGCAAGGCACTTCATCCTTCAAAAAAATATACTCTCACACCAGTTCTTAAAAATATCCCTAGACTTGCTTCTTCTCCTCTACCCTTAAACAGGGACTTGGCCTCACTAATGAGGGACCCCTGCTCTGTGACTTTACAGTTCATACTCAGCTTTCTCCAGACTTCATATCTGGGCTATGTCTTCAAAATGGTAATGGAGGCACATGTGTCCAGTCAGAGAAGAGAGAGGAGCATGAGTCCTAATAATAACAACTGTCATCGCTTAGTGGGGAGTTCACTGTGTGCCAAGTACCGTGCTCGGTGTTTCAGATGCATTATTTTATTTAATCCTTCCAAAAGATGTATGTAGCAGATCGTATCATTATTCAGCCTATTTCACAGAACCTCATGTTAGTGTCAAAGAGGGGACTCGAGCCCACCTCGTCTGATTTCAAAGGCAGAGCTCCTACCTGGTCAGCAGGTTTGCATCACGTCAACCAGACTCTCTGATGCGTTTCTTCGACCACTCCTCTCCCCGCCCTCACCTCCCCATGCGCAAGCAGCTGCCTCTTCGCAAATGAGTGAAAGAGCTCGCTTCATTTTGTCCGGCATAAAGAAAGTGCCTATCATTCTTCCTGTGTCAGGAGGTAATGAACACACGCCTTCCCCGCACCCTGACTTATCATGGAGGGAGCCGACTGTCACACGGGCCAGCAATTAGACACAGCAAGATTTGCCAGAGGCAAGCATCACCAGTCCAAAGCGCCAGGGCATAAAGAAGACAAGACAAAACAAAGCAACAACTTAGATTCTGCCATTGTCTCAATGCAGTAACAATGAAGCCAGAAGAATCCCTTGGACAGAGAAAAGGGCTCATTACTATTTTCCTGGCCTGAGTCACGAGTTATAATAAACATGAAGGTGCCGCTGGCTGGGATTCTTCAGAACTGAATCTCAAGTGGTTGTCAGATCTTTTAGTTTATTTTTCAAGGTAATCATTGATGCAGTGCGGGGGTGGGGGGGTGCAGTCTCCGTGATTAGAGGCCAGAGAAATTACCCAGCACTGAGCCCACTTCGAACAAAGACCAATGACTCACCACTTACATCTTCAGGCCACAAGCTCTCCTATCTGGACAAAGAGGAAAATCGTTTCATGTTTGCGGTGGACATGTATTGTGCTGGGAGTCGAGGTTTCTCTTGTTAGAGGAAACCTTTCCTTTTCTGATTCCAGGCAGACCAGCTGGATAGTGGGCTGAACTTCTGAGACCTTTTCTGAGAAACTCCATTCTCATCACAGGGGTGGTGGCAGTGAGGCGATAAGAGGGTGGATGGTAGGGGACGGGGGTCAGTGATGATCAGGCCAAGGTCTTCTCCATACACAGGACTCTGCAGAGCTTTCCCCCTTCTCCCTGAACCTGCCAACTTAGCTCTCAGCAGAGAACTAGACCCTGGCACTCTTCAAGCCTCAGTCTACTCAGATGCAAAAGGAGGTAATAACTACACCTCTATCACAGAGTCAATTAAAAGATCAAACCACACCATGTCATAATGGCTAACATTTCATAGTATTTACTCTGTGCTAGGCCCTGTTCTAAGAGCTTTACCCATATTAACTCACCTAATCCCCACAGAACCCTATGAGACAGGAGCATTTTTAGCTGGATTTCATCCATTCTAAGATGAACATTTTCTTTCCCCATTTCAACATCTCTGAAACTGGGGCACTTCTTATAATTGAAAGTAGGTCATAGTTTAATCAGTAGAGTTTTCTTTCTTAGTGGCACTCACACAATATTGTGATACCTCTTTTTTTTTTTTTTTTTTTTTTTTTTTTTTGCGGTATGCGGGCCTCTCACTGTTGTGGCCTCCCCCGTTGCGGAGCACAGGCTCCGGACGCGCAGGCTCCGGACGCGCAGGCTCCGGACGCGCAGGCTCAGCGGCCATGGCTCACGGGCCCAGCCGCTCCGCGGCATATGGGATCCTCCCAGACCGGGGCACGAACCCGTATCCCCTGCATCGGCAGGCGGACTCTCAACCACTTGCGCCACCAGGGAGGCCCTGTGATACCTCTTGAAACGGAAGATGTCTTAGATAAAACACAATGTGACTGTTTCACAGAGGAGGAAACTGAGGCACAGAGAGGCACTGATTTGCTCAAGGCCCCCCACATAGCTGAGTGTCAGAGTTGGGGGTCTGAACCCATGTTGTTTGCTGAAGAATCTCTCTCTCTTTTTAAAAATTTATTTATTTTAATTTATTTATTTTTGGCTGCATTGGGTCTTTGTTGCTGCATGCGGTCTTTCTCTAGTTGCGGCGAGCGGAGGCTACTCTTTGTTGTGGTGCGCGGGCTTCTCATTGCGGTGGCTTCTCTTGTTGCGGAGCACGGGCTCTAGACGCACAGGCTTCAGTAGTTGTGGCACGCAGGCTCAGTAGTTGTGGTTCACGGGCTTAGTTGCTCCGAGGCATGTGGGATCTTCCCAGACCAGGGCTCGAACCCGTGTCCCCTGCATCGGCAGGCGGACTCTCAACCACTGCGCCACCAGGGAAGCCCCCTTTTTTAAAAAAATTAATTTATTTTTGAGAACCTCCTCTTTTAATCACTAAGCTAGGATATCACCAAAGCACCCAGTCTAGCTCCCGGCTGTTTCAGGATCTGCCCAAACTAAGGCTGCTTCTTTCCTCTCTGCCACCAAGAGACAGAGCTTATGTAAAGGACTCCACACCTTTAGAGTTGTTGCCGTTCCTGCATTTCCATTCTAGAACACGGAGGGGGGCGTTCTAAGTGCCCCTCTCTTTTTGAGTCTCTTCTAAAGAAGAAAATGTGGGTCCGTGATAATCTACACATGTCCTGCTCCCTCCCTCCCCCATGGCTAAGCCCATCAGATTTCTCTTTTGCTTCCTTGGGCAACAAAGGGAAAAGGAACTCCCTAAACAGATTAGGGCGCCTGACTTAGGGCAGGCTAGAAGGTTTCCTCAACAAAAGACGTTCAAGCAGGGGATTTGCATACATTATTTATACTCCTTCCATCGAAAAATCTACATGAAGATGCTGTGCAAGGAAAGGTCCCATCATAACATTAGTTATGATAAAGCAACTTCCATCCCCAGGAGAAGGAAAACGGCCAGCTTCAGCAGGCTGCAGGACCCTTTGGGGGTTTCCCCACAAGTGTCACCTATTACACTAGCGCACGGTGGACTCACAGGAAGTGGCATTTCCAAGTAGCCCAGCTGGTCTCACCTTCCTCCTCTACAAGCCAGATCTTTCCTCGGATCACTCCTCAATGGACATTTACCTGGCTGCCTGGCATTTGTTACTCTCTCTCTCTTTTTTTTTTTTTTTTTCTTTTTTTTTGCAGTACACGGGCCTCTCACTGTTGTGGCCTCTCCCATTGCGGAGCACAGGCTCCAGACGCGCAGGCTCAGCGACCATGGCTCACGGGCCCAGCCGCTCCGTGGCATGTGGGATCCTCCCGGACCGGGGCACGAACCCATGTCCCGAATCGGCAGGCGGACTCTCAACCACTGTGCCACCAGGGAAGCCCTGTTACTCTCTTTTTATGTGGCATTCCTCTGTTCCCCAGCCCTGCCCTGCCCCCAACCAACAAACCTGAAAACTTTCTGAAGCCAGTGAGTGTGCCTTATACCTTCCCTTTGCATCCCCCGTGGCGTGTGCTAACCACTCTCGCCGTCTGCTTAGCATGCTGAGGCAGGGAGGGCGTGAACTCTCAAGCCAGAGAACTCTGATTTCAAACCATTGCTCTGTGCCTTGCTGACTGGGTGTCCTTGGGTAAAGGACCTGTCCTCAGTGGGCCTTGGTATTGCCACCTATCTCATGAGGAGGTGACAGTTCATACCTCCAAGTGTTCTGGATGGTTCTGAAATATCACATGTAAAGACTTGAGCTCAGAACCTGGCACGTGGTGAATATTCAAAACATGCCAACCATCATCATTATTATCGCCACTGGTATTAGTGTGTTAAACCAATGAAACTGCAATTTGTTCTTAGTGTGATTTACACCAGAAGTTGATTCTAACCTCTACATATTTTCTTGTGACTGGCCACTTTCTAGTCAGTCTGCTTTAGATTAATCAACGCTTTACGGTAGCTCTAAAAAGTTGACATTTCTGAAGGCGTGATACTTCAAATGTGAGCCAGGGACACCCTAGGGTCTTCATTATTTTCTAGCCAGTGAGGCGGGGGCAGCAGGATTTCCATGAGTTTTGTGCCTGAGGTCGTGTTTATCCAACAGTTCCCTGGAAGCCTGCTTCCCATCTCTTGACCTCCTGGAGTCCCACCTGTCCTCCTCTCAAGAAAAAGATGATCATTTCAACCTCTGCATCTTCCTCCACCTTCCTCAATCTCTCTAACCCAAGATGGAAAACTCTATTGCATTTACTTGGCTACATGACCTCTTCCCTCCCCAATCTCCCCCCACACTCACCCCACACATGAGTCCGAGTTACCTGTCCTCTGCATTCCCTCGACACCCAATGATACATCCCCAGCACATCATTAATCATCCTGCATTACAATGATCTGTTTCTTATCTCTTTTACTTCCCATCCCAAACAGACACACTACAGATTGTGAAAATCTTTAAGGCAAGTCTCGCTTTTCACAAGAGCAGGTATGTAGCACACAACAGAAATTCAGTAAGTGTTTGCTAAATGAATGAAACCATGTAACGAAAATCTAGGAAGTGCTAACTATGTGTAAGATGCTATTCTCAGGAGTTTTGGACATATCATTGAATGCTCACAGCAACCCCATTTGACAGACGGCCACACTGAAGCAGAGAAGTTCTGTAACTTGCCCAAGGTCACAGAGCTGCCAAGCGGCAGATCCAAGGTTCACACCAGGCTATTTGGGTCCACGGCCCACATGCTCACACGCATCGCCGCTTCTGAAATATCTACCTCATTCCTCGTTCCTTCCTTGCTTCCCTTCCCCCAGTGCTATGCTGGGAAGTTTGTTCCCAGAGGGGGCTGCTCTGGATAAAACCCACTTCCGGGTAGCTTTTTGAGACAAAAGGAGACACGTGAAGACTGCATCTTGAAGAGCGAGCTCATTAAGAGGTCTGAGCAATGAGGGGTGCAAACAGCTGTGTCAATTCTTAGGAAATATCAATAGAAGCTCAGGAACGCTTTGGACCACCACGTAGGCACGGGTGAGTTTCTCTTCTGTGCCCTGACTTCCTCCCAGGCCCTCCTTCCTAGGGCAGGACCTTGAGCCACAAGATATGCCCCTGCGCGTGGACCGCTGTGGGCCAGTAATTGCCTTTGACCCTCTCCCACTGTTCAGCTACCTTGGCCAATTAGTGGTGATATGGGGGTTCGCAGATACAATAACAAAGACACGCTTAACAAAGACATAACAGGCCTGCCCAGTTGTGATCATTTAAAAACAGAAACAACTTGACTCCGACACTAAACACATACTGATTTTTCTGTCTTTCAAACCAACAACAGTATTTCTTGTCCCATTTACACATTATCAAGTGTTAGCATCGCCATGAACAATTTCCGCACCTTAGTCCTCACACTGTTTCTGCCTAGTTGGTGTTCCTGTTCTCATTTTGCAGACACGAGCGAATAAAGGCTCAGAGATGCTAAGCAATTTATCTAATCTCAAGAGCTGCTGAGACGCAAAGTCAGGCTTCAAACCCCAAAGTCTTGACACCGTAGTCTCCACAAAGAGAGAGGATGTGGACGTACCCTAAGCCCAGCAGATCTCTGAAAATAATTTCTTCGATGGCAAACCTACAATTCATCTTAATTTTTTCCTGATGTTCTACAGTGTCACTGCCGATTTATTCCCTCATTTTGGAATTACTGGCTAATTGGATGGCCCAGCTCCCCGCTCTGGCTGGCGTTTTCAGTCTTCACGAGTAACCAACCACTGATAGCAACGCGGATGTTTCTCGACAATTTAATTACACCGTGATTCTTCTCCCCCACCCCATCCCGTCCCTTGTTGGTCTGGAGGCTAATTCCTATTTTTCGTCTTGAAAACACGACTGCTTTCACGAGAGAGGGGAGACTCACCTGCGTTAGAAGATCTGAGGCATAAAAGGGCCAGAGGGCCCCCGAGGCAGGGGAACTCTGTATCTTCTTGGTGGCTGGTACCCTGGTCATCTTGGAAATCCTTCAGGCTTCCCTGTGTCCCCCAGGGAAGATGTATGTGTGTGTTTTCTTCCAGAATCTTCTACCTCAGCAGTCACTGGTGTCGGGGGCTCCAGCAATTTCTCCCCGACTCGCAGGTCCTAAAGACACAGACTCCAGACAGGTTTCTGACTGGGGAGGAATGGGAAAGCAAGTCTTCTGGGTTCCCCACCGACAGGATAAGGAAGTCCCGGCAGGGTGAAATCAGGCAAGCCTGGACTTACTTTTTAGACAGTCACAAACTTTTATGAGTTTTTCCCCGTTTGGGAAGGGGATGTCTTTGTCTTCTAGAAACAAAAATATGAACTAAAAAAGTAAAACTCCACTGACAAAGTCTGAGGGGGGCCCATGGAGGGGCCCGCAGACACCCATCCTGAGGCTGAGCGCCCGCGGAGAGGGAGCGAAAGCCGCGGCTAACTGCAAAGCCGGGGGCCCACTCGGTCGCCTGGCAACGGCACGCCCCGTGGAGGGCTTCCTCATTGGCTGGGCTTGGTGGGGGCGGGGTCGCGAACTCTCCCAAGCCATTGGGTCCGTGGCTGGGAGCGGGCGGCTGGCCGGGGAGCCACTTTCTCCAAACTCTGGTTTTTCCTCTCAGGCCTGAGGACCTTGACCCTTTGTCTCCGTCTAACTACAAGCGACTCCTTCCTTCCAAACTCCCCCGTCCTGCCATAGCCCGCCAGTGATTTCCTGTGCCTTGGGGTGGGTAGATCAATGTGGGCCTTTAGCCCCGCAATTACTTTAACCTGAGATTTCTCTCCTTTATCCACCTGACAAATACACTTATTCATCCTTCAAATCCCTCATACACACACACACACATATACATACACACATAAATGTATACATACATACGTCTATGTGTGCATGACAATTAAGTGCTTGGAATGTGCTAGATACTGTGCTAAGTGTTTTACATATATTAATTCAGTCCTCACAGCATGTCATTAAGGAAGGTATTTCCTTACCCTCTTTTACAGACTAGGAAACTGAGGCACAAAGAGGTTGACATCTTTAAGGTCACACAGAAAGTGTGCGAACTGGAATTCAAAGCCAGATCCGTTTGATTCTAAAATCCAACCTCTTAATCACTTAAGCCTCATGACCCTGGATAAGAGGCCTAATGTGGCTGAAGCTTGGCTTCCATTTCTTTCAAATGGGGAAAAATAACTTTACCACAGGTGTCAAGGATTAAAACAGATCATTATGAAAAGGCTGAGCACATGAGGAGTCCTAGTTAAGTGGCAACTATTACTATTATGTCCTGACACCACATTCCCAGGAAGAATTAGTCATTTTTGCAGTGCAGTGTTCATTTCACAGCAGATATTAATACTAATATTTATTGATCACACACTCTGTGCCAGGTGCTCTACTGAGCACTTTACATTAACTCATTTAATCCTTCCAGTAGCCCTACGGGGTAGGTTCCAGCTTGCAGATTGATTGCACATGTTCTGATTTACATGCTTTATCCTTGGCATTATTTCACACTGGTTCAATCTGACTCTTATTTCTAACCCTTGAGCTGCTAAGGATTATGATGTCACCATAGCCGCACAATGACTTCACCTTCTCTTTAGAAGGCCTTGCTGCAAGATGACCCTCCAGAGAATACAAAATGCCCAGCCACACAGCTCCAAATGCTGATGCTTAGAAGTTGTTATTTTCCTGCCATTGTCCGAAGACTGAGTCTGACCTTTCTTTTTACAGGAAGTTTTGGTCTTCCTGCTTCCTTTGTGGGCAGCATTAAGCCATCAGCAAGCACTTTCAGAAGGATGCAGATAAACTGAATTGTGTTCAGAAGATGGGGCTGGGGATGAGAGGGGATGAGAAAAACAAGACAGAATGAGAAATGTTCAGCCCCAAGCAGAACAAAGGGCTGTCTTCATACGGCTTTGAGGGACAGGCTTGGCAAAGAAGAGCTCAATTAGTTTTGTCTGAGCCCAAAGAACAGGAAGAAGGTTTCAGCTCAATATGAGGAAATACACGGCAGAACACTGGTTTTGTTTTTTTGTTTTTTTGTTTGTTTGTTTGTTTTTGCGGTATGTGGGCCTCTCACTGTTGTGGCCTCTCCCGTCGCGAAGCACAGGCTCCAGACGCGCAGGCTCAGCAGCCATGGCTCACGGGCCCAGCCGCTCCGCGGCATGTGGGATCTTCCCAGACCGGGGCACGAACCCGTGTCCCCTGCATCGGCAGGCGGACTCTCAACCACTACGCCACCAGGGAAGCCCCAGAACACTGTTTTAAAAGGCATGAGTTCTGGAGTCTGACTGGCTTGGCCACGGAGCAGTCTCAATGATCATCTCATAGGTCTATGATGAAACCAAATGGGTAATTCATGTGAAGAACAATGCCTAGCACAAACGAAGTGCACAATTAATGTTAGCTCTTTTTGCTTTTGTTATTAACACCCACCTGTCAGAGCCATGCAAGAACTGGAAATAGAAAGGGCTCTGGAATAGAAAAGACCTGTGTTCAAAGCCTGGCTGTGTGGGCTTCCCTGGTGGTGCAGTGGTTGGGAGTCTGCCTGCTGATGCAGGGGACGTGGGTTCGTGCCCCAGTCCGGGAGGATCCCACGTGCTGTGGAGCGGCTGGGCCCGTGGGCCATGGCCGCTGAGCCTGCGCGTCTGGAGCCTGTGCTCCGCGACGGGAGAGGCCATGGCAGTGAGAGGCCCGCGTACCGCCAAAAAAAAAAAAAAAAAAAATCCTGGCTGTGTCATTTACTGGTAATGAGATCTTGGTCAAGTCATTTCACCTCTGCAAGCCTCAATTTCATCATGTACTATATATAAATCGTAATGGTGATGCCCACTTTGTACAGTTGGGAGGACTAAGTGAAATGATGAATGTATAGAGCCTAGTATCCAGCAAGGGCTCAAGGCATGCTATTAGTAGTTCCCTTTTCGGTTCGTGAATGGGTATGTTCCACAGAGAGAGAATGAGCTTCCCAGCACTAGAGGTATTCAACCCAATAAGGTCACATTCTAAGGTCCTGGGGGTTAAGACTTCAACATATGAATTTGTGGGGAGACACAAATCAACCTATAACACAGCTGCCTCCAACTAAAAGCTCACACAGTGTTGGATAGATGTTGCTGTGTTTCCCTCAAAACTGTAAAATCTTCCTATCTTCTGTGAATTTTCTCTGGCACCCTGGGGTGCCCCGGTGCACAGTTTGGGAACCACAGGGCTACAGGCCTGTTTTCTTTGAGCTGAGCAACCTTTTTATGCAAGAAGTTAACACCCACATGAGTCGACATAAAAATAATGTCTAATGGGAGTTTGTTAATACCTTGCCTCCTGGCCCCTAAGGTAGGACATCTCTGGAGCATGTTCTATAGTCCCCCAGAGGTCCCCTTCAGGACTGCCTTGGGGCAGCCCCATTGCCTGTAGCAGCTGCCTGCTCACCAAGCACCCAGCATTAGCTTCTTCCCTTTACCTGTTTCACTTTCCCACTCCCCTTCTGGTACTGCCTGGATGGCCTCCCAAATATATCCAAATTCTTGTTCCGAGGTCTGCTTCTGGGGAGCCCAAGCTAGGTCAGTGTTGATGGGAATAACCAGGAGGTCAGACTAAGTCAGGTCTGGAAATCTTCCCTCTTCCTCATCTCGTGACCTGGACTTGCTACCTTCTTGGGTCCCCTTGCCCCATAATCACCTCCTTACCTCTGCTCTCATGGATACATCTCTAGGAGTTTCTGGATATTCTCTGCATCCCTTAAACACGCAGAGGCCAATGTGTTTTCAGATATGCAAATATATCCCCCAACAGTGAAATATTTGACAACTCAGATATGAAGTGATTGTTTAAATCTTAATTCCTGGTTGATTTACGCAAAATAGGAACTGAGAGATGTGAAGCGATGGGTGTTCTCTCCTCCCAATTCACCAAAAAGAAAGGCATCTGAAGGGATTAAAAATAGATGTATCAAGTAGCAGAAAAATTTTGGAATATGTTGGACGCCAGCTGGGGTAGCTGAAGTAAAATCTCCAAATCTGCTAAACACTTGAATTTCAGTCAGTACTACATACGTCTGGCATTAAAAACCTATTCGAAAAGTCATCATTTTCTGAATATCTTTAATATACTTGTCTGTGTTGCATCTAGCACCCAGAGGACTCCTTCTGGGTATTTTTACTGAAATGTCAGCAGTGGATTTACAAATTATGGGGCCCAGGGCAAAAGTAAAACTTGGGGACTTCCCTGGTGGTGCAGTGGTTGAGAGTCTGCCTGCCGATGCAGGGGACGCAGGTTTGTGCCCTGGTCTGGGAAGATCCCACATGCCGCGGAGCAGATAGGCCCGAGAGCCATGGCCGCTGAGCCTGCACGTCTGGAGCCTGTGCTCCGCAACGGGAGGAGCCACAGCAGTGAGAGGCCCGCGTACCGCAAAAAAAAAAAAAAAAAAAAAAGTAAAACTTGGGGCTCCTGTGACACCTGGTAGCTGGCAATCTATTGATGAATTGCTGCCAGGATGAGATATTGCTGGATAATGTGTATCTGCACTACGCCCCCGATTCCTGTACTTCACTAGGTTAAAGAAGGATGACTGCCTGCTACTTGGCCCCTTGGGGGCTCTATGGCCCCACCCCATCCCTACCCTATTCTCCAAATTATACCCCAGGGGGAGGGTGGTGAATTTGAATCTTTGTAAACAAAGAGAAGAAAATGCAATGTTAACCTCTCTTTCCTCCCCTTTCTCTTTACTTTGGTCCACCAGACCCAGCAACAGGGGATGTGGTATGGTCTGTAGGAATATTCTTCGTGAATTTCCCCCACTGGAGATCTAGGATGTGGCAGAAGCTACCTCCATAGATAAAGCTTTCCATTCCTACACTCTTCAGCACACCACCTCCTGGGCTGCAGGACAGATTGGAATAAGGGGATTATGAATCCCATTTTACCAAGATAGAAATTGAAGCTCTTGGGATCTAGCACTTTGTTAGTGGTGCAGGTTGCCTGCGAATCCAGGTTTTATGATTCCAAATTCAGCAGCCTATTGCAGCAGTCTGCCACAATGGCTTCATGCTTCAAGTGTGTGTGTGTGTGTGTGTGTGTGTGTGTGTGTGTGTGTGTGTGTGTGTGTGTGTGTGTGTGTTCATTCGTTCACACAGCAGGACAACCTAGGGTTATCTCTGCAAGGCCCGCCAAAACAAGGGATTTCCAAGCCACCTGGAAGGTTTTAATTTCTCTAGCCTTCTGGGGGAAACCTTTCCTTTAACATCCACATAAGACATCTCCATGGGCACGTGGAGAGGGATAAATTAGGAATTTGGGACTAGCACATACACACTACTATATATAAAATAGATAAACACAAAGACCTACTGTATAGCATAGGGAACTATACTCAATATTTTGTAATAACCTACATGGGAAAAGAATCTGAAAAAGAATAGGTATATATATGTGTATATATACATATACACATATATATATGAATCACTTTGCTGTACACCTGAAATTAATTTAACATTGTACATCAACTACACTTCAATAATAATAATAAGAAAAACAACACCAAAAAAAAAAGAAAGGACATCTCCAACACCCACCCACCCCCATCCCAGGTAGGAAAACACTCCCCTGCCAGGTAGTCCCAAGATTTCCAAGTAGCTCACAACTTCCTGTTCAGCATGCACTCCATCCTGCTTCCTACCTGTATGGGTAGAATTGGGTGTCCTCCACACCCATGAGGTATATTCAAGTCCTAAACCCTGGGTGCCTGTGAGTGTGACCTTATTTTGAATAAGAGTCTTTGCAGAAATGATCAAGTTACAAAGAGGTCATACTGGATTAGGGTGGGCCCTGATCCTTTCTTACAAGAAGAGTAACGTTTGGACATAGAGACAGAAGACACACAAGGAGAATTGTAATAGGGAATAACAAATGTGACTCCGTATTAGATCTGTTTCTTTCACTTTAACCTTTGTATTCTATTACTCTTGCTACAAGTTAATCATTAAAGGGGTGTTACCTTCAAGTAACATAATGGCCCATCTCCGAGAACCCTGCCCCCATGCCTCAATGTAAAACTAAAATATCTTTGTTCAGCTCACAGGAAACAACCTGACCCAGCCCACCTGTGAATGGCTGTAGGGAAGAAGAAATTAACACATTCCCTCCTGAGTCTGGCAGAAACCAGGAGATACATGCAACCATTTTTGGCCTTTTTACTTTACCTTCTCACCTCCCCGCTCTTTGTTCTATAAAAGAAACTAGCATCCAGAGCCTGGAAAGACGGTTCTCTAGGACATTAGTCCGCCATCTTCTCAGACCCCCCAGCTTTCCAAATAAAGTCACTATTCCTTGCCCCGACACCTCATCTCCCAACTTACTGGCCTGTTGTGCGCCGAGCAGAACAAGCTTGGACTCAGTAACAGAAGGCCAGGTGACAACAGAGGCAGAGAATGGGGTGACGTGTCCACAAGCCAAGGAAGGCTGTGGACTGCCAGCAATATCCAGAGAGGCAAGGAAAGGTCTTCCCCTCGAGCCTTCAGAGGGAGTATGTCTTTGCCAATGTCTTGATTTTGGACTTCTAGTTCCAGAACTGTGAGAGAATAAATTGCTGTTGTTTTAATCCACCCATTTCACGGTCATTTGTTACAGCAGCTCCAGGAAACAAATACACCACCCGTTTTGCTTCAGCTTCATTTCCCTGTTGGCCCCACTTTATTTATACCCTCAAAATGCTACTTTCCTAAACCTGCGTATAGTAGCATTTTACTAAAGGTTTCAAATGGTAGAAGAAGACTGCACAGCTCTGCAGACTCAGTGACTTACAATTAAATATCAGGCATCACTGAATTTTCAGTTAAATAAAAATATAGTTCCCAGGTGATTCTAACACATAGGTAGGGGTAGGAACCCCTGCCATACATCCTGTTGGTAAGCTGCCTTTTCAAACATAATAAAATATAAACATCCTCCCATGTCTATAGATGTGTTTTTTAAAACATGTTTTTTTAAATGAGTGCTTGCTAAAATAGAGCTCCAGTGTGTGGCTGTCCAAAAGTTTGTCCAACCAATTCCTTATTCTTGGACAGGGAACAGTCTGTTCCTGTCCTGGATGTACAACCGGGTAGTTTCATTCGAATAGGATGATGTTTTGTTGATTGCAGAGACCTGAGATCAACATTAGCTGATCATCCACACCTCATTATGAGGGCCTGGTGCCAGGACACATAACCAAGACCTCATGTTGTAGACATTTGCCACTTTTGCCTGTCCAGAATGCACACTTCCAGCGGGGGAACGGTCCTGCCCTACTCTGATCACAGGATTCTTGTTAGGGTCAGAGGAATGAGCTTATCACCGGTGCCCGGGCAATAATCCCATTTTCCCCTGAATACAGCCTCAGCCTCCCTGGACTCCCAGCTTTATCTCCTCCATGTAGTGACTGCCATTCTGTTTCCCTGCGCTGCACTCTGGAAACCCTCACCAGTCAGCAAACCCAGGCAATTACAGGACTCACCTTGTTTTCCGTTTCCGGTCTCTCAGAGATTACTATCCTTTATTGCCTGATGTCTAACGTCTTAAAAACCCTTGTTTTATATTTATTGTCTGACTTTTTTTAGTGTCTTCGGGCAGAAGGGTGCATTCGACTCCTGTAACTCCATCTTAGCCAAAAAGTATAGGACTGTATAGTGCAATAGCTGAAGTTAAGTACTCAACAGATAAACATCATATGAGACAGAAGAGAATAGAGATTATCTTTGGAGAGGGGCGGGGAATGGTGACTGGGAGTGAGACCCAGGGAGGCGCTATGCTGTTGATAATATTCTACCTGTTGATCAGGGTGGTGATTCTCTGATTATGTTTGCTTTGTGAACATTAAATGCTGTCCATTATGAATTGTGTATTTTTCTGTATGTATGCTATACTTCAATAAATACGTTTATTTTAAAATACATTAAAACTTCAACAATAAAACAAATTTTCAACACTTGTGCGTGTTTTTTTTTTTTTTTTGCCCGTGCCATGCAGCATGTGGGATCTTAGTTCCCCAGCCAGAGCTTGAACCTGCACCCCCTACTTTGGAAGCATGGAGTCTTAACCACTTGACCACCATGGAAGTCCCTTCAACACTTGTTATTGAGGGCAGATCTTAAGAGTCACACCAGCAACCAATATGCTATGGGCTTTGGAGTCAGAGCTAGTTTCAAATCCCATGTCTACATTTATTATCTATGTCACCTGGAGTCCTGTCATCACCTCTACAAACCCCAGTTTCCTCTACTCATAAGTAATGGTAATACTTATAGGGTGGCTATGAGGACCAAATGAGATATTTTATGTAAAAATATTCCAGGCACATAGTAGGTTGTAAATAAACGTTAGTTTCAACTCAAATATCTATTAATAGGGAATTGGTTAAATAAAATATGTTACATTCTTACAATGGAATATTAATCAGTTGGTAAAAAAAAATGAGGTCATGCTATAGGTATTTCTATGAGATGATCCAGATGTTTGTTAGGGTCCCAGGAAGACAGAGATGACATAGTCAAAGGGGGATAATAGAGGAGAGTGTAATTAAGGGGCTACTGCCAAAGGTGTAGGCAAAGTTAGCAGACACCAACAGGGGATTGTGCAGTAATTCCAAGCTGGCAACAGTGGGGAGCTCTTATCAACTCTAGACCTGAAGAGACAAAGGGAGGGAGCAGTTAGCAGAATGAGAAGAACCTGTAGAAGATGGCTGTCCAGCAACAGAGCTGTAGCCTTCTGAAGAGGGAAGCAGCCGACCATAGCAACCTGGCACAGAGGGAGCAGAAAGGGTAAATACCCAAAGGTCGCATTCCTCCTGCCTTCTTATCTGTTGTAGGTGCCTCCAATCTACAGATGGACTCCAACTGGCAAGACCCAACTAGATGCTACAGGACAAGGGGCCCACTGGTGCAATTCATATAGGTCAGCTTCCAGAAGCACTGTGGAAAAGAGTGGAAAATGGATTGGGCAGAAGCTGTGCAAATAGAAAACATTCACAATCTTCAAGTTGTATTAAGTTTTGTGTTTTTTTTAAGGGGAGGAAAACGACTATATCATATGTTAACTTTTTTTTTTTTTTTTTTTTTTTTTTTTGCGGTACGCGGGCCTCTCACTTTTGTGGCCTCTCCCGTTGCGGAGCACAGGCTCCGGACGCGCAGGCTCAGCAGCCATGGCTCACGGGCTCAGCTGCTCCGTGGCATGTAGGATCTTCCCGGACCGGGGCACGAACCCGTGTCCCCTGCATCGGCAGGTGGACTCTCAACCACTGCGCCACCAGGGAAGCCCTATATGTTAACTTTTTATTAGAAAGAGAGAGAGATTGGAATGATACACAAGAAATTGTCCCAGTGGTCACCTTGAAGTGGGGGAACAATAGCGTGTGGGAGGGATTAGGTGTGGGAGGGTGTATGAGTCAGAGCCCAGCAGGACACACATGGCAGGCTCAAGGCGATATGAAGACAGTTTATTTACAAAGGGACCATTTACACAGGTGTAGGTGTAATGGAACACAGGAGAAAGTGCAGTAACCAAGGGCTAGGATCAATGAAACTGTGGCCATTTCTAAGGGACAAGGGGAAGGAATGGTTACCAGCTCCTTGAAGGAGAGAGGTCACATTGGGAAGGCTTCCTTGAGAGGAGCAATGACCTGTAGTTGAGGGATACAAGCAGTCTGAGGCAACCTTGCAGGAAGGGTGCCCTAAACACATGCTGCTACTTTCCTCTGATCTCCTGCCAGTGCCGCCCATGGGCTCAACCCACCTAGAAGCCAGAGGGCATGAGAGCCTGTTGGTGCCATAAAAGTGGATCTGGAGGGCTAAGCAGAAGAGGTCTAGCGTAAAGCGTAACTTACTTCACACTGGATAGGGTTTTTCACTGTTTGAATTTTTCCTACCTCATGCACAAGCATTACTTTACAAATGCACAAATAAAAGTACATGTCAGTTCCCTTCCCCAGCGTGCACACAGAAGCAGAGAAAAGTGTAATCCCCTGAAAAGAAGAGGGAAGAACAAACGGCTTCCTATTCCAGGCAAAGCTTGGGCACAACAGTTTCTTCCTCAGGGGGCTTGGCATGCTAGATGAGGCTGCTAGATTGATCATTACCAAGATGAAGTTGAAATGTCCATATTTTTGTTTATCTGACCCCAAATGCATCTATTCCCCCTTGCTGCATTTCCCCCCTGCTTTTCTGAAAAGTGACAGCTAAGAATGTAGTTTACTACTATTGTTTCCTCTATCTCTTTCCCTCCTTCCTCTCTTACACCTCTCCCCATGTTTTCCCTATAATTTCTTTTGATAACTTGTAATTTTGAACTCACAATTCATCTAACCATTTGGGAGGCAATTTTCCTGCTCCTACCTTCTTCCAGGCATCATTGTTTAGACAGTCTGGATGGGGTGGCCCAGTTTTCAATTTCCTGATAACATCTTCCTTGAAGAGACTTTCTCTGCCTTCTCTCGCTGGCTTTGTCCTCTGCTGCTCTCTGCGTTCTGCTCAAGGACAGCCTCAGAAGTACACAACTGTTTCTTGTCTTGCAGTCTCCTGACTTCTGGCACTTTGGTAGAAACTGTCTTTCCTTCTCTTAGCTTCAGTGACACTTCTTTCTCAATAAAATATGCTCTTTCAAACAGGTGTTGAGGAATATGACATTTGGAATATATAATAGCTGTATTCTAACATACACCTTTATCAGACAGTAGCTAAAAGAAAAAAAGGAACTCACTGAAGTGGAAAATCCATTCAAAGGATTTGCATATCTGCCAACCCCAAGCCATCCCCACCCTGCCCTGCCCCTAACTATGTTTTCTGATTTTCTGAATTTCGTTTGCAAACTTCTTTCTCCCACTGAACAATCATGGAATTAAAACAAACCTTTTTCCTCTTACCTTTACAATAACACTTGTCGGTTGTGGGAAAACTACAAAACACAAAGAATTAACCAAAAATAAAAGTGCTGCTATTATTTGGTATATTTCTTCCAGATACTCTTTTTAGAAGGGTTTTAGAAGTGTACTTACTTTTCAAAATGAAAATAGGCTTTAAGAAATTTTTGACTGTAGGAGTAACATAGGTATGTTTATAATTAGATGTTAAAAAGTATACACGTTTTATATATAGATTCATTTGTATTATTTTTTAGATCCACATATAAGTGACATTATGTAGTATGTGTCTCTGTCTATCTGACTTACTTAACTAAGTATAATATTCTCTAGGTCCCTCCATGGATAAAAAAGGAAAAAAAATGAGAATTAATTTTGTTCATAAGATTAAAAAAAGTATACATGTGGAAAAAAACTACCATAGTCCCCCTAGACGGGGATTATTATTTAGTCTTTTGGTATATACAATTCCATATTTTTCCCAGATACATCTATATCTACATCTATGTCTTATCCCTTCTTTTTTGTCAAAAATCAGACCACAGGGGCTTTCCTGGTGGCGCAGTGGTTGAGAGTCCGCCTGCCGATGCAGGGGACACGGGTTTGTGTCCCGGTCCGGGAAGATCCCACATGCCGTGGAGCTGCTGGGCCCGTGAGCCATGGCTGCAGGGCCTGTGCGTCTGGAGCCTGTGCTCCGCAAAGGGAGAGGCCACAACAGTGAGAGGCCCACGTACCGCAAAAAAAAAAAAAAAAAAAAAAGAGTAGCTGAACCACTTTCTGCAAGAAATAAACAAATTTGGGATGGAGAACACCGAGCCACATGTCAGAGAGGGTAGAACCTGAGTTAAAAAAACAGAGGACTTTTAGAAACAAGAATATCAAATATCGAATTTCTGTTATTTGCGCTGCTGTGCTCTAACCTCATCTACTCTCTCAAGTGTTCAGTCAGGCTTAATACTACTTGGGTCTCTTGCCACCAAGTGATAGAAATACGACTCAAATTGGATTAAGAAAAAAATAAGCTAGGAGTGTTTATTCGCTTATGAAATTGAATACACCAGGCATGGCTGGACTCAGGGCCTTAAGTCATGTCACTGACGTTTGGTATCTTTTTATATCTTTTCTTTTTCTCTTGGTTCACTCTCAGGTATTGACTCCCAATAGTTTTCTCTAAAAAGACCCAGGGCTAATTCTTATTGGATGGACTGGGACCATATGACCATCTTTGACCCAATCATTGTGGCCAGAGGGATGGAATGCTCTGAGTGGCCACGGTTGGATCACATGCTCACCCTTGGATCCAGAGATGGTGTCACATTCACACCCTCTTGGTTTGAGTTGCGTGAGGAGTGGTTTCCAGAAAATTGGGGTCACAGTGGGAGAATCAGTGGTGGGAAGCAAACATAATATATTGAATACATGCTCACTGACACAGTGCCTCACGTGAGCAGTTTGCTTAATGGAGAGTAAGGAGCTGAATTCCGCATCTGTTTGCCCCAGTGTAGAAATGGACTCTCTGAGCAGCACATCAAGATGAGCCCTAAATAAAACTAAGAACAAAAGGAAAGTATTCCTGGTATTTCACAGAAATCTTGGGGAGGGCATGACATTTTTCTACAATTTGTACAAAGGGTATCCATACCAATCTTGTTTAGCTTTTAAATGAAAGAGGATCCCTGAGGAGATGTGGATTGCATAAATGGGAAAACTGAGGCCCAGAGAGGTTCTGAGACCTGCCCAAAGTCACACAGCTATTTTTTTTTTTTGCGGTACGCGGGCCTCTCACTGTTGTAGCCTCTCCCGTTGCGGAGCACAGGCTCCGGACGCTCAGGCTCAGCGGCCATGGCTCACGGGCCCAGCCACTCCGCAGCATGTGGGATCTTCCCGGTCCGGGGCACGAACCCGTGTCCCCTGCAATAGCAGGCAGACTCTCAACCACTGCACTACCAGGGAAGCCCCACACAGCTAATTTTTATTTGAGCCTAGACTGAGCACAGTCTCCTGCCATGGCTCAGCAATGTTGTCTCCACATGACTCAAGCAGAATTCCCTCTTATATGCTGCTTACGTCAAAACTAGAAATGTCCCAAAGCCTTGTTCCCCTGGCAGCTCTTACCCTTATGAGCCCCTCGCTTGACCTTGGGGCTGCCTGGGGGCTCTGCATGGACTTGGAAGGAAGAGCTTGTATGGGAATAGAGGAGTCAGGCTCCAACCTCTTTAGGAGACTGGGAACCCAGGTGTCTGAAAAGGAGGCTTAAGATGCAGGGCCCGGGACTTCCCTGGAGGTCCAGTGGCTAAGACTCCACGCTCCCAATGCAGGGGGCCCGGGTTCAATCCCTGGTCAGGGAATTAGATCCCACATGCCACAACTAAAGATCCCACGAACTGCATCTAAGAGCCGGTGCAGCCAAATTAAAAACTAAAAAAAAAAAAAAAAAAGATGCAGGGCCGAACAAGAAAAGCAAACCAACTGGGCAGGGTCAGTGGAATAAGCAGAAATGACCAAAAGAAGGTAAATGGCTAAAGAAAGGGGACAGATATTTATAGCGTACTTCCTATACCAGGTATTTTGCATATATTACTTTACTCAATCTTCACTAAATTTTTAATTTCAGGGGACGAAAGGGAAGGGGAGGGAAGGGAGTGGCTATCAGCAGGGGCCATGCTGTGAAGGGCTTTGAATTTGGCTGCATGAGAGAGTGAATGAATGAATGGAGTTTATATCTGTATTACTTTATTGCTGTAACAAAGTACCATGAACTGGGAGCTTTCAACAGCAGAAATTTCTTTTTTTTTTTTTTTTTTTTTGCGGTATGTGGGCCTCTCACTGTTGTGGCCTCTCCCGTTGCGGAGCACAGGCTCTGGACGCGCAGGCTCAGCGGCCATGGCTCACGGGCCCAGCCACTCCCCGGCATGTGAGATCTTACCGGACCGGGGCACGAACCCGTGTCCCCTGCATCGGCAGGCGGACTCAACCACTGAGCCACCAGGGAAGCCCTCAACAGCAGAAATTTCTTGTTTCACAGTTCTGGAGGCTAGAAGTCCAAGATCAAGGTATCAGCAGGGTTAATTCCTTCTGAAGCCTGTGAGAATCTGTTCCAGGCCTCTCTATCCTAGCATCTAGTGGTTTTGGGGCAATCCTTAATGTTCCCTGGCTTGTAAATGTATAATCCTGACCTCTGTCTTTATCTTCTCACGGCATTCTCTCCATGTGAACGTCTGTGTCTGTGCCCCAAATTCACCTTTTTATAAGGATACAATTACATTGGATTAGGGCCCACCCAGTATGACCTCATCTTTAATTACATCTGCTACGACCCTGTTTTCAAATGAGGTCACATTCTGAGATACTGGGGGGTTAAGATTTCAGCATCTGAATTTTGTAGCGGGGCGGGGGGACACAGTTCAACCCATAACAATGGCTAAGTGGAATCTTGAGAAAAGCTGAATTTAGCAAATTTAAACAGATTACTTTAGGGCCTCTATGGTGATTTCACAGCCTCACGGAAAAATCTCTCGTACTCCTCCCATTGAGACGTGGGGCCTCTGTTCTCCCCCCTGGAATCCGAGACAGAGTATGGTGGAAATGCTATGACTTCCGAGGGTGGATCATAAAAGGCCATGCCACTTCCACCTCGTTTGCTGGAATACTGGGCTGTACTTAAGAAGTTTGAATACCCTGAGGCCAGCCCTCTGAGAAGCACATGGATATTCTCTGGCCAGCAGTCCCAGCTGAGCCCAGTCCAAAAGTTATCCTGTTGAGATGCCAGACAGGTAAGTGAAAAAGCTATCTGGGAACTGCACACTCCAGCCCCAGCTGTTCTAGTCCCAGCTGGCAGAGGCTTCTGAGGTAAAGTCCCAGCCCTTGTGGAAGAAGGACAGGTAGCTCTGGCTGTGCCCTGTCTGGATTCTGAGCCATAGAATCAGTGAACGTAAAAAATGTTTCTTGCTTTAAGCCACTAAGTTTAGGCTGTGTATTATCAGCATCCTCCAGAGAAACAAAACCAATTCCACCTCTATCTCCATCCCTCAAGTCCAAAGGCAGCTGTAGGCAGAACTCCCTCTTTCTCAGGGGACATCAGTCTTTTTTTCTCTTGAGGCCTTCAACTGATTAGATGAGGCCCGCCCACATTATAGAGGGTAATCTGCTTCACGGAAAGTCTACTGATATAAACATTAATCTCATCTAAAAAAATACCTTCACAGCATCACCTAGACTCGTGTTTGACCGAATATCTGGGTACCATGGTCTAGCCAAGCTGACACATAAATTAACTGTCACATACTGGTTTGTTACACAGCAGTAGCTAACCAGAACAGCCTCTCGCAGCCTCTCAGCCTGCTGCTGCACTGTGTGACTTTCCAAGTGGGTGATAATAAGTTCCATTTTCCAATTTTATTTGGTCAAATTTCCTGCCCTCCTTCCCTCTCCCTCCCCCTTTTAAACAGAGATCTTCCGGGTATGTTGTTCTGCAGATCACGTGTTAAGACCCTTGTGTAGCAGTGAAGAGTCCCTGGTTTGGAGTCTGACGGAATTGGATTCAGTTCTTGACTGTACTAGCTCCTAGCTGTGTGACCTTGAGTAACTGAGTAAACCTCTCTGGGTCTCAATATCATCATCTATAAAGTAAGATAATCATACTGACCTTGGTGCTATTTTGAGGAGTGAATGAAATGGGCCATGGAAAGGGCTCAGTCCAGCACCTGGGCACACATTTTTAAAAATTCATTCATTCACGAGTAGGCCCCAGATTTTACCAGTCTGTGGTGCTGTATTTCCTTTTAAGATCTTCACTATGAGGCTCAAGCTTCCATCCCACTCAATTTCTAGAAGATTCTCCCCCTCCCACTTTCCCTTTCTTTCTGTGCGTGTGTGTGTGTGTGTGTGTGTGTGTTTCTCCTCCTCTTTTTCTTTTCCTTTGTAAAGCCAGGCTTCCCCCACTGGGGAGCGCATGCATGTTTCACAAATTCATCTTGCTTGTCCCTGTGGCCAGCCGCGGTTCTCTGGACCACTGCTTCACGTCTCCCACGAGGCGCTGCTCCTTCTGCTTTAGCTCCCCTCCTTCAGCCTCCAGCTGCCGCTCTGCCCTGCGCACCTCCCCTCAAGCACGGGACAGACCTTGCTGCCCACGGTGGCAGCGAAGAACAGGCTGCAACTTTTTTTTTTTTCTTGCGGTACGCGGGCCTCTCACGGTTGTGGCCTCTCCCGTTGCGGAGCACAGGCTCCGGACGCTCAGGCTCAGCGGCCATGGCTCACGGGCCCAGCCGCTCCGCGGCATGTGGGATCTTCCCGGACCGGGACACGAACCCGTGTCCCCTGCATCAGCAGGCGGACTCTCAACCACTGCGCCACCAGGGAAGCCTCAGGCTGCAACTTCTATGCTGACTTGACTGAGTGTTCCAGGGCGGTGGGAGGGGAGCGGAAGTGAAGTGTCGGCTTCTAACTGCGACTAGAGGGAACGTGCTCAGAGACCAGAGACCCAACTCCCTGGACGCTTACGGACTCCACTCCCCACACTGTGTCTGTGCACCCGGTGCTCAGGGCACTGCCTGCCTTGGAGTTCACACCTACCACCCAGCTTAAGACCCACCTCTCCGCATCCTCATTGTCTGACCTCATTCCAGGGTGATGGGCAGTGCCCACCACCTTCCACTGCTTTTAGGAAAAATCTGGCCTGAATCGTCAGGGAGATGATGTATGCCCTGTGGTCCTCTGTATTAGTCAGAGTCCTCCAGAGAAACAGAATCTATAGGATATATACAGTTGACCCCTGAACAACATGGGTTTGAGCTGCACGGGTCCGCTTATATGCAGATTGTTTTCAATAAATACATACAGTACTACATAATCAGTGGTTGATTGAATCTGCAGACGTGGAACCATGGATACAGAGGGCTGACTACGGGACTTGAGCATCTGCATATTTTGGTATCCACGGCGGGTCCTGGAACCAATCCCCTGCGGATACTGAGGGATGACCGTATGTGTATATACATGTATATCTACGGGCAGAGATTTATTATAAAGAATTGGCTCACGTGATATGGAGGCTGAGGAGAACATACCCAGAAGAGCCAGCCTGAAGGCCTCAGGTCCAAAAGAGCCAATGCTCTAAGTTCCAGTCTGAGTCCAAGTCCGAAGGCAGAAGACTGATGTCCCAGCTCCAAGAGAGTCAGGGAGAGACAGAGAGAGGGGTAAAGAGAGTCCTTCTTTCTACTCAGCCTTTTCTACTCTTGAGGCCTCCAACAGACAGGATGAGGCCCACCCACACTGGGGAGGCTGATCCTCTTGACTCACTCATTCAAATGTTACTCTTACCCGGAAACACTCTCACAGCTACACCCAGAAATAATGTTTCCCTGAGTACCTGGGCACCCCACGGCCCAGCCAAGTTGACACAAACGATTCACCATCACACTCCATACATCCGGGCCCAGCTGCCCGTCGTTGGCACACCCTGAGTTTGCAGGGCACCCACGGCCAGGCCAGTCCTCTGCCGTGCCTCCCCTCCACGCGAGGGCAAGTGAGGTCTTAGCATCTTCCACCCTCCATGCACGTCTTTACATGTCGACATGCCGCACCTCATCACCTACAAACAGCTGCTCAAACAAGAACTCACACAAACTCCCCAGAACCTGCACTAATTTAAAGGCTTAGAACGTCTAAATCCACAGAAAGAAGGAACAAGTTGCCGGGGAGAAAGCCGATTCATTTAACTCCCATGGAAAGAGAAGAGGCATTGGAATTAGTTGAACATGGATTCAAAGGCAAGCCTTGCCCACACCTGTGCAGTTTCTGCTCCTATGAAATGGGGACGGTCCCAGTTCCTGCTTTAGAGAGCGGTTGTGAAGATGGCATGACAAACACTTAAAGAGGTGCCTGGCACGTAGGACATCCTCTGATGGCTGCTGCTGTTATTACTATTTGTACTACTTTTAACATTACCAGATTAAAAGTAAAAGTGTTACCAGAGATTTCGATGCCTTAAGATCAACAAGGGGCTTCCCTGGTGGTGCAGTGGTTGAGAATCTGCCTGCCAATGCAGGGGACCCGGGTTCGAGCCCTGGTCAGGGAGGATCCCACATGCCACGGAGCAAATGGGCCTGTGAGCCACAACGACTGAGCCCGCGCGTCTGGAGCCTGTGCTCCGCAACGGGAGAGGCCGCGACAGTGAGAGGCCCGTGCACCGCGATGAAGAGTGGCCCCCACTCGCTGCAACTGGAGAAAGCCCTCGCACAGAAACGAAGACCCAACACAGCCAAAAATAAATACATAAAAAAAAAATCGACAGGGCCACAATATTCTTGACCGGAAGTTGGCGGGGGAGGGGGCCACTTATCCCTGTGATAAAGTTTGGAGTTGAATTGGAAATATTCTGAAGTCTGTTCTAGCAGTCTTTTGTTTTAAGGGAAGAAGCCTGGGTTTGGGGTTCTGACAGGTGACACGGGTTTGAACCATAGCTTTGACTCATTAGCCATGTCACCTTGACCAGGTGATGAATCGCTCCAAAACCTCTGCTTTCACATCTGTAAAGTGGGGATACTGATATGGGTTGAGGACAGGAATGGCAACGATGTAGAACTACGGAGCAGGGAGATTGTTCCACTGTAGGTCCTCAGAATCTGGGAGCTTTTTTTTTTTTTTTTTTTTTTTTTTTGCGGTATGCGGGCCTCTCACTGTTGTGGCCTCCCCCGTTGCGGAGCACAGGCTCCGGACGCGCAGGCTCCGGACGCGCAGGCTCAGCGGCCATGGCTCACGGGCCCAGCCGCTCCGCGGCATATGGGATCCTCCCAGACCGGGGCACGAACCCGTATCCCCTGCATCGGCAGGCGGACTCTCAACCACTTGCGCCACCAGGGAGGCCCTGGGAGCTTTTTAATATTGTCATTGTACCTTTTTTTTCTAGACACAATTCAAGAACCCATGACGGACACTAAAGTGACCACTTCCAAGTTGCCCCAGGAAGACCGTGGTGTGCTCTGCAATCCTAACCCCAGAGGAGTACTCTGATGGATATCCATTGTTTTTATCGGCCCAGCACCCATCTCCCTTCTTCTGGGTACAGCACCCCAATTTTCGGGGGGAAGGTGGGGAGTACTCACCACCCTGACACCCTCAGTCCCTATGGTTCACATAGGATTGGCCTCATGCTCCAGATACAGGCTTGGGCACGTGACCCAGGTCTAGCCAATGGGTATATTTCATCCTCCAGGGGCACAGTAACTGGTTCAGGTGACCCTGTGAGACTCTTCTAGGAGCTGATAGGTTGGGAGCTTGGGAGCAACAGGGACCATCTTTCCCATGAGAGAGACACCAACACAGAGAAAGACAGGTGAGAGGTATAGGGAGAGACTGAGCCTGATGACATGCTTAAAGCCCCCACATTGAGCTGTGCCTGAAGATTGCTTCCTTGGTCGATGTTTGAGTTCCAGGAGCCAATAGATTCCCTCTTTTGGGCTTAATGCCATTTTGACGTGAGGTTAAATGATTTGTAACCAAACACACGCTAACCAATGTAATCTCGCCCTCTCTCTGCTCCTGCTGACGTACCTGTCACTCCTGGTGGCCTGCAATAAGAACATTTCACCAGGAAAAGAGAATTTCTTTCAGTCTTCCTGTGTTGTCTCAAAAGAGCCTGGTTTACATCCCCAACAGAGATGCTTATAATCGGCCAATCAGAGCAAGGACCAGGGTGGTGTATGTGTGCCAACAAATCACTCAGGCAGGCAAAACTCTTGGGGTTTTATAATTATGTAGAAAGGCCTAAGATTCCTGTAGGGGTCAGCAAATTAAAATTCTCCCAGGGGCTCAGGGCTTCTGAATGCGGGTTTCTGATAATCTTGTTTATGTCCTGGGGTAAATAAATCCATCTTTTGTTCTGTGTTATTCAACTCTCAGCACTGTTTGTAATTAAAGGGGTGGAGGGTGGAGAAATGAATGAGTTCTTTAATTGGCTCTGTTCTGGGTGACACGGAGTAAGACAGAAAGGGGGTGGCCTGCTCTGCCCTGGGAGCCGGTGATAAAACCTGGGGCAGCTGGTGATCAAGGGGCGAAGGGGCGGAAATCTGCCGTCATTAGCGTGACCAGTGAGCACAGGCCGCGGCTCCGCTGGTCTGTGCCAGGGTCCTCCTGAGACACGGAGAGAACCGGAGTGAGTGTGGCTGGTTTCAGAAGTCACGCCACCCCTACCCCCAGTCACGGACACCCTGGCGGCACTATTACTCAGCCCACCTTCCACTTTCCTACCGCCATGGCTCTAGGGGTGGGAGGATGACAAAATAAAGTGACAGAATCCTACTAGATGGTCAGATAAAGAGAAAGCCCACTTGGATAATGAACACAAGTAATAACAGATGCGTTAGCTCCCATGGGTTGAGTGTTTTCTATGTGCCGGACGCTGGGTTGAGAGCAGTACACACATGCTTTCTTTTAAGGCTCTCAAGAATCCCATGTTATTGGCATCACTGTCTGCAGTTTTTGGAGGAAGACGTGGAGACACAGAGGTTAAGTGACTTGCCGGAGATCCCTTGGCTATGAATGACGAAGCGGGTGTTCACCTCCAAGTCAACCAGACGACAAAGCTACGCTTGTGTTGACTGCATTACGCCTCCCCAGTGCCTTTCTGGAACTCTGCTTTGTCCCTCTAGAGCTTTTAAACTTTAAAAAATCAAGTTGTGTACTCTCTCTGAGTCTCAGAGTCCCATCTGTAAGATGGGGGTAACGACACTTTGATGCAGCAGGGTGCGTGGATGCAAACAACAGAAACATACTTTGGTTCATTTAAGCAAAAAGGCAATGCTCAGGAAGGACATCGGGAGCTCATGGAGCTCTGGTCTCTTCTGGTCCTGGGGAGGGAGAGGGCTCCAGCTCCCACCAAGAATCTCCCCGTGGGGGATTTTCCCCCAACAGGAAGGGTGTTCAGATGCTGAGTAGCTAAAATACCCTCCTGCCCTGACTTTCTAATAGGGCTGTGTGGTGATGGGCATCTCAAGCACCAGACATGACATGTAGTAAATGCCCAGTGAATGGTAATTATTATTATTATTATTAATAATAACTAGAAAGAGCCAGCTCAGCCTGTCTGCCCACTTGCCATACACATCCTGGGCCGCTTTTCCTGTGGGATGATTTAGATTTCCTTTATGAACAGAGACATATCCTCAAGACAGAAGGATGCTAGCATGTCTTCAGATTGGTCACTAAAGCGTGTCCTAAATTGAGAAGAAATCAAAACAGATTGCATCTAATTTCTCAGTGTTCCAAGCAAGAAATTACCTTTTTAAGGGAAACACCATGACTTTCAAGCTGTTTGCAAACACAGTGTTTGTCCAGTGTCTTGTCTTGGGTTTGGCTTGGATTGCTTCTTTTTTTTTTTTTTTTTTTTGCGGTACGCAGGCCTCTCACTGCTGTGGCCTCTCCCGTTGTGGAGCACAGGCTCCGGACACGCAGGCTCAGCGGCCATGGCTCACGGGCCCAGCCGCTGCGCGGCATGTGGGATCTTACCGGACCAGGGCACGAACCCGTGTCCCCTGCATCGGCAGGCGGACTCTCAACCACTGCGCCACCAGGGAAGCCCTGGATTGCTTCTTTAGATTGTCTGCCCCCAGGGGGTTAGCTGGGTTTTCAGAGAGAAGAGACCCAAAAAATCCACTTTTCTCACTTCTTCCTTATGGTATTAGGAGACTGGTGAGTCCTACTCTTCCCACAGTTGGCTGAATGGGTTCTTATGGGGAAAACATGGGCTTTGGAGCCAGACAGACCTGGATTCAAATCCCGACTCTACTGTATCCTGCTGTATAAACTTGGGCAAGTCACTTTATTTCTATGGATCTTTGTTTCTTCACCTTATAAATGAGATCGCTATTATTTACTTCCTAGAGTTTGCAGTGGGCAGCAGTAACTGTTGGTTTGGCTCAGGGCGGCTGCTGGCCTATGTGATACCTTTGTCTGAATTAGGAAAAGGCATTCCTTCTTCTAGCAGATGTTTCTGGGGCCAGGGTGCATGGTTTGCTGAGCAGAGCACAGGGCAGGCTTCTGCTGGTGCCCTTGTATAGTGTGCAACCTGCGCAACTATTCACAGTGGCCCTGTTTTATCAGCCTATTCAACTTTTTAACTTGTCTTCTAGTCTATCCTCAAGGATGGGAATATAACCCAATTCTGGTCAAATCATCTGACAACAGTGATTGGTCCAAGGAATGGTCACGTGACCCAAACAGTCCAATAAGAATTTTTCCCTGGGACTGATCTACCCATGTTGGAAGAAAGTAGAACTTTATATTCATTGGGGAAATGGCAACCATGTTCCTCTTCATCTGGAATAGGCCTGTTTATAGTAGGAGGAAATGTGATGAACAGGCAAAGACAAAGAGAGATAAATAAAAATGAGAGATGGAGAGAGGAAGTTTCTGGAGCCAGTTTTGGAGATTGGTTCCTGTGATTCTAAGCATTAATTCAGTTCTCTTAGTTCCATGAGTCCAAATAATTCCCTTTGCATGATTTCCTTTTTGCTTAAGCTAGTGTGAGTTGGTTGTCTGACACTTGCAACTATAACTGTCCTGATAACTGGGGAGTTTCTGTAAGATGTATTGTGGGGCTTCCCTGGTGGCGCAGTGGTTGAGAGTCCGCCTGCCCATGCAGGGGACACGGGTTCGTGCCCCAGTCCGGGAAGATCCTGCATGCCGCGGAGCGGCTGGGCCCGTGAGCCATGGCCGCTGAGCCTGCGCGTCCGGAGCCTGTGCTCTGCAGTGGGAGAGGCCACAGCAGTGAGAGGCCCGCGTACCGCAAAAAAAAAAAAAAAAAAAAAAAGATGTATTGTGTATGGACAACCCCTCACTGAGAGTGGCATTCTATAAATAAGAGCTGTTATTATTGCCGCACTGTATCACAGGGAATTCCCACCAAGTTGCTTCTTTGGCATCAAAGGAGAAAGTGCTTTTTTAGGTCTGTGGTGTCAGATGTTCCATGAGCCCTTGATTGCATGCCCAGGGCAGACATCCGTAACTCATTAACAGAAAATATTAATTGATAAGGCTATGGTGGGACTTTCTGGCATTGTTCTGTTTTGTTTTTGCTTTTGTTTTTTTGTTTAGCTTGGGAATGGTCTGAGTCCTTCCCAACAGGTGCTACAGGCAGCTGCTAATCATTTGGAAATGAAAGAGGAGATGAAACCACACATTTTGATTTTAGGCAATTTCTGACAAAATCCATTACAATTCATTTCTTAATGTTAAGCCTCTAAGTTGCGGAAGCATGCTGACAGAGGTGAGAAAATGTTGCTTAAATTAATGCCAGAAAATAAGGGACTCAGAAGAGCACCAGAGAAGCCTAAATGGCTAATGAAGTTTGGCAGAAGGTTTTTGTGAGCATGTGTAGGGCAGCTGGGTCAACAGGCAAGTGAATTCCCAAAGACAGCAGAAAGGATTAGCTCAGCTCCACCACTGCATCTGGGGTAAAGCTCACTTCCTCCTGATCTTTTGGGGAGGAGGGTGGTGGTGGGGATCTTGGTGAATTTTCCAGCCAGAGGAAGGCTTTGTGGTGGAATAGAAAAAGAAGAAAATAAATATGAACAAAACACTCCAGATTTTTCTGCCCAGCACGGAGAAGTCCAAGATCTGTCACTGACTGCTGAATCTAAGGGAGCCTAAGCGGTCAAGTTCAATACTAGAAGATATAAGGAGATATTCTATTTCAAATGCACCTTATGTTTTCTATTGTGTTTTCACCGTAGTGAGATGTAGAATTTTAGGTGTTTGATAAAGGTGTATTTTTCATTATATAGATCCCTAGAGAAGCACCTGCTTATGTAGAATAAACCCACAGACAGAATAACCCCCAAATAAGCCCTTCATAACAGTTTTAAATTACTAATCACTTACTATATGCTGAGTTACTTTTTAACACGTTATCATTAATATTTACAATGAACTCTACAAAATAACAAATTTACCTCCATTTTACAGATGAAGAAACTGAGACTCAGGTTACTGAGTAGAAGAGCAAGTTTTGTCGTGCTATCTCTGCCCTCGTGGGCCACGTGGCTTGTATTTTTCTTTATAACAAATTACAAAAGTAATTTAAAAAGTAAGCATGCACATAAAGTTTTTTTTAAAAGTCCCCTTAATTAAGTAGTCCTTCTCATCCCATTTCCCAGAGGTAGCCTATCGAACCAATGGGATGAGATGTCTTTCAAGACCTCAGATAATGCCACAAAATGTTATGTGTGCTTTCTAGGAAAGTCAGAAAATGCAGATAAGCGAAAAGAAAGATAAAGTGTCACAATTCAGAGCTATCTGGGGAGAATGTGCTGATGTATTTCCTTCCTGTCCTATGTGTGCATTGGTGCATGTGCATGTATGTATGTGAATGTGTGCATGTATGTGTGTATGTGAATGTGTGTGTGGGTGGGTGTGTTTTTAGAAGAAACATTTACTGACTTCGTGTCATGTGATCAGCCCTGTGGGGAAAAGAGAGGAATGAGACCCCAGCCCTGGTCTCTAGGTCCAATGGTCTAGAGGTAGTGAGGAGTTGCAGCCTTTCCTTCAACTTTCCAGGGACTCCTGGCCCTTGTTTTTCCCATGGAGCAGTGAGGATGCTGTGGGAGCCCCTAAGAGGGGAGGAGAGTGGACCGTGAGCACACTTCCTGAGTGTGAGGTCCTGTGTGACGTCCTCCCAATCACTCCATGATATAGTTCCCATTCTACAGATGAGGGGACTGAGGCTCCAGGAAGTGAAGTCACTGACCGGAGATCACACAGCTCTTAGGCGGCAGGGCCACCGTGCTGTTCTCCCTATTGTGCAGCCCTCACCTGCTACAGCCCTTCTAGGAGTGGGTCAACCCTTGTCCACAGGGAAGTGGGGTGAGCTCATGGCTACAGGGCTGTGGGAGGGATGACGTAGCATGGGGGTTCGGAACACAGCCTCTAGAGTCGGGTGGATGTGGGTTTGAACCTCAGCTCTGCTATTTCTGTGAATGAGAAATGTTGCCTCCATATCAGCAAACAAAGGATGCTGCGGCCATCAAGCCATGAGTCACTACCTCTGGGATGGAGACAAACGGGCTGCCCCGCCCACTGCCAAGCCCTCAGCCCCTGCTGCCACCCCCAGTGGTGCCCCCTGAGGGATGGGAAAGCAAAGGATTCTGGCCCCAGAGAGCTGAGGTGCACCTCAAAGGAATGATTTCAACGAGCCCAGACTTTTGCATCTTCCCATCCACAGAAAAGCGCTAAATCCATTAACCTGAGATGTCTGGTTCTCTTTAATTAACAGTAATATTTGACATTCTGACGACCTGGTCTTTGTTGCAAAAACTCCTATGCATCCTGGTTCCTCCCTTACCTCTCCAGAGCAGTCCCTCTGAGTGATCTGAGAGGCTGCCTCCCAGGCTTGAGGCCTCAGAAAGGCCGCCCGATAAAACATAATTCTCTGCATTTTTTTCAGTCAACACTTCCAAGCTATGTGTCCTTGGGCGTGTGGTTTCACCTGGCTGAGCCTCAGGGAGGGTTAAGTGAGGCTGGTGCACTGAAGCTAGCCCATAACCAGCTCAGCACAAAGCAAAGTGTTACTGATCGTCATTACTGATCGCTTCTGGGAAGCCTATGATTTAGGTAGAGAGACGATTAGGTGACCCTCCTCCTGGGGCTGGGGCTCTATTTTGTCTCTCTTGGGCACAGGTTGCTGGTACCACTGTTCCAAGCACTTTGGGAAAACAAAGCTGGTCCTGGCTTTGAGCTTCTGTTGACCCCAACTCTTATCTGAAATCCTCTCTCTTCTCTGCCTACCTGAGCTAACCTGTCTAGTGACTGACAGTAAATGATTGTTGAAGACCGAATAAATGATGGGAACATGAAAGGCCTGGCAGATAGAAAGAATCAGTTGGGGAATGTTGAGGAATTTACTTCTCTGGGCCCACCTCATCGGGTTACTGGGAGGATTAAGCAGATACTATATGTAAGGCTCCAGGCACAGCGTTACTCCCTCTCGCCTATCCTTCTTCCTTCTTTGGGGACTTGGCTGGCCGAAATGCACACTTTTCCATGTGTGGTCACTTGGTTGAGTCGGGTAAGGGCAAGGTACTCTGTTCCGATGCCTCTCCCCACTCCCTGATGCTCAGGGGAGAGGATTCGGACGCCCGCACCTGGCAGCCAGCCTCTTCACTTCCCCATCCTGCCCTGCTTCCTTTCAGCTCTGTCCCTAACCACTCTCGCCCAGAGACCTTGTGGCCTGGCCCCTCTGTTCCCCTAGAGCACTCTGCCTCCCTTTCTTGCTCCTTCTGTAGCTTCCAGAGTTCTGAAATGGTTAAACAGCAAAACCAAAATAGGATCCGGCAGTCACACGTGATGGGGTATTTGATCAGAATTCACAAAAAGTGTCATAGTTGATCAGCTTCGCTCAACAGAGCAAATCTGATCAAATTCGGCCTGGAAATGATGCTGGCCAGCAGCCGTAATGGACTAGAGCCACTGATTTCCTCCACTGACACTGCAGGGCTGATGGGAGTGACAACGCCAATGGCCTGAGTTCACTGGTCACTCATCCATCCTCAGAGCAACGCAATGAGAGAGGAGGGTATCACTGGCTCCATTTTACAGATGGCACAACTGAGGCTCAGGTAAACGACTCAGTAGAAAACAGACTTGGAGGAAACTGGCTTGAAACAAAAGATGCAGCTCTTCTCTTTGGCATTTTGGAAGTGTGTGAAAATGGTGGGTTTGCCCTGTTGGGAACTGGGGTGCTAAATTTGATTTTAACTTTAAAGCCGAAGCATCATGGAAGAATTACTTTCCCTCAGGACCAACTCGGAGCAGAATTAGAGCATAAGGAGACTGCAGAAGGGACAAGAAGGGATCTTCTTATCTGATAACGAAAAAGTATTTTCAGCTCTGACAATGTCTACAGACCGTGTAACTAAGGATTTGTACCGAAAATGGAAAGTGTCATCAGTAAGATAACTGATCTGACCATTTTTGCACTGAATTCTGTAAGAGAACCAGAACTGTCTGAACATAAGTGTGATGAAATGAGAAGACGTCAATGGGAAATGATGGGGATGATGATATGGCTCTATTTTGCTGGGTGCCAGTCACTGTAATCAGCATGTTAAATACAGATACGCTTCCCTCAAACTGGGAGGTATAGGTATTTTTATCTCCAGGTTTCAGATGAGGAAACTCAGAGAGGGCAAGTGACCTGCCTGAGAGCACACAGCTAGTAAGTGATAGAGCTAGGATTCAAACCCTGATTTGTGTGAATTTAAAGCCCACTCTCCTTCGATCATATTAGCCCCAGCCCTGGGCTAGGTCCCAGGGATTCAAAGATGAATTGGGATACAGTCCTGCCCTCACAGAGCTGCACGTCTTGCAGGAAAAAGAAGCTAGCTCAGTCAGAGTTCTTTGAATCTCGAATCAGGCACAGATAAAAAAGCACATCTCCGCTGCTCTCCAGTAAGGAAAGACGGCAGTGAAGGCACAGGTTGTGGGTAGAAATCCCTTCACCTTAGTTCTGATTTATTTCATCAGCACCTTCCTGGGATCTGAGTTGGGGGCCAGCAGTTGGCTGTGCTCTGAGGCTGACACAGGTAGCACCAAGTCCTGGCTCCCACCCCTGCGCCGTCCCCAGCCCACCCTGAGGTTTAGCTCAGGAAGAATAATGAGCAAGTCCCCTTCTCCAACTGCTGTCCAGTGGGAGAAAGCAAGACGCCCTCCCAGGAGCCGGCGTCATGAACACAGCGAATGTAGCCTTCCTGGGGCTCCTGACCCGCAGCTGTCCATCTGTGGGGTGGAGGCCCCCCCCAACTCTGCCTGGTGACACAGACACTGCGCTCCATCAGTCATTTCCTCCCACCGGGCCAGGAGCTGGTCCAGTCCAGGGCTGATCAGCCAGTACAAACACCCTGGGATTCACTCCGACCGTCTGCGAATTCTGGTTTAACCTTCCTCTGTACAACCAGCTGCCATTTATTCATGGCATTTGTTCCACGTACAACACCTACAGGAGGCTTTCTCTTCATAACCTGCTTATTAAAAAAGCAGGGCTTGCGGGTGTACAATCCCAGTTCTCGTGCAATCCCAGCACTGGTCCTCCCTGTCTCCGAATGAAGGTCGGACAGGCCCTAGAGCTCATCTGCTGATTTGCAGGTAATAAAAACGTGATGCCTGTGATCCCCCAAACCATGTCAATTCAGTGATTAATACATCCAGTCCGGGGCAAGGGTCAAACCTCCAGGCTTCACTAGCTCAGTGGAAGGTAGTGTCTTAGCTGCAGGCAGAAGCAGCCATGGGAAAGGGACACAGTCAGCTTTTTGAGTTTCTCCTAAGCGAGTCGTAATTCTGCCCTCCGACTCCTTCCCCAGCCAGCCGCCCTGCCCCTCCAAGGTTGGAGGATAATGATGGGGAGAAAAAGGTCTCGCTTGACTAGGGCTGCTGTGAGCTGGGCTTTGCTGGCTGCCATGCCCTCCTGGGCTGTTTGCGTGAACTTTGGACCTCTGTCTCCATTGGCCTCCGAACATGACAAAACCTTTGTAGGAAGAAGAAAAAAGACCTCCTCTGCCTTGAGATGCAGCCTCATGGGTGCTCAGCTTGGCACATGGATGCTGTCTTTTTTTTTCTTTTTTTTTTTGCGGTACGCGGGCCTCTCACTGCTGTGGCCTCTCCCGTTGTGGAGCACAGGCTCCGGACGCGCAGGCTCAGCGGCCATGGCTCACGGGCCCAGCCGCTGCGCGGCATGTGGGATCTTACCGGACCAGGGCACGAACCCGTGTCCCCTGCATCGGCAGGCGGACTCTCAACCACTGCGCCACCAGGGAAGCCCTGGATTGCTTCTTTAGATTGTCTGCCCCCAGGGGGTTAGCTGGGTTTTCAGAGAGAAGAGACCCAAAAAATCCACTTTTCTCACTTCTTCCTTATGGTATTAGGAGACTGGTGAGTCCTACTCTTCCCACAGTTGGCTGAATGGGTTCTTATGGGGAAAACATGGGCTTTGGAGCCAGACAGACCTGGATTCAAATCCCGACTCTACTGTATCCTGCTGTATAAACTTGGGCAAGTCACTTTATTTCTATGGATCTTTGTTTCTTCACCTTATAAATGAGATCGCTATTATTTACTTCCTAGAGTTTGCAGTGGGCAGCAGTAACTGTTGGTTTGGCTCAGGGCGGCTGCTGGCCTATGTGATACCTTTGTCTGAATTAGGAAAAGGCATTCCTTCTTCTAGCAGATGTTTCTGGGGCCAGGGTGCATGGTTTGCTGAGCAGAGCACAGGGCAGGCTTCTGCTGGTGCCCTTGTATAGTGTGCAACCTGCGCAACTATTCACAGTGGCCCTGTTTTATCAGCCTATTCAACTTTTTAACTTGTCTTCTAGTCTATCCTCAAGGATGGGAATATAACCCAATTCTGGTCAAATCATCTGACAACAGTGATTGGTCCAAGGAATGGTCACGTGACCCAAACAGTCCAATAAGAATTTTTCCCTGGGACTGATCTACCCATGTTGGAAGAAAGTAGAACTTTATATTCATTGGGGAAATGGCAACCATGTTCCTCTTCATCTGGAATAGGCCTGTTTATAGTAGGAGGAAATGTGATGAACAGGCAAAGACAAAGAGAGATAAATAAAAATGAGAGATGGAGAGAGGAAGTTTCTGGAGCCAGTTTTGGAGATTGGTTCCTGTGATTCTAAGCATTAATTCAGTTCTCTTAGTTCCATGAGTCCAAATAATTCCCTTTGCATGATTTCCTTTTTGCTTAAGCTAGTGTGAGTTGGTTGTCTGACACTTGCAACTATAACTGTCCTGATAACTGGGGAGTTTCTGTAAGATGTATTGTGGGGCTTCCCTGGTGGCGCAGTGGTTGAGAGTCCGCCTGCCCATGCAGGGGACACGGGTTCGTGCCCCAGTCCGGGAAGATCCTGCATGCCGCGGAGCGGCTGGGCCCGTGAGCCATGGCCGCTGAGCCTGCGCGTCCGGAGCCTGTGCTCTGCAGTGGGAGAGGCCACAGCAGTGAGAGGCCCGCGTACCGCAAAAAAAAAAAAAAAAAAAAAAAGATGTATTGTGTATGGACAACCCCTCACTGAGAGTGGCATTCTATAAATAAGAGCTGTTATTATTGCCGCACTGTATCACAGGGAATTCCCACCAAGTTGCTTCTTTGGCATCAAAGGAGAAAGTGCTTTTTTAGGTCTGTGGTGTCAGATGTTCCATGAGCCCTTGATTGCATGCCCAGGGCAGACATCCGTAACTCATTAACAGAAAATATTAATTGATAAGGCTATGGTGGGACTTTCTGGCATTGTTCTGTTTTGTTTTTGCTTTTGTTTTTTTGTTTAGCTTGGGAATGGTCTGAGTCCTTCCCAACAGGTGCTACAGGCAGCTGCTAATCATTTGGAAATGAAAGAGGAGATGAAACCACACATTTTGATTTTAGGCAATTTCTGACAAAATCCATTACAATTCATTTCTTAATGTTAAGCCTCTAAGTTGCGGAAGCATGCTGACAGAGGTGAGAAAATGTTGCTTAAATTAATGCCAGAAAATAAGGGACTCAGAAGAGCACCAGAGAAGCCTAAATGGCTAATGAAGTTTGGCAGAAGGTTTTTGTGAGCATGTGTAGGGCAGCTGGGTCAACAGGCAAGTGAATTCCCAAAGACAGCAGAAAGGATTAGCTCAGCTCCACCACTGCATCTGGGGTAAAGCTCACTTCCTCCTGATCTTTTGGGGAGGAGGGTGGTGGTGGGGATCTTGGTGAATTTTCCAGCCAGAGGAAGGCTTTGTGGTGGAATAGAAAAAGAAGAAAATAAATATGAACAAAACACTCCAGATTTTTCTGCCCAGCACGGAGAAGTCCAAGATCTGTCACTGACTGCTGAATCTAAGGGAGCCTAAGCGGTCAAGTTCAATACTAGAAGATATAAGGAGATATTCTATTTCAAATGCACCTTATGTTTTCTATTGTGTTTTCACCGTAGTGAGATGTAGAATTTTAGGTGTTTGATAAAGGTGTATTTTTCATTATATAGATCCCTAGAGAAGCACCTGCTTATGTAGAATAAACCCACAGACAGAATAACCCCCAAATAAGCCCTTCATAACAGTTTTAAATTACTAATCACTTACTATATGCTGAGTTACTTTTTAACACGTTATCATTAATATTTACAATGAACTCTACAAAATAACAAATTTACCTCCATTTTACAGATGAAGAAACTGAGACTCAGGTTACTGAGTAGAAGAGCAAGTTTTGTCGTGCTATCTCTGCCCTCGTGGGCCACGTGGCTTGTATTTTTCTTTATAACAAATTACAAAAGTAATTTAAAAAGTAAGCATGCACATAAAGTTTTTTTTAAAAGTCCCCTTAATTAAGTAGTCCTTCTCATCCCATTTCCCAGAGGTAGCCTATCGAACCAATGGGATGAGATGTCTTTCAAGACCTCAGATAATGCCACAAAATGTTATGTGTGCTTTCTAGGAAAGTCAGAAAATGCAGATAAGCGAAAAGAAAGATAAAGTGTCACAATTCAGAGCTATCTGGGGAGAATGTGCTGATGTATTTCCTTCCTGTCCTATGTGTGCATTGGTGCATGTGCATGTATGTATGTGAATGTGTGCATGTATGTGTGTATGTGAATGTGTGTGTGGGTGGGTGTGTTTTTAGAAGAAACATTTACTGACTTCGTGTCATGTGATCAGCCCTGTGGGGAAAAGAGAGGAATGAGACCCCAGCCCTGGTCTCTAGGTCCAATGGTCTAGAGGTAGTGAGGAGTTGCAGCCTTTCCTTCAACTTTCCAGGGACTCCTGGCCCTTGTTTTTCCCATGGAGCAGTGAGGATGCTGTGGGAGCCCCTAAGAGGGGAGGAGAGTGGACCGTGAGCACACTTCCTGAGTGTGAGGTCCTGTGTGACGTCCTCCCAATCACTCCATGATATAGTTCCCATTCTACAGATGAGGGGACTGAGGCTCCAGGAAGTGAAGTCACTGACCGGAGATCACACAGCTCTTAGGCGGCAGGGCCACCGTGCTGTTCTCCCTATTGTGCAGCCCTCACCTGCTACAGCCCTTCTAGGAGTGGGTCAACCCTTGTCCACAGGGAAGTGGGGTGAGCTCATGGCTACAGGGCTGTGGGAGGGATGACGTAGCATGGGGGTTCGGAACACAGCCTCTAGAGTCGGGTGGATGTGGGTTTGAACCTCAGCTCTGCTATTTCTGTGAATGAGAAATGTTGCCTCCATATCAGCAAACAAAGGATGCTGCGGCCATCAAGCCATGAGTCACTACCTCTGGGATGGAGACAAACGGGCTGCCCCGCCCACTGCCAAGCCCTCAGCCCCTGCTGCCACCCCCAGTGGTGCCCCCTGAGGGATGGGAAAGCAAAGGATTCTGGCCCCAGAGAGCTGAGGTGCACCTCAAAGGAATGATTTCAACGAGCCCAGACTTTTGCATCTTCCCATCCACAGAAAAGCGCTAAATCCATTAACCTGAGATGTCTGGTTCTCTTTAATTAACAGTAATATTTGACATTCTGACGACCTGGTCTTTGTTGCAAAAACTCCTATGCATCCTGGTTCCTCCCTTACCTCTCCAGAGCAGTCCCTCTGAGTGATCTGAGAGGCTGCCTCCCAGGCTTGAGGCCTCAGAAAGGCCGCCCGATAAAACATAATTCTCTGCATTTTTTTCAGTCAACACTTCCAAGCTATGTGTCCTTGGGCGTGTGGTTTCACCTGGCTGAGCCTCAGGGAGGGTTAAGTGAGGCTGGTGCACTGAAGCTAGCCCATAACCAGCTCAGCACAAAGCAAAGTGTTACTGATCGTCATTACTGATCGCTTCTGGGAAGCCTATGATTTAGGTAGAGAGACGATTAGGTGACCCTCCTCCTGGGGCTGGGGCTCTATTTTGTCTCTCTTGGGCACAGGTTGCTGGTACCACTGTTCCAAGCACTTTGGGAAAACAAAGCTGGTCCTGGCTTTGAGCTTCTGTTGACCCCAACTCTTATCTGAAATCCTCTCTCTTCTCTGCCTACCTGAGCTAACCTGTCTAGTGACTGACAGTAAATGATTGTTGAAGACCGAATAAATGATGGGAACATGAAAGGCCTGGCAGATAGAAAGAATCAGTTGGGGAATGTTGAGGAATTTACTTCTCTGGGCCCACCTCATCGGGTTACTGGGAGGATTAAGCAGATACTATATGTAAGGCTCCAGGCACAGCGTTACTCCCTCTCGCCTATCCTTCTTCCTTCTTTGGGGACTTGGCTGGCCGAAATGCACACTTTTCCATGTGTGGTCACTTGGTTGAGTCGGGTAAGGGCAAGGTACTCTGTTCCGATGCCTCTCCCCACTCCCTGATGCTCAGGGGAGAGGATTCGGACGCCCGCACCTGGCAGCCAGCCTCTTCACTTCCCCATCCTGCCCTGCTTCCTTTCAGCTCTGTCCCTAACCACTCTCGCCCAGAGACCTTGTGGCCTGGCCCCTCTGTTCCCCTAGAGCACTCTGCCTCCCTTTCTTGCTCCTTCTGTAGCTTCCAGAGTTCTGAAATGGTTAAACAGCAAAACCAAAATAGGATCCGGCAGTCACACGTGATGGGGTATTTGATCAGAATTCACAAAAAGTGTCATAGTTGATCAGCTTCGCTCAACAGAGCAAATCTGATCAAATTCGGCCTGGAAATGATGCTGGCCAGCAGCCGTAATGGACTAGAGCCACTGATTTCCTCCACTGACACTGCAGGGCTGATGGGAGTGACAACGCCAATGGCCTGAGTTCACTGGTCACTCATCCATCCTCAGAGCAACGCAATGAGAGAGGAGGGTATCACTGGCTCCATTTTACAGATGGCACAACTGAGGCTCAGGTAAACGACTCAGTAGAAAACAGACTTGGAGGAAACTGGCTTGAAACAAAAGATGCAGCTCTTCTCTTTGGCATTTTGGAAGTGTGTGAAAATGGTGGGTTTGCCCTGTTGGGAACTGGGGTGCTAAATTTGATTTTAACTTTAAAGCCGAAGCATCATGGAAGAATTACTTTCCCTCAGGACCAACTCGGAGCAGAATTAGAGCATAAGGAGACTGCAGAAGGGACAAGAAGGGATCTTCTTATCTGATAACGAAAAAGTATTTTCAGCTCTGACAATGTCTACAGACCGTGTAACTAAGGATTTGTACCGAAAATGGAAAGTGTCATCAGTAAGATAACTGATCTGACCATTTTTGCACTGAATTCTGTAAGAGAACCAGAACTGTCTGAACATAAGTGTGATGAAATGAGAAGACGTCAATGGGAAATGATGGGGATGATGATATGGCTCTATTTTGCTGGGTGCCAGTCACTGTAATCAGCATGTTAAATACAGATACGCTTCCCTCAAACTGGGAGGTATAGGTATTTTTATCTCCAGGTTTCAGATGAGGAAACTCAGAGAGGGCAAGTGACCTGCCTGAGAGCACACAGCTAGTAAGTGATAGAGCTAGGATTCAAACCCTGATTTGTGTGAATTTAAAGCCCACTCTCCTTCGATCATATTAGCCCCAGCCCTGGGCTAGGTCCCAGGGATTCAAAGATGAATTGGGATACAGTCCTGCCCTCACAGAGCTGCACGTCTTGCAGGAAAAAGAAGCTAGCTCAGTCAGAGTTCTTTGAATCTCGAATCAGGCACAGATAAAAAAGCACATCTCCGCTGCTCTCCAGTAAGGAAAGACGGCAGTGAAGGCACAGGTTGTGGGTAGAAATCCCTTCACCTTAGTTCTGATTTATTTCATCAGCACCTTCCTGGGATCTGAGTTGGGGGCCAGCAGTTGGCTGTGCTCTGAGGCTGACACAGGTAGCACCAAGTCCTGGCTCCCACCCCTGCGCCGTCCCCAGCCCACCCTGAGGTTTAGCTCAGGAAGAATAATGAGCAAGTCCCCTTCTCCAACTGCTGTCCAGTGGGAGAAAGCAAGACGCCCTCCCAGGAGCCGGCGTCATGAACACAGCGAATGTAGCCTTCCTGGGGCTCCTGACCCGCAGCTGTCCATCTGTGGGGTGGAGGCCCCCCCCAACTCTGCCTGGTGACACAGACACTGCGCTCCATCAGTCATTTCCTCCCACCGGGCCAGGAGCTGGTCCAGTCCAGGGCTGATCAGCCAGTACAAACACCCTGGGATTCACTCCGACCGTCTGCGAATTCTGGTTTAACCTTCCTCTGTACAACCAGCTGCCATTTATTCATGGCATTTGTTCCACGTACAACACCTACAGGAGGCTTTCTCTTCATAACCTGCTTATTAAAAAAGCAGGGCTTGCGGGTGTACAATCCCAGTTCTCGTGCAATCCCAGCACTGGTCCTCCCTGTCTCCGAATGAAGGTCGGACAGGCCCTAGAGCTCATCTGCTGATTTGCAGGTAATAAAAACGTGATGCCTGTGATCCCCCAAACCATGTCAATTCAGTGATTAATACATCCAGTCCGGGGCAAGGGTCAAACCTCCAGGCTTCACTAGCTCAGTGGAAGGTAGTGTCTTAGCTGCAGGCAGAAGCAGCCATGGGAAAGGGACACAGTCAGCTTTTTGAGTTTCTCCTAAGCGAGTCGTAATTCTGCCCTCCGACTCCTTCCCCAGCCAGCCGCCCTGCCCCTCCAAGGTTGGAGGATAATGATGGGGAGAAAAAGGTCTCGCTTGACTAGGGCTGCTGTGAGCTGGGCTTTGCTGGCTGCCATGCCCTCCTGGGCTGTTTGCGTGAACTTTGGACCTCTGTCTCCATTGGCCTCCGAACATGACAAAACCTTTGTAGGAAGAAGAAAAAAGACCTCCTCTGCCTTGAGATGCAGCCTCATGGGTGCTCAGCTTGGCACATGGATGCTGTCTTTTTTTTTCTTTTTTTTTTTGCGGTACGCGGGCCTCTCACTGCTGTGGCCTCTCCTGTTGCGGAGCACAGGCTCCGGACGCGCAGGCTCAGCGGCCATGGCTCACGGGCCCAGCTGCTCTGCAGCATGTGGGATCTTCCCGGACCGGGGCACGAACCCGTGTCCCCTGCACCGGCAGACGGACTCCCAACCACTGAGCCACCAGGGAAGCCCCTGAAGCAGGTTTTGACCATCTCCTTTGCCAGTCCTGCTGGGGGGGGTCTTATCCCTCTCTTTGGAACATGGGAAGACTTGGAACTTACTGTTTCGTTCTTGGCTTGCTCAGGGGACCCAGTCCAAATTCAGACAACACGTCAGCCAGCAGTAGAAACTGTCAAGTGCCCCATCAGGACTTACTGCATCAGAGCGGAAAGATCAACTTCCATCCGCCAGTCTCGGCATCCAGGTGCCCGGGGGCTTTCTCTGAAGATGAGGCAGACCAGAAGTGCCAGGGAATGAAAAGCCCCTAGGAGCAGCCCTCGGCCAACGACCAATGAGAGTGTATGTATCAAATTCCCAGATCCCTCACTCCTGAGTTGGGTTAATTCTGAGGCATGTGTTCTGCATGGCTCCAGAGTTCCCCACCTGATGATCTCTGATGCCCACAGTGGTCACTGGCTTGATAACAAAACCTTCAATGGCTTTCCTGACGCATTATCCCACTCCCCCGATCATCTCCCAAATAATCGATGGAGTCATCACTCAAATCTTTCTCTCAATGTCCCTTTCTGGTGGAACCCAAACCATGACACGTGGAATATGTCTAGTCCTTAGAACAACCCTGATCTTCTCCAAAGCCTGCGAGATGGATGTTTTCCTGTCTCCAGTGAGGAAGCAGAGAGCCTAGGGGTGAAGCTGTTTAATCCACCAGTCATGGTAAGACTGGGATTCAATCTCAGATTCCTATTTTTCCAAAGCTCTGCTCTTTCTCCCACACCACTCTGCTTCCCAGCAGCTGTCAGCCATTCCCTCCAGCAAGTAAAACAAAATCCTTTCAGTGGCCACTCCTGGTCTCAGCGTATGTTCAACCTAGCCCTCTCCCAATGTTCTCAACCTTAGTTCGCAATCACCTGCCCAATGCCATTCTTCACCCCCACTTCATCCTGTTCTTAATCCTCTCAACTTCTAGTCTGAACTTGTCCTCTGGACTCAGCGCTGGGTGCTGTCTTCCTGGACCTTGACTTTGGCCCACCATGGAGCCCCATTGCTTAGAACTGTCTTGAGAAACACCCTCCCCAGTTGGGCTGAGCCCCAGGATTCCTCGTTGTGGTGCGCTATCCGTCATGGATGCTGTTCTGGTTGGCCCATATTATGACTGTCGCTGTAAGGCCGCCTTCCTCTACACCCTAACAGTCCATATCCTTAGCTAGAGTAAAATGAACTGATACTCATCACTCAAAATGTGAAAGCACAGCCACACAATCATGCCCACTAGCTGAGCAAACCTGAGAGTGTATCACAGGAACTTGGGCACCATTGCTGGGAACTGGCCAAGTGGGAAGATTTTAACTGTTCCCAGGTTTGTGGCATCCACCTCATTTCCTCTAATGAGCGCGCACAAAGCAGTGAGGAGAGATGCAGGAATGCCTCATAATGCCAGATGAATGGCAGCGCCCGCTCCACAGCAGTGCATTTGCTGATGTCTGGGAGACGGTCTCCATGGATGCTAATTCAATTACGCTGAAACATGGAAGGAAATTGTCAGCCAAATTGCTGCCACACTGCCAAGCTGTACCTCGCCCATGGCCCCAGTGCTGTTTCCTGCTGATTCAGCAGCAGACGGTCTTTCTGGTCCGAGAATGACAGGGGCTGTGTTTTACTTGGTACGGCTACTTGGTTCTTCAGGCAAACTCCCCATCCTAGACCTCCAGAGAAAATTTTTGTTTGTTTGTTTTTTGTTTTTTGTGGTACGCGGGCCTCTCACTGTTGTGGCCTCTCCCGTTGCGGAGCACAGGCTCCAGACGCGCAGGCTCAGCGACCATGGCTCACGGGCCCAGCCGCTCTGCGGCATGTGGGATCTCCCCGGACCGGGGCACGAACCCGTGTCCCCTGCATCGGCAGGCGGACTCTCAACCACTGTGCCACCAGGGAAACCCCAGAGAAAATATTTTTTTGTCCATCTTTTCTTTGCTTCCTTTCTCTCCTAAGATGCCTCTTGTTATTCATTCACTGAACAACCACCAAAATATATGACAAGTTTAAAAGAGAATATATTATTCAACCAATAAATCTTATGGGATACGGTAAGAGTATGTGCTAGGCACTCTCCTAACCACTGAAAACACAGCAGGGAAGGAAAGGGCAAAAAATCCATGTCTTTGGGAATTTTACAATCCTGCCCCACCTTCTAAGGAGGCTGGATGATTGGGACAGCTTCAAGGTCTTCTTTGCTTTCCAGAATCTGGGTAATGGCTGAATATGACAAGTCAAAGGAGACAGAAGAGCCATGTGAATTACAGGAGAAAGAGCCGCACGACAAGAGAAGGGTAAAGAACACAAAAACAGTTGGCATGGTTAGGATTTGGGAGATTTTAGGAGATTTTAGGGAGTTTCCACAATAGGAAAAAACTTTTGGGAGTGGGCTATGGGAACAGCAGTGGGGAGAAGAACGTTAATTTCAAGTTTTGCTCTGAGAACGGATTGCCTCTGTGCTCGGTGATTTTTTTTTTAAAGGGACTTAAGCAAATGCAGTTCTAAAATTGTTCTGTTTTGAAAGAAAAGCATCAATCAATCAGCAAATATGTATTGAGTGCCCGCTGTGTTCCAGGTATAAGACAGATGCAGTCTTTGCCTTATTGGGCTTGTTGTTCTGAGGGAAAGACAGACAGAGCGTGTCAGAGGTACACATGAGAGGGATGAAACTTCACTGGAGAGGAGAGAGACATCTTTGCTGGGCAAGTGAGATTTATGCTGAGCCCTGAGGGACTGGGGGTTTGTCAGGCAAAGAGAAGGGGATGCGGTACATGGATAGTTTCAGACAGAAGAGCTTCTGAAAGGCTCCATGGAAGGAAAGAATGTAGTGGACTTGGCCAAAGCTGCCCCATCAGAAGAAACAATGCTAGAAACTTCCCCACCAGACTCTTCTCAAGACCCAGTTTCCAGAAAGCAAGTAAAGTCCAGTGTTCTCAGGGGAGTTTCTACAGGGTGGACGTGCATGTGTCTCACTCACCTCCACTGCACCTTCCTCTACGGCTGCCACCACTGCCAAGGAGATGAGAGTTGAGGTCATGCTGCTGGGGCCTTGGGCAGTCGAGTAAGATTGCTTTCTAGACTGGTTGTCTGGCTGTCAGAACTGGGGTTTCTTTGTATAGGGATCTGCGCTATGGTGGCTTCCAGGCCAAAGCAGGCCAGCCGGGCTTTAGAGAAGCTACATTCATTAGGCACCTACTAGGCCCCCAGTTCTGTGCCGAGTACTAGGAGACAGACGTGAAGAGCAAATATGGTTCAGTTCTTGCCAATGTCAAGGGAAAAGGCATTCACAGCATCTTCATGTCCTAGGAGCTCCAACAGTATTGGTTTATAGTTTGCTCCCAGAGTCCCTCAGGGAGATCAAAGAGACTTAAGTTGGAAATACGGGCTCTACCAAGTAATAGCTATGTGACTTAGGCACGTTAATTCTCCTGCATCTACATTGTCTCATCTGTAAAAATGAGGATTATGACACCCATCTCAAAGGGTTTGTAGTGAGGATTAGAGGTGACCTGTGTGTCACCACCCTGATGAATAAGCAGAATGGGATAGGGTGCAAGAAAGAAGCCTAATTCTTTTCTCCGCTGTCCACTGATGAAGCTGGGGTGAGCTGAAGCTTTCTCTGCCCCTGGGCAAAATCTTAAACAACTTCCATCATTTTACTGGCCGTTCCTGGATAATACAATATCCTGCACTCATTTTACCTCACAGAACAGTTCTGTCTCAGTAATTAAAATGCCTCCTCTTAAGTAATGGTTAAAACTCTGGGTTTCATTTAAAGTGAAAGCTTCTTTCAAACAAACCCACTGTAAAAAAAGATACATATGAAATAACTGGAGAAATATGAACACTGACTGAATAGTAGATGAAATTAAGGAATTCTTGTTAAATGTGTAATAGTAAATATGGTATGTGGAGATCTGTGTTGAATTACTGAAGATGAAATAACATGATTATAAGATTTGCTTTTCAATAACTGGTGGCTTGTGGGGAAAGAGCTGGGGCATAAGTGAAACAAGAATGGCCAGGTTTATTTTATTTTATATTATTTCCCCTACTTTTTTTTTTTTTTTTTTTTTGCAGTACACGGGCCTCACACTGTTGTGGCCTCTCCCGTTGCGGAGCACAGGCTCCTGACGCGCAGGCTCAGCGGCCATGGCTCACGGGCCCAGCCTCTGCGTGGCATGTGGGATCTTCCTGGACCGGGGCACGAACGCATGTCCCCTGCATCAGCAGGCGGACTCTCAACCACTGCGCCACCAGGGAAGCCCTCCCCTACTTTTATAAATGGTTGGAAATTTCCAGAATAAAATGTTTGAAAAAGATGTTAAAGCATCCCCTCCAGGCAACCGCATATGATTGGTGGGTTGTAAAGCACATAAGACTAGTAGAAATTGTTCATATCATAGACATTGTAGATCTATGTCTTGATTATAACAGATCTTTGGCCAATGGCGGTGGTATGCTGCTCTAATAAAATCAGTTTATGCGGGAGACAAACTTCTATGATGACCACCCCCTGCCATTAACTCCTGCTCGTGGTATTTACACCCTTTGTGATCCTCTACTATTGGGGCTGGACCGAGTGACTTGCTTCTAATTAACAGACTACAGTAAAAGGGATAGGATGCAACTTTGGAGATTTGATTTAAAAAGACTGTCTTTGGGGCTTCCCTGGTGGCACGGTGGTTGAGAGTCCGCCTGCTGACGCAGGGGACACGGGTTTATGCCCCGGTCCAGGAAGATCCCACATGCCGCGGAGCGGCTGGGCCCGTGAGCCATGGCCGCTGAGCCTGTGCGTCCGGAGGCTGTGCTCTGCAACGGGAGAGGCCACAGCAGTGAGAGGCCTGCGTACCGCAAAAAAAAAAAAAAACTGTCTTCAATCTGGCTGACACTCTCTTCTCTGCTTGTCTTTCTTGCTTGTGCCTGGTTTCTACACATCTGCTCAACTCATGGGAAACTCATGCATCCTTGGCACCTGCTTCCCCTGCTACCCTCTTCCATCATCCTGTGATCTTTTAAAAAAAAATTGTATTGAAGTACAGTTGACTTACAATATTGTGTTAATTTCTGCTGTATAGCAAAGTGACTCAGTTGTACATATATATATTCTTTTTCATATCCTTTTCCATGACGGTTTATCACAGGATATTGAATATAGTTCCCTGGGCTCTACAGTAGGACCTTGCTGTTTATCCATCCTGTATATACTAGTTTGCATCTGCTAATCCCAAACTCCCAGTCCTTCCCTCTCCCACCCTTCCTCCCCCTTGGCAACCACAGGTCTGTTCTCTATGTCTGTGAGTCTGTTTCTGTTTCATAGATATGTTCATTTGTATCGTATTTTAGATTCCACATATAAGTGATATCATATGGTATTCGTCTGTCTCTTTCTGACATACTTCACTTAGTATGATCATCTCTAGGTCCATCCATGTTGCTGCAAATGGCATTATTTCATTCTTTTTAATGGTTGAGTAATACTCCACCATATATATATATACACACACATATACATATATATATATATACATACCACATCTTCTTTATCCATTCATCTGTCAATGAACAGTTAGTTTGTCTCCAAGTCTTGGCTACTGTAAATAGTGCTGCTATGAACGTAGGGGTGCATGTATCTTTTCGAATTATAGTTTTGTCTGGGTATATGCTCAGGAGTGGGATTGCTGGATCATATGGCAACTCTAATTTTAGTTTTTTGAGGAACCTCCATACTGTTTTCCATAGTAGCTGCACCAATTTACATTCCCACCAACAGTGTAAGAGGGTTCCCTTTTCTCTATACCCTCTCCAGCATTTATTATTTGTAGACCTTTTAATAATGGCCATTCTGATTGGTGTGAAGTGGTACCTCATTGTTGTTTTGATGCATTTGTCTAATAATTAGCAACAGCATCCTGCGATCTTGACAGGCTCCAGCCACAGACTGCTAAGCTATACATTTTCCAGATCTGAGTCAGACTCTAGGCAACGCATAACAAACGAGAGCTATCTCCTTGAAGTTTCTCTCACAAGTTGTGGCCAGGAGTAATTGCCTCTCCCCTTCCCAAGAGGGACTGAGACTTACTTCACATTGGAATACTTCCTCCAAAAAATCCTCTGCCCATTTTCCAACTTCAACTTTTTTATACCCTGGAGGTGGGTGTTGGACCAAGGGTTACAAAATTATTTTTGCCTGGAACATTTGCAAGGCTGGCATCTTGCTTTGAAATGTCAGCTGTTTGAACATATTTTACTTTATGCCTGTGGGACCTCAGCTGAAACCAAGACCCAAAGCAGCCCACTTTAACATCCTCTTGTGTCCATGAAACAGGGACAGAGTTTCTGTTCAATAATGTTGGTTGTTATTTTTACATTGTTGTGGGAGATGGACTGCACTGATGGACCCAATCAATGGCCTTCCTGTAGCCACACTCTTTGCCACATGACTTTGTAGCCCCTCCCATCAGAGGATGGAGTCTATTTCCCAAGCTTTGAATTTCAGCTACCCTTGTAATTACTTTCGATAGACTGCAACAGAAGTAGTAGTATACCTTTTCTGAGACTGGGATCAAGAGATCCTTCATGAATTTGGCTTTCCTTTTGGAACCTTTCTGCTGCCCTGTGAACAAACCTGTGGGTAGAGTGGGAGCACATGGAGAAGAGCTGCGCCAGCCGAGCTGTCCGAGACACGTGATACCACCCGACCAAGATCAGCAAAGCCACCAAACTGTTCACAGAGATATGTGTGAACTTCACTGGGTTCGGCCCAGATGATCAGAAACGCCCAACTGACCCGCTGACTTGTGATTAAAAGTAATTGTTTGGGGCTTCCCTGGTGGCGCAGTGGTTGAGAGTCCGCCTGCCGATGCAGGGGACGCGGGTTCGTGCCCCGATCCCGGAAGATCCCACATGCCGCGGAGCGGCTGGGCCCGCGAGCCATGGCCGCGGAGCCTGTGTGTCCGGAGCCTGTGCTCCGCAACGGGAGAGGCCACAGCAGTGAGAGGCCCGCGTACAGAAAAAAAAAAAAAAAAAAAGTAATTGTTTGTTATTGTATGCCACTGACGTTTTCTGATTGTTTCTTATGTGGCATCACGGTGGCAGCAGATAGCTGATACAATTGCACTGGGATAGCTAATGAAGGAGTCGTTTTTGAGCAGAGGGCCCTCTCCAGTAGCAGGTGGCAAAGCTGACGACCAGCTTGGCCTTGTCATCTGTATATATCTCTCCCGGAGGAAGACTGTTTTCCTTCCTCACACATTCTCAGATTCAGCCCAGAGAGATTCCTCCTGGGCTTGTCAAAACTTCCCAGAGTACAGTACCGCAAACAGGGCTTCCATTGGCAGCTTGTTAGCGTAATTGAAATGTGGGTGGAAGCTCATTAAGCTCCCTTCGTCAACATTCTTCCTTCCAGGCCCGGAGAAGCTGTGAGTTCTGTCACATCCCATTAGCACTGTGTCTGGGTGGTTTCCACACCTTTCCAGGCGAATCAAACACACGGGGTCTGCATTTAAGGGAAAATACATTTCTTCCCACGGAGAGGGGTATGTTCATGGAAATTTAAAGAAAAAGACAGCAAGAAGACCAAAAAATGCTTTGAACGTATAAGGAATCACACGGGTTGCTACTGCACATATTAAAAAAAAACCTAGCATTTGAAGTCTTCTCTGGATATCACCATGTTTCCTTCTATTCTTATCTCATTCTGGCCCGGTACAAAAACCTACATTATGGAAAGCATTCTGCCACAACAGTAATAGTAATCATGATGTGAACTTCCGTTGAGTATGTTTTATTTGCCAGGCTTTGTGCTAAGAGTTTTATATAAATCACCTCATTTAAGCCTGGGCAGGAAACTCCTTGAAGTCTGAAGTGGTGCCCATTGTTTTCTGGTATATATCCGGCTCGTAGCACAATTCTTGGCATTAGATGCTCCATAAACGTTTAGTGAGCAAATGAAGGAATGACAGTCTTGTGCAGTAGATGTAATTATTCCCATCATTTAGATAAAGAAATGGGGGATGGATGAGTGACCCAAGTTACTATAGCTAGTAGGCGGTGGGAGGGGCTTAAACCAGGAAAGCCATCTTCAAGGGTTTGCTGTTGTGACAATGACATAAAGCAGAGAAGACGAACACATAGGAAATTACCTCATGCATAACAGGAACCCAAACGTTAGGCATCACAGAACCGAAAACAACCTGGGCTCAAATCTTTTTTTTTTTTTTTGCGGTATGCGGGCCTCTCACTGTTGTGGCCTCCCCCGTTGCGGAGCACAGGCTCCGGACGCGCAGGCTCAGCGGCCATGGCTCACGGGCCCAGCCGCTCCGCGGCATATGGGATCCTCCCAGACCGGGGCACGAACCCGTATCCCCTGCATCGGCAGGCGGACTCTCAACCACTTGCGCCACCAGGGAGGCCCCTGGGCTCAAATCTTTACTGCACCTCAACACTGGTGCCTCGCTTGTTTAAAGCCACGTGAAATTCAGGGTGTCATATCCCCCACAATGGTGTTCTTGCAGCACTGGGCTAGGACTTCCAGGAAAGAAAGGGTGGGCACAGGAACTAAACAAACTCACAGTTAAATGCTTTATATCAACAAACACCATAGGCTTGTACAAATCAATCCACAACAATTAGCTTCAAAAAACTTTAACCACACGAAACCTGCCTCATACGATTGTTTTCAAGACACGATTAAGGTAAAGCTCAATAATGCCTAGCACTTGGTAAGCACTTAATAATAATAGCTCATAATAATTAAAGCTTGCTGAGCACATACCGTGTGCCAGGGCTCTGCATGCACCATCTCATTTAATGTTCTCATCAAGTCTGTACGGTAGATACTGTTAAGTGTTCCATTTTACAGTTGAGGAAACTGAGGGGCAGTGAGGTTCAGAAATGTGCCCAAGGGCTTCCCTGGTGGCGCAGTGGTTGAGAGTCCGCCTGCCGATGCAGGGGACGCGGGTTCGTGCCCCGGTCTGGGAGGATCCCGCGTGCCGCGGAGCGGGTGGGCCCGTGAGCCACGGCCGCTGGGCCTGCGCGTCCGGAGCCTGTGCTCCGCAGCGGGAGAGGCCACAGCGGTGAGAGGCCCGCATACAGCAAAAAGGAAAAAAATAAAAATAAATTATTGTTAAATAAAGAGAACCAGATATCTCAAGTTAAGGAATTTAGCACTTAAAAAAAAAAAAATGTGCCCAAGGTCAAATATCTAGTAGAAAGGCTAGTTTCTCTTTGGACTGGACACACTCTGTGGAGGAGGGTTGTGAGGGGAGAACAAGGACCACCTTGACTGAGCTGGGACCAAACCCCAGGCTGAGCACGGGCAGCTCCTGGCATTTCCCAGCATTTGCAGGCAGCTACTCCTATGGCCAGTTTACAGGGTCTGACCCCTCTTGAAAGGCTTGCTTTGTTGATCTTCGGCGCAGAGGCAGTGGCACTTCTCCAACATCATCTCTAAAGGAGCATTGTGTTCTGGCAACTACCGGAAGAAAACCCTCCGCGGAGGAGTGTTTAAAATAACTGTGCTCTGATCAATTTAATCTGAGGTTGGCTAGGTTTCACCACATTAGTCAACCCTGTTCTGTTGGTGGTAACTGGCGGGAACTCCTTCTTGAGGAGGATTTCAGCAAAAAAAAAAAAAAAAAAAAAAAAAAAAATCAATGTGCTTGATTAGCAATGTCTGCCAGGGGTAAAAGAAAGCTGATACAGGCATGTGTGCCATGTGTTACCAAACTTGGTTACTGACATGTTCTGAAGTGGTACTCTAGGAGGGCAACCATACTGCCCTTTGTCAGAGTTTTTGGGGTGCCTCACGAGTGCCTTTGCATACCATGCACAATTACACCTTTGCACAAAAAGATGTTGCTCTGGCATCTGAAAGGTCATTATATGAGTCTTACACGTATTCAGATTTGTCATTGAATCTCCACCATGTGACCAAGGCTCCCTCTAGATCTTTTGTTTTTATTCTCCTATTGGGTAGGAATTATGATTTCCATTATCTAGAAGAGGAAACAAAGGTTCAGAGAGGTGAACTAACTTGACCAAGGCTGCACAGCACCTAGTGCAGTGTGTGATGTCTAGTAGGCAACTGATAAGTTATATGTTGATTGATCAGCTAGTAAGTGGCAAAGCCATTTAAGCTGTAGGTGTTAGGCTTTGAGACTAATGCTTATTCCTTGTCACAGCAGATGAGGATCTAGAGCCACTAGATGCTGTGGATGAAGAATGTCACCTGCCATGTCAGTAAACAAAGGATGTTGCAGCCATCAAGCCAGGAGCCACTGCAGCCACCCAGACTGTGCACCCTGAGGGAATCCAGGATGGAAAAAACCCCAGGATACTGGCCTTAGACAGCTAAGGTGCATATCAAAGGAATAATTTCAATGAGCCCAGACACTTGCATCTTCCCATCCATAGAAAAGCACTAAACTCATTAAAGCACTTGAGATGTCTGGTTCTCCTTAATCAACAGTAATATTTGATGTTCCAGCTACCTGGATTTTGTTGCAAAAACTCCTATATATCCTGGCTTCTCCCTTGCTTGTTTGGAGCAGTCCCTGTGAGTGATCTGAGAGGCTGTCTTCCGGGCTCACGTCCTCAGAAAATCCGCCGAATAAAACATAATTCTTAACTTTTAGGTTGTGCATTTTTTTTGCAGTCGACAATGCCATGGTGAATACAGAAACGAGGAGCTCAACAAACCTGCAGTCTTAGTCCCTTTCTCCTCCCTTCCAACCCTCAGAGAGAATTCCAAAGCTTCTGGTACGAGAAAGGGTCACTGCATTTTGTTTAGCTACGAAGCACTAAATGGTAAATTGCCTTTCATTTTAAATTGCCGGCACCATCCGATTCACTCTGAATACAAGCGCATCTTTTGGGGGTAATAGCCATTTTTATGCTGCTAATCTAGAAAAAGGAAATACGGCTCAGAGGGCAACCTGATGAAGGGCTGGGTAGAAGTCCCGAGGCTGACGTAGTCTAGAGAAAACCACGGAGTCGCTGTTTTCTCTGTAAGAAATTATATTCGATCTGTGTCTTGGTAACCACAGCAGGGGAGAGTTAAGAAAACCTAATAAGGAGTCTCCTGGCAAACAAAGTTCTGTGCAGAAACAAAATAATGAGAATGCTGCATGAGAAATACCCTTCGTGTTGGCAGTAAGTCCCATCTATTTGTTCAGGCCTCAAAGCTCTTTCAAATCTCGCTTCCCATGTGATCGTTGCAATAAACTTGGACGTTGGCGAGATGGTGCGAACAGGTGGTGGAAACGGAAGCCCAGGAATGTGACGTGATTCTTCCAAGGTCACACAGCCTAAACTGGGGCAGAGCCAAGTTGCCAGTGCACTTCTAGCTGGGTCGCAGCTGCATCACTGCGCCACTGTGCTGGGAACGAAAGGAGCCCCTCCCACCTGAGTCAATGTCTGCTGAATGGATGCAAGTGACTGAGGGAGAGGTGGCTGAATAAACCCCTGTAAACCCTTCCAGGGACAATTTTGCTGAGTGTGTCAAAAAGCCTTAAAAATATAAATTCCTGGGCTTCCCTGGTGGCGCAGTGGTTGAGAGTCCGCCTGCCGATGCAGGGGACACGGGTTCGTGCCCCGGTTTGGGAGGGTCCCACATGCCGCGGAGCGGCTGGGTCCGTTCGCCATGGCCGCTGAGCCTGCGCATCCGGAGCCTGTGCTCCGCAACGGGAGAGGCCACAGCAGTGAGAAGCCCGCGTACCACCAAATAAATAAATAAATAAATAAATAAATAAATAGAAATTCCTTCTGGCCCCATTCATTCCCCTTCTTTAGAATTTATCCCAAGGAAATAGATAAGATATGAAAATGTGATATCCAGACACTCATGTCAATATTATCTCTAGGAGCCAATATGTTACATCTAACCGGAATATCCAACAGTAGGACACTGGTTTAAATAAACAAATAGTTAAATAAATTGTGGCACGCCAGGTTAATAGATAAATAAATTGAGTTTTAAAACTGTTTTGAATGAATGAAAGTAAGAATGTGTATGGCGGCTTAGCTACAGTGGTGTTTATGGCCGATTTTAAAGGAGCAAAAAGAACGTAAATTTAAATGTCCAACAAGGGTTTGGGTTTGTCGATGCACTGGAATCCTGTATCATTTTTTAAAGTAAAGAAGCAGATGGATATTTGTGGACACAAAAAGAGATTCCTAATATAGAAGTAAAGTGGACAATGCAGAAAAAAAGATTATATGCAACCTGGTCTCTCTCTTTTACTCATATATCTGTAAGGATATATGCAAAAATGTTAATAGGGGTTATCTTTGGATGATACGGGTATTTTTTTTTTTTTTTTTTTTTTGCGGTACGCAGACCTCTCACTGTTGTGGCCCCTCCCGTTGCGGAGCACAGGCTCTGGACGCGCAGGCTCAGCGGCCATGGCTCACGGGCCTAGCCGCTACGCAGCATGTGGGATCTTCCCAGACCGGGGCGCGAACCCGTGTCCCCTGCATTGGCAGGCGGACTCTCAACCACTGCGCCACCAGGGGAGCCCCCTAGGGGTATATTTTTAAACAATAATAATTAGAATAACTCTTCTTATAGATGTTGATATATGATAATAATTCTTATCATTGTGCTCTTACTACGAGCCATGTGTGTGTGTCTGTGCTCAGCTTACAGACCTGAACCCATTCTGAACACAGCACAGCCGCATGAGGCAGCTATTACTGCATGAAAGAGACAGGGACCCCAGGCCTGGGGCTGACCTGGGAAGGATGACAGAGAAAGGACAGGAAGATGTCGAACTTTGATAAGCATCCCCTCTGTACCAAACACTCAGTACACATCATCACGCTGAATCCTGCACTGACTGTTCAGAGTAAATGTCACCTTCAACTCACATGTGTGAAAACTGTAGCTCAGTGAGGCTGAATAACTTCTCAAGGTCACCCAGCTTGCAAGTGGCTCCAAAATGCACCGGGATCCATTGCTCAGAAAATCTGCTTTTCCTTAACAACAAGGTCATGGCCAAACCCACGGAGGCTGCAGGAGTTTGGAAGGGCCAGTTGATCACTGCGTTCAGCCTGGCTTTGCAGCGAAGGTGGAAAAAGAGTCTGGCTGGGAACCTCAATATCCTTGTACCAATCTCAGCTTCCGTCCTCCTGAGGAGCGGTGCATTTGCAGCTCCCCAACCCTGCCTTTGACTTTGGAAACAAGACACGAGAATCACATTGACTTTGCAAAGCCACGAAAACAGACCCTACATCTCCATCTTGCTTGGTCACCTTAGGGAGACTGCTTCATATCTTGAAGCCTCAGTTTTCTTACCTGTGAAGTGGAGTTTATCATGCCCATCTTTTTTTTTTTTTTCTTTTTGCGGTATGTGGGCCTCTCACTGTTGTGGCCTCTCCCGTTGCGGAGCACAGGCTCCGGACGCGCAGGCCCAGCGGCCATGGCTCATGGGCCCAGCCGCTCCGCGGCATATGGGATCCTCCCAGACCGGGGCACGAACCCGTATCCCCTGCATCGGCAGGCGGACTCTCAACCACTGCGCCACCAGGGAGGCCCATATCATGCCCATCTTTATGGGGGTTTCACGAGGTTGGAAATAATATTTGCAAAGCACCTGCACTCTCATCACTTAAAGAAGTGTGTTTTTACTCATAAAAATGTAGAGGTGCTAACACTCGGAAAACACGGAGCTAGTGACAGGCTAGGCAGATATGTGTGCGTTTTGGAGCCCCAGGGAAAAGCACTTCAAGTCTTCTTTGCCAAATTAAAGTCAGTTCCACCTTAAAATTCCCCTCTGCAAATGCTCTGAAAGATGGTATTTAATTGATCAAAACAACCTCAGAATCTCAGGCAGGATCTTTCCTCCACTTGCTCATCACTGCTGATTACTCAAGATTATTTTTATGTAAACAGAAAATGGCTCCGGCATAATTAGACCCATCCACCTCCCCGCTCCCCGCTTTTCCTCTGCTTCCAGCCTCCTGAAGTTGCCCTGCCATCTCCGAGGCTAATCAGCTGAAGGTCTATGCCTCTGCTGAGCTCCCAGGAGCCCAAGATGGCTGGGCTGGGGCAGCAGACGCTGGAGATGCTGCTGTCTGGGGCCATGGAGGCTGCGGAGAGAGAGGCAAGACTGTGCACCTTCCGTTTTCCCCTCTTGGTTTCCCGCAACGCAGCCACCATCCACGTGCCACTTGCTAAGCTAACCGTTGCACCCATCAGGAGAGACCCTCTTTTTAAACACAGTAGTCCTGTGCCCCATCCCTGACTTTGTTAGGTAACTCCAGATAGAAGGGATTCATCCTAAACTAAATGCTCTGTTTGTAGATTACATTTGAGTAACATGTTCCTTCCATGGTAGCTCCTTGGACACACCCAGCATTGGAATTCCTGTTTTCCATCTTGGTCTCCCTGGCCCCCTGCTGATATCAAGCAGGACTCTGTGGGGCTCCTGGGCACAAAATCCTTTCTGTGTCCCCCATTTCTTTGATTACAGGAAATAGGCTTCATTCAGCCTCCAGGACCTTCCTTGAGTTCCAATCGGCAGGTTCAAACAGTTGCTAATTAGGGAAAGGACGGGATGCAAGACATGGGAGAGACAAATAGTCAAGAGAAACTATAGTGCAGCCTTGGGGCAGGGTCCTGGTTCCCCATCAAGGGATACAACAATATCTTTGAGCTATTTTACAGGTACTGAAACCCTCTCCTGGTGGAAGAAGTTAACTGCACGCTGCCCACAAGCACTGGACCCCAGACCAGCTAGAACCAGAAGGTTAATAATGCTGACTCCCAATTACCTCATCACCAACCAATCAGAAAAATGTTCATGAGCTGATCACGCCCTCTTTGAACCATTACTATAAAACTCCTCACTACCTCCTCCAAGTCGGGATATACAGTTTTGAGGGCACTAGCCTGCTGTGGCCCCCTTTGCCTGGCAAAGCAATAAAGCTATTCTTTTCTACTTCACCCAAAACTCTGTCTCTGAGATTTAATTGGGCATCAGGGCACAGAGGCCAGATTCGGCTTCACTTCTACCCTGATAGACTGCCCCACAGACCTCCGTGATATCATTGAGGGCATGGAGTACACGATGTTGTCTTCTCCATTCCAGTGCTTGGCACAGTCCTGGGAATTAACAGATGCTCTGCTAGGGGACTCCAAGTAGCTCCATGGAGAAGGTGTGGGAGTGGTGAAAAGCAAGTCCACAGAGGTGTGTGAGATTGGATTGCTGGAAGTGTGGGCTCTGTGTTAAAGGTCCTGCGGGGTCTTAAGAGGAGGAATGAAATAACTAGGTTTGTGCTTTAGGAAGATCACTCTGGTTGCTCAGGTAGAGAATGGATGAATGGAGAGAGGAAGACGAGGAAGTTGTTACAATAACACCAGAGACCGCAGCCTGGACTAGGGTGATGATCCAGGTGTAAAAACCTCCAGGCTTCTGCAGCCTCCTGTGCCGGATCCAGGTAGATGCTGTTAGGAGATGCTATTGGGACTGTCCCTATCCCCTAGGCCTACCCCTTAGATTTAGAACAGTCTGCAGACTGTTCCTGTGTGCTCTGATGTCTTCTTGACTGCTTGGGTGACTTCCTGTACACTCTGACGACTTCCTGTACACTCTGATGACTTCCTGTGTCTCTCAGCCAGAGGATAGCCTCTGGCCATGGCAGTGTGCTTGGTACCCCTCCAAAGATGCAGGAGGTGCCCAGGGAGTGACATCTCAGGAGTGTCCCTCAACCAGTGAGGAACAGGAATAGGTGTACAAAGACACCAGCTGCCTTGCCCTTCAGTGGGACAAAATTAGAACATGTTCTACACCATTGCCTAGAAGTAACTGGCTCAATAATGTACCCTGTACTGCTGACTTCCCTTTCTGGCCCATTTTCCCACTCCCTCACCATGCTTCCTGGGACCATTCCCAAATAAGCTCCTTACCCTCAAATTCTCCTCTATTTTTAGAGGAACCCAAGGTAAGACTGGCATTTTATTATAATTTTATATTATAATGAATAGATAAATATACATGCTCATTCATTTGTTCATCAGTCATGATATACCTTGGCACACTTTTTTGGTACCTCTATTTTTAACATTGATTCCCTTAGGAAGGGTAGATAACTCTCTGGGACCCTAAGTCCTACTCAAGCTTTCTCAGGTACAGCATTTAGTCATTGACACTATTGCCATGAACAGACCCCCAATGCCAGGAGGAGGCATGAAAATACCACTAGTTTTCAATTTCCAAAGTCAAGATGCAAAGGGTTCTGAGAAAATGAAATACCTCCTCCAGCAGGCCCCATCTATCAGCCCTGGTCAGGGGCGTGGGGACAGGAGCTGCTGGTGGGCAGGGATGAGGAACCCTCAAAGGTGCTATCATTTAAGTTTCCTTTGCCTGGGAGAGTGCAGATAAATTGTCTAAAGGGAGAGAACTTTAATGACTGGTAGAGAGTTGATATTACTGCCTTTTTTTTTTTTTTTTTTGCCCTAGAAAAATATGTTGGTCTTAAAAAAAAAAAAGTGACCTTCAATGACCCCAACTTCAATGGCAAAGAAATGCTCTGTATTTCAAGTTTATGGGGAGATTTTGGAGCCATGCAGAGGAACCCTATGGTTCTTGACCAAGGATGACTTTGCTTCCTGGGCACATTTGGCAATGTCTGGAGTATTTTTGTTGTCACAACTAGAGGAAGAATGCTTCCAGCGTCTGGTGGGGAGAGAGGTGGGGAGAGATCAGGGATGCTTCTCAGCATTCTACAGTGTACAGGACAGCCCTCACCATAAAGGATTATCCAAGCCCAAATGTCAGTAATGAGAGACCCTGCCTTAGAGGAATCTCTGCATCCCAGCTCCTATTTTCCCCTCTAGGCTTGGGGAGGGAAGAATCAAATCATGGGGCATTTCTGGGGGCATCAGCATGGGGCAGTAGAGGTTGGTGGCAATTCTGTGGTTGCCTTCGCTTCAGATGGCAATGGTGGTAGAGGTCGAAAAAGAGCCATCGGCATTGCTAAGGCCCTTGATTCAACAAGTTGGTTTCAACAATGAGAAGGTCTAACAGCAACTAAAGGTTAAAAAGGAAATTTGATATGATTACCAGAAATTAAAAACCAGAGTCACTTGCCATTATTAGAAGTTATCACATTATGAATCCCATGAAAGTAATCAAATATCATGCAGTACTGGGGAGCTGAACAGGCTGGGGATCAGGAAGCCTTGGGAAAGTCCCACTGCCTCTCTGGGCTGCAGTTTTCTCAGCTATAAAATGGGATCTAGCCAGAATAGTGTTTCTCGTAGAGTGGTAAGGATACCACATTTTGTGCAAAGGGAATGATCTGCAGTTGTCCACAGCGGCAGCATCAGATAACAACGAATTGCTTGGTGGGAAACTGATTTTCTTTTTCAATGTCTTTTCGATCCTTTTAAACACAGCAAGGAGAAAGTCTCAGTTTTGGTGCTAACCCGTCTTTAACACTTTTTGAACACTTCCTAATTTCCCCTTTCACAAAAGAGGGGTCCATAGCATCAGGGCCTTGATCAAGTCACAATACTCAATTCTGTAACCCAATTCTGTATAATTTCACTGTATTTAATCTACAACTACCTTCTATTCATGTCAAGTAGTACTAGTTTTCCATTTATAGTGGTATTTATTACTTTACTCTTGAAATATACTTAAGTTATGCAGTGAATCAATTAAAAATATATTAAAATAAAAATGAATAGAGGGTATGTGAAAATGGAAAAGATTGTGAAGTTAGCACATGTTGTAATACAGCTTAGGGAGTGAAGCTATCCTGCTAGCAGTAACCTTAAAATTGCTCTATTTTTTTTTTTAATTGCAAAGTTAATAATTTGCAAATAAATAGCAAACATCTGTGCTTTACCTATTATCTTAGAGTCACCCAAGACACTTGAAGTGAGCCAGATGCTATCAATGGATGCTTCCAGCTGTATGAGCCACACATCCCTCACTGGACTCATTTCACAATTTCTTTTATGAGGAGGAGTCTTCCTAGACCTACAGCGCTTGGTACACAGTAGATGCTTAATAAGTGACTGTTGGGAAAAATGCACACAACCAAGGAATCAGAAAGGAAGGTTCCACTTCCCAGTTATTAGGGACAGAAAATCCATCTCAAACTGGCTTAACAAAAAAAGTCTTACTCAGAAATGAGGGGGGCTGTGGCATGTTCTAGTCCAAAGGTTCATGTTGTAATCTGGGCTGTGACTTCACCTCTCTACGATTTCCTCAGATCTGCCATCCTTCCTGTCCTTGTCCTCAGGAGGGCTTTGCCTCATGTAGTAAAATTAGCTGCCCAAGAACCCACATACCCCAAAGCCAGGGGAAGAGAGTATCTTTTCCCCAGCATCCTAAGGAAATGTTCTGAGATTCACTCCAATTAGCCAATGACCATTTGGGGTCACATGCCAACCTGAGAATCAGTCACTAAGGCCAGAGTGATGGAATGCTCTGACTGGTTTCTCCTAGGTATCATATCCCACACCTGCAGCTAGAGATGGTATCATCTTTCCCAGAGCAATATGGGTCCCCAGATAAGAATTAAGAGCCATTGGGAAGGAGTAAGGAGAGGAAACAGATGCTGGGACAGCATGGACACATGATGGATGCCCACTCCATCCATGAATGGCAGAAAACACTGAGAGAGACTACTCTGGTTCATGAACTATTTGCTATTTGCCATGACAAGAATACAAATCAAGGGTAAGCATTTAGAAACTTACAGAGCAACTGAACATTTCTACAACATACATGTGTGTGATAAGAAGACTGATCTTGTTGAATAGAGTGTAGACCCTAAGTACTGACTTAGGAAGGACTGGGAAAAAGAATGTCTTTCACGATAGATAATTTGAGAAGCACTAATTTAGAAGCTGTGCCCCGTGGGTTGGCCACTGTTAGCAGGTTGGAAAGTCTGAGCTGAAATTCCTAAGATTCATGCAATATGACTGGGTACAGGAAATTGAGAAGTTTGTGTGTAAATCAGCCTGACACCAAGATATTATAAGCATCCTGATTTATCTGGAGCTGTTTCCAGACACCAACAGGTAGGTTTTATGGATCACAAGATGCCAAGAACCTACAAGAAGAAAACGTCAAGGAAATGAGGATGATTGAGAATGAAGTCCACATTTTCAGGCTTGCTCCTTTCGTCTATTCTGACAATGTCTTTACTACTTTTTACGGGAGTGCACAGGTCACATACCAAGGAATCTGAATGGTATCAATCATCTAACGGTAATATTGGAAGACTGAAGTAAAGTATCAATGCCTTCAAAATTAATAGTAAACGTTATTTTCAATCTTGAATTGTATACCTAGGAAAACTGTCAATCAAGGAAGAAAGACATTTTCAGATCTTCAAAGTATCCAATATTTCCTAAGTACCTTTCTCAAAAAGCTACTAGAGGTTGCAGCAAAGCAAATGAGTTATCCAAAAAAAGTGACGGGGATCTAGGATTCAACTCAGGAGAGAAGTTAAAGCCCCAGGATAATTACAAAAGATAATACCAAGTCAACAGCCATGCAGCAGGGGCTTGGAAAGAAACCAGTTCCTTTTGAAGGATGAGAATGGAGAGTCCAGGGAAAGAGAAGGAAGAGGAGGAAGAAGAGTAGAAGAAAGTAAAGCGAGGAAGGAAGGAAAGAAAGCAGAAGAGAGAGGAGGAGGAAAGGGAGAAAGGAAGGGAGGGAGGAAGTGGAAGATTACATGTTGCATTTGAGCATGTGGAAAAATGGTACTAAGATTTTTGTATCATAGTTGTAGGTTTTAGGAAGAACTAGCGGTAGGAACTTAGCAAATAAAAACAAGAGGCAATTATTATCTCCAGGAAAAATAAAAGGTTAGAAAATAAAGAATATGTAATCATAGTGCAATACTTAGCTAAGGACTGAATTTACACTGTTCTAATAATGTTAACACTGAACAGTGGTTTAAACAAAAATTGAGATATTGTATAGAAGATTTTTTTTTTTTTGCGGTACGCGGGCCTCACTGTTGTGGCCTCTCCCGTTGCAGAGCACAGGCTCCAGACACGCAGGCTCAGCGGCCATGGCTCACGGGCCCAGCCGCTCCGTGGCACGTGGGATCCTCCCAGACCGGGGCATGAACCCGTGTCCCCTGCATCGGCAGGCGGACTCTCAACCACTGCGCCACCAGGGAAGCCCCACATAGAAGATATTTTATGAAACATGTGGGGGGCAGAGAGGTAGAAAGAGAAAGAAACTGGGGGGGTGTCATTAAGAGGATTAATTATCTTCCATAATAGATAATGCTTACAATTGACCACCCAATAAAAAACAGTATTAGTACATTACTTAAAATATGGAGGTAAGTACCAGAAAAGACATCCCAAAATAGTGAATGTATTTGCCTTGGTGGAGCAGGACTGGGGAGTGATATTTTACAATGAAGCAGAGGGGACTGCTGAAATTTTGTTATAACTTTTATAATAAAATTTGGCTTTTAACTATACACATGTCTCATTTTTGTCAAAATTAAAAAGTAATTTAATTTTAAAGTACCCCCTCCAGCTGTTGTTTGGACCAGAGACTTTGGGGGGAGGCAGGGAATAGAAGGAGGGGAGCCAGTATCATCATTGAGTATTTTACCTTGCCAATAAAAAGGTATAATCTCTTGGGTTTTGTTATTTTACTTTGTAGCTTTATTGCTCAACCAGGAGATGGAAACTACAGAATTTATTAATCTGCTTTATTAACAGGCTTGGTCAAATCTGGGATCCTGCCATTACTGAGTTTTCTTCTCTGTTACACTTCTCTCCCATTCAGCAAAGATGCCTGCAACGGGAAGAGGAAGAATTGAAATTCTAGTCATGTCTCTCCTCAGTTCGGTCTGATTTTCAGAAATTGCAGCAGATCAGTGGCACTGAAAATTGCCCTGTTTTTTTCTGGGGGTGTTGGTGTGGCTTGATGAGAAAGCAAAAACAAATGGAGTTTATAAATGTAACTAATCAGGAAGTTAAAGAGAGGTTAAACCTAATGGATTAATCAAGTTCCTCTGGGAAGTGGGAAGAAAAGGTGGGAGGGAGGGAAGAGGGAGTGAGGGGGCGGGCTTTCGTCCAGACTGATTTAATAAGCCTTCCACTGGAGTCAGCTCTTTGAGTGTCTGGGGCTTCCCCCCACCCCCTCCTCTGTCTGTGCTTTCTTGTTAGATGGTTGAAAGCCACACAATAGTAGCAGTCTGGTGTGCTCAGTGGAGAGAACAGGGTACCAGCTGCTCATAAGATTTCAGCTCTAATGTCTGATCCTGCCACTTACTAGTTGTATGACCTTAGAGATATTTCTTCCCCCTTTGAGCCAATGTTATGCTCATCTGTAAAATGGGGTAAGTATTCCAGTCTCCCCAAATTATAAGGCTTGTAAAGGTCAACAGTAGAAATACAGTAGAGTGCCAGAGATAGAGATGGAGAGGAGAGAGTGACCAGCACCCACAAGGACCTTGAAGAGGGAGGTGCATGTCCTGGGTTGGGAGAGCAAAGGGGCGAGTGGTATTAGAGGAAGCTGGGGGTCAGGGCTAGAATATGACAACCAGTGTAGATGACATTAAGGATTTTCATCTTTATCTTGAGAGCTATGAAAAGAACGATTTCAAAGATGGCAAGGGAGCTGGAGATGATTAGATTTGTGTTTTGAGATGATCCGTTCCACATGTCCTTCATTATCATAGTGGCTCTCAAGTCTTCAGCTCTGGCCCAAGCCTTTTCCCTGAGTTTCATACTTGTAAACTCAACTACCTGTTAGACAACTCTCATGGCTGTTCCCCCAGGCACTCAAACTCAGCATGTCCCAAACTGAATCCATTACCTTCCTCCCTAAATCTGACTCTCCTCCACCACCCCTCTACCTTCCTTTGTCTCTTTATAAGTGGAACCTGTGGCAGAAACTGCTAGTTGCCTCCGAACAATCATTCTCCCTTCTTAGTAACAGAATCTTGAGCAATCTGCCTAGGAAAACACTACATTGCATTTCCCAGCCTCCCCACAGCTAGTTGTGGCTACATGACAAGAGTTCCAGCTGATAAGATACAAGTGGAAGCTTTGCTACCAGTAAATCTCTTTAAAGGGGCTCCATTTTGCACTTCCACTTGTTCTCCTTCTTATACTCTGAAATGCAGGTGTGATGGCTGGAACTCCTGCAGCCATTTTGGACCCTGAGGATAGAACAAATGTGACAGGACGGTAGAACAGATGGAAAGAACCAGGTTCTCTAAATATGGAAGAGCTTCCAAACAGCCCTGGACTGCCTATCTCCAGATGCCTTTCACCTGACAAAGATTCTTCTTTCTTGTATAAGCCACCGTAGTTTTGGGTTTCCTGTTACTCACAGCTGTATCTCATTCTAAGTGACAGCCAGAATCCTGGGATTCCTTTCCTACATCTAATTTATACCAAGCCCTGTCTCCCAGCTATCCTGGCTCCAATCCATCTCATTTTATTATTCTTGTTCGAACCACATCATCTCTTACCAGTATGACAGCAGTAGCTTCCTCGCTGACTCCCTGCTTTTAACCTCTCCCCACTGACATGCATGCCCAAAAAATTTCCACATTTTGATTAAGTAATCTTTCTAAAACTCAAAATGGCTGTGTTACTTCTGAAAAATCATGGAATCACGGACACTCAATATACAGAGTTTAAGAGGCCCTTAGAGGTCATTTAATCTGGATTTTTAAGGTTTGTTTGGCTTGCTGAAAAAGGAAAAGCAAATGGAGTTTTCCATGTGCCTTTTGCTATAATATATAAACTATTCCATATATAAAATGTAGAAGCGAACTTCTCTGGAGAAGACCCACAGATGTCAGCAGTTTCTCACAGGTGTTCACCACCTGTGAGAAAAAATCTCTAGCAAGTCTAACCTCCTCCTTTTATGTTCAGGAAAACTGAGGCCCAGAGAGGTTAAGTGACATGTCCATGGTCACAGAGAAGTTCAGTGGCAGACCTGGAACATAACCTCCTGTTTTCTCCAAACAAGTGTTACCAACCGGAAGCCAGTGAAGATGCTGAGGCCTCCTACCCCTCTCCTTGAGGACTGAGTGCCCATTTTCACTCAGACTACGCAGACTGGATTCACACTGATGAGGCTGTAATTTGTACCCGTGAATAACAGGAACCTTAACAGAGTTAATAATTATATACATTTCTGTTTACAGGAGAATAATACTGTTAGCCCCAATAAACACCATTATCAATGCAGGATCTAATAATTTCAACATAATGAAACTAATATATTTCAGAGGAATAGAAGGAAATATTCTACATTTGACACAAACTGGATTATTCTAAGCTAGGAAGTCCTTGAGGCAGCGATAATAATGGTTCTGATTTTCACCACATCTACTTGGTACAGTGCTTTACACTTTATGTGTCATTTTCACATGCCTTATGACCTTGTTTCATTCTTCTAGAAACGTGGAGAGGGAGGAGGGCAGAGAACACAGAGTGTACTAGTTGGGAATATCTTGGTTGCAAGCAACAGAACGAACATCCAACCTACACTAGCTTTAGGAAAAAAGAAAATGGGGGGGGATGGTAAGATTGTTGGCTCACATAACTGAAGTGCCCTGGAATGTTCTGATTCAGGAATGGTTTGATCCAGGGGTCCGTGCTGTCATTAAGTTTCTGGCTTTGTTTCTGGATGATTCCCTCTGCTGCTTTGTTGGCTTCATCCTCAGGTTGACCCATAGTGGCCTCCTATTCCCATATCCTCACATTACAAAGCCCAAAAGGGAAACCGATGAGTTCTTGTGGCAGGTCTCATGGAGGGCAAAGCACTTGTCTGTCTCAGAAATGTCAGAAAACCTCTCCTCATATCTTATTGGTGTGACTCAGATCAGGTGCCCATCCCTCAACCAATCACAATGGAGGCTGGAGACAAGCACTTACTGGTTTGAGCCAATCAGGGCCCATTCTACAGCAGAGGGTGGGATCAATTCCACCAAAAACAACAGAGCTAAAGATGGTGGCGGCGGGGGGAAGGTACCTACAGGAAAATGTGAGTGAGTGCTCTTGGTGGGAAAGAGGGAGGTGGTGTGGAAAAACTACAGTGTCCGTTACATCGTGGCCTGGAGAGGTTAAGAGCCATGCCCAAATGACACACAGATTCTGACACGTGGGACGAGACATAAATTCAGGGTTTTTGTTTCAAGCCTTATACCATCAACATCATTGTCTAGAAACCTGAAGAATTTTCCTACTACCATTCGTACGTATCTACCAGCTCTGTTCTTAGCAAAACACCAGAAAACTCGTGACCATTATGCTGAGCCAGTGACTTCCTGTCCGTGCCCAATCAAAACAAAGAGCCCAAACATCAGATGATAAAGGAAATGAGACTGAACTTGGCATTGTCCTGATAAATACGAATTCCCTTCAATTTCACAGGAAGTAGCCAGACAGAAGCAAGTTCCCGTTGTTCCCGTTATTTTTATTCCTGGCCTCACACCCTTGTATGACAAGTTGATTTCGGTTTAAGGTCAGCAACTCAATTCTTTATGTCCCACATCAAATCACCGTGACTATCGCCTCCCCAGTCACACTGCTTTTTCTAGGATTTCCATTCATTTATATATGAATCACCTACTACTACAGAGCCTGGAACCAGCCAACAATACATGTAGCTCTCTATGAGGTAGGTAGAGTAGTATTTCTATTTTACAAAGGAAGGCACTGCGACTCCAAGCGCTAAAGCCACTGTATTAGAATAAACCATTTTTTCCCTCCTGGGTGTATTTAACTACTCACACAGGACCCTTCACTTCTGACACTTCTGGTCACCAAATGTGTGTGGGTTTTTCCCCACACCAAGCAATTCTCCATGACACCCACTGGGTGTCCCACAATTGAACTCAGTTCTAACCCTACCTACCTGGAGTCGATCCCATGGGTTAAGGGTTCGGTCCCACCCACTGTTCCCATCCCAAGTAGTAGGTTCCCAGATTACCCACAACCTCTATCAGACGTGGCTACTAATCGGAGGTTCCCATGACCCTAATTTGCTAGAGCAGCTCGCAGAACTCAGGAAAACACATTTACCAGCTTATTAAAGGATATGATAAAGGACAGAGATGAACAGACACATAGGTTGACGAGGTCTGGAGGGCCCTGAGCAAGGGAGCTTCTGTCCCCGTGGAGCTGGGTGCATCGCTCCATTATGTGGATGTGTTCACCAACCGGGAAGCTCCCCCAGATTCCATAGTATTGGCTTCACCACGTAGGCATGATCAATCATTAACCCCATTGCCAGCCCCTCTCCTCCGGAGAAGGGACTGGGGGCCGAAAATTCCAAGCTTCTAATTACGGCTTGGGCTTTTGGGTGAGCAGTGCCCACCCAGAGTTGCCTCATTAGAACAGAAGATGTTCCCAGTGTTTTCATCACTTAGGACATTATGAGGGTTTCAGGAGCTCTGTGCCAGGAACCAGGGGGCAGAGACCAATACATCTGTTTTCCATCATCTCACAGTCACTCAACTAATAAGTGCTGAAGGCCCTTCCATGTGCCACTCTCACATGCTACACTCTTTACCAGGCCCCCGATACAAGGACACATCCTGGTCTCCTTTGGAAGCACGTGGAAGCTGTTAGGTTGGAAAAGTCTGTCCTGCCTGGATTTGACGTCAGAGCCCCCTTCCCTGTCGCCTGTCACTCACAGCCAGGAATAAAAGCCTTGACTGAGAGGCTTTAACAGGGCCACCTGCTCAGGACACAGAAAGTACCAACAGGAAACATCTGCTCTAGAAACACCGGTGCTTCTGTTGATTGAAATGGACAAATGGAAAAGCTGTTCCCGAGTCTGGGGACATTGTGAGCTGAGGGGTTATGGTATTACCAGCTACTTCCGGCAGAGCTAGAGATGGGAGGACGTGGGCAGCCAGAAGCCTGTCCCAAGCCAACTGGGACCCTCTTGGTCCTAACAATAATCAATCGCTGATAAATACTGTGCCGTGAAGAAGCTTGGAGGAGCCTCTGGGGTCTTTTGCCAGATGGGTAATTGAATTCCCTCTGGGAGGAAACAAGCGCTGCTTGGCTAACCCCATTTTGGGTGGCGGTCTCTAGGTCAACTTAAGGTAGAAAAGCCAAACCTCCAGGACATTTTTACTTTGTGTGTGTGTGTGTGTGTGCTCATGAGTGCTTGTGGCTGTGTGTGGTTGTATGTGTAACACTGAATCATATCACAGAAAGACTGTTCATTTCACATAGAACTTATCACAAGTTTCCTTGAAACCCTAATTCCCCTCACCCCAGGTACTTCAAATAGAATTTGAGTTACAAAATCAATTTGGGTTGATTTATCTACAGACTTCCTTCCTCTTCCCTTCCCTTTCTTCCATCCTCTCATTTAACAAACTTTAGTTGAGCCCCTGTTATGGGCCAGATACTGTGCTGGGTGTTAGTTGTCAGAGGTGAGTAAGGCGCAGTCTGCGGGGTGGGGATGGAGGTTTATAGCAGTGATTTTTAAATAGGAATGGTTCCCACCTTCCCAAAGGGGACACTGGGAAATGCCTGGAGGCATTTTGGTTGTCAGGACTGGGGAGGGAGGGGGCTCTACCAGCACCTAGTGGGTGGAGGCCAGGGATGCTGTTCCACATCCTAGAATGCACAAGGCAGCCCATAACAATTATCCGACCGAAACATCAATGGTGCAGAGGTTGAGAAATCAGATCTTTCATATGGAAGATAGAACAGGACTCACTGCGCTCAGTCCCGGCTCTGCCTGTCGCTGTCAGAAGACCTCAAGTGAGTCTCTTGACCGAGTCCCTTGATCTCTTTGAGTCTCAGGGTTCCACCTGTCAGAGGGAATGAAAACAGTCCCCTCTTAGTAATGACTGAAGGGAGTCTGGGCATAAATCATACTGTTTAGTACTTGGCACAGAGCAGGTACCCGAGAAACAACAGCCACTTGGCTTCCAGGGTCTAAAAGGTACCAGTGGGTCCTGGTGAATTTGCAAATATATCAAGGGGAAGCCCAAAGGGATTGTCATGCTCTTTTCCCTTCCTGGTAGCATTGTAACCTGCAGCTAGACACTGATGTATACATGTAATGGTTCAATGCCCCCATCCCCTGATCGACCGTCAGCTCCATCAAGGCAGGGACTGTGTTTTCTGTTGTTCCTTTCTATATTCCCAGCACCCAGCAGTGTCTGGCCAGGTGGTATCTATTCAATAATTGGAGCCAGATGGCCTGAGTTGAAATCCTGGCTTCTCCACTCACCAGCGGTGTGAACTTGGGCAAGTTACTTAACCTTTCTGTGCCTTGTTTTCCTCCTCCGTAAAGTGCGGAAGTATCTACCAGACAGAGTTGTGGTAAGGGTTAAATAAGCTACCATATCTGTCTAGGGCCTGGCACCTGGTTAGTGCTTATACGAATTTATTATTATTATTACCATCATTACTTTCTTGTTTTTACTTTAGTGAATGCCACTCTGGCACCGGATGCCAGCTCACGGGTAGATCTTCCTCTGCCTTTGAGGAGCGTTTGTTTCTGAAAATCACTTGGAGAAAGAGCTGATTTGCAGAGAAGCTGGCAGCTCAGCTAAGCAGAAAAGGAGAAGCCGAAGTGATTTCTGGTGGGCGGTTCACGGGGCCTGCTGGGTCACCCAACAGCTTCTCTCTCTCACCTGGAAGAAATGAGAATTGAATGGAAGCTAGTCCCATCTGAAAAGGTCTGTCGGCAGCCAGAACTGGTACATGTTGTCAAGGATGCTTTTGGTTTTTGGTCCAGGGAGGAAGCGGTTCATGATGATTTGCTTTTCCAGGAAGTGAGACTGACTCCGTGGAGAGACAGAATGAGGTCCCAGACGCCTGCCGGATTTGACTGCTCCCCTGACGAGCAGGAAGACAGGACAGTCAAGGGGCAGATAGGAAATGACAAACAAGGAGAGGAGAGCCAGTGGGAACCAACCCAGCGGCTAAGGGGAGGCTGGGAATATGGGGCAAAAAATGCGAGCGGATCAGGGAGGGGGGAAGAGAGGTTTAGAGCTGAGAAGACTGAAAGCAACAACAACGGCAACAATAATAACAGCTGCTGTGAATTGAGCGCCTGCTGTATGCGGTGGGCACTGTACACACCTGAGCTCAGGTAATGCTCAGGATGCCATTAGCTCATGTGTGTCAGGCCTTATCCACCTGTGGGTGATGAAAAGGTCGCGCTTTCTGTATTCAGGCATACATTCACTCATTCACTCAACAAACGGTCACCGAGCACCTAGCGTATGGCAGGCACTGTTCCAGGCACCGGGGATACAGCAGAAAAGCAGACAGACCGTCAGACCACACTCCCTGCCCTCGTGGAGCTGTCGTTCTCCTGGGCTGAGGGTCGGCCAACAATGACAAGCAATTACATCTGGAAGTCAGGTGGTGAGGAATGCTGCGAGGGAAATAAAGCCTGGGGTGGAGGTGGCGTGGGTAGGGGTAGGGTGAGGTTGAGTTTTAAGAAGAGTGGTCAGGAAGAGCCTTTCTGAAAAGGGGACATTTAAGCGATGACCTGAAAAAGGTCATTGGTTAAAAGTTCCTGTGTTGATTCCAGCAGAGGTGGGTGGGTGAGTGGAGGGGCTTCCCACACCACACTGAGCGGTTCTCAGACGTCAGCAGGGTGTCTGCTGACTCAAGGCCTGGGAAATAGCATCAGATTCCACAGGGCTGGAATTGCAGGGTTCAGGCCTACAAGACCCCCAGCCCCACTTCAGATGCCAGCCAAAAGCCTGGGCTGCTTGCTACCTGCGCCTGCGACCAGCGGACTGTTAATCAAAGGTTCCCACACCTTCCTCCTCCGGTTCGATGTATTTGCTAGAGCGGCTCACAGAACTCAGAAGCATGTTCCTTACTAGATCACTGGTTTATTATGAAAGGACGTAACTCAGGAACCGCCAGGTGGAAGAGACACTCAGGGCGCGGAGCATCCACGCCCTCTCCGGCTGCACCACCCTCCCGGCATCGCCGTGTGTTCTCCAACCTGGAAGCTCTCTGAACCCCGTCCTTTTGGGTTTTTCTGGAGGCTTCATTACATAGGAATGATTGCAGGACTCACTGGCTGTTGGCAATTGATTCAACCTCCAGCAACTCTCCCGGAGGCTGAGAGGCAGGACTGAAAGTTTCAACCCTCTAACTACAGGATTGGTTTTTCCCAGCAACCAGCTCCCATCCGTAGGTGGGGTTCAAGTCACCTCCTTAACGTAACAAAAGACACCTTTGTTGATGTCATCACTTAAATTCTGAGGGTTTTTAGCTGTGTTGGAAATAGAAAGACCAAATATGTATTTTTTTATTATAAACCACAGTATCACAGGTGAAAAGTGAGCCATGTGCATATTTTGGATAGAGTATAACAGAAAGAGAGCAGCAAGTGCAAAGGCCCTGAGGTGGGAGTGTGTCTGGCATTTTGGGGGAGTAGAAAGGAAGCCAGCATCCAGGAGCAGAGGGAGTTAGGCAGACAGTGATGGGAGGTGGGGGCAGAACAGGCACAGATGTTGGATCACGTGAGCCTCGTGGCACTGTAAGGATTTTGGCGCTTTTTTTTGTGTGTGTGTGGTACGCGGGCCTGTCACCGCTGTGGCCTCTCCCGTTGCGGAGCACAAGCTCCGGACGCACAGGCTCAGCGGCCATGGCTCACGGGTCCAGCCGCTCCACGGCATGTGGGATCTTCCCGGACCGGGGCACGAACCCGCGTCCCCTGCATCGGCAGGCGGACTCTCCACCACTGCGCCACCAGGGAAGCCCAGGATTTTGGCTTTTAATCCGAGTGAAATGGTGATCCATTACAGAATATCAAGCAGGGAAGTAATTTCATCTGACTTGGGTTTCAACAACAACTCTGGCTGCTGTGTTGAGAACAGTCTGTGGGAAGCAGGGGACCAGTTAGGAGGCTACTCCAAGGATCTGGGTGACAGATGATGGTGGCTCAGACCAGACAGTAGCAGTGGGGCTGGTGAGAAGGGCTGGGATTCTATAACCAACTTGAGTTGTCCCGAGTCCAAGCCTACTTATGTAGGATACTTCAAACACCCTGTCTCGCCCCACCCACGTGTCCTCTCACCTGTGCCCAGAAGCCCCCAAGACAGATGCACTCACCACCTGGCATCAGGCTGTTCTCTTGTTCTGGTTTCACATGTCCTCAGTCACTGCACCCCTTGGAGTGGTGACGCCATCACCACTGTGCTCATGAGGACACAATGTCCATGCCAGGGAATCACCTCCCTGTGTCCCCAGATCTTCTGGTCTTGGGGATGCAGGATGGTACCATGGGCCATGCAGTGATGAGGAGACAGGCCAAGGCCTCACACGGGTTTGCTCGTGTGCCTCCAGGCATGAAGACTTCATCGATGCTTCCATCAGCTTCTGGCCCTCACTTCCTCTTGCCAGAGGACTTGGGTTCAGTCAGGGACCAGATCCCTGGCCGTCTTCCCCCTCTGTATCCCCAGTGAACCTCACCCTGCTTCCTTGGGTGCAAACAAAACAGATTCCAGGGCTTCCCTGGTGGCGCAGTGGTTGAGAGTCCGCCTGCCGATGCAGGGGGCGCGGGTTCGTGCCCCGATCCGGGAAGGTCCCACATGCCGTGGAGCGGCGGGGCCCGTGAGCCCTGGCCGCGGAGCCTGCGCGTCCGGAGCCTGTGCTCCGCAACGGGAGAGGCTACGACAGTGAGAGGCCCGCGTACCGCAAAAAAAAAAAAAAAAAAAAAAAAAACAGATTCCAGAGGACAGCCATGAGAGAGAGAGAGAGAGAGAGAGAGAGAGAGAGAGAAAGAAAGAGAGAGAGAATGTGTGCGTGTTGAAGAAAGCGGTGTGTGCCAGCGCAGTGTAGATCTTATTGTCCCCATTTTCCAGATGAATCATTGGAGGCTCAGGGAGGTTAAGCGATTTGCCCAAGGCCATCGCTTGCATTCAAGTCTCCTAGTACTTCCTCTTCTTTTGCAATATCAAGACCCCTGCCCCATACTGCCCATTTTGCCCCATACTGCCCATTTTGCCCCATACTGCCCCAAAATGGCACAGTATGATTGGATAATGGAACAGAGTATTCAAAATTGAATGTCTGGGGCTTCCGTGGTGGCGCAGTGGTTGAGAGTCCGCCTGCCGATGCAGGGGACGTGGGTTCGTGCCCCAGTCCGGGAAGATCCCGCATGCCGTGGAGCTGCTGGGCCCGTGAGCCATGGCCGCTGAGCCTGCGCGTCCGGAGCCTGTGCTCCACAACGGGAGAGGCCGCAACAGTGAGAAGCCCGCGTACCGCAAAAAAAAAAAAAAAATTGAATGTCTGTATTTAGAATCTTGGACATACTGTGGCTGCATATGTAGTAGCCCTTCATTCAGTCACTCAACAGACCTTGATTGAGCACCTAATAAAAATCAGGCCAAGAAGCGCGCTGTCTCTTGTGGGAGGTGGACAAGTCAGAGATCAGTTCATTTCATTCTGGGTATTTGGAGAGAATTCTGGGCTCCCTACTCCTTAAGAGGAAGGGACGGGACCACGGATGGGGTTGACTCCGCACCTCGCTGGTGTCAGGGGTGGAAGCAACACCAGAAAAGCAGTGCTGCCGTGTCAGGCAAACCAGGGTTCGAATCCCACTCTCACCAGTGACCAGCTGGGTGACCCACACTCCCTCAGGTCTCTTTAGCACCGACACACCAGTGTTTGACACGGGGTAAACACTCCATAAATGACCCTTACTGTTGCTGGGTTGGCAAAGGAATTTGAGGACAGAAACAAACTGGAGAATTCTGCCCCAAGGCCCCTTTGTTGGCAGCATCAGTTTCAGGGGAGGCAGGGAGCTCGTAAGTATCTGGATAAGGACACTCTGCCCCCAAAAGAGTAGACAGAACTCCTCAAATCACCTGCACCCTTAAGCCCTGCCAGAGAAAGTCTCCCCAAATGCAGGAACCTAAAACCTTCCATGATGGCTATAGACTTGGCAACTTCACTTTTCCAAACAAGGTCAAAACCTGCTCTTCAATTTCAATGCCTATGGGTGAAGTCCAACACGTTGAATACTTTTCTAGGTGATGAAAGGGATCGTTTTTCTCAAGACAAAAAAAAAAAAAAGAAAGAAAATTGAGATTCATGATGGGGTAGGGAAGAGGTGGGCAAGTTTTGATGATACAATAGAATATTTGAAATCTTGGCAAACTAGGGGAAAGGTCACCAACCATCTGTCCAGACTGGAGCTACCTGGCCATCGGGGGATCCCGATCTATTATCTCTACAGACTGTAAGTTCCCCGAGGGGAGAACCACGCCCTTGAAAACTTCTTTTCCCCATAGGACCTTGAAAAGAGTTAGAAACTTTATGCAGAGACAGGCAGGTTCCTGTTAATACCAACAGCTAATGTCTATTGAGTACTTGCCATATTCCAGGAACCATGCCAAGGGCTTAATCTCAGTAAATGTTCAAAACAAAAAATTTAAAAACCCCAGATGGTGCACGCTATTATTACCATTTACTATAATTACCATTTTATAGAAGATAACATGGAGGCTCAAAGAGGTTGGATAAGTAAAGCCCAATGTCACAGAGGGGTTCATCCACTTCACTGTCAGTGGGCGAACAGTTCAGTGAAAGAATGAAGATCTCCCCTCCTCAGCATGCAGAGGGTTGACTCAGAACCTCAGGCTGTCAGCACTTCTCTGATCTGGGCACTAATTATGTACAGAAATCATTTTGCCTCTGCCACCTAATGAAAACGACTGTACAGAAATGGAATTTATCATGATATGTATTAGGAGTGCTTTTTTCTTCTTTAAAAGGCTACCTCAATTTCCCCCACTTTTCATTACCCCCTCCCCTTGCCAGATAATCAAATATAAAAGTTATATTAACCTATCAACCGCTTCAATTAAAATGCTCATCCAAAATTTGAAAACAATTAAAAAACCCATTAGCTCAGATTTAACGTTCTCTGATTCCATGTCTATTTTCTGCCACAGCGCAAATGGCAGGTAACATTATCACAGTAGGTGCCTTCTAGAAAGCAACGTCTCATTCTTTGCCAGTCGCTCCTCAGGCTGCTCGCCCGGCACAGGCCTCATTAAAAACCCACACGCCCTGGTGTACTTGTCATGTCCAAATGCATTGAAATAATTGATTGTTTTAATGAGTTCTCCATCTGTCTCATTTTCTTCTGTCTTTCTCTACTCAGGAGTGGGTTCCAGAGAGAGGAAAGGACAGATCCACTCTTGGGAGGTTACAGACTGAAAGATGGGAGGGTCCCTGGCTTGGATCTGTTGCCCAGGGGTTCTGCGTTCCCGTGATGAAATTAGAAATGGTTTTCCCTGGGACTTCCCTGGTAGTCCAGTGAAGAATCCGCCTTCCAACGCAGGGGACGCACGTTCAACCCCTGGTCGGGGAACTAAGATCCCACATGCCAGGGGGCAACTAAGCCCGTGCGCCACAACTACTGAGCCTGCGTGCCACAACTAGAGAGCCCATGTGCTGCAACTACTGAGCCTGTGCACTCTGGAGCCCGCACCACAACAAAAGAGCCCATGTGCCGCAACTAAGACCCGATGCAGCCAAAAATAAATAAACAAATATTTGAAAAACCTAATTGTCCAATGACAAAGAATTATATCAACTAATGGCATATCCTAAGACTGCAATAATATTCTGAAGTCATTTAAAAGTATATTAGAGAAGAATATATATTGAATGAGGAAAAATGATACCATGTTGTTAAAGAAACCAAATAGAATACCAAATGGTATGATCTAAGTTTTATGGGAAAAAAAGTACATGGCTATGACTTCATGGAAAAAAAAAAAGACTGGAAGGTTATATGGTCCTCTAAGAAAATGAGAATCAGGGTTCTTTTTATACTTGCTGAGCTTTTTCTGTTCCAAATTTTTTCTCCAGTGATAGTGCATCAATTTTTCTGTTCAGAAAACAAAAGTTGTTTCCAAAAGGAATACCTGTGAATTATAGCAGGAAATGGAGCGGGAATATCTGGGAATTAAAGCAGGTTTAAGACTTTTCCTCTCAGCCCTGGGTTCCTCTTACTACCCTGTAGTAGTAAGATTTGATGCATTACTATAAATGATATATATATAGTAATATATAATTAACAAGAATTTCTACCACCTCTCACCATTCCCTGGCCTTTTATCCAGACCTATATAAGGTGCTCTGGCTCAATTTTTCCCAGATCTGACAAGCCACATAAGAAAAAGCACTGTAATTGTTTAGTTAACAAATGATGGAACTCCGACAGAAACCGGGAATTAGTTCAATAATCGGACAATCTTTAGCTGCAGGCGAGGATGGAGTAGTGGGAATGGGAATATCCTCCTGCCTGAAACAACCAAGAAATTGGTGCAATATATGCTACAATGATTTTCAAGCTACTGGCACTCAGGAAACAAAGGACAGTGGTCCCTGAAAGGCAAGAAACAAAAAGTCAGCCCTAGGTTTGCATTCCTCCATGAGAGAATTTCCAGGGTGCAGCATAGGGAGGGGGCCTGGCGGACTCCCTGCAATGAGAAGACATTGCTGAGAGTCCGGGGAACCCATGGTGGCTAGAGTTCCCAAGTTAGAATCGTGCAGAAGAGTGCTATTCAGAGAGAACTTCAGAAACCGTGGAGTTCCGATCAGCCCATGCATGTGAGCAAACTACCCAAGGCTGGGGAATCTTCTGCAAGGATTAGGGATGACGGTGCTGGGTGTCTGGACCAACATATTCGTACAAAGGTGGAGAAACCGTTCTAGACGAAAACAGAAGAGAACACTTTTGTGACCCTGCTTTAAGCAAAACTTTCTTAGATATGACACCAGAAGTACAATCTATATAAAGACAAATGGACAAATCAGACTTCATCAAAATTAAGATCTTCTGTTCTTAGTTAAAGCAGCCCCAACAGACTAAATACCACAGGCTCGGTGGCTTATAAACCACAGAAGTTTCTTACAGTTCTAGAGGCTGAGCCATACAAGATCAAGATGCCAACAGATCTGCTGTCTGTTGAGGACAAGCTTTCTGGTTCATAGACCATAACTTCTCGCTGTGTTCTCACAGAATGGAAGGGATAGGAAGCTCTATGGGGTCTCTTTTTTAAGGGCACTGATCCCACTTATGAGGGCTCTGCCCTCATGACCCAATTACTGCTAAAGGCCCCACCTCCAAATACCATCACTCTGGGAGTCAGAGTTTCAACATATGAACTTTGGGGTGGGGGATGAAAACACCCAGTCCGTTACATGTTCTTCGAAGGCACTTTTTTTCTCTCTCATTTTATTACAATGAAGTTTAACAGAACAGAAAAGTCATGACCTTGGTGGGTCCAAAGGCACTTTTAAGAGAATGAAAAGAGATGCCACACATATCTGGAGAAAACTGTAATTCGAAAAGATACATGCACCCCGATGTTCATTGCAGCATTCTTCTCAATAACTAAGACATGGAAACAACATATATATAATAGAATACTACTTAGCCATAAAAAAGAATGAAATAATGCCATTTGCAGCAACATGGATGGACCTAGAGATTATACTAAGTGAAGTAAGTCAGACAGAGAAGACAAATATCATATGATATCACATGTGGAATCTAAAATATGAGACAAATGAGTCTCTCATTTGTGTTATCTACAAAACAGAAAGATTCACAGACATAGAGAACAGACTTGTGGTTGCCAAGGGGGCGGGTGGGTGTGAGAGGGATGGATTGGGAGTTTGCAATTAGCCGATGCAAACTATTATATAGAGATTGGATAAAGCAACAAGGTCCTACAGTAAAGCACAGGGAATTATAGTCAATATCCTGTGATAAACCATAATGGAAAAAAATATGAAAAAGAATGTATTTATATGTGTAACTGAATCACTTTGCTGTACAGAAGAAATTAACACAACATTGTAAATCAACTCTACTTCAATAAAATACATTAAAAAAATAGAAGTGCCACTATTATGACATTATTTCCCCCTATGACAATGTTTTCCCCAGAGACATTATTTCCAAGTCATGTATTTAATAAAGGATTTGTATTCAGAATATATAAAAACTCTCAAAACTCTACAGTAAGGGAAAAAATCCAATTTAAAAATGGGCGAACTGTTTGAATAGACAATTCACCAAAGAAGCTATAGAGATGGCAAATCAGCACATCAAAAAAAGCTCAGCTTAGTTAGTCATTACTCATTAGAAAAATGCAAACTAAAAAAAAATAGGAAAACAAGACCAAAAGACAACCCTCAGAATGGGAGAAAATATTTGCAAATGAAGCAACTGACAAAGGATTAATCTCCAAAATTTATAAGCAGCTCATGCAGCTCAATAACAGAAAAACAAACAACCCAATCCAAAAATGGGCAGAAGACCTAAACAGACATTTCTCCAAAGAAGATATACAGATAGCCAACAAACACATGATAAGGATGCTCAACATCATTAATCATTAGAGAAAATGCAAATCAAAACTACTATGAGGTATCATCTCACACCGGTCAGAATGGCCATCATCAAAAAATCTAGAAACAATCAATGCTGGAGAGAGTGTGGAGAAAAGGGAACACTCTTGCACTGCTGGTGGGAATGTGAATTGGTACAGCCACTATGGAGAACAGTATGGAGGTTCCTTAAAAAACTACAAATAGAACTACCATATGACCCAGCAATCCCACTACTGGGCATATACCCTGAGAAAACCATAATTCAAAAAGAAACATGTACCAAAATGTTCATTGCAGCTCTATTTACAATAGCCAGGAGATGGAAACAACACAAGTGTCCATCATCGGATGAATGGATAAAGAAGATGTGGCACATATATACAATGGAATATTACTCAGCCATAAAAAGAAACGAAACTGAGCTATTTGTAATGAGGTGGATAGACCTAGAGTCTGTCATACAGAGTGAAGTAAGTCAGAAAGAGAAAGACAAATACCATATGCTAACACATATATATGGAATATAAGAAAAAAAAATGTCATGAAGAACCTAGGGGTAAGATGGGAATAAAGACACAGACCTACTAGAGAATGGACTTGAGGATATGGGGAGGGGGAAGGGTAAGCTGTGAGAAAGTGAGAGAGTGGCATGGACATATATACACTACCAAATGTAAAATAGATAGCTAGTGGGAAGCAGCTGCATAGCACAGGGAGATCAGCTCGGGGCTTTGTGACCACCTGGATGGGTGGGATGGGGAGGGTGGGAGGGAGGGAGACGCAAGAGGGAGGAGATATGGGAACACATGTATATGTATAACTGATTCACTTTGTTATAAAGCAGAAGCTAACACACCATTGTAAAGCAATTATACTCCAATAAAGATGTAAAAAAAAAAAACCAATAGGATACCACTGAACACCTATTAGAATGGCTAAAATTCAAAAGGCAGACCTTGACACGTGTTGGCAAAGACTGAAGAAATCGCAACTCCTAAATGCTGCTGTTGGGAATGTAATATTGACAAACTGACTTCCAAAATAGTTGTACTTTTCTTAAAAAGTAAATTATACCTATGATATGATTCAGCTATTACACACGTAGCTATTTATCTAAGAGAAATGAAAGCTTATGTCCATGTAAAGATTTGCACCCAATGCTCATAACAGCCTTATTTGTAATAGACCCAAACTGGAAACAACCCAGATGTCCATTGACAGGTGAATGGATAAACAAACTGGTATATACATATGATGAAACACTACTCAATAGAAAGGAATTAACTGTTGATGCACCTAATGGAGATGAATCTCAAAATAACTATGCCAAGTAGAACAAGGGAGACAAAAATTGTATACAAATCTAGAAAAAGAAAACTTAGAAAGCAAGTCAGTGATTGCCCAAGGCATGAGGTGGGAGGGAAAGATTAAGTGAGTAAGGAAGAAACTTGGGGGGTGATGGGTATGTTCTTGAGTATGGGAATGATTTCACTGGTATAATATATATCAAAGCATCAACTTGTACTCTTTAAATATGTGCTGTTTGTTGCATATCATACCTCAGTAAAGCTATTAAGAAAAGTGAATACACAGATTTTTAAAAATTGAACTGTCAAGAAAATAATTCTGGCTTCAAGCATGTCTGAAAAAAAAAAAACTTAAATGGTATCTTTTTTGTGCAACTTGTCTCTCCCAGAGAGAGGCTTGCCTCACTTGGTCAACAGGGCTGCCATGACTCCTGGACTCCATCCTTCTTTATTCAGATCCAGAGCCAAGAAAGCATCACCTTTTCCCTAAAGGTCCTCACAAAACTCTGAAATGTACTCTAACTGGACCAGCCCAGTTCACGTGCCCATGAATGCATGTGGGCAACCAATCACTACAGCCAGTGAACCATGATGCTCCGATTGTCTCAGGCCTGAGTCATGAGCAGTGAGAGCAGGAGAGGATCCCATTTCTTAAAACAATTCAGGGTTGTAGTCACAAGAAGGGTAGTGGATATTGTGGTGACCACAAGAATGTGCCTCTTGGATCTCTGTGTGCAGGGGGCATGATGAGTCGAGGGCCTCAACTGCCAGGCTCTGAAATCCATCACCGTGTTTGTGCAGAGGCCACCCTTCCCTCGGGCTGCTCCCAGCCTGCAGGTGAGTGCAGAAGGAATACCAAGGCAGACCCTGTCCTGGGAGACACAAGGCTCTCCTGACAAGTCACGATGGCTCAAGGGCTCCCTAGCGGTCTTGCTGAATGGCTCAGGCATTAAGTCTAACACGCTTTCGTTCACCCTTCTTTCTTCCTCTCTACCCTTCACCTGTGTCAAGGTGCCAGCTCCCTCTCCATCCTCCTGACAAGCACTTCCCCTAATAAATCTCTTGCACGTTTAACCCCATTTTAGCACCTGTTTCTTGTAAGACCCCAATTAACACAGATACCAGGGAGACACCTAACACATCTCTACCTTGGGTCAAAAGTTCCAGGGTTTGTCAAATCAGTTCTTATCCTGTATCTTGTTTGACTTGCAGCTTTGGTTGGAGAAACTGCTAGGAACACAAAAGCCTTGAAGTGGACATAATAGGACTGACTTACGGGTGGTGACCCTGCCATCCACTGCCAAGCACTCAGTGATTCACAAAGCACTTTAAGATACAAAACTTGATCTGACCTTCACAAAAAAGCAGTGAGGTGGGTGGAGCTGTTTGATATTCATTGTAAGGAGGTTGATAGTGAGGTCAAAGTGAATTGTTAAAAGTCCCATAGATTGGGCTTCCCTGGTGGCGGCAGTGGTTGAGAGTCCGCCTGCCGATGCAGGGGACACGGGTTCGTGCCCCGGTCCGGGAAGATCCCACATGCCACGGAGCGGCTGGGCCCGTGAGCCGTGGCTGCTGAGCCTGCGCGTCCGGAGTCTGTGCTCCACAACGGGAGAGGCCACAACGGTGAGAGTCCCGCGTACCGCAAAAAAAAAAAAAAAGTCCCATAGATCCACGTCCCTGCTGCGCTGAAGACTCTTCAGCGGTTCCTCATTGCCTTCAAGATAAAGACCAAGGTAGTCATGTGACGCACAAGGGCCCTGTGATCTGGCGTTAGAGCCACGTTCAGGGCTCCAATAAAGCCACAGGCTATTTGGCCTCTTGGCCTCTGCATATTCTGTTCCTTCTTCTTCAAACACTTTCCATACCCTCCTCTGGTGTCAACTACTCATCCATACTACTACTACTCTCTTCCTATTAAAAACCTACTCTTAAAGACTGGGTCATGTATTCCTTTGAGGCCCCAGATCCCTGTTCTTACCCATTTCATAGTGTAATAGGTAAGAACCTTTGTATTCTTTTTTTTGCGGTACGCGGGCCTCTCACTGTTGTGGCCTCTCCCGTTGTGAAGCACAGGCTCCGGACGCACAGGCTCAGCGGCCATGGCTCACGGGCCCAGCCGCTCCGCGGCATGTGGGATCTTACCAGACCGGGGCATGAACCTGTGTCCCCTGCATCAGCAGGCGGACTCTCAACCACTGCGCCACCAGGGAAGCCCTGTTTTCTTTTTTACAAAAAAGTTATTGAAGTTTAATTGATTTACAATGTTGTGTTAATTTCTATTGTATAAAGTGATTCAATTATACATATACATTCTCTTCCATATTCTTTTTCACTACGGTTTATCACAGGATACTGAATATAGTTTTTCCTGTGCTATACAGTAGGACCTTGCTGTTTATCCATTCTCTATATAATAGTTTGCATCTACTAATCCCAAACTCCCCATCCATCCTTCTCCCACCAATAGGAGATACAGATATCATGTGGAATTGACTCACACAATTACGGAGGCTGGAAAGTCAAGATGTGCAGTTGGAAAGCTGGAAACCCAGGAGAACCAAGGTATAGTCCCCGTCTGAGTCCAAAAGTCTGAGAACCAGGATTAGCCAATGACACCTAACTAGCCAAAAAACTGTTGACACTTGAGACCCAAGAGCCAGTATTTCAATCCAAGTTTGAAGGCTGGAAGAGACCAGTATCTCACCTCTAACCATTCGGCAGGAGAAGATCCCTCTTCCTCAGCCTTTTATTCTATCCAGGTGTTCAATGGATTGAAGGAGGCTGCTGTTGGGCTGCAGCCCTCACGCCTGCAAGCTTTGTAGCTGCCCAGCCTCAAGACCAAAGAAAGAGCTCAGAGACACCAGCCGTTATTGGACAGGGAATCTTACACGTCTGAAGCACAAGGTCCTGGACCAACACCTTACTGTGTACAGCAGACACGACATGGCAGCAAACTTCACTTCTCAGGGGAGAAGGAGGCTACCATTTAAAGGGGGAATTGATGTCAGGTTGGCTCATCAGTTACGAGGGAAACCAGTTGCTGGGGCAGGGGGCAAGCACATAGGCAGCTACTGATTACACCTATCATGTGAGTGGACCAGGGGCTAGTCATGCAGGGAGTGTACAGAGGGCAAGAGAACAGCCATCTTGAGTGGCCTGACCTCACACTCCACCTCCACACACCCTGCACGACCCTTACAGTCTTGGTCCACCTCTCTTCCACGGCTGCCCTGAGGTCAGGAAGATAGAGGTGCACTGCAACCAAACATCACACATGCGATAACAAGTAACAGCAGCTAAGGAGCATCAAGGGTAAAGGTACCGGGACTTCCCTGGTGACGCAATGGTTAAGAATCCACCTGCCGATGCAGGGGACATGGGTTCGAGCCCTGGTCCGGGAAGATCCCACACGCTGCGGAGCAACTAAGCCCGTGCACCACAACTACTGAGCCTGCGCTCTAGGGCCCGCGAGCCACAACTACTGAGCCCACATGCCACAACTACTGAAGCCCGCGCGCCTAGAGCCTGTGAGCCGCAACTACTGAGCCTGTGCACCTAAAGCCCGTGCTCCTCAAGAGAAGCCACCGCAGTGAGAAGCACGCACACCACAATGAAGCATAGCCCCTGCTCGCCGCAACTAGAGAAAAGCCTGTGCACAGCAATGAAGACCCAGCGCAAAAAAAAAAAAAAAAAAGAGTAAATATACCTAGTATGCTAAAAAGAGTAAAATTCGCCTAGAGGTGGGTAAACTTTGGAGCCAGGTGTTTATCGGGTCAATTTTTCATGCAAATCCAGAGGATGACGACAACAGCATCTCGCTGTAGACACAGCAATCAGATTCATTTCATAGTGAGACCACCACTGCCCCCCGCCGTCTGAGAGCAAACTCCTTCCACTCAGACTTGGGAGGAAATGTAAGATGTTTAACAGGCACGATACAGGGGAGGTCATGACCTTTAAGCAGAATACCGTAGTAACGGAGCTCTGAGATCACACCACCCCCGCCTGCGATTTCTGTACTGGCCTGCAGTGTCGTGTCACCTGTCTCCCCAGAGCTGGTGCCGGATACTGGAGGGGAGGTATAATGTGGATATAATGGTGCCTTCCTCCAGTAGGGGCCGGATTAATTACCTAAGTAGTCTAAGGTGGGGCCAGGTAGGCAACAGGTGAGATCTGTAAGTCCCTTTCTAATCTTATTCCCCACTAGGCGGCAAACCCAAACCAGCAGGGTCTTACCTACGACTCCTACGCTATTTAAAATGTGTCCCTCTGCAGGTATGTCCTGTAGGCAAAAGTGAGTTATTGTCCTGACTGACAGCTGGCAACCTTTGGGTCCTTTGGTGGTCAAGAGTTGAACGTAGATTGTGTTGACTAGTTGCCTCTGGGTTAACATGGCGTAGACACTGGGACGATGCTCCTGAGATGTTCTGTCACAGTTCAGAGGGCTTGAGTCAGCCTCCTGGCCCACATGTTGAGAGCACGGGTTTCCTGCATCAGTCATTAAGTATTCCGTTCGTCTTTTCCGTTAGCCCGGCAGCGGAGAGGTTGGAAGGCTGGTGGAGATGCCAGCGGATGTCATTTTTATCAGCCCACTCCTGTACTTCATGGTCCTTGGTCGATGTTGACGTCCACGGGGGTCCTTATTTTGGGCACAGCTGTTCTAGACGGCCCCCCCAGTAGTGGTGTTTCTGTGGTGCTTGATGACTCGGGTTGGCCTTTTGTAACGTCTCCCACCTGTTGTAACGCATTGTAGACGGCATGTAGCTGTGGTCCCATCCCGTTATATTGCTGCTCTGTGCCCTTCCGTAGCTGGACCAGAAGCCCAAGGGTTCTCGTTATTTGGCCATTATCACATTTTGGATAATTGGCCACTTCCAATTCACAAGCTTTTACCTGAGTTAATATCCCTAAAGCCTGTGTCTCTCATTGTGTAGCGGTGGTGGGTCAGGGGTAGGCTTGTCTTCCCGGACCAGAAAATACGCAAGTATGTAATAGATGATCCAGGTCCTCGCGTCCTGTCAGTGTTCACCAGCCATCCCCGGGCAGTCAGATGAGCCATGAGCATGGGCTGCTCCTTTTAAACTAGAAAGAGACTCCAAGGTGAACAGGATACCCTCAATATAATGGAAGAAAAAGACACCTCCCATGGTGGTCAGCTGCCACGAGGCTCCATGCACATGCTAGTGGACGGCCACCCTGGGGTCACCCTGCACCTTTCCATTCCCCATCCTTATTTCCTGACCTCTTGGTGTTCACGGGGGTTTCCTCGGCTACCTGGCTGGCCAACTATTGGACTGCACCCTGCAGGCCTGCAAGCCCAGCTTCAAGACCGCAGAGAGAGCCTGGAGACAGCGACAGAGACATCAATACTTATTAGACAGGGGATCTTACGCATCCGAAATGAAGGGCCCGAGAACAACATCCCCTCCACGTACAGCAGACAGCAGGCAGGATGTGGGAACAACGTTTGCTAGGCGGGGGAGGAGGCTACCATTTATAGGGGGAATTGGCGTCAGGTTGGCTCATCAGTTACCAGGGAAACCAGTGGCTGGGGCAAGGGGGCAAGCATGTAGGCAATTACTGACTAAGCCCTACAATGAAGAGGATTGGATAGTCATGTGAGTGAAGCAGGGGCTGGTCAAGCAGGGGATGGACGGGGAGCAAGAGGACAGCCATCTTGAACAGCCTGACCACCCAGAGGTGCCCCCCACGTCAGGGAGGGCAATCTTCTGAAACGGAGTCTACTGATTCGAGGCGAATCTCATCCAGAAATACCCTCACAGACACACCTGGAATAACGTTTGGTAAAATGTCTGGCCACCCAGTGGCCCAGTCAAGTTGACACATAAAAGGAACCATCACATGGAATAATCGTCCACAGTTGTGTGACAGTGTTGGTGGCAGGGCTGGAGAACAAGCTGTCTCCAAAGCTCTTCTTTTTTTTTTGGCCAAGCGGTGTGGTATGTGGGATCTTAGTTCCCTGACCAGGGATTGAACCTGTGCCCCCCACATTGGGAGCGCAGCGTCTTAACCACTGGTCTGCCAGGGAAGCCCCTCCAAAGCCCTTCTTCCACAGCCATGTCGCTATCCCTGTGGATAAGGCAACCACAGGGTGGCGACCCCCTGCCTGATCCATCTGGAGCTTCTGCATTTCTTGAGGACATACTAAATGCCAGGCTCAGGCTCTGTGCTTGGCATTTTACTTATATCTCCATGGCCTTGGACTGTCCTGGTCTCCAGATGCATGGATATTTGTTGAGTGATTAAATCCCATTTGCCAGAGAGCATAACTCGCTTATTATAGGATTCAAACCTAGGATGGACTCCACAGCCACACCATCCTTCTTGAAAAGCCCTCTTCCAAACCCATGGTTTCTCACGCCCCAGAAACATGACTTTGCCCCTGCACAGGCTGCAGCCTCGGCAGAACTTAACATCTCAGCGCCCCAGGGAGCATCATCCACTCCCCGGAGCAGATTTCCCTGGAGGGCCACAGTGCTGCTGAACAGACTGGGTGAAGAGCCCTGGCACATACCTTGCAGGTCAGCTGGCATCTGATCTAGACTCTTCTTCCCCAGTTTCTCCAGATGCACAGGGGTCTGCTGGGTCTGCGATGCCAAGCAGGAGTGTTGTTAAGGGGATCTGTATTTTTTCTTTTCTTTTCTCTCTCTAACTCTCAGCCGCAGCTCCTCCTCCATTCATGGCAGGTTCCAAGAGTCTCAGACAGGCGTCAATATTGACAGAAGAGGCCCCACAGCCCAGCAGGGGATGCGGTTTCAAAAGAGGAGCTGAGCAAGCTCATTAGGATGGCTTCTCGGCACACTTTGGCAGCCCCAATTACTTGGTTCTGAGCAGCATGAATATGGATCAGTGAGAGGAAGGGGACTCATCTGGATTCGTTTTCTTTTTTTTTTTTAACACAGAGACCGTATAGAGGAGGACTTTAAGGTCACTAGTTTTGCAGTCAGAGAGACCTGGCTTCCAATCCCATCTCTGCTCTTTTTGCTTTGCTACCCCTGTGACGCTGGGAAAGGACATTCGCTACTCTGAATCTCAGTTTCCTTAACTGTAAAATGGGCATTGTGATGATCAATACTTCCAAAGTGTGTTGTTAGGATCACGTGACAGTGCATTTAGCACAGGGCCTGGCCCACCATACGTGTTGCATAAATATAGCAGTTCCTGGTGTTCTGTTTAGAAATGGTCACATCCAGAGGAACGGCCTTCTTCTTAAGAGTGGGGAAGCTTTTCCCAAAGTCTCCTGCAGATTTCCCCTCACGGCTCATTGGCCAGCACTGAACTCTGCTAACTCCTGACAGTATCTGAGGACATCTTTCCCAGCCTCCTAGTTTTACAGTTCATGAAACCGAGGCCCAGAGAAGGTTGCATAGCAAGTCAGTGGCAGAGTCAGGCCTGGAACCTGATGCCTAACCCAGAGCGGTTTTCATCCCCCTATAACACTTCTCTATCAGTGCTAAGATTTCCAAGGCGTTTTTTTTTTTTTTTTTTTGGTTCGCAGGCCTCTCACTGTTGTGGCCTCTCCCATTGCGGAGCACAGGCTCCGGATGCGCAGGCTCAGTGGCCATGGCTCACAGGCCCAGCTGCTCCACGGCATGTGGGACCTTCCCGGACCAGAGCACGAACCCGTGTCCCCTGCATCAGCAGGCAGACTCCCAACCACTGCGCCACCAGGGAAGCCCTCCAAGGCTTTTTACTCAATGTATTTGTCAACATCTGCAACCAATTTCCTGAGCACAGGCAGGCAGGAGCTCTGGGCAAAGCCTCTTTCCCTTTCTCCTCTCTTTATCTTCCAGTCCAGGTGAGCAGCTCAGTTAAGTCTTGTACTCTCCAGCCAGCTCAAGATCATCCGGTCTGTCATGCAGAGAAGAAAATGGGGACGAGGGACAGAAGCCCAGAGCAGCATCTATTCAACTAGTCTGCACAAGGACCCCTAGCAAGAAAGCCGGGCTTGACTGAGGGGACACACGATGGGGGGTGCAATGGAGACTGGAGGGGAATGTGGTCCAGCTTCACCTCCCCCGGGCCTCCTGCTGGAAGGCACGTAGTCATGCGGAAAGCCCACTACCGGCGCACCAGAAGCCTCCCCTCGTTAAAATTCTGGGCGATGGTGTCTTGTATTAAAGCTGATATTAAGCCATAAAATGTAATATGTTATGACACCATAAAATTCAGTGTAATTGCTATAGAACCATAAAATGTAATGTAACAGGCGCAGTGTCCATTACGCTGCCTCACAGTCTAAAGCAGTTAGCTTCCACTCTGCTTTTAGACAAACAAACAATTCCTATTCATTGCTAACTCTGGAGGAAGGTATAGGAAAATCAACGCAGATGAGCATGAATTGTAACATAAATGCCAAGGGAGGATGCAGTGGGGCGTGGAGGCACCGTCCAGGCTTTGTGGTAAGACAGAACCGAAGTTCCAGTCTCCTTCAATAATATCTAGATCAGGGGGACTTTCCTGGTGGCACAGTGGTTAAGAATCTGCCTGCCAATGCAGGGGACATGGGTTCAAGCCCTGATCCGGGAAGATCCCACATGCCACAGAGCAACTAAGCCCGTGCACCACAACTACTGAGCCTGTGCTCTAGAGCCCCCGAGTCACAGCTACTGAAGCCCGTGCACCTAGAGCCAGTGCTCCACAACAAGAGAAGCCACCGCAATGAGAAGCCTGCACAACGCAACGAAGAGTAGCCCCGCTCGCCACAACTAGAGAAAGCCCGTGCGCAGCAGCGAAGACACAGTGCAGCCAAAAATAAATAAATTAAATAAATTAAAATAATAATAATAATAATATCTAGATCAGGGTCCCGAAAAGCAGAGCCAAAGATGGGGATTCAGGCTAGATTTCTCCTGCAATGACATGTGCCTAGGTCCTGCAGAAGGACCACAAAGCTGCAGCCAATTTGGGCCTGGGAGTTGGAGGAGGAAAAAGAGGAGGTCTGGCCTGTCTGCTGCCCACAAGGCCCCAGCAAGGGGAACCACCAGATCCGTGACAGCAGGTGTGAGTTGCAGCCAGGCCTGAACTGACGTTGATGCTCTGAGCATAAACATGGCTGGTTGCTGCTTCATGCCCACTTTCCAAAGCTCACCACAGTTCCTCTCGTGGACCATTCGAACACAGAACCCTACAGGGAAGGGAATGTGGGGCAAAGGTTTCCATTTGACTAAGATGACATGATGTAAGGTGATCATGGGAAGGGAAGGCAGAGGGAAACAGGGAATGGCATCCCAGTCGGCGAGCGTTACGGACAGGGCAGTGGGGAGGCCTGCGGGTGCTCCCCCAGTAGGGACCAGGGCTGTCTAGGAGCTCAGGCAGAAGGAAGTGATGGATAAGGTGAGGAGTGAAGGAGAAGCAGTTAGCCAGGTGAGAAGGGTGTGGGGGAAGAGACTGGTGTATGGAGAAGAAAGAGAGGGGGAGGAGGGAGGGAAAGCGGGGGAGTGAGAAAAGGAGAAGCAGAAGAAGAAGAAGAAGGGGGAGGGCAGGGGGAGGAGGAGGAAGGGGAAGGGAGAAGGGAAGGAAAGAGAAGCAGGTTAAGAGAGAAAGGGACGGGCTTCCCTGGTGGCGCAATGGTTGAGAGTCTGCCTGCCGATGCAGGGGACACAGGTTCGTGCCCTGGTCCGGGAAGATCCCACATGCCGCGGAGCAGCTGGGCCCGTGAGCCATGGCCGCTGGGCCTGCGCGTCCGGAGCCTGTGCTCCGCAACGGGAGAGGCCACAACAGTGAGAGGCCCGCGTACCGCAAAAAAAAAAAAAAAAAAAAAAAAAAGAGAGAAAGGGACAAACAGTAAGAGACAATGAAAGAAAGATGCAAAGAGGATATCAGAGAGAGGGAGAAAGATTGGAGAGAATTAGGAGTATAAGAAGAGCATGTGTTTAGAACGTGGAATGGAAGAAGAATGGTGTGAGGTGGTTGGAGAAATAATCAGGGATCAATAACATATAAATACACACAAACACAGAGAGAGAGAGAGAGAGATCCACACACCTATGTAGATAATCTATACCATAAGCACCCGGTCAATGCATAATAGGCATCCACACCCGTTCATACAGACACATGCACACAAACACATATAATTCCCCAACGAATACCGTCCATCCCCTCACACCCCAGGAGGCAACAGGGGTTAATTCTGGTCCCATTCTGGGCAGGGACGTTCTCCAAGATCCCGTGGGTGGTGTTTCCCCCACCGGCTGAGCTGGTGGGTGGTGTGGACGCTCAGCAGACCACAGCCATCCCGCGGTCAGTAGCCCTAGTCAGGGGAAAAGGTGGTCCTTTCTGATAGGACATCAAAGCCTGGAAGCGTGGGCTTGGCTTCCAGGGGCTTTAAGAGGAGGCCTTGCTTCTGATGCATTTTTCAACTCGCTTCACAGTGTTATTAATGAATAAAACAGACCAGAAAATCGGGAGGAACTGAGGCAGCATGAAGTCCTCACTGTGAATTCTGATGAGGCACCCAAAGGACCAGTGAGGAGAAAGGACCCAGAGCTGGAGCCAGGGAAGTGTGGCTGGGAGAGCTGGCGCTGGGGAGCCACACGGAACAGAATGGACAACCAGGGACCACGCTGCACGACTCAGCTGTCTGCGTGTCCGTGTGTGCCTGAGTGTCTGCCTGTGAGAAAGAGCCACGTGGATGCAGACCTAGGGGTGCCTGTTGTATAAACATTTGTGTCCAAGTAAATGGGAGAGGGAATCTAAAACCCCAGAAGCAAATGCTAAGGTTTTCTCAGGCTACGGGGAGACATATTTTCTCCTGCACCACCGTGAGGGTATTTTTTAGGGAAGGGAGAACCACCAACAAATTTACTATGAGACAAATGAAAGGAAAACCATGATTTCAACATTTCTGTTAAGTCTTAGTGTTAAGATGGAGGCCTGGGCTAGATGCGTCTTTCTTTTCCTAGGATGCACCACCAAGAATTTTGAATGATGTTGAGGAAGGTCCAGGAGCTTGTCTGCGTTAAAGATTGAGAAAAGATTCATTTGCTTAAGAAAATAAAATCAAAGTTTGCAGGTATTCTCTGGTATTGGGGAAGTTGGCAAAGTATGTAGATCAGGGGGAGTGAGAATACATAAACAGAAAAGGTATCAGGCAAGGGACCTAAGGGGAAAGCCAATCTGTGAACAGTTCCCTGCAAGGTCTTAGTTAAGGAGCTTTAAGGATGGAGATGGTGAGTATTATATTTTAGGTTGTTTCCTGTTCCACACTGCGTTGTAATTCACTCCTGATAGCCCTAAATCTTCCACGAAGTCTGTGTATCAGTTGAGGTAAAGGTTAAGTTGCTGTAACAAAGAACCCCAAAATGCAGTGGATTAAAGAAGACAGAAGTTTATTTCTTATTTGTGAAGGAGTCCTGACGGTGTGTGGTCTGGAATACGCCAGACTTTGCTCCACATCCTCATTCGGGGACCCAGGTTCTTTCCCCAGCATTGTCTTTGTCTGCATAGTTAGGCTGCATCCAAGCACATCTCTATGCTTTTGTATACAGAAGGGAGAAAAAGAACGCCATGCACAATTTTCTTTTAAGCAAATGTGGTATTACGGCTTCCCTGGTGGCACAGTGGTTAAGAATCTGCCTGCCAATGCAGAGGACATGGGTTCGAGCCCTGGTCCGGGAAGATCCCACATGCCATGGAGCAACTAAGCCCGTGTGCCACAACTACTGAGCCCGCGCTCTAGAGCCTGCAAGCCACAACTACTGAGCCCATGCGCCTAGAGCCCGTGTTTTGCAAGAAGAGAAGCCACCGCAATGAGAAGCCCACGCACCGCAACGAAGAGTAGCCCCCGCTTGCTGCAACTAGAGAAAGCCCACATGCAACAGCGAAGACACAACACAGCCAAAAAAAAAAAAAAAGTGGCACTAGTAAACACATTGCTTCTGCTCACATTCCATTGGTTAATTCCATCTAGCCCCAGGGGAGGCTGGGAAATGTAGTCCCCAGCTAAGCAGCCATGTGCTCAGCTATTACTATGGAAGGAAGGGAGGATGGAAATTGTAAGCAAACTGGCCATTATCTACTGCAGTCTTGAACCTGGGCTAAGCCACCGTAGTTTCTTACTGGATTATTGTAATAGCCTCCCAACTGCACCCTTGATCCCTTCATTCTATTGTTTTTTTTTTCCCCCTCCATAGATTTCTTAACCTATTAAACACATTTTCTGACTACTATGTTCAGCCAGCGTTGAATTTGTATTATCACACAAAAAACTGTATCTTAGTTTTTGACTTTCAGTCTATTCTGAAAGCAACATCCGGAAGTGCTGCAAAAAGTTATTCACTGCTCAAAATGCTCCAGGGGCCTCCCATATGCTCTGAGTAAAAGCCAGAGTCTTTGGAACTGTTTACCAAGCCCTGTATGATTTCCAACCCCCAACCACTTCCGACCTCACCTCCTCTCACAGCCCCCCTTGCTTACTACCTCCAGCTACACTAGTCTCTGGCCTCCTCCAGCGCCAGGCGTGCTCTTACTTCAGGGCCTTGGCACTTGCCGAATCCTCTGCCTGAACCACTCTTTCGCAAGACATGCATGTGGCTCATCCTGCTACTTTCTCATCCAGGCCTTCCCTGACTCCACCCCATTTAAAATAGCAATTTTACCTCCTGATATACATGAATGATGTGTGTGTGTGTGTGTGTGTGTGTATACATGTGTAAGTGTATGGTTTTTTATTCTCCTTTTCACCCATTGGAATGTAAGCTCCAGGGATGGGGATTTCACATGTGTGGGTGTGCATATGTACGTGACACATATGCATATCTGCAAAAACTGTTAACCTCCTTCCTACTAATGACAGACTGTCCTGGGCCCAGGCAGGGAGGTTACACCCCAGTCTCTAGCCTCCTGGGGCTTATCTTTTGGTGGAGGAAGACAGACAACGCACTGCATGAACAAATATTAAATATGATCATTTCTGAAGGTGATAATTGTTATGGAAACTAACCTGGGGCGAGCTGTTGATGAGTGATGGGGGAGGAGAGAAACTTCTCTAGCTAAAATCATCAGGAAAGGTCTTTCTGAGACGGTGACATTTGAGTTGAGACCTGAGTGATAAGAAGGAGCCAGCTGGGGCTTCCCTGGAGGTCCAGCGGTTAAGACTCCGCGCTTCCACTGCAGGGGGCCCAGGTTCGATCCCTGGTTGGGGAACTAAACTTCTACTGCCACGAGGTGTGGCCAAAAAAAAAGAAAGAAAAGAAAAGAAGCCAGCTGTGCAAAGTGCTGGGAACAGTATTTCAGGCAGAGGAAACAGCAGGTGCAAAGTCCATGAACGGGACTGGTGTATTCATTGGAAAGAAAAGCAGGGAAGTTTGAGCAACGGAAGCACCAGGGATCATAGTAGAGATGAGGGTGGGAGGGAGATAGGGAGGGACCAGATCATTCAGAGCTTCCCTGTCCATTTCCCTGGCCATTAGCCAGTACCCAACCAGTGTTGGCTACCGAGTGCTCGCAATATGGCAATTCCCAATTGAGACGTGTCATAATGGCAAACTACACACCAGATTTCAGAGATCTTGTATTCAAAAAAAATGTAAAATGTTCATTTTCATATTAATGATATGTTGAAATGGTAACCTTTTTGATATTAGGTTAAATAAATTATTGAAGCTAATAACACTTGTTCTTTTAATTTCTTAATGCACCGTATACATAGACAGCTTGCATTATAGTTCTATAGGGCAGTAACAGAGACTTACAAGCCTTGTGAGAAGTTTGAATATTATTCTAAGTGCAGCAGAAAGCCATAGGGGCATTTTAAATAGAGAAGCAACACAACTGGATCTGTTTAAAATGATCACTCTGGCTATCGGGTTCCCGAGTAGACTCTGAGACACAGCAACGTGTAGGAAGTTGATTAGGGAGTGTTCTTGGGATCCACACTCGGGGAAGGGAAGGGAAGGAAGCAGGATGGGTAGGAGGGGGGAGATGAGCTGGGTTGCATCCCACCAAAGGGCTCAGCTGACCCCCACGGGGAGCTCTGAACGGGGGACAGGGCTTCAGAGTTATTCCAGACTGGGCCACGAGGCGGGGTCTTCATCCTCTTATAATGCCCGGTCTCTATACCAGCTGTCCCGGAAAGGGACAAGGTAGCTTTCACTGAAGCTCAGCCCTCCGTGCTCGAAGGGGGAGCTGGTCAGTGCAGCATAGCACCCACTGCTGGGATCATTCTGTGGATCAGGGGAGGAGGGAGTCAGAGTGGAAGCAGAGAGACAAGCTGGAAAGATCTGGCAAGGGATGACTCTCCAGGTGGGGGGACCCTAGTGACCAAAGCTGCAGAGGTGGGATGGCACAAGGGGTCATCAGAGACTACGCAGAGCTAGCCTTCCTTTTAGGGAGCAGTGAGAGAGGAATGCAAGTGAAAGTTTAGGGAAGTTTTGCTGTGTGTTGGAGACCAGATGCCCCACACGGGGAATGGAAACTTCCCTGGTGCCCTCCTAGTTTAGGATTGGCTCTTTAAGATCCAAAGGAGAAACCAAACCAACAAAAGCATCCTTGGCAACCAGGTGCCTCCCAGCCAGTCCCCAGCTTTCTGACAAGCTTGTCACAATATTGATGGAGTGATTAAATTTCGTGCTGAAGAGACTCGAGTCCTAAATAATGTTCCAAATAGACAGCGACTGTCTGAGAGGCTGCCTGCACCTGCCCCGTATTTCATCAGGGCCCCCAGAGGCAAAACAGAGCCAAGGAAGTGGGAAAAGGTCAGGATCTGAGCGCTTTGCATCCTGCAAGAGGGGCCAAGCAAAAAGGGCATTGGACTGGAGCTTCAAAAGCCAAACTTCTGGCCAGGATCAGCAACTCACTGTGTGACTCTGGCCAAGACATTTCCTTCTTTGGGCCCCAGTCACCTAATCTGCAAACCGGTAGGGAAGGGGGAACATCCACTGGTCCCTAATGGCTCTTGAATATTCAAAACAGCTTTTTTAATGGAGGACTTATGATGGGCTAAGCACTTGACATAGATTATCTCATTCACTCCCCACAAGAATCCCATGAGGTGAGCACTGTTATGATATTTTACAAAGGAGGAAACTGAAGCTCAGAGAGGTTAAGTAACTTGTTCCAGGTGACACAGCTAAGCGTTGGGGCGGAATTTGAAGGTCAGCAATGGAACTCACCATCTCAGTCACTCGGTTTTAGGTTTCTTACCAATGTTCTTAAGGGTCTCAACTATTTTTAACCTTACAGTTTAGGGGAAGATTATTTATTCAGGGTCACTTACCATTAGCTCTGCACTTTGAAATGTCAGTCTGATGGCCAGCTTGCTCTTTCCACCCCTGGGCTGTTTTGCCCTTGGGCTGGAAGCATTTGTGGGACGCTGTCGAATTGACTTTGATAGGTACAGTCTCAAGAGGGCTGGGGTTTGGGGCAGACATGGTGGGACAGGGAACATTATCCTGATTAGACTTTGCAGGTGCTTGATTGACAAATGTTATCCTGGCGCAAAACCAAAGCTCACCTGCCTCTGGCTCCTCGCAGCCTCCACTCTGATTCTCTGCAGCTGAAGTCTGTGGGAGACAGCCAGGCCCTGGGCTCAGAGGCTGTAGCCAAGGGGAGCTCCATCTCCTATTCCCTCTCTGCACAGCCAGGTACAGCGGGCAGCCGGCCAGGCATCCCTCAGCACCTGCCACTTGCTGCGGGAATAAAGAGAATAAAACAAATATAAGAAGCATGTGGTTCCCTGTGAACCTGAGCAGAGTTCCAGTGTTGGTCAGGATGCAGGCGGACGGGCACTCATGCTTTCTGGGGTTTGACCACTTGTATTGAAACTCTGAAAAATGGGCATGCCCTCTCTGACCCCAGCTCAGAGTGCCCTGGCATGCCAGTCTGTCCCCCAAATACCAGTACGCATGTCCCTCCTACCCCAATGGGGTGCCTTGGAGGGACCCTAGGGTCAGAGATGGCTACATAATTTGCAGGTTGCAGTGCAAATAAAAATGCAGGGATCCTTGTCTGTAATTTGTGGAGTCCAGTTCAAGATAAAAATTCTGTTAAAGATTCTGAAATAGAAAGCTTTTTCCTTTAAAAAAAAAAAAAGGGCACGCCCTTGTTGAGAAAGGGCTCACTGCATATATAAAGGTATTAGCATGGAAACGAGACAAAGTCTAACCACTGAACGGTGGTTGTTTTTGCATGGTGGGGTTTCAAGGATATATGTTTTTAAATTAATAATTTTGGAGCAGTTTTAGATTTACTGAAAAACGGAGTGGAAGGTACGGAGTTCCCATAAGCCTCTAAGTGTGTGGTCATGTGTGATGCAGCAACAGTAACTAAGACATGATGAAAACAGGCATCCTGGCTCCAGACCCCATTCATGGCTCCTCCTCACCTAGCTGCCTCGCTATTTCCCAGCTATGTGGCCTTGGGCTAGTTTCTTGGTCGCCCGAAGTCTCAGCTTCTTCATCTATAACGTGGAAATCACGATAATTCCTAATTCATAAGGTTGAATGAGTGAGGAAGTCAGAGGAAGCTCTTAGCATAGTGCCTGGATCTTGGTTAAGATCTGGTGGCCATTCAAGAAAAGGTATCTTGCTAATGAATGTCAGAGCATCTGGAAGCGCACATAGGTGTCAAAAAAAAAGAAAAAAGCAATCATACACGTGGCTGGTCTCAAACAAATGGGGAGTCTGAAGACTGAGGCAAAAATGACATTTTTCCCATTGAATTCCTTTCAGTCCCTCTAGAATTCCACTCAGATGTGGTCCAGTGGGGTGTGGTCTTTTGTCCCCAGATTTTCTCCATCTTCTCTCCCTGTGTTCACATTCCCTTGCCTCTGTCTTCTCCTTTCTTCCCATGTCCCAGCTCTATCCTGGATCAGCACAGAAAGTGACAATCTCAAAATTCAAAATTGCCCTTGAAAATCCCTTAAGAGGTGTCATATTGGAGAACTACACATTGTCTTTTAAAAAATTAATTAATTAATTAATTAATTTTGGCTGTGTTGGGTCTTCGTTGCTGCACGCAGGCTTTCTCTAGTTGTGTCGAGCAGGGGCTACTCTTTTTTGCACTGCATGGGCTTCTCACTGCGGTGGCTTCTCTTGTTGCGGAGCACGGGCTCTAGGCACGAGGCCTCAGTAGTTGTGACTTGTGGGCTCTAGAGCACAGGCTCAGTAGTTGTGGCACGCGGGCTTAGTTGCTCCACGGCATGTGGGATCTTCCCAGACCAGGGCTTGAACCCGTGTCCCCTGCTTTGGCAGGCGGATTCTTAACCACTGGGCCACCAGGGAAGTCCCCTACACATTGTCTTTCACTAAGTTTTCCTCCAAAATTGGAGTACAAGGCTGTTTCTTCAGTTTCTGTTTAGGTTTCATGTTGATCTTGATCTATATCTGTATCTATCTATCGAAATATATGTATTTATGTATATTTAAATTCTAGAACCACTCTTGGTGTGGCAAAGCTGTCCTCAACCCTGAGACAAGTAGAAAATGACACCCACAGGGAATTCATTAGGTCCACGTTTCCCATCTCATGCCTGTCCTGGGGCACATACTCACTGAGTGGAATCAGGGAGCATAACTACCAGCACACTTGTGTTAATACTTCTCTTTTTTTTTAATTTTAAAAATTATTTATTTATTTATTTATTTTATTTTTTGCGGTACGCGGGCCTCTCACTGTTGTGGCCTCTCCCATTGCGGAGCACAGGCTCTGGACGCGCAGGCTCAGTGGCCATGGCTCACGGGCCCAGCCACTCCACGGCATGTGGGATCTTCCCGGACCGGGGCACGAACCCGCGTCCCCTACATCGGCAGGCGGACTCTCAACCACTGTGCCACCAGGGATGCCCCAATACTTCTCTTTTTTTAATCTTAACTTTTTGAGGCTCCCACTAATCCTACTGCATCCATTCTAAGATGCACGCTTTTTCTGATTTTAACATTCCTGAGACCGAGATGCATTTTACAGTTTGCTATCAGCCAACCAGCAGGTGTGATGTAGTTTTACTCCCTGTGCCCAAGCAAACTTGGTCGTAGCTTTTCAGATTGTTGTTACTTCAACTGCGTTGCGTACACTGCCGAGCCTCCACATGTTGATTTCATTCGCCACTTAACGTGTCTTCAGAAGGATGATGCCATGATACGAGTTGGCGTGGAATGGAAAGTTTCTGTGTGCACAGAAAGACCCCCAAGCACAGTAATGGGCTGGAGATTTGGTAACTGTGAAGCAAATTCCTGTCCTTGAGGGAATGATTCCACTTTCATATTTTCTTACAAAGTAGCAACCAAATCTTGATGGAACCCCTAAAAAGGAAGAAACCACAGTAGATGAAGCTACACTGCATTTTGTCACTGAGATATGTGCAAAAGGATTCCTTGTCATATACCAAGCCAGGCAACAGAGGTAAGAGAAATTGCCAAATCCCTTGAAACAGATGAAGGGAATTGCAAACAAAGGATGGTGTGACCAGTTAAGGTGTTTAAAAAGACTATGAAGGCATTGGGTAGTAACTTATTTCTTAATTTTACATAAAATAATGATGTACCTTAAACTCGATGATGTTTTACATTTAACAAAAGCCAGTTGAATTCAAGGTAGTTAAATATATGGGGTGCGATGCGAATTTAATGATCAATGAACTCTCCCAGTATAACACTGATGTGTTACTATATTTTACAAACCTCTGACTACTCCCCCTGTCTTTCCAAGGATCTCTCCCAACAAGGGGTAAGGAAAGGGAGAAAAGAAACCCCTTCATTTTGATAGTGAAATATATATGCATGTATTTTAGGAACATGTAACAATACCAGTAAAACAATGCTTACCCATTAATTCAGAACTACTGGCTCTAGGAATTTACCCTCAGAAGAGTGACTGAGTACAAATATTTAGTTACCAGGATGCTTATCTCAGCTTTGTTTATAAGAGTGAAAGATTAGAAACAATTTAGATGAGCATCAATAGGACTGTGCTTAAATAAATGATAATACATCCATATAATGGAATACTAGAATAGGCGGACATCAAAAACAGAGTCAATGTTTATCAGCATGGAAGGATACTCATATGATAACAAAGAGGATACAAGCCAAGCTTGAGAGGCTTTCTGTAAAATAATAATAATAATAATAAAATAATAATAAATGTCTATATATTTAACATGAATGTTGAAGGGAAAGAAACAAATGAAATGTAAAAGCAGTTATCTCCTTTTCTGAATAGAGGAAATGTGGATGATTTTTATTTTCTTCTGACTTTTCTGATTCTCCTTTCATAAAATATTTTTATGTAGTTAAAAAATAATAAGAGAGGGACTTCCCTGGTGGCGCAGTGGTTAAGAATCCACCTGCCAGTGCAGGGGACACAGGTTCGAGATCTGGTCCAGGAAGATCCCACATGCCGCAGAGCAACTAAGCCCACGCGTCACAACTACTGAGTCTGCGCTCTAGAGCCCACGAGCCACAACTACGGAGCCCATGCGCCACAGCTACTGAAGCCCGCGCACCTAGAGCCCGTGCCCTGCAATGAGAGAAGCCACCACAGTGAGAGGCCCACGCAGCACAATGAAGAGTAGCCCCTGCTCGCCGCAACTAAAGAAAGCCTGTGTGCAGCAATGAAGACCCAAAGCAGCCAAAAATAAATAAATAATAAAATTTAAAAAAATAGTAATAATAAGAGGGGAAAAAAAGGAATTGATGTAGCTCCTGTGAGAAAAATGAGGAAAAGCTGCCTGCTTAGGCTTCCTCTGTGGTGTTTCTGTAGATGTCCACAGGCTTCTGCTCCAGGAATGACTTTTTCTCAGTAGGGGTGTGGATCATAGAATTCAGAGCAGGGAGGTAGTTACAACTGGAAATGGCTCTGTTACAGACTGAAGGTTTGTGTCCCCCAAAATTCATATGTTGAAGCAGCACTAACCTCTGGGGTGGCTACATTTGGAGATGGGTCTTCAAAGGAAGTAACGAAGGTTAAATGAGGTCATAAGGATGGGGCCCTAATCTGATAGGATTAGTGTCCTTACAAGCTCCTTCCCCAGTCACCCCCAGTGCCTGCACCAAGGAAAGCCCAGGTGAGGATGCAGCCAGAAGGCAGCCCTCTGCAAGCCAGGAAGAGTTACACCAGAAACCAAATCTGGGGCACCTTGATCTTGGATTTCCAGCCTCCAGAATTTTGAAGAATAAATACCTGTTGCTTAAACCACCCAATCTGTACTGTTTCGTTACAGTAGCCTGAGCCTACTAATACAGGCTTCCTCCACAGTGAGGGGCTCCAAGTTTCCCATGGGCTACACAAACAATTAGAGGCCTCCCTTATAGGTTGTCTGACTGAGGGAAGGGAGTCAGATGGACCTGGGTACAAATCCTCCTGCCACTGCCTGGCTGTGTGAACTTGGGCAAGTACCTTTACATCCCTAATTTTCTCATTTGTCCAACAGTGGTGAAAGCTGCCTATTTCCCTCACTGGGATGCTGTGAGAATTAAATTGAGGGAATGCATCTGCACCCAACTTGACCAAATCATTCTCCTGCTTAAAAATCTCTTTGGGTGAGGCCACATGACATAGATGAGATAATGCCTGCAAAATGCCTGGCACACAGTAGAGGCTCAACAAAGATCAGCTCCCTCATTTCTAAGGATTCTTCATGAATTCATTTATTTATGACAATAAATTATCTTTTGGTGCCTCAGTTTTCTCACCTGTCAAAGGAGGATACATAAAATAACTATTTGGTTGAACCACATGAAACTGATAATATTTGATTGTTTGGGACCTATGGCAATTTCATACGGTGCCACCCAATACCTCCTGGGTCTGTGGTAAAGATTTAAAAAAGAGTTAAAACGTGTAAAATGATCCTGAAAAAAATATGAACCCAAATGATGGCTATGATGACAATTATAAAAATGATGGTGATGGTGATGATGATGATGATGATGCTTATGGTACAGAAGGCTCTGAGCTATGCCCTGGAGATATTATGGGAGACAAAACACCATTCTAATCCTTAAGAAGCTCACTGTCTAGTTGGGGAGAAAAACAGGTGAGAATGATCCAATGGCAGATGCTTTGACATTGATCACCTCTTCCTTGGGGACCATGGGCATTAGACAAGATGCCAGAGGGAGAAGAGTGCTGGTGGGTGAGGACAGTCAGGCAGATGAAGCCAAAAGTGAGGGCAGGTCAGTTTGTTTCAGCTGGAAGGAAGAACACGTTTTAAGATCTGGAGAGAGAGCCTGAGACGTCTTCTAGGTAACCCCACGTCCATTCTGGTTGCCTCTCCCTGAGGCACTGATCCAGGCAGAGATCCTCATTCTTGAATCACTATATGACACGCTTGGACCTTCATCCCCTGTGCACCCACAATACCCTCACATGGATTCTTTGCTTGAGTCTCTCTCTTAGTGCCCAGTTTGCTCTGGCAAACCAAACTGAGCATCCTCACTGCCTTGCTTTGCTCTCACTGGCTGACTTGCCTGGGCTGTCTTCCTGCTCCCCTGCTCCTGGCCCACATGAGTCTCCCTTCTCTTGCCTCATAAGGACCATCCTAAGATGTCTTGTCTGTTTCACCCAGAGAATACTCCCATCAGTCTCTTCCCTACCAGGAACTGTGTCTTGTTCCTCATTATAGTCCCAGTGTCCAGCAAAGTGCCTGGCACATAGGAAGCACTCATTAAATATGTGTTGTAGAATGAATGAATGAAGGTGAACGGGCAACATATATTAAGTGCTTGGCACGTAACACCCCCAGATTCTTCTATCTAATCTGCCTCTACCCTTTTATATTTTACAGATGAGGAAAGGAAGGGCTAGAAACATGAAGAGACTTGTCCAAAACTAGAAGTGAATTTTTCAGAGAAACAATAATGATCATAAAAGCTGTCACGCATTAAGCTCTTACCATGTACCAGGCACTAAGGTCAGCACTTTACGGGATTCTCCCATGGAATCCTCCATGTAACTCTCTAGAGTTGGACTGAGTTTGACCCTTGTTTACACAAGAGGAAACTAAAGCTCAGAGAGGTTGTTAGTTGCCCAAGGCCACACAGCTGGATTCAAAGCTAGACTTATGGGGCTTCCCTGGTGGCGCAGTGGTTGGGAGTCCGCCAGCCGACGCAGGTGACACGGGTTCGTGCCCTGGTCTGGGAAGATCCCACATGCCGCGGAGAGGCTGGGCCCATGAGCCATGGCCGCTGAGCCTGCGCGTCTGGAGCCTGTGCTCCGCAACAGGAGAGGCCACAGCAGTGAGAGGCCCGCGTACCGCAAAAAAAAAAAAAAAAAAAAAAAAGCTAGAGTTATGTGTTTGAGTTTTGGCTCTGAGCCCCTTATCCACATTCCGGGAGCATAAATAAATGCTTCTGGGTTAAAAGAATGAAGTGAACAGGCTCCTCTAAAAATGTGGGCTGCCCTCAGAGCCCTGAGGATGGGGGCGCCCCAGAGGGTCAAGGGCAGAGCTGGAAGATCAGGGCTCCAGCTAAAGTTGGAGGCGAATCTTGGTGGACTTACCTCCGACCTCCAGGAGGTGCTCTGGATATCTTCCCCAGTGGTCTTTGAGGGGCTTTGGCCAATCCACCAGAAGTCAATTCTATGATATGAAGATCTCTGAAAAATCAAGTTGCCAATGACCAATTGCTCAAATTAGTCAACACTGCCAGTTTTCCAAAACCTTATTTAAGGAAAATTCTTATCAAATATAGTTAACAAATATGAATGCATTCCTCTTGAAGACAGTTAATGACTTACACTCTTATACATGTGCTAGTTTAATACGCTCGATGATGATATTCAGTGAATTTATACTTCTTGAATACTCTTATCCCAAAATTTATTCAGGATGTTTTAATTATATTCAGAACTTTACTTAAGATATTCAAGAATATATTCTTCATTAGAAGATCGTCATAAGAAAGCTAAAGAGCTCCCATGATATTTAGCTTCAGACAAATTGAGCTTAAAATGCTGCTGAGAATATATTCGCTGAAAACATTCAAGATTCATTTGTTAGGAAGAAGACCATTTTCATATTCATTGAAAATATTCAAGAAAGCTAGCAGTCTTCAAGATATTTTTGGAAAATTCAGAAAATTGGTGAGCTGATGGCCCAGCTCAGCCAGGTGTTGGTCTGAGGCCTCTTGCGTCAGCATGGGGCCACGTTCCTCTCAGTTCTGTGGGAGACATGGGACAAGCCAGTCCTACTAGAAAGCTGTGAGGTGCATTAGGACCCTCAGAGGAGAAGACAACATTGCTGTGTCCCCAAGCACCACCTTGACCCTTTGGTCACCTTCATGAGAGGGAAAAACAGAAGACACGTTTCCAAGGGCTTTGTAAGCATGATTTCCCTCCATCACCCTGAGGACTTGGTTATAAAAATTATCCCTTTTGGGGTTTCCCTGGTGGCGCAGTGGTTGAGAGTCCGCCTGCCGATGCAGGGGACACGGGTTCGTGCCCCGGTCTGGGAAGATCCCACATGCCGCGGAGCAGCTGGGCCCGTGAGCCACAACTGCTGAGTCTGCGCGTCTGGAGCCTGTGCTCCACAACGGGAGAGGCCACAACAGTGAGAGGCCCACGTACCGAAAAAAAAAAAAAAATCCCTTTTTACTGATGAGGATGCTGAGGCTCAGACAGGTGAAGTGACTTGCTCAAGATCACCTAGCTAATCAAGGGCAGAGTAGGGATTTGAACTCAGGCAGAGAGAGAATTTGAACTCTAGTGGCTGAATTTCAGAGCCCAGGGTCTTGCTTGATGGACTGTACATCCTCATACGAAGATGACCTTCTATGAGCTTCACTGAATCAATGAACAAAGAAACTATACTCAAGGTGGGGACCTGCTAGTGGGGACTGAGTAGATGGGGCTTTGAAGAAGGAAGGAAGCCAGGAGCTACAAGGGAATTTGCTGGCATATCCATTTGGAGATTAGAAGCTGCAGGCAAAGCAGGAGAAGGAGATAGTGAGTCACAAGGACAGGTCCCTTTTCCTTTCTCTATGCCATGCAGAAACGAAAATAATGGATATTCTGATGACCTACCTGTGTTTTTCACTTGTTCCACAGTCATGTGATTGCTTAGAGCCCAGATCTGGCTATATTATGTTTTCCCTGAAACCTTAAAAAAAAAAAAATCTAAGCACAAAGCACAGTGGGAGAACAAGGCTAGCCATTAATGGAGATGCTTGCACTGTTTCGCAGCAGCAACTTTAGAGAAATTTTCCAAAGTATTCGCTTCATTTTTCCTTTTGAGGGGGAAATAATGTTTTTATTTTCTTCTTTATTTTCCAAGTGAGATGCACACCATATGTACATTGTTGATAAATCAAAAAGTATGTATAAGCTAAAATAAGATAAAAATCACCCATAAATCTTCCTTCCCCTATTTCAAAAACTCCTTGTTAACAGTGGGTGTATATTTTTCCCCAGGGCTTTTGTTTTTATGCAATTTTTAAATGGGATCATATTACACATGCTATTTTGTAACTTAATTCCTTTAATTTATGATGATCTTATTAATGAAGACAACTTCACATCGTTTTTTTGTTTTGTTTTGGTTTTTTGCGTTATGCGGGCCTCTCACTGTTGTGGCCTCTCCCATTGTGGAGCACAGGCTCCGGACGCACAGCCTTAGCGGCCATGGCTCACGGGCCCAGCCGCTCCGCGGCATGTGGGATCTTCCCGGACTGGGGCACGAACCCGTGTCCCCTGCATGGGCAGGCGGACTCTCAACCACTGCGCCACCAGGGAAGCCCCCACATCGTTTTTATTATTGCAGATTTCTGATTGTTGATGATTTATTCCCTGAACCCAAAGAGGTAAGAGATGGAGAAGGCTTTGGGGGCTACTTGGGGTGTTGGCTGTGGGACAAGGTGTCCTCCGACAGGACTTAGGAGGAGGGTTTTGGTGGCTGGGTCTCTGAGGAGGGGCCACCTATGGCTCCCTCCAGCCAGTCAGGGCTCAGGAACTTCCGAAGGCAAACATCTGGGGAGACGTTACAATGATATTCCACAAGTGACAGAACCCCAGCTCTGTCAAGTGGGGTAGTTCTGAGAACTGTGTTACATCAGCCTGCAAAGCGCCCGCCCAGCGCCTCTCCCTCGACCCTCTTTACTCCACTGATCTAACACAGACACCTCCACAGACACAGCAGCGTTCTGGAAATCCCTCCCAAGGATGACAGATTTTAGTAGCTTTCGTTCCACCAAGACAATAATGTTTTGGCAGGGCACAGCAGAACTTGTCTGGACAGTGTGACCAGGCTCCTCTGAATGGCAGGAACTTAGCTCTGAGGTCACGGTGCCCTGGACCTCAGCATCCTTCCCCTCGCCACCGGCTGGCTTTTTTCCACATCCTCCTCTTCTGCTTCCTGCTTGGTCTCTCTTCCTTATTCCCAGTTGTCTTTTTTTTTTTTTTTTTTTTTCCCAGAGTCTAACCACAGAGAGAGGAGAAGCTTGATGTGGCGGATGTTACTGCCAGGGGTGGGGAGTTAATGAAACCCTTGGGAGGTGACCTGGGGCTGGACCACCTTGTATTGTTATTTGCTGCTTGAGAATAATTATAAAGAATAGACACCCTTGGAGAAAAGGGAACCCTCCTACACTGTTGGTGGGAATATAAGTTGGTGCAGCCACTATGGAAAACAGTGTGGATGTTCCTCCGAAAACTAAAAATAGAACTACCATATGATCCAGCAATCCCACTCCTGGGCGTATATCCAGACAAAACTATAATTCAAAAAGATACATGCATCCCCTCTGTTCACAGCAGCACCATTCACAATAGCCAAGACATGGAAACAACCTAAATGTCCATCAACAGATGAATGGATAAGGAAGATGTGGTATATATATACAATGGAATATTATTACTCAGCCATAAAAAGGAATGAAATAATGTCATTTGCAGCAACATGGATGCAACTAGCGATGATCATACTAAGTGAAGTAAGTCAGAAAGAGAAAGATGAACACCATATGATATCACTTATATGTGGAATCTGAAATATGACACAGATGAACCTATCTACAATGCAGAAACAGACTCACAGACATAGAGAACAGACTCGTGGTTGCCGAGGGGGAGGCGGGTGGGGGAGGGAAGCACTGGGAGTTTGGGATTAGCAGATGCAAACTAGTATATACAGGATGGATAAACAACAAGGTCCTACTGTAGAGCACAGGGAACTATATTCAATATCCTGTGATAAACCATAATGGAAAAGAATATGAAAAAGAATGTCTCTATGTGTATAACTGAGTCACTTTGCTGTACAGCAGAGATTGGCGCAGCATTGGAAATCAACTGCACTTCAATAAAAAAAAAAGAATTAATAGACACCCTCAAAGCAGTCATTCCCCTATGAAACAGAGACTCCTCAACAATATTTTATTTTTAGCTAGTTAGTGAGATAATGTATATTTAAAAAACCACAGTGCCTGGTACATAGTAAGCACTCAATAGATGCTAGCTATTACTATGATTGTGATCCCTTAAAAATGCACAGAGGGGGGCTTCCCTGGTGGCGCAGTGGTTGAGAATCCGCCTGCCAATGCAGGGGACACGGGTTCGTGCCCCAGTGCGGGAAGATCCCACATGCCACGGAGCGGCTGGGCCCGTGAGCCATGGCCACTGAGCCTGTGCGTCCGGAGCCTGTGCTCCGCAACAGGAGAGGCCACAACAGTGAGAGGCCCATGTACCGAAAAAAAAATGCACAGAGGGGCTTCCCTGGTGGCGCAGTGGTTAAGAATCCACCTGCCAATGCAGGGGACACGGGTTCGAGCCCTGGTCCGGGAAGATCCCACATGCCACGGAGCAACTAAGCCCGTGCGCCTCAACTACTAAGCCTGAGCTCTAGAGCCCGCGAGCCACAACTACTGAGTCCACACGCCGCAACTACTGAAGCCCGTGCGCCTAAAGCCTGTGCTCTACAACGAGAGAAGCCACCGCAATGAGAAGCCTGTGCACCACAACGAAGAGTAGACCCGCTCGCCACAACTAGAGAAAGCCCGCGCACAGCAACGAAGACCCAACACAAGAAGGAAGGAAGGAAGGAAGGAAGGAGGGAGGGAAGGAATGAGGGAAGGAAGGAAGCATAGAAAGCATTTAGACCTTGCATCTGGGCAACCACGGGAAGTCTGAGACAAACACCATTCCTGTAATGAGACCCTCCTCCCCGACCCTGGAAACAGCCCCGGGCAGAGTGCATGCTGGCAATATTTTCATACCCCATCACCTCCTGAAGACAGCCAGGGTGTCACCAGGCAGGTAAATGCGCTCATCTTTTCCCGCTGAAATTGGCACGTCCGGCATGGAGCTTCGATGATCTATTTATCAGGGACAGTTCTGCTCTGGGATGGAAGTGACCTGGTTTGCTGAGTGGTCTATTCATTTGTCTCTGCTGGCAAGGCAGGCTTGTGGGGTCCCCACTCTGGTTCCCACTGATGCCTTATTCCTCCTGCATCCTGCAGCTCACACTGAGGGCAGGCACGGGGGCTGGCGGTGTGCTTGCCTCCCCACCTATGAAGGTGCCCTCCAGGGCTGGCTTGGAGCAGGCAGGTCCCTGGGGATGGTCATGGGGCTGCGGGCGGCGGGGGGGGGGGCAGCTCACGTGGCATTAAAGAAACCACATCTCCAAGATCAAGGTCCTTTTCAAGATGCTGTGGGAGTGGAATTGCTCCAGGCTCAAATGCTGGCTCTGCTCTTTCTTAGCTGTGCGGCCCCAAGCAAACGGTCGTTAGGAGGGAATAAAGACACCTATTTCCCGCTTTCTTGGGAGGAGAGCATATGTAAAGCACCTGGCACACAGTAAAGCGAGCCTGACACACGTAGGAAGCTCTTAATAAAAGGCAGCTACTGTTCACATCATCATCCTCATTACCGTTCCCCTGGGCTCAGAGCTGGTCCCCGGAGAGGGTGGGGTTTTTTCCTAGGCTGATGCAATACCAGAGCTGGAAGCAACTTACAGAGAAAGCCAGACAGCTGGACTGAAGCTTTGAGTCCGTAACGCTGTCACACTGTATGGTGGAGCGGCAAGTTATTTCACCTCCCTGAACCTTGGTTTCCTCATCTGTCACATGGAGATGATAAAATGAGATACATCGTGAGAAGCGTCAGGCCTCAAGAGGACTCAGTGAAGATCAGTTTCTTCCACCCCTCTCTCACTTGCACAATGCTTTATAATTTGCAAAGGGAGGTTACAGACATTATCTGATGCGATCCCCCCGCGACACCCCCAGCCCAGGGACAGATCACAATCCCTGGTTCACAGATGGGGAAACAGGGGCTCAGAGAAGCACAGCAACTTGTCCCAACTCATATTCATTCATGGAACAAGTATTTACTGAGCGCCTACTGCACGCCAGCTGCTATTTTAGGTGCTTCGGATATAGTGATGAATACAACAGGCAAAAAGAAAAAAAAATCCCTGTCCTCATAGAGCTTACATTCTAGAGATGGGGTGCAGATAATAAACAATGGAGATAACAAAAAGACAAATCATGTGTTAGGAAGTGACAAGTGCTCTGGAAACTAGATCATGACGAGGGGGATCGGGAGTGACGGATGGAGGAGAGACAGGTCGTAGTCTTAAGGAGGGTGTTCAGGACAAGTCTGATTGAGAAGGTGACAGCAGAGCAAAATCCTGAGGGAGCCGAGGGTGTTGGCCATGCAGACGTCTGGCAGGGAAAAGCATTCCAGGCGGAAGGAACAGCGCATGCTTAGGCCCTGAGGTGACAGTGGGCCTGAGGTGTTCACAGAACAGCAGGGAGTGGAGTGGAGAGAGAGGGAAGGGATGAGGTTGGAGGGACACAGAGGTAATGGGGTGTGTGTGTGTATTCCGAGAGAGAATCCTTTAGGGCTTTGTAGCCATAATAAGGACCATAGCTCTGAGTGAATTAAGGAGCCATAGGAGGGTTTAAAGTCGTGTCACGGTCTGAGTAGTATTTTCCCAGGACTGCTCTAGCTGTTGCAGACAAATTGAATGCAGGGTATTCATCAGCAGATGAATGTGTAAACAAAATGTGATCTCTCCATACAATGGGATATTATTCAGCCATAAATAGGAGTGAAGTTCTGACACAGGCTACAACATGGATGAACCCTGAAAACACGCTAAGTGAAAGAAGCCAGACACAAAGGGACAAATATTGTACGATTCGAATTCTATGAAATATCTAGAGTAGGCAAATTCATAGAGATGGAAAGTAGATTAGCGGTTACCACGGATGGGGGAGAGAAAGGAATGGGGGTAGTTACTGCTTCATGCCTGCAGAGTTCTATTTGAAATAATGAAAGTTTTGGAAAGAGATAGTGGTGATGGTTACACAAACGGTGAATGTAATTAATGCAGTTGAATTGTGCTCTGGTAAAAAATGGTTAAAATGGCAAATTTTGTTATATATTTTACCAAAAAACCCCAATTGACTGCAGGGACAAGGATGGAAATAGCCTAGGCTGTAACAGAGGCTCAGACCAAGGCGAGGAGGTGAGAGGGGCTCAGATGCTGGATACACGTGTGAATTAAGACCAGGTGTGGAACGTGGTCTCCCGAACCTTCCCCAGGACCTCAGGGCCCTGGAACCACACGGCAAGTGTTCTGTGCTCACTGCAGGTCCCCACCCTCCCAGTCTCCTGATGCTTCCAGATCCTGGTGGCACAGCCAGGACGGGTGCTGGATCCCTCTGGCTCATTGGGAGGATGCGGTGTAACTACAGAGAGGGGAGGTTGTGGGCTGAGGCCCTTGTGGACATCGGCACCACACCCCACACACACGCACGCACACATCCAGGGTTTGCACCGCCAGCCCTGCCCAGGCAGCTCAGCTCCAAGTTGGCAGCTACACCTCTGTTTGCTGTATCGCTCTGGTTGTCTGGGAGATGAGTTCCAAGGTCGCAAGCCCAGATTAGAAACTGGGGGGAGCCCATGAGCTCAAGAACAACACGGTTGCTGTTTGCATGCCATGGACCTTAGTAACCGGCCAGAGAGACACTGGCCCAAATCTTGTTCCTCCTGAATTCGGGCACCATGGACAGAGGGAATACCAGCTCAAGTTAAAAAAATAACTCGAACATCCACTTTATTATTTTAAAAATTAGTGTCACTTTAAAAAAACTAAAACATAAATGCAAATTTATATTTCTTTTAAATGGAGTATTATACAGACTGCTTGTTTGAGGCCGGCTTTCCCCATGTGCCGTGACAATAAATCATCTTCAGGAGCATGGCAGTTAATGGCTGCATACTTTCTCCCATTGTATGGAAGTGCCATCATCTGTGCAACTAAACCCCTCACGCGGGCTATGGGCTCTGACAGTCCTGAGTTCAAATCCCAGCTCTGATTTCTCCTTCCTATGTGACCTTGGGCAGGTGGCTTCCCTTCTCTGATTGCTTATTTCCTCCTGTGGGGAGGATACCACCCAGCTCCTGGACTTGTGAGGCTTAAGTGACAAACAGGTGAATGGATGTGGTAAAGTGACAAGTGCTAGACAAACAGGAGGATTCGTATGACCGAGGACCTCAGAGAGTATGGACGACGCCTAGTGACAGGCGGACAAGGAGAGGGGACAGTCGAGGAGGGTCCTAGGTTTTCTGGGGGAGGGGTGCGTGTTGATGCCGTGAACGAAGGTGGGGGAAGGGAGAGAGGGGATCCGTGCGCAGGACGAGATACTGAATTCTGTTTTGCTCGTGACGAGTTTGAGAAGGCCTCAGGTGGAAATGCTTAGGGGGTATTTGGAGCTCTGGAGAGCCGATCTGGACTGGAGGGAGGAATTGGGTGTGTTAACATAGAGGTGGCCGTTGGAGCTGCGGAATGTGTGTGCCGATCCCGCGGAGAAGCAGAAGGGGCTTAGGACAGGATCCTGAGCACCACTGCACTGATGGGATGTTTCCAGGAGATGGAGGAACAAAGGGAGAGGTAGGAGGACTTGCCCAGGGTCACGGAAGGAATCTGTTTTTGAGCTGGATCAGAACTCAGGTGCCCCTTTGTAGGTGGCGTGGAGATGCCGCTCAGCCCAGCACCTCTGCACGTCTCCCTCTCTCTTCCTCTCTCGCTATAGCAGCTGGTGTTCATTGTTTTCAGGGGAAAGAAATGGACTCTATCTAGTTTAGGGGGGAAAGGATTTGGTAGAGCACATACAGTTGAGAGGAAAGCGCAGCACTGGCCCCCAGGAAGTGTTAGGGAACCACTGAGCTACACTGCCCACCTTGGCCAGGCACGACCATAACCACTTGCGTGTGTGGTCTCACAACAGGAGGTCCCGATAAGGAACACAGCGCTGCTGCCGAAAACTAACCAGGAGGATTCAGGAGGGGCCACAAGGAGAGAGGAGTACGCCAGCCCATAATGTCGTCCTGCCAACCTCTCAGGCTCCTTCGTGCTGGAACCTTCGTGCTGGAACTTGGCTGAGAGATGCGTGCGCCCGCAGGAAGGACCCTGAGTCGGACCAAATATGGGCCAAGCAAGATGATTGGCCAGAAACAACCCGGAAACTAACCGCATTACCGTAAAACCCGAGCCTGCGAGCCACATGGCGGAGCCGTTCTCCTGGGGTCCCTGACCCTGCTGCTCTCCACCCGGGCGCCTCTTCCCAATAAATAAAGTCTCCTGCTTTGTCAGCACGTGTGTCTCCTTAGACAATTTATCTCCGAACGTTAAACAAGAGCCCACTCTTGGGCCCTGGAAAGGGTGCCCCTTCCTGCAACAGAAGGACAGGAACGGGGTCGGGCTGCAGACCTCGGGAGTAAGAAAAATGAGCGTCCCTTCAGGGCATCATCACCGGGATGAATCAGCTTCAGTTCTTTCCCATCCTCCCGTCTCTCTGCTAACGGTTCACATTCCCATGAGAGACCCTGATTGGCTCAGCGTGGGCCATGTGCCCACCCTTGGTGAAGGAAGGACAGGGCCCTGGGATGGCAATTCCCTATGAAACCACACACAAGGGTGAGGATACCCCAAAGAGATACTAAGGGACTGGGACCAGAGGAAAGGGACATGGAGGCTGCCAGGCAGAAGCCACAGGTATGCCTCTGCTGGGCACAGGGCTCTCTGGAGCCTCCGAAACTGGGTTAAAGGGCATTCCCTGGAGGAGGCGAGACTTGAGCACGGGGGCCCATGATTAGGCAACCTGATTAATTCATCACGACCCTCTTGTACCTGGCAGGATCCCAAAGGGATGCAACAGAAGGTGGAACAGGATAGCTTTAATGAGAAGAGGAAGAGCAAACAAGACCTTAGCCACTCAGACGCATTAGGGATGAGAGTGGGGCAGGGGAAGGTAGATCTACACTGCCGAAGTGTTCTCTAGATGCCAGGATTGCTCCAAGCGTTTTACGTATCTTGACTCATGGGTTCCTCAGCACAACTCTACAAAGCAATCTATCATCACCTCTTCATTATTGTCAAGGAGCCTGAGGCACAAAGAAGTTGAGAAGTTTGCTCAGGGATACCCAGCTAATAGATGATGGAGAGCAATTCCAATCAGGGTGGTCCTGCTCTGGAGTGAGTGAGTGAGTGAGTGTGTGTGTGTATAACAATTACGTAACAATTACATGGCACGTAATGCCATGTTGTCGGAGGGGAAGTAAAATGTGCATCAGGTACTATGTTACCTGAAAGGGTCTCTTATGAGAATCAAATCATTTTTTTCTTTTTTTGGCCATGTGGGATCTTAGTTCCCCCACCAGGGATCGAACCCATGCCCCCTGCAGTGGAAGCATGGAGTCTTAACCATTAGGCTGCCAGGGAGGTCCTGAGAATGTAGCACCTAGGTTTACTTTTCCCATCTTAAAGGCAAGACATTCTCTAGGCAGAATATTCAAACAACCCAGAAATGCACAAAGGAAAAAAAATAACTTGAACATCCACTTTATTTTTTAAAAAAATAGTGTCACTTTAAAGCAACTAAAATATAAATGCAAATTTATATTTCTTTTAAATGGAGTATTATACAGACTGCTTGTTTGAGGCCGGCTTTCCCCATGTGCCATGACAATAAATCATCTTCAGGAGCGTGGCAGTTAATGGCTGCATACTTTCCCCCATTGTACGGAAGTGCCATCATCTGTGCAACTAAACCCCTCTAGTTGAGCCGTTTTGTCATTTCGAATTATCCCTGAGTATAAATGCAGCAGACGCTGCCGGTGATCGGCTCAGATCTCCTCATATGCTTTTTACTGTTCCTGAGCACACCTACCCTGGCTGCTGGGCACTCTTGTTTACATGGGTCCACATCTGTGACTTTTCTCTGCAGAACCACCCTTGGGGTTCCTGAAGCCAGTGTCCAAAAGCCTGATGTTTACCTCCTCGTGGGAGAATCTGCCTCCCCCACTTCCGTCCCTAAGGTAGACCTTGGCCTATGAGTGCTGATGTTGGGCTTACTAAAGCCCAGACCCCTTGCCTCAGGTCAGAACAAATTCTGACCCACTTGGTCCCTCTCTGGCGGCACTGTCCAACAGCGTAGAGCAGAAGCAGCGTCATGCCATTTTCATGGATAGATCACAAAAGACCTATCGGGCTTTTGTCTCACACTCTCTCCTGGATCGCTTGCTCCCAGGGAAGCCAGCTGCCATGCCATGAGGACACTCAAGCAGCCCTGTGGAGAGGCCCGCGTGGTATGTGTGTGTGTGTGTGTGTGTATATACACACACAGTAAGTCCCCTACATACAAACGAGTTCCGTTCCGAGAGCGCCTAAGTACAATTTGTTCGTAAGTCCAACAAAGTTAGCTTAGGTACCCACCTAACACAATCGGCTATATAGTACTGTACTGTAGTAGGTTTATAATACTTTCCACACAAGTAATACATAAAAAACAAACAAACACACAAAAAAGAAAACATTTTTAATCTTACAGTACTGTACCTTGAAAAGTACAGTAATACCAGCTACATCACTGCTGCTTTTACGCTTGCTTCCGGACATCCTGGGCTTGAAATAAAGATACTGTACTTTATACAGTACTGTGCAGTAAAGTAACAAAAGCACAATCACTTGTAGAGGATGCATGCACATGACAATGTACACCAGACACAGGAACGAACTTACGTGATTGGACATGCGAACACACATTCACATCTTTGAAAGTTCACAACTTGAAAGCTCCTATGTAGGGGACTTACTGTATATAAAACTGAAGCACTTGGCTGAAACTAACACAACATTGTAAATCAACTCTACTCTAATATGAAAAAGAAAAGCAGACCCTCCACTCCAGTCAAACCTTCAGATGACTGCAGACCTGGCCACCATCTCGATTCAACCTCAGGAGACCCCAATTCAGAACGACCAGCTCAGCCTTAGCTGAATTCCTGAACCCTAGAAACTGTGAACTATGAAATGTTGATTGTTTTAGGCTGCTTGATTTTAGGCTCATCTGTGATGCAACAAGAGCTACCAGCTGAACCTTCTTCTTAAAGGTTCACAATGCACATCGCCAGGCTAAAGAAGAATGTTTGAGTATTGTCTAACCCAGGACTTCCCAAAACGATTTGACTGCAAAACCCAACCCATTCCCTTTTCTTCTGATGGAACTCACTTTAGGAACTGCTGACCTAGTGTGAAATCTTGGACACACCCAGAGATGCTCAATTTCTGGCACTTTTGCGAGACCTTCTTTGTCTTCTGACAACTGTCTTTGCTGGCTTAGATCTCAGGAGCCACTGGCGGTCAGCTCTGCCATCCTGCCTGCTGTGGATTTTGTAAGCTTTCACTGTCAGCATCAGAACAAAATTCACACAGCTGTCACGCAGCTCTGATGGAGCACAAACACAGGCAGAGGGAAATGGACACTGTCCCATGATATCAGGTCACTAGGCAACATGTCCAAGACAACTGGTCTATGACTCTCCTCTGCCCCCCCTGCTTTACTGGGCTGCTGATAATAACTAAGCAATGGTCCTGTTTGATTTACAAACTCACTCATCTTCCCAGCCACCCTCTGGGGGATATTCAGGGCAGCGACAAAGGAGCCCCATTTTACAGGTGAAGGGACTGAGGCTCTGAGTGAGGATTAGAGCTTTGTTTTTTCTGGCATGATTCCCTCTTCCAGAAACCCTTAATCCTGCTTTCCACCACACATGCCCCCCAGCCTAGCTAACACTGGTCTGAAACCAGTCTGCCTGAGTTTAAAACTGGCTCAGCCACGCTGCCACTTCCCAGCTGTGGGAACCTGGGCACATTTCTGCATCACTGTAGTTTGGCTACGGATTAGAGGGAAAAATGGATGTGCAGAGCATGGACAGCGCCTTACAGCTAATAAACATTTAATAACGTTATTATTATTAACTCTCATCCTTTCAACGTTGACAACATTTCTTCCTAGAAGCCCCCAGGAACTACTCTCACCTCACCCAGGCTGGGTCCAACCTGGGCTCCTCCTGTATAGCCGTCCCCCACTCCCCAATTCTCCAGTGGTTCCTAACCTTGGGTGCATATTGAAATCCTTGGGGAGCTTTTTAAAAATACCCATGCCCAGGCCCCACCTGCGACCAATAACATCAGAATCCCTTGAAGGATTTCTAGAGCATGAGCTAAGTATTTCCCCACCTGACCTTCTCCTCAGCCACTGAGGGATGCTGGAGACTGGGTGCCTGGGCTGCAGCCTGGGAGAGCATCCTGACATCTTCGTTTGGGACATGATGGAGGGAGGTGTGAGGCTAGCCAAGCAGCACTGCCCACCTGCGTCTCTCTTCAATTTCCAAGTCTTCCAGGGAGGAGAATGCTGCAGTCTACCGCCAGCCTGCTGTCTGGCCCTCTCCCTTCCGCCATGTTCTCTTTTAAAATTAACCCTGTCCACCATGGTAGTTTTGTAGGATAACCAACAAAAACAACAGTGATGGTAATAGCTGATATTCTGAACCCTTCCTATGTTCTCGGGACTGTGCTGAAGGCTAAGGGGCTAAAGTCATCCTCCTCTTCCATAAAAAAAAAATACATCATTCAGATTCCAAAGTTGTATCTGCAAGTTTCTCCTGATTTAAAATAACAGGTTCAGGACTTCCCTGGTGGCGCAGTGGTTAAGAATCCGCCTGCCAACGCAGGGGACATGGGTTCGAGCCCTGGTCCAGGAAGATCCCACATGCCGTGGAGCAACTAAGCCCACGTGCCACAACTGCTGAGCCTATGCGCTAGAGCCCGTGAGCCACAACTACTGAGCCCGCGTGCCACAACTCCTGAAGTCCGTGTGCCTAGAGCCCGTGCTCTGCAACAAAGAGAAGCCATCACAGTGAGAAGCCCATGCACCGCAGCAAAGAGTAGCCCCCGTTCGCCACAACAAGAGAAAGCCCGCACGCAGCAACGAAGACCCAAAACAGCCAAAAATAAATAAATTTAAAAAAATAATACTTTCATGGTACAACCACTATGGAGAACAATATGGAAGTTCCTTAAAAAGCTAAAAGTAGAACTACCATGTGATCTAGCAATCCTACTCCTGGGCACATATCTGGAGAAAATCATAATTCGAAAAGATACGTGCACCACAATGCTCATTGCAGCACTGTTTATCGATACAATAGCCAAGACATGGAAGCAATCTAAATGTCCATCGACAGAGGAATGGATAAAGAAGATGTGGTACATACATGCAATTGAATATTAGCCATTAAAAAGAATGAAATAATGCCATTTACAGCAACATGGATGGACGTGGAGATTATCAAACTAAGTGAAGTAAGTCAGAGAAAGACAAATAGCATGTGATATTACTTATATGTGAAATCTAAAAAAAAAAGATACAAATGAACTTATTTACAAAACAGAAACAGACCCACAGACTTCGAAAACAAACTTATGGTGACCAAAGGGGAAAGATGGGGGGGAGGGGGATAAATTAGGAGGTTGGGATTAGCAGATACACACGACTATATATAACATAGATAATCAACAAGGACCTACTGTAGAGCACAGGGAACTCTACTCAATAGTCTGTAATAACCTATATGGGGAAAGAATCTGGAAAAGAATGGATATATGTGTATGTATAACTGAATCACTTTGCTGTACACCTGAAACTAACACAACACGGTAAATCAACTATACTCCAACATAAAATAAAAATTAAAACAAAAATAGGTTCATTCTTGGACAGGGTGTGGGGATTGGCAACTAAGATGACAGAGCTGTGTTATCAGGGTTACCTCTAGACCTCTGACAGTGGAGACTGAAATCCCCTCAAGGCCCCTAATGCCCACTCTTCTTGTCCCTGATGGAGACCTCGAGAATTGGGAGGCAGGTGCTGGGAGAGCATCAGCTCCAGGTACAGACTCAGGCCACTGGTTCAGTAACCTGCCACGGGTCCCTGGCAGACCCTAGGTTCTGCCTTCCAGGCTGGGCTCGGGCTGAGACCACCCAGTGCTCCCCATTTACTGTGGACTTACTCTGCATTAGTACCTGTGGGCCAAGCACTTGGCACCCACTTGTGTAATCCCCACACCAGCCCTGCATTGCCATCACCCACTTTTGTGGATAAGAAAACAAATGCCTGCCCATAGAGGTCAAGTGACAAGGTCACATATAGGGTGAGCCGCAGAGCTGTGATCACAGTTCACACCTCTAAGAGCCTTGCTGCTCCCCGACCTCAGGGCTCACACTTAGCTCTGCCCTGGGCCCTGCTATTCTCTTTGCTTATTTACATATGGCCCGAGATCCCCATTATACCCTCAAGGGCAGAGACTCATGTCTGTCTTTTTCTCCAGGGCCCAGCATGGTACCTCATACTTAATGGGCCTAGGGGAAAAGGAGGCAATATTCAAAATCTTTAACAACTTGCAGGACCAGGGCACTGGCTATTCCGAATGGCCACTGGTCCAAAGGGAGCTGCTGATTCCTAGAAAAACTGGGAGAAGGTAGAGGGAGGAAGGTGTCTAGATTTTAAAATGTAGATTTCATCATTATTCAGGTATGGCATGGCTAAAAGATCGGGAGACGACTGCCATAGAAAAAATAGCTCATTACATTCACAGACGCCAAGAGGAGGGGGCTCGCCACGTCATGGGGGCCACACGGGGAAGCACCAGGTTCGGTCAGAAGGCAGAGGGAACGTGGACAAGAGCCTTTATTGTGGTCTCTGCGGGAAGGAACCGGGGAGGTGGCGGAAACAGACTTAGAATGGGCTGGTTCAAATAACTTCAGTTAGCTCTGGGGCACAGGGGCTGTCCCTAGTTGTTTGGTACCTCACCTCGAATGATCCGGGCAGGTGGGCGGTGGCTCAGAGGGAAAGAGTGTGACAAAGGTTGGGGTGGGGTCTCCGGATTGGCCTTCATAAGAGAGGGGTGCCTGCAGGCTATCTCTGCGAGGGGCAGTCCCTCCAAGGTCAGCAAGGCACCCATAGTCAAAGCACCAGACTAGAAAGATATGCTTAATAAAGGCTGAGACACGGGGGGCAGCTTAGAGGCAGTGCTATTTGTCAGGTGGTACTGAAGTATTTCAATATTTGGACACCTGGCTCCATTGTACCTGGGCATACAGCTGAATCAGTGCGGAGCCTTGAGAAAGGCGCTCAGTAAATATACATCGCGTGGCTGAACTGTATGGGCTGGGTCTGCAGTCTCCTCGCCTCCCCACATCTCAGTTCTCCTTGGAGAATGACCGTGGCAGTGCCATTCCACACGGTTGTCCTTCCCTTTTCCTTGGGAGCCACCAGGGAGCCCCCATCTGCTCGTACTTGCAGGACTTGGAGCTGGTGGTCGGTGGGCTGCTCTCACGGCGGACAGGGTGACTCAGCCAGCTCTCAGCAACCAGAGAGCAGAGCCCACAGTAAGCCTTGAGCCTCCCACCCCTTCTGGCAACTCCTGGGCCCAGGGCGTTGGGGGTGGGAGGGGGCCTCCCAGCAGCCTTCCACCCCGCCAGCTCCAGGTGTTCACTCATGGACAAGACAGTATTGATTTTCACATTATGATGCACAACTTGTCAGGTGCAAAGTGGAGGGGGTGGAGGAGAAGCCAGCCACTGATTCCCGGAATATATTTCACGACACATTAATTTGTTTTTTTCCTTCAAGGTCAAATCAAGTCATCTCCATATATCACCACTGGCAGTGACTGGCTGGCAGGCAGTTAGGAGGGGGTGGGGATGGGCTGAGGATAAAACTTTCCATGGAGTTGGGTGAAGGGAGCAGAACGTGGACGCAAGTTCTGGGCGGTCCCTGTCCCAGCACCATCATCAAAGTGAGGGCTCCGGAACAATGTTCCTTGGTCATTTCGTTGGAGGTCTCTGGGGAGGGGCCGAGTTATCCGTTTTGATGACAAGGCTTGTGTCTGTAAGCTGGAAGCTCTCAGAACTGAAATGAGCTGGATTTCTGGGGTCTGAGATCATGTGTTTGGCCTAATTTCCCAGGGAGACCCACACTCACCATTCCTTCCTTCATTCATCCATTCGACACATATGTACTTCCAGTGGGTGGGCTCTCAGTTCTACCTGCTCAGGGTCCCACCATTCAGCAACCCAGAACTGACAAACGTGGAAATGAAACCTTTGCTTTTCTCCTTCCCTCACCAGGCTCTCAAAGTGAAAACAAAGGATAACCCGACACCCAGCACGGTGCCCTGCACTCGGTATGTGCCCAGTAAATATTTGTTGAACGAATATCAAATGAGTAGGGACTTTCCCCTTTACTTGAATGATTTCTCCTTTCATCCTTAAAAGCAGAGCAGTTGGGATGAGTTTTGGTGTTTGTGCTTGTTATTATTATTTATTCCGCTACACAAATGCCCAAGCTGTTACAGGATGTGCTGGGTTGGGATGGGGGTAAGGGTGAGGGGCTCTGGCCAGCTCGCTGGGAGTCTGAGCTGAGATCCTAAAGGATTAGCCAAGGAAGAGGCTGGAGGAGTAAGCCCTGGAGAGAGAGAGCAGTGTATTCAAAGTTCTGGGAGCAAGACAGGGCCTGTCTGCTTAGAGGAGCCGAGGGAAGTCAGATGGGGCTGCGGGGCGAAGGGAGGAGGTTAGGGGAGGGTGGAGAGCAGTGACCCAGGGGAAGATCCCATAATGCCTTGCAAGTCTTGCAAAGAAGCTTGGACTCAATCCTTTGAACAACAGGGAACCATCAAAAGGTTTTAAAAGGGACATACCCTTCGCTTTGGCGCCTGTGTTTACTTGTGCCTGTGAGGCACCTCCCCACCCCAGCCTCGTGTGCTCAAGCCTGAGAACCGTGGAGTGACCCCTCCTCTGATAAGCCAATCCTATCCCCACCCCCCTGCAATGTCCCCATCTGAAAGGTCACTTCTCTTCCCACAAGGTGGACGGACTCACTTAAGACATCCTTACGTTCTGCTTTGCTGAGAGAAAGGCAGAACAGGGTAATAGGTTAATAATAGTAGAGTCAGACTCTCTGAGCCTGTTGCTTAGCAGGTGGGTGATTTGGGGCCATGCACTAATCCTTCCACGCATCAGTTTCCTTATCTGTAAAATGGAGATAAGAACCGAACCTTCCTCCCGTAAGCGAGCAGGACCCTATGGCGCCTTCCGGGGACAGACCACCCCCCTTCCCCGCCCCCCCTCCCCGCCCTCCACCTGCCTCTTGTTCGTAGTAAAACTTTAGCTTCCTAGGCCTTCCCCGAGTTCCAAAGACTAAATTTCATCAGAGAAGCGAGAAAAGACAGAAACAAAGGAAAACGGTCAAGCAGACAAAATAATAATAGTTTAGCCTTTAAGCAAAGTCAAGAGGACCTTTAGTTCCTTCTCAAAGGCTATAGATACTATTCTGAAGCAAATCCTTTGAGCTGTTCCGCAGATACTGAAACCCGCCCACCCACCCAGGTGGAAGACGTTAACTACATGCTGAGAACACGCACGCACACCCCACCCCCACCCCGAGCCTGCTGGAACCAGAAGGTTGATGACGCTGACTCCCAATTAACTCACCACCAACCAATCAGAAGAACGTCCACGAGCTGACCGAACACCTGGCGACCCTCTTCCTCACGCTGTCTTCAAAAACCTTTCCCTGAAAGCCGTCAGGGAGTTCAGGCATTTTGAACCCCAGCTGCCTGGACTCTATGCTTGGTGCCCTGCAGGAAACGCTGCACTTTCCTTCACCACACCTGGCGTCGGTAGAGTGGCTTTACTGCCTGTGGGCCAGGGGACCCAAGTTTGGTTCGGTAACACTCATAGAATTGTGGGGTGATTAAATCTATTAATACATATAAAGCACTCAGCACGGTGTCTGGCACACAGTGAGGATTTAGTGAAGGCCGGGCTTTCTATTATCTGCCTACCCGTGTTGCTGTTCTCTTGAGCTCCTCTGGGAAGGAATCGTGGCTAATTGTTTGCTATATGCTTGGCTCCCAGCATGGGACCAAAATACGTAGGTGCTCAGGAAATAGTCACTGACTCCTGTCACTTCGGGGTTTGGAGATGCTCTTAAAAAGCAGCTCAGACACTCCTCATTAACTCTTCCAAAAGCAAACGTCTAGGTTCAAGTTCTACCATCACCATGGGACTTACCTGAGCTACTTCCCATAGACGCAGCTTCTTCACCGTAAAATTGAACATATGGGCTTCCCTGGTGGCGCAGTGGTTGAGAGTCCGCCTGCCGAGGCAGGGGACGCGGGTTCGTGCCCCGGTCCGGGAGGATCCCACATACCACGGAGCGGCTGGGCCCGTGAGCCATGGCCGCTGAGCCTGCGCGTCCGGAGCCTGTGCTCCGCGACGGGAGGGGCCCCAGCAGTGAGAGGCTCGCGTAACGAAAAAAAAAAAAAAATTGAACGTCTACTTCCTGGGCTAACGTGAAGCTTAAGTGAGATCGGCTCCAGGGATGGAGCATGTGACCCAGGCCTTACCAATCAAAGCACTGATTTCCTGGGCTGTGCTTAGCTCAGGGGTGGTCATGTGACCCAAGCTGGTCCAATAAGAATGACTCCCAGCAGAAGCCATGAAGAAAGAGTGGCTTTTCTCTCTGGGGACTGGAATGTGGGGATGTGGGGCTGTAGTGACTGTAGCTGTCTTGTGAGAGAGACTTGAGAGGACATGGGGACATGGAAGACTAGGGGCAGGGGAGGTGGGAGGCCGCAGGGAGACTGGGGATGGAGCCGACACCGCAGGACCAAGAGATAAACTGAGTTCCATTAACATCATTAGAGACCTGAAAGCAGCGTTTAACCTGGACTTCACAGCTGTGCCCAATAAACACCCCTTTTTGCTTAAATCGGTTCGAGTGGGGTTTCTTAGCACTTAGCACAGAATCAGTTCTAACTGATGCACTCTGGCAGCCTCCCTGCTCCCCACCACCCTACTTTCAGGGTTCTGGGCTCCTGGCAGCCTCAGTGTGGGGCGTCCATGAATTGTGGATTGCCCCTTTTCTCCTTCCTAACAGAACCTTGTTTTTTCAGGCAGCGATGTTCCTGGCTTCAAAGGACAAATCAATATTGATCTAAGCCCAACATGGCATCCCTTTCCCGTTGCCAGGGATTGGCTGCAGTATACACATGTGACCCAGTTTTGGTCAATGAAATAAAGAAATCTGCTGAGAGACAGCTTCTGGGAAAGATGTTGCTGATAAAAGAGAAATTCAGACAAAAAGACTTTTTTACCCTTGCCTTCTCTTCCTATACATTGTCATATGAGGTTGAGATGCTTGGAGCTGCTGCAGCCATCTTTCAAACATGAAGACAGAACTTGTAGACTTGTCAGAGACGGCAGAGGAAAACGATAGAAAGACTCTGGGTTCCTGGTGGCATAACAGCTGAAAAAGTAACACTGAAATCACTCATATCTAAACTTCGTGTAAAGTTAGACAGATATTTATGTCATTTAAGCCACTATGCATTGGGCATTATTATTTGCTGCCACAAGCATCCCTAATTGATGTGGCATATCTAAGTGGTACCGCATTTAGTTCCCATCAAAATGACACACGAAGCTAAGAACATCAGCTCCTTTATTATTATTATTATTTACTGTTATTTTCCCCTAAACAACAGCACAATTCAAATAACAATGACACACATGTCCCACCCATATACACAATACCACTAGTCTGCCTGCCAGGCAGTCTGGCCTTTGCTTGGTTCCTGGTGGAGCTGTCTGGAGACAGCCCCCTCTGTAAAAATCCCGACTTGGACATAGGAGACACAAGAAACGGGGGACTTTAGCCAGAGAATAAACTAAGGGGCTTCCAGAGTCCTTGGGGAGTGCCAGCTTGGGAACGTGCTATAGATGCCTGGGTGGAGGGCCGAAGGCACTGTTTGTTTTCATGTGGTTGTTGGATAAATCCCATATGGGGATGTAAGACCTGTCTATAACCCTGTGTAAACCAGGTCTGCAGAAACACAGTGGGGTGAGCTTCTGGGCTCTGTCAACCAAACCCTGGGGCAGGCCTGGACACGGGGAGCCCAGAATGCGAACCTGGGTGATGGGGAGGTCTCCAGAGAAAAGCAACTCTTGCATTAGCTGCAAGGTAAGATACAATGTGAAATGTTATGTCCCCTTTTATTTGTTTTGCAGCTGTAGAATGTGCAACATTTTCATCAGGATAGAAAAGGTAAAGAAAGAAAAACTCCCAGCATCTTGGCCTAATGCAGCGGAACACGACCTGCCAATTGCGCCATCTTGAGGGAAAACCTACTATTACACTCTCCAGGGAATCTGGTCAATCCACCCTGACCCCCAACATTTCAGTCGCACTAAATCTATGAATTCAGCTAAAGTAATGTATCCTGGAATCAAAGAAGCCCAGGGGTTGGGGAGGGAACAAGGAAGGGCCAAGACTGGGGTCTCAGGTACAAGTGACTTCCTGGCTGTCTTGGGGAAGCTCGTTGTTGAAACTGCTCTCTCCAAATGGTGAGTAAGGGGGGATCTGGGGGGCTTCGATGATCAGCAGGCCTTCTGGGGAAAGCGAGGCAAATACTGTCACAGGATCCACTTCTGCAGGAAGCCTAGGAGAAACACACGATTCATTTATTATTTCTAATATAGCCAAACATTCTCATTTCATTTGAAAGAAAATATTTTCGATATTGCCTGGTGAGATTATTATTTTGATAATAATCCCAGCAGGCAAGTTCCACTACTATCCCCAATTTATAGATGAGGAGACTGAGATTGGAGAGGTGAACTGATTTGCCCAAGGTCACACAGCCGGCAAGCAGCAGATGGGAATAGAATTGCAATCCTGGTCTCTGAACTCAGAGTAGCTGATCATGATGCTCCCCTGTCTCCCCAGGCACCAGACTTTTGACAAAAGGTCCATAGTAGGGAAAGCCAGAAGGTTCAATCCCCATAGATCACCGGTCCAGGCTGGCTCTGACTATTGTAAATGCAGGGGTCTTGATGAAAGACCCAGGAAGTAAGGTGAGCCCATTCTGGTCATGGGCAGGAGGACCCTTCCTGGAGGGGTTGGGGAGTTTTTTGCTGTGAACAGCCACCTGTAGCCACATGAACTTCCTTGACCAGGGCGACTCCTGCCAAATTGAGCCGCGGAGATTACCAAGGGGCCTGCAGGGAAGGATGGAAGAGAAAGGGAACTTGGGCAGTTGCCAAGCCAAACTTCCGAAGTAGAGACAAGGCCAAGAGTTTGGACCTCCCTCTCTGGGCCGGGGATGGGCTGACTCTGTTTAACCCTTTGCACGCCACCCCATAGAACACCTGGGGCAATATGACAGGGCAGCCATGATCCACAAGCATGGACTTTGCAGGCGGGCAGACGTGAGTTCAAATCCTGGTTCTTCCTGACTGTGCGACCTTGGACTAGTGATCTTGCCTCTCTGAACTTATTTCCTTATAGGAAAAGGGGGTTAAAAATAGCATCTATCTCTTAGGGTGGTGTGAGAATTATGTAGGATGATGAAAGCAAAGGGCTTAGCACAGTGCCTGGCATACAGGAAGTGCTCAGTCAGCCTCACCTTCTACATTGTTATTGAAGTCATTGGCTGTACAGGTGAGCATCTTGACAGCTGAGACTATTTTAGCACAAGCACTGACCCATGAAATGTCAGAGCCCGAAAGGATCTCGACTGTCCAGGACGATGCTCTCATGTTACACACGAGGAAACGGAGGCCCCGAGATGGGGAGAGACTTGTTCAAGGGCTCTCACCAGGTGGTGACCTCTATATTGAAACACGTGGTGGGAGAGCTATTCCACCTCAATCCTCTTGCAGATCTTTCATTCACATCCAAGGGAAAGTCTCAGCTCTGTGTTAACATGCCTTTAACACCTTAGCCTCTATCTCTTGCTCTTTTCTCTCTTTTAACAAAGAAAGAGCTAATCTATGACTTAGACCCTCAGGCAGGCAACACGGCCTAGTTAGAATTTAACCACATTTTGCTTCCGTTGGATTTATTTTACAATTGCCTTCTTCAGTGAACGTTTGACTGGTGAGAATTGAACCTTATCAAAAGCAAGTTGATCGAAAAGAAAAAAAGTCGTGAACAAATAATAGTATGGGAACGTAAGCATAGAAGGCTTGGTGTCTGGAGTCTGGGCAGGGCCAGGAGGTCCCAGGAGTCCCAGCGGCTCTTGTGTGATTCCAGCCTTGTGGAATCTTTAATAATTTTAATTCTCATGGGCTGGGCACTGAGTCTGTACACATCCTCTCATTCCCCATCCTGAGGGAAGGAGGGATACAGGCATTTTGCTGCAAGTCACCCATTCAGTCATGGAGCTGGGACTCCCTACACGCAGAGGCAAGGTTCAAAAATATTTAACAACTGGCGCAGCTGGACCAACCAGAATGGATGGATCCATGCCGAAGTGATGGAGGAGGGTCCTCGGGGCCCTTTAGTTGCTGGAATGCGGGGAGGCTTGGAGGGTCCAGGGACAGGGTTGGGATGACTGGTTGACTGAGGAGAGCCTCTGGGGGGCTCCTGGCCATGTCAGTCCAGTGTCCTAACAAGCGGCCCAGCTCAGCTGCTGAGCCTCCAACAGCTTTAGACACTTCTATCTGGTCAAGTAACTCCCAGCAAGCTGTTTTCCCGGAGGCCTCGGAGATGGTGAGATCCATGGAAATGGTTGTCTTTTAGAGATGATGAATTTGCTGACTTCTTTCCGGCTCAGTCCCTTTCACAGCTTTGCCCTGCCTGTGACTCCATCCTCAGACCTTATTTCAGTCTCTTAAAAGAAACATCAGGGCTTCCCTCGTGACGCAGTGTTTAAGAATCCGCCTGCCGACGCGGGGGACACAGGTTCGAGCCCTGGTCTGGGAAGATCCCACATGCCGTGTAGCAACGAAGCCCTTGCGCCACAACTACTGAGCCTGCGCTCTAGAACCCATGTGCCACAACTACTGAAGCCCGCGCGCCCAGAGCCTGTGCTCCACAACAAGAGAAGCCACTGCAGTGAGAAGGCCGCGCACCGCAACGAAGAGTAGCCCCTGCTCGCCACAACTAGAGAAAGCCCGCGCGCAGCAACGAAGACCCAACGTAGCCAAAAATAATACATAAATTAAATAATATAAAAAAGAAAGAAAGAAACATCAGCCCCCTCCCTCCCTCTCTCCCTCCTCTCTCCCCCATCAGCAACGTCTGTTCTGGCTGGCTGTGGTACTAGGGAAAGGTGTGGGTCTTGGGGATGGCAGGCGAGCCAGGGAACGCAGAGAAGAACAGTTTGGCGTTTGCCTTATCAGGAAGGGGCTGCAGCCTTTTAAGTACTCCAGAGGCGCCCGGTGGGTTAGGAATGGGCACGTGGCAGGAGAGACAGGACTACAGAATCCTAAAGCCGAAAGCAGCCTCAGAATGCAGCCTGTGCAACCTCTCCAGACACAGGATATCTTTGCCAGGGCGAGGGGAGGAGTTAAGATTCAGAAACAACAACAATAATAGTAACAACAAACCACCACTTATGGGGACCTGCTGTGTGCCCATCACAGGGCAGTGATCTCATTTCCTTTTCAGCTGGTAACTCGGCAAGGCTGGAATCAGCATCTGTCCCTTTTACAGGTGAGGAAAGGGCATTCCGTGCTCAAGGAATGAACACGGTGAACTCAGAGTTCAAAGGTCTGTTTGGGCTGTTCTAAATGCTAATTTTAAGGACCTTGGGTATGTCCTTTCACTTCTGGGAGATTTAGTTTCCCCATAATACAAGGAGGGTAATGTCTCTTTTCCCCACTGCATACCTTTGTTGCAAAGGTGAAATGGGACTGGGAAAAGACTTTGGAGCCAGAAGTGCACATAGTGCAAGGATGCTGATTAGGGGGAAAGTGAGTCTCTTCTGCCTACAGTTGTTGCCATCAGGGCTTCAGTGTGGCTTTGACTCATTGGCTCAGCCTGCTGGCCTTCCTGCTGCTCGCATCATCCCCAGGCCTCAGCCCTTCTCACTCCCCTCAGCAGAACTGGCCTTTCCTTTGTCCCAACCTCTCAGCCTGAAAACCCCTCTAGGTGGTGAGTAGTGATTGACAGCAGGACACCTTCCAGCCTAATTCACACGGATGTTCTAGGGAAGGCGCACGTTCTCCTGGCCATGGGAGACTTAGAGCAAGCAGCCTTCGAAAGATTCTATTGGGGAATTTGGGGCATCGTATCACATGGGTGGGTGAGTGCCCCAATTTTCGTGGAATTGTCGACAAGTCATTTCGTCTTTCCTATTCTCGGATTCTTCATCTACAGAATGAGATTGTTAATCCCACCTCACGGGGCACTGAGCAGATGACTTGGCACAACCTACGCGGCCCCCTTTCTGGGAACCTATTGCACGTTTGCTGTGATACCTTCTCCCCTTTAGGTGCAAGGGTTCAATTCCCCGCCCTGGGGGCAGGGGGGTGTATCTTGAAGTAGAGATGCCCAAGAGGGAGAAACCCCAGATCTCAGGTCCCAGGCACCCCCACTTCCACTCCAATCCTACCCTGAAATCCAACTGCCAGGTTACTTACTGGATTTTCTTTGTGAAGTTCTTGGAAACAATGCCACCTTCTTGCTGCTTCTCTTCATGTTTACCTGGAAGGGAGAAGAAAGCCATGTGTCAGCAGCTATGTCCCTCGGGCATCATTCAGGACTCAGGCTCAGATGAAAAACCTGCCCCGGCCTCGCTGTGTGGCTCGGGGTTTGGTCTAGAGACTCCAGTTGTCTGAGCTTCTGGTCCCTCATCTGCTAAGTGGACCCACTTGATACCACCTCCCAGGCTGTCGTGAAGATGCAGTAAGACAACAGGCAGGTCAGGAGGCCTCGACCGTGGTTTGTAGATGATTATGCGTTAGACTTAGGAAATCACAGAGTCTATCTCCTGTCTTCTAAGATGTGGCACGGCATCTTCGAAGCCTTGCGTCTCACCCCTCTCTCCTAACCAGCCAGGAGACCCCTGAGGCCAACATCCCAGAATGGGTGAGAGGAAAAAAGTGGGGCTAGTTTGCCACTCAGCTGGCTTTATAATGCACAGAGCCCTTTCCCAGCTCTGAGGATGGGCCTCTTTCTCCCTCAGTTACCGATGTGAAAACTGAGGCCCAGGGATGGGTCTAAGGGCACCCAGCAAGTGCATGGCAGCCCCAGTCTCAGAACCAACCCTTGGAATTGAAGCCAAGGGCTGGGGTCCGATGCCCCTCCACCTGTTCCAGCTTCCAGTTAGTTATTTGGGCCCCATTATCTGTACTGAGTCCTGAAAAAACTGCCTGGAAATAATGCTTCAACCTGCTAAAAGAAAACAACACCCAAAGGGGACTTTCCTGAGAAATGACACATTAGTCACCATGGATGTGAAATTCCACCCACCCCTCCTCCTCCAGGCTGGCAGGCGAGGGCTTTTTTTTCTTTCCTTAGGAAGGAAAAATATGAAATTATAAGAAGGCTTAAGCGCAAAGTGGCTGTCATCTGAAATTTATGTAACAAATTCTGAGTCCATTGGCCCATCCCCACTTTTTTTTTTTTTAATGGAGAGAGTATCTTTAATTTCTCTTTAAACAAATCGGATTAGCGCCTGGCAGAGCCATCAGGCTCCTATTATTACTCATGCCTCATTTGTGGCGCCACATTCCAGGGCCAAGAACCCTCATTTACCCGCGGACATCCTTCTGAGGGGCTTTGGAATCTGGACTGTAAATAACCTTGTGTAATATAGTGTCTTACTGCAGTCAAGATTTCAAGCTGATAATTTATAGGTGATTGCATTATTCATTACCTTTTTATTATTCATTATTCCTTTATTAATAACATTTTTTCTGATTACAAGATAACGCATGTGTATGTTTGAAAATGTAGAAAAGAAAGAAAAGAAAAATCAAAACCCTCCATAATTCCATCACCCCAAGGAAACCACATTTTTGTATACGTTCCAGACTTTTCTATGTTACTTAGAAATGCATACATGTTATATAGTATAGACGTATATCACCCATTTTGTCAAATGAGATCATACTGTATGTCACAGCTGAAACTTGTTTTTCTCTCTTACTGATGCGTTATAATTATTTTTCCATATTATAGCAAATATTCGCTGCCTACCTGACTTTTAATGGCTGCGGGAAGATATAAGTTCATTTAGCCAATCCCCGGCTTGGGGGCACTGAGAGGGTTTCTGACATCAGAAAGAACCTCACTGAACTGAACATTCTTGTAGCTAGATCTTCACACCCGGCCTCATGACTTCCTAGGATAAGTTCCAAGTTCTAGAATTTCGAAGCCTTGCTCTATATGTTGTAAATTTCCCTTAGGAAAGACTGCATTAACGTAGTCTCCCACCAGCTGGGCGGAAAGGGGTACATTTACAGGAATTTGTTTTTCAACGGGAGTGTCTGGCTAACCAGAACATACTATTCTGCCAACGTGCTGCCTCTTGAAGCTCAGAGAGTTTATTCTGACCTGCCAAGTCCGTGACCACCAGCTGACCAGCTCTGACACAGGCCTGTGGCCAGAGGAACACTGTCTGTCCCCTGGTCCCCTTCCCAAAGCCTGGGCCTCCGGAGACCTGCTTCCCCTGGGGACAGGCCAGTGCCTCTGACTCAGCCCTTTTGCACACTTGGTGTCCTGGCAATAATAAATGATAATGATGGTGATGGTGAGAATAATAATAGCAAACTCTTATATTGCGGCGCTTCCTTGGTGTCCGCCACTGTTCTAAGCACCTTACCGATATCAACTGTTCATTTTTCACAAAAACCTTAGAAAGCAGATACCTTTATTATTACCATTTTGTGAATGGGGAAATGGAAGTTTCCCAACCCCCAAAAGAGGTTAAGTGATGTGCCCCAGGTCACACAGCTTGGAAGTGCTGGAGCAAAGACTCCAAGGCAGGGATGTGGGTGGGGGATTGGAGTCCCTGCTCTGACACTTCCCAGCACACCTCTCTTCTTCTCTACCATGGCGGTGACAGCAACTTCCTAGGAACCAATGAGTCACAGAATTGCTTTGAAAGTTGTAAAAATACCATGTGAAGGTGAATGCTCGTGGTTTATTTTGATACTGGGGGAAAAAACGGATCCTCAGAAGCTAAACCTCTCTGTCCATGCTCTGAAAATAGGGTACTGGGGTTGTGGGGGAGGATCTCAAAGCAAAGGCAGCTCCGTAAAGGGAGGCTTGGGGGAGGGGGTTAAGCTGGGTGAAAGAGGGCTTTGCTAGGAGGCCCCTGCTGAAGCTCAATTTGCATGTTATTCGGATATCTATTTACTGGGGCAGCTTAAGGATTATGACTGATTTGTAATTTCTTATTTTGCTTTCCTGTCTACATTTTCTACCAGGGAAATATTTTATGTTGGTAAACAAAAAAGCAATTATTATGAAAAAAACGAACCCATCTGGAGGCCAGGGGAAGCTAGAGGTCCCTCACAGCCACCGAGAAATGTAGGTGCCAAGAAACAGCATCAGCACTTTGGGGAAAGCCATCGGCCCAGCTGAAGAAAGAAGGTGCTGTTTCCAGGGGAGGCAGAGGCCCTGGGGTTAAGGAGAGGGGGTAGAATAAAGCCTCTGGCTTTGCAGTCCCTTCCTCGGCCAGGGCCTGGGCCAGCGGCCCATGGACAGAACATTTCTTGGCTGGTGGCTGCAGGGTGGGGGAGGGGTATATGTGAGGCATGATGGAAACCATCTAGTCTAGCATTTTCCAAACACTTCCCCGGGCCTAGACACTCATATGTGGTCCGATAAGACAGGGCTACCTCTCAGAGATTCATAAACGCCATTAGCAAATTCAAGGCTCTGATGAGTCCTGCAGTGAGGAGACCTGCATTTATCAGATGCCCAGTGATATCTTAAAACACACCATTTGGCAAATACTGATCCAGTCCAACTCCTCATAAGACCAAGGGTAAAGCTGAGGCCCAAGAGGTCATAGGGTTTGTCCCAGGCCACTCAATTAGAAGCAGATCCAGCCATCCTGGAACTAGATTCGGAACTACCTAAGCAGGCCTGGCTTTGAATTTCAGACGTTGCCATGGAGAAGCAAGTGATCTCAGGTGACTCAGTCTCTCTGGGCCTCAATTTCCTCATCTGTAAAATGGGTGCAACAAACCTACACACATTTCCTTGGAAGTCCATGGGAGGAACCAGTGAACCAACATATGGCTGCATTTAGCACAGGGCCCTGCACAAACAGCTTGAGGAAGAATGGGTGTGTCATTAAGTGAGGTAGGATGGGAGACTGATCTGACTTCCCACATCCCTTGAAAGTTGCTTTTCAAACGGAGCCCCTGATAATCGATTTGATTTTTTAAATCCCTGTTATAAAAATCTCTGTATGTATTCTTGGGGGATTTGGATTCTGTCAAGCCGATGTTGCTAAGTGCACAGCTGTGAGGCATTTTCAACCTGAAAAGGCTTTGTCTGTCTTTGTCTTATTTAAGCCCCCAATGACCCCGTTTTACAGATGTGGAAGCTGAGGCTCTGTGACCCACTCGAAGCCTCTGGGTTAGTAAGGTACTCAGCTGGGATCTCAGCCTGTAGCTGCCAGACCCCACCTAGAAAGGAGGATGGAGAGGGAAAAGCTCTCCAGGCTGGACAGAGTTCAACTGAAGGGGCCACAGGGCCCTCCACCCTGGGGTGGAAGCCTCTGGAACCCTAATTAAAACAAAGACAGGAGGAGCGGTGATAATAATCACCTCGTTTGCAGAGTGCCAGGCACACACTAGTATTCGCTCCATTTCACAGACACTCTGCATTTATTATCATGGATTGTCTGCACGTATTTAATCTTCCCTACAGCCTTGCAAGATGGATATTATGATGATCTCCACTCTTCAGATGGGGAAGCCAAGGCTCAGAGCAGTGAAAAGGCTTTCTTGTCCATATCCATTCAGAGATTGAACAGCGGTGGTGGGATTTGAACCCGGGTCTCAAAGAACATCTAGCATTTATGTATGTATGTATGTATGTATGTATGTATGTATGTTTTGGGGCCTTAGCATTCTAGTAACATCAAAACAATGCCGATCCCTTGTGTTCTAGGCACTATATACACAGTTTACATGCGTCATCTAAGACAAAAATCCTTAGGCCGTGTAGCCATTTGAACCCCAATTTCCAGATAAGGAAACAAAGCCCAGAGAAATGGTTTCAGGCGTCTGGTGCCCTGGCCATCTCCCTTCACCCACATAAGGCCCCAGAATGCCGCCTGGCCCACCACACCCTCCGGCGCCTCTGATGTTTATAATTCTGCCCTGGGAGCCTTTGAAACTCCCCCTGAAGACTGCTCTGCTGGGGCTAGTCCCTACCCAGCCTGTTTGCAACGGCTTTCATTGATTTTCCAGCCGGTAGAGCCTGCCAGGAACACGCCTTTCACTGGAACATTAATTGCGGGGGAAGGGACAGGAGGCTTTTCCCCTGCGGCCCGGCTTCGCAGGGACTGAGCGTCCGTCTCCTCTTTCCTCTGCCCCAGAACATTCCCTCTCCCAGGCTGGGCTGTGGGCAGGCCCAGACTCGGCCTGCTGCTAACTCACGGCGTGGCCTTGGACGAGTGCCCACCTGGGCCTTAGGCTCCTCAGCTGCAAAATGGGACTAGCCACCTCTGCTTCTCAGGGCTGGAGGGAGGATTATTTGAGAGCAGGAATATGAAAGCTGTAGCCCTTGGCACCTGGTAGGTGCTCAACAAATTGTCAATTTGCTTCTGGCCTCCCAATTCCCAGACAGCCGGGGTTGGAATCCTTGGTGATCTTGGGTGGGTTACTTTAACTTTTCTGTGCCTCAGTTTCCTCATCTGTAAAAAAGAGAAGACAGGCCCCGCCCCTTCTGCTTGTGTTCATTGAGATGCCCCAGGTAGAGCTCTGAGCACGGGGCCTGGGAGACCGTAAGCGCTCGACCAGGGTTACCACGTCGTAGCCTTATAATGACAATTATGCCTCAGCTTCCTCATCTGGGACAAGGGAAGGTGTTTCTCTTGAAACCTGGGCTAGTTACTAACGCTGTCATTACACGGCATCAAACACCCCCTTCTGGACTGTGTCGTGATGCTTGGGTGCGTGAACCCCACTTCTTCTCTGGCTTTTTACTCCTATATCTGTTAAACTTATTCTTTCTATTAAATTCTCTCTGTTAGGACATGCAACGTGGTTTCTATCCCCCTGCCTGTTGGCTGGCTGATGCAGCGCCCAAAGCTCCCAGCAGCTGAATCAGGTTAGAATTCCCCCTAGGAGCTGGAAGAGAAGAGCTTTTCTGTAAAGAGAACTTTTATGGGCTGCATTCCTGAGCCCTGAAGTCACCTGTGTCATGCGGCCACAGCGTCCCCTCCAAAGGAGCATTCTCTTGGCTCTTCCGGGTCTGAGGGCTACACCCCCTCCCCGGCTTCACGCCCTCCTGCCCCCCACTCACCAGACACCTCCACGTAGCCGTCCTTGGTCTTTACCATCAGTTCCTCCGGCTTAAAGCTGTGCACGTTGACACACACTTTCCAGGGCTCCCCGGGGAAGGGGGGCGGGCTCCTGCCCTCGGCAGGCACCCCGAATCTGGCCACAGCAGAGGGCCCCCGGGGCACCATGCCCGACCTCAGGGTCCCCGGCCAGGCGGAGGAGAGTCGAGGCAGGGCCCAGTCGGGCCAAGAGGCAGTCAAGTCGTCGGGGAAGGGGTCCATGCCGAAGCCATCATCCAGCAGGCGGGAGGACAGGGGTGAGTCCCGGAAGGGGTCCCGGCGCCGGCGGCTCGTGTAATGGCAGGGGAAGGGCATCTGACCATCAGCCATGGCGGCTGCTGAGCTGGAGGGGAAACAGAGGCTCAGAGAGAGGGAGCCACCTGCCCGAGGTCACACAGCAAGGTGAGGTGGGTGCACTGGCCTTCCGAGCTTATTCTTCAGCTTCGGAAAATGCCAAGGACGGAGGCACACGCCAGGCTGGGGTCCCAGCCCCGCAAGACTCTCCAGCCACCAAAGGCGACCCTCGGCCGGTGCAGCAGAATTCTCAAGGACCCCTCTCCACACAGCCTCACCGGAGATCAGCCAGCCACCGTCCGCCCAGGCCGTCCAGGCTCTCAGCCAGAGCCGCTGAGTGGAGCGGAGAGCTTAATAAGCCGGGAACGCAGGTCTAGAAACTTCTTGCTTCTCCTGGGCTGGGTGCCTTCTATTTATTCCTGCTTGGGGCTGGAGGCGGGTTCTGCAAGCACCTCCTGTCACAGGAGTATTCAGAGGTGATGAACCAGCCCCGGAGAATCTGCGGAGGGGGACAGCTGGGCTCCCGGGGGGCTGGGAGGGGCCGTCGCGGCCAAGTTCTGCCAGCCTCTCCGGACTCTCCTCCCCCAGCTCGGCTGGGCTCAGCTCCGCCCTCCCTACCGCTCCCTTCCCCCAAGAGCCTGCCCGCCCCTAGCGGGGCACTAAGGCCTGGCTATTAATAACCCTCGCCTGGCCAAGGGCTCAGATCACCCTCCAGAAATACCTTCTCCAGAGCCTGCAGCATCCTGCCTCCCCACTGGGGACCCCCGGAAGGGGACGAGAGAGACGGGAGCCAGTGGATTGGAAGGCAGGTGACCCTGGGTTGCAATCCCCCCTTCCAAGCCTCCAGCACCCTCAAGCTCTCAGAGCTTGCCTTCTGCGCCGTCTGAGGGGCGTAACATTCTTCCCCAGGTGGCTCTGAGCTGTCAGCTTTCCCACCTGTAAACTGGATGTAATAGTAGGCTCCTCAGGGATGTATCATGAGGTCATCCTCCTTAAGCATTTAGCAAACCATCACTTTGATATTTTCAATGTTGATTCTCAATTACATAACGCTTGCTACATGCCAGGCCCTGTTCCAAATGCTTCACAAACATTAGCTTCGCTTCATCCTCACCAGCAATCCCGTGAAGTAAGCGTGGTGCGATGATCCCCATTCTACAGATGAGGACACTGTCATAGGAAGTGTTATCCAATGGTAGCTTCTATTATCATGATGACAGTTAATAATGATAATTATCCAAAGGTGCTCTATTCAGGCAGAGTGTCTGGTCTGGAATTCCAAGCCCAGAGAGGACCTATTTTCTAGACTTCCCTGCCCCTCCCACCCAGGTAGCTCAGAGAATGAGTCTGTAAATTGTCCTTTAACCTAAAGGCCCCTCGAGCTTGGGTTCATCTTTCATCTGTCCCCAGCAGGTGTGCAGTTCGGGGCGTGCTATGCTCCCTCTATGGGCTTAGGGTCGGGACCCTGCCTTCCTCGTGGGCTGGGGTGGGTTGGGGGCTGTTAAGGAATTCAGTGAGTCATCGGTTGAGATATCGGTTTGGTATTAAGCAGGGCGCACGTGAGGCAGTTTGCTAAACGTAATAGTAGGGAGGGTGAGAACACCACCATCAGTTACTGTTCCCTGCGTACCTGCCACGGCGGTGAGCAGTTGCAGATGTTACCGCCCTAAACCCTCACAACAGCAGTGTGGGCGCTGTCAACATGCCCAATCTGCAGGTGAGGAAACAGAGGCGCAGAGCGTGGCCTGTGCACACCGCTGGGGGGCGGCAGGGCCTGGGTGGGAACCTGCAAGTCTGGGCTGGGCTGACAGACCCAGACCCCACTGCCTACTCCTGGGGCCGAGAGGGGAAGATGGAGGTGCCCTCATCCCAAGTGACTGGGGTGAGATCAACGTGCTGGAAGCTTCAGGCTGACGTCACGTTGGGCACCGAGGCCTCAGCTCTCTCTGTAATTACAGTGGGGTGAGGCTGGCTGGGTGTGGAGCCAGGAATGGGGAGAATCACTGCATGACACACAGAAGAAAGCTGGCCCTGCCTGCGACCTGAGCAGGGGCTGGAGAGGTTTCTGAGCAGGGCTGGGGGTGGGGCAGTGTTCGCCTTCGTAAACCCGAGTCTGCTGGTGGGTGTGGTCTAGAAGATGCTGCTTCTCCTGCCTCCCAGGCTTCCCTTCCATAAAGCCTGGGGAGGTGGTGGGGAACACACGCTCAGTGACCTCACCTACCTTCTCATTTCAGGGATGATTGCGGCATTCAGGCCCGCAGGAGGGAAGCGACTGCTGTGCAGCTAGAAAATAGCAACAGCAATCATTAGCATTTATCTGGCACTTTCCATGTGCCAGGTTCTGTTCTAAGCACTTTAAATTTATGTGTATTAACTCAGCTAATCCTCCCTACAACTCCATGAGGAAGGGACTTTTATTATCCCCATTTAACAGATGAGGAAACTGAGGCACAGGGAGAGGCTGTGTCTTGCTCCTGTCTATATGCCCCATTAAGTAGCAGAGCTGGGATTTGAACCTCAGAAGTTTCGCTCCTGATCCCTCTGCTGTACCGCCTCTTGTAATCATAGTCACTGCTCACACTGATTGAGCACTGACTGTGTACCAGGCCCTGTGCCCAGCACTTTCATTCATCGCCTCAACGAATCCCTGTAGTTCAGAGAGGTGAAGCCACCTGCCCCGGGCCACACAGCTGGCTGAGGACTGGAACTCGAGCCAGTGGGATGTGGGAGCCCCCGGTAACCAGAATGGGACAATACTGCCCAGGCCTTGTCTGGCGATCCTCCTGCCTGCCTGTCGTCCTTTTCCACCCGGGTGCTTGCTATGTTTCTGGGTCAGGCCAGCCTTCTGTTTTGGGAAGCTGAGCAGGGAGGCAGCTGCTGGCCCTGCTGACGGGCAGCCTGGAGAGGAATCAGCGGGCACACAGGGAGATGGTCAGTAAGCCCTGCAGGCCGTGGGCTGGCGGCAGGTGAAATATGGGGTCAGCTCCGGGAGAGGCGGGGTGGGAAGGGCCTCCAGGCTGGCTCTCAGGGAAGGAAAGACCCCAGTGGGGCTGGGGAGGGGGCGATGCGACACCCCGGGTCCTGGAACAAGGGTTCTCTTGGCTGCCATCCTCTTGGAGCTTTCACACAGGAAGGGCCACAATTAATCCTCAGACAGCCCAGGGGGAGGGGGACATCACCCTGCTTCCTGGAAACGGGGGCCCTGGGACGAGAAACAGCACGCTAAATTCACACAGGTAGTGCCAGGACGAAGACCCAGGCTGATTCTGTGCTTTTCCTTTCCACGGTCGTGAGAAACCCAGGTTCTCTCCCTCCCCAGCCTTCACCTGCAGGTCCAGCCACGATGGGGGTGGGGTCTGTGGGAGCTAAGGGGGGTGCTCCATGAAGCCCTCCAAGGCATGGCTTTCTGGATGTCATTTTTGCCTAAAGTTTGCCCTACAACTCCAGAGGTTTGGACTCTTGCTCTGGGAGTGGAGGCGGGTCCTGGCGGCCTCCCCGATTCACTCAGCCTCCAGGTCCAGGAAGTCCCGGCTCAGAGTTCCCTCTCTCGGTCGCCCCCAGAGCCAGCTTCCTCCCCAGCAAACAGGAAGCAAGGATGATCATGCCTTTTTTCCTTCCTTTTCTCAGCTCCCCTGTGGGTGACAGTAATGGGATTTCCAGCACCTTCAGCTCCATGAGAGCAGGACCCTTGGGGATCTCGTTCACAGCAGCATCCCCTGTGCCTAGAAGGGCACCTGGTACATGACGGGAGCTCAGGAGATCTCGGCTGAGCAGGTCATGTCTCATTCTCGCTGCGTCTCAACTGCCTTGCTACGTGTGACAGACTCCACACACAGTGACAGCGCTGGAATATTAACTGAAATTTCCGGAGTGCCTAGAAGGTGCCGGGCACCAAGCTGAATGCTCTCCAAGCATGTTTTTACTCAGTCTTTACAACAGCCCTCTGCCCTGCGGTTTGTACTATCATCACCCCAGTTTTACTGATGAGGAAACTGCGGCTCAAGGCATGATGTAACTTGCCCAAGGCCACCAGCTTGTGGGCTCCGAACCCAGGTGTGTCTGAACTTCAAGCCCTTCTTCTGCTGCACACCCATACAAGCACGTGATTAATAAATAAAATAAAAAACAACCCACATGGGCCCTCCCTTAACAAGTCGATACCCTCCCAATCCCATGCAGGTGGTGCTTATTTATTAAGCTCTAGCTTCCTCCTACCATTGTCTCCAAAGTTCTCTCCAGACAGCTTCCTCTGACCACCTCTAAAAGTAATTATCATAATCCTTATCACAATTAAAATAGCAAACATTTAACATTTTGTACCTGTTGTGCTTTATGTATCAACTTAATCCTCAGCCAAATTGCTCTAAAATCGGTATCACTATCTCCATTCATAGATGATGATATTGAGTCACAGAGAGGTTAAATAACCCTTTCAAGGCACACAGCTACCAAGTGGCAGAGCTGATATTCAGATCCAGGTACACTGGCTCCAGAGTCTGTGTTCCTAACCACTCCACGATTCTGTGAATAACAACAATCAAAACAACGAAACAGTAATGAACCCACCGTTATTCTAGACCGGTTATGTCAAGACCAAGCTCTGCTAAAGGCCCTGTCTGTCTTCTCTCTTCATCCTCATAAAAACCCTATGAGGCGGTGGGACACTGTTAGTCCTGTTCTATGTGGAAAAGTCTGAGGCACAGAGTCAGGTCTGTGCTGACTGGCTCCTAAGCCTATACCTTCAGCCACCCAGTAAGCTGGGCCTCCTGGCCCCTGCTGTACGCCTGGCCAGAGCCCCAGCTCTCCAAACCCAGCCGGGCCCAACAGACCGCAGCTGAGCTGCAGGTCACGGCCCACCTCTCCCTTCGTCTTCTCACTGGGCCTTCCTCTCTAGAACTTTCTACCAGTCTGTCCAGACCTTCTCAGTAGAACAAATGACACAAGGACACACTCACATTTGGGAGCCTGGAGGCTGCCTGGGATGAGCCATCATGGTGTCAACCAGAGGATCCTTACGTGTTACTGACGTGAAAGCTGCTCAGAGCCGGGGCGGGGGCGGGGGCTCGGTGGACTCCGCAGAGGGGGTTGGATCTTAGCTGCATGTGGCTCCAGAAGGGAGTCAGGGGTCAGCTCTCTCCACCCATCTTCAAAGATGGACAGCCCTGGCTAACGGCTCTTAGGGGCCCCTTTACTATCCCCATTACTTATTCCTTTTATCAGGACTTCGAGACCCCTTTCATAACCCAAATAGTTATTCTGAGCCAGGGAACCAGATTTTTAAGGAGTGAGAGTGCCAGCATTGACCACTTATAAAAGACAGTAAAACATGGTGGGTAAGAATGTGAACACACCCTGAATGAATCCTGTTAGCTGTGCTGCTCTGGGCAAGTGTCTTAGCCTCTCTGAATCTCTGTCTTGCCAGCTGTAAAATGGGGATGATAACAGTACCTATCTCACAGGGTAATTGTCGGCACAGGCTGTGAGGGGGACATAGTCGAGGAGGTGGGTATGGGCCAGGTGACATAGGGCCTCGTAGACCCCACTAAGGAGTTAGACTTTGTCCTGAGCGCTTTGAAGATCCACTGACCTGTCTGGAGAGGGAGGGTGATGTGATGAGATGTGAGGTTCTAGAAAAATCACGAGCTGCTTATGGAGAGTGTATTACAGGGCAAGACTCCAGGGAGACCAGCAAAGATTTTATTGTAGGATCCGGGGAAGAGGGTGGCCTGGGCTAGGAGAGGCCTGGCCTGTTGGCTAAGAAGAGGTGAAGGGTGGATATAATCCCTGATATAGTAAAGAAGCAGAAGCAATTTGACCACGTGATTGGATGGGAGGGGAGGGTTAGGAGTTTTTAGACCTGGGCGAACAGGTGGATGGTGGTGCCGTGCAATGAACATGTGAGGACAAGCAGATGCTTGTTCATTCACTCTTTTATTCATTCACTTCGTATTTATTAAGTTCTTATGTGCCGAGCACTACCCTAGGGGCTGGAGAAACCAGTGAACGAGGCGAAAGTCTCTGCTCTCACATCGATCAATAAACAAATAATCCAATCAACAAGTTAAATACCTTTAGATGCTGAAAAGTCTTACGAAGGAAGTAAAGGCTCTTAGTTACGTTTCTGATCTGATTTCCTGCTATCATCCACCCCTTGCTCCCTGAGCTGAAGTCCCAGTGGCTTTGTTTCTGCCCTTGGGACAGAAGAGCCACACTTATTCCTGTCCGAGGACCTTCCAGTCACCTGTGACACTCCTCCCCAAATCTCGGCACCTCTGGTTTCTCACTTTATTTGTGTCTCTACTTAAATGTCACTTACTTGGACAAACCTTCTCCTATCATGTTCTCTCACATCAGCTAGTTTCTTTTTCTTCATAGCCCTGGCCATTAACTGACAGTTACATTTTACCACTCTATTATTTGGGTTTTTTTCTTTTTTTTTTTTTTAATCCATCAGAATGAGAGCTTCACGAGGGCTGAGGGTGGGGACTTTTGTCATTTAGGGCTCTGTCCTTGGCACCTAAAACAGTACCTGGCACATCACTGGGATTCAGTGCAATTCTGGGCACTTGGTAGGTAGCGATGCACTTCCAGATGCCATTGTGGTTGAGAAAAGCCATGTAACTAGTTGTGGCAGATGAATTGTGAGCAGAAGTGATGTCTGTCAATTCCAGTCCCAAGCATTTAATATAATAGCCCCAGGGAGAACTCAGCTCCATGAGGGCGGGACCCTTGGGTGATTCCCCTTTCCTGCTGCACTCTGGTCACCAACGTCATCAATGAGAGGTGTCCCCCTGCTGGATGGGAAATAAAGCTCTGTCCTCGTAAGACTGACATTTGGGGTTTATTTGTTAGTACAGCATAACCCAGGCTATTCTGATGAATAGTTTTCCAAATTCTGTCCTTTTGTGGTTGTTGGTGTTCCTTCAAGAGAACTTTCTCGGTGCTAGCATCGTTCTGAGGGGTAAGTCATTCTCTCTCCTTCTCTATGGAGAGACCTGGCTGGGAAAGAGGTATCTATTCCTCCCAGTTTGGGACATTTATGCAGAATGCCATTACAAAGCACTTAGCAGAGGGTCGCTCTGAGATCTTTGGGGAGAGCTGAAAAGTCTATAATCTTGAGGTCCCCTTTCCCAGATATCTCTGAGGTCAGAGCAGGAGGTGGTTTGACCAGTTGGTGACCGTGACACCAGGCAACTGCTTTGGAAACTTTTTTTAATTTTAGGTCTGGGGATGACTGCTCTTAGGAGGGCTCAGCCTGAGAGGGTTCTCACGGTCTGTGCTGGGAGGGGAAGGAAGGTTGGAGTCTCTGGGAGGATGTACAGAGATGGATAAGGGGAGATAAAAACGTGATGTCTCCTTCTCAGGGCTGGCTTAGATTCACCCCGAATACGAGGTAGGATCAGCTTCAGCTGAGAACAACAGAGTCAAAATAACAGTGGCTATAAGAATAGAGAGGTTTCATTCTTCCTAATATTAAAGTCCAGAGACATTCTGTCTGAGCTGGCATGATGCTGTGTTCCACACAGTCCTTGGGGACTGACACCTTTCCCTCTTACTGCCCCATCTGTATGGGCTCCATTCCCAAAGCCATCTCATGGACCAAGGAGCCACCTGAGTTCCAGGCACCATGTCCTCACTCCAGCCAGCGAGAAGAAGGGATGAGGAAGAAACAAAAAGCACACAACGCATCTCTGTTATAGCAACTTCTGGAAGCAACCATGTAAAAATTCTGCCTTTTCTCACTGGCCAAAATTAGCCACATGGCCACCCTAGCTGCAAGGGAGGATGGGAAATGCAGTCTTTATTCTGGATGGCCCTGAACCCAGTTAAAAATTGGGGTGGGGGTTATTACTGTGGATGAAAGGGCAGTGGCTATCAGGAGGCAACTAGAAACTCTGCCGCATCTTGAGAGAGTAAAGACAGATTTTGCAGAAGAGTCCTAAAGTCTTCAAGTTGGTTCTTCTAGAAAACTGGTAGGAAATGTGTACTTCTCTGCACCAAAATGCTGATATTTTCATACATAAAAACTTGGCATGGGATGTCAGATGATTCACGGACTCTCTGAAGCCCAAGCACAGGAGGTCATGGATTCCCTTAGGTTAAGATTACTTAACCTAGAGATAGGATTTGAGGTGAGAGAGACTCCAGGGAGAAAAAAAAACCTGCCATGAGTCACCTGGCCATAGGTTGGCCATAGTTATAGAAGGTTCAGAGCCAGGACTTAGAGGGGGTGGAAACCCCTGTTGCTCTGGGTACAAATGCCTGAATGATGCCCCATGTCTTTCCACTGGTGGAGGGATGTGAGAACTACTCTGGTAGAAAATGTTGATGAAATGTCAGGGTGGGGATACATGTGGGGAGATCGCCAAGCTCTGAGGAGACTCTGGATTCTTCTAAGTGGAGGAGATATTTATGGAGGCCGGCAGCTGGGAGCGCCTCTCTTGAGAATTCGGTGTTCGAGGTGATGAAAGGTGAGAAGAGAGGCTGTTTGAGCTTTTGCCAAGGTGACCCGGCATCATCCCAGAAACTTATCAGGAGGGTATCTAGGCAACTCAGCCAGCCTACCCCCAACCCCCAACTTTTTTAGGATCAGTAACAAGGACACTACCTCCATCAGGCCCTGGGCTAAGTGCTTACACGCATCACCTCTATCCAGCTCCACGTCACCCTCATGAGATCGATACTTTCATTGTCCCCATTGGAAACACGAGGCACCTGAGGCTCAGAGAGGCTAAGCCACTTACACAGAGACACTCAGCTAGGAAGTAGCAGAGTCAAGCTCAAACCCAGGTCTTTCAGACTCCCAAGCCCTCACTCTCAGAAACTGCCTTTAAAAAATCATGCCGTTTTCCCATATCCCCCAGAGCCTCACACGGTGCTGGGTGAACAGTAGATGCCCTCACCCGTCCGTCTCACAACACATGCTCTCTCCTCTCACTCCCGGGGAGGGACGTAGCCCCTAGTGGGGACGGTGTGCACACCAGAGATCCCGTGGGACGTGTCACTGCTTTGCCCTCCTAGCCACACTCCCCATCCCACACCCCACATAAGGTAAAAATTAACCAGTTTGGAAATGCGTGGGAATTGGAAGGGCAGGGCGTACAGCTGTCAGCTCCGAGCGGACTCAACTACACGGCAACCGGCCAGGGCCGGCACTTCCTGCTGGGCATACGGGGAGCGGGGATGAACGAGGCAGGCAAGGCTTCTGTCCTCTTGGAGATGGGCAGCGAACACATAAACAAGTAAACACACTAATTACAGACAGGAGTAAGCGCCATGGAGAGAATGCACAGGAGAGGCAGGGGGCGGAGCCTGACTGTAGGCAGGTGAAGTCATTCCTCTGGTCTCGCACACACGCACTCGCCCCTGCCTGCGACCCCCGCCCCTCCCTCCTTTTTCTTGGGCCCCCTTTTCTGGCCTGGACAGCTCCACTCATTGCCCAGGCACCAGCCTAGATGTCAGTCTCTCTGCAATGCCTGCCTTGAACCTCCAAGGCTGTTTTACGTGTCCCTTTGGACTCACCCTCATTCTAGCATCCAGCTGTGCCACCTACTAGCTGTGTGACCTGAGGCCCCTGTCTGTGCCTTAGTTTCTGCATCTGTAAAATTGGCATAAAATAACACCTACCTCATAAGGATGTGAGGTTGAAATCACATAAGTAATTTGTGTCAATGTCCATGAAGCGCTTGGAATCATGCCCGGCACAGAGCAGCAGGTCCTCTACACAAACGGCCGTTGTTCCTTTTCTCAGTACCACGATGGCAGCTTGTACCACACCACAGGATATCAAATCTGGATGGCAGATGACATCTTAGGTGCCACCTAACTCAGCGGTTCTCAGTCCTGGCTTCATATTAGAATGACCTGGGAAGCCTTTAAAAAGATGGCTGACTGGCAACCACTCTCAGTGATTCTTATTTGAGGTGGGGGGTGGGGCTTGAGCGTGGCTGGTTTTATAAAGGTCACAGGTGTTTCTAATGTAGAGCCAGGGTTGAGAAACACTGGTCTAAGCCAACCTCTTTTATCAGGTGGAGTAACTAGGGCCCAGAGAGGGCTCAGTTTGCTCTCCTCATGAAGCCAGCTAGGGGCCCCTGCCCCTTGGGAACTTTTATTTTCTGATGTTGACCCCCACCCCCTGCTTGTCTGCTTGTCTTCACCCAGTGGAGGGGCTGTGTGTGCCCCTGGGGCTGGAGAAGTTTAGGGTATACGCTGCCTCTGCTCCATCCCTGGGCAGCCACCAACCTGGCCAGAAAGAGAGGCACTTCTGGAAGCAGGGCTGTCTCCCCTGGAGACTGGGAGGGTTGGGTCACCTGTTCAGGCCAATCGCAAGAAGAAAAAAACACAAGAGCCCCGTAACTGGGAGCCAGAACACGGAGAGAAGGGCAAAGCCCTCCTCCATGAGTCACTAGGAGGCGGCTGGCATCACAGGGACCACCTCCTGGCAGATACATTTTCCAGAAAAAGTCATCAGAGGCCCTTAGGGAGGGCTAGCTCTGAGCAGATGGGGCTCACACCTTCGGGAGTAGAGAGGTGCAGCAGAAATGGCCCTGCAGCCCACAGACCTCGGTTCAAATACCCACTGGCTACATGGACTTCCCTGTCTGAGCCTCAATTTTCTGCTGTCAAATGGGGCTAAATAGGGTTTAGGAAAATGAAATAAGTTAATGTATGCAAAGGGCTTGGCACATAATTGACCCATAAAAGGTATTTATTATTATTTATTGATGAAGCCTCAAAAGAGGACACTGGTGGTGGCCTGAACCAAGCCAATTTGGGAAGGAAGGAATCAGTGTGCACGAGGTGGGGCAGGGGGCACGGGGCAGGGAGGAAGTGGTGATAGATAGCTTTGGATCTACCCCAGGGAGGTGATCCCATCCAAATGGCTCCCAAGGAGGATTTCCAGAGGGACGGTGGTAACCTGTTTTGTTCAATCTTTCTCCCCTCGCTAATTAACAACCCACTCGCATGTAAACAAGGGGCTGAAACAACCTCCCAGTAGCCCTGGGGTACGGGTAAGCGTGGGCCTGGGGCACGTCCTCCTCTCTGACCCCTGGGATGATATATATATATATCTATATATAGATATATATAGATATAGATATAGATATATCTATATATATATATAGATATATATATATGTGTGTGGTGTGTGTGTGCGCAAGCGTGCGCCATTTTTTGGACCCACATAGTGTTTGAAAAAGGAATGAGTTATGAACATTTTAAACATCAGGAAATTCTATCTAAAAATTCAGGTTCTCTTGAGAACTTGGGACATGTGGCAACACCAATTTGACAGCTCCCCCTGGCAGGGGTATATCGGGCTCCCCGGTTCCCCGGAGTCCCAACCTTGTACACTTCCTCACCTGGCTGTCCCCACGGGCGTTTCCAACCCCTGTTCTCCACGGAAAGAAACTTTCACACCCGACACTGAGAACATTTCCGGGGGCCTCCACGGGGTCTCGGGAGGCCCCCCACTGTTCCGAGCTGGCTACTTTAGGCTGTCTTTCCGAAAGCCCCTCCCGTAGCTCGGTTTAGGAAATAGTCATCATGCTCACTAACATTCACTGAGTGCGTCGCATGCACTCAATTTGTTTTTTTTAGAGCCACCAGTGGGGTGCGGTCCTTGCTCCATGGCACACCGCTAAGAATGACGGGGTCCAGACTAGAATCCAGGTCTCTGGACTCCCAAATCTGTGCCCTGCACTGAACTTCCTCCTGACCGTGAAGGCCTCGGGGAAAAAACATTGTACCAAAGGAAAGTGGTCACTTACTGCATAAGCGGATGTGTTGTAGGGCAGAGCAGTGAACAGCCTGGGGTCTGGAGTCAGCCTGCCGGGATCCTATCATCGATTCTGTGACCTTGGGCTGGTGACTTTGCTTTTCTGGGCCTCAGTTTCCTTCTTGGTAGAAAAGAGAGCTTAATACCTATACCTAATATAGGTTGTGCTGAAGACTAAGATAAAAAGGCTCAGGGAAAGGTGGCTGCTATGAATGTATATATGAACCCAAAATACTTACAGGCTTGTTGTGAGGAAAGGAACGGGATGAACACTGTGATGACGTGTAGCACAAAAGCAGGTGCCGCTTGGCTGTTCTCTGTCCCCGTCTCCCAGCCACCCTCCCTCTGCTTCTGGGCACCCTATGTAGACAGAGGACGCTGGGCCACGGATGAGAACACCATACCATGGAACCTTTTATTAGAACAGAGACACGTTTCGTACAGGCTGAAAAATATCGGAAACCTCGGGTAGGTTATGCTTAGCTGTGGACACCAGATATCAAACAAGCCATGGCCACTGTATCACTGGGTAGAGGACAGGGTCCCAGGATGCTGGAAAACACAGGAGCTTCTCCCCCTCTGATGTGGGCAGCAGAGGCCGGCTGCTCAGGCTGAGCTGGGCTGGTGGTGGGTCCCCCAGGTTGGGGCTTTCCAGGTGGGAGTTCCAGCCCCCGATGTGGATCAAGCCCCCAGGGCTGATGTGGCAGATCTTACTAGGTCCTTGGCCAATGACCGCTGGAGGAAACAGCTGGGTACTGGGAGAGAAAAGATACAGCACACAGAGAAGTCCTCACAGCCTAGGCCTGGCAAGAAAGAGCTACCGAGAAGAGCATGGGTGGGGTGTGGAGTCAGGCAGATCGGAGCTCAAGGGAGCCTGGGCACGTCAGTTCCCCCTTCCCAGGCCTCAGTTTTCTCATCTGAAAAGTGGAAATATGACCTGTGTCACTGGCTTGTTTGAACAATTGTACAAAACATGGCCTGACACGTGAAATCCAGAGCACGGGCAAAGCCATCCTGGTCTCTCCTTTGAATACACTGGATGGCTGGGCTTGGAGAGAAGTTCAAGCTCATACAGAGGGCTTTGACCCAGGCCACAAGAGTTCCCAGGGGGCAGCACCTGGAGGTCTACCGTGTCTGACTGCAGGACTCAGCTGCCCCCACCTCACCCTGCAAATGAAGTCCATGCCCTGCTTCTTTATTTTCTTCCGGCCCTTCAACCTACAGAAAACACGAGGGACCCTATATCTGACAGTTTGGAACTCACAGCATCAGAGTTGGAATCCCCTCCCCTCCACCCTGCCAAGAACACTTAGGCCAAGCCCCATTTTACAGATGATAAGACTGAGGCCTGAGAACCACTCCATTTCACCCAGACAGACACATACAGGTAAGAGAACCACACAAGAATGCTGTTCCCATCTCTTTGGCTCAGCTCGTTAGAAGATGAGGCATAGATTTTCTTGGCCACAGAAAAGGAATTACAATTTTTTGTTCTCTCTCTCTTTTTCAAGGAGTTGTGACTTTTTAATAGAAGTCTGTGCGCAAGCGTTTCATTCCTCAATTAATTTCCATCTAAATGAGGATTTCCTGGAGATAACCAGTGTTTTAGTTCCATTTGAGCTTAATTTGTATGACTGAAACCTCCATTTCCGCCAATTCCAATTTGCTGGGTGATTCTAGCACTCATTACATGGGCGATAACGTCCCCACTGCAGACAGCCGCACCCGCCACTGCAGACAGCCGCACCCGGAGCTGAGAGGCGGACGGATTTCCAATAGCAATTCGGGAGAAGAGGTGGTCCTTCACCTCTCCCAATACCACTCAATAAATAGGAAATAAATTATTAAATAAGCCACGTTCTGATGAGGAATCCCCATCATGGTATTTACAATGCAAAACAACTACCACCAACAAACAAAACAAAAAAAACCCAAAACAGCCGCCACAGACAGAGGGGAGACAACAACTCCATCAGTATCACTGGCTCATGGGTGCAGAAGTGAGAAGGAAGAGGTCGCAACAAAGCATTGCTTGATGACACTACATCTACCCTAAGTTCCTCAGCTGGACACTGCTGGCTAGTGGAAGAGGAGGTGTGGTTTGAGGAGCCTTTTTTGTTTTCTTTATTTTTAATCAGACAAAATTTTCTATTCAGCTGGAGAAAACAAAGCAAGACACATGCACCTGAGACTATTTTGAATATTCATGGAAAGGAATACAGCAGAAGAAAAGATGGAAGTGGGACTCGAGAAGAAATAAATGTGCTTTCAAACCTTTGGGAGCACCCCAAATGTTGGCCTCTTCAAGCAAAGCCTTTTGGAAAGGAAGATGGGTCTAAGTAAATGAAGAGATGGGGGGGTCTGTGAGACTGAGACCGTCGTGTCTTTCAAACATCATAATTTGTTTTATTTTTTTATCTTTTGCTTCTGAAAGATTGACTTTCCATCAAAGAAGGGAAGACGTGAGGTAGGAATGCAGTCCAACCTGGATGAACTAGAATGTCCCTCCCTGGGTGGGGGATTTGAATTAGCTTTCCTGAATCAACTGAAGGGAGTTCACATATTACTTTTAGGTTTTATTCTCATGATTGAGAACCTCCTAAAAATGTTTGCAGATGTTTTCCTTTTTTCTCTAAGTCTCAGTGAACTCACGCTGTCTTTGAAGAATTGCCCAGGCCTCAGGTCAACGTTTAGGGTTGTATCTCAAAAACTCCTCCACTACTCAAAGGTGGAAACTTCGGCCCAGAGAAAGGAAGCAATTTGCCTAGCTCCACTCATCTAGGGACTTATCCATAGCAGGAAGGTCGAAGGGCTGAATGTTGCTTGACCTCAAACCACATCTCCCTCCCTTTTTCTATACTGCTTTTAAAAATAAGTCCTCACCATGAGCAGGTTTCAGGCAATCTGTCTTACTCCCTGGAAGCAGAAGTGTAATGAAGGTGAATTAGGCAGAGGAACAGCAGTGCCAGGGATTGGGGGTTCTGGTTAAACAAGGCTTACCGGTGCCCCCAAACAGTTTTATTTTTGGATGGAAAAAAGGGAAATGTAAAGGAAATTCGAGAAACACACCAAGCGACAGGGAGGGGACAGATTTTTCTCCCAGGAGGCATTGAAACTCTTGCAAACGTTCCCAGGCTAGGGGTACTCCCTTGCTTGGGTTAGAGCAGAGTAAAGTCACATTGCCAGGGAAACAATCAGGGATGTTGCAAAAGTCTCACCAAACCCAAAGCTGGACCAGGCAAGCTGGCCATGTCAAGGCAGTGAAGAGTGACTTTGGAAAGGGCAGGAGTCCTCTCCAGCCAGCAGCCAGAAGACACTGCTAGCTGGTCAAGACCTCTGGATCCTGGTTCCCAGGACAGGTTCCAAAATGACCTTCTTGGTGGGAACCTCCGGCTGCTCCTTTCATCTTGTTTGTTTTCTAATTTCAGAAACAGTTGTGTGCTCTGTTCTGAGATCACAGAAAAAGGCTTTTGCTTTGGGTTTGTGTGTCTCTCTCAGGATGGCTGATAACCTCCTCACAAGGCAGGCTGTCCACAGAGCAGCCTTGAGCTCTCAGGGGATGGGGAGAAATGAGCTAAGGGGGAGTCAGAAGCAAGTGTAACTTACATGAAACCAACTAGGTAGGCTCAGAAGAGCATATGATCTCACCCGCTAACTGTGTGCCCTGGAACAAGGGTGAGATTAAGATGTGCACGTCTGTCTCACACTGGGTGCCTCCCGAAAGAACTTTCACAGGTGATTTAGACTCTGCAGCTTTTGCCTTACATGCTAACTTTAGACTCTAACCCTCATGTCAGCTGTGACTCTACCATGTCAGGTCAGCACCTTAGCTCGTAAGCCTCTTGACTGTTTTCATCTTTCTGGTGTACCTCAGTTAGGTAGCTGGGGGGCAGGGGGCTGGAGCGCAGGCCTGAACCTCACCAGACGTGGACTTAGTCCTGAACCTTTGGTCTGCAGTGCTTCCGGGCCACCTCCAGGATGTTCCAAGCTTAGAGCTCTGTGAGTCTCCCCTTCAGGGAGAAGGCCAACATTCCCATCCACATCCAGCCTCTCAAATCCCATCCATGGAGATATGAGGGAAAAAAAAGAGAGATGCACAAAAATACTGTAGAAGTTCCCCCTCCTCCCCAAACACACAGACACACACACACACACACCCCTCTCCATAGAAATAAATACTTGAATACTGCTAACGGCAACTGAGCGAGAATCCCATAAATAAATAAATAAATAAATAAATAACCATAAATAAATAAATAAGATAAATAAGAGGTTTGCTAGGAGCCCCCGGCAAAAATGATCCCCTAGAGTTGCTTGAATGAAGGCAGTCTGGACCGGGGGACCGGCTCCTGGGTCTCTCACTGCTGTCCTGCTAAGGAGGTTCTGTGGCTCCAGAAAGCCTTTGTCTCCATGGAGACTGGAGTCCAGTCTGGACTCCTGGGCGGGGAAGAGGGTTATTTACAGTTGCTGTACATGCCCTCGCAGGGCACCTGCCCCTGGCCCAGGCATGTGCCATCAGGCCTTCTGCGGTGATAGCACTGGCATCCGTTAGTCTTGGCGGGCGGGGCCCAGGTCTGGGCCAGAGGGCATCGTGGAAAAGCCAGGTCCTCCACTGCCGCCCTGGCGCCTGGCCCCGCTCTCCCAGTGGAGGAAGGACTTTCCGGTTGGCTGCAGGGCAGTTTCTGGACCCACGGGCTGATGTGATGGGAAAGACCCGGGGGGAGGATTTCACTGCTTCCAAGAAAAAGGATTTTTTTTTCAAATGTTCCCCCCCCCCAACACTGGGGTGTAAGGGATAAAGAATGTTTGGTTTCTGCTTCCCAAAGCCCCAGCATCCAAAGCCGGGAACCGTCCCTTTCACCCTCTCTCTCCACGCCCTGTCCTGCTGCTGTTGCCACCACAAACTGGAAACTCACCGGCAAGGCTCCAGAAAGCCAGTCAGCTGGTGAGGGGGATGCCCAAGAGTTTATTTTAAGGATCTTCTCCCTCATGCCCCTGTTCTCAGGGCCTTCCATGGGTGAAGCAGCTGGTGGTATTTGTGTGTTGGAGATCAGCTTACCCTCGCTGCCCAGCCCTGGGCGGGGGGGAAAGTGGGGCGAGGGCAGAAATGAAGGTAGGGCTTTCCCGAGCTGATAAGAAACTCCAGAAACCAGTGCGAGCTGCGGAGCATCCAAGCCCCTTTGCCCTAGACTCGCTGCATTTGGATCTTTTCCCCCAAACCTGAGCTGCTGTGCCCCATCCTGGCAAAATTCCTCAAAGGCAAAGGAGGTGACTTAGGCTGAGGGTGGGTGGGTGCTGGGCTGCACTGGGGAGGAGCCAGGGTGTGGCAGTCTGGGCAGTGAGGAGGGGGCAGGCAGGCGCCAACCGGAGGGTAAGGCCAGACTGGCTGGCGCTGGGGGCTGGCAGCTGGCCACGGCACTGGTGAATGTTCAGCAGACAGTCCCGCGGAATTAAGCTGCTGCCAGCTAACAGGGCTGAGGCAAATTTGGGAGGTGGGGTCGCAGACCAGGCTGTCCTGACTGTCCACCGTGTCCGTTCTCAGAGGTCACCGGGTCCGTGTGAGCCACCAAGAGGCATTTTGTGTAAACGGTGTGGTGGCCTCTCCCTGGCTAGAAACTACTGGTCCCGTCTTCCTGACCACGTGGAGGTACTGCGAGCGGCACACTGACCCCCTTTTTGCTCTCACGGCCCGAGAGTCCATCTCCTATCTCCCGACACCTACCCCCAACTGAAATGTCCATGTCCCCTACCCACGTGTCTCCCTTTCTAGGACCCAACAGCCTTCTAGCTTTTGCTCTGGCCTATGTGGGGAACTGAAAGGCCTGACCCCTCTCCTGGGCCTGAACTGCCCTTGGTCTCTTCTAACATCCACCCCTCACTCCCATCAGGGTCCATACACATGCAGCCATGAGACTGAATGAGAGGAGAACGAGGGCAGGTGTGAGGAAGTACCACTGGCCTTCGTACGCAGCCTGCCAGCAGTGGGTGAGCAGAACTCTCTCTACATTTTCCTGGCCTGACCCAAACTTTTGAGTTACGGACCCATCGCTTCTTACAAACCTTTGAGATTTCTCTGTGCCAACAGAAGGTGGTTCACTCCATATGCTCAGGCCTGAGTTGAGCCCCAGGGTGGTGTGGTGGAGCCTCCTAGGAGCTCGACATAGAGGCTGAAGCCCCCATACCCTCTTTTCCTCCCACCCCCCAAGGGGAGCAGGAAGGACAGGGCCCAGGAGCCCTCAATGTCTGTACCAAGGAGAAGGCAGGGTGGGCAGGGAGTGGGGGAGGCTGGCAGAGTGAAAGGGGCACCACAGGCAGCTGGCTCAAGGGAGGGCCTTTGCTTAGCGCCTTGTGCTGGAGTAGCTGTCTGCTGAGCTGTAGCTCCGGCTACGGCTCTGGCTCCGGCTCCGGCTCCGGCTCCGGCTCCGGCTCCGGCTCCGAGAGCCCAGGCTGGGGCTGCGGGAGCTGCAGCTGCTGCTAGTGCGGGTCCGGCTGTGGCTGTGGCTGCGGCTGTGGCTGTGGCTGCGGCTGTGGCTGTGGCTGCGGCTGTGGCTCGGGCTCCGGGAAGAGCTTCGGCTGGCTGAGCGGCTGTACCAGGAGGAGGTGCTGCTGAGGCCGCTGGACGAAGAGGGGCTGGGCCGGTAGTAGGGGATGGGGCGTTTCCGGGCACTGCAGGGACCAGAGGGAGATGGCATGAGGGCAAGACTCCTCCCAGCCTCAATCCAGGGAGCACAGGCACTGTCCCAAGAGACGTTTCCCAGCTCCTCAGGAAAAAAAAAATTCCCTTGCAGTTCTGAGAACATCAAGGGGATGCTTTCAGGCTACTGCTGATATGTTCTGAAAAGTCATAATCTCACTTTTTTTTTTTTTTTAAACACAGCAAGGCTGGGCTCAGGGAGAACCTCCAGCTGGCAACAGTTTTGTTTTGCTATTTTTATTTTTACTAGAACCTTCTATTTATGGCAAAAAGAAGAGGCTGATTTTCCACTTACTGTAGTGCATCAAGTTTCTTTTTGAAATAAATGTATGGACCTCTTAAAAAAAGAGCACATCTATTTACAGAAAATTAAGTAAATGGTACACTTAATAATCAGACAAGGCAAAAGTGGGGGATGGAAGTTTGGGAAACACTGAATGAGTTCAACAAGATGGACTCTTTGGGGTTGAGTACGGAAACCAGAGCGTCTCTTGGAAATGCAACTCTCTTCCTCTCAGCCTTCCTCCAAGTCCATTCCAAGGATACCTTCGAAAGTCAAGGCAGTTGGGTGTAGGACTCCCTTCCTGCGTGCCAGGCCAAGGCAGGGTGTTCTGTGAGACATCTGAGAAGGCAATGCCATTACCCTGCCTTACTATCTGGGGCACAAGGTCTTTCTCCCCCCTTCACGTCATCTCCAGGGAGGAAGCATGGGAGGCCGGGATCCTTGTGGGTCTCTTGACTGAGTAGCTGACCCTTGGAGGACCAGGAGGAAGACCAACCGATTGTCAAGAGCCATTTTTAGGGCAACATTCAGCCATTCTCTCCATTTCAAGGCCTGAGAAATTTGTGTCCATTTAGACCTCAGGCTTCTCTTCTAGGGCCTTTCTCGTCCAAGACTTTATCTGTTACAGGAATCTTTATCCATCTAGTCTGACCATTCAGTCCATCACAGTGGAACACAGTGGGTTCTAGTGTTCTGCATGTAAGTTTATAAACTGCATTCACACCTCTTTGCCCCTTTTCATTTCATCCTTATGATAGAAACTTCTGGGAGTTATTTCCTCCAATAGTTCATGGGTGAGAAAACTTAGATTCTGGGAGATGAAGAGACTTTCCCAGCTCACCTGGAAAGTGGCAGAGCCAAGATTCCTCTCCAAAACAGCTCCCCCCTTACCCACTAGGGCTCCCTCCCAGTCTTTTTGGCACCTCAACAATCCTGTTTGCCCTCCCTACACTTGGTTCAGGGTATAATTACCTATGGGTCTATTCAAGCCTTTTGCATTCGGGCGTGTGGGTCTAAGGGCAGAGGTCTGTAGCCACCGCCTGGCTCCGCCCCCACGCAAAGTCCCGCTTCTGTTCCTTGCTTGGGCCCCCATTCCAAGGCCCGACCTCTTTCTATGGCCCCGCCCCGCCTCCCCCGCCCCAGCTGCATGCGCAGATTCCGGCCACACCCGCTTCCTCCTGCTGGGCTCGCCCGTTTGCCAGCCACTGCATTCTACCCCACCCCGCCGGCCTAGGCCCCGCCTCCACGGCCCCGCCCCCTTCTTGCAAGCCCGCACGGTGGCTGAGGGTGCTGACTCGCGCGAGGCTTTAAACAGAAACTTCATTTCGGTGGCTGATGGGGGGCAGGGTGTCCCTGAGCTCCCACAATCCTGCAGTCCAGCCCCAAGGAGGCTTGGGGAGAGTCTGAGACCCCGGCGGGTGGGAAGGGAGTGGAAGTGAGGGCGGAGGTGGGTGCTTCCTGGTCTCACCTCGTTATTCTCCGCGCCTCCAGGTGGCTCGGGGAGTCTCTCCGGCGCTTCCGCATGGGCGAGTAGGACCGACGTCTCCGCCGCGCTCGCTCGCGCTCCCGCTGCTGCGAATCCTCGCTGTACTTGGGGTCCCGCTCCCTGAAGGGGTGCGGTGGGGATGTTACTGGGGAGCTGGGGCTGGCCTGGCTTTTCGGTGGGAGGGGGGCACTCACTTCCTCCTTACCTTTGCCCTGCACCCCCCGCTGGGGCTGGGATGGGGTCTGCACGGGGCCTCTAGGGAGGTGGGAGGGAAAATGACACGGCTGTGGGGAGAGTCTGCGTGGATGGGTGGGTACCCGGGGGGCGGCAGGGAGGGCCTTGCAGCTGGGCGTGTGTAGGGGTGTCAGCCTTTGAAGGTGGGCATTGCAGGGTGAGGATGTGACTGTTAGGTGGGCCCAGGTGCCGAGTAAGAATCAGAACTGGGGGGTATGGACATAGGGATGAGGGGTAGTATTAGGTGTGCGAAGAGTCTGAGGGCTGGGGTGTGGCCGTTGGAGTGTTTGGGGTGAGTGCATGAGAACGCTGGGATGTACTGGGGGCCTGACTGCCACTCCAGACACGGCAAAGGGAACCACTAGGATGCTGAGTCATCTCCCATCCATAACCCGGCAGGGCTTGACCTGAGAGGAACTCGCGGGGCTTGGGAGACGCTCCAGAGAAGCGAGTCGAGGAGGCGGTGCCAGACAGGCGGATCCGAGCAAAGGAGTGGGGACTGGGAGGCGGGGCCTCGTCTGACGGGCGGGGTCAGTGCCTGGGGGCGGGGCCGGTACCTGCTGGGACTGTAGCGGGAGTAGCTGGGGCTGCGGCGGGACCTAGAGCTTCTGCTAGGCGGGCTCCTCTTGCCAGAGCTGGAGGAGTAGCTGGGAGAGCGGGAGGAGGACCTGGAAGAGAGGAGACAGCCTCTGAGGGGCCTGCTGAGCTCTGCCGGGCTTGCCCCGTCTGCCCAGCGTTTTATTCAGCTGGTCTCCAGGCCTTTTTATTTCTGGAGGCCAGGCAAAGGAACCAAGCCCTTACCTGAGGATGAACTCCCCTCCCTTTTGGATGGTTAATAATGATATCAACAACTTCCCCTTATTGAGTTCTTCCTATCCTGGCCACGTGTTAGCTGTGTGACCTTTGGGCAGTTGATTTCACTTCTCTGGGCCACTACTTTCTGATCTGTAAAATGGGGGTAATTGTACTTACCCCATAGAATTGTAAATTAAACGTGTAAATTAGGGTAAATTACTTAGCATCTTGGCATATAGTCAGCACACAGGAAATGTTTATTATTACATGATTATTACATATTCTACTACGTGCCAGATTTTGAACTAATGTTTTTTTTAATATCTTTCTTGGAGTATAATTGCTTTACAATGGTGGGTTAGTTTCTCCTTTACATATATCCCCATATCCCCTCCCTCTTGAGCCTCCCTCCCACCCTCCCTATCCCACCCCTCTAGGTGGTCACAAAGCACTGAGCTGACCTCCCTGTGCTATGCAGCTGCTTCCCACTAGCCACCCACTTTACATTTGGTCGTGTGTATATGTCCATGCCACTGTCTCACTTCGTGCCAGCCTCCCCTCCACCCACTGTGTCTTCAAGTCCGTTCTCTACATCTGCGTCTTTATTCCGGCCCTACCACTAGGTTCATCAGTACCGGTTTTTTCGATTCCATATATGTGCGTTAGCATGCGGTATTTGTTCTTCTCTTTCTGACTTGCTTCACTCTGTATGAAAGACTCTAGGTCCACCCACCTCAATACAAATAACTCAATTTCGTTCCTTTTTATGGCTGAGTAATATTCCACTGTATATATGTGCCACATCTTCATTATCCATTCATCTGCCGATGGACATTTAGGTTGCTTCCATGTCCTGGCTATTGTAAATAGTGCTGCAATGAACATTGTGGTACATGTATCTTTTTGAATTACGGTTTTCTCAGGGTATACGCCCAGTAGTGGGATTGCTGGGTCATATGGTAGTTCTATTTTTATTGAACTAATGTTTTGTGTATATTATCTCATTTAATCCTCAGCACTTCCTGGGTTAGGTACTATTATCAATCCCATCCTATAGATGAGGACAGAGGCAGAGAGAGATGATGTATTGGGTTGGCCAAAAAGTGCCTTTGCTTTTTAAGTAAAAATAAAAGGCACATTTTTCATTTTCACCAGGAACTTTATTGAACAACGTATTCACCATTTTGTTCCACTATCTTCTGCCATTTTTCAGGCAACTTCATAATTCCATCTTCCCCAAACTTTTTATCTTTTTGAGCCAAGAACTGTTCCAGATGCCTTTTACAGTCTTCCAGGGAATTGAAATTTTTTCCATTAAGAGAATTTTGTAAAGACTTAAATAAATGGAAACCCGAAGGTGCAATGTCTTATTCAAGGGTGGCGGATGAATCAGAACTTCCCAACCAAGCTGTAACAGTTTTTGCCTGGTCATCAAAGAAACATGTGGTCTTGCGGTGTCCTGATGGAAGATTATGAGTTTTCTGTTGACTAATTCTGGATGCTTTCCATTGAGTGCTGCTTTCAGTTGGTCTAACTGGAAGCAGTACTTGTTGGAATTAATTGTTTGGTTTTCCAGAAGGAGCTCATAATAGAGGACTCCCTTCCAATCCCACCATATATACAACATCGCCTTCTTTGGATGAAGACCACCCTTTGGTGTGGTGGTTCATTTCGCTTGCCCCACGATCTCTTCCACTCCAGACAACTGAATGGTATCCACTTTTCATCGCCCATCACAACTTGTTTTAAAAACGGAACATTTTCATTACGTTTAAGTAGAGAATCACATGCGGAAATATGGTCAAGAAGGTTTTTTTCGCTTAACTTATGTGGAACCCAAACATCAAAGCAATGAACATAACCAAGCTGGTGCAAATGATTTTCAACGCTTGATTTGAATATTTTGAGTATGTCAGCTATCTCCTGCGTGGCATAACGTTGATTGTTCTCAATGAATGTCTCGATTTGGTCGCTATCAACTTCACTGGTCTACCCGACCATGGAGCATCATCCAGTGAGAAATCTCCAGCACAAAACTTCGCAAACCACTTTTGACACGTTCGATCAGTCACAGCACCTTCTCCATATACTGCACAAATCTTTTTTTGCATTTCAGTTGCATTTTTACCTTTCTTGAAATAATAAAGAATAGTATGCTGAAAATGTTGTTTTTCTTCCATCTCCAATATTAAAATGGCTACACAAAAATTCACCGATTTTGATGTCTTTTTTTTGAAATTTTGAAACTTTATTTTTTTAAGTTTATTTTATATATTTAATACTTTTATTAATTTTAATATATTGTTTTCTTTTTAACATCTTTATTGGAGTATAATTGCTTATAACGAAGTGAGTCAGCTATACATGTACATATATCCCCATATCTCCTCCCTCATGCACACTGATAGGACAGCTGTCACATACACTCTAACAAAATTGTTTTGAATCAAGTTAAAGACAACTAAGTGCTACTAGAGCCATCTTACAGAAAAAACCAAACAAACCTTTTGGCCAACCCAGTAATTTGTTCAAGGTCACTCAGCTGGTAAGGGGTTTGAACCCAGGTCTGTTTGGCTACAAAGTGCTCCTGACTTCTGCTAGACTATACTGTTGTGCATCTGAATTACTAACCCCTATGCTATTTCCAGTCTTCTTCCCTCTTGCTAATGCCTCCCACGTTTAGAGAACGACTGCCTTGGTTTCTCCACCACTCTCCTAGGAACATCTACCCTTCTTTCTCAGACTTTCAAATAATTTTCATCTCACAATTGCTGATTTGATCTCCCAGTAGTTCCTGCCAGGGTTCAGAGGGATTATGTGACCATGTCTGTGTTCAGTGGGAAAGAGGGCTGTGATGGATTAGCAATGTCTGCTACAGGCACAGGAATGAGTAGTGGGGGGACACTCTCTCATGCTCTGTTTTTGCCAGCTTTCCCTCACAGGAATGCTAGCAAAGTTTTCCTATCCTTTTCAGTTTGAAAAGAAGTCTTGCTCTGACTTGCCCTCACCTAGGTGTTCCTTAGCCCCTTCCTACTTTCTTAGGTGATCATCATAACCATCGCCTTGGGACTCTATTCTTACATGTTGCCCAGCGTGATGGAAGGAGTGTGGACAAGGAATAGCTCCTCCAGTCTTAGTGCCCTGGGACAGTGTCCAGCTATGGCCCCTGAAAAATTTGCTTTGCCAACTTGCTCTTTGGCTATATACTGAGAGACATTATAAAAAAGAGTTACGATGAAATAATGCTTTTGGACACTTTGAAAGGATGTCAGGCATTTCTATCCACTGTACCACATAGTGTCCCTTTTCTGTGGAGCCATGTGAATCATTTTTCATACTTAAAAACCAGAAATAACTGCTCTTCCAAGCAACTGGTTCAATTTTTATCTTTTTTGTTAATAATGTAAAGGGACAATTTCCCTTTTTGCTTTGTCTGCCAGGGAGCTCAGAGTCACATTTGCAGTACACCTCCATAGCAACAACAGTCATCCCTCAGTATCTGTGGGGGATTGATTCCAGGAGTCCCTGCATATACCAGAACCTGCAGGTGCTCAAGTCCCTTATATAAAATGGCATAGTATATTGAATACACCGGCCTTTCATAACCAGGGATGTGAAACCCGCAGATACAGATGGCCAACCATACAGAATGGTAGGACATGCCTTTGGGACTTAGCCTTCCTCCTGATCTAATTTTATTGCTCTCAATTTTCCTTTTAGCCTGATTTGCTCTTCTACTTATGTCACTCTATCATGTTGAATATTTCTGTTAGCTTCCTTGCCTCCTTATTTTGAAAGAACTGGTCTTGAGGTAACCACCTACTTAAGCAACTGTTTTTTGATACGGTTGCAGAAGAGGAATAGTTGGGTTGCTGTTGGAAGTTCTTGTTTGTAGAGGGAAGCTGGACTCCATGAAGCTGTGGGTTGATTAGATTGGATGGAATCTTCCAATTCCTGAGATCGCATGTCTTTGCATTCTGCCATATCATTATTCCACATGAGAAAATCAAACAATAACCAGGGGTTATTAGAATTGAGTGGTAAAGTGAAAAAGTGGCCACAATTCTTCTCCCTGTATCCATGCCCCTTGCAGTGTGATTTTGCAGTTCCTCCCACTAAGAGGAGCATCCCTTGCATCTATCTGGATTGGTCCTCTGACTCGCAGTGGCTAAGAAAACAGCTGAAGAGGTCATGCCTGTTCCAAGCCAAGGCCTTGCACACTACTGCTCTCTCTTGGAACCCTGCCATCACCATGTGAACAAGCCCAGACAAGCCTGCTGGAAGATGTGAGGCCACATGGAGCAGAAATGAATCAGCTGGGGTCATTCAAACCAGCCAGCCCCCAGACAACCCACCGGCTGATGGAAGACACATGCATGAACCCAAGAAAGACCAGAAGAAGAACCACTCAGCTGAGCCCAGCCCAAACTGCCGATCCACTGAATCAAGAACCAAGGAAAAACTTACTGATAAGGATGCTACACTAGGGGGATAATTTTTATGCAGCAGAAGATAACTGATACACATGAATGGATCCTCATGCCAATAACAACAATCAAAACTGATATTATATTCCAAGTACTGATCTAAGTGTCTTAGAGTCCTCAGAACAATCCTTCAGGGTAAGTATTGTTATGGTTTTCATTTTGCAGGGGAGGAAACTAAGGCTCAGACAGGTTAACTGACAACCAAGGCCGCCAGTGAGTAATAGATAGAATGGGCATTCAAACTCAAATCTGTTCTACTCCTGTCCCTTGGTGGTCAAACGACATCTCCAGTTACCTCAACTAGCTGCAGAGCCAAGGTCAAAATTGCACTCACCTTTTCCCAGAGGAGGTGGATCGGCTCCTGGTGTACCTGGGGGAGGCCCTGGGGTTTGGGGATCTGGAGGAGTGGGTGCTGGCACAGGACGAGCTGCGGGAGCGCCCTCTCATGGGGGAGCTCCGGGCTGTGGGTGGGACCAAACTGGACTTCTTCACCTCGGTGCACTCCAGACATGGCGACTGGAATCCTCTGCAGAGGGGAGAATGGCTGTTAGCACTGGCCTGCCCGCTGGTCCAGGGCATCTTGAGCTGATACTCACCTCCTTACTTTGCCTCGGCTGTGGTGCTCTCAGAACCCCCCCATCCACCTTTCCCCATCTTACTACCTCTGGAAAGACTTCCCAGACCACGGATGTTAGTGGAGCAGAGATAGAGTAGCACACATACCACAGGGTGCATGATGGGTAAGATCAAATCACATGGTGGACGATTTCATCCATTTCTAGTCTTTTTCAGTCCCTCTGATTATATGAATGAGAAAGCCCGGGTTGGGTACTAGTGGGTTTTTACTGTCTCTTTAATGCTTGCAATCTCCCAAAGAGAGTGAGAGCAGGCCTGAGACTCAGAACCTGGGCAGGCAACTGTAACTAACCAGAATTCAATACATTGTTTGAATCGTATGTATTTTCTCAGGTGCATTCTATTGAGGACAGGTGATACAAATTTTCTGTTTAAGCTAGTGCTACAAGTTTCTTTATATCAAAGAGTGAGTTTATTAAAGTAAATAAGAGTAACAGTAGTACCTGGATACAGAACGACTCAAGGAAGTGACATGTAGTTGGTTTAAGCTGGGAAACTGGCGTAGCCCATTTTGCAGATGGGTGAATGGAGACCCAAAGAAGGGTGGAGGCTTGTTCAAATTCACCCAAAGCACAGGGTCCTGTCATATTCTCACCTTGCCTAGAGCCATGCTGGGTTCCTGTTGGTTCTCAGTAAGGACATGTTCATTGGGATTGGGCCAAGGGTCAAGTTCAAATAACATTAATATAGTTTAATCATGACCCAGCCCCTGTTCATACTCCAGTCTCAGCTCTGGCACTTTGCTCTCTTGACTCCAGCCATAATGGACTACACGTGTCCCTCCTGGAATATTCCTATTCCCTTCCTTGTCTGCAGGCTTTAGAACATTCCCCCTGCCTGGAACCCTCTTCACTTGACAACTCCTTCTCATGGTTCAGGCTTTCGACCCCCTTAAGACTGGTTGTGTGACCTCCAATGTGTTATCACAGCCCCCAGCCCCAATGTCCCCCCCCACCCCTAGATGGCTCGCTTGGTCTTATAATTGTTGTCTCCCTCCCCCAGACATGGAGCTCCCTGGGGACAGGACTCATGTCTCTCTGGACACTGTATCCCAGCACCAGGACACAGCCTGAGACATATGTCCTAGATCATTGATAAATAGCTGTGGAATAAACAGACTGAGCCTCTGCGCATCCTGGGAGCTTCACAGCATCATCTCATTTAGCCCCCAACAACCCTAGGAAGTTGGCACTATTATCATCCCTTATTTACAGAGAAGACCCAGAAGAGTGAGTTGCTTCCTCACGGCCACCCAGAGTCTCAAACCCTGATCTGTCCAGCCCTGAAGCCCATGTCCCTGCTACCTTGCCAGCCCCTGACTTTACTGGCTGTGGTTCCCCTGATTTAGAGCGGATGTCTCTTCCATTCTGCCCTCTGCTCATAGCTGACGTGACATAAATAGCCACGGATTTAAAGATCATTTATACTTCACAGTGAAAGGCTGGGTCTAAATTATTTAATTTGGCTGTCCACATAGATCAGATTCAGCAGGTAACTGCTAAATGCCGTTCAGGCTTCACTCCAGTTCTGGAGACAGATCTGTTTCGATCCCGGTGCCGGCCTTTATTAAGTGTGTTTCTTAACTGCTCTGAGCTTCCGTTTCCCCATCAGCTAAAAAAGAATTATAACAGAACCTATCCCATAAAGGTTTTAGAAGGAGTTTAGGAAGATTATCTGTGGAAAGCACCTGGCATAGTAAATAATAGCTGCCGTTATTATTATTGTTGTTGTTTTTGTTGTTGTTATTGCTATTCTCAGTATTTCCTGCATAACAGCCCTGAAGTATATGAGTAGCTATCTGGGAACAACACTGCCTGTTCTTGGAGACATGGACGTTGGCTCTGACCCAGCCCTGGCTCCCAGCCGAGCTTGGGTGTGAACTGAGGCCAGGGATGTCCTGAGGCAGGCAGATCCATCCCTCTCTACCCTCTAACCACTGGCAACCACTGATCTTTTTACTGTCTCCACAGCTTTGTCTTCTCCAGAATGTCACGTAGTTGGAATCGTAGAGTATGCAGCCTTTTCAGATTGGCTTCTTTCTATTAGTAACATTAAGTTTCCTCCCTGTCTTTTCATTGCTTGGTAGCTTGTTTCTTTTTAGTGCTGAATAGTATTCCATTGTGTGTATGGACCACAGTTTATTTATCTATTCACCTATTGAAGGATATCTTGGTTGCTTCCAAATCTGGGCATGAATAAAGCTGCTATAAAAACATCCATGTGTAGGTTTTTGTATGGACATAAGTTTTCAACGTATTTGGGTAAATACTGTGGTATATTTTAAAATGACAGTGACTTTAAGTGTTAGACTTTCTCCTGTGATTATTGGTAAACTGACCTCTGTTTTTCCTGCCCAGCCTCCATCCTCCTCCTGATAACAGTTCCCCGCTTTTCCTTCAGAGAACCAGACCTTCCCCAGTTTTAGTGGACATGGGAAGACTCATTAGCCCTGATGGGGGCATATGACAAGTTCTAGCCAAGAATACAGCATCCCCTGGGCAGTGTGATTGGTCTAGTGTGGGCAGATGACCCAAGCTGGGCCAAGCAGAGTCAATGAGCACTTGCCCTGATATTTTGCTGAAATTCTCGGGAAAGAGGCATTTTCCTTCCATTGGCTGGCTAGACCGATAGAATGTTAACTGGATGGCATCTTTGCCAATGCTTTGGGAGGATCTGCTTGAAAATAAAGCCAAGAGAGGAGGAAGCAGAACTGAGAGATGTAATAGGAAAGACAGATTCCTGATGACATATTTTTTGAGACCCTGGATCCAGCTATATCTGAAGCTGATCTCCTTGGATAGTTTTTTCAAAAATGATGCCTATTTCTCTCTCTCTTTCTCTCAAATAAAAGAGCTGGAGTCTGTGTGTGTGGTGTAGTGCTAGGGTGAGAGACCGAGATTGTGGAGCTCAGGCAGGACCCCCTCCTGCCACCCAGGTGCACTGACCTTGACTCTCTGCCCCTGCTGGTGGGGGAGAGATTCTCCAAAGCGGCCCCCTCGTTCTGGGGGGAGGAGGTGGTGAAGGAGTTCCCTGAATCAGAGGTGTTGCCGCTGTTGGGGCCCCGGCTCTTGCTCAGGCCCCCAGTGGGGCTCTCCTTCTCCTGACCCCGAGACCTGGCTGAGCTGATCTGCATGGAGGGTGGCGAGGAGGTGTCATTGCCCGAGTCATACTCCTGGGAGCGTCCTCGGGACGCGGCGAGCAGCCTGGCAGTTCTGGTAAAGAGGGCAGCAGCCCCCGGCCCAGTGATCTGAAAGCAAAAACACCCGTCGGACACTGCTGCGCGCTGGGTAGGCGGGCTGTGTCTAAATAACCAAGAAATGTTTACCATCATGATGCACTGTAACGAAAGGAAAGAGAGAGAGGAGAGGAAAGAAGAGACGCCAAAAAACAAAAGCACAAATTCCTGAAAGAATACCACAGAAAGGAGATCTTTTTTTTTACCCCCTGCTAGGATAACTGGAAGATTGAGGTATCATGCAGAGAAAAAAGCATGCGATCCAGATTAAACAAAAGAAAAAGGAAATTATACAAAATTTAATTTCTAAGGAATTAAACGAAAGCAACAACTTAAGAGAAGGGGGGTGGTGTAAACACCCTTAACCTAAAACAATAATAAAAATAAAGAAAAGTCGGGGGAAAGAAAGGAGGCTATGGGCCTGAAAAAATATATCTTGAAACTTAAGAACAAAAAAAGGAGATAAAGCCAAAATTTTAAACGTCAACCAAATCCTCAACAAATTTGACTTTTTTTTTTTAAAGAAAAAGTTGCCCGAATAGAACCCTAAACAAATACCACATGGGGAAAAGAAATGAAATAAAGATGAGAGTTTTTTTCTTAATATAAAGTCAAGGTCACAAAATGATATTTTTGTAGTTTTCAACTAAAGGGGAAAAGAAAGAGGGGACAAAAAAAAAAATGGAAGTCAAACTGTCTGACGGAAAACAAACAAAAAAAAGCTCTCTACGGATATTTGCGTGTGTCCTTTTCCCCCTGGAGAAGGTAGCTAAGGCGCTCGAGTGGCTTCTAATAAATTCTCTCATGTCTTTGCGGATTATATCCACTTACCAAGCAAGAACTCCTCCTTTAGTAGGTAGGTAAGGTGTAAGAGAAAGGGAAGAGCGGGCAAGGTGAGTCCATCATTAGAGTCGCAAATGACAAGAAAAAACACACACCTTTCTGTACATCCTCACACTTGGCCCTAAACTTTGGGTTTTGGGTTTTCAGTGTTCTTGACAGGTGAAGCATCACTTCTGGTTGGCTTTCTCAGTAAGGGGACCTCAAGCCATCAACACTAACCTCATCCGTCCCTTAATGCCCAAGTTGGATCAAGAAACCCTTGCTGACAATGCAGATGGCGGCTAGAGTTCGCATCAATCTAAGGTGTCAAGATGGGGGGCGGGGAACAGGGAAGGTGTGCTTGTGACAAACGGCTTTGGGAGGGGCTGCCTTGGGGTGCCTGGGAATGAGGAGGGGTCCCCAGGATCCTGTGTGGGGCTGATCTAGGACAGATGAAGGAGTAAAGGAGGCGATGGAGAGACAGCCCTCGGGAAGGCTATGGTGTGTTTAGACGTACAACGGATGGTTTTCTTTAAACGTTCAGACCAGTCTCACAGCTGGGATGACACAGTGGGTTTGGTTCTGGTCCCCCAACAATACTATGCTTGGATGTGGGCGAGATGGACCTCTGCCCTGGGTCTCCTCCTGCGATAACCATCCCCTTGGGGTGAGAAATCTGTGGGGCTGAGAAGGCACCACCTGTAAACCACTCCCCCCGAAATGACTCTCTGGGGACCTGAAATCCCAGAATTCTCTGTTTAAATGACCCCTGAGTCCCCTTCCAGGGTCTCTGCAGGATCATCCATGGATCTATTCTCCCAGGGGTAGACCATGCTTCAAGTGTGCACATTCCTAGGTCCAAGTGTGGCTATTTGAACAGAAGTTGGATGTTCAGGCTTAGGTGTCCGTGTGCTTGGGTGGGAGGTCCATCACGCTGCTGGACGGTGCAAGGACATGGGGGGAGAATGGGAGGGGCCAGGGCCTCGGGGCAGATTCTCCCTACACTGTCATGTTGTGGCCTGGCACTCCGAGGGGTCCAAGATTCAAAATCCAAATCTGACTTTCCAGATCATTTCGAAGGTATGTTTGCCAAAATAGGAGAACCTATTTCGTCTAAGTTTGATGGCTTGATTTATAAACATTTGCATATATAGTGCATGGCTCTCCTTCTATACGCTTGTCCCAGGCCCTGCACATATTAGTGTAGGCCTCACCATCAAAAGCCTGCTTCTCCCACCCAGTTTCTCCCATGTACCTTGGGCCTAAAGAAGGGGGACTTCTGGGCTTTCTTAAGGAAACACTTCTGCCTTCTCAGCAGTTGGTCATGAGGGTGAGATACAGAGACAATGGAACTGTGAGAATAACAGTGATGACTCCACCAGCTCAGGATATCAGCTCCTGGAGCTGGGGAGGTGGGACTTCCTTTGCAGATTCTCCCAGGAGGCTTTGCATACAGACAAGGTGGTGGTCCAGCTTTACCAAGTTCCACCCAGTGTGACTGCCACTGTACATGCTTGGCAATCTGGCTAGCTTTGCTCTGGGACAAGGGACCTCAAAATAAGGTTGCCCAAATGGGTTTTCTAGTGTGAGACTTCTTTAAAAATTAACGTAAAGGCCCTTTTTCCATTCAGCTCCTTTTTGTCTTCCAGTTTGCAAGTTGGCTGCCATATCCTTCCCACCTCTGAGAGTTCAATGGCTACGTATGTATTTCCACCACCTCTGTCAGGAATGACAAAGCATCATGCCAGGCAATTAGACCCTGGGACCTGGGCTCTCAGGCTGGGGCTTGGTCTGGGGATGGGCTCATGGAATCTCTGTCTCCGAGACAGTGAATGTTTGGTAGCCAGTGTATCACAAGGGACTCCGGTGAGCCCCTCCTGGAAGGAACCAGGCTGGACTATGAATACAATGGTTTCCGTTACTCTACGGCTTGCTACCTGGAGGCATCCAGTCTGGGCCTTTCTCTGCCCAGGTACTTGTTTCCACCTTGACTACTAATTTCAAAGGATATGTCCTGGTGCATCAAGAGTCCCCAGGGGGAAGGATCTCCTGAACATAAGGCCCCTCGGGGCTCGTGGATATAGAAGGGGACTTTGCTTTTTTCACATTCTCAACCCCACATCCTGAGCTCACAGGGACACTTTCAGTGTTGCTACCTGACCACGACCACTATCCACGTGCACCTTGTGTGATCAGAACTGAGAACTCGCTAAGGCATCACGCTCTCCCATCATCACGGAAAACAGAGATGAATGTGCTACTGAAATGTCCTCATTGGGTTGACCCTGGTGCTTGAAAATACCAACCTCTCCTGCTTGTTTAAAAGTCCCATTTCTTTGGATGAATCTAAATTCTTTGACATGCGTGACAGTGTCAACACTTTACAGCTCAACCCTGTGTCCTTCACAAACCTCATCTCTTCCATATACCCGCCCCCCACTCTGGCCCCCACGACCTTAGGCCAATCGATTAGAAAGTTTGCTTGGTTCTACCACCACATCTTGCTCTCCCAAACCCAGGCCATTTGCCTATGCCATTTCCTCTGCCTAGAACACTGTTCCCCTCTTCCTCACTTCACATGGCTCAATTTATTCATCTTCCAGTTTACATATCACCTCCTCTTGAAAGCCTTCTCTGAGCTCCAGGCCAGGACAGCACAAAACTCTCTACTTCATTCATTCTAAAATTCACTCTTTCATTCATTCACTCATTCAAAAATGAGTGGCTTCTGTCTGCCACAGCACTCTTACTGCGGCAAGGGGGCAAGAATTGCTTGTTTTACCTCCTGTCTCCATCTGGATGGCTGAAAGTTGGGGTCTTGAGACCAGCTCAGGGCTGGGCATGTGAGCCAGAGAGAACCTCTAGAATAAAGTTTTAGGTCCAGGCCAGTGGCAAAGAGAAGGAATGCCCTCCGCTCTTCCTCCTGGCCCTCCTCAGACCTAGGACCCTCAGAGAAAGCACACAAGAGCCCTGTCTACACATGCTCAACAGCGTAAGTTCCAGGCAAGGTGAGAAGTTCCTGATCCGAGGAGCCTTCCAGATGAGACAAGCGGTGTTGGGTCTCCTTACTTCCTGTTCCACCTTCTGCTATTCTGGGAGGTCGGGTTAAGAGATGAACTGGGTCTGGCCTCTTGCACGCAATGGGGCTGCTGGCCCATGCAGTGACTTTGCTTGGGTGCTAGAACGGTGCTCCCCCTGGGTCAGGAACTCGAAAATGGTGCTCCACTCTGGCCAGACAAATTAGAAAAGAGATATACCTTTCTCTGGACTGAAGCAGCCCCACATCGGTTTTCACAGCTGGCTCGACAAATGGAGGGTCGGTGTGGTGTAACTCCATGGCCAGTCACCCTTGGACAGGGCACAACCAGCAAAACATGACATGCCTAGGAAGTCCTGGAGACGCAAATCTTCGCCCCCTGTTTGGCCTGCGTTAAGGATTACTTTGAGGGCCGCGGGAAGGGGTGGTGGCCCGAAGACTTTCATTCCTGCTTCCTTCAGCTGAACTCTATTTGGTTTTGTCTTTACCAGTCTTGATGGGCTCTATCTCTGTTTCCAGGTGATAGAAACATTTTCATAAACTCAGTAGGGATGTCTGGATCGTTTAATGGCCTCTTAGCCTCAGATTCCTCCTTCTCCAGAGCTCTCCATGCACCCCACACACGAGGGAAAGACACAACGGAGCGGGGCCAAAGGCAGACTGTGGGGTGTGTGTGAGCGTGCGTGCGTGTGCGTGCGTGTGCGAGTGATGCCACGATGATGCAGGGGAGACCTTCATAAAGTCAAGGACTTTATGACAGGCATAAAGACAGAGGCCTCTGTGTGCTTGCCTCCCGTCTCTAAGCGTCTCCTTCCTCGTCAGATGCTCACTCCCACTCCGCATGGAGGATGCAGACTGCTACCCACTGGCCGCTGACATGACAGGATGGCTCCCCCATGTTCCTCCCCGTCTCCTCATTTAGATAACAGGCCACTCACAAGTCGTCTCTGACGAGCTCTTCTTCATCCACTGGAAATTTCTCTTCCTTGAACGTAACTGCTCTCTGCCCCTGTATCCCCAGCTGAGCTGCAAAACGGTCCTCAAGAGGCCCACTGGGAGGAGTCATCCTAGACCCACTTTTGTCCAGGAACAATGCCCTCATGGTACCCGGGACCCCTGTCTAAGACCTGGGACCCTCATACCAGGGCTCTCTTCTGTGGTCCACTCTGACCCCTTCCTCCATCCCAGGCTTGCCCTTCTTTTTATGTCTTCACAAAGGCCTACTTTTGGGGCTTGGCACAAAAATTCAGCCCCTGTTAAGATGTGCTTAATCACCAAGTGAAATATACCTGCCTTCATATGGTTCTCCTAGAAATTGAGAGAGGAATTTGAGTGCTGGCAGTTTCTTTGAGGGCAAGGAACCTCAGTAGGAGAGTGGGGGCAATGAGCAGGGGAGAGAAGGAGCCAGATGAAGATGTGTTATCAAGCCAGCTGCCACAGAGGGCTTCTGGAGGACACCCTGGGAGCCAAGGCAGAGTCAGCTCCAGAGTTAATCCCAACCAAGGAGGGAGCTGTGGTATTTATACACCAGTTCCCTACCACTCATGGGTTAAGGGCTGCACCCAAAGGGTGTCAATTCTCTAGTAGGTCCAAACTGCCATCCAGCCAAACAAAGTGGTCTTTGGCAGCCAGAGAACATTACCTGGAAGCTGGAAGCTGGCAATGTGTGAAGTGGGGAGGGGGAGGGGATATAAACGGACAGCATCTGTCTCAACACCCCAAACCACCAGTGGGAAACTGACGGGCCAAGTTATACTTTGTTTCAGATATGCTTTCTTTAGCCCACTTACCAGCTAAACAAATTTATGTTTGACAATAAATTTGAATGAACTGTCAACACTGAAGAGTGGGGCAGATTCACATAACAACCCATTTCTAGTTCATGCTGAAGAATAAGAAGTTCTGGCAAGACTGAGTCGACATTCCTGCTTGGTAATAAGTGGCTAGTGAGTAATTGCAGCTGCCCTTTTTGGATGGAGCACAAGCTCTCCCGGCCCCAGGCCTTATGGGTTCCCTGTTGCTTGTATCTATTAGCTGACTGGCCCTTGAGACAACTAAGTGTGTGATCCTCTGTTCTAAGTGTTCGCTGCTACCGGGATCTATCTGAAAGCAGCACGAACACAGTGCATCCTGTACGTTTCATCTCTCCCTCCCATCTTCCCCGTCTCTGCCCTTTCAAACCCTCTTGGACTTTGTCAATGAAAGGAACCAGGGGACAGAGTCATGACATGAAGCCATATCCAGACCTCAGAGCTGTTACAAGCTTTTCCCTTCTGGGTCAGGATTGCCAATCTCAGATTTTTTTAAGGACAAACTGTTTTTCACAAACTCATGGCCACTGGGAGAAAACGAACACGTTCCCTTTATTCTCTTAGCCCCCGCCAATGAGAAGCTCCAGGTTTTGTTTTGTTTTTCTTTTGAACTCATAAGCTCGTCTATTCTCCTTTTTCCTTAATATACTCAGTGTCAACATTTGGGTTTTTCTAATAAGTAATTAAATCCCCCCACCATGAACTCCAGCTCCTGGTGTTTCACTGGGAGTTTCTCTCAGCCCTCCAGGGAAGCCGGCACTGTTATTTATTGTTTTTGTTTCAAATCATTATTTAATCAAGAACAGGGGGAAAAGGCAACCTCTCACACTTCAAAATTTAATTTCGGCTGAATTCCGAGATCAAGAGGCAGCACAGCCTAATAGGTTACAAAAATACAATCAAGAAGAGAATTCCAATTAAACTGAACAAGTCCATTTACTGAGCTTCAAATGGCTCCATGGAGAGAGATGGCTATAAATTTTTTTTCCCTCCCTGCCATATGGGGGACTGGAAATTCTCATGTGAATGTAGAGCTGCATGGCAGAGCTTTTAGCTAGAGGGTTCCGGTTATTCCTTTTTTTTTTTTTTTTTTAAACCTTTTGTTTCACAAAGACATTAAGTTTATTTTCCTCACCGTTGTTCATCTTCCTTTGCACATTAAGAAGACATCAAAAGACTGGATTCATTGACTTGTTAGGAGTTCATTAGAGAGGGGGAGGAATGGAGAAAGACAGGGATCTGCTGAGGATGTTGGGAAGATGACAAAGTCCTTTAGGGCTGGGGTGGTCCCACAGGGCTGTGCACTGAAGTTGACCTTGGGCCTGGGGCCAGATGTCTCTCCTTCCCTCCGTCAGGAAGCTGAAGGGGACCAGCAGCTTCAACCTCATCATTTCTCGGAAGCCCCTTTTGATGGCCCTCAGCCCACCTCTTCTTGAAAATTTCTACACAGATCCAGTCTGGCAAAATTTTCACCAGTCCAAATTGAAATGAGAAAAAAAAAGTTCAGTGGAATGAGTTTTTCATCCAACGAAATGCATTTGATTTAAAGGCTCATCCTTTCTTCTGAGGCCATGTCTATTCTTCCTCTTCAGATGGTAAATGTCCCTTTCAGTATAGAAAATGGGGGTTTTCTTTTTTCTGTCCTCACTTGGCAAAAGTCAAAGTTGACAATGCTATTCCATTTTCCATTTAAAGAATAACTGGTCCCACAAATGCCTCAGTCTCATGGCCCCCCTCTTCCGCATTTTAGTCCCTTTGTTCTCTAAACGGCAATGAATGGCATTGGATTAGTGAGTCTCCTAGTTTGAGCAAGAGCTCACTTTTGCAGAATGTATGTGAGAACCTGGATCAGAGGTGGGAAGGCTGGACCCTCCATACATGCTCCCTCAGCCTCATTTCCCCTGTCTGCAAAAGAGGAGGCATATCCTGCCCTTCTCCTAGAGTTGTTCCGAAGTTCACCTGAGATCTTGGATATGATTAAGCTTTTTGAGGCCAGAGGTGCTTCAAAAACATCATGTCTGCTTTTACTGGGAGCAAGTTTAATTCAGCCATTATGAGGACAAATCATAACACTAGCAACTACTGTATATTGAGGGTTATGTCCCAAGCATCAGGCTGTTTTGCTCATAAAACAGAAGCTGCATGAGGGCAGAAATCTTCTCTGTCTTGTTCACTGCTATTCACCCAGTGCCTGGCACATAGTAGGGGCTTAATGCATATCTTATAAATGAATGGATACCTTATCTCACTCCACCCTCACAGCTACTCTGTGCAGTAAGTATGCTTATTAGTCAAAGGTACAGATGAGGTCACAGAGGCCCAGCGAAGTGAAATGACACAAGGGAAGTCAAGTAATTAAGCACCTGGACTCTGAGGGTAGACTTTCTGGGTTGGAATCCTAACTTTTCCATTTAACAGCTGCCTTTTACTTAAGTTTTCTAGGCTGCAGTTTCCTCATTGTAAAATGAGGATACTAGCGGAAGATCCCCGGAAAGGCTATTATAAGAAATGCACGAGATGACACATGTAAAGAATTCAGCCTAGCACCTTGCACGTGGTAGGTGCTCAGGAAGCATGAGTTATGGCTGTTACCCAGTCTCATAGGGAGATGAAATCAAGAACTCTGGAATATCCGAATCTGCTTCAAAGTTCCTGTCTCCATCACTGTTGCCTCCTGCTTCCTCCTGTTCACAAATGTCATGAGGTCCTCTTTTACGAAGCCCAAGTTTTGCCTTTTTTTTTTTTTTTTTTTTTTGCCGTATCTGTGCAGGTTTTTGTTGGCAAGGGTTATGTGGCAGCTGTTGGCTTGCTAGAGGCAGAAGGAGGAGAAAGGAGGAGACTGCCCTCTCCTGGGTCTAATTTCAGTCTTGATCAGCCCCCTTTAGATTCCCCCTCCAGTTAGGATAGACCTCACAGAGGACCCCCTGCTACAGGACAGGGCGTGGCCAAAGCTTGGGGCCACCAACCTCTCTGTCATACAGTAGGCCCTCTGGCTATCACAGTAAGCTTCTGAGATACAAGCCATGATTCATACCAGCTCCCCTTCCTACTCATTGGGCTACCTACCTAAGTCGCTTCACCTCTCTGAGCCTCAGTTTTCCCATCTGAAAAATGGTGATAATGATGGCATGTACTTCAAAGAACTGTTTTGTGAATCAAATGAGAAAAAAAAAAAACTGTGTAAAGAATGTGACAGTGCCTGGCACACAGTGGTATTTAGCTATCTCAATAGCCATCTCAATTGGGTGAACTCCAACTCATCCTTCAAAGCCCAGCTCACATGTTCCTTTATTTGTAAAGTCCTCTCAGACACCAAGATCTCTTAGACATTGGTCCTTCCTCTGTGGTCCTACTACATATTGTACTTGCCTCCGTCACCTCCAGGGGTGATATTCAAAATATTCAACAACTGGCTGAGTGTGGGTACTGCCCCATCTGAAGGTAGCTGGCCTTGGCACTGAAGGGCTGCCAGGTATCACTGTTTATCCTGGACTGTGAGAAGGTCCAGAAGGTACCAGAGGAGGGAAGGGATGGCTTTGTTGACTGGGGAATGGGTGGTGACAGGGTCTGTTTATCAACTGGTGTGCGAGTATTTGAATATTTGAACAATGGAGGAGTACTAGTGCTCACCGACTCAGTCTCAGCCCTGACCACGCTTATCCTACTGTATTGCAGCCTTCTGCTGACGGCTAGATGGTGAGCTCTGGAATTCAGGAACCTGTTTATACATCTCTCTGTCTCCCTAACACCTTGAACAGAGTTGACTGAGTGTAGATAAGGAACGAATGAGGCCATGAAGGATTCACTCCTTGGGACCCTCCATCTGGATTTGGGCTCTGACCAACAAAGAGGGCTTCAGATTATCTTTAGCTTGCCAACTAGGATTTTAACAAGATACAACCCACTTCTGCATATTCATGTATGCAAACAGGCCCCCTTGATGTAATGTGCCCGTCCCTGTTTTTTTTTTTTTTTTTTTTTTTTTTTGCGGTACGCGGGCCTCTCACTATTGTGGCCCCTCCCGTTGCAGAGCACAGGCTCCGGATGCACAGGCTCAGCAGCCATGGCTCACGGGCCCAGCCGCTCTGCGGCATGTGGGATCTTCCCGGACCGGGGCACGAACCCGTGTCCCCTGCATCAGCAGGTGGACTCTCAACCACTGCACCACCAGGGAGGCCTCCGTCCCTGATTTTTAAAGAGCTCTGCATATGGGATGCCCACCATGGAGTGTGGCAGGAACCATGGCATAGGAGACCCCTCACACTTGGGCTCCTGTTCACCTCTAGGACCCCCAGAACCCCGTCTCCTGCCCTGGAATTCTTTCTCCATCCTGACTCCAGCCTTCGTTTCCTGTTTCCACTGGCTAGTTTCTCATTTGTCACCTCCTCTGCCCTAACCCCAATTCCCTTCCCTGCCTGCCTACCTCCTGTCCCATCTCAGCATTCACTGTTGTGCATTGTCTTTTACAATTTTTACCTTGTCTGTCTTCCTTTTAAGAAAGCACAGGCTGTTTCTTATTCACTGGATCCTGAGAGCCACATCAGAGCTGACCCTTTATAGATGCTTAGTAGATAACTGGTAGATTTGAACAAGTGATGGAATGGGTGACTCAGTGACAATGACTGTGCTGTTCTCTTCAGCAGAGAGCTCAAAAAAGTCTTGGGGCCAGGACTCTTGGAAAACCTTTGGTCCAACCTGGTATCCTCTTCCATCCCTGCCTATGCAGGAGAGAGGATGAGAAAGAGCCCAGCATGGAGGGCACTCGGAGGACCAGACTTGGGGGGCGTCTGATGCCCCAGGAGTCAGGCAGCCATGAGCAGGGTGGGGCCAGCCAGTTGGGCTGCAGCTGCCATTGAGGATGGGAGGAAACTGAAAGTAGGGGAAGCAGGGGTTCTAGCTGTGGTCTGAACTCATCCACAGACTAGCCTGAGCCTGGAACCATTCTACTATTACTACTCCACTACTATTACCAGGGTTGCTACTATTGTTGCTACTACCATTACTATTTCCATGGTTAATACTGCTGCTGCTCCTATCCACCGCCAGCAACCTAGCACCTACCACTTGCCCGTTACAGTCTGAAAGTCTTACTTACATTATCATTGCATCCTCACAACATTCCTCTTATGAGGTAGGTCTTATTATTATCCTCATTTTGCAGATTTGGAGAAAACTGAGGCACAGAGAGTTTATGTAACTTGCTCAAGATTCCACAGCTGGAAAATACAGAGCCAGTATCTGGAAGGTTTTCAACACCTGCTACTATTTGCTGATCTTTGTCCCTGTGCCGAGCACTGGGCTCGACTCTTTACAAAATTGCTCTTCTTTTGTCCCCAAAACAAGGCTTTTGAAGAAGAGGTTTATTATCTGCATTTTTTTTAACAGATGAGGAAACTGCAGCTCAAAAAGGTTTAAGTAACTATCCCCAGCTTGCAGCCAGGATTTGACCACATAATCATAGTCCCATGTTTTTAACAACTCTGACTTGCCGTAGCCCATGGAAGTCATTTCTCTCCTGTGAGTCCAAGTTCTCTGTTTGGAATCAGGGTATTGGGTTAGGTGAGCTCTTAAGGCCTCTGCTTTCTAGGTACGGATGAGCTTTCTGCTCTTCTAATAGCAGCTGGGCCCTAAGAACCAATAGCCAATCTGGTACCTCACTCACTGGTGTGGGAGGACCACCATTTTGGGGTGCGGGGGGAGTCAACATTCGGATTTTTGCAACACCTTGGACCTGACTGGTTAGGAAACCATCCCAGGTGAGAGAACACAAGCCAGTTGCTCCCAATGGCACTTTTTAATGAGGGTCAGTTAGGGCCACCGAATGGGCTGCCATAAATACCATGACCAGGGAGACTGGGTGGCTTTTACCACCTTAAAACCATTCTTCCACCTCTTATTGCTTGTATTTTAAATTTATTTCTACCTTTGCAACAATTCCTTTGGGACACAAATGGGATAATCATGCTCATTTTCCAGTTGAGGAAGCTGAGGCTGGGAGGGGTAAAAGGATTTGTCCTGCCAAGCCAAGACTTGCCCCCAGGCCTCCGGACTCTGCCTTACTAGAAAGACCTTTTATAGGACATTCACGGAGGGGAGAATGCAAGTGAGCATTTACCATCTGCAAATACTGAGCAACTACACGTATCTCTACAAAGGAAAGCCCTGAGGTGAGTTGTGGATGGTTCCAGCTAGGTAGAAGATTTGGGCAAAAGTAGACCTTGGTGATACATGGTGCCTTTACTGGTAAAGAAGAGTTTCCCAGAATGCACTGGAGATAAAACTATTGTGTCAACCAGACCCAACCAGTGTTTATCATCACCTTCTCTTCCTTGACCTCTCAGCAAGAACCCCTGAGCTATTCCTTACTTCCACCTCATCCTTTCTAAGGGAGCAGCTCTCTGAAATTTTCAGATTTATGCCTAGCTCGAGTAGACAGGTCCCTTCCCAGCTGTTAGCTGTAAGCATAGGGTACGTCTGCGTTGAATCTCCTCCTATTTGTGTGTCTGTTCCTTTAGAGTCTACAAAAGGCCTTCACATAATTTGTTATTGGATACCCCCAACAATCCCACGTGGAAGTGATATTATTTCCAATTTACCAATGAGAAAACTGAGTTTCAAAGAGGTTAAGTGACTTTCTCAAAGCCACACAGCTAGGAAGCTGAGTTCAGACCCAACTCCAAATCCCTTGCTCAGGAAACTTCCTGGCATCGAACTGTCTGAAGTTGTATTCCGGCCCTCCTTCTTGACCTGAGGGACTGTTGCGTGATCCCATTCGAGGCTGGGTTTCTCGACTGGGTTCGCTCTTGCTTTACTCAGTGGCTTCACTCCAGACCTTAACCCTTCTGAGCATCGGCTTCTCTGTCCCACCTGTGGAAGGGACTAGTGAGGGCAGCTGCATCCTCAACTCCCCGAGACCTTGTGTGGACACGAGAGGCCGAGTGCGATCAGCTCCTTGGAGGACAATTCTCGTATACATTCAAGGCTAAGTTTACACGGGTGAAATCAAACCCCAGATGCTCGTCAGTGCAGCAGCCTAGCTGTCAAAGACGCAGACTTCACCGCAAAGCTGCAGTGCCTCTGTTGCCTAAAAGACGCCCTCTTTTCCTTTCTCCCCAAAGAAACCTCCTGTGGTGTCTCATACATGATTTCCTGCAGATGTCACTCTGGAGGCCAATGTGTACTTTCGAAGCTCCCCTGATAAAGAGCCGGGGGCTTCAGGTTTTTCCCGGCCCCCCAAGCCCCCACTTCCCAAGCCGCCAAGCCGAGTGATGCCAAAGGCTGGTGAATGACCATCTGGTTAATCAATAAGGAGGTCTGAAACCCGTTGGATATTTGCCCAAAACTGAATTAAAACGTGTCATACACTGCCCTGAACTTGTGCCTCCACCCCCTCCAAGTGTCACGGCCAAGACTGGCAGAGGAGGCTGTGCGGAATACTTACTACACCCCTGGCCGACAGGAAGCTGAGCATCTGGAGGGGCTGGCTGGGCGGGGGGCTGGACCGGGCCTCAGGGCTGGCCTTGCAGAAGGTCTTGGAGCAGCGGCGAGAGTGCCTTCGACGGGACTTCCGCCCTTCCTCGGGGGACTGGCCACGGCGCCTGGGTGCAGGAGAGAGAAACCTGAGGGCCTTGTGATGGAGAGCACGGCAGAGAGGTGACTGAAGGACCAATAGGATCTGAGGACAACAGAACGTGGTTGGGTGTGTCTGTATGAATTACGCGTGCATCCATCCACCCACCCACCCATCCACCCATCCATTCATTCATTCTCTCATTTGTTCATTTGACAAATGTTTATTCACGTACCTGGCACTGCTTTGGGGGCTGGGGATGCAGCTGTGAAGACAGAAAGGGCCCCTATCTTGATTCAGTTTACTGTCCTTTGTGTGCCTGTGTGATTGTCTGTCTGCTTGCCTGTGTCTGTGACTGTGTGTATGTCTGGGTGTGTCCATCTGTGTTTTCGTGTGTTTGTCTATAAATGTAACTGCTTATATCTGTGTGTCTTTGTGTATGTGACTTTACCATCTGTGAAATAGAGGCATCTTATTGACTGTCACCCAAAACTTAAAACAAAAATATTTGACAAAAACGACAAAGATGCCTTCTTGCAAGCTTGTCACATCTAGATCTGGCTGCCTGTCTGCGGTGGAAACCAAAGGAATCTCTGGCTCCTTAGAAAGGGTGTGTTTGGACTCTGCATTCCCTGTTAGCTCTGAGTCACAGTAGTGATAAAAATAACACCTTATGGATTTGCACGGCACCTGTAAGCCCCTCTTCAGGTGCTTTCACAGTCCCCTCTACAACTTGAAGACATACACAGGGCAGATATTACTTTCTTATTTTCAGATGAGAGAGCTGAGGCTCAGAGATGTTTAGGGACCTGCCTGAGGTCACACAGCTTGTAAGTGGTGGAACGAGGGTCGCCGTGGGAACCAATGCCTCTGGTTCTTGCGCTGGAGTGTCCCTCTCTGCTCTGGGGTCTCCAGGTCACTTTTACTGAGTGTGTGGCCTGAGGGCCAGCTCTCAGGTTGCTCCCACCCATGCTGTAGTGTCTCTCAGCCCAACAGGCACTGGGGAGCTCGGGCGGCAACAGCAGCGGGAGACGTGACAGCGGCAGGAGGGCTGGGGCCAGGGCTGCGATGGGAGCCCTTTACCGAAGAGGTAAGCTTCGGAGAAGGTAGAGTGGAGCGTGCCGAGAGTCAGCAAGCAGGCTCTGCACCGCCCTCCAGCCCAGGCCTCAGGCTGAGTCACACAGACCTGGGTCCTGGTGTCAGCTCTGCCCGTCACCGTGACCTTGCTCGGACCCCTCTGCCCATCAACATGCAGGTTTCTCGGCTGTAAATGTCTGTAATGCAGCTGAGCTCAGTGCGTCAACACCCTCCAGATAAAGCCCACTGGGGGTGCCCTGTACTTGAACAAGCATCGTTACTGCTCCCTGCAGTGGCAGAGAATGCACGTCACGGGGGAGTGGAGGACGTCTCTGTCCGAGGGTGTTAGAGAGAACCTATTATGAGCATGTGGTCGGGGACTCTGGGAGCACGCAAAGGGCTGGCGCTTTGGCCTGGACTGGATGTTGTCAAAGCAGAGGTAATTCTCTGACTGGCTGTCTTCATCAGTCCTACCTAGAGAGAGGGGAGACTAGACTGAGGTCAAGGCTATAACTGGTGAAGAAGCAGCAGTCACTCACATTTGCCGGGATGGGGAGACGCTGTGGTTACTTTTGGGTTTTGGACAAAGTTCCTGTTCTGTCTGGGCTTGGACCTGATTACAGAAGGGTCTTGTTTCTGTCTGGATCACTCAGGCTCACAGAGCAGCCTTGTGTGATGGTGATGCCTTTGAAGCTGCTGCTGTCCAGTGGGGACACCACGGCTACAGTGCTCGACGTCAGGGGCCGCTTTCTCCTTTCAGATGCTTTTACACTTGGCTCCACGTTCACATCACCTGGGAGATTTAAAAATCTTGCTGCCCTGGACCCGCCTCATCTGGATTAGATCAGAATGTGTGGAGCTGGGATCCAGGCACTGGTATTTTTAAAAACTTCCAAAGCGACCACAGTGCAGCCAAAGTGGAGAAGCTCTGGTCTAGCTCATGGTGTGACTGGGGGGATTAAGAGAGAGAACGTATTGGCAGGTGCAGCACAGCGCCTGGTTCAGAGTAGAATTTCGGTAAATATTTCTCCTCCTCCTCTTTCCTCTAGACGTTCTGACTTCACTGGGATGCAGTGGGACCGGGACAGTGAGATTTTTAAACCTTCCCAAGTGACATGACCATGTAGCTAAGTGTGAGAAGCACTTAAGAAAGAATAAAGGAGCCTCTGACATCTGGAAGCTGGCTTGGTACCATCAGGGGGTCCTTGATGTTCCCATTGGTCTCAACCATGTCAAACGCCAGCATCAGAGAAGCCCCACTCCCTCTCCTCACCCTTCCAGGTTAGGAGAAACCAGACTCGGAAGGGCCTCAGAGCTAGGTACCTTGTGCTGTGTGGCCTTTCATAGGTCACTTAGCTTCTCTGTGCTTAGAACAACCCTTAGTGAGAGACAGTCAAGTGCAGAGCCAGATGCCCCAGTTCAGTCCTAAGCTCTGTCACTTAGTAGCTAAGTGCCTGGCAAGTTCCTTAACCTCTCTGTGCCTCAGTTTCCTCATCTCTAAAATGGGGATGACAACAGTGCCTCCTTCGTAGGGCTGTAGCGGGGATCACACAGGGGATCAGAAAGTGCTCAGCACCTGGACATGGAAGCACGGTGTTAGCAAGTCCTGTAGGTGGGGGCAGCGGGTCCGTCTGTCTGCAGCCCCTTCTCTACCGGGAAGTGCAGACAGCCTGAGTGCGAGGTGGGGGCGCCCCTCTGCTGGGAAAGCGGCCTCCCCGACAGTGACAGCGGGAAGCAGAGCTGACGGTGACCACGTCTCAGACAGGCTCTGGGCAGTTGCCGGGGTGAGGAGGTGCCTCAGGGAGGGGGTTACCTGCTGTCACAGCTTGAGGAGCGGGACTCCGAACTCTGGGACCGCGAGGGGCAGTGGTGATGACGGTGGCGGTGAGACTTCCGGGGCCGGCTTCGCGATCTTGGGGCGGGTGGAGGGTGAGAAGGAACAAATCAGAGGAGAGAGAGACAGAGAGTTTTTGACCTTGTGACACACATCTTTCTCTTGCGCCCGAGTCACTGTCCCTCCCAAGGTCATGCATCTCCCCCGAACGGCCCCTTGCATCACCCCCGCCTCCCGCCTGTGTAACCGGCCATCCCTAACACAAGAGAGCAGAAAGGGGTCATCTGGGGGAGACGGCCTGCCCCCCCAGGGCTCTGCTGGGAGCAGAATCGTCACCTGCACACATCACCTCTCCCTCGCCTGAGGCAGGTCTCGATTTCAGATGGTTTCACGAACCAGTCAGATACCGTAATGTGTGAATCAGTCAGGCACTCAGAAAATATCAACCAACCGAAGGGCACGGGCTAAAGAAAGTGTTTTGTCTCCAGAATAGTGCCGTGGTGTTGTATCTTCTAATTTTTCAAGTGAATGTAGAAGTTGAGATTTTTATGCAAATTATTCCTATTTTAAATGGAAGCTCATTGTTTTAAAAAAGACACAGTTTGGGGCTAAGAAAACACATTTGCAGAATCCATTAGGCCTTTGGGCTGCCAATCTGTAACCTCAGCCCTGGAAACGTAAGTCTGGATTCTTAGCATGGAGTCAAAAGCCCGCTCTCAGAGGGAGTTACAAACATCATCGACAACAAAAATTACACTACCAATAACTGTTACCGCTGCCACTAAAACTGGTGTTGTAACAGGTTACTTCAGCTTTCTCTAAATAATAATGATGACTCAGAAGTAGCAGTAGCAGTGGCAGTGGTCACTGAGGATGTTCAAGGAATGTCAATAGTTTGGGCCAAGTCAGGAAGCCAGTGGGAGTTAGAAATGATTCTATTGTGAGGTACCTTGGTTATCCCAACAAAAGACTCAGGGATTCTAGTAACGTGATCATCAGACCATATCCCTTCCCTGTTTAAAGTCCTCCCACTGTCCTTATGTCAAGTCCAAGCTCTGACCTTGAACCCCAAGCACCTTCAGGAGCCAGCCTCTGCCTAGCCTCCTTGCCTGGCATCCAGAGCCCTGGTTTGAAAGGCTCAAGCAACCCCGAGGTGCTTGTATTCTGGCTCACACATTTCCCACATTTTATGATGCCCTGACGGTGGGGATGGTGGTGATGGGGATGATGGGGATGGTGATGATGGTGATGGGGATGATGGTGATGGGGATGGTGGTGATGGGGATGGTGGTGATGGGGATGGTGATGATGGTGATGGGGATGGTGGTGATGGGGATGGTGATGGTGGCGATGGTGATGGTGATGGTGATGGTGGTGATGGGGATGGTGGTGATGGGGATGGTGGTGATGGGGATGGTGGTGATGGTGATGGTGATCATGGGGATGGGGATGGTGGTGATGGGGATGGTGGTGAAGGGGATGGTGGTGATGGGGATGGGGATGGTGGTGATGGGGATGGTGGTGATGGTGATGGTGATCATGGGGATGGGGATGGTGGTGATGGGGATAGTGGTGATGGGGATGATGGTGATGATGGTGATGGGGATGGTGGTGATGGGGATGGTGGTGATGGGGATGGGGATGGTGGTGATGGGGATGGTGGTGATGGTGATGGTGATCATGGGGATGGGGATGGTGGTGATGGGGCTAGTGGTGATGGGGATGATGGGGATGGTGGTGATGGGGATGATGGTGATGGGGATGGTGATCATGGGGATGGGGATGGTGGTGATGGGGATGGTGATCATGGGGATGGGGATGGTGGTGATGGGGATGGTGGTGATGGGGATGGTGATGATGGTGATGGGGATGGTGGTGATGGGGATAGTGGTGATGGGGATGATGGTGATGATGGTGATGGGGATGGTGGTGATGGGGATGATGGTGATGGGGATGGGGATGATGGTGATGGTGATGATGTTGATGGGGATGGTGATCATGGGGATGGGGATGGTGGTGATGGGGATGGTGATCATGGGGATGGGGATGGTGGTGATGGGGATGGTGGTGATGGGGATGGTGATGATGGTGATGGGGATGGTGGTGATGGTGATGGTGATGGTGATGATGGGGATGGGGATGGTGGTGATGGGGATGGGGATGGTGGTGATGGGGATGGTGGTGATGGTGATGGTGATCATGGGGATGGGGATGGTGGTGATGGGGATGGTGGTGATGGGGATGATGGTGATGATGGTGATGGGGATGGTGGTGATGGGGATGGTGGTGATGGTGATGGGGATGGTGGTGATGGGGATGGTGGTGATGGGGATGGTGGTGATGGTGATGGGGATGGTGGTGATGGGGATGGTGGTGATGGTGATGGTGATCATGGGGATGGGGATGGTGGTGATGGGGATGATGGTGATGGTGATGATGGTGATGGGGATGGTGGTGATGGGGATGGTGATCATGGGGATGGGGATGGTGGTGATGGGGATGGTTATCATGGGGATGGGGATGGTGGTGATGGGGATGATGGGGATGGTGATGGGGATGGTGGTGATGGGGATGGTGGTGATGGGGATGGTGGTGATGATGGGGATGGGGATGGTGGGGATGGGGATGGTGGTGATGATGGGGATGGTGATGGGGATGGTGGTGATGGGGATGATGGTGATGGGGATGGTGGTGGTGGGGATGGTGGTGATGGGGATGGTGATGGGGATGGTGGTGATGGGGATGGTGATGGGGATGGTGGTGATGGGGATGGTGATGATGGTGATGGGGATGGGGATGAAGGTGATGATGATAGTGATGATGGGGATGATGGGGATGGGGATGGTGATGATGGGGGTGGGGATGAAGGTGATGATGATGGGGATGGTGATGGGGATGATGGTGATGGGGATGGTGACGGTGACGGTAGTAACCCGTCTCTAACACACACTGCCTGCCAGGCACTGGGTTCTAAGCATTTTCCTTAAATAGACTCATCTACTCCTCATAACAACCTACAAAGTGGAATCTCTTATTACTCCTATTTTACAGATGCAGAAACCAAGGCACAGAGAGATTAAACCACTTGCCTAACCTGCCGCCTAGAATGGTTACCTCCATCCTTTGCCCCAGCCTAAGCCGCCCCCCCTCAGGAAGCCTCCCCTCACCACCACGCCCTCTTTCCTGCACCCGGGCTCCCACCTCACCCAGGGCTTCCATCTGCCACTGCTGTGCTGTGACTTGTCCCACATCTGTCCCTGGTGTCCTGCTGCGAGCTCCTCGAGGCCGGGAGGCATATCTGTCTAATCTCTGTCCTCGGGCCCCACACAGGGCCTGACACCTGTTAGGGCCTCTCTAAGGGATTCTGAATAAGAGGAAGTAAGTTACTCCAGCGGTCCCCTGTTTAAAAGCCGCCTTAACTAACCATGGATCTGGGCAAGAACAACCACCTGATCTCAGGGGTGCCTTGCGTTTCTTGCTTCTCCCTCTCCTGACTCTTGATTTTTGGCTTTCACAACCTTCTTTTATGTCCTGCTAGTGATTTCTGAGACTCGTCCAACTCTTGGCGCTGGGCAGGGTGGCCACCTTGCTGCCCTCAGGCAGGCAGTCCGTGCCTCTGTCATGATCTTCCCAGAACTCTTGGGGTCTGGGCGCAGCCCCCAGCTCAGTGACTGTCTAGACCACAGCTCCACGGCCAAGCCATGCTGAAGTCTCTGAGAACAGGCTCTGTCTGTGCTTACGTGAGCGTACACTCTATACAGATGACCAATGATTGCCTCTTGACGTGACCTGAACAAGCTTGATGATTGGGAAGTTCTTCCCTGAGCTAACTCACAGCTCTATCGCTTCCTTCTGGAGCGTTCCCCAGGCCCCCGTGGTGGTGCCTGAAATGCCCTCTTTTGCACTGACCTTGGGTGAGGAGGCGCTTCGGGCCGGCCAAGCTGAGCGCCACGCCCTGCTTCCTCTTTTCCCTCCCCAGCAGCCCACTTTCATCCCATTGCCTTTGACTCTCGCTTTAGAAGCTTCTTGGTGGGAGATAAAACGTTAGTTGATTGGAAAACACACTCACTAACATCTGCAAGGGCATAAAGTAGATGGGTTGTAACCAAATTTACTTTTAATTTGGCTGGGAACTGAACTCTTTGGGCAGCGCTGGCTGATTTGAATTTCTACTACCAGCTATAAACCGTGAACCAGCTAGGACCTGAGGCCAGGGGTAGGAGCTCCCCTGATATCTCCATGCTCTAAGCCCAGAGGCTGGGGCTGGGACTCACATGCACACACATGTGTGTGCACGCATGTGATCATGCCCCCTTACCCACCTGTGCACACACAGCACACGTGTGAACAGGTAAACCCCATCCCGCACCCTCCCTGTGAGTAATGCACGCAGATTAAGTGGTGCAAACGCTGAGGGCACCGAACTAGCACACAGTAGCAGACAGGGCACCTACATGCATGCTATTCAAGTTCATGTTCACATAAGCACGGGCACACATATGCATTCGTGTGAACACAGATATAGACCCCCCCACACACAGACACTGCACCTGCATTGCACACAAATGTTTACACGATGGAAGAATGTACAGATAGTATTTACAGAGTGCACGCTACACATACACGCACCACGTACAAACGTTACACAACGCACACAGGCACACAGAATTCACACACAATGGGCACACACATGCACACCGTTCACTTTCATGCATACACAGACACGCATGCACACACACACATCACATACACAACCTTATGCACCCATGCATGACAAACCCACAACTGCAGGTCTACACACCGTTCTGTCTTCCCCTTCCTTCTCCCCTCTTGCTCGCCCACCCACCTCTCCCGGTCCCCATTTCTTTGGCAATTCTAACCCTCTGGCTGTTCACAGGTCAGTCCCCCACCTCTCCAAGCTGGACAGTATGTTGCAGGTGGAATCTACTTACTGTTTTTTGTGCCTCTTCTCTTCCCTTCTTTTGTTTTTTGGGCTGGAGGAGCTGAATGAGAAATGGCCAGTTAACTGAAAGATGCAAAATTCTAGCGAAAGATAAAGTAGTCAAACTGCTTATCACACGGTGGTCACTAGATCCAGGCAGTTTGGGGATGGACACTGATCATTTCTAAGATCGGAGCAGTTGCTGCCAACGTTTTCACCCAGTGGGTTCAGCTAGACACACCAATCCACACATACAGACTGGGGATGGGGCACGGAGGATGCTAAGATCAGCTCTGGTAGCTTCATGATAACAGCAGGAGCACAGGTAGTCATGTCTGCCTTGCTTTGAGGCTCTCTTATCAGGTAAGCGCTGTACTAGTACTTCTTGGCAATAATCTCATTTCATTGTCCCTACATCCTACGGGCAGTGGCACGTTTAATAAGCACTCGTTTTCCAGAAGTAGAAACTGAGCCTTAGACCGGCTACGAAACTTAACCAGGATCACACAGCTGAGGTGGGAAGTGGCCCCAGACCATGGGTCCCCAGGGCCCATCCTCTTGACTGCTGTTCAATCAATTTCTAAGAGAAAAGAATGGAATATCCAGGGAGCTGCTCTAAAGCCTCATGAAGCTTGGCAGATTCTGAAACCTTCTGCTCGTGAATGTTCAAGTATCTGTTTTCTTTTAAAGTCACAGTACTGGGGTGTGGGCAGAGTGGACAGTGATGACTCAGGGTCCCAGCGTCATCCAACAGAGGCCCCAGAGGGCGAACACTATTTGGTAGTTCAAGCCAGATCGGCTTCAGAGGGTCACCAGGAACGTTTCACTGACCTAAGTCCTGGGAAGGAGAAAATTTGATTTCACCCAACTGAAATCGCACCTTGACATGAGTTTGGGACTCAGCCTGGGAGGTGGAGAGCCCAGGACCTCACTGAATGATCCCAGTTCACATCCTGGCTCTGCTGCTGAGTTGCTGTGTGACATCAGGCAGGTTACCTGTCCTCTTGGAGACCCAGTTTCCTTGCCCTTAAAATGGGGCCATTGCTCAAGCTGTCGGGCTGAGTGGATGGATGACATTGGTTATCAGCGTCTATTTGTTAACTGAATGAACGAAAGGCCTCTGCACTCTGCCAGCTGCTGGAATTGTGCTATTGTTATTTTGGAAGCCCCGGAAGGGTGTCCTGATCTGTCTGGCAGATTTGGGTTTGAGTTTTGGCTCTGCCACCTTCTGACCGTGTCTGTGGACATGCCTGCCACACCTCCTGAGTCTTAGTTTCTTCATCTGTAAAATGGAAATAATAAGGATATCCACCGCACAGCATTGTGATGGGGATTAATGGAGATTAAATACACACACGCATGGAAAAGGCTTAGCACAGGATCTAATTTATAGTGAGTACCCCACAGGTGACAGCGTTATTTGTGCTCACCCTGTGCTTCTAGCACTCGGCCTCTGTCCCTTGGCTAGGATCTGGGAAGGCTTTGGTGGGGTGTCTGGGGCTGATGCTTCTCTACATGCCCCAACCCACGATTTCAACCAGCAGTCAAACAAACAGACTCTGGCAAGGGTGGCGAGACCTGCCAGGGAGAGGAATCAGTAGGAGCTGGTCCGGCAGCAACCATCTGGCCTGGGGAAAACGGAAAGTCTGCCTTGGAACTTTCAGGGAAACCAGATCATGGCCTTCATTTCAGAGGAAACTGAGGCCCAGGAAGATGAAGGGGGCGTGAACACAGAGGTAGAGGCAGAGAGCTTGACCCTAGATGCTGCCTAAACCTGATTAGGAAAGCAGAAAGCTAAGCAGGCAGCCAGAGGCAACAAGATGCTTACCTGTGCCTTCTCTTCTTGGAGAATGACCTGATAGAGGGCAAAAAAAAAAAAAAAGGAAGGGGGAGAGAGAGGGAGGAAGGAAAGGAGAGAGAGAGGGAGTGAAAGAGAGGAAGGAAGAGGGAAGAAGGGAACAGAGGGAGGGAGGGAAGAAAATAAACGTGAGTCTGAAGTTTCTTTTCCTGGGATGGATGTATCAGTGCATTTGTGATCAGGCTACAAGGGGACCTGGACACCTAGCAAATCCTCCTCCTCTTTTAGATTTGAAGATCATATGGCAAACATTGGTTTGCATTTTGAATTTCCAGGTCAAAACCTACCAGTGTTTCAATCCTCACCCAAATTTGTCAGTAAGCCTGTCCTGGACAAGGTTGCATGAGGGGCCAGGAGAGAGTCCCTCTGCCTCTCCCCTTCCCCCAAGTCTCACTTTGGTCTTTTCTATCCCTAGCTGTGGATTCTTCATCATCATCATCATCATCATCATTTTCATCTTCATGGGACAACCGACTTCCACATGTGGAACTCTTTACTGGTGGCCAGGCTCCGTGCTAAGCATGTCTCACATACAATCTCATTCAATCTCTCCCCCAAACCTGTGAAGTACTATTAACAACCATTTAACAAAGACACTGCGGCTCAGAGAAGTTAGTTAAGTTGCCAAGGGCCACACAGCTTCACCTATGTAACCCCGATTCATTCTTCCGAGCCCCAAACAGATGTCATCTTCTCCTGGTAGCAGTTTCCAATCCACTCAGGCTGGTTTGGTGCCTCCTCTCTGTTTCCACAAACCCTGGGTGAGCTTCTGAGCTTAGCCTCACTACGGTACAGACTTCTGCGTAATATGACTACCATTTTCCCCACTAGAACGTGAGCAACTTGAGGGCAGGGACTGGGTTCTGGTCGCTGTTCTGTTCTCAGGGCCCTGAATCCTACTTCGTGACATACAATGGGTATTCAATAAATAGATGTGGAAAATGGGATAGATATATATATTTTTAACCCCGAAGGCTTAGTTAATTGAAAGGGAGAAAAAAAAGCTCAATGCATCCTCTACCCCTACATCCCAGCTCCAAAAGGTCAACCATCACTAAGCAAACATTTCAAGAACGTGGAGAAGATGGACTAGAATTAGAGTGATGCTCAGTAGACGAGGTTTGAGAAGAACTGGCGCCTGTACTTCCCCCTCCTAATTCCCCATGTTATGGTCCTCCTTCCCTCTAAACCGCCAACAACCCCTGGGCCAACGGTAGGCCCCAGAAAGAAAGCCTGTTTCTAACCCTCTGGCCTAGTCTCTTTCCCTTGAGAAGAAGCCCTTGAGTCAGAAGCCACTTGGCTCCCAAGATCCACATAGAAAAATGTTCCTGCTTCCCATCCAACCCTAAACTGGGACAAACTGCTCAGCATAGGAAGGTGACGAGAGGGCCGTCTGCGGGCACAGGCAGGCCCTGCCTCCACCAAGGACTCTGTGTTGGGGAAGCTTCAAACACCCAATTAGCAACATTTTACAATTGGTTTGCACCCACACCTTGTCTTGAGCACAAACTCAGAGAGCATCAGTTGGCGTGTCTGGGCAGGTGGTAGACATAATCGGTGAGACCAAACTGAGTTGAGACCTTTCTGGAAACAAGGGCTCAAAGGCAACCACACCCCTGGGTTGGGAAAAGCCACGTGGGGGCTACTCTGAACGAGAGGGTGAGATGCGGCGGGGAGGGGGAACCCAAATGACCTCTTACCTTTTGCTCTGCTGTGATGGTTTAATTGCACAAATAATCCACCACCCATGTAGGAAAATTGGAAGACACAGATAAGCAAAAATAAAATAGAAACCCCTCTTTCCCTGTCATCCACAGTCAACCACGGCAAATATCTTAACTTACAAAGACAGCTTCAAACTCTCTGAGCCCAGGGGGCCCAACAAGCTTTGTAAATGTGTGCAGATGGAGGGGAGCAGGTTAGGTGGGGACAGGGCGGAACCTCCGCTCTGTCTAAACGCACAGCGACTCATCAGCTCCAGCTGATGGCTGCCTGTGGGAAAACTGGTCCAATGAAGAGAGAGCTTCTGATTTTACAGACGAGCAGGAAAACTTTGATTTGTGTATTGTGAAATCTTTCAATTATAAAATGTTGGCTCGGCCCATTAACCACAGATTTGAGACCTCTGGTGTATAGCCTTCCTGTCTTTTATTTTTCCCCACGAGCGTGTGTGTGTGTGTGTGTGTGTGTGTGTGTGTGTGTGTGTGTACATACATGCACATGTGTATAGTGAGCTCCTTTGGGACTGTGTATCCAGTTCCTAGTGCCCCTTAACCGCTGTCCACAAGGGTGTACGATCCAGAAGCCATGTTTCACAGGATCCCATTCTCTAGGACATAGTTGGACCAACCAACATAGTTGGAAAGGTCTCTCCTTGGGAATTTGGAATAAGGAACAAGACTGAGAGATACAGTATCTTCCTGTGGCTGGGTCTGCAACATGAAGAGACAGGAACAGGGTGCAGGGTCCACGTCCCCCTGTGTGCACTAGGGGGTTCGGCTTGGGTTGTGTCAGCTTTCCATTCATCGGTTCTAGCCCCGCACTGAGGCCTGGCTGGTCCCTGAGACATTCCTTGTCTCCTTAGAACAAATTCCCCTCTGGCCTGAGTTAGCATGAGTGGGCCTCTGGTCCTTGCAACCAGAGTCCCAAGTTAGATGAGATACAAATACCTGACAACACATAGATGAGTATTTTTTATAAATGAAATGACAGTCTTCCAAATGACCTTTCAGTGCCATCCACTGTCACCTCCACCCTCACCCCAGTGGGAACATCCCTGTTTATTTGCAGAGGAGGAAGGACAGTACCTGTGTCTCTTATGTTTCTTGGAACTTTTCTTCTTCTTTTTCTTGACAGGCGATGGGCTGTATGATGGGGACCTGCGGGGAGGGGAGATGCACTTCAGAGGGAGGCTTTGAGGGCCAGGGTTGGCTTCATAGAGACCCTTCTCCAGCCCCCAGACATGCCTCAGCTCTTTCAGTAACACACATCCAGGATGATAATTTGTAGAGTTAGTTTGCATTTGTTTCAAATGTTACCATGTGTTTTACTACAGGTATTATCTCATTTAATCCTTCCACACACTTCTTATGTAGGTACAATTGCTACCCTCCCTTTTCAGACAAAGAAAGCGGGGTTCAGAGAGGTAAAGTGACTTGCCCAAAGACACACAGCTAAGAAGGTGGGTGAGCTGAGATTCAAACTGAAGACTCACTGATCCCAAGGGCTTTGCTCTCAATCACTATAGCACCCATAGCTGCCCTCCTGGTCAGGCCATAAGTGTTTCTTGTTGTCTGCTGCCCTCTTCCAAAACTGCACATACTTTAAAGGTCTCTCTTCTGCTCTACCCTGTGTCTCCCTGGTAAGACCAAACCCCTGCAGGAGATCTTGCCAGGATGCACTCAGCACGGTGGTGCCATGAAGGGGTAACCCGAGAAACAGAGACGCCCTAGAATCATGATTATGACTCAAGGCTGACGTTCGGGTAACCCGAGGTCCAATTCTGACTCTACCATTAATTTATAAGTCACCTCGGGCATGTCACTGCTCACTCCAAGTCTCCTGTTCTCCCACTGATAAAATACCAAGGTTGAAGCGTATCAGGAGCTGCAAACTCAACGCCAACACAGGCCTGCCTCGCAGATAGCTTAAATGGATGCAGCAGGTTGTGGGGGGGTGGGGTGGGGTGGGGAGCAGGGAGTCAGTAGGGAGTGGTGAGGCCTGTGGTGAACCAGAGAGCACCTGACCCAGGGGTATGGCTGCTTCTCAGATCAGCTGAAGGTCCCAGGGAGGAATGCAGGCCTGGACTTCTAGAGCTCCTGCCTTTTGAATAGGAGTTGCCAGAAAAACATATTGTCGTATGACATCTCCTGGTTTTAAAATATGGCCACCAATTAAAAAGACAAAAAACACTTTGCAGGTCAAATAAAACATGTCTGCAGGGGGAGATGCAGGGTTGAGAAACAATCGGACTTAGGGAATCATAGCACTTGTCCCCAAAGAGTGCTCACTGGACATACTGAATGAATGAATGAATGAATGAATGATGGGAGCCTGATCCCTCTGGTTGCCTTCTTTGACATGTTCTCCTATCCATACCTAAAATCAGGAAGCTCAGGCCACTTACCCCAATTCCACCCCTCGCCCTAGAATGGCTGGAACTCAGGGTCTTCATTCACAGTCCCCTCTGGGTCCTCTTTGAGCCTAGCCCCTTAGAACTAGGTGAAAGGGGTGTGGAGGGAACAGGGCCCCAGAAAACCTCAAGTTAGGGCCTGAGTCATCCAGACTCTGCTCTCTGCTGCCCCCTGCAGGCTTCTTCAAATACTGCCTCCAAGGTTTGCTGGGATTTTTAACTCGCCCCTCTAAGGAACATCTCTCTCTGACCACCCCTTGGGGTGTGGAACACTGAACCTGCTTTTAGTCTAGGGATTGACAGCCTAGAAGAAAATCTGACAATATTTTTAAATACAAAAAAATTAAAAGGTATTGTACATAGAAAAACCTCACAGGGTACAAAAGAGTCAATAGCTGGCCAAAAATATAAAGTCCATTATCCTTGGCATTTGCGTGTGGTGGAAGCAACTGAGGAGCCTGGAATCAAGTGTCTGTAGGTTCTGTCACCTCCTCTCTGAGACTTATTTTCTCATCTCTAAAATGGGGATAATAGCTATAAGAGAAATGAGTCATGGTGACTAAAGTTGACAACACTGTACTGCTAAGAGATTAGATCTTAAAAGATCTCATCACAAGAAAAAACCATTGTAACTATATGAGGTGATGGATAGGTTAACCACACTTACTGTGGTAATCATTTAGCAATATAAACATATGTCAAATCATGACGCTGTAACCTTGGACTAATACAATGTTATAGGTCAATTATATCTCAATAAAACTGGGAAAATTTTTTAATAAAAATAAAATGGGGATAATAACGCCTGCCTGCTAGATCGTGGTCAAGCGTAAAAGAGATCATGGAGATCACAATGCTTGGTACAGCCGCTCACATACGTGAGGTCTCCAAAAATAAATAAATAAGTAAATATTCATGGTCATAACTATGCTTCAGACTAGTCATTTACTATGTGCCAGACACTGTGACAGCTGCTTCCACATCCATTTTCTCACCTAATTCTCATAAAACCCCAAGAGGCAGGTATTTCCACCATTTCAAAGAAGTGGAAACAGGCTCAGAGAGGTGAAGTGACTTGCCCAAGGTCACACAGCTAGTTAAGAGGCACAGAGGGGATCTGAATCCCAGGGGAGTCACTGTCTGACTCCAAAGCCCTTATTACCCCTCTTTTGTCCATTCCCCCATCTTCAGTGTTCCATGTCCCTTGGGGCCCTCACCTCCTTCTCTTCTTCCGAGTAGCTTTCTTCTTTTTCTTCTTCCCCCTGGAGGAAGGGGGTGGCGTCAAGTCTTTGCCTTGGGAGGCACTGAGGGGAAAACAGAACTGGGTATTAGAGGACACAGGGTTCCCCAAACCCCCAATCAGGGCTGTTGCAGCTGGGAAAGGATCCAGTTCCTTGGAGGGTGAAGGACGCATACGGAATACTTAATTACCACCTCATGGCTGATTTGGTTACACTTCAGATTAAATGCCTCAAATAAGGAGTTAATGCTGACCTAATGAGACAGATGCTGTACATTACCCAAACATCAATTGATTAGTTAAATCAGAGTTACAGAGGTTAACTGCTCCTTAATAGATTTATTATTGAATTTGCAAATGGCTCACCTTGGTAAATAAATCAGTTTTTAAATAATTAATCGGCAGTTCAGCACCCTCTCTCCCCCATACATCGTGTCTGTAGTTCCTGCTGGAAATTAAATAGGAGGCAGAAGGTAGGTTAAGTAGCAGCTGATTATTAAAAGTATATTTGCCAAGGTATAATGTAACAAGATACATTTCTTATATTGCTCCACGGAACCTCAAAAATCTCCACTCTTCAGGAATAATTATTTGCTGTTCAATTAAATTCAAAGGCTCAGGCTGCAGTTAAATGAAGTCAAGTTATCTCCTTTTATAATTGGGGCAGGCTCCAGGGATTTTTTTTTAAGCACTATCCCATGGCAAAAAGATATGGTTTCGGATGAAAAACTGCTTGGGAATTGAAACATGCCAACCCAGCTGAACCTCTTTGGGAAAATAGATTATTAATAAAATGTTACTGTCATTATTAGTAACAACACAGCTACCGTTTATTCACTTATTATGCACCAAATGTTCTACATACGTTGATGCTCACAAAAGCACTTTGAGGGTGTTATGATTTTTTTTAACATCTTTATTGTAGTATAATTGCTTTACAATGGTGTGTTAGTTTCTGCTCTAAAACAAAGTGTATCAGCTATACATATACATATATCCCCATATCTCCTCCCTCTTGCGTCTCCCTCCCACCCTCCCTATCCCACCCCTCTAGGTGGTCACAAAGCACCGAGCTGATCTCCCTGTGCCATGCGGCTGCTTCCCACTAGCTATCTATCTTACATTTGGTCGTGTATATATGTCCATGCCACTCTCTCACTTCGTCCAAGCCCACCCTTCCTCCTCCCCGTGTCCTCAAGTCCATTCTCTACGTCTGCATCATTAGTCCTGTCCTGCCCCTAGGTTCTTCAGAACCATGTTTGTTTTTTTAGATTCTATATATATGTGTTAGCATACAGTATTTGTTTTTCTATTTTTGACTTACTTCACTCTGTATGACAGACTCTAAGTCCATCCACCTCACTACAAATAACTCAATTTCGTTTCTTTTTATGGCTGAGTAATATTCCATTGTATATATGTGCCACATCTTCTTTATCCATTCATCTGTCGATGGACACTTAGGTTGCTTCCATGTCCTGGCTATTGTAAATAGTGCTGCAATGAACATTGGGGTGCATGTGTCTTTTTGAATTATGGTTTTCTCTGGGTATATGCCCAGTAGTGGGATTGCTGGATCATATGGTAATTCTACTTTTAGTTTTTAAAGGAACCTCCATACTGTTCTCCATAGTGGCTGTATCAATTTACATTCCCACCAACAGTGCAAGAGGGTTCCCTTTTCTCCACACCCTCTCCAGCATTTGTTGTTTGTAGATTTTCTGATGATGCCCATTCTGACCGGTATGAGGTGTTACCTCATTGTAGTTTTGATTTGCAGTTCTCTAATGATTAGTGATGTTGAGCAGCTTTTCACGTGCTTCTTGGCCGTCTGTATGTCTTCTTCGGAGAAATGTCTATTTAGGTCTTCTGCCCATTTTTTGATTGGGTTGTTTGTTTTTTCAATATTGAGCTGCATGAGCTGTTTATATATTTTGGAGACTAATCCTTTGTCTGTTGAGTCGTTTGCAAATATTTTCTCCCATTCTGCAGGTTGTCTTTTCATCTTGTTTATAGTTTCCTTTGCTGTGCAAAAGCTTTAAAGATTCATTAGGTCCCATTTGTTTATTTTTGTTTTTATTTCCATTACTGTAGGAGGTGGATCAAAAAAGATCTTGCTGTGATTTATGTCAGAGTATTCTTCCTATGTTTTCCTCTAAGAGTTTTATAGTGTCCGGTCTTACATTTAGGTCTCAAATCCATTTTGAGTTTATTTTTATGTATGGTGTTAGGGAGTGTTCTAATATCATTCTTATACGCGTAGCTGCCCAGTTTTCCCAGCACCACTTATTGAAGAGGCTGTCTTTTCTCTATTGTATATTCTTGCCTCCTTTACCAAAAATAAGGTGACCATATGTGCATGGGTTTACCTCTGGGCTTTCTATCCTGTTCCATTCATCTATATTTCTGTTTTTGTGCCAGTACCATACTGTCTTGATGACTAGCTTTGTAGTATAGTCTGAAGTCCAGGAGCCTGAGTCCTCCAGCTCTGTTTTTCTTTCTCAAGATTGCTTTGACTATTTAGGGTCTTTTGTGTTTCCATACAAATTGTGAAATTTTTTGTTCTAGTTCTGTGAAAAATGCCATTGGTAGTTTGATAGGGATTGCACTGAATCTGTAGATTGCTTTGGGTAGTATAGTCATTTTCACAATGTTGATTCTTCCAATCCAAGAATATGGTATATCTCTCCATCTGTTTGTATCATCTTTAATTTCTTTCATCAGTGTCTTATAGTTTTCTGCATACAGGTAGGTCTTTTGTCTTCTCAGGTAGTTTTATTCCTAGGTATTTTACTCTTTTTGTTGCAATGGTAAATGGGAGTGTTTCCTTAATTCCTCTTTCAGATTTTCCAACATTAGTGTATAGGAATGCAAGAGATTTCTGTGCATTAATTTTGTATCCTGCTACTCTACCAATTCATTGATTAGCTCTAGCAGTTTTCTGGTGGCATCTTTAGGATTCACTACGTATAGCATCATGTCATCTGCAAACAGTGACAGCTTTACTTCTTCTTTTCCGATTTGGATTCCTTTTATTTCCTTTTCTTCTCTGATTGCTGTGGCTAAAACTTCCAAAACTATGTTGAATAACAGTGGTAAGAGTGGACAACCTTATCTTGCTCCTGACCTTAGAGGAAATGGTTTCAGTTTTTCACCACTGGGAATGATGTTGGCTGTGGGTCTGTCATATATGGCCTTTATTATACTGAGGTAAGTTCCCTCTATGCCTACTTTCTGGAGGGTTTTATCATAAGTGGGTGTTGAATTTTGTCAAAAGATTTTTCTGCATCTATTGAGATGATCATATGGTTTTCATCCTTCAATTTGTTAATATGGTGTATCATACTGATCAATTTGCGTATATTGAAGAATCCTTGCATTCCTGGGATAAACCCCATTTGATCATGGTGTACGATCCTTTAAATGTGCTGTTGGATTCTGTTTGCTAGTATTTTGTTGAGGATTTTTCCATCTATGTTCATCAGTGGTATTGGCCTGTAGTTTTCTTTCTTTGCGACATCTTTGTCTGGTTTTGGTATCAGGGTGATGGTGGCCTCGTAGAAGGAGTTTGGGAGTGTTCCTTCCTCTGCTATATTTTGGAAGAGTTTGAGAAGGATGGGTGTTAGCTCTTCTCTAAATGTTTGATAGAATTTGCCTGTGAAGCCATCTGGTCCTGGACTTTTGTTTGTTGGAAGATTTTTAATCACAGTTTCAATTTCAGTGCTTGTGATTGGTCTGTTTATATTTTCTATTTCTTCCTGGTTCAGTCTTGGAAGGTTGTGCTTTTCCAAGAATTTGTCCATTTCTTCTTTTCTAAGAATTTGTCCCAATTGTCCATTTTACTGGCATATATTTGCCTGTAGTAATCTCTCATGATCCTTTGTATTTCTGCAGTGTCAGTTGTTGCTTCTCCTTTTTCATTTCTAATTCTGTTGATTTGAGTCTTCTCTCTTTTTGTCTTGATGAGTCTGGCTAATGGTTTATAAATTTTGTTAATCTTCCCAAAGAACCAGCTTTTAGTTTTATTGCTCTTTGCTATCATTTCCTTAATTTTTTTTCCATTTATTTCTGATCTGATCTTTATGATTTCTGTCCTTCTGCTAACTTTGGGGCTTTTTTGTTCTTCTTTCTCTAATTGTTTTAGGTGTAAGGTTAGGTTGTTTATTTGAGATGTTTCTTGTTTCTTGAGGTGGGATTGTATTGCTATAAACTTCCCTTTTATTACTGCTTTTGCTGCATCCCATAGGTTTTGGGTTGTCGTGTTTTCATTGTCTTTTGTTTCTAGGTATTTTTTGATTTCCTCTTTGATTTCTTCAGTGATCTCTTGGTTATTAAGTAGTGTACTGTTTAGCCTCCATGTGTTTGTATTTTTTACAGATTTTTCCTGTAATTGATATCTAGTCTCATAGCATTGTGGTAGGAAAAGATACTTGATATGATTTCAATTTTCTTAAATTTACCAAGGCTTGATTTGTGACCCAAGATATGATCTATCCTGGAGAATGGTCCATGAGCACTTGAGAAGAAAATGTATTCTGTTGTTTTTGGATGGAATGTCCTATAAATATCAATTAAGTCCATCTTGTTTAATGTATCATTTAAAGCTTGTGTTTCCTTATTTATTTTCATTTTGGATGATCTGTCCATTGGTGAAAGTGGGGTGTTAAAGTCCCCTACTATGATTGTGTTACTGTCAATTTCTCCTTTTATGGCTGTTAACATTTGCCTTATGTATTGAGGTGTTCCTCTGTTGGGTGCATAAATATTTACAATTGTTATATCTTCTTCTTGGATTGATTCCCTTGATCATTAGGTAGTGTCCTTGTTTGTCTTTTGTAATAATCTTTTTTTTTTTTTTTTTAACACGGGCCTCTCACTGTTGTGGCCTCTCCCATTGTGGAACACAGGCTCCGGACGTGCAGACTCAGAGGCCATGGCTCACGGGCCCAGCCGCTCCGCAGCATGTGGGATCTTCCCGGACCGGGGCACGAACCCGTGTCCCCCGCATCAGCAGGCGGACTCTCAACCACTGCGCCACCAGGAAAGCCCTCTTTATTTTAAAGTCTATTTTGTCTGATATGCGATTGCTACTCCAGCTTTCTTTTGATTTCCATTTGCATGGAATATCTTTCTCCACACCCTCACTTTCAGTCTGTATGTGTCCCTAGGTCTGAAGTGGGTCTCTTGTAGACAGCATATATATGGGTCTTGTTATTGTATCCATTCAGCCAGTCTATGTCTTTTGGTGGGAGCATTTAAATTTGAGGTAATTATCGATATGTATGTTCCTATTACCATTTTCTTAACTGTTTTGGGTTTGTTATTGAAGGTCTTTTCCTTCTCTTGTGTTTCCTGCCTAGAGAAATTCCTTTAGCATTTGTTGAAAAGCCGGTTTGGTGGTGCTGACTTCTCCTAGCTTTTGCTTGTCTGTAAAGGTTTTAATTTCTCTGTCAGATCTGAATGAGATCCTTGCTGGGTAGAGTAATCTTGGTTGTAGGTTTTTCCCTTCACCACTTTAAATATGTCTTGCCACTCCCTTCTGGCTTGCAGAGTTTCCGCTGAAAGATCAGCTGTTAACCTTATGGGGATTCCCTTGTGTGTTATTTGTTGCTTTTCCCTTGCTGCTTTTAATATTTTTTCTTTGTATTTAATTTTTGATAGTTTGATTAATATGTGTCTTGGCATGCTTCTCCTTGGATTTATCCTGTATGGGACTCTCTGTGCTTCCTGGACTTGATTATTTCCTTTCCCATATTAGGGGAAGTTTTCAACTATAATCTCTTCAAATATTTTCTCAGTCTGTTTCTTTCTCTCTTGACTTCTTCTGGGACCCCTATAATTCCAATGTTGATGTGTTTAATATTGTCTCAGAGGTCTCTAAGACTGTCCTCAATTCTTTTCATTCTTTTTTCTTTATTCTGCTCTGTCGTAGTTATTTCCACTATTTTATCTTCCAGGTCACTTATCCATTCTTCTGCCTCAGTTATTCTGCTATTGATTCCTTCTAGAGAATTTTTAATTTCATTTATTGTGCTGTTCATCATTGTTTGTTTGCTCTTTAGTTCTTCTAGGTCCTTGTTAAACGTTTCTTGTATTTTCTCCATTCTGTTTCCAAGATTTGGGATCATCTTTACTATCATTACTCTGAATTCTTTTTCAGGTAGACTGCCTATTTCCTCTTCATTTGTTTGGTCTGGCGGGTTTTCACCTTGCTCCTTCATCTACTGTGTATTTCTCTGTCTTCTCATTTTGTTTAAATTACTGTGTTTTGGGTCTCCTTTTCGCAGGCTGCAGGTTCGTAGTTCCCGTTGTTTTTAGTGTCTGCCCCCAGTGGCTACGGTTGGTTCAGTGGGTTGTGTAGGCTTCCTGGTGGAGGGGACTGGTGCCTGTGTTCTGGTGGATGAGGCTGGATCTTGTCTTTCTGGTGGGCAGGAAAGCATCCAGTGGTGTGTTTTGGGGTGTTTGTGACCTTAGTATGATTTTAGGCAGCCTCTCTGCTAAGGGGTGGGGTTGTGTTCCTGTCTTGCTAGTTGTTTGGCATAGGGTGTCCAGCACCGTAGCTTGCTGGTTGTTGAGTGGAGGTGGGTCTTAGCCCTGAGATGGAGATCTCTGGGAGAACGTTCGCCGTTTGATATTACGTGGAGCCGGGAGGTCTCTGGTGGACCAATTTCCTGAACTCGGCTCTCCCACCTCAGAGGCACAGGCCTGACACCTGGCCGGAGCACCAAGACCCTGTCAGCCACACAGCAGCAGCAGCTCTGTCCCTCACTGCGCCTCCTGGGTCATGGCCTGTCGGCTGCTGCTGAGCCTGTCTCCTGCTTCTACCTGTGGTAACCCAACAGGAGCAAGGGCAAGCAGACAGTCTTGAGAGGGTCTGCTGCTGCATGGTGGCCAGCCTCGTTCTTGTCCCTCAGCCCGGCAGCAATCCAGCAGCTGCAGTCGGGTCTCCTTTCTAACAAATCCTAAAGGGGTACTCAGATGACAGCTTGTAGAACTTTCTGGGGATCAGGGTCAAAGAGCCTGTCAACACAGTGGCGACTGCTAGCTGTTACTTCCGAAAGGACGCTCGTGCGGACTGGGGTCTCCGTCAGGCACGCCCTCTTGGTGCTCTGATTCTTACTGTCTCATTCTACAGGCGAAGGAAACCAGGATCAAGAGAGTTGAATTGTCTTGCTCACAGCTGCACAGTAAGGAAGCATCTGAGTCGGAATTCGAATCGAGGCCTGTGTGATTCCTAGCCTGAGAGCTTTCCCATAAAACCAGCTGCCTTTTCACACTTGTTTGTGTGGCTGATCTTTTGGAAGTTACTCAACTCTTTACAAAACACCATAAAATGCTGCCATAGTTAATTCCATTCTAAGAATCTGGTATTTAGAGTTAGTAGAAAAAAACGATACAGTGATTAGAATATATGTTAAGGTCTCCGCATTGTCAGCCAATAAAAATCGTATAACCATACCTAGAACAGTTTCAAGAGAGTCACTTTTAGCAAGTTAAAAATAAAAATCATACCGATTAAGTACCTAGCTACTTAACTACACTTACATGTTATATAAAGCACAAAACACAGCACACATATCCAGGAAGCAAACAGGCCTCTTGTGTAAGCACGGTAGGCCACTTCCAAATTTTTCCTTTAACGAGGGCTTGACACAGAGTAAGAGCCTGATAACCATTTGTTGAGTGACCCAATGAGGGATGAATGGATGAAATAATTTAGACACGTGTTAAATCATCTTGTTTCATATAAACACTTCCCAGTGTAACAGCTGCCAGGAATTTGAGAAAAATTGAAAACCTTTAAGGCATAAATGCTTAAGGAGAAAGAAAAGACCTTTTAAAAATGTGTCTTATAAAATAGAGAAAGATTGTATTGTTTCTGTCAATTACTGTCACTTCATTCTCATACCCCAGGGTCTCAGGGGAGCAAGGTTTGGGAACCACTATCCTAAACTCAGATTTAAGTGATGAGATGAAACCCAAAAGCCCTACAGAGAAAGACAAATATCATATGATATCATTTATTTGTGGAATCTAAAAAAATGATGCAAATGAACTTATTTACAAAACAGAAATAGACTCACAAATATAGAAAACAAACTTATGGAGTGGGGTGGGAGGGGGGAGATAAATGAGGAGTTTGGGATTAACATATACACACTATATATAAAATAGGTAAACAACAGGCACCTACTGTAGAGCACAGGGAACTAGACTCAATATCTTGTCATAACCTACAATGGAAAAGAATCTGAAAAAGAATATATATATATATATCTGAATCACTTTACTGTATACTTGAAACTAAAACAACTTTGCAAATTAACTATACCTCAAAAAAACATACTGTTAGGGAAAAAAAAAAGCCCTTGAATCTGGATGGGTTTGATGTCTGTGAGGGGGGTAATTAACCCCCTCCCTAAATCCCAAATGCCTTTCCTCTACCTCTTTATTTTCCATGCACCAGTCTCCCGGGTATGCCCTTGCACACAGTGGGGCGGTAGGGCCAGAATAGTGGTTAAGTGCACCACAGTGACATAAGGGGTGGTTAAACATGCAGCGGTCACATATACAGTGGTTCACTACACAGTGGTCAGATACGCGGAGGGGAAGTATGCAGCCAAAAAGAATGCTGGCTCCAGAAACGAACACACTTGGATTTGAACTACTGCTCTATTACTTCCTAGCTGGGCGGCCTCTATGAGTATCATTTTCATCATCTGTAAGATGGGTATAAAACATGAGACCTGTGTCCTAAGTTCGTTATAAGGAACGAGGGAGCTTACTCATGCGATGTGCCCTGGACCAGCACGGAGCAAGTTACAGTAAATGTAGTGTCTATTATTATAATTATTATGATTTTGATTATCACTAGCAATAGGTTTATCATCAATATTGTGGTTTTTACTCATGTCAGAGAGCAGGTCACAGATACGGGAAGGGAGCAAGGGGCCTGGACACTCTACAATCGAATGGACGACACAGCATCATTTTTAGACTATCATGTCCAGAACCTTCTCTTCCGGCTCCATGAGACTCCAACTAACATCTTAAGGTCCTCTTATATTCCAGGCTCACTGTCAGGATCTGTACACACCTGATCTGATTTAGTCTTCACTCGACTTTGAGAATTAGATCTCAATATCCCCATTTTATAGTTGTGAAAACTGAGGCTCACACAAGAAAACAAACTTGCCCAAGGTCACTCAGTTAGTAAGTGATGGTGTGCAGGTTTGAACGCAAGTCCCTACAACACACTAAGTCCCCTTTGGCTGTCTAGGAGTCAATGTTTTGAAAGTATGGAAATTCCCTTCCCCTCCCCTTCTCTCTCCATCTCCTTCAGCCTCTTATGGAAACAACTTTTTTTTTTTCTGTTTCCTGGGGAAAATGCTCCAGAACTGATGTTGAACTTCACTTCTTCAAGCTGATAGGACTTAACTGTTTCTCCCTCATTGAAATCGCAGCCTAACTAACTAAAGCCTGTATAGCCAGCCTGGGTAGAGGGCACCCTGCGTGGAGGAGCAGACTTCATCCATGAAAGCTGCTCTGGCTTCCTAAGCCACTGCCTCAGGATTCAGGCTCTTAACTAGAGACTCCTGTTCATAAGCCTCAGAGGTCTATGAGTCCTCTGAAATGGTACACAGAATTTGGGGAGTATTCTTGGCATTGAAAGCTTCCATCTAATTCTCAGATGGGTTTTGATCTGATTTAAGGATCTCAAAGAGGAAGTTGCAAAAGCGAGAGGGGGAGAGTGGTCAGAGAGACAAACTTCATTTCTCCATCCTCAAGTTGAACTTCCCTGTTAGGTTGAAGAGGGGAGCGGGGGCAGGGTCTCACCTGTGTGCTCTGGCAGGACTGGCCTCCTGGCAGGCTTTGCCTCTCTCCCAGCTGTTGGAGCCCAAGACCTCAGTGGCCAGAGACTGGCTCAGCTTTTCCGAGGGTCCATCCTGAGCTGGGACCATGGGGCTGCTCTGGGGTTCTGTCCTATAGGGGAGGAAATAAGGAGGCAAAAGTGTTAGGATATGACAGAGACTCTTAAGGTTCATCAAACATTCATAGATGTCAGGATATTTCCAACCTCCCTCCGAGTTAAGCTGGGGCCATATCATCATCAAGGGTCAATGGCCTCTGAATGGGAGTGATATGTATTGTTTCCAGTTTGAGGCAGTAAGATCTGTGTGTCATCTCCAGCTCTCTCTCCCTCTGTCACAGTGGCTGTGGAGGCCACACATTCCAAAAGGTGAAGCTACTTGATGGAGGAGAGATGCCTGGACCACATCAGACTTTGCATGACAGAAATAAGCCTTAGTTAGGTTAAGCCACTGAGGTTTAGGGATTTATTTGTTACTGCAGCATAGCCTAGCCTAACCTGATTGAATCACAGGGAGAGGCTGGAAACCAGCATTTTACTTCCTTCCTCAAGACTTAATTGGAAGCCAAAGCAGCATAGGATTAGTTCAAACTCTCCTTTGCCATTTCTATCCCACTTTTCTGCCTTATCTGTGTATGGCACAGAGACAGCTTCATTCAAACACTATCTTCACGATTTAGTAACTCTAGGTCCTGGGTTCAGTCCCTCAACCTCTCTGAGCTGCAGTTTCCTCAACTATAAAATAGGGAATAATATCAGTCCATATATTGTTGAGTTGTTGTGAAGATTAAATGAGATAATATAAGCAAACAGGAAGGCCTAAGAAATATCACTTCCCTTTCCCTTTACTTCTCTGTGAACCAAACCTCCCATTTGGTGTCCTTAGCAGGTGTGAGCACACCTACTTGGGATGGCAGTTCCCATGAAGGCCTGAAGTTCTCTTCTCTGCCTCTGAGATGAGGTCCAAATAACACAGGGAAATTACCTGCGTCCCACCTCCTTCTCTGAGTCCCAGAGAGGGGAAGGAAGTTGCTTAGTTACTCAGTCTTTGAAGAAGCTGTCACTCAAGTCTCCTGGCTCCTGTCATTCAGTCAGGAGTCTGAGAGCCATAGGTGGATCTGGCACCACCCAGCGAGCATCCCTGCCTGCTCACCCTGCCTGCAAGTCCCAGGTCAAGCATTGATCAAAGGCATTAGCCTTTCTCCTGCACCGAGCTCCTGCAGCCAGTGCATCAAGATTGGTTTTATGACTCAGGACGAATGCATCTGATAAGCCCCCTGCTCCTTCGGGCTGCCAGGAGCGCAGGCCAAGCCTGGTCAATATTGAAGGAAGGCCAGCAAAACACATCCTTCTCTGTCAGCCGCTTACCGGTGCATCTTTAGAAGCAGAGCTGGGGGACACTTCAAGCCCAGGAAGGATGGAGATTCTAGTCGGGTCTGCCCAGCCCTCCTCACTGCCAACTCGGTGCTACCAGAACTCCAGTTTTCCCTACAGCTCCCTGCACCCCTTCTCCCACGATGAGGGTTCCATTTCCATGCCTGCGTTCCCTCCAGTCTATCTGTGTGGCATGCCGCCCTGGCTCTTTTCAGATATCTCAAAGCTTGCAGTTTCTGCCCAGCCTCCAGCAAGGTTTGCCTCTTCCCACACTTGTCCTAGCCAAGGCTAACCCAACATTCACTAACGCCTATTCCCTGAGCGCCTGCAGTGTGTCCAGGCCAGTTCTAAGAACGGCGATGCAGTGAGCAAGACACAGGTGTTTCCTGAGATCATGGAGTTAAGATTACAGATGCAGGTAATAAACACACAAGAAAGTAACAACATGGCTTATTTGTTGGTAATAACTTATGGAGAGAATAAATCAGTGGAATGGGGCTAGGAAATGGGAGCGGGTGACTGTTATTTTGTATACAAAATCAGGGAAAGCCTTTTTTAGGAAGTAACAAGAGAGTGGAGACTTGAAGGATCAGAGACTAACCTTGCAGTTTGTGTTGGTTTTAAAATGTGTTCACAAATTCTTTGACACTCATACCGTCAAAAGCTGAATCCTAGAAGATGTGGTATATATACAATGGAATACTACTCAGCCATAAAGAAGAATGAAATAGTGCCTTTTGCAGCAACATGGATGGACCTAGAGATTACCATACTAAGTGAAGTAAGTCAGACAGAGAAAGAGAAATATCATATGATACCACTTATATGTGGAATCTAAAAAAACCAATACAAATAAACTTATTTACAAAACAGAAATAGACTCACAGACATAGAAAACAAACTTATGGTTACCAAAGGGGAAAGTGGGAGGAGGGAAAAATTAGGAGTTTGGGAGTAACAGATACACACTACTATATAGAAAACAGATAAACAGCAAGGACCTACTGTATGGCACAGTGAACTATACTCAATATTTTGTAATAATCTATTTGGGAAAATAATCTGAAAAAGAATATCTGTATGTGTGTGTGTGTGCATGTGTGTGTGTGTATACACACACACACATGCACACACACATATGATGGAATCACTTTGCTGTACACCTGAAACTAACACAATATTGTAAGTCAACTATACTTCAATAAAAAATAAATAAATTTTAAAAAGAGAAAAAAAAAAGCTGGAGCCTAATTTCCCTCCCTGTGAATACTGGATGGGCTAGTGACTCACTTTTAATGAACAGCCTGAATTAAAAGTGATGGTATGTGACTTCCAAGACTAGGTCATGAAGGCAACTTCTGCCTCGTCCTCTTGGATTGATCACTTTGAGGGAAGCTGGTCGCCACGTTGTGAGGACACTCAAGCAGCCCTGTGGAGACGCCCATGTGACAGAACTGAGGCCTCCTGCCAACAGCCAGCACTATCAGCCATGTGACTGAGCCACCCTGGAAGTGGGTCCTCCAGCCGCAGTCAAGCCTTCAGATAAGACAGCAGCCGTGGCTGACATCTGACCACCATCTCATGAGAGTGGTGAGTCAGTCACCCAGCCAAACTCCTGACTCACAGAAACTGCAAAACATAACTGTTTATTGTTGTTTTAAGCCACAAAGATTGGGAGTATTTTGTTGCTCAGTAATATACAACTTCTATACAGGTATCTGCAATCAGTGGAAGTATGTTCTAGACAGAAGGAATAGCAAGTTCAAAGACACTTGGCATATACAAGGAATAGCAAGCAGGGGGTAGAGTGATAAGAGGACAGGTCAGAGATGAGGTCTTTGATGGGACCTAGGAATCTGTATTCTTAAAAAGTTCCTTGGGGGCCTCTGATACTGTGCCAGGTTTAGCAAAGCCTGGACTACATAGGTCATGGAAGACCTTTGGGTCCCATGCGGCTGAGATGGGTGATGTGGTCTGGCTTACATTTCAGAAGGTTCACTCCACAGGCTTCGGACACTCAAAGGAAGGGAAGAAAGAGATCGGGAGACTATTGCAATGACTTAGTGATCAGCTAGTTTATCAATGGATGCATACTGCCTAGCAGAGTCTTGAGTTGGACACACACACAAAAATGGAATTTTGGACTTTCTGGAGCATTACAGGAAACCAAGACACAAATATGTGCCTGAGGCAACCTTGCACTAGGCAGAAACTGAGTTGATGTGAGGAGTTTGGCAGTGAATAAATACATGATAAATAGTGCTGGCATTGGATGGAAGGTCTCAGTGACTTGTGCTAATAGAGGCGTGGGTTATCCCCAGTGCAGGGAAAGCTGGGGGATACTACTGCCAGGCACTGGCGGACAAGGCTTAAGGCAGGGACAATGCCTCATCCATCGCTGCCAGCAGCAGGGTGGAGAATCAGGGATGGAAACCCTGACAATGGTTTAATGAGGAGAGACGTATAATGCAGTTGCTGCAGCTTACAGCTTAGTTTGACACTCCCTATGTGGTAGTTCTTTTTTTTCCCAATAGCACTGGCTTCCCCTTCCTGGTGTTGGGTACCTCACCTGGGATTATAACACAAAGAAAACCAGAATTAATTCTACCAGGCTGACAGGGAGTGGTGAGGGAAAGATGAAAGGAACCCTTCCTCAGGTAACATTTAAGATTTTTTAAATGTGTTCTAATACTTTGCTTCTTAGCTTTTTTAAAACTGAAAGAGACTCAGGGATCATGTAGTCCAGGCTCTGCTAAACAGGGCACAGTATCAGAGGCCCCTTAAGGAGCTTTAAAAAACATACAGATTCCTAGGTCCCATCATAGCCATAATAAATCAGAGTCTCCAAGGATGAAACGTGGGAACCTGCAACTTAAAGAAACATCCCAGCTAATTCACCTTCTATTACGTCAAGAATAAATCCAAACTGATTATTGGGATTAAAAGGCTCTGAACGATCTGGCCTCCGTCCCTCTAGACCCCATCTCCTAGCCCTCTCCCCGTCCCTTCCTCTGCTTTGGCCACGTGGCCTTCTTGATGTTCCTCAAATGGAACAGGGCCCTTACTCAGAGCCTTTGCGCTTTCTGTTCCTTCCACCTGGTATGCTGTTCCTCCTCCAGCTTTCTGCATGGCCGGCTCCTTCTTTTCACTCAAATGTCACCTCCTCCGAGAAGCCCTCCCTTATCCCCTTATGTAATCGTGCTCCTCTCATCACCGGCCACCCTCACAGTGGCCTGCTGTGCCTTCCTTCCTTCACGGTACTTGTTACTATTTGAAATGACCATTTTACATGTTTATTTGCTAACCGTTTGTCTTCTGGACTAGAATGTAAGCTTCCTGAGAGCGGGAACTAGTCTCTTCTCTCACCAGCGAATCCCCAAGGATCTAGTGCCTGGCATAGACAGCATGCCTTCTTGCTCAGGAAACATTTGTTGAATGAATGAATTTACAAATCAATTCTGATGACCAATCTCATGTGAGAACCACAGGTCAGATGCAACCTCTCGTTGCATATAAAGAAGCAGAGGTCCAGGGAGAAGGACCAGTCTGAGGCCCCACAGCACTTCAGTGGACTCAGACCTCAGCCATGGTACCTCCACCCCCTTGGCCCCACCCATCTTCCTTCTTTGCCTCCAGCTTTGCATCCTTGCAGGGCTTTAAGAAAAATTCTGCGTTCCATCCTTGCTGAGGAGTACAGGCAGCTGCCTCGTTTTTTCCACGCAGCCCTTTGATGTTGCCTTAAAAAAAATACTTAAAAGAAGGCGAGCTCTTCAGGGGACGGCTAAAACAGTGAAGTCAAGGGCCAGCGCACTCCACTTCACAGAAGGAGGGAGGGAACCACAAGTGCTGCATTCCTCCAGGCCTCCCGCTAGGCTCCTGCTAATCAGCGACCTGGAGCTTAGATGCTGCTCTCCGTAGTCATGGCAACCAGCAGATTCACAGCCTCTGATAAGAGGGCTGAACTTTCCGCAAAACTCTCCAAGATGACTGGCTCCCTAGCTGCTTCCCTGCTTCCCCCATCAAAGCTCCTGACTCCAACAAAGTGCTCACTCAGCCAGCTGGGTGCCTCGAGCACTAGTGTGAGTTAAACACCGTTTGGGGACTCAGAGACAAACAACGGTGGAGGGGAGTGAGGACACCGGCCCCTGCCCACCTCTGTGCAGAATGAGGAAACTGAGGTCCCAAGAAGAGAGGAGACTTGCCCAAGGCCACAGGGCGACTCATGTCAGAGCTTCAGCTTGAACTGTGGCCTTCTGACCCTCCGGTCCAGTACCCTTTCCACGTCCTTTGATCAAAACAACAGCTGGCATTTATCAAACACCTACTCCGTGCCAGACACCGGGCTAAGCCCTTCTCTGCGTCGTCTCATGGAAGCTTCCAAAGAAACCCAGGAGCAGGCATGGCCACCCCCACTATACAGATGGAGAAACTGAGACCCAGGGGTAGTAAACGGCAAGAGCACCAGATGTCCTGCTTGTTTATGAGAATCAGCTGAGAGAAAAGGAGAGCAACCTGGAAAACACTTTGAAAATATAAGGAAATAATAAGTGGGGGCATAGGGTGAATATTAGTAATTTCCCTGGACGACAGGGATTTGCCTCACGTGTTTGGAGAAGGGGCCGTATCTCAAGCCTCTGGCCTGAACCTTATATTCCACAAATAGAAGTGGCACTTGGCCATTAGATTCGGGACATCCCTGACACCTACTTTCCCCATCCCACTAATAGCTTCTCCTGGGTATAGAACACTTGCAAATCCAGTGTCTCAACAGATGCTGACAAGGCTCTCGGTAAGGCAATCAGTTTGGTGAACTTATCCCCATTACTCACATGAAGACACTGAGACCTGGGGAGGCAAAGGAACTTGCTTCCCATCCAAGATTCTTGTTCTACACTTGCATCCAGGGCTGTGAATGATCTGCCCTTGTCCCTGCACTTGGCCAGACACCTACTGTCTCCCCGCCTCAGTAGACAATGAAGGCGCAGACCCTCAGCTCACGAGTCCAGCAGAGAGCCCAAGGTTTATCGTTGGGCTGAGCCAGCCCTTGGGCAAGATGGATGTGGCTAATTTGTGCCTTGGCTCCTGGGACTTCAGTCTGGGTCCTGTTAATGTCCCGGCCTGACGTCTTGGTACCAAGTCCTTTTCAAGGTTAATTAAGCCTGGTTGGGGATCCTCTGAGGTAGTTGCGATTCTTTGAGCTTTGCTATCACAATTGGCGAAAGTGTAGGAGCTTGGGGGAAGATCAGGGATTCCAGAGAGCCACCGTGGGAGGCATCATCTGGATGTGGGAGCCACGACGCTCAGCTTAGTAAGAACTGAATGAGAAAGAAAACAAGTTTTATGAGGCTGGCATTTCCCTCATTATTTCATTCATTTATTCAACAGCTGTTTACTGAACGCCTACTTGGTAACAGATTTCAAGGACCCAAAAGTAACTAAAACTTATCTGTGTCCTCCAGGAATTTCCAGCCTGGAAGAGGAACACTGATTCCTCAGCTGGGGATTACAATATGGTATAGTCAGTTCTCTGATGGAGAGAAGCTCGGAGAATCATGGAACCACAGGAAGAGCACCTAATCCAGCCTGGGGAATATGGGCAGGTGGCTGTGAAAAGTTTCCTAAAAGATATACGGAAATTGGTCATGTGCAAAGGCCAGGCACCGAGACACAGCAATGGACTTCAGGGAACTGCAGAGGAAGTAGTAAGTTGGAAGAGATAGTTGGGGTGGAGGATGGAAGGTAAGAGTTGAGACTGGCTTATTTCACTTAGCATAATGCCCTCAAGGTCCATCCATGTTGTTATAAATGGCAGGGTTTCCTTTTTTTTAATGGCTGAATTGCATTTCACCTATCTATCTATCAGATACATATATGATATATATCACATTGTCTTTATCCATGGACACTTAGGTTGTTCCCATGTCTTGGCTATTGTAAATAATGCTGCAATGAATGTGGGAGAGCAGAAAAAAACAGGAGCTGAGACTAAGGAGGTAGACAGGGCTAGATTCTTCAGGGCCAAGTGGACAGGTGCTTCTCACACCTTCACGTGTATGTGAATCACCTGGGGATCTTGATAGAATGCAGATGCCGATTAAGTAGGTCTGGGTTAGGGCCTGAGCTTCTGCATTTCCAACCAATTCCCAGGTGATGTTATTGCTCCACGGACCATACTTTGAGTAGCCAGGTTGTAGATTTTACAAATGATTTGGACTGATCCAGCTTTCTAGCACCCTCTGTCCTCAGGCAACTGGTGAGAATGGCTTAGTTCAGTTCCCAGGGCTGAGAGCATGTGAACATGTGTATATGTGCATGGTAAACACTCTTGTATATCAAAAACTGTCCAGTTCCTGGGACTTCCCTGGTGGCGCAGCGGTTAAGAATCCGCCTGCCAATGCAGGGGACACGGGTTCGATCCCTGGTCCGGGAAGATCCCACATGCTGTGGAGCAACTAAGCCCATGTACCACGACTACTGAACCTGTGCTCTAGAGCCCGCGAGCCACAACTACTGAAGCCTGCATGCCTAGAGCCCGTGCTCGGCAACGAAGAGTAGCCCCTGCTCGCCGCAACTAGAGAAAGTGTGCGTGCAGCAACGAAGACCCAATGCAGCCAAAAAAAAAAAAAACCAACAACAATAAACCCCATCCAGTTCCCAAGTTCAGGTCAAAAGACAAAAGAACCATATGGAGAAAAATCAGCACTTCTTACCCAGCTCAGCCAGGCAGGTCAGGCCCCCAGCCTGCCTGGGTTTTGAACTCTCATCACAGAACACAAGCCTACTGCCCTGCAATCCACCCCCAGTCCACCCAGATCATTTTGCCCTTCACAGGCTGGCCTGTCAATTGCCTATTTGCCTAGTGAGGGTTCAAAGTGCCAAGAATGGGACTGAATCCGATTCCCGGTGTTGTCTGACATGCAGGCTGCCCCCAGCTTGGGAGGTGGCTGAATTCCAAAATGTTGTGGTTTCCCACTTGACCACGTTGTGAAGGGTAATCAGGTGATGCTGGGAAAGTGCAGAGGTCCCGCAGTTCTACTGACCTGGCTTCATGCCCTGATTCTATCCAGCTGTGTCACCACAGGAAAAAAGAACACCTCTCGCTCCAGCCCAGGGGCAACTGCAAGACCTTTCTATCAGCTGGAATTGCAGACACAGGGTTTGGATTTCTCCATGGAGGGAAAATTGCGGATTAGATTTTCTTGCCCTGGGAGGGACTGTGCTAGATGAGTCCCTTTTGGACGTCATTACGGCTACTGCTAGAGGAGGCGCCAGGCAAGCAAGATCTGCTGGGAAGAGGGAAGGAGCCCGCAGCCTCATAGGAAACCTTCAGTCCGGAGTAGGAGAAGCCTTGGTTCCAGAGCTGAGAGAGTACCAGCTGGTCCCAGGAGGTGCTGTCGGGGGCCGTTCACGTATCCTTCCTTCAGCCACTGACACAACAAATATTTATTGAGCACCTACCATCTGTGGGGCATGTTCTAGGCACTGGAGACACAGCAGAGAATAAGACAGAAAAAACTCTCTACCTCGCGGAGCTTGCATTCTCCTGGGATGGGCAGTGGGGAGAAAAAAGCTGAAAATAAGCAGAACTGCATGGTAACTATGGAGCGTATTCGAAGGCAAAGAAGGCTATTAAAAAAAGAAGAAAAAGAAAGAAAGGGAGACGGATAAGGGTAACTGAAAAGGCTATCAGGAGGGGGATGTGGTTTTAGACGGTGTGATCAGAGGTTTCACTGGGAAGGGAACATCTGAGTGAGACTTGAAGATGATGAGGGAGTGAGCCTGGAAAAGAGCAAAGTAGGCAGAGGGCACAGCCAATGCAACGGCCCTGAAGTTGGAACATACTAGATACACTGAGGTTGGAAGTGAGTCAGCAAAGGGGACGAGAGGAGGGGGTGATGTCAGAAGGGTAAAGAGGGCTCAGATCATGTTCTGGTGGGCTATTGCAGGGCCCTGGCTTTTTCTCTGAGTGAGGTGAGAGGCCGTTGGAGGGTTCTAAGCAGAGAAGCGACGTAATCTGACTTAGGTTTTAAAGGATCTCTTTGGCAGCTTGCTGAGCGTGGACACCCAGGGAGCTGGGATTAATGCAGGAAGACCCGTGAGATTATTGCAGCAACCCACAGGAGAGGAGAGGAGGGCCGGGGTCAGTGTTATCACTGGCGTAGTGGTGAGAAGCGGTCGGTTTCTGGACAGATACTGAAGTTGGAATCAACCAAGTTTGCTCATGGGTGACTCCAAGGGTTCTGGTCTGAGCGATGGGGACGATGAGCTGCCGTTGACTGGGCGGGGACAGCTGCAGGTGAGGGGTGTTGTGTAAGGGTTCCCCAGAGCTCAGTTCTGGACATGTTAGTTTTGAGATGCTAATGAGACACCGCCTCGTGGAGATGGCAGGTGGGCAGTTGGATACAGGAGACTGGAGTTCAGAGAAGACATCAGCGCTGGGGAAAAGCCCTTGAGTGATGTTAGCATTTAGATGGTGTTGAAAGCCAGAAGACTGGATCTTCTGGGGAGTAACCGGGAGCACGTGGCTAGAGTGAAGTGGGAAACTGAGGACGAAGGTAAGCTCTGAGGGAGTTGTACCGGCGGAGTTTCAGAATAACAGAATGCCTCGATAGAAGTGTCCCAGCCTGGCGGACTGGCTCTTAAAATACACTCATAAAATGTCTGATTCCTCCAATTCATTCCTTTAGATGCAGTGATTCACTTATTGTTTATGCATTCATTCATCTATTTCTTCATTAGCTATTCATTTATTCACTGATCCATTAATCACTCATTCACTCAGCTGCTAAGCATTGCTTTACTTCCGGTGGAGGGTCATTTCAACATGATCCAGACGTAAGTGTTTCCCTCAAGAAGCTCACGGTCCAGAGGAAGACAAGGGGTAGGTACATAAGAAACTCTCATGTGGGGTGAAAGTGACTCAGGAGAAGTCCTGAGTAGAGACAGGGCACCAGTGCCTGCAGGAAACAAGACAGGTGGCACGGAGGGGGCTGAGCTGCTTGTCCGGGGAGGGCTGCCAGAGCACAGTGGTTAGATTTCTCTCCCTGGCCCTGCCTGGGCACTCACCGGGCTCAAAGGCACGACCCTGGGTGAGTCTCTTCACCTCTCTGGTGAAATCACAAGTCATCTGCACCTCACAGGACAGTTGTGAGGGTGAAATGGCACGACGCACGCCCAGCACTTAGTTTCTGGCACACGGCGGCACTTTAAATATCAGGGAGAGATCCCATTGTTCACCACCAGCCTCACTGCTCATTCCGATTCCCTTTCACCCAACAGCTCAAGACAAGGGATTCTGGGAAGGGAAAGAGCAGGGAGGTCAGGGGGCCCTTGAGTGTCCCCGGAGATCCTCCCTACACTGGGGCCTTGCTCCCCACCACCAAGCTGAGTGGCTACCCACTCGCTGCTGTGTCCTGGCTTTTCTCTCTCAATAGCCCAGGGATGACTGCATCTCTTCCTGTCTTCCCGGGACAACCAACTGGACCCTTTCATCAGCTGGAACTACAGAGGTGGGGGTGGTGATGAGGGAGGGCATCGGGGAGCATGGTGCAGTTGGGACTTTGTGTTCCTGTAGACACACACGTCCCCCCTTTCTGGGGCTGAGGTTTGGCAGAAAATTCCTAACAAGCAGAGAGTAAGCTACCGCTAAAATCTGCAGAGGACAGAGCGGACAAGCCGCAAAGCTAGATGGCAGGCGGTGAGCAGGCGGCTAGCTCCTGGGGTCTGGGCTCGTTAGTTTTAAAATAACACAGCAGAGAAGTGAGATAAAGGGCTTCAGCAGGGGAAGCTGTCAGACACCTCGCCTTACGCTGCTGGAACCACCCGAGGGGCCCCATCTCTCCTCCTGGGTTTCAGAAACAGAGATTGCAGGCTGGGGCAGTGGCTGTGTTGCCTGATCACAGAGCCAGAACTTGTCAAGAGCTAAGCCAGCCCTTGGAACTCTACCCAGGAGAAGCTGACGTCCAGAGAGGGGCCAGTGTTACATTCTAGGACACTCGACGAGTTAGGGGCTGAGAAGGGACCACCCATCAGTTCTTCTGCAGCTGTAGTGAAAGCTGTTGCTCAGATCTTAGTCAGTGTGAGGGCTGCCTACAAATACCTCACAGGCACCCCTTCCAAGAAGGTTATATCCACCCCTGGCGGGTGGCGAGGCATCCCACAGCCAACGACTGACTTGGGAGTTCAAACGACCTTCCCCCTTGCAGCAAGGTAATACAATTCACACTCTAGAGCTCCCTGTGGGATCAGGCTGAGGCTAGAGTCTAGCTGAAAGTACATCTTAGCTTTCTGTACTGCCCTCGCTTGCTTCCTCTCTCCCTTTCTCCTGAGAGCACACCCTCAGTTAAGTCTGTGCATCCAAATCGCTGTCTCAGGCTTAGTTTCTTGTGAATTCCATTGAAGACAGGCCCAGACCAAGTTTTCCTCTACCAAACTACTAAATGCAAAACAATAGTTAAGAACTGTATTTGTTCAAACAGACATGGGTTTGAAGCTCTGCTTTGCTACTTCCAGGCTATGTTTACCCAGCGGAAGTTACTTAGTATCATTAAACCTTCAATGTTTTCCCAGCTGAGGATGGCAAACGTTCATGGGTATGTTAATACTACCTGTCTCATAAGACGGTTGTAAAATGCTTAGCACATTTTATGGACACACAACAAATGCCCAATATATGTTACTGGATGAAGCTATTTGATGTTCTTTGATGATGATGGTGATGAGGAGGATGAGGAGGACGATGGTGGCAGGATGAGTGGACAGGCCGGTCCAATCACAACTCCACCAATCAGCAGGAAGCTCTCAGAAGACTCCACCTCTGAAGTTCCCGCACCGATCCTCAGTGAGTTCTCAAATCACACCCTTCCCATCCATCCTCCTTTAGGCTTGGCCCAGAGGCCCCTCCTTTGCCATTGTCATTCTTCCCTGACAAAGGACTTCCTGTGGGAGACAGCGATCTCTGAAGAGACCAGTCCTCTGTCTTTACCCGGAAGTGACCATCTCTCCATGCCAGCCCAGGCATCCAGCTGTACCGCCTGTAGAAAACGGCTCCTCCACAGTAATTCTGAGGAAGGAGTTGATGGGAACGGTCTGTCCCTCTGCTGGGATTTTTACCTGCCTTTTAAAAGTCAAACCTTTATCTTTAGTAGGCAGTCAGCTTCAAGACTATCTCCCACCAACCCTGATGGGTCCCCGGGCTCCAGGAGGGCTTGGGGTGGTGGGGAAGGATTGTGGCAGGGATGGCTAGGAGCCGCCAGCACGTGGGCAGAGGGCCGTTTCAGCTCTGCGGTTTCTCTGCTGGCCACAGACAGCACCTAAGCAACCGGGAGCCACAAGGAGGCACCGGAGTCAGGCAGACTGCAGCTTGAAAGCTGGTTTTGCTGTTTTCAAGCTGTGATCTTGGACGAGTCACTTCACCTCTCTTCTGCAGAACGGGGTAAATGGTGGTGTCCAGCTCTTAGAGGTGACGCACGTAAAGCGCTTAACACCATTCCTGGGGCAGAGGAAGCACTTCATCCATGTTAGCTGTCATTGTAACTGGAATTATTCACTGTAAATAGCCTTCGGGGCAGAGTCTCTCAACTTCGCTGTCTGCTCAAGCGGATCCCTCTGCCCCGCAGTGCCTTCTCTTCCCTTCCCTGAGAGGAAAAGCCTCACTCAGCCGTCAAGGCTCAGCTCAGCTGTTTCTGACTCCCCCAGCCCACCCCTGACCCCACTGCCCATTTCCCCATAGAGATAAATTCTGCACTCTCTTTGCTCCAAGATATTGCAGCATACCCTTGACCAAGGTCCCTCATCTATTTAAGCCTCAGTTTTCTCCTTTTTAAAATGGGGATAATACCTTATGTAGTGGTGTAGTTGTGGGAAATACATAGTTATTAAGCTAAGCACAATGTCTTACTATTATAATTGCAATTAGCACTGAAAGAGACTTGGTAGCTCCCATCAGAGGAAGAATTTCTGCTTGCTGAGGAGCCTTATGGATCATTCTTTCACAGTCATCTTTGAGGCGTGCATGGCGTCCAACCTGCCTGGAACCTTGGGACCCTGAAGACAGGGGACTGGCCCCAGTGACCTCTGAAAAGCCTGTCCAATTCAAAGATTTCTGTGAGTCAGATTCTCCTCTGGGTCTAAGTCGTCCCCATCTCTCTGCCTCTTTCTGAACACATTGGGGTGGCACAGTAGGGACCCACATGGCCCATTCACCCCCAGTTTAAGGATGAGAGTTGTCACCTCTGAACGGTTTCTGAGTTCCTAGGTGGGAGCATGGGTATACCAACTTCTTCAACTCACTGTGTTACAGTAAAGGGACCTCATGTTTACTGAGCACCTACATTGTGCCAACACCTCATCAGATATTTAAAACACATTGTTTCATTTAAGTCCCATAATAAGCCCTTGAGGTGGGAATTGTAAGGGTTGTTTTTAGGTGAGAAAAAGAGGCTCAGAAAGCTGTAGTGACTTGCCTAAGGACACACAGCAAGTGAGGGAGCCCAGAGTTCTCAAGAACTGTAGCTGGGTGTCCCTGGTCTCCAGACTGAGGCTGGCCACACAGTGCAGCTCTTGCTGTCACTATGTCTCTTTGCACTGTGACCATGTCTCCACCTCCCCCATGCTGACTGGTGTTCTGGCTTCTTCCTATTTGCTCTCCTGCACCCAGTCCCCCGGCTGCTGTCTGCACAGTCTATTGATGGAGATGATCAATCAGCCAGCTTGCTCAGACAGCTAAAAAACACCCCATCGACCAATTTTCCCTCCAGCGCCTTTCCGCGGACCATGAAACCTCACTAATTGGGAATTTGCAATGATTTCTGACATAGAACCTGCGTTTCTCATTCTGGTTAAAAAAAAAAGTCTGAATGAAATAATATCCCAAGGACCCCTGCGGGCTTCTGAGCAAGGCCCTGGCAGCCAAGAGGCCCTGTTTCCACCCCTCTTCTCTTGGTTCCTTCTCCTGGTTTCTTCCACCTGCACCCATTTCTAGGTTGGATTATAACTGATGCCACTATTATAAACGCTAATACTACTAGTAATAACAGCAGATACTCATGAAGCACCAGCTATGTGCCAGCACTGCTCTAAGCACTTTTGCATTTGTTTGCTCTGATAATCCTCACCACAATTATTTGAGGCTGGTACAGTGACCAACCGCATTTTACCAATGAAAAAACAGAGGCAAGAGGAGATCCCGATAATTGGGGGTGGAGGTGGAATTTGAACCCAGGCAGTCTGTTTCCAGAACCCATGGTCTTAACCCCTTCCCCCACTGTGCCTCTAGGGCTGAGCACTATGGGAGCCACTTGTGGACCCCTTGGACCCCAACAGTGCTTCCTGCTTTGGGCCTCTGAAAGCACCATGCAATGGGACAAGAAAATGTCGTGTCCTTCTATAGTTGTGTGATGGGTGTGCTGAGCCAGGGGCTGGAAGTCTGTGGAAAAGCTGCCTCCCGACTTGTGTCCCCAAGGACTCTACCGAGTGAGAGGCACAGAGCCTTCAAAAGAAACCGGTGGCGAGGGCTTTGAGAAGGATCTTTCCTAGGCTCAGAATCCTGTTTTAGAGTGTTGATTGCCCTTAGGGGTCAACCATCTAACCAAAGCCCTGGTTTCTTTCTACAGATATTTTGCTCTATGCTGATAGAGGTGCAAAACGCAACTGGAAAGCTATGTGCTGTCCCACTTGCCCCTTTCCTGTGCAAAGGCCCTGTGGCATCCTTTTGCATAGGTCCAGAGTGGACTTGCCTTTGTGGATTTGCAGTAGGGCATCCTCTTTTTTATGGGGGGAAACGCTGCCCACTCCGTTTGCCTTGGAATATGGTTTAAATGGAAAAGAAAGACCATGCCATTAAAAAAAATTCATTGAAATGACTTGACTCCGCCAATTGCCCATTTGGTGGCGTTTAGACAGAGCCTTGGTTCCTGGTACAAATCTCTCAGCCCCTCTGGTAGGATCTGAGGTTTAAAACAAGTGCGGGGGGTCTGGCAGGACTGAGGCAAAGGCCTTTAAACTAGTCCAACACTCCTCGACCGTGATGAAGCTGTCTTCCTGGCCACTGTATTCATGGTCATGTTTTTACTTGCATCCAGCTAAGACTCTGCACATGAATGAATATATACGATGTGTCCAGAGGTGTCTGTATAAGGCGGGTAGAGCCTGGACCCCAGTGTTCTCAATGTCAAGATGCGTCGTGTGGCAGCTCAGAAATGTCCAGGGTGGCCAGAGAATTCGTTGTGCAAACTGGAACACTTGGAGGATCAAAAGGGGCACAGACAGTAGATCTGTGGTCACCCTGGTTATCTCCCTTTTCTGACCTTGAGACTCGAACGTCCAGCTGTCTCCTCTCCCTCTCCTCCCAGAAGTCCTATCGGCTCCTGAGACTCACCTGTCCAAACCTCAACACATCACCACCCCCACCACCTGTTCTCCAGCTCCACCTTCTACCTTCTTAGGCAAGCAGCAACCGGCCATCCCCCCCGGACCCCCTCTTTCTCTCACTCTCATATCCAGCCCATCAGCAGATCTTGACCATTTCAATTTCAAAACATCTCAGCACCCATCTCCTCTCCATCTCCACTGCCACCTCCCTGGTCCAAGCCCTCATCATCTCTCACCCAGACAACTGCAACGGCTTCCTTGTTCACCCTGGCTCCGCCCCACCCACTCTCCATGCAGCAGGCAGGGTTCTCTTCCAAAAGGCAGATTCAATCACATCACTTCTGTCTTCAGAGCCCCAAGAAGCAAGTCCAAACTCCTTGATGTGGCTCTCATGGGCCTTCAAGGTCCACAGCCCCAGCTGACCTCTCCTGGTGTGTCATGCTCCGCTGCTCTCTCAGTCACTGTGCGCAGACCATCTGACATCCCTGCACAGCCCTGAACAGCCCCTGCATCCAGATGCAGCAGAGCGTGAAACTTAAGGGTGCGGCCTGGTGCCAGACTGCTGGGTTCAAACCCTTGTCCTGCCACTCTGTGACCTTGAGCAATTGACTTCACCCCTCTGGGCCTCAGAGCTTCATCTATAAGATGTGGATAATAAGCGTACCTGCCTCATAGGGTTATTTCAGGGATTAACAGTGAATACATGTAAAGCTCTTAGAACAGTGTTTATTTCTTGCTAATTAAGAAATGGCATCACTCACCTCGCCTCCTTCAAACTGTCCAGTTTTCCTCCTGTCCATTCTTCCCATTTCAACTTACAATGCCACCTCGTCCAGGAAGCCTTCCCTGACTACTTAGACCATTTATATACCTTCTCTATGCTCACAATATCCTTTACTGAAACTGTCAGTTTAAAGCTCTGTTCCCCTCCCCTGGACTGTGAAGCCTTTGAGACAGAACCTGAACATTTTGCAGCACTGTGTCCTCGGCACCTGGAAGGTGCCAGGCCCATAGTGTCTTCAGTAAATATTGGTTGAATGGGAGAACTAACTGGATAAATAGCCCAAGCAAGCCAGCAAGGAAGAGGTTAACTGAGGGGACAGGCAGTGGATGGCAGTGTATCTCACTCTCAGTGTGGCTACAGATAGCCGCTTGGGACAGTTCCCAAGTCCCAGGACACCGGCATTTGTAACAGAAATTTCTCCAAGATGGGCAGGTACTGAAGCCCTGAGGACGCTGCACGCAGAAAAGGAGCAGGGGTCTCCCTGGGTTTCCTGCTGTAGATGCCCCGCTGTTCCCCTTCCCACCTACCAGGCCACTAGTTCCTCAGCTCCAGGGGTCAGAGGACAAACCGAGTCCCTCTGCTTGGTGTTCAGGAGCCCCTCTCCCCACTGACCTCTCCTCCAGGTATTCCACCCCCGCAACCAGTTAGACTCTCTGAACCCAGAGACCTGGGTTCCAGCCCCAGCTTTGCCACATACTAGCTATGTGGCCTTGGGCAAATGAATTCACCTCTCTATGCCTCAGTTTCCCCACCCATAAAGTGGAAAGCATATCAGTGCTACATCACAGGGCTGTGATGGGGATTCAGTGAGGTCATGCATTTGGTGATGTGCATGGGACGTGCAAGAGTGCAGTAGTGCTTTTCCAGACTTTTAAAAGATGACTCTAAACTCCATGTCTTGTTTGCACTCTTCTCCCCACTTGAGATGCCTTCCCCCTGTGTCCCTGCATGGCCAAGCCTCCTGGGTGGGTCTCTGCTGTGCATCTGGACACCCCAGCTGCTCTTCTGTCCTCTGGTGCAGACCCACGGCCATGGTGGACACCCGGAATGTTCTGGGCAGCTGCACTGTCAGCTTGGCTCTGGGCCCAGTAAATCCGAGCCCTTTTCTGAAGAATCAGCTGAGCAGCAAATGCCCCTGGCTATCTTGGGAGTAGGACCATTCCCTTATATGGATGTGTGTGTGTGTGTGTGTGTGTGTGTGTGTATATATATATATATATATATATATATATATATATATATATATATATATATATACCATTCCCATCTCTGTCCCTACAGATGGGATCCCAGCATCCTTGGTAGGGAAGTGAGGAGGGAGACAGGGAATGAAGGAGCCACTAACATGTGGACCTGGAGCCTAATCCTGCTGGGGAGCCCGGGGAACCAGTGTAGACACACAACTCCAAGTTCTTTCACCTGAGGCACCTGGAGAATTTACCCTTCAACTCCCATCAGTCCTGACTGAAGGCTACTCCCCAGGGGCATTAACTCCTGCCCTGTGTCTGGGTGGAGTGGGCTTGGTGGCTGGAGAGAGCCCTCAGGTAGAGTCTCAGGTCCTGTTAGTTGGAAGTCAGGGGGGCATCCTCAGAAATGGTGGGCACTGAGGGGACGCGGGCAGAGAAACAGCAACATCACTAGTTCTGCCAGGCCTAGGCACTGAGTGGTGCCTGAAGGGCTGCAGTCACGGCTGCACCCCAGAAAAAGGCCAAGCACCAGGCAAAGCCCAATTTCCCTGCAACTTTCACAAGGTGGGGTCCTGAATTCCAGGAAATACCGGACTTCACTCCTTTGTCAAATCCACCCTTCTTGCCTCCCTTCCTTCCTACTTTCTTTCTTTTTTTAAATTAATTTTTATTGGACTATAGTTGATTTACAATGTTGTGTTAGTTTCTGCTCTACAGCAAAGTGAGTCAGTTATACATATACATATAGCCACTCTTTTTTAGATTCCTTTCCCATATAGGTCATTACAGAGTATTGAAGTAGAGTTCCCTGTGCTGTACAGTAGATTCTTATTAGTTACCTACTTTATATATAGTAGTGTGTATATGTCAATCCTCTTGAAGCTTTTTTAAAAATTTTTAAATTTTATTTATTTTTTATAGAGCAGGTTCCTATTAGTCATCAATTTTATACACATCAGTGTGTACATGTCAATCCCAATCGCCCAATTCATCACACCACCACCCCCAACTCCCCACCGCTTTCCCCCCTCGGTGTCCATACGTTTGTTCTCTACATCTGTGTCTCAATTTCTGCCCTGCAAACCAGTTCATCTGTACCATTTTTCTAGGTTCCACATATATGCGTTAATATATGATATTTGTTTTTCTCTTTCTGACTTACTTCACTCTGTATGACAGTCTCTAGATCCAACCATGTCTCAACAAATGACTCAATTTCATTCCTTTTTATGGCTGAGTAATATTCCATTGTATATATGTACCACATCTTCTTTATCCATTCATCTGTCGATGGGCATTTAGGTTGCTTCCATGACCTAGCTATTGTAAATAGTGCTGCAATGAACATTGGAGTGCCTGTGTCTTTTTGAATTATGGTTTTCTCTGGGTATATGCCCAGTAGTGGGATTGCTGGGTCATATGGTAATTCTACTTTCAGTTTTTTAAGGAACCTCCATACTGTTCTCCATAGTGGTTGTATCAATTTACATTCCCACCAACAGTGCAAGAAGGTTTCCTTTTCTCCACACCCTCTCCAGCATTTGTTGTTTGTAGATTTTCTGATGATGCCCATTCTAACTGGTGTGAGGTGATACCTCATTGTAGTTTTGATTTGCATTTCTCTAATAATTAGTGATGTTGAGCAGCTTTTCATGTGCTTCTTGGCCATCTGTATAGAGTCTTCTTTGGAAAAATGTCTATTTAGGTCTTCTGCCCATTTTTGGATTGGGTTGTTTGTTTCTTTAATATTGAGTTGCATGAGCTGTTTATATATTTTGGAGATTAATTCTTTGTCCCTTGAGTCATTTGCAAACATTTTCTCCCATTCTGAGAGTTGTCTTTTCGTTTTGTTTATGGTTTCCTTTGCTGTGCAAAAGCTTTTAAGTTTCATTAGGTCCCATTTGTTTATTTTTGTTTCTATTTCCATTACTCTAGGAGGTGGATCAAAAAAGACCTTGCTGTGATTTATGTCAAAGAGTGTTCTTCCTATGTTTTCCTCTAAGAGTTTTATAGTGTCCAGTCTTACATTTAGGTCTTTAATCCATTTTGAGTTTATTTTTGTGTATGGTGTTAGGGAGTGTTCTAATTTCATTCTTTTACATGTAGCTGTCCAGTTTTCCCAGCACCACTTATTGAAGAGACTGTCTTTTCTCCATTGTATATCCTTGCCTCCTTTGTCACAGATGAGTTGACCATAGGTGTGTGGGTTTATCTCTGTGCTTTCTATCTTGTTCCATTGATCTATGCTTCTGTTTTGGGGCCAGTACCATATTGTCTTGATTACTGTAGCTTTGTAGTATAGTCTGAAGTCAGGGAGTCTAATTCCTCCAGCTCCGTTTTTTTTTTTTTTTTCCTCAAGACTGCTGTGGCTATTCGGGGTCTTTAGTGTCTCCATACAAACTTTAAGATTTGTTGTTATACTTCTGTAAAAAATGCCATTGGTAATTTGATAGGGATTTCATTGAATCTGCAGATTGCTTTGGGTAGTATAGTCATTTTCACAATACTGATTTTTCCAATCCAAGAACATAGTATATTTCTCCATCTGTTGGTATCATCTTTAATTCCTTTCATCAGTGTCTTATAGTTTTCTGCATACAGGTCTTTTGTTTCCCTAGGTAGGTTTATCCTAGGTATTTTATTCTTTTTGTTGCAGTGGTAAATGGGAGTGTTTCCTTAATTTCTCTTTCAGATTTTTCATCGTTAGTGTATAGGAATGCAAGAGATTTCTGTGCATTAATTTTGTATCCTGCAACTTTACAAATTCATTGATTAGCTCTAGTAGTTTTCTGGTGGCATCCTTAGGATTCTCTATGTATAGTATCATGTCATCTGCAAAGAGTGACAGTTTTACTTCTTCTTTTCCAATTTGTATTCCTTTTCTTTCTTTTTCTTCTCTAATTGCAGTGGCTAGGACTTCCAAAACTGTGTTGAATAATAGTGGTGAGAGTGGACATCCTTGTCTTGTTCCTGATCTTAGAGGAAATGCTTTCAGTTTTTCACCATTGGGAATGATGTTTGCTGTGGGTTTGTTGTATATGGCCTTTATTATGTTGAGGTAGGTTCCCTCTATGCCCACTTTCTGGAGAGTCTTTATCATAAATGGGTGTTGAATTTTGTCGAAAGTTTTCTCTGCATCTATTGAGATGATCATATGGTTTTTCTCCTTCAACTTGTTTATATGGTGTATCACATTGATTGATTTCCATATATTGAAGAATCCTTGCATCCCTGGGATAAATCCCACTTGATCGTGGTGTATGATCCTTTTAATGTGTTGTTGGATTCTGTTTGCTAGTATTTTGTTGAGGATTTTTGCATCTATATTCATCAGTGATATTGGTCTGTAATTTTCTTTTTTTGTAATACCTTTGTCTGGTTTTGGTATCAGGGTGACGGTGGCCTCATATAATGAGTTTGGGAGTGTTCCTTCCTCTGCAATTTTTTGGAAGAGTTTGAGAAGGATGGGTGTTAGCTCTTCTCTAAATGTTTGATAGAATTCACCTGTGAAGCCATCTGGTCCTGGACTTTCGTTTGTTGGAAAATTTTTAATCATAGTTTCAATTTCATTAATTGTGATTGGTCTGTTCATATTTTCTATTTCTTCCTGGTTCAGTCTTGGAAGGTTATACCTTTCTAAGAATTTGTCCATCTCTTCCAGGTTGTCCATTTTGTTGGCATAGAGTTGCTTGTAGTCTCTTAGCATGCTTTGTATTTCTGTGGTGTCTCTTGTAACTTCTCCTTTTTCATTTCTAATTTTATTGATTTGAGTCCTCTCCCTCTTTTTCTTGATGAGTCTGGCTAATGGTTTATCAATTTTGTTTATCTTCTTAAAGAACCAGCTTTTAGTTTTATTGATCTTTGCTATTGTATTTTTTGTTTCTATTTCATTTATTTCTGCTCTGACCTTTATGATTTCTTTCCTTCTGCTAACTTTGGGTTTCATTTGTTCTTCTTTCTCTAGTTCCTTTAGGTGTAAGGTTAGATTGTTTGTTTGAGATTTTTCTTGTTTCTTGAGGTAGGCTTGCCCATAGGTTTTGGATCGTCATGTTTTCATTGTCATTTGTTTCTAGGTATTTTTTGATTTCCTCTTTGATTTCTTCAGTGATCTCTTGGTTATTTAGTAACATATTGTTTAGCCTCCATGTGTTTGTGTTTTTTACGTTTTTTTCCCTGTAACTCATTTCTAATCTCATAGCGCTGTGGTTGGAAAAGATGCTTGATATGATTTCAATTTTCTTAAATTTACTGAGGCTTGATTTTTGTCCCAAGATGTGATCTATCCTGGAGAATGTTTTGTGCGCACTTGAGAAGAAAGTGTAATCTGCTGTTTTTGGATGGAATGTCCTATAAATACCAATTAAATCTATCTGGTCTATTGTGTCATTTAAAGCTTCTGTTTCCTTATTTATTTTCATTTTGGATGATCTGTCCATTGGTGTAAGTGAGGTGTTAAAGTCCCCCACTATTATTGTGTTACTGTCGATTTCCTGTTTTATAGCTGTTAGCAGTTGCCTTATGTATTGAGGTGCTCCTATGTTGGGTGCATATATATTTATAATTGTTATATCTTCTTCTTGGATTGATCCCTTGATCATTATGTAGTGTCCGTTCTTGTCTCTTGTAACATTCGTTATTTTAAAGTCTATTTTATCTGATATGAGTATTGCTACTCCAGCTTTCTTTTGATTTCCATTTGCATGGAATATCTTTTTCCATCCCCTCACTTTCAGTCTGTATGTGTCCCTAGGTCTGAAGTGGGTCTCTTATGGACAGCATATATATGGGTCTTGTTTTTGTATCCATTCGGCAAGCCTGTGTCTTTTGGTTGCAGCATTTAATCCATTCATGTTTAAGGTAATTATCGATATGTATGTTCCTATGACCATTTTCTGAATTGTTTTGGGTTTGTTTTTGTAGGTCCTTTTCTTCTCTTGCGTTTCCCACTTAGAGAAGTTCCTTTAGCATTTGTTGGAGAGCTGGTTTGGTGGTGCTGAATTCTCTTAGCTTTTCCTTATCTTTAAAGCTTTTGATTTCTCCATCGAATCTGAATGAGATCCTTGCCAAGTAGAGTAATCTTGGTTGTTGGTTCTTTCCTTTCATCACTTTAAGTATATCATGCCACTCCCTTCTGGTGTGTAGATTTTCTGCTGAGAAATCAGCTGTTAACCTTATGGGAGTTCCCTTGTATGTTATTTGTCATTTTTCCCTTGCTGCTTTCAATAATTTTTCTTTGTCTTCAATTTTTGCCAAATTGATCACTATGTGTCTCAGCGTGTTTCTCCTTGGGTTTATCCTGTATGGGACTCACTGCACTTCCTGGACTTGGGTGGCTATTTCCTTTCCCATGTTGGGGAAGTTTTCGACTATAATCTCTTCAAATATTTTCTCGGGTCCTTTCTCTCTCTCTTCTCCTTCTGGGACCCCTATAATGCGAACGTTGTTGCATTTAATGTTGTCCCAGAGGTCTCCTAGGCTGTCTTTATTTCCTTTCATTCTTTTTTTCTTTTTCTGTTCCGCAGCAGTGAATTCCACCATTCTGTCTTCCAGGTCACTTATCCGTTCTTCTGCCTCAGTTATTTTGCTATTGATTCCTTCCAGTGTAGTTTTCATTTCAGTTACTGTATTGTTCATCTCTGTTTCTTTGTTCTTTAATTCTTCTAGGTCTTTGTTAAACATTTCTTGCATCTTCTTGATCTTTGCCTCCATTCTTCTTCCGAGGTCCTGGATCATCTTCACTATCATTATTCTGAATTCTTTTTCTGGAAGGTTGCCTGTCTCCACTTCATTTAGTTGTTTTTCTGGGGTTTTATCTTGTTCCTTCATCTGGTACATAGCCCTCTGCCTTTTCATCTTGTCTCTCTTTCTGTGAATGTGGTTTTTGTTCCACAGGCTGCAGGACTGTAGTTCTTCTTGCTTTTCCTCTTGAAGCTTCTTATGAATACACTTTATGTCTTGTGTTCATGACACACTTGGGAATTCCAGGGCAGACCAGTGCTTAAGACTCAGCATTCTCACTGCCAGGGGCCAGGGTTCAATCCTTGGTTGCGGCACTAAGATCCTGCAAGCCGCACTTCAAAAATTCCTCTTTTCATTTCAGCTAACATTTTTCTCTTGTTCTTCCCACTGAAACTATCAAAAAAACTTCCTTCCTACTTTCTTTCCCTCCTTCCCCAGACATTTCTTGAGCTCTGGCCCTGCTAAGCATCCTTAGGGTGTAAAGTTGATTAGGACACTACGGTCCACCAATCTAAAGTCTTTTTCCTATGAAGTTCAGAGAGGGGATGTGACCTGCTTCACTGAAGTGGCAGAGAAGTAAGCAGAACCCCGGTCCCCTAACATCTTGAGCCTCAGGCTACTCTGACTGACGAGGGTTCTTCCTGGAAACTCCACCCCTGCCCATTCTGCCAGAGCCAGAGCCGCTTCCTCTGGCTGGAGGCCCAGGGTGGGGCTGGCGCAAGGATGCGGAGGTCAAGCTGGGCTGCTGGGTGCGGGGCTGGTAGCGAGCGACACCTCTGTCCACAACTGCCCCGGGCTGAATCACCAGCCGGGCCAGTTTGGCTTAGCGTTTCAAACCCATCCTTATGCACGGGTACAGTCTCAGGGAGAAAATAGGATTTTGCCTGTTGCTGCAATTTAAAAGAAGGGGGGAAATCACAAACACATTCTCTGTCTCACCAGAAGGCGGCTCACTTGAGAAGATCAGTCAAATGTTTTCAGCCAAAGCCCAAACAGGTCCAAATTTTCCCAAATTACATGGGTTGAAAGGAAGATGGGAGAGATGGAGAAAGGGCTGATGAGGCTAGGCTGGTGAAGGGATTATCCACAGCAGAGGGGGAGGGTGCTCCACTGTGTCTTTAGTGGGGTGGGGGGAAGAGGCTGGACAGGGTGTGGGGCTCCTTCTCTTGGTGGAGGGTCTTGGCTTGTGTTCAGAGATGCTGCAGAGCCCTGCAAAGACACCCACTGGGAGTCCAGCCCACTCTCAGTAACTCTAGTGGAATAATGAGGTTGTTAATGAGACCGGCAAGCCAGAGCCAAGGGATGCTACCAACGCAAGGGACAAATGTCTCCCTGCAGTACAGCTCAGCAGGTGTCAGCCACTGTGTGACACTCTGATCCATCATGATCAGTTGTAAGCACTGCCATGGGTTTGTTACTAATGATTGCTAAAGATGAAAATGTGGGAATGGTTTCCAATTGAAGTAAATGGATAAATACATGAATCTTCATCACCCCAGCTAACGGCAGCTCCTTTCAAGTGTAACCTTGGAGTTCTCCTTGACTTCTCTCTCGCAAACCCGAGGTCTGACTTATCAGCAAATCTAGATGCTACCTTCAAAATATATCTAGAATCCAAATAGTTCTCTCCTCCTATGACCACCACCCTGGCCCAAGCCCATATCATCTCTCAACTGCATTATTGCAAGAGCCTCCTAATAGGTCTCCCTGCTTCCATCCTTGCCATCCTGCAACCTGTTCTCCCAGAGGCAGCCAGACGGATCCTGCTAAATCTCAAGCCAGGTCATGGCACTCCTCTTTTCAAAGCCTTCCAAAGGCTTCCCTAAATTCAAACTAATGAGAGGCCCATGCAACCTGGCCTCTGTTACCACCCTGACCTCACTTCCCACTCTGTTCTCCTGCTTTCTCTACTCCTGCCCCTCTGGCCTCCATGCTGTTCTTCTGACACGCCAATTATAATTCTGCCTCAGGACCTTTGCACATGCCATTCCCACCACCTGGTACATGCTTCCTCCATATATCCATATGATATCCTCCCTCATCTTCAAGTCTTTGCTCAAATGTCACCTTCTCAGTGACATTTTTTCCCTGACAACCCTACATAAACCCTATTTAAAATCGCAACCCCTCTCCATTGTACAATGGTTTCTTCCTGCTTTATTTCCCTCTATTGTACTATATATTTTGTCATCTGAGATAACCATTTACGTGTCTATTTTGTTTATTGTATGAGCTTCCCACTCCCCCATTAGGATCGAAGTTTCATGAGGGCAGGGATTTTTTTGTCTCTTTTATTCACAGCTGTTTCCCCAGACTCTTGAATAGGGCCAGGCACAAAGTAAGGGCCCAATTAATATTTGTGAAATGAGTAAGTGGATAGATTCACGATTCTTTCTCTAACAGAGTCCTTTACCCTGAGTTGTACTCTGTTATGTTTCCTTGAGCAGGAAAGAAAGGTGTGAAATTACGTTTGTGCACTGAATGTTAACATCATGTGATCTTGGGTTCACGTGGGGGGATGTGCTCAGTGTGTGAACATCATCTGTCGTATGTCTGGACTGCTGGGAAAAAAAAAGGTTGAAAACAACAGGCCTTATGAGTGGGTTCACAATATTGCATGGCTCTTGATTGATTCCTGGCTTTGAGAAAGTTGCCTGCCCTCCCTGAGAGACAGTGGAGGAGCAATGGGGCCGGCATCGCACCCAGAGCACTTTGGCTCAGGTCCTGATTCTGCCACCACCGGCTGAGTGACCCTAACCAAAGAACTTGATTTCAGAAACCTCTGTTTCCACGTGTCCATCATGGGGAGAAAGAAGCCACCGGGTAAGAGGGACAGCATCTATGAGGGTGAGCTGTGGAACTGAGATCCAGACTTGAATTCTGGCTCAGCCACTCCCTAGTCACGAGCTTCATTTCTTTACCTTAAATGGGAATAACCCAATCCCACAGGAATGTTGTGAAGATTAAATGAGTTACTGAATAGACAGTGATACGGTAATAATAATAAGTGATCGTTTTAGTACTTATTTTCCAGTCTTCCTTCTAAGTTTTTATAGATAGATAACTCATTTAATCTTCATCACAGTGCTATGAGGACAACATGATTATTCCTTCTATTTTAAATACAAGGAAATTGAGTCACAGAGTGGTTAAGTAATTCACCCAAGGGCACACAGCAGAGCCAAGTTTCAAAGGTCTAAAAACCAGCCCTTCCTCCCCGCTCTCTCTCTAGCCCTAAATAGAACCACCTGGGTCCTTAACATCCTCTCGTGCCAGTTAACAGAAGTTGGGGCTTAGGACCAGCCGACACCCCGCATTCTCTAGGTATGGCCCTACATCTTTAAGCACCAGAGTTCTCCTGAGCATCTGAGTGGAGAGGTGCGCCAGGTAGCTGAATTCGGGTTGATTAAATCAAGGAGAAAATCAATTAAATCTAAATAAAGGAAAAAGATTGGAAATCAGGCACAATGCCTTCTTAATTACAGCACCTAATCACTGGCTGAAAAAAAAAAACAACTACAGAACATTTCATTTCATATACGGCCTTGTGTATCTGAAGTGAGAGGCTCCTAATGAAATGTACATTTCCCTACTTGATTAGTAATTGACTAGGCGATTCCGGCAGTATCATGGGTGGAAATGATCAGGCATAATGGCCAGAGCTTTTTAAGGATGTGACAACACAGGATGCTTTGGGGGGTTACTGAGGGGTAGTTGACCCCAAGGTCCCCTATCCTTGCAGTACAACTCACAATTCTCCCGACAATGAATGTGGCCACTGGGCAGGGCCAAGTGTGCGATGCAGCAGGCGAGCGTGATTAAATGGCTTTTCTGCACAGTTCAGAGTCATTGCAAACACACAGGGCTGGGGAAGATCGCCAGCAATCAGCGACCAAATGCCTCAAAGAAATTACCCTGACAAGTATCCCTGCCATTCAAATCCTGGACTATAGCCTTCTAATTGGTCTCCCTGTCTCCTGTCTCTCCCCTTCCAATCTTTCTCATCCACTGCAGCTAGGGGCATCTTTATAAAGCACATCTCACTGAGTCACTTCCTTGATTAAAACCCTTCATTGGATTCTTGTTGCGATTAGGGCAGTCCGGGCTCCCTACCCTGGCTCAGGAGACCAGACATGATCTGATTCCAGCCCATCATTTCTCCAGCCCTCACTCCCCACTCCTGCATCCTTTACTTCAAACATACCGATCCAACAGAGTTCTTCAAAACCTTTCACGCTCTCATGATTGCACGTCTTTGCATGTGCAGTTCCCTCTACCTGGAACAGCCTTCTCTCCTTTCCCCACCTGACTAACTCCTGCATCACATGCTCCTGCACCACTCTCTCACCTGGCTAGGTTTTCTTTTCAGAAGAGCTTTCTCCCATCATGGCAAATGTTACGTGAAATAATAATTGTCTGTGAGCTCGACGAGGGCAGGGGCTTAGGTCTGTTGAATTGTTTTGTCCCCAGAACCCAGCACAGTGTCCGGCCCTGCTTAAGGATTTTGTTGAATGAGTGGGTGTAGACTTGCCAGAAATGGTCGTGATGATTTGGGTGATGTGCAGCCTCCTTCTTACAAGGTAATGCATTCACAACACCATCTCTCACCTGGGATGCTGTCTTGCCTGTTTTGACTATGAGTGAGTGTGGTAAGGCTCAATGTTTGCTTGTTCTTCTGGTCCTTTTAGGATGTGGGAGCAGTGACCAGAGCTCTTGGGGACATCACCGACTCAGTTATTCAGTCAACTAGCCCCCATTTATTGTATACCTGCGATTGCCCAGCACTGAGCTGGACACCTGAGCTTTAGCACGCTGACAAAGGTGAGGTATCTGTGCTACAGCAGCTCACAGCTCAGTGCACAACAGGTGTGTAAATGGATGCTTACAACAGCAGGACACAGCAAGGATAGATTCCCACAACAGCTCCTTTTACCTAAGGGAGGGGGACTGAGGTGCAGAGATGTGCTATGGCTTTTCCGAAGTCACAGATAGGGAGAACATACGTCCCCCCTGCCTCCGCTCAAGGTGCCCAAGGTGGGGGAGAATCTCCCAAGCCACCAAATAAGCCAGACCCAGTGAGGTCATTCCTCAGATGGATAAGCCTGAGCGCATCTGGGAGGTTTAGAGTAACATCAGAATTAGAGTTAGTGAAAGACGCAGTGACTCCAGGAAGCGAAGGTCTAGAGACCAAGAACCCTACCCGCTGGGTCTCTGCTCCAGGTCCACCGGATGGTGTTGGAGAGAAGTTCTCTTAAAATCCCTCTGACTGCCTGTCGCTTGTGGAAGGCAAGTGTTGAACCATTCTTTGAATTCATTCATTCACTGAACAAATACTTCCCAGATATTTAAATGAGCCAGGCAGTAGGCTAAGACCTTTGCAGACATTTTCTCATTTAATGCACAACCCTTGAATTAAAGCTGATTTCAAGGTATTATTCTAATTTCTCCCCCTTTGCATATGTGGAACCTGGAGTCAGAAAGGAAAATAACTTGCCCACGTAGTCAAAATTAATAATAATGATAACAGGTAACATTTGTGGGTCATTTATTGCATACCTGACATGGCGCTAAGTTAATATGTCCATTTTAATCCTCACAACAAGGTTCTGGGGTAGGTAGCCTCAATATCCCATTTTACAGATGAGGTGACTGATATTTAAAAAGCTCAAGGAACTTGCCCAGAGTCAATAGCTGGTGCATGATGGAGCCAGAATCTTACGCTAAGTCTGCTTGAGTCCCTAGTCCAGTATTAATCAACATGGTCCCTGAGTCACCTACATCAGAATCAGCTGAAACATTTATATAAAATGCAGAATCCGAGGCCCACACAGCCCTCCAGAATCTGAGGGCATGGCCCAGGAACTGGCATTTGATACAAAGTTTCTAAGTGATTCTTACACTCACTAAGGTTTGAAGAGTTTGTTGCCAATCCTCAGGTAGGGACTGAGCAGCTTTCAACTAAAAGAAAATATTCTATTTGACTTTCTCACTCAGTTGATTTGGAAAAACATATCCAAAGGAAGAAAATCAGTGAAACACTCCCTAGGTCCCAGGAGGGCTTCAAGAGATGTAAAATGAAGATGGCAAAGACATTTTGATGCCAATACTCCAGCAGATGTGTTTACGTAAGTCGGTTTGATTACAGGTGCTAAAAATATCCCCTTTAAATTTAGGAGCCTAGAACATTTCCCAGTGCTTCACCAAAAAGCAGTTTTTAAAAAATTTTAATTCATTCCTAACCCCAACCTCCTTCAACTAGTTATTAGTATTGACGCTGGAGTCCCAGAGTTTGTTATCGAGAATTATAATGGCAAATCACGAAGACATTTTCTCTGATTACACAGATTCTCAGTGTATTTGGCTCCCATCTCCCTGCCAGCCGTTCCTCTGAATCAGCAAAGCACCAGCTGTACTCTTTGACTTCCTTCGGGTGGTTGAACACCAGACCTCAACAACTTCCCCAAATAAATCTTCCATCCATAGGGATCAGCCCCCACTTCCTTCCCCCCAACCTCTCTTATTATGATTTTGTACTTTACATCTTTGAATCATATATTGGTAAGCCCTGAGAGGTTCAAAGACTCAACTCACAGATGAGGAAACTGAGGCACAGAGAGACGAGGAATAATTCACTGGAAGTGGCAAAGCATGAAATGACGGGGCTAGTCCAGAGCCCATGCATCCTGCCTCTGAGTCTAGGGTTCTTCCCATTACACCAGGCTACTTCTCCTGGAATTCTGCTCTCCACTACTTTCTAGTTTTTGACCTTTAATGCAGGTTACTAAACCTCTCTGAGCCTCAGTCTTCTCATCTGTAAAATGGGAATAGTAATAATACTCACCTCAAAGGGCTTTTGTGAGGATTAAATGACTTAATCTATGCAAAGTACTAAGCACGGTGGCTGGTACATAGTAAACCCTCAATAAAAGGCAGCTATCATCATCATCATCATCATCATCATCATCATCGTGCAGTCCACAACACATGTTGGTCACTGAGTGATCACTAATAAAAATGCTGATCATTTTTTATCCTGCTCACTTTTTTAAAATAAGAAGAAACAATGCCTTGTAAAAAACATAGTCAAGTGTTTGAAAAATGTTGGCAGATGTTTTATGAACAAATAAGAAAGATTCAAAATTACTAACCTTGAGATTTTGACCAACTTAACATTTATTTCGATTGGAGATTAGGGATGCTGACCATTGGTTAACCTTCACACAACCCATCAGCCCCTACAGAGGGGACACTGGCCTTGATCACCATTTCTCCTTCCAGACTCAAATGCTCCCTGCCCCTGGAGTCTTCCTTGGTCCCACCTTCTCTGAGCTTCTCCTACAGGGCTTGGCCTTAGAGAAAACTTTCTCTTCCATCTCATATGGGAGCTCATTACCCTCACGCTGCCTGTGTCTAAACACCATGAGGGGAAAGACGGCAACCGGCCCTGTACCTGGTGTGTCATAAACACTTGATGTGGTGAATTAGTTGGCTTATTTGCAGTCAGCTCCTAGCCGTTCTAGGACTTCTCCCTTCTAGACCAGTGCTAGATCTCTAGACTAGCATCTTCCCTGAAGAATCCCCAGGGAGCTTTTTAAAATTGCCATTGTTTAGGCCCATCTCAGATCAATTAAACAGAATCTCTAGGGCAAGGGCTTGGGCATTAATATTTTTTAAAAGCACCTCCCTCCTCCCAGGAATTTATTGTCTTATAGAGCCAGAGATGACTCTCTCTCTCTCTCTCTCTCTCTCTCTCTCTATATATATATATATATATATATATATATATATTTGATTTTCTAGCCCACCTGACTGGGAGCCCATTGGGAGTAGGTCTTATTCGTCGTAGGTCTTATTCGTCTTTTCATCTGCAGCCTTAACATAGGGATTAACAAGCACTTAAGAAATGTTTATTTAATTAGTGGCAATACCCTTTTATACTAATCACCAAGACCCTTACTGGCTCATAAAGATGGTGCTTCTGATCTATTTACTCTCTGAGTCTCAGTTTCCCCCTCACTTCATTGGGGGTGAAAATAATATCTATTTCCTGGAGCTATTTATGGTGAGTGCTGAATGAGATCATGTGGGTGAAGTGCCTAGATGGAGCCAGGAACATCAGAAATGCCCACAAAATGTGATTTTTTTTTTCTTTTCCCTTTACTAGTCCCCCCCCGCCCCCCGGCAAGCAGTCAGAGGAAAGGAAGGGAATCAGCTGTGCTTAATCCAAACAGGAAATGTACACAATATCTAACACTGCCACACCCCTGCCATTAATACCATCACCACCAGCAACAGCAGGATTAATAATGAGCCCAGTGCTTCCCTGGTGGCACAGTGGTTAAGAATCCGCCTGCCAATGCAGGGGACACGGGTTCGAGCCCTGGTCCTGGAAGATCCCACATGCCGTGGAGCAACTAAGCCCACGAGCCACAACTACTGAGCCCACGTGCTGCAACTACTGAAGCCTGTGCACCACAACAAGAGAAGCCACCGCAACGAGAAGCCCGTGCACTGCAACGAAGAGCAGCCCCCGCTCACCACAACCAGAGAAAGCCTGTGCGCAGCAACAAAGACCCAACGCAGCCAAAAATAAATAAATAAATAAATTTATTAAAAAAAAAATAATAATAATGAGCCCAGACTCTGGGAAGACTCTTTTTTTTTCAAGCACTTTACATATATTACTTCCTTTAAGCCAATGATGACCCTACTGAGACAGGCCTGGGACCTGGGACTGGGACCCTTTGCTGCAGTGCTTGCACCTGGACAAAAGTCTCCTCAAGCGACAAAATACAAAGAAACTAAACGAAACTGAGCTATTTGTAATGAGGTGGATAGACCTAGAGTCTGTCATACAGAGTGAAGTAAGTCAGAAAGAGAAAGACAAATACTGTATGCTAACACATATATATGGAATTAAAAAAAAAATGTCATGAAGAACCTAGGGGTAAAACGGGAATAAAGACACAGACCTACTTGAGAATGGACTTGAGGATATGGGGAGGGGGAAGGGTAAGCTGTGACAAAGCGAAAGAGAGGCATGGACATGTATACACTACCAAACGTAAGGTAGATAGATAGTGGGAAGCAGCCGCAGAGCACAGGGAGATCAGCTTGGTGCTTTGTGACCGCCTGGAGGGGTGGGATGGGGAGGGTGGGAGGGAGGGAGATGCATGAGGGAAGGGATGTGGGAACAGATGTATATGTATGACTGATTCACTTTGTTATAAAGCAGAAACTAATAAAAAAAAATACAAAGAAACTATAAGGGACTAAAAACTAACTGCATGCACGCACAGTTGGGGCGAATTCTGGACAACTAGATATAAAAGAGACCAAAAAGCCCAACCGCCACTTCTGAAGAGCCGGGAGCAAAAGCAGGGTACTGTGCATGCCCCCTGCACACACTACCACCAAAGCGGTGGGCAAAACACCTAAGCCAACCCTCTGGCCCGACCCGTGGACACACCCCTACCCTCACCTCTTATAAGGACCCAGCTCGCCCCACCTCGGCGAGCAAGTGAGCAAGGGAACCTGTCGTTTGTTCTCGCTCCCCGCTGCTGCAGCAGGGGCCCCAATAAAGCCTTGCCTGAATTTCTTGTCTGGCCTCTGATCAATTTCTATTGATTAAGGAGGCCAAGAACCCTGGTCAGTAACACTATAAGGTAGGTATTACCATGCTGGTTTTAGACGAGAAAATGGAGGCTCCAAAAGGTTATGTGACTTGTCCAAGGTCACAGAACTAAGTAGTAATGCCAGTGTCAAACCCAGTGTTTTAACCACCTCCTTCATATTTGTCACTACACTTCCCGATTTTTCAAAAACAGGCAATTCATTTTGCAAACTAGCTCCTGACTCCTGGAGTGTCACATTCTTTCCTTCTTTGGGTGCCCAGCTGAGACGACACATGCCTCTTGTCTCACGTGTTTGCTCAGATCACCAGATAATGGACAAGTTGACTGTTGCCTGTTGGTGCACCTCATTTCTTTGCTCTCCTTTGGACGCAATAATAATTGTGGGTACTTTTGAATCCATCTGAGCTAGATTCATATCAGAACACTGGCTACTCTGTGACTTCGAGGCAAATGTCTTAAAGTAGCTGAGCCTCAGTTATTCCTTCTGTACAATGGAGCTAAGAATAGTGGCCAGCTCACAGGACGCTTGTGAGGATTAGAGGACGCATGCAAAGTGCCTTGAACCTCACGAGGGCTCAAGGCAAGCTAGTAAGTGGTAGTAACAATAGTTGTTGTTCCTCTTTGGAGAAGATGGTCTAGCTGCCCAGAGGCCGGCCACCTGCCTGTAACCAGAGCAGACTGGCTGGCTGCCTGGGTCCTGGCGATGTCCAATCTCTCTGTTCAATTACCTCCATCTGTGGGTAAAACAGCCCCTGCATAATGGACTGATTAATCTCCTTATCGCACGGAGCACGCAGTGTAATTACATCAGAGAATTCAGATCCCCAAGCGCAACATCAATCAACGCAGAGAGGGCAGCTTCACCCTCCCTTCCCTAAGAGCCCGGGGAAAAAATAACATGTCTTCCATCTCTACCTCCCTCGCTCATCCTTCCCTCTGATGTGAGAGTGGGACTAAGAATGCATAGGCAAAAAGCTGCCTGGGGAGCAGGTAGGGGAGGAAGGTAAGAGGAGGGGACCTATTTTTAGGTCCGTTACTTCTCGGGTTCTGTGACAGCTGTCACTCCCCACCCCCCACCCTTGGAAGTTGCTACTTGAGTTTGGAGTGAATAAGCAGTGGGGGGAGGGGGCTGGAGAAGAAGCTCCAGTTGTTTTTTTAAAGGATGGCTGGACAGGACAGTAATAACGACGACTCATAGTTGTCTGTTATGGGATTCTAACCACTGTGCCTGAAAAGGTTACCTCCTTTTGTCTCACGATAACCTTGTGAGGAAGGTGCTATTATTAGTCCCCATGATGCCGATGAAAAAAACTAAGGCTTGGAGAAGTGGAAGATTTCCCAGCTGGCAAGTGGCAGAGTGAGGGGTCAAAGGCTGCCGAGTCCAGCTCTGAAACACGAGCTGTCTGGCTCTGCTCCTGTTCCCGACCCCAAGGGCTGGGTCTGTGTGACAGGACACCTAGCTCCTCGCTTCCCTCGCTGAGAGTGTAACTCAGCCACCTCCAGCCCGATTTACCTCCTGAGCTCTGCCATCCACTCATCAAATAACTTATGAGCATCATCTATGTGCCAGACACTGGCTAGGTGCCAGAGAGGCAAAGATATACGTATCCACTTGGAGCCCACTCTCAAGGCGATCGAAGTCTGATGGGAGGATGCTCGCCCAGACCTTCACTGAGAAATAATGATGGTGGCAACACCATGGATGAATCTCACAGAGACCACGCTTTGCAAAAGAAGCCAGACGTAAAAGGTGGAGATGGCCTAGAGTGTGATTCTGTTTCTATGAAGTTCTAGATCAGGCAAATCTAACCTCTCATGAAAAGTCACCAGGACGGTCATGACCTTTGGGAGTTGGGGACTAAGGAGAGACCTGAAGGAATTTTCTTGATGGGTGTAGGTTTCAAGGGTGTGTGCATTTGTGAAAACTCACTGAACTGTACACTCAGATATGTGCATTTCATTGTATGTAAATTCTCCCTAAAAAGTACTGTGGGGCCTCCCTGGTGGCGCAGTGGTTGAGAGTCCGCCTGCCAATGCAGGGGATACGGGTTCGTGCCCCGGTCTGGGAGGATCCCATATGCCGCGGAGCAGCTGGGCCCGTGAGCCATGGCCGCTGGGCCTGCGCGTCCGGAGCCTGTGCTCCGCAACGGGAGAGGCCACAACAGTGAGAGGCCCGCATACCGAAAAAAAAAAAAAAAAAAAAAAAAGTACTGTGAACAAATATCAAAAAATAAACAAAAGTAACAATGGTGGCAGCCATTTGTGTTATGCTTAGTATGTGCTGAGCCTTTATAAGCATTAATAAATTTAATTCTCATAACAGCATTACTGAGGCACAGAGAGGGTAAGCAACTTGCCCAAGATTACACAGCTAGGAATGGCCAGAGCCAGGATTCCAGCCCAGATCTGTTTCTTTTGTTTGTCTGTTTTAATACAAATTTATTTACTTATTTATTTTTGGCTGCGTTGGGTCTTCGTTGCTGCACGTGGGCTTGCTCTAGTTGCTGTGAGCCAGGGCTACTCTTCGTTGCGGTGCGCGGGCTTCTCATTGCGGTGGCTTCTCTTGTGAAGCATGGGCTCTAGGCGCACTGGCTTCAGTAGTTATGGCTCACAGGCTCTAGAGAGCAGGCTCAGTAGTTGTGGCGCACGGGCTTAGTTGCTCTGCAGCATGTGGGATCTTCCTGGACCAGGGCTCGAACCCACGTCCCCTGCACTGGCAGGTGGATTCTTAACCACTGCGCCACCAGGGAAGCCCTCCAGATCTGTTTCTGACACATAAATCTGTGCTCCCAACCACTAAGCTATCCTGCCTCCACTTTGTCATAGTGCTCACACTGAGATTCATTTATATCTGTTTATTCACTCACTCAACCAAGAGATGTTTGATGCGCCCTGCACTGGGACTAGGTTCAGAACCACATGGTTAAAACACACCCCAGGATTTGAGCTAAAGGAGCTACTAGTCTTGTAAGGGAGACGTGGAAGCGATCGGTCATATTGCAGTGTGACCTGGTCTGTCGTGGAGGACCTGAGTCCTGGGGAGGACGCACCTAAGCCCTCTTGGGAGAGGTGATACCCAATCAACCTGCTTTCTCGTAGCCCATTTCAGTGCCTGTCCCCTCTGTTTAATCTCTGGGCATCTGAAAGACAGATGGCGTGGAGAGGGGGTGGGATGGCATCTCTGAAATCAGGTGAGAGGGTTGAGTCCCAAGATGCCCATGTGCCCAGCACCCCATCTCGCGTCATCTGGGTCTCATTCCAGGTGTGGGGGAGATGTTGCCCAGTCAGACTCCAGGGGGCAGTGGAAGGGTGGCCTTCGGACCAGAAGGAGGGACAAGCTAAACTGGAATAAAAGCAGTGATTTCTCAGTCAATTCTAGCTCTTATGAAGCCAAGGAAATGAGGCTTCTCTTGGTGGTTTGGTGACAGACTACTTGTGCATGATCTAGGACATATCACATCATCTTTTTGGTCCCTAGTTTTCCCATTTGTAGACTTGGTGGCCACCTAAAATCTCCCCACATAAAACAGATTAAAATGGAGCTCTTCCCTTTGCAGCAGGGTTGGTCATCGGGATACCTGACCGTTCAACCTTCTGCCTGTTCTTTGAGGTGAGCTCAGAGATAGCTCTGCAGAATACAGTCTGGAAACTACAAACAGAGGTGGATGCTCAGACTTCCCAGCTCTCCAGTATGAGGAATCTATGACTCCAGAGGCTATGGTCTGTCTTCTTCACAACCGAATCCCCTGTGCCTGGAACAGTGCCCTGGCCCAATAAATAGATGAGTGGACAGGTGATTCAAAATCGATTCACTTAGTGGACAGGTAGAAAGAAGCCAGGTTTTTCCCCACCCCGGTTTAAAGAAGCTCCTGGAGGGAAGAAGCCTGCAGACATGTTTTGCTTGTGCTGCATGGTACTTTCCAACACTCAAGTTCATGGCCATTTCAAAAACAGGTGTTTCATGTACAAATTTCAATTTTAAGAAAGATCAGCGTTGGAGACAAGGGACCTGCACTGCTGTCCCAAGGCAACTATCAGGCAGATCTAGGCAGCAGCGACCTCCTAGTTCACCTTAGTCCCCCCCTGTTACCCTCAAAAGTGTTGGGAGTGAACAGAGCTAGCCACACCTGGGTCCAGCCTTGCTGGGTATCCATAACTTGGGCGATAGTTGGTAATCTGGTGGTGGCTTTCTATCCCCGACAGCTTCTAAGAAATTAACTGGCCTGTATAAAGCTGGCCCAGAAAAGCAAGGCCCACCCTTTTCCCTTCTAGCCAGGAAGAGACCAGGTGACTTCACATCTCATTGGCTGGGGGTGTTCCAGGAATTGCCCACATGGGTCCACACCCACGTCCTCATTTCCCTGGTAGGAAAGAAACAACCAGCCTCCCACGTTCTCCCTTCTCACACAGGACTCTTTGTTCCCAGGTTCCAAAATGCAGGCTCAGCCCCAATCAGGTTTGGGGAGTGCCATGAAGCTGAAGCTGTGGTCTCCAGGTGCTGGGATTATATTTCAATCATGGAAATCCATGGTTCTTAAATGTGTGTCAACAGCCTGTGCAGATCTGGCTCCTTCAGAATCAGGGGTGGCACTTTCTGTACATACAGATTCCTGGGCTCCACCCTCAGGGATTTTGATCTAAGAGGTCACAGGGGTGGAGGGGTAGACTCCAGCATGTGTATTTATGGAAAGCTCTCCCAGGAGGGTGATTCTAGCGCCCAGCCAGGGCTGGGGCCACAGAGAACAGGCTAAACCACGCTGTGTTCCACTTACTCTGCCTTCCACCTCTTTAAATGTAGACTTTTCTATTTGGGGCTCTCCTGTTTCCAATTTTTGCCTCACCTTGAACCTCCCCCCAAGGAGATCTCCCTAAGCCTGATGGCTCCTTCCCTCATTTTCTCCCTCAGCTACCTTGAATTATATCCTTTGGGCTTAGCCCGGACCCCCTCTCCCCTCTGTTCCCAGTTCCACATTACTACCCAGGCAGAAAAAGACACCCCAGATCAGTCTCTTTGGGGACAGGCATCGCCCTCACCGACCACGGGCCTTGCATGGGGATTTCTCTTCCTTCTCCCTGCCATCCCCTCCTATTTCTAAGCCTCGCCGCCTTCCTCTCAGGATCAATTAACGGGAACAAGTGCCGTTTTATCTCCCGGCTTTGGAAATCCATCAGTTGCCTGCGACACCTCCACGGCGGGTACTTGGAAGAAGTCAGTCCTGAGCAAGGGCGATAGAAGCCCCCGGCAAGCCGGGCGTGGATTACCGTGCCCAGGGGTCCAAGCGGGTGGGAGATAAATATCTAAAACCCCCACAGCTATGGAAACAGCAGCTCTTCAAGGTGATTTTTGCACACACACAAAAGGAAAAGAAAGTGGAGTTCAGATGAGGGCCCTGACCCCACTGCGGCTACCCAGCCTTTCTGCTTGTAAAAGGGGCCGGTTTAGAAAGGGGAGGAAAGGAGAAAGAAGCAGGATAGAGGATTTGGCTGTGGGGTAAGCAGTCTGCACAACGCCTGCTTTTTCTCCCTTTTTGTCCTCTGGCTCTGGCTCTGGGTCTGGGTCACAATAGTGACGATGGTGGTTATGCTGATGATGACAGCTAACAGGTATTCGGCGCTCGCCATGTGTTGGCTCAAGCCAGGCACTGCTCTACCTGCTCTGTTGGCATTTGCCCCTCACAACAGCTATGACATAGCTCCTATGTTACCACTGCTGGATTACAGAGGAGAGAACCAAGGCAAGGGGGAAGTTCCAAAACTTGGCCAAGCCTACCACGGGACGGGGGAGGTGAAAGAGCCAGGCATGTCTCAGTCTGAATCTGGAGCCTGACACTAAATGCCAGGCTGTGTTGGCTCTGGTCATCCTAGGCCCTGTCCCCGCTTGGACATCCCTAGTGGACTTGTATTTCTGTGAACATCTGCTAGGTAAGGTGTGTGCCAGCAGCCATTTAAGAACTTGAAATACAGCGGGGGAAGCCAGATTTTAAAAAAATAGACCCTCAGCCCTAGATTGCCAGGCACTGTGCTAAGAATTTTACAGCAGTACCTCATTTAGTCTCCTGACTACTCTGACCCACATCTTACAGGTAAGGAAACTGAAGTTCAGAGAGATTAAATCACACACCCCAGGTCACACAGGGTGTGGTGGAGGAGCTGAGATTCAAATCCATGCCTGTTGGCTTCTAAAGCCCAAGCTCTGACCCAAAATGTTCATGAAAAGGTAGCAAACCACACTAAGGTAGTTACAATAAGCTATAGCATGACCAAAAATACTGGGCTCCCAAGTCTTATTTGTACAAATGTTTATTGAGCACCTACTATGTGCCAGGCACAGTACTAGGCACTGAGGATAGGATGTTGAGAAAAAAAGTTATAGTTTCTTCCCTCATGGAGATTACAGTCAAGTGGAAGATGCAAAAGGTATGCAATTAAACAGAAGAACTAGGAAGGAAAGCGGCTAGTCCTGGGTGGACATGCGGTAGTGGGGTTGGAGCAGAAGTGAGTAAGTGAGAGAGGGTGAGGGGAGACAGGCAGGGCAGGCAAGAGCCAACTCTGCAGAACCCGATGGGCTATGAGCACTGTTTGGACTTGATTCTGAGGGCAGTGGAGAGCTCTTGATGGAGACTGGGCAGGAGAGTGACATGGACGGCTTCCTCTTTGGGAAGACCTCTCTGGCTTCAGTCCATATGATATTATGGATGCGTATGTATGAACCCACATACGAATGTGTGGAGCGGGGCCCAGAGCCAGTGGTAGGAAGGCAGGTAGGAGGCCCTTGCAGGGATTCTGAGAAGAGAGGATGGTGGGTTGAGGAAGGAGGGAGGGACTATGTTCCCTAAATCCAATCAGTGCTGTTGGTGACAGGCAACCTCAGGTGAAGGGGTGTGGATGATTTAGTATAAATGCATCCCTGCAATCTAAGGAAGCAACAGCTCTACGCTGGAACAGTGGTCCTCAAACTTGAGTATGCCTTGGAAACACCTACAGGGCTCATGACAGCTCAGGTGTCAGGCCCCACGCCAGGAGTTTCTGCTTTGGTCGTCTGGGCTGGGACCCAAGAATGTACATTTCTAACAAGCTCCCAGGTGATGCTACTTCCGCTGATAGTGGGACCACATTTTGAGAACCAGTAGCAGAGAGTAAAAGAGGCACCCAATTTGCAGCTACATGCACTCAGGGTTGAATCCAGTATCTGCCCCTACTTATTAACCTGGGTAAAACTGGATTACCTCTCCAACATTCAGTTTTCTTCATCTCTAAAATGGAACCAGTAGTATCAACATTATGAATTTGTTGTATATTTATAGTAAGTCAGGTAAACGGCTTATTATAGTACTTGGCACATAAAAGAGGCTCAATAAATAACAGCCATTGTTAGAGAAAAAGATTAAACCAGCACTTAGACAAAAACGCATTAGCACTGGGACTAAAAAATGGTACCTTCGGGCTTCCTTGGTGGCGCAGTGGTTGAGAATCTGCCTGCTAATGCAGGGGACATGGGTTCGAGCCCTGGTCTGGGAGGATTCCACATGCCGTGGAGCAACTAGGCCCGTGAGCCGCAACTACTGAGCCTGCGCGTCTGGAGCCTGTGCTCCACAACAAGAGAGGCCGCCATAGTGAGAGGCCCGCACACCGCGATGAAGAGTGGCCCCCGCTTGCCACAACTAGAGAAAGCCCTTGCACAGAAATGAAGACCCAACACAGCCAAAAAAAAAAAAAAAAAAAGGTACCTTCAATGAGCATGCAAAACCTTGGGCCCCTAAAGTTATAAGTAGCTAATATCAGCAAATAACAAAAATTGGGTAACAGATATTAAGGGGTTACTCTTTGCCAAGCGAGACTTCAAAGGCAGCCAGAAAACAGAGGTATTCATGGCTGCTAAATCAGCTTGTCTATGTATATACCTATTAAGTGGGAAATCCCTTCATTAATCCACCATTTTCCATCCATCCATCTATCCACCCATCATCCATCCATCCACCCAACCACTTATCCATAGATTTTTCTAAACCCCTTTTTTGGGCAAAAAAAAACTGTCCTAGGTACCCTAAAATTCAATGGCAAGACCCTCAATCAAGTGGGTCTAGCATTTGTGCCCTTCTGGCATTCCAGCTGGCTCCTGTTTCCATATTTTATCCAGGGACTCTGACTCACCCAGAGCAGTCTACACCATGGTGGAGGTGGGCAGGGGGCAAAAAAAGAGCAGCATGTCCTCAACTAAGATGAAAGCCAAAGGAGAGAGGTGGTTAAGAATTAAGGCCCCAGAGACAGACAGACCTGAGGTAGATTCCTGATCACTGGCCCTACCATTTATCAGCTGAGTGACCTTGGACAAGTAACCTTTGTGAGCCTCAATTTTCTCCTCTAGAAAAAATGGGAGTGTGAACAGTGCCCATCTCATGGGGGTGCTTGTGAGATAATACATAATGTATATATAAAGAGGTTGGCATGATTCCTGGTATATATTAATTAAATGCTAAACAAATCATAACTATTATTGTTAGCAGTGGAGCAGGAAATATAAGGGTCAATGGGGCAATTTGCTCAGATCAATGTCTTCATTATCAGCTGAAGCCAGACTTGGCGTGGGGTTTTCCCTGGGACTATACCCTCCCCCTGCAAGAGACAAGAAAATAGTCTTTCTTTCCCCCTTTTCCACAAAGTTCTGCCCGATAAATCAGTGTCTGGTTTGAGGAGCAAGAAAGAAAAGCACTTATCAATAGGTCTGATATTGGTAAAGCACTTTCTGCATTTCCAAAGCATGTTTATATCTTTTTTCTCACTTTACCCTAACAAAACCCTAAGCTTTAAATAAGCAAAGTCTTCTTCACTTCACTTTGAAAAGAAGGAAACAAGCCCAGGGAGGTTAAGTGGCTTACCTAAGGTCACTCAGCAAATTAATAGCAGGGCTCTGGTTAGTTTTCTTAAATGTTCTTTCCAGGATACTGCATGACAACCTGAGTTCACTTTCTTGGTTTTATGCCTTTTCATAAATATGAAACCAGAGGACTTTGGCTGACTCCTCTAGTTTTTTTTTTAATACTCTAATGCCATCACTAGAAAAAATATGTGTATGCATGCATTTTTGGCTATTGTGAATTATTAATGACAATCTCTTTAGTGTGTCAATTCCATTCCTTTGTTCGAAACATTCCTTTTGGCATTGGCAACAGCACTGAAATAAATAGTTTATTTGCCAATAACATAGCTTGTTAAATTTTAATCAAATAGAGTATTGTAAGCACATAGTTACTGGGATACACCCCTTGGGAATGAGAGAGATCACTTTAGAAATGAATTAATAATGGAGCCTTTCGAAGCCAAAATGAAATGGCCAATGGAGCCTTGATGTGAATTATCCCTATTTGAGTTGTAAAGCAATGGAGTTGGTCTCACCCTACTCCCATTAAAATTTCCTTGTTAATTATTTTTGGAAGATAATAGGAACAACCCAACGTGGGGGGTACTGTTTTGCTTCTTATTTTCTTTTGAAAAACATGAGCTCTTCTTATGGTGTTTCAAGCACGTCACCCAATATCCTTGCATGTTAAATCCTGGGGATCTGATGTTGTGGCTTTAGGACTGGAGACGGGAGCCCAGACCCATGGCTTCCATTAATTTCTCTCTCTCTCTTTCTCCTCTCTCCTCTTCATGCTCAAGAGAACATGATATCATATTTTGTGAGTGATGATGCTCTTTACTCATTACCAGGAGGATGGAATTATTGAGTTGTTTCTGTTCGTGGGAAGGGATTTAGTCATAATCCCTTTTGCTCTTACTCACATATCCCCCTTATGGACCAATGGCTAGCACTTGGGAAATGGTTATATGGTAGTTACTAAGGCTGTTAATTGATTTCCAAATCCTTTATTCACGCACACAGTAGGACTGCACTTACCCTCCCCCTTAAATTTAGGCACATGCCATGACTTGCTTTGACTGATGAAGTGTGAAAGGAATTGATGTGTGTAACTTCTGGATAGAAGCCTTTAAAGGCAAGTGTGAAGTTTACTATTTTCCCTTTCCCTCTGCCCTAGTAACATAGACTTAAATGGTAGAAGTTCATTCAGCCTGGGCTCTTGAGAGAGGACATCATGGAGCAGGGATTCCTGCCAACCCATGACGAATGTGTAGTGTGAGCATGAAAAGAAACCTTTGTTGTTTTAAGTCCCTGATGTTTGGGAGTTGGTTGCTACTCCAGCACAACCAAGCCCATCCTTACTGACAGATGCAGGATAAATAATGCATACATTACCATGGGAGTCACATGCAGTGATGACCATGAGATCAAATCCAGGACTTCTAGTTCCTTGGGGGGAAAGAGAATGTGGCTTGTTCATCTCTGAACATCCATTGCCTAGCAGAGTGCCAACTATTAGTGGATGCCAGTAGTGTTTTCTGGAGTGATGATTTAGAAACATGGCAGCATAATCTCTGGACTCTCTTAAATGGCTAAGATGATGATGATGATGGTGGTGGCAACCACCTTATTGATGACACCAGCACCTGTTGAAGGCTTACTATGTGCCTAGCACTATGCTAAATAAGCTGACAGGCAACCTATTATTCAGTCCTTGCAGTAACCCCTTAAGTTAAACATTAATGTGTCTTCATTTTGCATGAGAAAGCAGTGCCATGAAGGAGGGAAGGCAATTGACCAGGGCCATTAATAAGTGGCAGCTCCAGGATTCAGATCCAGATACATCTATTCCAGAGATCCTTAATGAAGGTGGGAGATTTTGCCTTTGACAATGTCTGGAGACACTTTTGGTTGTCACAACTGGGGAAATACAACAGGCCTTTAGTGGATAGAAGCCAGGAATGCTGCAAACATCCTACAATGCACAGGGAAGTTCCCCAAAGAATTATCCAGCCCAAAATGCCAATAGTGCCGAGAAACCTTGATATATTCTTATGATGCTCTTAACCACTACATTACATGGTCTCTACTTCTATCTCTTCAGAAATTGGGGAGACCAAAGCTTCAAGATTCCCACTTCATCTCCTGGAAGACTTATTGGAAATAAATACATGTGTTTCTGACTTGATCACATTACAAAATATAAATTTATATACAAATTTTCAGGAGCACACATTTCCCATTAAGTGAGAGATGCCTGGGAAGTTATGTAACTCGTAGGTTCAGTAGGTAAGGATGGCTGGAATTACAGACAGGCAGTGGTTCACGGTTGAATTCACCACACACGGAAGTCCTCTAACCAGCGCCCACTGTCCTTGGTGCTGAACCACTGTCAGGGTCTCACAGACATGAATCAGCAAAGCCCCTGGGTTTGAGCGCAAGTTCTGCCCACGCACCGAAGTGCTCACACAAGGCTACACCTTCTTCCTTTTCTAGCCTCCCCATTTCAAGGACATTCTGCTCCCACCTTTGGAACAAATTAATTAGCATGCGGGGAACGGCTACTTTCGAGTCCATCTTGAAGGATTTTCGGTCTGGGGCTTGACAAGGGGGCGATCGTTTTCCTTCCATTATTGATTCCTTCAACCTTTAAGGACTTTTCTGCCACTGAGTACACAGCGCTGCCACACACGCTGATGTGCATGTACACACACACACACACACACACACACAGACACACTCCACATTAAGAGGTGCTGGGAGGGAACAGGCATGCTCAGATGAACTAGGGTGTCTGAAAAGACGAGGCTGGGGAATGAATGATAGAATAGAGGGCTTCATTATCAAAGAAAACTAGCCAGGGACCCGCATTTGGTTGCCAGGTGAGGATTATGTTCCTTCCTCCTATCTTAGACTATGGGCCTTATAAGGTTGATAAAATGTTTGATAAGAGTAGGAGTGAGCTGATCTCATCCTAAAAGTCTGTCTTTGGAAGTCATTATATCCTTCAGGAAGCTGGAAGACCTGGAATGTCAGATGTGGAGGATCCAGTATAGGGGAGTCGTTTTCTGAGGCTTAGGACGGGATGGAAGGTTGGGTGTTAGGGAGCTGAAGTCCTTGTCCTCATTTTATGCCCCTCTGGAACATTCTCTCTCTCTCTCTCTTTTTTTTAATATTTATTTTTTGGCTGTGCCAGGTCTTAGTTGTGGCGTGCGGGATCTTTTTTTTTTTTTTAGTTGTGGCATGCAGAGTCTTTTTAGTTGTAGCATGTAGGCTCTTAGCTGCGGCATGCAGGATCTAGCTCCCCAACCAGGGATCGACCCCGGGCCCCCTGCCCCTGCATTGGGAGTGCAGAGTCTTAACCACTGGACCACCAGGGAAGTCCCTGGACCATTCTTGGGAGGGACGCATGTCAAAGAAGTTACAGACGATGCATGGAGGAAGCTGACTAAGTCCCAATCGCTAACTCAGACCTCACTTTCTTAGTCTCTGCTGAAACTTAGTTTCTGCTGAAATGCCTTAGGGCCTGGGATATTCTGCCTTGTGTAGGTTCCAAAAAATACGAGGACTGATTCTGCCATTTGTGTGTGTGTGTGTGTGTGTGTGTGTGTGTGTGTGTGTGTCCCAAACCCAGATAAAATTGCAGAACATTCACAGAGGTCTGAACCCTGTGAAGAACATTTGAGGTACAGAAAGATCCTCAGGGAATTTGGATAAATGAGTAAGAGTGTATATGAGTGTACATGTATGTGCACGCACACACATGTAGTTATCTATGTCATGTAGAATGTGGGAATGTGTGCATGGATACATGTGAAAATGTCCATGAGTGTTTAACAGTGTGGGATGGGAGTGTCATATTCAACAGCAATTTCTCCTTTGGATCCACGGTTCTCCTGGGCAGTTTTTTTACTTTGTTTTTGCTATTTTGTCCATCTGTCCACTGAGGTGGTTAATTCCAGGGGAAAGGGGTTTTTGCATCATGGGCTGATATGTGAGATGGTCTCAGGTCCCAGTCAGCTCAGATTCTGTTTTGTTCTCCTTGATACTATTATACTCATGGCATCTCAAAGCTGAAAGAGCTTCCAATCACTTCAATTTGTAGGTGGAGAAGCTGAGGCCCAGAAAAGTGAGTCAAATCTATACAGATTCACATAGGAGTCAGGGCCAGTGCCTGGACCGAGTCCACCACAGGGCTTCTTCCACTCTCCTACTCATGTTCCCTCAGCACCAGGGGACTGGACTGGCATCAAGCTGAGAACTGACTTGCAAGCCAGTCAGCTCAAATCTCCATCTGATCCCCAGCATGAAGGGACCCTGCACCCTCTCTCCTTTCCCCAGAGATGCTGGACATTCCGTCTTAGAATTTGGCCTGCTCTGGGCTACCAGGATCGGACCTGGCAGTGGGCAAAGATTTCCTGAGAGAAAGATCCAGAAGAGAGGTCAAGAACCAGGTTGGCATTGACATGAGACACATGGAAGATGTGGCTCCCCATTGCCTTTAAGAGAAGACGCGCCCCTGTGATGTGCAAGGAGGATCCAAGCCCTTCCTATACCTTCTCAGCTCCCTCTCTTTCAACTCCCAACTTGCACCCACGCTCTAGCCAGGGTGGCATTTCCCAAGGTGGGCAAGGCTCTTTCTCACCTCAGTCTTTCCACATGTTGGGAACAACTTCCACTACTCCTCTCCTCTTTCCTGGCCGACTCTTGCTTATATCTAGAGTTTTGTCCCAATCATTACTTCCTATGGAAGCTTTCCATGGCTCCCCAAGTCCTGGATATGTGTTCCTCTCCGTGGCCCTATCACCCAGGGAGAGAAAAACGGGGACGTTCTTATCTGGTATCTGTGTCTGGCTGGCTCAGCCTCGTAGCCCCAGAGTTTTACTCAGTGCCTGTCAGAATGAATGAATGAATAAATGAATGAATGAATGATGAACAAATAAACAAACAAACATCCTTCTGAGTCCCTTCAACCGAGTTGGCAAGGGACTGAGTATGAAGTAGAAGCCCTGGGGAATGTGTAGAGAAGGGGACACTTAACTGCTAGAGTCAATGTTTCTTAAGCCAAGACCCACAAAGAAGTGATTTCAGGGCTGAGGACTACCCCATAGGCTCTGAAATGCTGTCTGTTGTTCACAGGTCTTGTGCTTGCTGGACACGCAGGAGGGCCGGGTGGAGGTGTCTCCAGCTAAATAGCTGCAGTCTAGGGAGACCTAATTGCAGGATTTGATGGCAACTTTTCCATGTGTGGCTCTGCTCAGGGGAAAAAGTGATCACAGGCCTCCCAACTGGAGAGCCTGCCAAGTATCAGACAGCTGCAGGTGGGGTGGATTATACTGAATTTGGCTGCCATGGGCAGGGCCAACCTTAGACAGAATGTGAGGGTGTTAAGGGCACAAAGTCTCCGGAAAAAAAAAAGATAGGAGAGAGGAAGGGAAAGGCAGAGGAAGGGGGCTGCAGGGTGTGCTCCAGGAGAGAGAGAAGCTGGCTGGCCTCCAACTCTAGGGAGCATCAGAAGAGGTAGGAAAAGAAGAGAGATTTCTGACAGCAACTTATATTTCTGAGGAATGCTTGTGTCATTATTTCTGGAAATTTATATTATGATGGACCCTCCTCCATAGAAGAGCTATAGGAGGGGCGAGATAACCAACGGGTAATGAACTTGGGTTTTTAACTCAAGCTGCCTATATTCTAGTTCTAGCGTTTCCACCTATGGGCTGATAACCTGAAGAAGTTAGTTAATCTTTTAAGCCTCCACCTACCCCTCTCTAAAATGGGCACAACTCCTGTACCAGTCTCAGGGAGTATCTATCTCCTTGTTATGAGGGTTAAAAGTGAGATAGTCCACATAAGGTACTTAATACAGTGTTTGGGACAGAACATGGCCTCGATAAAGATCAACTAGTATTATTCATGTCTTGTGTTATTATTTACCTAAGTATTCCTAATGCCCCCACCCCCCCACCCCCAAATGCCTGGCACATAGTAGATCTCAAGAAAATATGGCACAAATAAATGAATGGATGGATAAATGAATGGAGTAAATCAACAAAATATTTTTTATGTACTCAGTGTTTGCTATGAGGCAATTTTATATATGCCTTGCGTCTGATGTTCCCTCTGCCTGGAACACCCTTCCTCGTCTTCTTTCCCGGTGATTGCCTGTTAATCAAGATTCAGCCCAGAGAGCCTATTTTCCAGGAAGAGGCCTTCCTGGCATCACTTGCCGGGGGGTGGGGAGGGGTGCCAGGAGAATCATGGTTGTTATCTCTGTCCTAAAAGCAGCTGTGAGTAGAAAGAACCCTGGACCTTTTCGTTTCTGTTCTGTTTCTAGCCTTATGAGTGACCTTGGAAAATCCCTTGATACCTTTTAAATTGAAATACAGTTGATTTACAATATTGTGTTAGTTTCAGGTATATAGTATAGTGATTCACTATTTTTTGCAGATTATATTTGTGCTTCTATCTTGTCATTTGTTGAATGGGGATGATGGTGTTTACCATATAATGTTGTTTTCAACATGTCTTTCCTTCAAAAATATTGAGCTCCTCTTATGAATCAGTCACTCTTCTGGGCTCTGGAGAAATCTCAGTGAACAAGACAGGCAAGATCTCTACTATAATGGAGCTCATAATTCAGCGTAGAAGACAGACATTAAAGAAATGTGTTATGAAAAAAATATGTATATAATTATAATTTGTGATATGTGCAACAAAGGAAAGGAGGGAGTGGGAGAGACTAGGAAAGACTTGCTTGAAATCTGAATGGCAAGAAGGAAATAACCATTCAAAAAAGAGTTGAGTAAGAGCATCCCAGGCAGCGTGAGCAGCATGTGCAAAGGTCCTGAGGCAGAAGAGAGAGCTCGGGATGGGGGTGGGGGGTTGAAGAACTGCAAAGAGGTGGAAAGGACATGAGGAAAATGGGACAGGGGAGGAGAGGAGTACCATAAGGTCAGAAAGGTGGGCACAGAAACCAGGTCTGCCAGAGCCTTGCAGGCCACAGCAAGGAGATTATAAGTGAGACAAGGGATGTCAGCTCTCCTAATAAAAGGTAAAGCTGCATGCAATGTCACAAAAGACCCTGGCTATGGACCTGTAACTAGCCTTTTGGTTTCTCCATTGGCAAAGTGAGAGAACATCATCTGTCCTGCCACACGCCTCCGCCCCCCACCCCCCAGGTTTAATGATGGGTGTGACATCTCCTTGTAAGTGACATCTCTACATGACAGCGTACTGCACCTAAGCCTTATTGTGGCTGCACCAGGCACCGTGGCCCTAGTTATGCCAGCCCTTAGACAAGGCTGAGCTATTATCAAAGGGGAGGAAGCATCCTGCAGACTGTTTTGGAACCATGATGTATGTGGCTATTCTGGGCCTGGTGGGAGGGAGGCTTGAGGGGGGCTGGCCGGAAGAGCAGAGTTATTTCAGGACACTGCAGCAGGCAATTTGCAGCCTGAGTGTACAGAGCAAATCTGGATCGACCGGAGGGGCCAGAGACCCTGAACTGCTGAAAGCTAAAGGACGTCCTTAGACGGACCCAGAAGAGACGTGCTTCTTTTGTCAGGCAGCATGGCAGGGGTCCTGGAGGAGGACAGGGCTGGGACCAAGGCCTGCTGTGTGACCTTCGGCAGGTGCCCACTAGGTGCTAGGCATGCTGCCAAGTCCTTTACAGGCCTCGGCTCATTGTGTCCTCCCAACAAGCTTATGGCATAGCCTCTGGGTTGTTCCCATCTTACAGATGAGGAAACTGAAGCTCAGAGAGGTTAAGTGACTTGCCACGGTCCTGGTGCTATTAGAGGGAGAATCAGGATTTGCACTCAGCTCTCCAGATCCCAAACTGTCTGCCCTCTGCTATTCTCCCTGCCTCTTATTACCCACGACAGAACAGGGTTGTCAGGACAACTAAATGAGACGGTACCTGTCAAACACTCAGCACAGTTTTTGCCATGTAGTATCTGACACATAGACATCTTGGCAAGATATCACTTGATTTCACCTGCACTCTTTGAAACTGCTTATTTGAAAGTATGTACCACATGTGAGGCGCTTTATTCTTGTGGTGAGATAATGGCAGGTCTTAAAAATCCAGATCCAGCAGGGACTGGCTAAATTGGGATTCTAAGTAGGGTACTAGCCAGTTGGAAAAAAACCCTAAAGTGTGTGTGTGTGTGTGTGTCTGTCTGTCTGTCTGTCTGTCTGTCTGTGTTTTTTTGTGTGTGTGTGGTACGCGGGCCTCTCACTGTTGTGGCCTCTCCCGTTGCAGAGCACAGGCTCCGGACGCGCAGGCCCAGCGGCCATGGCTCATGGGCCCAGCCGCTCCGCGGCATGTGGGATCTTCCCGGACCGGGGCATGAACCTGTGTCCCCTGCATCGGCAGGCAGACTCTCAACCACTGCGCCACTAGGGAAGCCCTGTATGTGTGTTTTAACAGAATCCATGGAGGGAAAAAAAGCTGCAATGTTAATTACACATATAAATAGCACTACTGAATGTGCTCTTTAAAAGAGTCTTGCAAAGTGTGAGGGCAAGAAGCTACTGTCCCATGGAACAGCTAAACACATGGAGACACAATAGGGCTTATGGGGTTGTCCAAAGTCACAGAGCAAACCAGTGCGAGAGAAGTGATGGAACCCCAGTCTGCTCCTTCCTGGTGCAGGTCTCTAACCCATGAATATTCTCAATGAAGATGGTAAATAAGATTTCATAGTTTTCCCTGCTGAGCATCTATTCTCTGCTATTATGATAGGAGCAGTGGATTCTTCTTGAGGGACCATCCCCTTCTCTACTTTCAGTCCATCTGATTCAGGCAAAGGTAACTTCACCCCATCTCCACGATGAGCCCATGATTCAGTCCTGGCCAATCACAGCATCACATGCCCCTGACCACAGTGACAGGCTCATAAATGGGCACCTATCCAAACCAGGCCAACTGAGCTACTGAGACTCAAATCTGGGGCTTCTACTGAAACCATTGGGAAGGGACCCGCCCTCCTAGAGGTTGCTAAAAAGGATATGATGAAAGCTCCTAGTAGGCCCAACTATACCCCCAAGAGGAGAGGATGCCTAAGAAATAATTAGGGGACAACACTATTTAAGATCCTGGATGCAGCTAGACCTGAAGCTATTTAACTTTTCAGTTATGAGAACCAACACATCCTCCTTATTACCGGGCGACCTTGGTATAGTTTATGTCCCTGTAACCAGAGGACTCACAGCTAATGCAATCACTGTCATCATCAACAAAAAACTTTACTGTAGGTCTACAAAACGTAGGAGCTTCTGGTACCCATGAGAGTGGTTAAGAGCACGCATACTAGAGTCAGGCTCCTGGATTTGAGGACTGCCTCTGCCATTTTCTAGTTGTGTGACTTTTGGTAAATTACTCTACCTCCTTGTGCCTCAACTGTAAGGTGGGAAGATAATATCCCCTACTTGGCTGAATCATTAAATGAAATAATATGTGACTAAGGCTTAGAAGAGTACCTGGCACACAGTAAATACTCAATAAATGTTACTACTGGAATGTGGATCAGAAAGAAATTGTTTTACCCCAAACCTGGGACTCTTGGAGGCACCATGTGTACAAATCGATTTGATGGTCACAAAATAAACACAGTGAGAGCTGTCACTTTCTGAGTCCCTACTAGGTGCTTTATATGATTATTTTACATCAACCATATAAGACAGGTAATTTACTAACCCCACTTAACTGACTACAAAACTCAAACTCGAAGAGTCAAAAACCCTTACTCAAGACAACACAGCTAATACGGAATGGAGCTGGCACTTAACCCAGACTTGCTTTCTCCAAAGCCGTGTCTCCCTCAAAACATGTTTCCTAAACCTCAGCTGTTCACACAAGACTAATTATGATTGTTGACCATTTATCCATGTGCTTTTTATATTTGCTTAATATTATTCTTGAAATTGACTTTTTAAAAAAAATACATTTAGTTAAAAAAGAAACCTAACCTCACAACTGTAAATGGAAAATGAGTATCCTGCTCAGAAACAGAAGATAGCCTTAAAAATAGGTAGGATGAAAACAAAGAACATTATTAAATTCTAGCCATATTACTGCTACCTGCTTTGGGCTCTGAGCCTGACACCTGCTCCCTCTTTTGTTAAGAAAAGAAGATTAGCAAGTGTTGAGAGGTGTTAAAAACATAGCAGTCCCAAACTTGGACAACGCTTTGACAATCAGAAGGATAGAAAGTGACTTGAAAGGGCAATCCCTTTCTCACTATGTTGTGACATGTTATTTCACGCTGTGTCCATGGGGCCACCTAAAATATCTCAGACAAAAAATAATATGGGTCCAAAACTCTGGAAAACACAGCACCTCAAACTCCAATTTACCTAACCTCTATGGACCCTCTCTGTCTATATACTCCACTGCGTTCTCTCTCTCTTTCTCTCTCTCAACACTTGAGCATCCTAAAGTATCAAAAAGTCTTCAATTCACAAGATTCTCTCCTCAGGTAAGTCTTGTAAGCACTATATTGCACGCTGACATAGACACCCACCCAATTACACCCACCTGACAGACACTTATGGTCCTTATCAGCTGAAATTGACTGCCCTGCCCCTCAATTTCAGAGGGGCCGGCATCCATCCACCCACTGCTACCTGGGGATCCATCTACATTCACACAGCAAGAACAGCCACTGTTACCACAGTGATATATTCTAAACAAGGCAGGTGATAGAATTCTCCTTGGGTATGTGGCATCAAAGAGACGATTGGGGCACACTGTTTCTGATTCAGACACCTGGGGAGAAAGACTTCACGCTGAATCGAATATACTCCCAAGAGTCAGAAAGAGGAAAATGATAAATAAATGCCTACCAAGCTCTGAAATGTACACTCTAGCTGTGTGGCCTTGGGTAAGTCATTTAGCCCAGATCCAAATTACACCAAACGGCTCCAAGCACCAGGACTTGCCCACGGTCACATAGATGGTGACAGAAGTACAGACAGACCCAAGGGACAAAGGGATTGTTGGATATTCCGTTCTGTGCCTGAATGTGCTACAAAGCAGCATTTACCAAAAGGGGTTACAGTGAACACTGTTGCTACATGAATAGTTGCTTTTTCCTCTAAAATGGTGTGGGGATGGGACTGTCTACTCAAACAGAACTGAGAAACTCCAGGTTAAACAAAAAGGACCAGGCTTTGTTGCCACAGGACTTATCACAGCTTTAATGTGTTAAGGGCAATGTGGAAGCCCAGGAAGGGAATGTGTGATGCAGCCTTTCTCAAAACTTTGTGGCCACAGAACCTTTTTTTTTTTTTAACATCTTTATTGGAGTATAATTGCTTTACAGTGGTGTGTTAGCTTCTGCTTTATAACAAAGTGAATCAGTTATACATATACATATGTCCCCATATCCCCTCCCTCTTACGTCTCCCTCCCACCCTCCCTATGCCACCCCTCTAGGTGGTCACAAAGCACTGAGCTGATCTCCCTGTGCCATGCATCTGCTTCCCACTAGCTATCTATTTTACTTTTGGTAGTGTATATATGTCCATGCCACTCTCTCATTTCGTCCCAGCTTACCCTTCCCCCTCCCCGTGTCCTCAAGTCCATTCTCTACGTCTGCGTCTTTATTCCTGTCCTGCCCCTAGAGAAACTTTGTTTTATGGTCTAGTGGCTAACAGTCCATGGAATACTTTGGGAGACACAGCTCCATGCAGTATTCTCAGTCAGAACACTTTCCATGAGGGGAAACTCACTCCTTTCAGAAAACTTCTGATGGTTAGAAAATTCTTCCATCTTAACCAAGAAAAAAAACTTAATTGAGAAAAAACAGCCTCCCTGTAACTTGCACCCTTGAGTTCCATTTCTGCTCCCTTTTGAGACACATAATATTTCTGAGCCTTGCTCTTTTTTCCTATAAACTTGGAGTGATTCTAGTCCTAATTAAATCCCAGAATTGGAAGAATTACACAGGATAACTCAACTTTTTTAGACTGTCGAGCGTTGTAGATATGTGAGCCATCGTGTATAAAGCAGAATCACAAATTGCTTCAGGGAGAAATGCTTAGGCCTAACCCGCGTGGAGACAGATTATTCAGAACAGGGTTTCCCACCCTAAGTACTATTGTTTTGGGGGACCATCCTGTGCACTGTAGGATGCTGAGTAGCATCCCTGGCCTCTGTCCACTAGATACCAGCAGCAATTCCCCAGTTGTAACAACCAAAATCATCTCCAAACATTGCTGAATGCCCCTTGGGGGATAAAAGTGATCCTGGTTGAAAACCACTGCTCTAGATCAGCAAGCTTTCTGTGGTGATGGAGACCTTCTGTAGCTTGTATCTGTACTATCCAATATGGTTGCCACTAATACACATGGCTACTGAACACTTGAAATGTAGCTAGTGTGACTGAGGAAATGGATTTTTAACTTTAATAATAAATTTAATATTAAATCAATAATACATTTAATAATAACATTTCATATTATTTAATTTTCATTTAAATATATGTAGCTACAGGTGGTGAGTGGCTACCATACTGAACAATACAATTCTAGATAATGTAATTTGAGGTCCATCTATTATGCCAAAAATATTTGTTGAGCACCTACTACGCACCAACCACAATACCCCTTACTTGATCTATACTGAGAAATGGCAATGTGACTCCTGGTCTCACCCAACTGGTAGATACCGTCAAGTAAGCTAGTATAGAAGACAGTGTGTGCTTTGGGCTTGCATGCCAAAGGATATCTCCTCTACAAGCCTGTCCCTCTGCCTGAAACCCTACCACATGCAGTCATTGAGTTGCAAGGTCTCCAAAAGACACATATGTTACCTCAGGAGGAAAACTGACTAACACCCACTGATGTGTCATGATGGGTTTGTTTGTGTGATTAGCTACACTGAACAGATCCCTAAGAGCTCTTTGAAAGCAGAGCCCTGTCTTGCTCATCATTGTCATCACCAGATGACAGTGGCACAGTGCCTGGCACAGGTGGGTGATCAGCAAATACTTCCCAAAAGGATCCCCAGAACAGATCCAGAACAGCCTGTTAAAGACGGTGACGGTTCTGAAAACCACGTCATGTCAAGAACAACTAAACCACCTGACTGAACTTGATCAGGACAGTATCCCAGTACCTGGCACCAAGTATGTGCTTAATAAATATCTGTTGACCAAAGAGTTGCAGGGGGAGGGCGTGTTGAGAAAAGCTCAAAGCCTGTGTCAGACCCGGAGAGGTGAGGTTCAGATATGAAGAGTGTGTGATTGGCATAGATAAGAGAGACCCCAGCTGGGGTATAAGAAGAAGGGGCTTCCCTGGTGGCGCAGTGGTTGAGGGTCCGCCTGCCGATGCAGGGGACGCGGGTTCGTGCCCCGGTCCGGGAGGATCCCGCATGCCGCGGAGCGGCTGGGCCCGTGAGCCATGACCGCTGGGCCTGCGCGTCCGGAGCCCGTGCTCCGCGGCGGGAGAGGCCGCAGCGGCGAGAGGCCCGCATACGGCACAAAAAAAAAAAAAAAGAAGAAGAAGAATTTATTATTACTTCTACTGCTACTGCTTGTTATGGGCTGAACTGTGTCCCCTGCACCCAATTCATATGCTAACATCCTAACTCACGGTACCTCAGAATGTGACTGTATTTGGAGACAAGGCCTTTAAAGAGGTGATTCAGGTAAAATGAGGTCATATGGGTGGGTCCTCATCCAATATGACTGTTTCCCTTATAAGAAGAGTTTAGGACACGGACAACATACAGACTGAGGGACGGCCATTGGAGGACACAGCAAGAAGGTGGCTGTCTGCAAGCCAAGGAGAGAGGCCTCAGAAGAAACCAAACCTGCCAACACCTTGATCTTGGACTTCTAGGCTCAGAACTGGGAGGAAATAAATTTGTGTTATTTAAGCCACCTGGTCTGTGGTCTTTTGTTATAGCAGCTGGAGCTGACTAATACATTACCGATGGTTTAAAACACATCAGGCTCCGTACTAACTGTTCCACATGCATTATCCCCTTAAATCCTTGCGCTGGTCCCCATAAGTCTACTCTTCTCCCTGCAGCCTGATCTGACTCCTTTCAATGGGAATCAGATCGTGTCATTCCTTTTTTCAAACCTGGGCTTCTCACCTCACTCAAGGTAAAAATCAAGGTCCTTATAATCACCAAAACTCATCATACAAATTGGTCCCCTGTTGACTCTCTAATTGGTCCCCTGTTCACTTGGTACCCATGTTGGCCAAGTGTATTCCTGCCTCAAAGCTTTTGCATTTGCATGTCTCTGCCTGGGATGCCTTCCCCCCAGATGTCACCTGGATTGTTCCCACACTTCCTTCAAGTCTTTGCTCAAGTGTCACTTCATCAGTGAGGCTTGCCTTAAACACCAGATGTATCAATACAGGGTAACCAGGGACCCCACCCAATGCCAGCCTTTCCCTAACCCCCTTTCCCTGATCCATTTTTCTCCCCACCAAGTGTATTGACTTGCATATCAATCTATGGCCTCTTTCCTTCCACTAAAACTTAGGCACCATGAGGGGAAAAACTTTCTTATGGTTACTGCTACATCTCTAACATCTAGAACAGTGCCTGGCACATAGTAGGTACTCAGTAAATATTTCTTGAATGAATGAATGGGTCCTCACAACCTCTTTATGCAACAGCTATTATTATGATGCCCATTTTACAGGTAAGGAATTGAGGCTCAGAGAAGTCAATTCCCCCATTCAAGGTCAAATAACAAGGAAGCTGCAGGTGGGATTTGAGTCCAGTTTTCTTTGCCTGCAGTTCCCATGCTCCTAAACACCAGGAGGCCTTTGGAGAACTCTACTGTGGGCAGAGAGTGAGAATAACCCCATCAGCTCACAATCCATGCCTTTTCTTGCTGCTCTATCTAGCTCCTTTAGCTCCATCACATGGGCTGGCTGAATAGGTCGTGATAATTTGACTCTAGAAAGAAGAAGAAAGGTAACGGCCACTGGGAATCATCTCCTTCCATATGACGTCATGGATCCAGCCTTGATCTGGGACTGAGCTGGGGGACCCAGATTCAGGTCTGGCTTTGCCACCCTCTCTAGGTGTATGATCTGGGGCAAGCTCCATCTGTTATTTCTCTAATTTCCAGTTTCCCCAACTGTAAAATGGGGGTTCTAACTCTTGCTTCACAGCACTGTGGTGAGGGTAACATACCAGAACATTTGAGAAAGGGAAACTTTGAACACTGCAAAGTGCTATGCACACATAAGGCAGTATTCAAGCTGCTGAGTTCAAACATTGGTCTACGAATTGCTGGCATTTATTGTATATTGTGGCAGATTGTATTACTGTTCTCTGTTCTTCTTGCTTCCTTGTGTCCACTCCCTTTGTCATGTGACTTTGTAGTTCCTCCTACTAGGGGCAGGCTTATTTCTCCACCCCATTGGTGTTGGGATTGGCCATGTAACTTGCTTTGGCCAGTGGAGGGTGGGAGGAAGTGACTGTGTTCCAAGCTTAGGCCTTCAGGGGCATTGTGTGTTCCTGGCTGTCTCTCTTGCACTTTGACCATCATATGAGAACTTGTCCTGGGAAGTGGTCCAAGGAAAGGAAGGCATATGAAGCAGATCTAAACCCAAGCCCAGCTAGACTCAACCTAAACAAGCTGACTCCCAGTCAACCTGCAGATGCATGAGTGAGAATAAATGATTAACGGTTTAAGGCATTGAGTCCTGGGGTGATTTGTTACACAGCGCTATTGTGGCAATAGGTGACTGACATACCTACTTGCTAACTGTCACATTAGGACATTACCCCATGAAATATGTGATAGGTTCAATAATTATCCCCACTTTAAAGATAAGAAAACTGAGAACAGATGGCTTCAGAGGTTTGCTCATGGTCTAGCAAGAAAACGGCATAACTAAGCCAAAAACCACAGAAATGTGTGAGTGCGGAATCCTCTCATTTTATACTCCAGGCTATGCTATTTCTTTCACCTGTGAAATAGAAACCAAATTGTATCCAGATTATTTAGGCTAAAGAAATGCCATATTCTCGGGGCTTCCCTGGTGGCTCAGTGGTTGAGAGTCCACCTGCCGATACAGGTGACGCGGGTTCGTGCCCCAGTCTGGGAAGATCCCACATGCCGCAGAGCGGCTGGGCCCATGAGCCATGGCCGCTGAGCCTGCGCGTCCGGAGCCTGTGCTCCGCAACGGGAGAGGCCACAACAGTGAGAGGCCCGTGTACCACAAAAAAAAAAAAAAAAAAGAAAGAAAAAGAAATGCCATATTCTCATTGTTCTGGATACTTCAAGAGAGATTGGATAACAAAGAGTTTAGGCACCATGCTGAAGTTAAAAACAAACAAAAAAACCCAGTAACAACAGACCCCAAAGAGACCTGGGTTCTGATCCCAGTTATTCCACAAACTGTGCGTTCTTGGTCAAGTTCTCTCCCTTCTCTGGGCTTTCACTGAACAATGATGAGACTGGATTCTGAATCATTTATGAAAATAACTTATGTCATTAGCTCTAGGATGTTTCATGGGTTGTCTCATTTAATCTATCCAGTGATCTTTCCAGGTACTGATGACAACCTGAGACAAAGGCAAGTTAAGTAACTTGCTAAAGGTCACACAGCTGGAATTCAGAGCCAGAACTCCAGACTTACCTCAGGGCTCCAGGGTCCCTTCCAGATCCAAGGTTCCCTGGATGAGCTTCAATGTGGATAGAAGCCAAGAGATCTTTCCCTGGCTAAGGGGTCACACTTGTACTTTCCTCCTGCTCCCCCAGGGGTATAATGGGAATAAAGACAGGAACTCTGCTTCCCTCTCCCTCCATCCAGGCTGGGCTGGGAGGAGATAAAGGGGTCCTGAAAACCAGCCCTGGGATAATTAATGGTGCCCAAATCATGCCTCTTTTCCCCCTCGGTGGGTCACTGGGATTGTTAATTCTTTTCTTTATAAAAATAATTAGCCTCAATCAAGACAGGAGCTCTTCAGAATTACAAGTCATTAGCTGTGTGTGCATTTTTCAGTTCTAAGAAAAGTCTTGCGGCACTGATGAAAATTACAGGTCCCTGGAATCAGCATTAGAGTAAATCCAGCCCGTGCTCCCCACCGATTACCATCAGCCACGTTGACTCAGCTTCTGTAATTACAGATGGAGATGGAGGGTGCGTCTGTGTGTGTGCTTGAGTGTGTCTATCTCTGTGTGAGTGGGGTTGGGCGGCGGTGACGAAGGCCTGGGAGTTCCAAAGTCTGGATGGCAACACACTCAGCTCTTTCTCCTTCTCAAACGGAGGCATTTGCATCAAAGATGAGGCTAAGGGTTCATTCAGAAGGAACAGGCTACAGGGTGCTGGCAGTGGGGGTGGAGTGGGCTGGGAGATCTCCTTGGGAAAGTGTGGCATGTGGGAAGACTCCTCATCCAGGATTCTGGAGTTTTGGGACATCTTGAGCCAGCAGGCAGGTCTGGGTTCAGATCCCAGCTCTGCACCAACTGCTTGTGACTATGGGTCTGTCTACTTTTTGGTCCTCGGTCCCCACATGCATATAGCTGAGCCCAGTGACATTAATAATGAGAGCTAACCTTTATCTAACACCTACTATGGCTCAGACTCTGATATATTTCCTCTGTGTCATCTCATCTGATACTCGTGAACAATCCAATGAGGTAGGAACTGGTGTCATTCCTATTTCAAAGATGAAGAAACTGAGGCACAGCAAGGTATTTAACTGGCCCGAGTTCATAAATAGCAGAACTGGGATCTCCACCCAGGCATTCCAATTTATAGGGTTTATATCATAACCACAGCGCCATACTGAGTTTCTCAAATTCTAGCTAAGGAGAATCTTCCCAGCTCTGCTGGGCATCTCAGTGCCCTCTTTTTATTAATAATGAAAATCATAACATATCAAGCACTTAGTATGTGCCGGGCTTCTTCTAGATACTCCCCACATATTTTTATCTCTGTGGTGCCTTGCGGCAGCCTTATGACACAGGGCAACGTTGATCTACATTTTGCAGAAAGTGCGGCTCAGAGAGGTGAAGAGTCTTGGCCGAGTCTGCAGGACTGAGTCTGGGTCCAGAGCCTGTGCTCACAGCCACCACACGACACTCTTTCCGTGGCCTGTTGTGGCAGCTCCAGCCCTGATCTGTGAGGAGAGACAAGCACCCTGGGAAACGCTGCCTCTGACTCTGTTCTCCTCCCTGGGCCCGCATCTCCCCATCTGTGAAAGGCTCTGGGTCTTTGGGGCTCTGAGATGCTACCAGTATGCCTCCCCGGCCCCGATCGCCTCCTCGTCTCCCGAGGTGGCCACAAGGAGCTGCTCAGCTGTGCTCCGACCCCTGTCATGCAGATGGAGCTAGCGCCAGTGACCTAGAAGCATTTCCTTTCCAGGAGACTGGAAAGTAACCTGGAGCGTGACAGGCCCTTGGGGCCACCCTAGTGTCACGAGTCCAGAATATGTCCAGCCGATGGGTCCCCAGGGGTACCAGGAGATGTGCCCATGACACGGCTCTGAGTGCAGGGGTGGGTGCGGGTGTTTGCAGCTCATTCTTCCGCTAGACTTTTCTCTTCCCCGCCTTGTCCTCTCTCTCTTATTCATTCTTCCTCTTGGCCTCTCCTTGTCTGAGCATCTGTCCTCCATCCCCTTCTGACCTCCTCGGTCTCCCAGGTCTCCCTGACCTCCCCTCTGCTGTGTTTATTTTCCCCCTCGTTTCTGCTCTCCCCTCAGTCTCCCCCCCGCTCCTTGCTTTCCCCCCCACTCCTCTCTCACCATTCCACCTCCAGCCTTCTTTCTGGTCCTTTAGCTATTTTCTCTCCATCTCCTCTTTCCTCAGCTCTTACCTCTCTTCTCCCTCTCCTCTCTCCACCTCCCTCTCCTTTTTCCTTTCTTCTCCCCCCCCCCACTTTCCCTCTCCTCCACGCATCCTCCCTCTCTCATCCTGCATCCCCCACCCGCCCACTCCTCTAGGGCCTGCTGTTTGTTGCTGTCTGCAAAGGCTGGCAGTGTCCTTGGTGGGCGGTGGATCACTCACATCAGAGGTTTGAATCAAATCAAACTGCAACTGAATTACACTAATAAACCAATTAAATGCCATTCAAAAAGTAATTTCCGTAGCATCCCTCGTATTTACTGCTGCAAATCCCGTTTCTTGTGCTGCCTTCTCTCGTTCCCGCCCCACCTCTCCCCTTCCTCCTCAGTCTTCTCTCTTCCTTTCTTCATCCTCAGATGCTTTCCCCTTCCCTCTCTCGCCGGCTCTGCCTGCTTCACCCAGCCACCCACCCAGCGCACAGCCTGCTTCCCCAACCTGGGATTCCAACTACATTCTAGGCAGTTGGTCAGATGAAAAGAGGGCTGAACTGGGAGTCAAGAGGCCTGAGCTCTAGTTTTTGGCTTTGCCGCTTACTGACTATTCCGGGAAAGTCCTGGAGTCTCTCTAAGCTCTTGTCACCTGCCCAATGAAGGCCCTGGACCAAGCAATTTCCAAGGTCATTCCTAGCTTCTGAAGCAGTTTCATGGCCAATGTTGTTGAATGATGTCAGTGATTCCTAGAGTTGAGGATCCTGAAGAGACCATCTGGTCCCACCTCCCTGCCTTGAAGCAAATCCCTGGTGGAACCAAGCCAAGCTGAGCAGATAGATCTCAGCTCGCTTTGATGGCCATTATTCACTCCCTCTCCTCTCACTGAGAATGCTCTTTACCCTCAGACCACAATCCAGAGCATCTAATCACCTCTGTCCCATTATTCCCATTTTGCAGATGGAAGTCTCAACACTAGATGATTTTCAGTCAAGAACCAAATGAGGCATTGATTGGGCTGCATGTGTACACATTGCACCTCAGATCCCCCTCCGTACACACAGGCATCTTACAAAAGCTGAAGTAAACAGGGATTTTGGTCTGGGGACAGACTTCCCCCTATCACTTTACTTTCCTGAGTGCAGCTTAGAAATGTCCAACACTATTGCTGGCCCTTAAACTTATGAATGAATTTGATTCAGCAGGGAGCAAGCAGAAAGCAGCTTTCCTCTTTCTCCCACTAGAAAAAAAATTTTTTAAACGTTCATGGGCTCCATATCACAGGGCTGTCTTCTGAAGTTGCATGGTTTGTTGTTTTATTCTTTTTTGTTTGTTTGTTTTTTCTTTTTGCGGTATGCGGGCCTCTCACTGTTGTGGCCTCTCCCGTTGCGGAGCACAGGCTCCGGATGCGCAGGCCCAGCGGCCATGGCTCACGGGCCCAGCCGCTCCGCGGCATATGGGATCCTCCCAGACCGGGGCACGAACCCGTATCCCCTGCATCGGCAGGCGGACTCTTAACCACTGCGCCACCAGGGAGGCCCTGTTGTTTTATTCTTGAATTGAAATATCATTGATATTATAGAAATTATGTAAAAATAGCTCATATGAGTAAGATTAGGAAAGTACTTTCACAGCTACCATTTCACTGCATCTTTATAATATCTCTGAAGATAGTCAGGGGACATTATCCTCACTTGACAGATGAGGAAACTGAAGCGTAGACACCTTAAGGGGCTCCAACAAAGTCACACAGATTTAGATTTGTGACTATAACCCAGATCACCTAATTAGACCCAGAGAGAACTGAATTTGAATCCAAGCTCTGTACTTATTATCTCTTAGGCAAATGGTTTCACCTCTCTGTGTCTCAGTTTTCTCCTTTGAATGATGGAGGTTAAAACGAAATCCCCTCAAAGAATGAGGATTATTACGACGATCAAATAAGCTAATATATGTAAGATGCTTAATATGATGCCTTGATCACAATGAGCAAATCAGCAAAGACGAGCCACTGTCACTACTGTTCTTTCTGCTGCTGATGTTGGGACAGGTGTCTTTCCCCCGTCCTCACATTTATGCCTTGCCCCTTAGGGGAGGTGGCTTCCCCCACTCTCTCTCCATTCCTGTAAAATTATAAGGAGCATTTCTGGCCTCCTCTCCACTCCCAAATTCACTCCTTTCTGGGTGAAGGTTGTCAGTCCAATTGGTCAGAGTAGGGAAATAACTAGGTCATGCTTTACTGGGATCGGTTGCGGGGGGGGGGGGGTGTCGCTGTGTACAAAGACAATGCACGTGCTCTACAGGCTGCCTCTTCCCGCCATGTCTGCGTGGGTGAGAAAAGCCCTCTCACACGCTCCAGCCACATCTGAAAAGGTGGCTCTCAAGGTCCAGCACTTAGCTCAGGTGTCAAAGATGAATGTCTTCACTGAGCCTCAGAGCCAGGTCACCTTTTCTCCCGCAGCTTTCCCAAATTCAGCCCTGGCTATTCACGTCAGTACTCTGGTTTTCATGTGGTTATTTACCTGCCACACTGCTTATACATCACATTGGTTGGATGGCCGACCATCTCGGTTTGCCTGGGACTGAGGGGGGTTCCCTGCTATAGAACTTTCAGGGCAAAGACTGGGAAAATCCTGAGCAGACTGGGAAAATCCTGAGCAAACTGGGGAAATCCTGAGCAGACTGGGAAAATCCTGAGCAAACTGGGAAAATCCTGAGCAGATTGGGAAAATCCTGAGCAAACTGGGACCACTTGGTCACCCTGAACACTGGTTCAAACTTTGAAGTGATGAGTGACATCCCAAGCCCCTTAAACAAGTAATAATAATAACATTCATAGCAGTCATAAAACATGAAGATTATTGAACATTTGAAACATGTAAAAAAAATTGAAGTCACCCCTAAACTCATCACTCAGGGACTCCTCCAGCCAGGCCCACCAGGAGACACTCCTGGGTGCTCTCAAGGACACACACCTTACCTTGGCCATAACACAAGTGGGGCCTTCTTGGTGCTGGGCAGTGTGTCACCGCTGACCACAGCGTCACCAATCTTGTTTTGTGGCCTTTTCTCCTGTGTTCCGAGGGGAGCGAACAGCAGAACAAGGAGCGTCTGTGCTGCCGGTTGGTGACGAGAATTGTTAGCCCGCTGTGTTTGAGCCAAGTCCTGCCCCTGACCTCCTTAACTGCCTCAGCTTCCTGCTCTGTGCTCTTGGGCTTGGAGTGCTGGGATGGAGAACGCAGGCGGATGAGACCTACTCTCTCTCAATCACTGGGGCTCATTATCAAGAAAACAGCTGGATATTGAGGCCAATTCAGCTCCTCCTTTTTCACCCTTTGGGCTCCTGTCTTCAGAGAAGGTGAGGGAGAATCGTAATGGCTTTCCAGGGGGAGCTGATAATAAACTGGGTCTAAGTGGGCAGCAGGAGTTCCTATTAGCAAATTCCCGGGGACACCACCTTCTCGTGGCATTCCAGAAAGACGTGCAAATGAAGAGGATAAAAGAAGAAATGCAGAGCATGAATTCAGGACACAGGAGATAACGGAGATGATGAAATAATGAAGAAAACTTTGCTGAGTTGAGGAACAACTTCTGTTGGCAAATCAAATCGACTCAGCAAATTCTGGGAACAAAGAATGAGAAAAAACAAACACCTAGAAATCTTGGTTAATGATTTGAATTTCGAGAATAAAGAAGCACGGATGCAAGCAAGGCAGGCGAGAAAGGTTAATTATCTGCTTAGCCACTGGACTATGAGTAGAGCAGAGACAGTGGTGGGGCTCACCTTGGTCACAGCTGGGTTCCCAGCACCTGTCAAAGCACATGGCTCATAGTATTGGGTTGGCCAAAAAGGTCACTTGGGTTTTCCCGTAAGATGTTACGGAAAAACCCAAAGGAACTTTTTGGCCAACCCAATAGCTGCTGAATAAATGTTTGCTGAATGAATTAAGTAAAAGCATGTAATAGTATTATTAACGCTTGTCCAAGTTAGTCACTCCTACAGTATTTCAGCCACAATCATACTTCACTGACCTGCTGGACCAGCAGAGAATACAACTACCCTCATTTTACAGTTGAGGAAAATGAGATTCAGCCAGATGATGCTATTGCCCAAGTTTATGTCTCCAGCAATGGATGGAGCTGGAATGGGAACCCAGGTGTCTCAATCACCAGCCCTGGACTCAGGTCTTGAGGGCTCAGAAGCAGCCCAGATACACTTTCATGTCTTCTCTCTCTCCTTCTCTTTAGCAAATGTACTGCAGGGGTTTTACCATGTGCCTGGGCAACACATATACAAGCCAGCTGTCCCTGTGGTGAACACAGTGTGGGAGGCCTAATAGACACCCGCAGGGTACACATATAAATAAATCAACCATGCTGACCCATGGAGAAATTCCACGTGAAAATGTGGCCCTTGGCAACAGAATCTTGATTCACGCAGCTCTATTTTCCTTGGTGGGCCTGGGATAATTTTTCACCCAGACTGTAATGTGATGGGGAGGCAAACAGACATCTATAAAACATTCAACAGAATCCAGTTTTCATTCGGAAGGGTGAGTGGTGACCTCTCTCTCTCCTTATCTCTTAGTCTCCCCTCCTGCCTCACCCACAAGACCCCTACTTTCTGTTTTGCATTCGGGATAGAAAAATCTATTTTCTGATAATGGTCCTTAACTCCCAGGGTATATTTCCCCTCATACGGTATGGCCTTTTGCAATCTGGGTGGCATGCATTCTGAGATCTCTGTCCCTGTCACTGTCTTCGTGTGTGTGTGTGTGTGTGTGTGTGTGTGTGTGTGTCCCTACCCATCTCCTTCCCTCCCTCCCTTTCCCCTTCTGCCTCGCATTCGCATTTGACCAAGAAACACCAAAATGGTGAGCTACCCAAGAAAGAGAGGTGGAGTCACTTCTTGTTTTCACCAGCAGGGGGCGAAGGTATCCCCCTTGCCTTCAATATCCCCTGTTGCTGCCACCACAAAGCATTTCTAAGACCTTTCAAGAATGAGACCAAAAAAAATTTGGGGGTGGCCTCTCTCCCCAGAAAAGTGGGTGGCAGAAGTGAAAACAGCTCACCCAGAACAGCATCCATAGCATCAACATGTTCCTCAAATACCGCTGGAGAATCTGGGACCACTCTAGCAACCCTGGACACAGCTGGCTACAGCAATGTGAGCTATCATAAGGCACAAGTGGGCAGCACAGACCGTTCTGTAGGTTCGTTCTCCTTTCTGTCCTGTGTCCTTCCCCCTCTCTTCCTTGCCTTTCTGCATTCAACTGCTTCTTTCCCTCTCTCCTTCTCCTTTAAACTTGGACAATTACTTGCTTGAGCACTATTCACAATCAAGCTGGCAACCAGGGACTCCCCAAAGGTGTCATCCATCCCCTTCCACTTGTGGTCCCTACTCTGCCACTGAGATGACCAAGAGACTACACACACAGAGAGAAAACTGTCCTCTTCCTTTATTCAACCACGGGACCTTCTGTTTAGGCCAGAAGCTGAGGAAGGGCAACCCTCACAAGCCAGAGGAAAATTGAAGAACATCAGCAAGGTGTAGGGTTGACGGGGAACGCATGGAAGAAGGCCCAGGCGCAGATATAGGCCACTGTGTGCTCAGAACAACCGGTCTGGAAGCAAAGGAAGAGAGTCTGGCTGGACCTTACAAACACCTGCTGGAGCCAGGGTGGGCCACAAAATCATCAGGGGATAATTTTGGAACCCACTGGTACCTCTGGAAATTGAAGTGGAGCCAGTGGCCACAAGAAATAGCACTGATTCATACTTGGAGTGTGAGAAAAGGCAGGGCACTGCTGGGATCTTGCTGACCATTTCTGGCTTCCCCACAAACAAGAAAATCTTTCACACAGTCAAGACTACACACCAAAGATATCTTTGGCCCTAGCTACCTCTCTTATCTCTCCAAGCAGCTGAATCTATGAAAAGGAAAAGGCAAATTGCAATAAATCTAAACGTTTCCCTTTTCCCTTCATCTGGCCTGATACATCCAATCAAAGATCTACTAAATACCTCTTAGAACCTGTACAAGCTTCCAATTTATGATAAGCATGTACCTCACTCTATAAGCATGAACAAACAGAGAATAATGTTTGGCTATATGAAAAGACTCAAAGTTTAGAAAAAGATGATAAAGAAGACTCAACAATATAGAGATACTACAAGGAGAAAAATTCAGAAATTTTCTTGATAAGATGAAAGAGGGTGTTGCATCTATGTAGCTAGAAGAGATAATCTGAGAGGGGTACCTAAGAAATCCGGAAAATGCCATGGAAATGAAAAACATATTGGCTGAGTTAAAAATAAAATTGAAACAGAAGCATTAAAACAGTAGACTGCATATTACGAAGGATCAGATTTTCTGAAATGTGAAGATAAGCTCAAGAAAACCTCCCCTAATTCAGAAACATGTAAATGAAAAAGGAAAACGAAGAGACACAAAGGATGGATACACAACATCCAATACTGTAGAATGAGAAGGAGAGGCAAGAGAACCAAGATATAGTGAAGAAAACTTCGCTGATCCAAAGAGGACATCGAAAAGAAGATGTGCTACATATATACACTGGAATATTACTCAGCCATAAAAAGAATGAAATAATGCCATTTGCAGCAACATGGATGGACCTAGAGATTATCATACTAAGTGAAGTAAGAGTCAGAAAGAGAAAGACAAATACCATAGGATATCACTTATATGTGGAATCCAAAATATGACACAAACGAACTTATCTACGAAACAGCAACAGACTCGGACACAGAGAACACATGTGTGGTTGCCAAGGGGGATGGTGGGGGGGGAGGGAGGGATTAGAGGTTTGGGATTAGCAGATGCAAACTATTATATAGAGAATGGATAAACAACAAGGTCCTACTGTATAGCACAGGGAACTATATTCAGTATCCTATGATAAACCATAATGGAAAAGAATATGTAAAGGAATATATATATATATATATATATATCTGAATCACTTTGCTGAATAGCAGAAATTAACACAACACTGTAAATCAATTATATGTCAACAAAATAAATTTTAAAAATCAAAAACAAAAAACAAAGAGGACATCAAAATGGCCAACAAGCCCATGAAAAGATGCTCATCACTAATCATCAGAGAGATGCAAATTAAAACCACAATGAGGGACTTCCCTGGTGGCGCAGTGGTTAAGAATCCGGGAAGATCCCACATGCTGCGGAGCCACTGAGCCAGCGTGCCACAACTACTGAGCCTGCGCGTCTGGAGTCTGTGCTCCGCAACAAGAGAGGCCGCGATAGTGAGAGGCCCGCGTACCACAAAAAAAAAAAAAAAGAAAGAAAGAAAGAGTGAAGGGTGTATCATCCCAGACCCTGGAAGTCCTGCCAGCAGACCACACTCAGCTGCCGGCCCTGTCAGGGACTGCCCCCACTACAGAGTGCAAAGCTCTGCCCCTTCCTAAGGCAGCCTGCATCCAATGATTGATGTGGGAGATAAAGGTTCATCCTCTCGTCCCCAACTCCAGACAACTGTGAAGGGTCCTCTCTGCTTCAGAGCTCTCTGTGGGGTCAGCTGCGGTCTCCACTGAGACTTCTTTGCAGACTAACTTTTCCCTCCGTGCATCCTGCTTCCTTCCCTTCCCTTCCTTTCCACAAGTGTCACTTGACCCCAAAGTCATTTCTGGTAAATTCCCTGCATCTAATCTCCATCTCAGATCCTGCTTCCCAGGGAACCCCACCTGCAAAACAGACCTGTGACTTGCTTCTAACAGACAATATGGCAAGAGTGATGGGCGATAACGTCTGTGATTAAGTTACATAAGCTTGTAACTTCCATCTGGCAAGCGGACTCTTCCCCTTGCTGGCTCTAATGAAGATGGCTGCGACGCTGTGAGCCATTCTATGGAGGAGCACACGCGGCAAGAAACTGAGGGAGGTCTCAGGTCTACAGCTAACGAGGAGCTGAATCCTGCCCACAACCACCTAAATGAACTTGGAAGCAGATCCCAGCTGGCCCAGTCGAGGCTTTGAATAATAAGACCTCAGCTCTGGCTTACACCAAGATTGCAGCCTTGTGAGAGATCCTGAAGCAGAAGACCCAGCTAAACCTGATCCGTGGAAACTGTGAGCTAAAAAACTGTGTTGTTTAAGCTGCTAGATTTGCGTTATGTTAATTTGTTACATAGCAATACATAACTAGTGCATAAGGATTTACCATCAGAAAATAATCGTGGATGTGTGCAATGATCTGGACACAAAGAAGTTCACTGCAAGATTTTTATAATTGAGAACATTTGGGAACAGTCTAAATATCGATGAATATCAGGCTGGAAAAATCTATTATAATACAGGTGAACTGTATGAAATGGCCATTTTTATAGGTTAAAAAAGGTCAAATACGGGCTTCCCTGGTGGCGCAGTGGTTGAGAGTCCGCCTGCCGATGCAGGGGACACGGGTTCGTGCCCCGATCCTGGAAGATCCCACATGCCGCGGAGCGGCTGGGCCCGCGAGCCATGGCCGCGGAGCCTGTGTGTCCGGAGCCTGTGCTCCGCAACGGGAGAGGCCACAGCAGTGAGAGGCCCGCGTACAGCAAAAAAAAAAAAAAAAAAAGTCAAATACCACTAATTTTATGTCTCAACCTAATGTACTCATACAGTATAGACATTAAAAAATAGTAATCGCAAAAAACAGTTTTCAATATGGTGGGAAACCCTTGTGAAAATTTCATGACATATTGTTAAGTGAGAACAAGTTTATAAAACTATGGAAGTATGATTTTAGTTTTGCAATAGAGAGCGATGTACACATATGCATGTGAAAAAGACTTCAGGGATATCAATAAAAAGCTAACCGTATTTATCTTTAAATTATGGGATTTGGAGTGATTTTTATTTTCTTTCTTTCTATACTTTCTGCAACGGACATATATTATTTTTAATGATCAGAAAGCAAGGTTAATTAATACAAGTCAAGTCAACAACGGAATAAATTCCTAAACCAGAACTAAACTTCCTGCTTAGAACGGGGAGGCTTGTTTCTCACAAAGCATTCTGCCTGATTTCCTGGCTTTACGGAATCACTGGGAGTGTATTTGTTAAGTGCCCTGTGATAGCATCAACAGCTCTGCCGGATTAGCTTGCTGGTTTCTGGAAATTTGTCAACCCTCCCTTGTGGATAGATGCTTTCTCATCTTGTGGTATACCCCAGGTTCTCTGAGCTGCTCTTTACAAATCCCTTGGTTTCTGACATTTCATGGTGCCGGGCAGTCCAGGGAGTTTTGAGGAAAACGTGTGTTCTGTAAGAATGTGGAAACTCACCATGTATTTTTCTCTCCTGTTTCAGTTACCTCTGCCCTCTGTCCACTGTTCAGTTTCCAGCTAATGACCCTGTTAGAAAGCCACAGGCTCCCCAGCTTCGTGGTGAATGGCTGATGGATTTCCTCTCCCAGATCCCAGAAGTGCCTTGGGACAGCTGTGTGAGCCCCTGAGGGATGGGCCATTAGCCGGGAGCTCTCCCTCACTAAGAATTATCCCCTTACATCAGAATGTGTTCCTACCCCCTCTACTTGGTACAGCCTGCTTACTGTGTCCCTGACCATGTCGTGTCTGCATTGAATCCAAGGCTCCCACTCCGTGGAGGAGACAGGATTTGAGTGATGTGGTTTTGGCAAATTTCATTACCATCAAAGGCATATGTTATCACTGCAGGAAGAAATGGGGGTGTAGGAGAAAGGGTTAGTTGGTGACTATCCACATTTTCTCTCGCTGACAAGGGACTTAAAGTACTTCAACGTCAAAAGAGCCCAAGTTTTAACAAGGTGGATTCAGGCCAACCGTGAAGACAAGAGCCGTTTCTGTTTGATCCACCAAGCACCTAGGACCGTCCCTGGCACACAGTGGGCTCCTAGCGGATGGCTGTCGAATGACTCAGTGACTGGATTAATGGATGACATCAAGAATTGCCAGCATGCTCTTTCTTAGTTTGGAATTCCCACCGACTGGTCCAACTTCTCATCTTGGCAACCACACAGAATAAACCTTCTCTCTTTTGCATATCATTTTTGAAACGTTTGCTCACAACGCTTGTGTCTTCATGTCTGCGTTGACTGTTTCCTTGAAGCTTAACAACCCTGGTGGCTTCAATCACAGAACATTATCATTCTTCAATCAATGACAAAGGAAAAATCTCTGTCCTTGTCCTTTGCTTTGATTAAGGAAATTAGACTGGTAATAAGGGAGCAGGTGCTGGTGGCAGTAGATCCAAGCCATGTTGCTCATTCTCACTTGAGGGAATGAATGGGGACGGTGTAATGCCGACCCATCCCCCTCACATGAAAAAAGATACTGTAAGTCGCTCCTCCCCTTTGGGTATGGGGCATAGTGTTTTCCCACCCGTGTTTACCTTTTTCGGTGTTGGTCTCCTTAATCAGCTCCTTCCTGCCCCTCAGATCCCTGCTATTTTCCTACTATTCTGCCCAGACCTCCTTTTATGGAGCAACCCTCACTATGTGTCCTCACCGCAATTCTCCCGCTACGCAGAAATTCAAAGCAAGAGTGTTTGCACAGCTGTAACGCAGCAAGTCAAGTGTTCCTTTGGTCACGTCTGTAGCCTAGGATGGCCAACTTAAACTCAATTTTTTTCAAGGTCTCCTCCCCCTCCAGGAAGCCTTCCCTGAGCATTCCAGCCCACAGTGTTCTTTCCTCCTGAGTTTGAGATGCATTTCTATCTTGAGGTAGCATGGTGCAACAGACAGAACATGGACTTTGGACCCAGCCTGAACCAGGTTCAAATCCTGGGAGTAGCACTTACCCACGGTAAGGTGTGGGCAGATGAGTTTTCCCAGTATAGTCCACTTTCTCCATTTGCAAAATGGGGATAGTAATGAGGGATACTAATCCCGCATCTACAGAGGGACTCATTCTAAGGCAGTGGCCCTCACAGTGTGGTCCCCAGACATTCCGTATCACCTGGGATCAACTTGTTAGAAATGCAAATCCTGAGATACCTCCCCAGCCCATATCTGCTGAATCAGAAACTGGGGGTGGGTCCCAGCAATCTGTGCTTTTAACAAGCCCTCCAGGTGATTTCATTGCTCAAGTTTGAGAACCACTAAAGATTAGCAATAACATGTGCAAAGCACCTGCACATATGTGTTTAAGAATCTTCACTACTATCAACCTGTACATCCGTCACTCAGCTTGATGCTGCCTTGCACTAATGAATGTCTATTAGGGCAGGCAGTGTAGCATAGTGGTTAAGAGTACAGGCTCTGGAGTCAGAAAGCCTTAAATTCCATTTATGCCAGCTTTGTGGTCTTGGGTGAGTTAGTAATCTCTGTGCCTCCATATCTGTAATATGATGACAATGACAGTAAAAGAAAATACTCTGTTGTTTGTTGTGAGGAATATCTGTGATAAGACGTGTTGAATACTTATCCCATTGTCTACCATGTAATAAGTGACCCTTAAAAGTGATCGATTATCCTAGTCTCCAATTATGTTCATTTATCCTCAGTTATACCATAGACTCTTTAAGAGCGGGGCTAACATCTAGGTCATTTATGATTTGCATCGTGCAGAGTATAGAGCAAGGGCACAACTAATGCTTGTAGATCTCTCATTGCCCCACATACTAATATCATACAGGGTAAGAGCTTGAGCTTTATCATTATCAGGTGATTCGAGTTGACATCAAAGAGGAAAACTATCATTGACAAAGGAAAGTGATCTTGTAGGAAAACCTGGGATTGTGTTCTTACCCTGCCATCTATCAGCTATGTGACTTTAGGATTCCATTTCTTTATCAGTAAAACGGGGATTATGCTTTGCTTGAGTTTAGAAACAGAAAATCCTGACTCAGACTGGTGCAAATCATAAAGAAATATATGATCTGAATTCTAAGAAGTCCAGTGGTCAGGTGGGCTCCAGGACTGGTTTACTCAGGGACTTGATGATGTCATTCAGAGCCCAGATTCTTTCCATATTTTTGCTCTCCCATCCTTGGTGTGAGGGCTGTGCTCTCAGGCTGCACTGTCTTGATTTCAGATTGGCTGCCTGTCCCAGACATTCCACCCAGACACCAGAATGTCCAGAGAAAGAAAAAGACTGTCTTTAAATGTGACTCCTTCTTAAGAAAGGAGAAATCTTTCCTGAAATTTCCCCATCAAACTTCTCGTTATGTCTTATTAGCTTAGGCTGGGTTACATAGAAAACATCTTAAAACAATTGCAGGTGAGAGAACGGGATTGGTTTAGACCTATCACCTGGGTTGTGTGGCTGGCTTGGATGTGCACCAATGCCACTACATAGAATCAAATTTACAGGGTTGCTGTAGCAATTAAATGAGACCATTGTACCACACACTATATCCAGCACACAAATGACATGTGACAGTGTCCTCTGTCTGTCCCTTCTTTCACCTCCCCCATACATCAACCAAGTTCTAAGCATTCTGCCTCTTTAATTCCAATTTGTCCATTTCTCCATAGATCCCATCACCCCCAAGTCCAGTCCACATCATGTTTTTCTTGAACCTCTGCAACTGCTCCACTCCACACTTTAAAAAAATAATCTTATCGACCTCTTCTTACCCATCCTCTGCACAGCCACTAGAGTGATTTTCTTAAAAAACATAAATTGCTTAAAACCTTCTAGGGCTCCCAATTCTCCCTAGAATAAAATCAAATCCAGATGTGGGGGTCATGAGAATGTATTCCCCAGATCTCCAACCAGAGGGAGCATAACTGGCCGAGGGCCTCCAATGCCGAGCTCTGACCTCTGAGGCATCAATGGCTGGGATACCAAGGCAGGGACACAAGGAACTCCTCTGACGGCCGCCGACTTTAGCTGGAGGGCTCCCCAAGAACCTTGCTGAAACTTCCTCAGACTGCACAGCAGGCTAGGATGCTTCCACTCAACCTTTCTTCCTCCCCTTTCTCCTCTGTTTAAGGTCTGATGCTCTCCCAGCCTTCCCTGCCCCCAGCCACCCCATGTGGCTCTTGGGCAGTTCCCCTAGTAAAATCCTTATGTAATCCTGTCTCGGCATCTGCCTCTTGGAGGACCTGGACTCACAAGAGTGAGCACCTCCGTGATCTGATCCAGCCTCACCTCTCACTGCTTACCCCCCGCGCGAGATGTGCCGGCCACCCGGAAACACAGACGGCTCCCCCTTACCCCCTGGTTTTGCACACGCTGCTCCCCTGCCCCAATGCCACCCCCTTTAGTCTACACTCCCTGTCTGACTAAAGTCAGTTCTTCTGGAAATCTTTACCCTCTGTCCCCCCCTACACACACACACACACACACACACACACACACACGATTACATGCCTGTGCCGTGGACACCCAGACTCTTCCCAGATCCCCATCTCTCCTCAATGTATGTTATAACTTTTGACTCAGGTGCCTCTCCACAGACGATCAAGCCTGCAGGGCGCAGGACCATGTCTTCTCATTTCTCCTATTTGTCCAGTACCCAGGACAGGACCTGCCACACTGTAAGTGTTTAACAGCTAATGGTCCCCTTCTCCTCCTATGGCCCCAATACATGGCTGGGAAGACACAGAGAGTCCCTGATAGGGCCCTGAAACACATGCAAGTTACATCCCCAGCATCAGCCTGGTTTGGATGTAGAGGGATCAGAAAAGATCCAACGGCCCCAAGATCCAGCTCAGAGACCTGGCCAGCCTGCCCCGCCCTTTGCTTCCACAGGAACAAGTCTTGGCCCCAGGGAGGCTGAGTTTAAACGCACGTCAATCACGCTCCGGCAAATCCTGGATTATAAGATCAAAGCTGACAGGCTGCCTGTTTGAGGCAGGGGCCAGCCAGAACATACAAGGAGAGGTTGGGTGTAGAATACACAGCAACCCGGGGCTTGTGGAGAGCAGCGCTTCTGTGTGTGTGTGCAGTTGATGCATTACCCAAAGGTGCTCAGCCTAGGGGGCTTATAGGGGCTGAACCCAGACCGAATTCCTTCCACCAGCCTGTGTGCCCAGCTGTCAGGTTGCGTCAGCCGGAATCCCACCACCTAGAGAGGGCACCTTTGGTGACTGCACAGAGATACACCATGAGCCAGCAGCAACCCGGAGTGAGGCGGGGCCAGACTCCAGGAAAGAATTTGAGGCCAGAACCCAGCCCAGTTGGGAGACCAGAGCCTAGCGCGCACCAGGGGCTCAGCGCCTGTGGGCTGCTGTTGGGATGACGCTGAGGCCTCTAGCTCTGCTTCCCCGAGACACAACAAGCAGCCCTTGGCCATGTGACCTGAGACCTGTGACCTTTCCCTTTATCATTTGGCTCTCAGTGGGGACCAGAGGAGTTGCTATGCCTTATGGGATCTTGGCTGTCATAGCCCCCCCCCCCCCGCCAGCTAGGGGAGCTGCTGGTCTAGAAGGAGTGAGAGAGGAATAAACATAACCCCACCAGCAAATACTAAGCTGTTGGCAGTCTCATCCTTTTGCAAAGGCACCCAGTTGTTCTCCATGTTGTGATCCAGGGATGTGTCCTTGTTAACTAGAATCCTGATTCTGTTCAGGCATTTGGGCTGGAGGAAGAGGGTGTGCTTCATTAGGGAAGGCTGGGCCCTTCGGCAGCACCACAGAACGAATGTTGATTAATCGAAGCCAATCACGGACAGTCCATTCTCCTTGCCGGTGACGGCACAGGTATAAGCATGTGATAGAACTCTGAGAGGCCTCGATCTACTCCTAAAATAGGACATGAGAGAGGATGCTCCGCCTCATTGTGTCTGCACGCAGTGGCTGGAGACACTGCATCCTTCTTGCAGTGTGGAGGGAAAATATCTTTAACATGCTGAGAATGGCAGCGCCAAGCCTGAGGTCTAGTTGAGTTGCTCAGTTGACCTACCCTCCCTCAGGACTTCTGTGAAGTGGGAGAATACATTTCCCTCATCAGTTAAGCCATTTTCCATTGTGTTTTCTGGGACCTGCAGCTGAATACACCTTAACTCGCACAGGTTCTCTGGGCCCACATTTGAGACATATATATATATAATAATGCCTTATAAATTTCAAAATTCCTCTGCCAATATTACGTAGGCGATGGCTAGCAACTCAGCTCCATGATATATGAAATCTATGTCCAGTAAAGCTTCCCTCCTTCAAATCAGGTGGATGTTCAACTAATTATGCAGTCAGGATGCCAGGAAGTTCTGCCTGGCATCTGGCTTACATTTCTACTGCTGCTTTAGGGACTCTCCCTGTGAAGGAAGTCCCATGGAGATCATCTCTTTGCCTTAAACAACCACCCAGAACCTTGGCCCCCATGGGATGATAACCTTAGCTGTGGTTGGATCCCTAGCCTCTGGACCAGTGCCCAGCACAGAGTGGGTCTTGAAAAAGGGTTTTTTAAATGAACAAATAAACATGAGGTCTTCACCAGAGGGTCGAGCGGAGGCTTCACTATAAGAGAAAAAAAACAAGCATTCTCCTCTTTTGATTGAGTCACAACCATGTCACTTTCTATTAACTTCAGTTCAGGCATGGTGTCCCTAGTGCGGCAGGACAAAAGCCAGAATTCTCAGCCCTTTATGAGAGGGATTCCAGCATCAGTGGCCACTGGGGGGCAGTGGTGCTCACACTCCCTCGCCTGTCTGATCCTTGGGAGGTTCTAGTCTACTCAGGCTGATCCAAGGTGTCCCGAAAGTCTTCATTCTCTGAAGCCACACGGTGATGAACGTACACCCCTCCCCCACCTACAAATCAGCTGCTCTCTGCTGACTGTTCTGCCTCAATTCCAAAACCCCTGTATTGTCTGCCTTGAATTTATAGGTAGTCATTTGCCTACAGATTCCACCTCCTCTATAAGCACAGGTTAGTTCTTTTTCTTTTTAAGTAAACTTCTAAGTGAAATATAACAGCCTTACAGAAGAGTTCCCAAATCATCAAGGTAGAGCTCAACGCACTTCCACCAGATTAAAGAAACAGAATTTTTCCAATACCCAGACCCCCCCTCCACCTCCATGCTCACTCCTGGTCACTCTCATCTTCCTCTCCTGACTTTTCTGACTTCTAGATGAGTTTTGCCTGTCTTGGGGCTGAATATTGTTGGGGAGGGGAAATTTCTCCCTCTATCCCTCTTGAGTTCTTGTGGCTGGACTGATAAAATCGACACAAGGCAGGGTAACAAGAGAAAAAGACAAATTTTAATTCATGCGCGTGAAGGTCTCATAGAAACGGGACCTAAGAAGTGGCCAAAGCAGGCAGCTTTTATACTTTTTAGACAAAGAAACAATAAATTTGTGAGGAATTGACAGGACAAAGAAACTTGGGTTTTGGGTGCTTAATTAGTAAGAAACCTAAACAGAGTTTGGGCTTGGATTAGTACTTTTTAAAAGTAACAAGGTTTGTACAGGCTCCTCATCCCTGTATCTCCGGTGACAAGGGCATTCTTCTACTTCTAGAGGCAGGGAGTGCATCTTGCACATGAGAGGTTTATTTCCTGCTTTTGGGGAGACAGAAAGGAGGGCCAAAGTGTCCCTCTTGCATTGGCCATTTCTTAAAATAACTTTAATTCAAAATAATCAATATGCCTTTGTGGCATATTTTGGGGCGGCCTGCTCTGAACCCCAACAATATAAATGGAATCATACTGTAGATGCCCTTTTGTGCCTGGTTTCTTTGGCTCAACGCTAAGTTTGTAAGATCCATCACTGTTGTTGCCTCTAGAAGTTTGCTCATACCCATTGTACAGATAAGAAAACTGAGGCTGAGAGAGGAATCACAAGCAAGGTCTCCAGACAACCAATGGAACCCACAGCTCCTCTCCACTGTCTCTGTGAATCACTTTCTTTGTGCCATGATAGCTTCTCTCTGTGGGGGGATCAGTATTGCCTTTTCCTGTCCACCCAATAGGACTATTTCTCTTTGAAAAAGACGAGCTTAATCACCCCCCTTTTTTCAAAAGCCTTTCCTCATTCTTGGCTACAAGATAAAATCCTCTTTATTTCCCCAGCTCTTTCCTTACTGTGCTCTCGATAGAAAACCTTTCTCCAGCTCTGCTTGCAATTACCACCGAGAGAAATCTCATCTATTTTGGGCAATTCATTTGCGCTTTCACGCCGGGCCTGTCTTTAACACACCTGAATGGTCCTCTTCAGGACAACCTTCCCCTTTGAGCTGCACTTTTTCAATGCCACCAGCCCCGACTCATGCCCTTTCCATCCCGACTCTTATCCTTTCCATGATTTCATTCCTTGCACTGTTGGAAACGGATCATTCAACCCAGACTGTGCTGATAAGATGGATAGCTCTTCCCTGCTTGGGGCCACTGGGTTTAACCAACACCTCAATGCAAGCATCTTCTACAAGGATTTAATTTAGATATTTAGACAACAGATTTTTATCTACCACACCAGTTGCTTTGCCTCTGAGTAGAGTGGGGATAATCCTTTGGCTTTAATCAGGAGGTAGGTGAAAGGGCCTGTGTGTGGGGGGTGCAGGGAATAAAGTTAGAAAGCCTGAGCGTCAAGACTCTCATCCCAGGTACCTGACTCGCCGTCTGACCTTGAGAAAGTCGATTCCCCACTCTGGGCCTCAGGGTCCCATCAGTAAAATGAAGCGTTGAGTGTTAAATTGGAGAGGGGGTGATCGATCCAGCAGGGAGTCCACGCAGGGCCACCACTCTCAATTGTGCAAGTTGCTGCCTGTACAGGGATACCCTGTTAAGGGGCTAAGTTGAGGGCGGAAGTCCCCCTGGAGAAAGGGGTTCCCTTCCCTAATTCAAGGTGCCTTGACATTAAGCAGCGGCCCTGGTGCTGTTGTATGTGCGTGATTTTTCTGGGAAAAGCATCCATAGCTTTCCAGCTTCTCGAGGCATCCCAGTCCCCCTGAAGGATTCAAAACCATTCATTTACATGGTCTCTCCAGCCCCATGCTTCCCTGCCTCCAGTGAGTTTGCTGGTATTTCCTTTCTCCTTCAAATACCCTCACTTCTAGCTCTGAAATGATCCATAAGCACAGAGCCCTACTCCTCGAATAAAATTGCTGGAGAAGGGAGGTCTTGTCTGGGACGACTGTTTCATTTCTCAGTGAAGGAGTTTGACCCAAGGGAGGCTGAGGGAGAATGCTCAAGGGCAGAGGAAGGAGCTGTTAGGAATAGTGGGGTAAAAAATTAATTAAATGTCTTATTTGGGGAGGATGTAACAGGGTACAAAGGCAGCTGCTGCCAGAGAAGGCAAAAAGCAGTTGCTGTTTGGGGTTCGGGGCTGAAAGTGAAAATTTAAAACAAACTCAGCTGAGGTGGGTGAACAATGGGAACATGCTTGGGGGAATTCAAATCCTGGGAAACTTCAGGGATTACTTGAGTCCCTCTTTTACCCATGCTGATCGGAAGAAGGGAGATAACAGGACTGGATCTGCAGGCGGCCCCTTTTCTGCAGGCAGAAAATCCATTACTTCCACCTAGGGATGGCAAGTGTGTCTGTGATTGGGGCTTAATCGTTCACATGGCACAAAGGATTTTGTGCTCACCTTTTTCTTTTTTTTTTTTTTTTTAAGCTTCTATTAAATATTTAAGGGACTGGCCCCCAGAGCATTTAAATTAGGATTTGGTTTACATCAAATTGGTTTACATATCACCTTTGCCAGTCAGGTCCTCTCTTCTGGGAATGTGGAATTGGGGCAAGGAGATTCAGGGCATCAGTGGTGGGGTGCAGATCTGGAAGATTATGGAGAATGGAGGGTTTCATCTGGCCATTTGGAGCAGTTGGGTTCTGGGGTGTTTGCCTGTGATAAACCCTGCTCTACTTGGGCTTCACTGAGTCAGTTTTGGATTCTTGCAACCACACCATCCTTAAGGAGACACAAACTTCAGCCACCACTGGGTGGGGGGTGGGGGTGAGAGATGGCAGGATAGATGCTCTAGAATCTTCAGTGGGGCCCTCATGACTCCTAGGTGGCTTGAGAGTAAGTATGCCCCACTTTAAATCAGTCTAGGGTATAAAATTCCAATTTACAACAAAGCAAATTAGAGTAATTGTTTCCACTACTCTAGAGGATTCCTCTTCCATCCTGGTGGCCCCCCAGTATTTCCAATTAAACCCATTCATTCTAGCTCTCATCCAGAACACATGAATTTCTCTCTCCCTCCCTGTCTCTCTCTCTGCTTCTCTTTTTCTCATGATAAGTACAATGGCTGTCATGCCTGGAGCTCATACTATGTCCTAATGCTGTGCTAAGCTTTCTATTGACATTGTTTTAATATTCACAACAACCTGCTAAGTTATTCTTCCCCATGTTAATGATGAGGAAATTGGGGTGTAGATGGGTCAAGTAACTTGCTGGAGGTCACACAGCAGGTACCTAGCAGTGTCAGGATTTGAGTCGAGGTCCGTCTGAGTCCAGAGGGTGGGGCACAGCAGAGCCGCGCCTCTGCCGACAGGTGGGGGCAGAAGGGCTGGGGGGAGGGGGGAGCAGACTGAGTTCACTAGTAAACTGGCTGAGCCTGGAGACGGTGGGAAAGGGGAGTGTTGAAGGAGAGCCTCTGCTCAAGTGAAGAGGAGATGGACACCCCGCCCCCCCATCCTACAGTAAAGGATGCCAGAAACCTTGACTCTCCACTCTCCCTTCAATGGACTCCACTCATTGTTGCTTTTAAGAATCTCCAAGTCCCTAGGTTCTTGTCTCCAGTTTGGCCGGCAGACAACACTCATCCACGCATATCTCCACCCCTGCTGCCCAGAACCCCTGTACTCCTGCCACCCACCCTCCTGCTCCCCCCTCCCATCTTCCCCAGTGCAGGGAATGCAGCAGCTGCCTGCCCCTGAGTGCATGCTGAATCCGCAGCCCAGATGCTGAAGTCCACTGTCGTGAGGGAAAAGCTCCAGAGGAAAGTATCCAGAGACAGGGCAATGTCTCAGCAAGGAAACAGCGTGCTGATGCGCCATTTCAGGCACAGACTCAGGTAACTTTAGAACTGGAGGAAACCTTAGAGGTATGTCAGTTCCAAGATGGGGGAGAGTGAAGTGCAGAAAGCAGGAATGACTTTTCGACCATCGTGCACTTAATGGGTGGAAGAACTGGGTTTCACTTATTCGTTCATTTACTCATTCATTTGCTCACCCAAGATTTATCAAGCAGCTATTGTGTGCCAGTCACAGGAGCTGGAGATACAAAGTGGAATAAAACAGTCTCAAGGAGCTTGCAGTCTAGGCTGTAGATGGTATGGCTCCCATGTTAAGGACTTTTCTAATTCGTGAGGATATTAAAGTTGGCTACATATTTAATAAGCATAATAGTACTTACCATGTTCTAGACCCCAGAGTATTTACAATTATTATCTCATTCAATCCTCACAACAACCCAATGAGGTAGGTACTATTTTATCCCCATTTTGCAGATGAGAAAACTGAGGTACAGAGATCTGAAATGACGAAGGCTACACAGCTGCTAAGTGGCAGAGCTGGGATTCAGACATGGGCTGCCTGGCCGCCTGCTGCCACTTTGTCATTCTCAAGCACTTCCATAGCGTGTTATTATGTAAGGGGAAAAAAAGCTGCCCATATGCTGCTTAAAACACCAAAAAATAGGTAAAAATACAAATAAAGAATACAAAATCAGTATTAAGAAAAATAAATGACACTCAATAGTCAAGGGTGATGGAGGGGAAAACAAAACAGGGATTTGTAAGGTACATATATTCTTTCCCAGGATTACTAGTGTTGAACCACAAATTTGGATACGAGTCTCCTAGCAGACAAAACATAAATTAAACAGTCTGTTATATTATTTTCATAATTTCTGATTAGAAAATTTAATTTCTTATAGGGAAATACAACAATCTGTTTATTTTTTCTTAAAAAAATATACACATATATATGAACTGAATCCCGAACTCTTGAGGGCAAAGACCACATCCTGCTCATCTCTATGAAGGGTCCTCTGACAGAGAATAATGTGAAAGGTGTTATTGTATTGGGTGGGTGGGTGGGGTGTGTGTATCTGTTTCCTAGAGCTGCCATAACAAGGTAGACAAACCAGGTGGCTTAAAACGACATTTATTCTGTCACAGTTCTGGAGGCCAGGAGTCCAAAATCAAGGTGTTGTTAGGGCCATGCCCTCTCCAAAAGCTCTAGGGCAGGACCCTTCCTTGCCTCTTCCAGCTTCTGGTGGCTCTGGCTTTCCTTGGCTTGTGACAGAATCACTCCAGCCCCTGCCTCCATCTTCACACGGCCTTCCCTCTGTGTCTGTGTCTCTTCCCATCTTATAAGGACATCAGGCATACTGGATGAAGGGCACACCCTACTCCAGTACGACCTCATCTTAAGTTACATCTGCATTGTCCCTATTTCCAAATAATGTCACGTTCAGAGGTTCTGGGTGGACTTGAATTTTAGGGGGGACACTATTCGGCCCATTACAGGTGGTAAGAGAGAATGTTTCTGAGGAGGTGACCTTTTTGCTGACGTCTGAAGAATGAGGAGGACCCGGCCAGGCACACATCTGGGAGAGGAACAGTCCAGGGTGAAGTGTGAAGGCCCTAAGTCTGGGATGAACATGGTATGTGGGAGGGCTAGCAAGACCCCTGTGGCTGCAGCACCACAGGGAGGGGGAAGAGTGGGGGGAACACGGAGAGACAAGAGGAGCTAGAAGGAAGCTGGGACCATTGCCAGGAGCTTGGATTTTATTCATAGTGCAGCAGGGCAGGTCTTGAGCAGAGGAGTGACAATGAAAAGGTCTGGGTTTTAAATGATCAGCCTGGTGGCTGCATTAAAGCACAGCCCAGAGAAGAATAAACAACTGTAAATGGCAGTGGGGGATTTGGGAGACTGTCCCTGTGAGTCCAGATGAGAGAGGATGACAGGTCTGACTAGTTCAGGGGCTGTGGGGATGGAGAAGAAGAGATTTCGGCTATACTTATAGCTGATAACCTCCCTGACGGATCGATTATATGGTGGGGAAGGAAAGGATGATCCTGCTGTCCTAAGTATTATACTACACATATATCCACCTGCAGCTGGCATTTTCACTCAAACACATGCCCTCTTTCCATGCCCAGACTTGGAGTTCAGCCTCATTCCTTTTAACGGCTTCACTGCCTTCCATATTTGGGGTTGATCACAACTTATTATTTCTAAATTCCCCCATTCTTGGGCACTTAGGTTGTTTCTGATTTCTCACAGTTACACCAGTGCTACAATAAACATGCATCCAATTGCTCATGCCTTCAACAAATTTCTGGAACAGAATTTGGGTGTGTGTCTGAGGCTTTCTCCACGCTAGAAGGGGTGTAGCTGGGTTTTAGGGTACTCCTCCCACTCTAACGCGATTATAGGTTTTTGTCAAATACTCCCACGGGTTCAGTGACCAGAGATGTGCTGGTTCCTCACTAGGCAGAGAAAACCCATCCCTTCCCCACTTTCTGAGGCTGAACAGTCCTGGAGGAGGCCCCCATCGCATGCCACCTCCTCACTTCCTGTGCTTCCCTAAATTTAAAACTTTCAGGGTTCCTGTAGGCCATATGCTACCTTGTGTCTGGTCTTTAAAACATGGAGTGGCATTTGGGGAATGGGACCAGGCTGCCAAGCGTAGCTTGGATCTGGGAAATGGCCAGACTCTCCTTGCAGACGGCTTTTCTTTTCTCTAATACATGCCCTCATTTGAACGCAGGTCCAGCAGGAGAAGAGGAGATTAGATCCTTATACCTGTTCTGACTCATAGTTCTCCATCTGTTACAGCAAAGCATTCTTGGGAGAGAGAGAGGATCGGGGAGGGAGATACAATCTAGCTTCATTTCTATCCTTTTTCCAAATGCTACCTACAATTTTTTTGTCTGCTCTGAATCTCTATCCTCATCAGAAACAAACAAAAAAACTGTAAGGGGTAACACACAGGACAGATAGAAGAATAATTTGCTTAATATGCAAAGAGCCCTTACAAATTAAAAAAAGAAAAAAAGAGAATGACCTAATTCTATTAAAGGGATGAAGGACACGAAGTAAAGCAATCACAGAAAAATATAAAACAGCAAACAAATCTGCAAAGATGTGCAGCCTCGCTCATTATTAAAGAAAGGGGAATTGCTAACTCTCAGAATGACATAGATGAAAGAGCTTGACCATTCCCTATCTTGTAAATGTCAATACCCTCGGGAAGGGAGGGTGCAAACTTTGGGGAGGGCAATAGGACAGTATCTTTTTCTCTGCTCCCACCCCTTTTTCCTTTTTTTTTTTAATTAAAAAAAAATTTTTAGGACAGTATCTTATGCTAGGAATATTAACAATTCCATTTCTAGGAATTTATTATAGATAGATATAGAGATAATTAACTCCAAAGTGGGCAAAGATATACCAAAATTCTTATTATAGTAATGTTTTTTAAGGGAAAATTCTGAAAACACAGTGACTGTGAATCAATAGGACATTGATTAAATAAAGAATGATACATCTATACAACAGAATACAATGCAGCGATTAAAAAAAGAACAGGGCAGCTCTAAATGTACTAATATATTTTAAAACCCAAGGTACAAAGTTCAGAAGAAAAGGCAACTTTCCTGGCATAATGCATTGTATTTTCATATAAAACATTTATGGAAAAATGGATAAAAAAAGCACAATAGTGATTGCCTCTAGTAGACAGGAGGAGAAGATGAAGAGACTTTCACTTTTGTATCCTTCTACAGCGCTTTTTATAAATTATTATCAAATGTTACCTTTATGATTAAAACTTGTTTAAAAAATATTTAGCAGAAAGCAGATGATTCAATAGCGGACTTAAAATCTGGAAATTGGAACATTTGAATCCTAACTCTGGTTTGTGTTCTGTTTTCACCTGTGTTACATCAGGTAACACAGGTGAATCTCTGGACCTGATTTTCTCATCATTAAACTGGAGACGTTATGGGTTTCTTGGTGATGGTGTCACTGTTGATGTTCTTTATGCTGCTGGAGTGACAAACTGATGCAGAAAAGCAAGCAGCTTAATTGTTTGCTCCAAAATTTGTTTTGTTACTCACGTGCAAACATCAATCTGATATTCTTGGAGATCGTGTCACTTACTTAGTTAAAGAAATAATAGTGATGCTTCCCGGCCGTGAAGGTGTATTGGAGATGTCAGAGGGCCATCCCATTTCACCCATCCTTCTGCTAATTCCACCTGTAGCCTAGTGCATGCTGGGATTAAATAGCATCACCTCCTGGGTTGATGTAAAACACCTGGCGAGGGGCTTCCCTGGTGGCGCAGTGGTTGAGAGTCCGCCTGCCGATGCGGGGGACGCGGGTTCGTGCCCCGGTCTGGGAGGATCCCGCATGCCACGGAGCGGCTGGGCCCGTGAGCCATGGCCGCTGGGCTTGCGCGCCCGGAGCCTGTGCTCCGCAACGAGAGAGGCCACAGCAGTGAGAGGCCCACGTACCTCAAAAAAAAAAAAACAAAAAACAAAACAAAACACCTGGCGAGATTTTTCTCACGCTTGCCTTCCCTCAAGTTGAGAAGATAAAATTGTGTCATTCTCCATCTGGGGTAGCATTAAATAAAGACACAGTAAACGTCAACAGAGGAAATCACTAAGCAGGGGAGATATTAATAAGGACAAGAAAACTAGAAACGCTTAGGTGAGAGGTAACTGAAAAAAAAACAATAAAAGAACTTTGCAGGGTCTTTGCAGGGAAACTGCAAAGAATTGTGGGTTAAGGAACGAAGATGGAGGCCATGGTGGGGCAGAAGGAAGAAGCTGGTCGAGTCAGCAGGAGTGCAGGTGAAAAGGGAGGGAGGGCCTCAGTAGCAGACAGTGGGCATCTTGGAGGCGTTCATTGGTTGATTAAAAAAGGGAGGCGGGGGCGGGGGACAGGCTGAAGGACGGGAAGAAGAAAACTGTTCTTAACGATTATAATCAACTTGCCCTACAATCCCAAAGTGGGAAAAGGAGGATGGGTAGAAAAGGCTGAGTCCAGAGGCCGGGAAGACGGTAAGCAGAGAACAGTTCACGGAAAGCTTTGTCTCCGAGGAGTGTTGCTAAGTCAGGGGATGTCCACCTGGGAATTATGTCATGGGAACCTTGGTTAGAAAGACACTGGGTGAGTCCCAGCTCAGACACCCTGTTACGTTGGCGTGTTGGCACTCCCCATGGGCGGGTGTCTGTGTTTGATTCGTCTCTATCCAAAGGAAGTGGCCCATCGTGAGCACGTGGTGAATGCTAGCTGCACGAATGAATGTCCTTCCGAGGAGGTGAAAAGAGAGACTCTAAACTTCTTCCCCACATGACTACTACTGGCTCATATTAGGACCTTGGCTAAAGTACAGCTTACAAATGTTGCCACCCTAAGCGTCGTAGCCACAGTGACCGAGCATTTTGCCACATCAGGACACTGTGAAGTGCTTGCGGACATTCTCGTAGGTAATCCTTGAATCCAACCTAGGAGGCCGGTGTTATCCTCACCCCCCTTTTACAGATGAGGAAAGAGATTAGAAAGGTGAAGGGGCCTGCCTGCGGGTGCCCAGTTGGGATCTGAAACCAGATCTGTCAATTCCAAAGCCCAAGAGCTATGCAACAAGATGCCAGAGACTGACAATGGCCCATGTGGGGGAGGCCCCAGTCTCCCTATTTTACAGATGAGAAGACTGAGACCCGGGCAACGCAAGTTCAGACTGTCAGACTCCGATCGTGTGCGCCTTCCGCTGTGCAGCTCTGCGCCTCCCCAATCCCATGGGAAGGCCGGAGACGGGACTCAATGTGGCTTTTTTTTAAATTTCCAAAGCCTTCCAAAGTTGAACAGTCCTGATTTTCCAGCCATGTCAGATATTTCTGACTGGACCAGTGGGTCTCAACCGGTAGCGATTTTGCTCTGCAGGAGACATCTGGCAATCTCCGGAGACGTTTTTGGTTGTCACAACTAACAGTGTGCTTTTGGCAGGGGGGTGGGGGGGGCAGTGTGGAGATTCTACTGGCATCTAGTGAGCAGAGTGCCCAGGGAAGCTGCTAAATATCCTACAGTGCTGCTTGTGTACCTCCACCTAGTCTTTTTTTTTTTTTTTAATGTTTATACACATAACTAATACAGGGGGAAATCTTGTAATTTATGAAAACCTTCTCATTAAATACATAAGCCACAGAGACAAAGCTAAACATCCACCCACTCCCCACCCCCCTTCCTCAGCAGTGACACTGTCAGCAGTTTGTGTACATCCTACGTGCAAAGGAAATTCTTCACAATGAAGAATATATCATTCTTTTTGAAGTGGATAGACCCCTCTTTGGCCTCCCTTTGAGGCTGGTACTTTTCACCCTCGATCGCTTAATATTAACTTAATCGCCCAAGGCTGTCTGGGCGATTCACCCCAGAAAACATTTTCTGAGCACCTACTATGTACCAGGCGCTGAGCCTGAAGCTGTTCTGATGCAGAGAGAATATCTCCCATGGCACAGTCGTGAAACATTAGAGCAAACAGCTTTGGCCGTGACACACACCAGCTCAAGAACTAAGAAACAAAGGGGGAAAATGGTCTGACTGACAAGAGCTGAAGGAGAAGCATCTGGAAAAGTTGCTTGTAGCAACTGCTCTTTGGGCCCTAGTCACACCTTATTTTTTTATCAGTTGGTTTCCTTCTTTATTGTTAGCACCTCCCCGCACCCCAATCTGTCACAGGTTCTCTTATATCTCTGACTTGTAGCATAGTACCTGGTATACAGCAAGCACTCCCTAAATATGTGCCCTTTGAATGAATATTATCTCATTCAAAAACCCTGTGAGTAGGTATTGCTATTATCTCCATTTTACAGAGAGGAACCTCAAGGCTCAGAGAGGTGAAGTGCTTGGCTTAAGGTCACACAGCCAGCAAGGAGCAGAGGGCCAATGAGGACCCAGAGGTGCAGAATCCAAAGTTCTGCTCTTGACACCAGGCTTTAGAAGGCAGCCCTGATGGCTTAGTGAGTGAAAGTCATGCAGGGCAGATGGATTCAGGAAAGAAGAAAACTAACTTTTGCAAAGCTTTTCTTCAACCTCTGGATTGGAGAAGGTCTGGTTCTTTAGGGCTGGGATCGCTGTGAATCTCCTCCATCATCCCTCCCCGGTAGCTAGTGCATCCCATCCCTTTCTTGCGCCCCGATTCTCCTATTTAATGGTCTTTCTCTCCCCTGCCTGCCTCCCTCTTCCCCATCTTGTCCAGTCCCCTGGGGCTGCCAAAGGTGCCATTCGGTCAGATAATTAAAGTTCCCCTCCTGTTAGCATCTCGCTCCTGAGCCCTTCCAGCAGCTGTTCAGCTGGAGCGGGTCTGGGAGAGCGCACAAAAGCTTTACCAATAATTGTGTCTGCAAGCTGCGTGTGTGTGTGTGAGTGTGTGTGTGCGCGCGCACGCATGTACACAGCCAGCATGCGCCTGGCCTCACCCCAGCCCCTTGGGCGGGGGCCACGGATTCATTACAGATTTTTCTTGGCGGCGTTGAGAGGAGGGAGGGGAAGGGGACCAGATGGCAGGCAGGCGGGTGGCGGTGGGCCCTGCCTCCTCTTCCTCTCATCCAGCAGATGCCCTAGGAACAAGGGCCCTGGAGGCAGAGGCAGGATTAGAGGGGGAAACTCCGTATCAATTAGTGTCAAAGGCCGGGAGACTTGGTGGAGGAGGGGCAGCCAGTTGGCTCTGGCTGGTGGGGGAAGGAGAGAGAGAGAGAGCACTGATGCAGGAGAGGGGACCAGACCAGCCCGCACCCACAAGGGGTTAACATGCATCCTCACGAGGACCTGGGAGTGAGGACAGAACCACCCTCAGAAATCACCAAGGGCAGCACCGCACTGTCAGGTGGGTAAACTGAGGCCCAGGAGGAGAAGAGGCTCAGCGGGAGGTCTTCCAGCCCCTGCACTGGGGCTAGTACTACTATTAGAGTTTTAATATTATTAGATATTAGACAACATTGGATAATATTAGCTATTATATAATAGTAATAATACTAAGAACATTAGTAATATTCTTGTAAGTCGTAATATCAAAAATCCTAGCAGCAATGAAATTGTATTAGCCTCAGTGCTGAGCACTTACTTTGTGTCACAGACTTGCTGGACAATTTCTTACCTAATCTAATCCCCCCCAATAGCCTGATAAGCTAGATCTTAACAGCCTTGTTTTATGGATGAAGAAACTGAGGCCCAGAGAGGGGAGTGAGGCTGCCCAAAGTCACAGAGCAAATAAAGATGGGGCTGAGATTCTAACACAGAACTGAGCCAAGTGAACAGTCAACAAGCACGGCTTGTCTGGACTTGCCCTTGGAGTGAGCTCCGGTCCATGTCGGTTTTGAGGAGCAGCATTCTTAAGCTCTCACTCCTTTTACTCTAAAAAACAGAACAGACTTTAAAGTTCCAAGACCAAAATTCAAGTTCAAGCTCTTACTGACAAGCTGTGTGACCTTGGGCAAGTCACTGAGCCTCTCTGAATTTGTTTCCTCCTCTGCTCTGTGAGGTTATCCAACAACGGTGGATAGGAAAATTACTTCTGATTAATGCCTATAATGGAATATTATGCAGGCTTTTAAAAATGACAAGGTGGATGGGTATTTACTGACATAGTAAGATACTCAGACTGTATTGTTAAATTAGAAAAAAAAATCTGAAATTTAAAAAATGCCCAATATTATCCCAAGTTGATTAAGACATATAGAGAGGGCCTCCCTGGTGGCGCAGTGGTTGAGAGTCCGCCTGCCGATGCAGGGGATACGGGTTCGTGCCCCGGTCTGGGAGGATCCCATATGCCGCGGAGCGGCTGGGCCCATGAGCCATGGCCGCTGGGCCTGCGCATCCGGAGCCTGTGCTCCGCAACGGGAGAGGCCACAACAGTGAGAGGCCCACATAACGCAAAAAGGAAAAAAAAAAAAAAAAAAAAGACATATAGAGAGAAAGAGTGAGATGAGAAAATGAGAGAGAAAGAGAGAGAGAACAAGAGTGAGTTAGTGAGTCCAGAAGGATAAACTCCAAAATATTCATAGTGGTTATTCTCTGTGCAGTGATACTCTCTTTGTTGTATGTAAGTGTTTACAAAAATGAGTATGAACACAAGTGATAATAGGAAAAGTTTGTTCTGTCATCAGTCTTGCCCAGTCCTGAGTACTGTGAGGACCAAAGAGTCTGGCTCTGCAAACTGGAAAGTACCCACACATCCGAGGGATGGTTTGTCTCTTGGGGTGTGATAAGACGGGGAGGGGAGTGATAAGATGTAGGTTAGGGTCTTGTCTACAGCTCAGTCAGAGACCCAACAACATCAGTGGGTCAGGTCAAAGTCATAAAGAACCAGCGTCTGAGGGCTGCTGGGGAGGGATGGGTTAATGTGCAAATCCATAAAGCTGACCCCGGGGTGGCCCGCTTAGGAGACCATCTGCCAGCAGGCCTGCAGCTGCCAATCCAGGCAGGCCCTGCCTTCTCGCAGGCTCCTCCCAGCCCGCACAGCTCAGAGCAGCCCAGATGCCTCTGCCTTGGCCTCTGACTCCAGCCAGGGGATCTGGCCTGGCAGGGTTATCACATCTCTCTCCCCATCCCCAGCAGCAGCACTGGCATCCGAGGCAACAGAGGTCTTAGACCAACACTTAAGACCAACACATTAAGACCAACACTTAATGGTCTCACGTGACTCGTAGACAACGACGTGGTAGGTTTTCCCAGTACAGCTGAGGAAACTGAGTCTCAGAGGCAAAGGCGCTTGGCCAAGGATACAGATCCTTGGAGACAGCCCAGGTTCCTGGGGGGAAGCAGCGAGCCCCGCCCCATCCTCTGAGAGTCTCCCATGGGCAACGACTCCTCCAGGAGCAGTTGAGGGGCTAGATGAGGCTGATATTCTAGAGCCTGTCACCAAGAGCTTGGGGCGACGGGGCAGGGATGGAGGTGAAGCAGAAGAACACAAGATGGGAGTCTTCAGGAAGCTGGGTTCGAATCCCTGCTCTATCTCCCCACTCTGCCTCATCTGCTGGTCTATCTAGAGAGTCTTATAGGGACCTTCCAACTCTCCCATTTTGGGGAATCCAAGACCTCTGACTACTTCCTGACCCACAGGAAAAAGAATAAGATGAGCAACTCTTCTTCCCACCATTGGCGCCCACTCTGGAGTCAGATATTGGTCCTGAGGGCCAAACGAGGGGAGAGAAAAGAGTTAACTTGAGGGGCGGACGGAGAAGGGACAGAATCCTCTCTGGAACCTGCCCACGTGTCAGACTGAACAGCTCCGGACTGACGGCCAAAAGATGCAGAGAGAGACCCAAAAATTCCCAGAACAGATGGGCCAGCCCGGCGCGTGGGGGATGAAATGGCCGTCATAGTCATAATATCTCAAATTCCTCTGCACTCCGGTTTTCAAAGCTCATTCAAATCCATTATCTTATTGGAATCTCACAACTCTCCTGGACAGTAGATGGCCAGGGGCTACAAGACCCAACTGGCAAGATGAGGCAACTAAACTCAGAGAGGCTAAGAGGTTTGCCCCAGGTCACACAGCTCGTGTGTGGTCAGAACAGTCAAAAAGAGAATCAGGTCTCCTGAATCCTAATTCATCCATCAGTGGACCTGTGATTTGATCCCCTCATTTTCTAACTTGGGGGCTTGGAATGATGATATATGTTAGTAATAAAACAGCAACAACAAATACAGTAATAAAAGCAACGTGCACTGATCGCTTATACCATGATAGGCACTGCTTTAAGCACTTCATACTATCTCATTTAATTTCCACTTTGACCCCGGATGAGGTAGATATTACTATTAGCTCCAACTTACAGACGGAGGAGACAGACTCATGAATGAAATCAGTTGCTCAAGGACAAAGTTATAAAACACTGTAGCTAAGACTCAAATGTAGATCACCCTGTCCTTCACCACCACGCCAGTGGTTCCCAATCATCACTGCAAATGAGAATCACCTAAGAAGAGTTTAAAAAATCACTATGCTCAGATGTCACCTTGAATCAATTAAATAAGGGCGTCCAGACATGGGGCCCAGACATCAGTATTTCTTAAAGATTCCTAGGTGATTCCACTGTGCAGCCCGGTTGGGGGATCACCATACTACACTCTCCCCAGGTACTGTCCCACTGATCATCTCAGAAGAGCTCTGTGACAGCTGAGTTTCTCTCAGTTTCCCTACCTGTAAAATGGAGCCCCTTTAGCTTTGTTGACTAGGATCCATCCTCTCCAGGCTCGGGGCAGGAAAGTGTTAAGGCCCCAGAACTTGGAGCTGAGAGCTCTAGCTGCTCCCCCAGAGTCAGCTAGAGCGTGGGAACCCTATACCCACCTGACCCTGTTGTAAAACTTTTATTATGTTTATTTCAAATCAGGCTTTTGTGCAACTGCAAACACTGGAATCTAGCAACGGGGACTGTGATGCTGCTAGCCACACTCTTTACCTTCTCTGAGCGAACCCGTTCGGTGTCCCCCCAAAATACAGTGAAATCATAATGGAGGGGGAGCCTGGGGGACCGCCAAGGGAACAAAGGAAAACAGATCCTGGAAGAAGGGGCTGTGGCTTGCTGGAAACTGGGACAGTGGTTTGGTTTTGTTTGGTTTTTCCCGACTCTGGAAATCGTCTTCACTCCTGCCTTTGAAATCCTCCCCCAGCGCCTCCTCAGAAGGAAGCAAAGCGCCTTCTCCGTGCCTGCTCTCCTTCCTGAGTCTGGGGGAGCAAAGTGTAGAGGGAAGGCGGTCTCTTCCCTGGGTTCAGGTCCTGGCTGTTGGCTAACTTGTCGCACGGGCTTGGACCAGCCTCTGGCACGCTCTAGCCAACTTCCCTGCCTGTAGATAAGGAGGCTGGAGCCCCTCCTGACCTTGACCTACCTAGTTCTCTCATCAGATCTGTCAACCGCAGGATGGCTAAGAGAGAAACTCAGATGCATGTAGAAATGCAAAGAAAACCAGGCCTCCTCGAGAGCTCTCTGCGCCACCCCCCTCGCCCTCACCAGGAGAAGGTGCTTTCCTGACCCCCTTGGAACTCACAGTCCTGGTCCACAAATGCTTTGGGCTCGAAGCCAGGAGTTCCAGGATTGTGAAGTCTAGGATCAAATGTCCTGATGAACAATGTCCCAGAGGAGGCGGGAGTGACCCCAACGGGCTCAGCAGATGACAGGTCTTGGACCCATGGAACATAAGAACCATGGGATCCTATGGTCTCAGAATCTCAGAACCAGGGGCATAACCAGGTGGGTGGGGCCCGAAGCTTACACAGTTGGGGGCCTTCTTTAAAAACACAGCCTGAACCACTTCTATCACACTTTACACTCTAGACCTTTTGGTTGTATATTCCGACTGCCTCATCATATGACAATTTTGGAATATTGTCAACTACAGAGAGAATAGGAAGGTAATTCTGCATTTTTTCTGTGTTGGTTGTTTAGGAGCACTCGGAGACCACGTGGCTGAGAGGTCCAAAGGTCCCAAAGAGATGTGAAAGTGAAAGGCGTCCACGGCAGTGACCAACGTCAGGCCGTTCTGGCAAGCCTGAAAGGGGCTTGTGAGGACAGGGATGTTCCAGGGTCCCTGTGATCTTTCTACTGCCCGTGAAGAGGGCTTCCTTTTGAAGCTGTGCTAGGAGTGGTATCTTAGCCACCCTGAGCTCTTCATGCGTAGAAGATAGCTCATTTTTAGTCAGTTATCTCCCCTCATGACTTCTACCAGCTCTCCTACTTAACAATCCCACACCCTTGGGGGAAAACAGGAACAGAAAATATATGCAAAATGGCCCTCAGTTTTGATAGAGATATACGCAATTGCTGACTTCCATCTTTTCGCAGCATGTCCCTGAGAGAATCAAGAATCAAGAATGCCACAGAACCCTGGGGACTGGGGCTCAGGACATACCGGAGACGATGAAGGTACGGAGCTCGGAGGTTTAGGACTTGGATTGGATGCTGCTGTTGTTGGGGGATAAGGGAAGACAGGGAAATGCAGGCCAAGTCAAAGGGTTCAATCTACTTACCCCTGGTCCTGGATCACAGGCTGTACACCAAGCCTAGCAAAGCCTTCCCACAACTCCCTTCCTCCCCGGGACCCTGAGATGACAGGTAGCAACGCGGTGCAGTGAGTTAAATCCCGATTCATTCTTTACTAGCTATGTGACCTTGAATGAGCGCTCTCACTCTTCTGGCCTCTGGGTTTCTCAACTGTAGGACGAGCATGATGAAAATGCACCCACCTATAGACGCAATACAATTCACATACCGCTCTCAGCACAGTGCCTGGCACTGGGATAAACACTCAGGAAACGCTGGGCGCTATGATTCCTGTCCAGCTTGGCCTTTCTCACCACCAGAGCCCAAGGAGAGACCCCTCCCTTCCCATGACCCCAGGGAAGGGCTGAGATCGGCCCTCCTAACATCATATGCTAGCCCTGCACCAGTTACAGCATCTAGGGTAACTGAGAAATAGAATTGTGTCTCCTGCAGCCCTAATTGGTATGGAAGTAAGGCTCTATACGGGAAAGGAAAGCTTCCTGGAAAGATCCAAATAAAAATAATACGGTCCTTCACACCTGCCTACTGACTAGGTTTGCCTCATGAATGGGAATACAGATCCTCTCAGTCAATTGAGTTTCCGCCCTATCCCAACGGGCCAATCAGATCCCAATTTTCTGACAACCCTGGTGTCCTTTCTCAGAATGTCTAAAAATTCTGGGAGAATCAATCCATCCCGTGTCATAACTCTGCTCCTGGAAAGCAGAGACTTTATCCAGTTCACTGCCACAACGCCGGCATCCAGCACCAGGTCTGGCACGTATAACACACCCGATAAATACGTTACTGAATGTGAGAGTGAATAAATGGAATACTAAATTTTCAAAGGAAAAAACAATCAAGGGAGATTACTTCCCAAAGATCAAAGAGAAACGTTCTGACAGTTGAGTATTTTTCCTTGTTTTCTTTTTTTTTCTTTTTTTTTTTTTTTTTGCAGTACGCGGGCCTCTCACTGTTGTGGCCTCTCCTGCCGCGGAGCACAGGCTCCGGACGCGCAGGCTCAGCGGCCATGGCTCACAGGCCCAGCCGCTCCGCGGCATGTGGGATTTTCCTGGACCGGGGCACGAACCCGTGTCCCCTGCATCGGCAGGCGGACTCCCAACCACTGTGCCACCAGGGAAGCCCTTGTTTTCTTTTTTGTAGCAACATTTAATAAGCATTAATGGCGGTCGAGGCACTGGCCTAATCACTTTGTCTATCACTGCATTTAATTCTCCCAATAACACTTTGAAAGTTGCTCTTAACATAGGCAGTGTGGTCTGATGGTTAAGAATACAGGCTTTACAAAAAACGGGACGGCCCTCCATTACCAGATACCACTTTTGTGACATGCATGGCTCTTGCCCCAGTTCTGGCACCTTATCGTTTTATTAAGGACCTTATTGTGTTTTTACCAACTTATTACTTGAAATGATAATACAGCCTGTCTGTTTGCTGTTTCAAGACTGTGATATATTTTCCTAGTGGTTTGGTTTTAAAAAGACATAAGACTTAATTTTTCTTCAAAAAAAAAAAAGAATACAGGCTTTAGAATTAGACCCATGTTCAAACCCTAGCTTCAGCAGCTTCTAGCTGTGTGATCTTGGATCAATTACTTCTCTCCTTGAGGCTTTCCTTGTCTATAAGATGGGAATAACAATATATACTTGATGGAGTTAATTTAAAATGTTAATGCATGTGAAGACTTTAGCACAGTGCCTGGATCACAGGAAATGCTCAATAAATAGTGACTGTTATTCTTCCTGCCCTCTTCCTCTTATATGGAGAAAGAGCTTATCAGAGAGGCCACAGATGCTCACCGTAGGATGTGATTCCAGGAATGAAAGGCATTTCCTGTGTATGGGAGAGGATGGCACCAAATTCCCTTCCCTTTCCACCCAGACCTGCTACTAGATTACCTTTCTAGTTCTCTTAGCACCTAGGAGGGACCCTGTAACTAGCCTTCACCAATGGAATATACACAGAAGTAATGGGTCACTTCAAGGCTGACGCAGTTAAGAGCAGGTGTGACCTCTCCACCTTGGTTCGCTTTCCTCGTCTTCCAGCTGGATCATGCCACGTAGCACGGAAGCCACGTTACGGAGGTGGATCCCTATATGGCTACATGAAGCAAAGCCCTCCTCCAACCCATTTAGGACTAAGATACAAACAAGAAACAATTGGTTCATGTGAAGCCACTGAGATCCCACGTAGCTGCTACCTCTTGCCTACCCTAACCACACTATTTTTATTTAATGACCTTCTTGTAATATCCAAGATGATATCTATTCTGCTTATTCTTTAGGTCTAATGGTATAAGTAGCCAGCAGATGTGCTCTCCTGGTGAGAGATTATGTTCCTTGGAGAAAAAGAGCACTGGGAATCGATTCCAGTGGTCTGAGGGATTCCTAAGAAAGAACATGAGATGTGAAAGGAAGTCCCCGTCTCTCCAGCGGCACTGCCTCCCAGGTTCCCCCACTGGGCAAACAGCCCCATGACTAAGGAGAGTTGCTAAGCTTCCACTTAGGTTAGGTTCTGGCAGAATGTCTTCATCTCTAGCTGTTTCTTTTTTTTTTTAATTTTTATTTATTTTTGGCTGTGTTGGGTCTCCGTTGCTGCACGCGGGCTTTCTCTAGTTGCGGTGAGCGGGGGCTACTTTTCATTGCGGTGCGCAGGCTTCTTATTGCGGTGGCTTCTCTTGTTGCAGAGCACGGGCTCTAGGTGCGCAGGCTTCAATAGTTGTTGCATGAGGGCTCGGTGTTGTGGCTCGCGGGCTCTAGAGCACAGGCTCAGTAGTTGTGGCACATGGGCTTAGCTGCTCCGCGGCATGTGGGATCTTCCCCGACCAGGGCTCGAACCCGTGTCCCCTGCCTTGGCAGGTGGATTCTTAACCACTGCGCCACCAGGGAAGCCCCTCTAGCTGTTTCTTGAGAAAATTCAGAACAGCCCAAGAATAGGACTGTCCATGGCTAGATGAGTTGTCATCACAAAATCTAGGTTCCAATGGTAAGTGTACTTTCTGTGTTCTCTTTGCCTCTCTTTTCCCAGAGATGTCTCTTGCACCTAGAAACAGTTTAACCCAATCCCGGCTAAAGCTCTGGTCTGGCTTTGCCCAAACGGTGACCAACACCACTATGGACTTTAATACAGGACCAGTCACTGGAAACACAGGGTCCACTGGAGTTAAATATATTGGAGATTCCATGGCTCCTGGGTCCAAGTCCCTTCCTTCCCCGTGACCAGCTGTGCAGGGGTGAGGAGAGGATCCTAGGAATAAGTGGTGCTCCTCATTAGCTACAGGTGACCACGCCAACTCCCACTGGTCACCTCCCAATTGTTCACTCCCGTCCTTAAAGAGAACCAGCAAGAGAAGTATCTGCTCACTCCTATAAAATGGCAGACTCCCAGGTGTGCATCTGGGGGCTTCTTTGGCGTGCCCGATGTGCTCGGCTCTTTTCTAATTTATCATCTCCAATGCTCACAGTAACCTTGGAAGAAAGTTATTTCCCCCAGTTTAGAGATGATAAAATTGAGGCTTGGGGCAGTGAAATAGAGTACCATGCTGGGGTTACTTGGCTGTGCTTTTCAAACTATCACACATCACACATACTGTACAAAGTACAGTCCGAGCGGAGCAGAAAGTACCTTCCAAACTCCCGGCACCATTTTTGATGTGTCAAAGGATGTGAAGAAAAAGGATACCAGCTCCACCTACCTTACAGTATTAAAGCACTAGAGTACAGCTCAAAGGCACAAAGATACATAAAGTATTTGAAAAGTGTAAAACACTATGTAAATGCAAATTATTCATTAATAGGCTGATTAATTGATTGACAAGGAGTTCGTACAGCATGGAGGCTAAGTGCGTGGGCTCTGGAATCAGGTAGGACTGGGTTTGGTGAAGTTCTGACCTCCCTGAATCTCAGTTTCCTCTTCTGCGGAATAGAGATAAGAATATTTCCCATCTCCTAGGGCACTGTGAAGCTCTAAGAAGTCAGTATATACGAAATGCTTAGTATAATGTCTGACTCACACTGTTATTATTTTTACAGATAACTCTATTAGTCTCAGTTTTTTCTTCTGTGAAATGGAAAAAAATAATTCGACCCATCGCATGGTGCTTTCATAATCTGAAACTCTTTCAAGAATGCAGTATGCCAATTCTGATGATAAATCACCCCCAAACTGAACAGAGGCTGGACACAGCTGGGAAAAGATGTGGCGGCAGAAGACTGGCATCCCTGAGGCCGGCCCTCCCTCCTGCCTCCCCAACCCTGCCTTGCTGCACAGCAACTCAGGTGCTCCAGGCCAGAGGAAGCTGGCCTCCATCGCCCTGGCTCCGAGTTCCAGAGCCTGAGCAGCAGATCTGGCTCCTGCAGCCTCCCAGCACCCTGCTGGGAGAACACAAAGCCAGAAATGGCTCCCCTGGTGCAGGACAACCCTTCTCCTCCTTGCCCTGCTTCAGCTCCCTGACTTGCCTGAGGAGATGGTGAAATGTGTCTGCTTAGCCTGGCATACTGTGGATCAGCAGTGGGCAGGCTGGTCCTTGAGCCCTGTCTCCATCCAGATTGTCTTGTCTTCTGAATCTCACCCGGTAGCCAACTCCTCTAGAACTCACTGATTTCAACGAATACTTACTGTCTAAGTGTTGTGCCAAGCACTGAACTAGATACTTTCCCATTACAAGCGCAGCCAAATCTCTTCGCTCTCTAAACACCTCTCCCGGGGTATGTAACACAATGCCTGTTCACAGCTCTAAGTAAATATGGATTCGGTATCAGTTGTGTCCTGGGTCCTGTGCTAGTGGCTGGGTATATGGAGACAAACAAGACAAAGCCCTCTGGCCAGATATATACATTCACGCACTAACTAATAGGTTCCGGAATTGCTCTTCTACTGACATTTCTATTCATCAACCTAATGGTTTATGTATTTAACAGTAGTTATCAGAGCTGGTTAGCCACGGTCTAGCTTCTTTAGCCTTGGGCAAGTGACCTTCCCTTTGTGAGGTTCTGTTTTCTTATCTGTATAAAGGGGGGAGGGGATGTTTTGTGATGAACATCAACTGAAACAACGAATGTAAAAAGCACAGCACCAACAGCAAGGATACTACTTGATCTGATCCTTCCCAAAGCTGTAGCAGTCCCTTCCTGGGAAAGATAAATATATAGCATGCATACTGCCACCTTCCTTTCTTGCACCAAGGACAGACATCACTAATGAATCAAAGGATTCTTTGTTACTCATCTCAGACGTAGCCCCAGAAGCCTTCTCAGCACAGTGATTCGGGCACATACTAATTGATTGAAGCTGTTGACGTTCTCTATGGAACTTTTTTTTGGCCATCCTGCCCTTACCTCACTCAGTTGCATGGGTCTGTAGTTTAGCTGACACTCTAATGAATATCTCTTTCCTCTCTGAACTTTACTCTTGGGTCTTGAGTGTAACTTCCTTAGAGACTGAACTACATGGGCACAGGCCCAGATGCATGCAGGTGGCGCCCATTATATGTATGTATTGACTGATGTTCCTCTGATCAGCAAATCTGTCTCCCATTCTGCTGACCTGTTGAATGATCTTGGGCAAGTCAGTTCTCATCTCTGGACAATTTTGATATTATTTTCTCATAGGTAGTGCGTTGGTAGAACATAGTGGTTAAAATCTTGACTACTGGGGTCTTACAAGCTTGGGTTTGAATCCTGGAGCCACTTCCTAGCTGTGTGACCTTGGAGAAGTCATATAATCTTTCTGAACTTCAGCTTCCTCATCTGTTAATCGGAGATGAATTAATAGTACCCACCTCAAAAGCTTAAAGGAAATACTGCATGGAAATGGGATACTGTTTTGAGATCCTGACCTACTGTGGTTTTTTTCTCCCTGTATTTTCCCCTTTTCTTTTTCACCATTTAAGCAGATCATGGGTTCTCCCCTCCTTGCCTCGGGGGCGGCATGTGTCAGGGCTGAACACAGGAAGAATATGAGAGTGTTTTTAGCTTTTGCTTTTTGGAAAAGTCAAAGCCTTTAGGGGAAGAGGATTTACGGACTTAAGGAGAGGGTCCTGAAGAAACACAAAGGAATAAAGATTTCTCCAGAGCGGAAAGAGATTCCCTCTGCTGAGGAGTGGAGAGGAGAGGGGAGGGGAGGGGAGGGGAAGGGAGGGGAGAGGGGAGGAGGGAGAGGTCTGTAAGACCAGAAAAGTCCCATGTGGGCAGAAATGATGGGTGTCTCCATGGTAATATGTGTGAATTGGTGGTCAAGCTGGGCAACCTTGGGCAAGTAAAATAACCTCTCTGGACCCGTGTTCTTACAATGTAAAGCTGTTTTTAATCACCCTACAAGTTTAGTGCAAGGAAATGGGACGTCCTTGTGCTTAACAAATATCTATTCTCCCATGCCCTTCCTCAACACCAATGATTCCACTTGTGATCCTCTGCATTGCCATGTTTGGGTTTAGCTCTGGGCAAGAAAACACATGGTTAACTACCAATATCTCTTGTGTCCTTGTCTTGAAGGGTTGTCCCTCTTCATGGACAGTTCGATAATCCTCTTGTTGGGAAGAGCACTTCTGGCATGAAAGGTACTTCCCACTGGCGGACTCTCCTTCTGAGTAATTGCCCCATGTGAAAAAGGACCATCACTACCCCCAGGCAACCCCTCACCCAGCCACAAGAAGTCAGCCTCACTGCTGGGCAGTCCCTTCCCTCTCTGCTGGAGCCCAGTCTTTGGGTAAGTTTCCACTGAAGTGATCATCTAGAAACTTGAAAGCAGGAGAACAGCTAGGCCTCACCAGTGACATTCCCCATATCTTGCCTATGGGGAAGAAAGAGCTGGGTGAGAGAGAAGACTGTGGCAGCAAGTACATCTGGGTTATAACCCTAACTCTGACCCTTGGAAGGTGGTAACCTTGGCCAAGTTGCTTAAAGCCTCTAAGTCTCATTTCCACCATCAACAAGATGGGGACAATGCTATCTATTGCATAGGATTGGGGGGTGAATTCAGTGAAGTGACATCTACAAATGGCTCAGCATAGAGCTTAGTTTATAAGCAGGCAATATCTAAAATTGCACGGCATTACAACTAACTCGCTGATCTTTGGCCAGTTGCTTTACCTGTTCAGACTTTAACTCTCTTTTCAATAAAATTAACTCCTGCCATGCCTGCTAATTGCTAGTTATTAATAGACATGTCTCTCCTACTAGAATGTAAGCAACTTGAGATATCTTTATTCATTACTATACTTTGCATATATTAGAAGCTCAGTGCTGGGTGAAGGTATGAATGGATAATCAGAAGGGATTTCAGATGTGAAATCCCCTTGCACAAGTTTTAACAAAGGATCATAGCAATTGTGATTCTTTGTTTCTGACAAGAATGAATAAGTACAATCATTTAAATCTCAATAGCAAAAGGCCTCAGAGAAAAACCAACAAACCTAAAGTGCCTAAATTCCTTGGCACTACAATGTTTTAGGTGTCTTACAAAGAACTAAGATTGGGAGAACAAGTTCAACCAGGCTTTATGCCTGTAAGGTCTTAGAAAATAAATGATCTGAGCTGCCATTTCTTATCATCTGTTAAATGAAATTAATAAACCTTACTTTACCATAAATATAGGGAAATGGTAAAGAAAGGCACAAAGTAGATGCTCAATAAATGTTGGTTGGTTGATTGATTGGTTGGTTGAATGAATGGATGGATGGATGGGAGAAGAAAATAGTTGGAAAAAGGATGAAGGAACAAATAGCTGGAGAATAGATGAAGGGATGGATGAAATAATGAATAAACGAATGGTTCCTTGATCAATAGATGGATGTAGGGTAGATGGATGGATGGATGGATGAGTGACTATATAGTGGATGGATAAATAAATGAATGGAGGAATAGATGAGTTAATGGATGGATGGGTGGATGCGTCGGTCAAGTTCGTAGCAAGCGTAAGGTACCGTGCCTATGAAGAATGACCATGACTGCATAATAGATGCACCTAAACGGGTCAGCTTGGGGTAGGTGTTGCAATTAGAAGCCCCAAATTTCTCACTCGAGAAACACTCATTCTCCTTGTTTCTCTCCCTCCCTTCCCTGGGGAAACTTGCTTCCAGGAAAGCTGCTCATAAATGTAGCATCAAACTCCTTCAGTGAGTTTGTTCACCCGAAAATAAAACTGGGCAGTACTAGTGGACATATGTCTTGAACTATGTTCTCTCTCACACGTCACTGTGGCACTGGGATGGAGCAATGTAAACAGCTTGTCAAGAACTTCCTTGTTTCCCTACGGTGCTCCTAATTTTTCTGATCTCTCCTTCCTACAGCAGGAGATTGGCAGAGCAGGCATTCCCAACAAGAGCTAGTAAGAGTTACCGGCACAGGATTCAAATCGCATCTCTGACATCACCTAGCTGTGTGAGCTTAGACAAGTCACTTACCTTTCTGACCCGTAACTTTCCCATCTACAAAATGGAAATTGTCATAATATCTAACTACCTTAAAGAATGGTTCAGTGGATTAAGTGATATACTGCAGATAAAGCATTTTGCTCAGGCATATAGTAAGTACTCAGAAACTATGATTAGGAACTATTATTAAAACTTTGACAGGTGCAGAAGTTGAAACACTGACATTCATGAGGTCACTGAGGCAGAGAAGTAAACCCTGGGAGTCAGGAGACCTGGGTTCTGATTCACTATTTGACTTTGGGCAGGTAAGTACCTTTTCCTCTCTGAGGCTTTCTTTCTCTACCTGTATAATAGGGAATGGAACCCATGAGCTCGGAGATTTAGGGGTATAATTGCAGTGTCTTTTTGCCCTCCCCCCTACCAAACTGATTCTCTTTTGAATATGAGCCTTAATGTCCAAGGGCAATCATTCCTAATAGGTAAAACCAGGAATCAGCAATTATTCAAGTTAGAGACTTTTGTCACCCTGATACAGATGACACTCAGGGTAGAAAAGTGACTTGCTCAAAGTCACACAGCCAATAGGTGGTGGGACAGGATTCAAACCCAAGCTTAGCAACCGCAGAGCCGGAACTCATCCTTTGCAACACCTTTCCCTTGGCATGTGTCATAGCCGTGTTTGCTTGGTGAATGGGAGGTGATGCCTTCCTTAGGGCTGGATGAGCAGGGTGGATGGAGGAGTATGCTGAGCACCCAGAAGTTCCACGGAGAGGGAAGGCAACAGGGCCTTTTGGACCAGAGTGGGGACAGCAAACATCAGCTGGCTCTGATGGCACCTAGCCCAAGCGACAAGATGGAAAACGTCAAAAACATCTAGGAGCACTTAGACCACAGTCCCCAGTTCCTGCATTCAAACTACCACTGGGGATAGTTTGAGAGTTGATTTGCTAAAGGGCCATAAATGCTATAGGTCCGGGGTGGAACAGCCAGTGTTTTGGGGTGTGGATGAGTACAGGCAGTGGATGGCAATCATATTAGCTCTTTTTCTCTTCCCTGGAAAACCCACTGATGCTCGACAAGGAACCCATTGTCTCTGGCATTAATTGCTTGTGAGGCCTTAGGCAAGTTACTTAACTATTCTGGGCTGGATTCCTTCCATAAAAGGAAGTTAGGGAGGGTGGGATGAAAAGACTCTTAAGGCCACCCCTAACTCTCCTAGTGGCAAGATGTCCTTTCTTGGGGGAGCGGGGTGGTCACACATAACCTCTCCCATGGAAGGAAGGTTTCCAGACTCATGCTCCTCCCACTGTAGTTTGGGGCCTGTTTCCCCTCAATCAGGCCCCTGCAATGATGGGGTACATTTCTTCCTAAGGCTCCTGAGCTCTGAGTCCCCCTTGCTGTTTTGGGGTCCTACTCCAATGTCTCCCTCCTCCCTTGGCCATTAAAAGGGATGTCACTCTAAGGGATGTCTCCACTTAGGAAAAGGAGCATACACAGGGGGCAGCTGTATGAGGCGTGAGGTTGGTCCACTTAGTGTAGAGAAAGAAGGGGGGCTTTAACGGGGGTAACACTGGCAATGCAGGCTGGTCAATGACCGGAGGTGGTCATACCTTTCCTCCCCTTGCCTGGTGGATCCATGCTCAGTGCACAAGCTCCTGGGGTCACACATCGTGTCTGCAGTGGGATGGGGACACTGAACTTGGAGTCGAGAGACCTGGGGTTTATTCTGGGTCTTTATAAGACCTTGAGCCTCAGTTTCTTCTTCTGCAAAATGGACACAAAACGGGCACTTAACTGTTGTGAGAATCAAATGAGATCAACAGTAATAGTTAAACCACCACCACCAGCACCACCAGCACCACCACAATAATGTACCACGATTTCATGGTGTGACTTTTGGCAAGTCATTTCATATCTCTGAGCCTCATTTGTCCTATTTGTAAAATGGCAATACATTAATTTTTCTGCCTTCTTCTCCAAGGAACTCTGAGCAGTGTGGTGTCTTAGAACTGGGTGGCAGGTGGCCCGTATGTCAGCTATACCTCGGGCATTAACATTCTGATGCTCCACAAAGTGCCCTGGGTACTCTCTGTGCCCCTGTCTCCCCATCTATAAAATAAAGAGGCTGTATTCGAGTCCCTCAAATGTCCCCTCTGGCCCTCCCGTCCTGACTGCTGACTCAATGCCACAGTGAGCTGTGACACTGGCATTAAAGGAGCTGATCACTGGGATGTGCTATTGTGGTGATGGTTTCAGCTAGAAAAAACTGTCCACACGGTAAAGAGTTGCTCCGAGCCTACCTACCCTCTATGGGAGTGGGCTGGGCCCCAGAATCACCTGCCACTTGGCCTTGGAAGGGAGGCTGGACAGGGCGGCTGGCCAAAGCTGAAAGCTCTGAAATATGATCCCAGGAACAGCCAGGCTGAGTACAGATGGACATCTCATCAGGATCCCCAGACCAGGCTTTGGGCAGCATATGCCACAAGAGGTCTTCATGGGGCACGATGCCGTATCTTACAGCAAGGGGTCAGGGGCAAGAGAGAGCAGTGTCTGATCTCGTGATCACAGCAGGGAAGCTCACACACAAACCCTGATGTTGGGCAAACACCACTTCACCGAACCCAGAGCTCACCCAGGCTGACTCAGGCTACGTAAGGGCCTTGGACAAATCCCCTTTTGTGGGTCTCAGTCTCCCTATCTGCAAAATGAGGAGCCGAGGGCTTCCCTGGTGGCACAGTGGTTGAGAGTCCGCCTGCTGATGCAGGGGACACAAGTTCGTGCCCCGGTCCGGTAAGATCCGGTAAGATCCCACGTGCCGCGGAGCGGCTGGGCCCGTGAGCCATGGCCGCTGAGCCTGCGCGTCCGAAGCCTGTGCTCCACAGCGGGAGAGGCCACAACAGTGAGAGGCCCGCGTACCACAAAAAAAAAAAAAAAAAATGAGAAGCCGAGCTACATGAACAGGCCCTAGAGACCTTTTGACCTCTTACCTCTCTCAGTAAGAAGTTTTGAGAATGAAGCCCTCATATAAGTGTATTTATAAATTATATCTGTACAGTTGTTCCGATACATTATGAATATTATAAAACATATCTTTCCGTCCTCCACATGTAAAATGAGGAGACTGGATAATCTCCTAAAGGTCCCTTTAGCTCTCAAATTCTGACGGTGTATGTCTGTAGGTCTCTAAGTTTCCTCATCTGTACCATGCACTTACATCTGCATACCCTCAATCATTCATTCAACAAACATCTGAAGAAAATGGGCCAACCACGGGCCACTGTTCTAGGTGCTGAGATACAGCAAGGAATGAGACAGACATGGTATCCACCCTCAGTAGTTCCAAGAGTTCGCCTGTGAATCACAGGAGACACTCTGCTGTTTTTGAATATTGGAAATTCCATGTGGTTCAGACTGTCAGGCCTAAGAATGATTTGATGAGGTGAAATTGCTACAATTCATGCATTCAACCAACATTTGCTTGGCCCCCTGCTATGTATCAAGTGAAAGAGGTAAACCAACGAGCAAATGGACACAGTCCGCATCCTCATGATGCTTTCGGTCTATTAGAAGAGGTACGCTTTAACCAATGATCCTGTAAGTCAGTGTAAAATTACAAATGTGTTGAGAACCAAGAGAGGTACTACAGTGATGAGAAAGTCTGTAATGCCAGGCGTGACCTAGTCTCGAGCACTGTGGGAGGATTCCCTAAGGAGATGACATTTGAGTTGAGATCTGAAAGCGGAGTACGTATAAATTAGACACCAAGGGAGAGGGACAGCTTTCTTGGCATCATGTGCAAAGGCCCGGCGGCAGGAAGGGCATGGAAAATTTGAGTGGCTAAAAGGAGGAACGGGAGGCAGCTGGAGCAGACGGAGAGAGGAGCAGCATTTTAGAAATGATCTTGGGGGCTTCCCTGGTGGCGCAGTGGTTGAGAGTCCGCCTGCCGGTGCAGGAAACGTGGGTTCGTGCCCTGGTCCGGGAAGATCCCACATGCCGCGGAGCAGCTGGGCCTGTGAGCCATGGCCGCTGAGCCCTGCGCGTCCAGAGCCTGTGCTCAACGGGAGAGGCCACAACAGTGAGAGGCCCCCGTACCGCAAAAAAAAAAAAAAAAAAAAAAGTTAGAAATGATCTTGGGGGAGGTAGCCAGGGGCTGTACCACGGTAGGGAGTCGCCAAGGCCTAAAGTTCTGCAAACCAAAGGACAGTGATGCAGGGCTTTAGATGAGGGTAAGGAGGGTGTATATGGTCTGAATTACTTTTCAAAGAGGTTCTTCTAGCTCGACATGGAGATGGGTAAGAAGGGTAAGGACAGAGGAAGACAGTGTTACTGACAGTGGTGTGAGATGGGATTATAACAGTGGCAATTGCCTAAGCTGACTGGACGTAAACTAAGATGATTAAAACAACACAAAAACACCCATGACCTTAAAATCCAAACCACAGTGACAGGATGTACAGCAGGTAGAGAAGAAAGTACTTGCCACTGAGCAGACCTGATTTCAGGTCCTGGTTTCATACTTACAAACTATGTGACCTTGGACAAGCCACACTTCACCTCTCTGGTCTCAGCTTTTCCTTTTCTGCAAAGTGTACTAGACTATAAACTTCTCAGTTAAGAGCTCTGGGTTTTTATTCCAATTATGACTCACCAGCCATGTTCCCATGAGCAGGTCACTTCTACCCTCTGAGCCTCAGTTTCCTCATCTGTAAAATTGGGTCTTAAAAATACCTCTCTCCTAAAGTTACTGTGAGGATGGAATCAGACAACAGATGAAACGTGTTTAGCACAGGGCTGGCACATAATAACGTAAGGAGCTCGGCACACACATTCCTACCGTGAGCGAGCGCGCACACACACTATGAATACACACGTGTCAGGCCCAGATGGAACCTCTCTTCCCGTAGGAGTGGTAACTGTCTTGTAAAATTCCAGCTCACTTGCCTAAGCTTAACTTTTAATGAAGCCAGAGAACAGTGATCCGCTGGTGTTTCTGCTCAGCGAACCTGTCAGCGGGATGTAAGCCCAGGGAATTCGGCAACTAAGGGATTCTCCTCATGAGAAACATTTGCGTCCAGAGGATCTTAATATTTGTTTGCAACAGACACATGCAGACGTGAATTACTTAATGACTGTTTTACGGTTCGGCATTGTTCCTGGATTTGGTTTGGCTTTGTCTCTATGACATCTTAATTCTGTGTTTTATTTCTCGGAGCTCTACATACAGGCTGTGGCATATGGGAGATCCCTCAGCAAAATCTCCAATGGAGATGGGGGAGGGAAGGGGGGAGAGGGAGAGAGAGAGAGAGAGAGAGAGAGAGAGAGAGAGAGAGAGAGAGAGGGGGAGGGAGGGAGGGAGGGAGGGAGGGAGGGTGAGAAAGCGCACGAGCACAGACTGTAGCTTCAAGGGTGTGTGGCAAAGGGGGCTGTGAGGTGAGAGGGATAGTACAGATTTGCACCCATGGATATGAGAGATACACCAAACCCTCACCGTCGTGGGAACAAGATTTGCTACTGCTATTTGGAAGTCTAAACAGTGTCTTTTTCAATTTCCTAATCTGATTGATCACAATCAGAGCGATGTGTAAATTTCATGTTTGTCCATAATGCATGGAGGGGCCCAGCTAAGCTTCTGACTCTGCCGTTCAAAGTCATCCCTGGTTGCACTAGAGTTGGGAGAGAGGAGCCAAGAGAAGCAGATCAGACCAGGAACCCAGACTGAGAGGGCAGGAGCGCCCCTGTGACCCCCTCCATCCACCCAGCCTAGGAGCTGAGGACCTGGGAAGTCCTTAGATGTCTTACAAGGCCCTGCTTTATCTGTTTCCTGCCTACGTCTAGGGAGTCAGTTCCTGTCAGTCTCCCCCTCACCCGTTCTGCTCCAGCCATACTGACTTCCTTGCTATTTCTCAAATACATCAAGCATGCTTCCACCTCAGGGCCTTTGCACATGCTGTTCCCTCAAACACTTTCCCCCCAGTAATCCTCATGGCTGGCTCCTTCCCTTCTCCAGGTCCCTGGCCACTCCATCCAACAAAGCCGTCCCTGCCCTCACCCTCTAGCCTTTTGCTCACCTTCATTCTTTTTTAAAGCACTTACTACCACCTGACCTTATATTATTTGTTTGTTTCTTCAGTTATTATTTTTCTCCCCCATGAGAGCAGGGGCTTCATGCTGTTCACTGTTCCAAGCAGGAGCTCAAGAAAATTGTTGAATGAATGAAGTACAGCTTTGGTTTTTAGCCACAGGCAGCTGCTGCTTCTTTGTACATTCATTCCCTGGTGGTTTATTTTCTCTTTGACATGTATGGGCTCACTCTGCTCCCCCCAGCGTCGGTGGCTGCTTGAGGGATGCAGACTGGATTTTGTTTTAGCCAGAGCTGGACCATGAAGGACAAGAAACCTAACAGCCCATGCCCGAGTGTATATCCTTAAGCCACTGACAGGGGAGTTGGGAGATTTATATTCTAAGGGCAGTTCCTTTCCATAGCCTCCCTTCATTAGCACTGACTGGGATCCCCCACAGATAACGCCCCCTCCAGAGTTTAACCTGCTTTTCCTTCTGGGAAAAGGAAAGCTCTTTCTTGAGACTCTATGGGGAATAAAGGCTGTATTCGTTCTGATCATTCCTTGCATTTGTAGGTAAAACTGATGAAGAAAAAGAATCATTCCCATTTTACAGATGAGATAACTAAGGATTACTGTATAATAAGCAAGGGACTCTGTCCCTGAGGGTCTCTTCTTCCTCTGGTTTTCCACATCCCCCTTTCTTTATTCCTACCTACATTTATAGTACTTAAGATGATCTGCCTCAGTCATACACACTCCTGTCTATGTCTCCCTTTGCTGCTAAATTCCGAGGCCCTCAAATGGAAAGATTGCATTTCATTCATCTTTTCCTCCCTGATGGGCCTGACACGTAGTAACAATAAAAACTATCATTTATTATTAATAGTAAGAGCTAACACTGGTGGAGCCCTCACTGTGTGCCAAACAGTGCTTTCCATGTATTAGTGCATTCAGTCCTCCCAACAGCTCTTGGAGGTGGCTGCTATTATTAGTCCCATTTTATGGATGAGGAAACTGATATTGAGAAGGTCAAGTTGCTTGCCAAAAGCCATGGAGCCAGTGAGCGTCTGTAAACAGTAAAAGGAAACATTTCCTGCGATTAGTTTGTCTTCAGGTCCTTTCGGATTTTTAAAACAGCTCTGTACAAATCTCCAGTGGCTCTTTTTGGCAACTGTAGTGAGAATTATCTCACTGCAACTCCGTGAGATGAATATTTCACCGATGGGGAAACTGAAGCGTAGAGAGGTGAAGTGACTAACAGATTGCAGAACCAGGAAGTAGCCCAGCAGAATGTCAGCCTGGGTCCATCTGACTTCAGAGCCCAAGCTCTTCACCGTTCTACCTCTGCCACCCCAGAAATATTCTCTCGCACCTCAGAGAAAATCTTACTAACAAGCAATTACAGAACTCCAGTTTTGTTAAGCCCCTGCGAACTCTTCCACCTTGCAGGAAGGTTAAGTCCAGCCACTCTGAAAGAAAGGATATTTTAGAAACTGTACTGTGCCCCTGTGGGATGACTGAGGTGCCATGGAGCAGAAGGCCCCTGACCCAGGCTTCCATCCTCATTTATAGGAGTTAGGCTTTTAGGGACGTGGCCCCATTTTGGTGGCCTGGAGTCGGGGTGGAGTTAACGGAGACTGACACGGGCCGGGAAAGCACTTCCAAGTGACATTAAGTCCAACCTCCTGCCCCCGGACAAGCCAACATGTTCACTCACCCAGCCACACAGACATCTAGAGAGCTTCATTCTGACACTAGTAACAGATCAAATCTATTTGCAGTGCGTGTGCGTGTCTCCCAGTCTCCCGGGTTGCACTGATCAGCATCTTCAGATTGTCAGGACCGGGGTGGGGCTGGGAGAGGGCTAATCTGATGCTGGATTTGGACCATGTGTACTCATTCAATTACTGCATCCAACTTTCACTGAACATCTACCGCAGCTCGGGTCTCTAAGATAGCACAGTTGCCAAGAGAACACGGCAGCGTCAGAAACGATCCCCTCATTGACCCTGTACACCATTCAACCAATTTCACCTTTCAGAAGGAGAAAGGTTTGACCCAAACAGTAACACTCCCTTTCCAGAGAAAATGTTCATTCATCGCCAGGGCAAGCATTTTCCCTGACCCTCATCTCTTGGCTCTTAACCACAGGACGTCGCCTCCCAACAGCCCCTCCCTCTGCTCCCAGAGACAGAGTCAGCGCAAATGTGCTAACTGATCTCTTGGCACGAGGGGGAGACTTGGATTAAGTGGTTCAGAGGCATTTTCCTGGCCTTACCATTTGGCCATCTTTCCCTTTATGCAGTAAAATCTCCAATAGTTTGGAATTTATGATCCTTTAGACAGGGACTGGGCTGAAGTCTGCTTCTGGACTATTCTGCATGGAAAGGATTTTCGAAGAAAATTAATAGCTTGCCCAAAGAATGGTAAAGGCAATGCAGAGTCTACTTAAGGGGGCCACCTCTCTAGCCCTTCACAAACACTCCTGTATCTACAAACAACTGATATACTAATTACAAATGATAGTTACGTGTTCATTAAGTCCTCAGCTACTCTTTGTTGATCTGAATATTACAGTTTGAGTTGGCCTCCAACACTAGGTTTCCCACGCTGAGCCTAAACTTCTTAGGTGAAAACTTTTCTGGACTAAGCAATTAAAAAAGAGAATTACTGGGCTTCCCTGGTGGCGCAGTGGTTGAGAATCCGCCTGCTGATTCAGGGGACACGGGTTCGTGCCCCGGTCCGGGAAGATCCCACATGCCGCGGAGTGGCCGGGCCCGTGAGCCATGGCTGCTGAGCCTGCGTGTCCGGAGCCTGTGCTCCGCAACGGGAGAGGCCACAGCAGTGAGAGGCCCGCGTACAGCAAAAAAAAAAAAAAAAAAAAAAAAGAGAGAGAACTAATTACTGCCAGGAAAACAACTATACTTCTTTGGCAGGAACAAAAGAGGGGGTCTCGCACACTCCAAGTATCTTATTGATTCATGCTGGCTCTCTTCCAGCTGGTACAGGGTGAGGTTTGCCTCGGATAGTTCCCATTGGAGCTTCCATCCTGGAATAACCACCCCCAGGCAACCCTCTTCAGTCTTGATATGAACTACAAATTATAGTCACTCTAGAGTTGATGGGCTAGGGATTAAAACTATGGTTTTCAAGGAATTTGAGCCTTGGCTGGACTGGCAGTGCTTGGTCATCCCTATACAAAACAGAACAATATTCCATAAGGACGTTGTACCAACCCATTCTGAATCCAGACAATTCTTCACCAACCCTCCACCCCCTAACTGAAAGCATCAGATCACAAAGCAGCTAACCTTCCCTCAGGGAAGGAAATATAGGAACTTAGGGAGGAAAATATGGGCCTGCTCTCATCCCACCCACCCCACCTCAGTCCTGTCGCCTGTCAGGAGCTGAAATCTCAGTTTTTAGGGTCAGCATTATTAGGGTGAGAAATGGGTAAGCTGGGAAAACACAATACTGGAAGGAACTGTAGATTTCCTTTGGCCATTGTAGCTCTGAGCTGTTTGTTTTAGAGGCAGTGTGTATTAAACAATCACTCTGTCCCTCGCACTGTGGGAAGTGCTTTACCTGACTCAGTCCTCCTAACTCACTGCCTGAGACAGCTACGATTACTGTTTCTATTTTCAAGCTGACAAAACAGGCTCAGCAAGGTAGAGCCACTTGCCTAAGGCACTCCGCTAAACAGTAGAACCAGGTATTGGGGTTCTGAGCCCTTAAGCACCGCCTCCCACACTGCTACACCGTTCTGACATTTGAGTCAGACATCTGCTCGCAACTTGATACATTTTAAAGATATTGCCTCATCAAGTATGCCTCACAGAGGGGGAGAGGGAGGGACCAGGGGATGCTTTGCTTGGAGTAAGGTTGTATGATGTATGCATATTGCTATGAAATCAACGAACTGAATGTAAGCTTCTATCCTGGTACTAAATTATCTTCAGAAACAGACTTAAAATATCCTGGGGAAGTTCACTCAGGGGGTAGTAGCCCTCATCCAGAAACAAATATTAAGTGTGTAACCAACAGGACTGGCTGGTGGTTCACCCTCCCCCTCCCCCATCTCCCTGTAGACAGCTACTTGGGCAGATCCGCTGACTGTGAGCTGGGCCTCATTCATGGAACTAGACAACATTTCTGATGAGACCAAGTCCCTAGACTGCCTGTAGAGGAAGCTGCTGGGGCCCAGCTGATGCTAAGCTCATGCCTCTGTCCCTTTCTTTCCTAAGAACTCGGCTTTAGAAACATGGTACTTTCACCCTTAAGTAAAGCATAGAACCTTAAAAAGGAGGTAGAAATTGACCATCGCTGGATGTGGCTGGCGTGCATGAAAATGTGGATGTTTCAGGCTTTACAGCCAGTCTGTTAAAAGACAACTCCAACCCAGCCCCTCCTGAAGACTTAAACACAAACTGGAATCTATGCTACAGAGAGGCCACGCCTGTTACAGAAGTATTAAAGAGGATCCTTTCAGCACGACATAAATTAGGGACTAAATGCTCAGACTTTCACCTCGGGAGTGGTTTTCAGGGGGAAGGAGACTCAGGACGTTAAAAGACACCAGGAGTGAAGTGATGCCTGGGTGGGGACAGTTGGCTATTATAAGAGTCTCATATGGATTAAATCAGGATTTGCACAAAGCTGCAGAAGCAGGCGGGGTGGGAGACCTTGTGAGCAATTCCTATGACTGAGAGTATGACCAGGAAAAAAGGCATGACAGTAACAGACTGACAGGCAAAAGGTGAAGTTACCAAGCCAGGTGGCCATCAGGTATGCTTACCTGAATTAAAATACCACCAGGAATCTGCTCTCCTCTCCCTGCACCCCTGAAATACATGGAATACTCAGGACCAACTGCCACACTTCTAGTTTCCAATGAAATTTCCTCTAGTCCCTTCTACAAGGGCATATTCTTTGGCCAACGCAGCACCTGATTTGCCAACAGGAGGTGCACTCCGAAGGTGGAACGGATGGCAGAAACCCAGGAAGATAAAACCACTGATGTCAAAGCTCTCTACAAAGAACCTCCTTCCAAGCAGAGCAACATCAGCTTTTGGTGGCATTTGATGTTACTGTTCCCCTTCTCCAGCCTGTGTCAGAGGATGTCCCCTCATCCCAGCCACAAATACTGGCTGCTGATGCCGCCGCTTGCAGCCTGCTACATCCTGCTGGCTGGTCATGTTTCTAGTCCAGCCATTCCCAACATGGGGTGCCCGTTTTTCTAAAGACCTGTATGAGCCAGGTCTCTATCAGACTATGAAAAGCTCTCCAGTCTCAGTTTGATTCTTAAAATATAACTCCCCCATCGGTCCTCCACCCCACACCCACTGGGAAGTTCAGATGCAGCTGTGCCACAACAGGCATTCTGTCCGAAGCACTTTCCCAGACATGTTTTCAACCTACTCCCTAAGGTAGCCTGCCAGGATTAATAAATCCTCCAAGTGGTCTCCCCCTGGTCCACTTCTTTCTTTTTCTCCCACCCAACCACTCATCCAACACCAGCAAAAGAAGAGTTTTCATTCAGCCTTGATTTTCCCTGACGGAGGGCACAGCCTTCTTCCCTTCGTTCTCGAACTCCTCTAAATTGAATGATTTACGAAAACAATTGGGTCTTCTCTGTATTGGAATGCTTCTGTTTCCCCCAACCTCCTCTCAGTTTCACCCCACATCTTCTTCTCCCTCTTTCTGCCTTTCTTTCATTTCTTCCCTCGTCCCCCCTCTATCACACTATTTCGATACCACCACCCAAGGATCGGTTCTTATGCCTGAGTTCAAAGCAATCAGATTCTTTTTGAAAAACCAAATAAAACTCTTCTGAGACCATCTTCACGATCTTGGAAGGCTCCTCCCTGACTCTTGAGCTCAGACTCCTGGTTCTGCATGCTGGAGACCAGATAATTCAGCAGCAGCCGCCGCCAGGAAGGTGTGGAGGAGGGTGCTGTTTAGGGTGTATTTGAGGGAACAGCATATGGGCTTTTGTCAAAACAGTCAGAGCTCACTAGTTTCTGAGCGGAGCATGGAAATGTGCCGCTGCCTCTGAACAAGGCTTGAGCTAGTTCAATCCTCATCTCTTCTTGGACAACACCCCTAACTGCCTCAAATCCACCATTCCTTCACCCCCTGTCCTCGGAGCCCTGGGATACCAAGAAAAGTTTCTCCGTCATCTCCCACCTCCACCGCCCACCCAAAGACAGCAAAACCTTTCAAACAGCAGCTGCCAGGTCAGCCGGTTGAGTGTTGCTCCCCTTAAAGACTCTCCGTCCCTTCCCACCAGCTGCCACCTCGCACAAGCAATTCGTTCTCCCATGTTCCAGTGGGAGATAGAGTAGTGACGGGGAAAGACAGGCGCTCTGGCCCAGCTGCCTGCCTCCACCCCGCAGGGCTCTGGGGCACAGGCCAGAAAGGGGGACCATCAGGGTCTCCCCTCTTAAGCAGGAGGTCTTTACCTTGGCAGCGGCTTGCGGGCCGTGATACTGGCGACAATGATGCTCTCGGGACGCGGGGTAGCCACGGCTTTAAAGGTTCCTCGCCAGAACTTCTCAAAAAGCTGTTTCTCTCCTTGTTGCACGCTCGCCATGGCCAACCAAAAGGGCCCGGGGCTCCCGGGCGCTGTCCGAAGTGCTGAAACGAGGCTTCCGAACGGGGGCACACCCGGCCCCGCTCTCTGTCCGTGTGAGGCCCAGAGGGGTGGGGTGGGAGAGACAGGGGTTCAGGGCGGGGGATGGGCGCCTCAGCCCGGGCCGGCAAGGGAGGAAGAAGGCTTGTCCGCCGGTTCTCTCAGCGGGTCGGCTCTGGGCTGCGCTCTGAGCTTGCGGAGCCTCCGCGCCCCAGGAAGGGAACGTTGCGCTGGCTTTCTCGGCAGCGCCGGAGAGAAGAGGCGACGGGGTCGTCCGTGTGTGCGTGCGCGTGTGAGCCCCGCAGCGCCCGGGTTTTGTCTCTCTCACAATGTGACGTTGGAAAAGGAGGCCGGTCGCGCGAGCTGCACTTTCCTCCCCCCTCTCCGCCTCTCCTCCGCCCCGCCAACTCCCTCCTCCTCTTCAGCCTCCAGCCGCCATCTGCATAACAAAAGCCCGCAGGTCGAGGGAGGAGAAAGGGCGGGGCGCGCGCCTGTCACCGGGGCCCCGCGGCTACGGAGTTGCAGCGCTGACCCCTGAGAAAAGCACTCGCGGCGCCCCGAACGGAAGCGGGCGTGAGCTCCTGCTTCCCAGCCCCCTCGCCTCCCCCTCCGCCGCGGGCCTTCCCCCTACCCTCTCTTGCGTGCTCTCTGGGAGCGCCGCCTCCCTTCCCAACCCCTTCGCGAGTCTTGAAAAAGATCCTCTATCAAGGGAGAAAAAAACTTAAATCTATCCGCCCCCGCCAACCTGCCCCGCCCCTCCGCCACCGCCTCACTTCTGGGAGGGACTGTCTACGGCAGCAAGCGGACGGGGGGCGTCTTCGGAATTCCTCTTTGCGCCTGGGTGCTGCGAGATCCCCACCACCCAGAAAGTGCCGTTTGATGGACCATCCGTCAACAATTCGGCCTCTCGCCATCTGTCGAGCCGGCCCCGCCCGCAGAGGGGTGCAGCGCTGCATCTGTGCACGCGGCTCCAAGGGCTATCTCTTTTGTGCCTCACTGCCAGCCAGTCCAACGTGCTGCTGCCAAATCCATCCAAAGGCAAGAGCGCCCACACCCCACCCCACCCCATCCACTCCTGCGGAACTCTGCTGCAGCCACTTTCCTTAAGGCAGCTTGTCTCGGGAGAGGAGTCCGTTTTGGAAAGGAAAGCTCTGGGGGGTGGGTTTTGAGGGGGACACCGGAGGATTATAGGGGGATACTCTTCTGTCTGTCTCCCCATCTGCTACCCCTTCCCAGTCCAGCCCTAATCCCAGAAAGTGGAAGTTCAGAATCACAATAAAACCTAGACGCAGAGGGTCTGGGCAGAATTTCTCTCCTTCACGCCCAGGGTTTTCATTAAGGAAAAGAGACACGGGACCCCCCTCAGCCCATCTCTCCCTTGGAGTCCTTTAATCTCAGCAGAGTTGCTACTCTCACTCCCCAGACTTCGCATTCCTGGAAGGAGGCTTCGCCAAGTCTTAAAGGCCTCCCAGCGCCTGGCACTGGGTCTTGGCCACAGTGGGAATAAACTTCTTGCTGATGGTGATAGCGATGGGGACCAAAGGGACCAGGGCACCAATGTGAACTTCCGAAATTCTCTGAAAGGCAACAGGAGGGGAATAGGAGAGAAAGGGGAGGAGGAAGGCAGAGAGAACGCTGGAGTAACCGAGCATCCTTCCAGAAGTGCATCTATATTTGGATTTTTGGGTATTTGGATATTTGCGTGCCTGCTTGTGTGAGCGCCTGAGAGCGTTGCTCGCTCTTCAGTGACCCCTTCTGGTCAACAACTAGAGATGCATTTGCTGGCTTCTTGATGTGGGTTGCCCTGCCAGCAGGTGGAGGTAAGGGCTGGGGAGCTTGGAGGTAAAGGAAAGTGGAGGCTAGGCCCAGATGTGTTCCCTTCTCTCCCTCCTGCCCCCAATTCCCCACTCTCCGATCACTCTCAGGCACTGTTTCCCACCCTGAAGTTGCTGTCATTTGAAATGCCATTGAGAACTGGCTCTTTAAGCAGCCCGGGATATTTGACACCATCCTTAGTCTGACATTGGCAGTCTGAATTGAGTCACATTCAGGGGAGAGGTAGATGGGATCCTACCTCCACCAGATCAATCAACATTTCCCAGCGTGTTCCTGTTCTAAGTTCTTAGAATGTTGATAAAGTTCCCATTTGCACAATATTGTCTCTTTTGAACCTGAATAGCAGCCAGGTAGGGTGGGAGGGGAAGCTGTTGTTACTGCATTTTAAAGGTGAGGAAGTTGAGGTGTAGGATGGTCAAGTGACTTGCCCAAGGTGATTCTATAAGAGCAGAGGAAGTCTGTACAAAATACAGTTTCTGGTTTTTCGTGGTGGATAGGGGATCTTGGGATACCAGGCACCCCAGGGTGGCACACTGTGAAAACCTGTCAGATACCAAAGGAGCCACATACTGAGAAGCACACAGTGTTTAGATTTCTAAGTTGGGAGTCTTGGGTGATAAACTCAGGGCCTCGAAGCCAGACTGCCTGCCTGTGTTCAAATCTCAGCTCGGCTATTTCCTAATTGTGTGATCTTGGAAGAGTGACTTCACTTGTCTGTGCCTCAGTCTCTTCATCAGTCATATGAAATTCTATAAAAATCAAATACCATGTGTGTAAATGGACTTTAGGTCTGGCTTCTCCAATGCGACTCAAACTCCAGTTCCTCCATCACTTTATCAACGCATAACCTTCTTGTTCTCATTCCCATAGGATATTGCTCTCTGTTTTACCAGGTGCAATCAGTCACCATGCTGAGACCTTACAGTAGGCTGGTTAATGAATACAAGCATGTGGCACAATCACTGCCTATCCTCTGTGCTACGCTGGTGTCAGCACTCTTTCTGAGACAAGACCTCAGAATCCTTCTCAACACATTCTTTAGATAGCCACCACTAAGTGGTTGGAGTTGGCATTCCAATTAAAATCAATTTGCTGGCCAAGTCTAGAGAGTACTTCTTTACCTGAATGGCACTGTTCTTTCATTAGAAAAAGGGAGACCAGGGAGAAGGGATTCCAGGATTTGCAAACCCAGGTGCTCTACAGCAGCAGCTAAAGAGATTCTTATACGTCCTTCTCTCTGATGATGCAAAAAGGCAGCACCACCAGCTCAGAGAAATAGCTGCCCCTCCTCCTGAGGCAGTTCAAATCCCCCTCACTAACATGTCTGTGTTATTGAGGTAAACCCCTTACTCTCTCTGTCCATAAATTCTCTGAGTATAATATGGCTAAGCATTATCCACCATCATCAAGGGACACCAGGGTACTTGACAGTCTGTACCCATTTCCAAAAGTCCAGTGAACAGTGAATGATTCAAATAATTACTGAGATAATGGGAAATATGATAATGAGACCAATTCATCTGTCTTTGTGCCCTTAAACAGGATCATGCTAAACTATTCAAATTACAAGATTCTGTATTTTTTCGTACAGACTTTTAAGGAGAAAAAATGGTTCTACTACTCAGGGCTTACTAATCCTCACTTCTTGAAAGTTCTACTTTATGTTTAATCTGAATCCCACCTTCTCTGTTTAATATCCATTTCTCTTCTAGAGTATTGATATAAACTGCTCCAAATGTCCTTGGACCAACATGGATAAACCAGGAGTCCTCCTTCCCTGGTTGCACAGTTCCCAAGAGTCTCTAAGACAAATACACTCATTGCTGTCTCAGATAATAATCACTGCACTTATCAAGTAAGTGTTACTATGTTCTATGTTCTAGTCACCATTTGTGCTAAACCTTTGATAAACCTTATCTCATTTAGGGCAGAGACCTAAATAGACATTTCTCCAAAGAAGACATCCAGATGGCCAACAGACACATGAAAAGATGCTCAACGTCGCTAATTATTAGAGAAATGCAAATCAGAACTACAATGAGGTGTCACCTCACACCAATCAGAATGGCCATCATTAAAAAGTCTACAAATAATAAATTCTGGAGACAGTGTGGAGAAAAGGGAATCCTCCTACACTGTTGGTGGGAATGTAAATTGGTGCAGCCACTATGGAAAACATTATGGAGGTTCCTCAAAAAATTAAAAACAGAGTTGCCATATGATCCAGCAATCCCACTCCTGGGCATATATACAGAGAAAACTCTACTTTGAAAAGACACATGCACCCCAATGTTCATAGCAGCACTATTTACAATAGCCAAGACATGGAAACAACCTCAATGTCCATCAACAGATAAATGGATAAAGAAGATGTGGTATATATATATAATGGAATACTACTCAGCCATAAAAAATAATGAAATAATGCCATTTGCAGCAACATGGATGGACCTAGAGATTATCACACTAAGTGAAGCAAGTCAGAAAGAGAAAGACAAATATAATATCACTCATGTGGAATCTAAAATATGATACAAATGAAGTTATTTACAAAACAGAAACAGACTCACAGACATAGAAAACAAACTTATGGTTACCAAAGGGGAAAGGGGGAGAGGGATAAATTAGGAGTTTGAGATTAGCAGATACAAACTACTATAAATAAAATAGATAAACAACAAGGTCCTACTGTACAGCACAGGGAACCATATTCAATATCCTGTAATAAACCATAATGGAAGAGAATGAAAAAGACCATATATATATATATATATATATATATATATATATATATATATTGGGTTGGCCAAAAAGTTTGTTTGGGGTTTTCCATAACATCTTAATTACATCATAAATATAATTAATATATTTATATATATTATATGTAATATATATATTATATATATATAACTGAATTATTGTATATATATATAACTGAATCACTTTGCTGTACACCAGAAACTAACACAATATCGTAAATCAACTATATACTTCAATTTTAAAAAAGCATTATCTCATTTAATCCTTCTCAACAACTCTATGGGAAAGGAACTATCATTGTCTGAATTTTGCAGATTTGGAAACTGAGTTTCAGAGTGGTAAGAGGATTCAGTGTGTGCAAAGACCACATATTGAAAGAGTTGGGTACACACTAAAAAGAGGCTGAAGACCAGAGAACATAGTTATGATGGAAGAATGGAGGAGAAATGGAACAGTTAGTGATGGAGAAATATGCTCCATGCAATGAAATGAGAGCACTGCCATTATTCTGCCCAATTTTAAAAGCCAATGATACTATATCATTATTTATCAAAGTAAGGTTCCTTGGGACCCTGGTGGCACACTCCCCCGCAGAAGGTTTTAGGTGGTACCCAGGCAGATGGAGTGTTAAATAACCTCAGAGTACATGGTCATGTATGATGAGAAAGTATTCCTTTTATGACTTGCCTTCCTAGCTATTAGGTTACCTCCAGAAGTAAATCTCCATATTTTGATTTTCTGAAAATGTCTCAAACACATCTCTTAGGACTTACTTTTCAACAATGAGAAAGTGACTTCAGATTCAGAGGCATGGACAACTAGTATTTAATAATGCTGCTTTGCCTTCATTGTATTTATTTTTATAGTTATCTTCCATTATTGGCATGTGACACTAATTTTTCATTTCTAAAATGTCCTCTTTAAGGAAATTTGTTAGGCAAAGAGGTGATTCACATTTGAATAACTTTTTACTAGAGAAAATTTCAAACATGTTCAAAAGTAAAGACTAGCATAAAGAACTCCTGTGTACCCATTTCTAAGTTCAACAATTATCAACACATAGTTGATGTTTTTAGTCTTACTCTGACCCACTTGCCACACTCCTAAATGATTCTGAAGCAAATCCAAGACACTGTATTATTCCAGTTGTAAATACTGCAGGATGTATCTCTAAATTGCTTTGTTTTTTTTTTAGTATAATGGTGATATCGTTATCACACTAGACAAAATTAACAATAATTCCTTAATATCATCAAATATCCAGTCAATGTCCACTTTTCCCCAACTGTCTTAAGTGTTTGTTTTTTCTTTATTTGTTTGTTTGAATTGGGATACAAATAAGGCTCATTCATTGTGGTTGACTGATGCTTCTCCTTCTGTATCCTTTTCTCTATAAGTTTCCCCCACCACGCACACACATATACATACATGCATTCCATTTCTCCTTCTTCTCTATTTTGATAAGAAACTTGCTTGTTTGTCTAGTGGAATTTCCCATAATCTGTATTTTCCTGATTGCATTGATAGCATTTCTCTGTGCCATCTATTTCCTGTTAAGTGATGGTTAGATCTAGAAGTTTAGTCAGATTTAAGTTCAAAAGAAATTCCACCAGGAGGTTAATAATGTATGATTTTTTCTTTTCTTGTGACGCTAGCTGAGACTGAAGATCTTTGCCTAATTTATTAATTTATTAGGGGTTGCAAAAATCGTGCTGTTCTAATCCATCATTTATTTTTATGTATTAGCTGGAATACTTCTATAGAGAAAGATCCCCTCATCAACTATTTGGGAAACTCGAGGCACCATTAGTATAGAAAAGGCAGAATAAATACTTGATCCTTTCCCTTTATTTACTAGTTTAAATAACAATGAGTTGGCGTACTAATATTCTTTGAAAGTACTACTGAATTTTTTTATACTTACAATGAATTCATAGATTTAAATATATTTGATGTGCTTTGTTATTTTTAAAATAAAATTTATTTATTATTATTTTTTATTTTTATTATTTTTTTGGCTGAGTTGGATCTTTGTTGTGGTACGCGGGCTTCTCATCGTGGTGCTTCTCTTGTTGTGGAACTCGGGCTCTAAGTGCAAGGGCTTCAGTAGTTGTGGCTCGCGGGCTTAGTAGTTGTGGTGCCCAGGGCTTAGTTGCTCCGCGGCATGTGGGATCTTCCCGGACCAAGGCTCGAACCCGTGTTCCCTGCATTGGCAGGCAGATTCTTAACCACTGCGCCACCAGGGAAGCCCTTAATTGCTACTGTTATCCTTAATAATGCTAAAATTGTTTCACCTCTAGCCAGGAGAGTCTATTCAATTGGTTCCTGAGTCCTGTGAAATGACCCTAGAAGCCCCTGATGACTTTCTTGCTTTCTGCTATGTCCAGATGTTCCAAGCTCAACTTACAAATTTCCTGCCTGCCCCAGACCTGGAATCAGCCATTTCTCCAAACAGCACTGGTTCCTTTTCATGAGTGCCGAGGTTGCTCATCCCTACTAGATTAGTCAGTCATTGTTTCTAGGACTTTTCAGTATACAGACCTAGGAAATTTTATTTTAAGACAAAAAAATATATCATGATTTTCTACTGGTATCTCTGGCTCAAATAAGCACTGCAGGTTTTTCTCATAAACCATAAATCTCACATTTGTATTTCCTTTCTGACATGCCAAAAATCCAAGTTTAGTGACACCAACATAATTACTCATTTTTTCTGTCCCACAATACACACGTTTTAGAACAAGCATACTTATACGACCACCTATAATATGATTACTGAAATCAGTTTCAGATCTTGTTTTAACCTCTCACTTGGGTGTATATTCAAATTACTGTGTTGTTTTTGTTTGTTTGTTTGTTTTTCTTTTTGCGGTACGCGGGCCTCTCACTGTTGTGGCCTCTCCCATTGCGGAGCACAGGCTCCGGATGCGCAGGCCCAGCGGCCATGGCTCACGGGCCCAGCCGCTCCGCGGCATATGGGATCCTCCCAGATCGGGGCACGAACCCGTATCCCCTGCATCGGCAGGCGGACTCTCAACCACTGCGCCACCAGGGAGGCCCCCAAATTACTGTGTTTTAAAGTCAAGCGGAATAAAATCACATTGAGGTTTATTTATTTACTTTTAAGCTTGATTTTTAGGGATTGCTTTTTAATATAACTTTATTTTTTAATTATATAAAATATTTACAGTGTTCTAAAGTCAAAACTTCCGCAAAGTATATTCGGAGAAGTCTAGACACCCTGTCCTGTCCACCCTCTTTACTCTATCTCCATAGATAATTTAATTTTTTTATGGTTTATCTTTCCATTTAAAAACTATTCCTCATTCAAAATTATTCCATTTTTCTTAAAGTGTCGAGGCTAAGTAAGAGCACAGGTGACACACAGATGCTACAGAAATCCTAAAGCAGATTCAAACTACTACCGTTCAGGACATACTGTATCATCTATCTGTGTGTAATAGCCTGACCTGCCTTTTCCAGGCCTGGAAAGGGCCATGGCCAGCATTTGACTCAAAGGCCTTTTTGCCCAGAGGTGTGTAGCAGAGCTCCTTTACTTATAAGCAAAAAGTATCTGGCATATGCACACGTGAGGATCTCATCAACTGCACTATGTTGGTGTAGTATTTAAATGTGGACACACAAATCTGTGTTCTTCTAAACAGCAAGGTGGGAAAAGAACTTGCCTAAGAGAATCCAATTTTGCATCTAAAAGCATCCCTCCACCTGTCACGATGGCTCACCTTATTTAGTGTATGTGTGTGTATGTACTGTATATTGCCTCTAGTGCCTTCTGTTGTTAAAGATAGGAGGCAACTTCTGAATGTACCTCGCTTTGTCTTGTCTCTTACTTCTTTTCTCCTGAAAGGAGTACAGAAGTCTCTCCTGGAATGCTTTGAAGCAGAAGACAAAGGTAACTGACCTTTGGTTTGGAAAAAAGAAAGGTCAAAAAGAGAAAACCGAGGCTGTTCCTTTGCCCCCGCACGCCGCAGATCTCTAGGCAGAGCTGAAGCCAGGCACCTTCTGCAGCCAGGGCCTTTGGGGACAGTTCTGTGGCAGCAGGACCCTCCCTATTGCCTTGCCCCTGGATTGGATGTTGCAGAAATAATTACCAAACAAACCGAGAGTCAGTGTTGTGACGTGACCACAGTTGTTAATGCATCATCTCCCTCCTGGAAACTTGGTTTGCCTTACAGGCAGGCCAGATTCTAAGCAAGCTCCTGCTAACCCAAAGCCCAGAATAACTTGCAATGCATTTAATCTTTCCTCCCTGTGCAAGAACTTTACGAACATTTTCACGTTTTACTCCCTGCGGTGGCCCTTTGAAGCAGGCTCTGTAGGAAGTGAAGGGATTGTCTGAGATTATACAGCCAGAACGTCTAGGGGGCATTTCTCTTTTACTTTGTTTGGGGGGCATGATTAAAATAAATTAATTAATCAAAATAAATTTTGTTTTTAGAAAAGTGATAAATGCTATTAAAAAAAAATCCTTCTCAACTAGACTTTATAGAGGATACCCTGGGTCTATGGTTCAGGAACTTGAGCAACAAGGTTATGACTCTTGGCCCCCTCTCCTTGAAGGGGTCTTCAGATGAGGCTGGGCAATGTACAGAAGGCTGGCTGGAAGGGCCAGGATTCCTGCCCTCATTAAACTTGGGCGACTCATTCCTAACTCTGGCCTCACTTTTCCCCCCTGAAATTATACGGTTGGGTTCTCAGAGGTCTCCAACTGGCACTCCACAGGGTGGATTTCTGGCCTACAGATGTGTTCTGTTTGAAGCCCACAAGGTATTCAAAAATAGAGAATTTCAATGACTACAGGTCGAAGGCAAATGCTCTCCTTTTCGCCACAGACCCCACCATTCTTTTTTTTTTTTTTTTTTGCGGTACGTGGGCCTCTCACCGTTGTGGCCTCTCCTGTTGCGGAGCACAGGCTCCGGACGCACAGGCTCAGCGGCCATGGCTCATGGGCCTAGCCACTCCACGGCATGTGGGATCCTCCCGGACCGGGGCACGAACCCGTGTCCCCTGCATCGGCAGGCGGACTCTCAACCACTGCGCCACCAGGGAAGCCCAGACCCCACTGTTCTTTTTTTTTTTTTTTTTGCTGTACGCGGGCCTCTCACTGCTGTGGCCTCTCCCGTTGCGGAGCACAGGCTCCAGACACACAGGCTCCGCGGCCATGGCTCGCGGGCCCAGCCGCTCCGCGGCATGTGGGATCCTCCGGGATCGGGGCACGAACCCGTGTCCCCTGCATCGGCAGGCGGACTCCCAACCACTGCGCCACCAGGGAGGCCCCGACCCCACTGTTCTTAACTGCATCTCACCCAGCCTTCCTCGGGCATAAACATTTCCACCCTCAACCCAGTAGCAACTCCTGGACTTGGGCATCTCTAAGGGCCTTCCCAGGGGTGACATTTTATAGTTTCTTCACGATTTTCTTTGCTTGGAATAGTCATAACAGTCATTTTAATAACAGCAGAAATTTAGCATTTGTTGAGTGATTACTGTCTGCCTTTGCACTGGATTAAGCATGAATCATCTTGCCCCCTTCTCATACTAATCCAAGGACAGAGCTATTATTGTGGTCCACCCTTTGCATATGTGGAAGCTGAGGCTCAAAGAGATGAAGTGCTTTGCCCAAGGTCACACAGGTGGTGATAAGTGGGAGAGCAGGGACTTAGGTCGAGGCCTTTCTGAGCCCAGGAGCAATATTCAAAATACTTAACAACTAGGACAGCATGGAGCTGACTAACCAGATGGATGCTAGGCCTAGGGGAGCCTGGGTTCCAGGGAAATGGATGGAGTGACCAGGATGGTGCAGACAGTGGGCCCTGGAGGGGGATGAGAGGAGCAGCTATTCACTGAGATGAACAGAAGTCCTTCAATATTACACATCCACTGTGACTGTAACTGCTCTCTGGCTTCATGGCTGGACTGCTCTTTACCACACCACTAAGCCCGTGGCATGATGCGTCAGAGGTACCTAAAGCATCTTTAGAACATGTGTTCCAGAAACACACAAAAAATGGTGACCAGAAGGCAACGATGCCAAGTGATTCTGGGGGACAGGTCTCCCAAGAGATGGAGAAATGGGGAAACAGAAATACAGACAGGCTCCCTGCTTTCAGAAACTTAGAAATAAAAAAGGGAGGTGGAGCTGACCTGGAAAGACAATTCTGTGGGTTTCTACATGAGTTGAAGGAGGGCTAGAATTAATATTAAGTGGACCACTTACTATGGCTCTGGCCCCAAACCACAGAGAGTGTAACTGGCTCTTAAAGAAGTAATTCAAGTTATGTGCCCTTTCTAATTATTGTAACGCATTTACAAAATTTACTGGGCACAGACTAAAGTGCCAGGGATTATACCAAGTGCTGAGGTTTCAACAAGAAGTAGGAAACTATCTCTGCCTTCAGTCCAGGGTGAGAGGAGCGGGTGTAGGCAAGTAGCCTGGCAATGCCTCTGGGTTGCGATCTGTAATATCACCCCTCAACTCAGAGGGCTGAGGATACACACAGAAGGAGTACTCATCTCTGTGTTGAGGTGGTCAGGGAAAAACCAGACCCTAAGTGTAGGTTATCCAGGCCAAGGAGGCAGGGAGAGGGAGAGGCCACTCCAGGGAGAGAGCTCACAGGTACACAGACCCAGAGCTTAGATTCCAGCAGTGATTCTCACGGTGGAGTCCAGACCAGCAGTAGCAGCATCTCCTGGGATCTTGATGGAAATACAAATTCCCAGGCCCCGCCCTAGGCTTATTGAGTTGCACACTCTAGGAGGTAGGACCCAGCAATCTGTTTTGACAGTCCTCTGGGTGAGAAACGCAGAGAATAGGATTTCCTCAAGGTTGAGGGTCGGAAGTATGGCTGTAGAGGAGGCTGGGGCCGGGTCACAAAAAGCCTGTGTGATCAAGGTTTTATCTTTAGGGTAATGAGGCACTTTCGAGGATTTTAGAAAGAGCAGTGACACTTGCTTTTACCTACATAAATGCTCCTCAGAACTGCTCAGCTGGTTTCTACCTCTAAGCCTTTGCATTTGCTCTTCCATTTGCCTGCAACATTCTACCCACAGACTTAAAAAATACAAACTCCTTCTCATTATTCAGATCTCAGTTCAAATACTAATTCCTCTAATCACCCAATAATAAATGGTCCTTCTGTTCGCCTCTCCCCCGTCAGCTTGTTTTATTTTCTTATAGCTCTTATCTCCATCCATAACCATCTTGGTAATTATGTGTTTATTTGGCTATTGTGAATAACACTACGATTAACATTGGTTTATGTGTATCTGCTTGAATCTCTGCTTTAAGTTATTTTGGGCATGTGCCTAAGAATGGAATTGCTGGATCATGTGGTAATTCTATGTTTCATCTTTCTAGGAACCTACCCCTCATTTTACATGTCAAGGAACTGAAGGCTGGAGTGGGTTCAGGATATGCCTAAATTCATAAAGCACTGAGTAGGTGGTAGAGTTGTGAACAGACTCCTGGACTCTATCACTCCCAGACAGTGGAGAGCAATAAAGGGAGAGGAGAAACCAGAGGGCCACGATCAAGGAGGCTGGCAGGGGGTGGGTATCCGCTGGGCAGAAGGGTCCACTCTTTGGCAGTCAATTTTTCTAATACTGGGCTGACGGCACAAACAGTCAAGTCTCTGTGATAGTAAAGCCTAAGAGGCTGGGTAAGCAGGATAGAGTGGAAGAAGGAAGACCAGGAAAGAACAGAAATTAAACTAAAACCATTTTGCCCAAGTGCTTGGGAGAGGGGACCTACATCTTGGGAGAAGGGAGGAAGCAAAGAGAAAGGATGGGAAGATCTTGGCTTCAGAACTCTGGGCTAATGCTGTAAAAGGCTTGCTCCTAAATAAATTATAAGTAAAACTGGAGGAACAAAACTCCTACCTGGGAGACAAACTCCGGCGCTAGTACAGCAAGAAACAGAAAGCTTAGAAAGCTTTGTAAGAGTGTGGGCTGGGAATGGAGCCTGCAGACCTGGATATAAATCCCCAGCTCTTCCACTCACCAACTTTGTGACTTTTGGTATGAGACAAGCCCTCTCTGAGGCCCTGTAAAATGGGACAGCAACAGTACCTACTTCATAGTGAACTGATACAGTGATGGCGATGCACCTGCTGGTGCTGATGAGTCAGCTACTCCCAGTGACTCTGGACCCTGGTCGCACACTAGGATCACCTGGACACATCCTGAAATTACTGATGTCTGGGCCGCACCCCCAAAGATTCTGGTTCAGCTGGTCTGAGGTTGTGCCTAGTAATTTTTTTTTAAGCTTCCGGGTGATTCTAATGTGCAACCAAAGTTGAAAAAACAGTGTGTTCCAGTACTTTTCAAGAATCACTTTGGGATCTTGTTAAAATTTAGATTCTGATTCAGTAGGTCGAAGGTAGGGCCAGAGATTCTGCATTTCTAACCAGCTCCCAGGTGATGCATGGAGATACTAGTCCCCAGACCTTGCGCTGAGTAGCCAAGTTTTAAAAAGCCTACTCGGGGCCTGGTATGACCCAAATGAAGTGCTTGCTGCATGTCGGCTCAGAAGTAGTAAGGATATTCTGCGGGTTGTGGAGTGAGGGGCCTGATCCGCTGGTCAGAGTGACATCGCAAACATCCTAGAAGCAGCACAGGGCCTGCCGCCCCAGTGCGGGCTTTATGTGACGTGAGAAACTCTTTCGGGTAGCTCCTGCTGCTTGCAGGGACGGGCGCTGGAAGGCCTGAGTGTAATGATAACTGTGAACCAGAGTCCCGTGGCTGCAAGTCAGCTGGCGTCTGGGTTCATACATGCAGGTTTGAGTCACACGGGAATCAAAGCTACCGGCCTAGGAAGTGACCTTTTGGGGACAAGGCTGGGGCACTCCATTAATTTATTCAGGTGGTATTGACAGAACATCTCCTGGAACACAGCGGTACCGGGCAGTGGGGTCTAATGAAAACCACAGCCCCTGCTTTCAAGGAACTCACAATCCAGTAGCTGGGGCACAAACCATTAAACAGGCAAAATTCAGCTATAGCAAAGGCGGCTGGTTGGGGACGGCTGACGGAGTAATGGGGCAGGCCGCCGGACCCTCGAAGGATTGTGCGTGACTTCGGGCAGTCTCCTTTGGGAGGCCGTTTCCATTCTCTTTTCACCTCAGTCCCCACCCGGGGACTCTGGGCCTCAGTTTTCTTATCTGGAAAGAAGGGCGTGGAGTCGTCTCCCCGCCCACACTCCGCGGTGTTAGGGTAAACCGAGGGCGAGCTGCCCAGCAAAGGTGTTGACCTGGCATGCAGTCCCTGTGGCTCCTGTGTGGCCCCATTTCTGCCCTCTGAAGCAGCAGAGTCCACGCACCAGATGTTACAGAACCTCCCTACCTTGGCTGCCCATCTCTGCAAATATGTGACCAGACTAGAGTGGTCAACCCCAGGAGAGGCTGGACACAGAAGGCACTGCCCTGCCTTTGAGAAACCTGGAGCAACTCGGGGAGACACAGCTGTGTAGGTAGATGAAAGGCTCTTGGTGCTGCAGCCAGGCGTCAGGGCTGTGCCTCTGAGGTGGGAGAGCCAACTTCAGGACACAGGTCCACAAGAGACCTACCAGATCCACATATTATCAAGCAGCGAAAATCTCCCAGAGGTCTCCATCTCAACACCAGCACCCAGCTTCAGTCAACGACCAGCAAACTACAGTGCTGGTCACCCTATGCCAAGCAACTAGCAAGACAGGAACACAACGCCACCCATTAACAGAGAGGCTGCCTAAAAACATAATAAGGCCCCAAAACACACCACCAGACGTGGACCTGTCCACCAGAAAGACAAGATTGAGCCTCAACCACCAGAACACAGGCTCTAGTCCCCCCCACCAAGAAGCCTACACAACCTACTGAAACAACCTTGGCCACTGGGGACAGACACCAAAAACAACAGGAACTACGAATCTGCAGCCTGCAAAAAGGAGACACCAAACACAGTAACATAAGCAAAATGAGAAGACAGAAAAACACACAGCAGATGAAGGAGCAAGATAAAAACCTACCAGACCTAACAAATGAAGACGTAATAGGCAGTCTACCTGAAAAAGAATTCAGAATAATGATAGTAAAGCTGATCCAAGATTCTATTTCCAAGATCCAAAATCTTGGAAATAGAATAGACAAAATGCAAGAAACAGTTAACAAGGACCTAGAAGAACTAAAGATGAATCAAGCATCGATTAAAAACACAATAAATGAAATGAAAAATACTCTAGATGGGATCAATAGCAGAATAACTGAGGCAGAAGAACGGATAAGTGAGGTGGAAGATAAAATAGTGGAAATAACTGATGCAGAACAAAATAAAGAAAAAAGAATGAAAAGAACAGAGGACAGTCTCAGAGACCTCTGGGACAACATTAAACGCACCAACATTCGAATTATAGGGGTTCCAGAAGAAGAAGAGAAAAAGAAAGGGACTGAGAAAATAATTGAAGAGATTATAGTTGAAAACTTCCCTAATATGGGAAAGGAAATAGTTAATCAAGTCCAGGAGGCACAGAGAGTCCCATACAGAATAAATCCAAGGAGAAATACGCCAAGACACATATTAATCAAACTGTCAAAAATTAAACACAAAGAAATCATATTAAAAGCAGCAAGGGAAAAAAAACAAACAACACACAAGGGAATCCCCATCAGGTTAACAGCTGATCTCTCAGCAGAAACTCTCCAAGCCAGAAGGGAGTGGCAGGACATAATTAACGTGATGAAGGAGAGAAACCTGCAACCAAGATTACTCTACCCAGCAAGGATCTCATTCAGATTTGATGGAGAAATTAAAACCTTTACAGACAAGCAAAAGCTGAAAGAGTTCAGCACCACCAAACCAGCTTTACAACAAATGCTAAAGGAACTTCTCTAGGCAAGAAACACAACAGAAGGAATATACCTACAATAACGAACCCAAAGCAATTAAGGAAATGGGAATAGGAACATACATATCAATAATTACCTTAAATGTAAATGGACTAAATGCTCCCACCAAAAGACACAGATTGGCTGAATGGATACAAAGCAAGACCCATATATATGCTGTCTACAAGAGACCCACTTCAGACCTAGAGACACATACAGACTGAAAGTAAGGGGATGGAAAAAGATATTCCATGCAAATGGAAACCAAAAGAAAGCTGGAGTAGCAATTCTTATATCAGACAAAATAGACTTTAAAATAAAGACTATTAGAAGAGACAAAGAAGGACACTACATAATGATAAAGGGATCGATCCAAGAAGAAGATATAACAATTGTAAATATTTATGCACCCAACATAGGAGCACCTCAATACATAAGGCAAATACTAACAGCCATAAAAGGGGAAATCGACAGTAACACAATCATAGTAGGGGACTTTAACACCTCACTTTCACCAATGGAAAGATCATCCAAAATGAAAATAAATAAGGAAACACAAGCTTTAAATGATACATTAAACAAGATGGACTTAATTGATATTTATAGGACATTCCATCCAAAAACAACAGAATACACATTTTTCTCAAGTGCTCATGGAACATTCTCCAGGATAGATCATATCTTGGGTCACAAATCAAGCCTTGGTAAATTTAAGAAAATTGAAATTGTATCAAGTATCTTTTCCGACCACAATGCTATGAGACTAGACATCAATTACAGGAAAAGATCTGTAAAAAATACAAACACATGGAGGCTAAACAATACACTACTCAATAACGAAGTGATCACTGAAGAAATCAAAGAGGAAATTAAAAAATACCTAGAAACAAATGACAATGGAGACACGACGACCCAAAAGACACGACGACCCAAAACCTATGGGATGCAGCAAAAGCAGTTCTAAGGGGGAAGTTTATAGCAATACAACCCCACCTTAAGAAACAGGAAACATCTCGAGCAAACAACCTGACCCTGCACCTAAAGCAATTAGAGAAAGAAGAACAAAAAACCCCCAAAGCTAGCAGAAGGAAAGAAATCATAAAGATCAGATCAGAAATAAATGAAAAAGAAATGAAGGAAACAATAGCAAAGATCAATAAAACTAAAAGCTGGTTCTTTGAGAAGATAAACAAAATAGACAAACCATTAGCCAGACTCATCAAGAAAAAAAGGGAGAAGACTCAAATCAATAGAATTAGAAATGAAAAAGGAGAAGTAACAACTGACACTGCAGAAATACAAAGGGTAACAGATTACTACAAGCAACTCTATGCCAGTAAAATGGACAACCTGGAAGAAATGGACAAATTGTTAGAAATGCACAACCTGCCAAGACTGAATCAGGAAGAAATAGAAAATATGAATAGACCAATCACAAGCACTGAAATTGAAACTGTGATTAAAAATCTTCCAACAAACAAAAGCCCAGGACCAGATGGCTTCACAGGCGAATTCTATCAAACATTTAGAGAAGAGCTAACACCCATCCTTCTCAAACTCTTCCAAACAATTTCAGAGGAAGGAACACTCCCAAACTCATTCTATGAGGCCACCATCACCTTGATACCAAAACCAGGCAAGGATGTCACAAAGAAAGAAAACTACAGGCCAATATCACTGATGAACATAGATGCAAAAATCCTCAACAAAGTACTAGCAAACAGAATCCAACAGCACATTAAAAGGATCATACACCATGATCAAGTGGGGTTTATTCCAGGAATGCAAGGATTCTTCAATATATGCAAATCAATCAATGTGATACACCATATAAACAAGTTGAAGGAGAAAAACCATATGATCATCTCAATAGATGCAGAGAAAACTTTCGACAAAATTCAACACCCATTTATGATAAAAACCCTGCAGAAAGTAGGCATAGAGGGAACTTTCCTCAACATAATAAAGGCCATATATGACAAACCCACAGCCAACATTGTCCTCAATGGTGAAAAACTGAAACCATTTCCACTAAGATCAGGAACAAGACAAGGTTGCCCACTCTCACCACTCTTATTCAACTTAGTTTTGGAAGTTTTAGCCACAGCAATCAGAGGAGAAAAGGAAATAAAAGGAATCCAAATTGGAAAAGAAGAAGTAAAGCTGTCACTGTTTGCAGATGACATGATACTATACATAGAGAATCCTAAAGATGCTACCAGAAAACTACTAGAGCTAATCAATGAATTTGGTAAAGTAGCAGGATACAAAATTAATGCACAGAAATCTCTGGCATTCCTGTACACTAATGATGAAAATCTGAAAATGAAATCAAGAAAACACTCCTATTTACCACTGCAACAAAAAGAATAAAATATCTAGGAATAAACCTACCTAAGGAGACAAAAGACCTGTATGCAGAAAATTATAAGACACTGATGAAAGAAATTAAAGATGATACAAATAGATGGAGAGATATACCATGCTCCTGGATTGGAAGAATCAATATTGTGAAAATGACTCTATTACCCAAAGCAATCTACAGATTCAATGCAATCCCTATCAAACTACCACTGGCATTTTTCACAGAACTAGAGCAAAAAATTTCACAATTTGTATGGAAACACAAAAGACCCCGAATAGCCAAAGCAATCTTGAGAAGGAAAAATGGAGCTGGAGGAATCAGGCTCCCTGACTTCAGACTATACTACAAAGCTACAGTAATCAAGACAGTGTGGTACTGGCACAAAAACAGAAAGATAGATCAATGGAACAGGATAGAAAGCCCAGAGATAAACCCACGCACATATGGTCAACTTATCTTTGATAAAGGAGGCAGGAATGTACAGTGGAGAAAGGACAGCCTCTTCAATAAGTGGTGTTGGGAAAACTGGACAGGGACATGTAAAAGTATGAGATTAGATCATTCCCTAACACCATACACAAAAATAAGCTCAAAATGGATTAAAGACCTAAATGTAAGGCCAGAAACTATCAAACTCTTAGAGGAAAACATAGGCAGAACACTCTATGACATAAATCACAGCAAGATCCTTTTGGACCCACCTCCTAGAGAAATGGAAATAAAGACAAAGATAAACACATGGGACCTAATGAAACTTCAAAGCTTTTGCACAGCAAAGGAAACCATAAACAAGACCAAAAGACAACCCTCAGAATGGGAGAAAATATTTGCAAATGAAGCAACTGACAAAGGATTAATCTCCAAAATTTATAAACAGCTCATGCAGCTCAATAGCGAAAAAACAAACAACCCAATCCAAAAATGGGCAAAAGACTTAAATAGGCATTTCTCCAAAGAAGATATACAGACTGCCAACAAACACATGAAAGAATGCTCAACATCATTAATCATTAGAGAAATGCAAATCAAAACTACAATGAGATATCATCTCACACCGGTCAGAATGGCCATCATCAAGAAATCTAGAAACAATAAATGCTGGAGAGGGTGTGGAGAAAAGGGAACACTCTTGCACTGCTGGTGGGAATGTGAATTGGTACAGCCACTATGGAGAACAGTATGGAGGTTCCTTAAAAAACTACAAATAGAACTACCATATGATCCAGCAATCCCACTACTAGGCATATACCCTGAGAAAACCATAATTCAAAAAGAGACATGTACCAAAATGTTCATTGCAGCTCTATTCACAATAGCCCGGAGCTGGAAACAACCTAAGTGTCCATCATCGGATGAATGGATAAAGAAGATGTGGCACATATATACAATGGAATATTACTCAGCCATAAAAAGAAACGAAACTGAGCTATTTGTAATGAGGTGGATAGACCTAGAGTCTGTCATACAGAGTGAAGTAAGTCAGAAAGAGAAAGACAAATACCGTATGCTAACACATATATATGGAATTAAAAAAAGATGTCATGAAGAACCTAGGGGTAAAACGAGAATAAAGACACAGACCTACTTGAGAATGGACTTGAGGATATGGGGAGGGGGAAGGGTAAGCTGTGAGAAAGCAAAAGAGAGGCATGGACATATATACACTACGAAACGTAAGGTAGATAGCTAGTGGGAAGCAGCCGCATAGCACAGGGAGATCAGCTCGGTGCTTTGTGACCGCCTGGAGGGGTGGGATAGGAAGGGTGGGAGGGAGGGAGATGCATGAGGGAAGGGATGTGGGAACAGATGTATATGTATGACTGATTCACTTTGTTATAAAGCAGAAACTATAAAAAAAATAAAATAATTTAAAAAAAAAACAGGCAAAATTCAGAATTCAGAGTGATCGGCGCTCTAATGGAGACAGCTTTTGAGAAGGGTCCTTGGCCCAGCCCAAGGGAGTTACAGGAAGATTCTTAGAGGAAGCAACAGCTGAGCTGAGCCGTAAAACAGAAATAAGAGGGCTTCCCTGGTGGCGCAGTGGTTGAGAGTCTGCCTGCTGATGCAGGGGACACGGGTTTGTGCCCCGGTCCAGGAAGATCCCACATGCTGTGGAGCGGCTGGGCCCATGAACCATGGCCGCTGAGCCTGCGCGTCCGGAGCCTGTGCTCCGCAACGGGAGAGGCCACAACAGTGAGAGGCCCGCGTACCGCAAAAAACAAAAACAAAACAAAACAGAAATAAGAGTTCCCCAGGAGAGGAGGTGGGAGCAGAGAGTTTCCCAGGCGGAGGCAAGAGCACAGGCTCAAGCAAGGAGGTAGGAGAGGGCAGAGCCTCTTCCCAGAAGTAGCTGGGTTCATTGGCGTCGGGGCGAGCGATACAGCCAGAGAAGAAGCAGGAGCTGTAGAACGGGCATGAATGTCACACTAAGGCATCTGAACTTCTTTTTGAAGCCAGAGGTCTATGGGATTAAGGAAACCCATGAAGTTCTCTGAAAAGTTTGTGCTTATGTGTCTATATGCACTATCCTGCGATAAAACTACTGGGTCTCCATCAGGGTGTCCACGGGATTACAGATCCCCAGCTTGGTAAGTATCCCTGGGCGCTGCAGCTGGAATTTAAGCCTCCCACTGGGTAGAGCTCGTTCTGTGCAGGAACGGAAGTGTCACAGACACTGGGATGGAGGCCCGGGGACAGAAGAAGAAACGATTACCCTGTTCCTTCCTTCCCCCTTGAATCTTGGCACATCAGTGCTCTGCGCTGGGATGCTTTCTCTTCCCCGCTGCCACCCACACCTCACCTAGTTAAGTCTCATTCATCCTCCAGGTCTCGACTCAGAATCTTCCCCAGGCTTGGAGACGACCGGCCCCCTCCCAGGATACACACCTGTAGCTCATTTGAAACAACTGCCACACACTGTGATTATATAATAAATAATGTAAGTCATCACTCAAGACTATCTGCACCCCTCCTATCCGCTGGAATAAGCACTCTTTGTTGGAAGATATCATCCACTGTGTTCACAGCTATAATCTCAGCACCGTGAATGGGTCCTGGCACATAGTGGAGGCTCAAGAAGCATTACTGAGCGATGACATGAATATTTATTTGAGTGAATGAACGAGTGCATTCACAGAGTTGACCACGACCACCTGAGTTCCTTTCCCTCGCAGCCCTAGCCCTAACTCCCACCCAACTCTTCATTTTGTATTTTAAGCCCTTCCCCTCGCAGTCCAGGAGGTATGGTGGGAAAGAGCTGCAGGAGGGAATCAATTGGACCGGGCAGGTTTCTGAAGCCCCTGCCCCCAGCGGCTTCATATGGATGTTTCTAATCACTTAGTGAGCAGATGCACTCTATGGGTGAGAATCCAAGGACCTTTCCAAAGTGGTTAGCAAACTCCGTCACTGACCAGCAGCAGCATGGCATTCACGGCTGTATTTTGAAAATCCTGATATCTACTCTCTAGTGAGCACGTTGCCTTATTTGGCTTATTCCTTTTAAGGAAGGTGGGAAGACTTTCATTTGTTCTACGTCACCCTATGTGAAGAGAAGAAAAATACCCACCTTACAATAGCAGTTTGGGGTTTAATATTATTAGAGTAAGGTAATTCTGAAGGCAAAGAGTGCAACTATGGTGAGTCAAGAAAGTCTTTTAATGGGTGTCAAATTAGCAGCATCAGGCCCCGTGTTCTAACTCCTCCCCAAAGCTTTCACCTGACCTCATCAAGTCTAAACCTCTGTGAACCTCAGTTTTCTAATCTGTAAAGTGGGGAGAACAGCACTTTATCTGATAAGATTGTTGGGAGGATTATAGGAGATATTGTATGCAAAGTATCTGCTTCTATATTTCCTTCTCCCACACTAGCCCACACATTTAAGCAATTTTAAGATTAACATAACTATTGGACCCCAAATTCTAAGCAGCCCCAGAAATAGAGGGCAAACATGTGAAGCTTTGGGTCAGGGGGGTTGCAGAACAATGGTCCAACAAAAAAGAAAGAAACTACGTAGAACGGCATTAGGTTTCATTAGCCCAAAAGGTTTGGTTATGTATCTTTAACCAACAGGGAGCTTTCTATGTCTTTTCCATGCTGTAAGCATTTTCCCTTCAAAGTTTTTTTTTAAAGCTGATGGAACAGGAAAGAGGAAGGGAAAGAAGCCACTCTTTCTTTCGTTTCTTCAAAGGCAACCCAAATTTGATCCCTTTAGTGAATGGCTCAAGATAAAAACTCCACTTCAGTCTGCTTTCTGTGATTAAACAACCCTCTTGTTTGTCAAACAGCAGGGAGAAGAGAAGAAAAGGAAACTCTTGTGGCTGCTAAGTGCTCTGAAATGTATTCCCTCCCAGCTCCCTCTGGTTAGGTGAGGGGACGCCTACAAAGGGATTCTCGAATGGGAGGCAAAGCTGAGGTTCAGCTGCACAGAATAGAAGAGAAAATGGGGATGAGGTCCCACAGGATTGTGGAATCCCCAAGTCAGGATGATCTAGGACTCTTAAGCCCCGCTCCCAACCCCCTACCTTCCTTTTAGGGACATTGCAACGTTTGAAACCACCCTTCTGCTCCAAGACATTCTCCATGTAAGAAATCATATTGCTGAGTAAAACTAATAGACTGCTCTTTCTTTTTTAAGGGGTCGGAGGGGGCTAACCTAAATCCATCTTGCTTCGCTGAAATCTAATTTCGGCTCGACGTGAGGAGAACTTGAGTTTCCACGGGAAGCAAGGACTTTTCACTCAAAGCGCTGCTAAGTCCTGTAAGTTCCGGTTGGGATGTAGAAGTAAACGTGCTGGGCTGTTGAAAAGGTGGATGGATGTAGTCCATAAAAATACAGGACACCGATATAGGCCACCCAGTTAAATCTGAATTTCAGATGAACAATGAATGTTTTTAAAGTATGTCCCATGTAATGTTTGGGATATACTTATGCTAAAAAGAGTTTCATTGTTTATCTGAAAATCAAATTTAACTGGGCATCTTGTATTTTATTTGTCAACCTCAGCTATTGACACTCTAACCCCAGCCTACATTTCCTTCTCGTTTCCTTGTGAGCAGAATTGGGAGTATGGATAAGAGCAGACAGCCACTGAAGGCTTTCTGAGGAAATTTCCAGGGTGGTTAAACCCATGGGTTTTGATGTCAGGCAGGGCTAGATTCAAACCCCATGTCTGCCTCTTACTACGTGACCTCCAGCATGTGACTTTCCCTACTGAAACTCCTTTCTTTATGGTAAAATGAGAATTGTAATATCAGCCTTACAGAGTTGTTGTTAAGATTAAAATGGGGTGACATCAAAGCACGGAGCAACCTGTAGCTCCCAGATAAATGGCAGCCCTTACAAGCACACCGCTCTACCTTTCCACTGGCAGTTCCTTCCTTGAATTTCTCCTTACCTATGAAGATTTCTCCATCTTTCTCTTCAGCCCAGGTAGCTTCTTGTCTAAACTGCTAGAGCACAATGCCATGTGCTCTGAGGCACTGTATTGGAATCAGCATCAGTGCTCACAAATGTTTTCCCAGTCGAGACTGGATTTTTTTGGCATCAGATATCAAGTTTCCTTCAACTCTACAGGTCCAGCATTTAACACAAGGCTTAACACATAGGAAGAGTTTGATATTTCCTAAATGAACATGTTATGAAACCACTAACAGCTTAGCATAAATTGCCCCTGACTGCAGTTTACAAATGGTAGCACAAGCGAAAAAAAATAAAGTCAGTATAGGAAAAGTTTCTCAAGAAGCTGAAATTGTCCCATTCAACGGACTGTCTTTATCTGCGACTATTCTTTCTCCTTCGTTTGGGGTTGAAAAAAACGTCACTTATAGAATAAGTTTTTAAAGGTATTTATTTGACAAAATAGAGAGTTAGCGACCTCCACATTGAGACAAATCTGTATCTCTCTCTCTAGCCCAACAAAGGAGTTTCAACGTTGAAAATGCACTAGTACCTGAAATTCGAAAGTCTGAGGACCACCACTTTATGAAATAACAGAGTGAAAAGCAGAATTGGAGGGAATGTAACCCACGACTGGTAAGTTTTGATGAGAAGAAATGGAGAGGAAAGAACTACAGCATGAGACCCAACCACGGAGGTACCTTTTCTCTGAATAAAAAGACCAAAAGGAGCAAAAAAAGCAAACTAACTTCCCCTACTTCCTCACTTACTTAGGACATAACCCCACCACCCCAGAGATCAGGATCGTCATTTACTCAAGTCTGAGGCCCCTCCCAATGGTCCCTCCCACAGCTGCTGAGGTCAACAACCTCCTTCAAAGGATAACAATACAGTACAAGGAGGAATGTCAGTCAGGATCCCACTGACCTCCAGGGACCCTCCTGCCTTTGGAATCCACATCAGGCCCCTCCCTCTGAATGAGAACAGCTGTACCAGTGCCCCATGCAAATTCTGGGAACTTGCCCTTGACTTGGCCTCAGAATTACATTTCTGTAAAGACAGTTCCCTAAACCTCTGTAGCTCTGTTGACCATGATTCCAGGCAGTTTGGTCATTCCTCAGCCCTTCCTCCCTTTGTCCCTCCCCCTTTGTCTTGTCCTAATTGGACACATCTGTCACTTTCAGGTCTGCATTGCTCATCTGTCACGGTCCACAACCAGGAAGAGACAAGGGAAAAGGCCAGATGAATGGTTTGCCAATAAGAGGAAGACCTGGATGTTCTAAAATTCTCCATCTCTCAGGGTAATCATGTCCTTCATCCCCAACTCAGAAATAATAATAATAACAACAATAATAATGGCAACTATTTAACTACTTGTCATGGACTCACCATATGACAGGCATTACACTAGGCACTTGACGGCATTATTTCATTTAATCTTTACAACAAACCCATGGGGGGAGATGTTACCATACTGCAGATGAAGAAACTGAGGCTCATGAACTTAAACCATTTGCCCCAGGAGCTTCTCACAGCTGTAAGCAGTGGCACTGGGGACTGGAAAGCCAGTGTTCCTGATCCCAAACTTCTGTGCTTAACCTCACTTAATAGAGCCTCCACCCAGCCACCTTCACACACTCCTATCGGTCTACCTGATGGACTTCAAAATTCTCAAGAATTTTGGGCTCTCAAGACCCTTCAAGACCTGGTCTCCATCTGTTTCCACAATCTCATCTCCCACTAATGCCCTCCTAGAATCCCCCATGGCAGGTATTTTGGAGTACCTTTGACTTAAGAAGTCCCTCATATCTGAGCCCCTTTCCCACACCATTCCTCACCCCTTAGCATGCTATTTCCCTGACCCAAGTCTACCCATGTTGCGAGCTCGAGCTCGAGCCCCATCCTGCCCAGCACACCATACCCAACGAGCCCACCTTCATCTCAATTTCATAACACTTAGGGGCTGATGAAGCACGCAGCCCACCCCACAGAGGACCCTGAGTTACTGTGTCATCATCCCTCATGTGGGTGTTTCATCTCCCCATCTTGACAGCCACCTACAGGGAGGAGACATGTCACAGCCCACGTGCCTCTTGTATTCTCTTATGGGGAACACAACGGGTGTCGAGCCAGTGGTTGACGACTGACCCCTGCTCCCCTCTTCTGTTGTCTCCATCCTTACTGCTTCTCCCCCCTCTCCTCCTCACCCTCTCCGTTTGGATTTCATTCTCTTCATTTTGCTCCCCTCTGCTCCCCTTTGCTTTTTTTTTTTTTTTTTTTTTCCCGGTACGCGGGCCTCTCACTGTTGTGGCCTCTCCCGTTGCGGAGCACAGGCTCCGGACGCTCAGGCTCAGTGGCCATGGCTCACGGGCCCAGCCGCCCCGCGGCATGTGGGATCTTCCCGGACCGGGGCACGAACCCGTGTTCCCTGCATCGGCAGGTGGACTCTCAACCACTGCGCCACCAGGGAAGCCCCCGCTGTTAAGTTTTAATACTCAGCATCTCATTGAATTCCTACCACATTCCTACAAAATGGAAAATCTCCATTTCTAAGTGAGGAAACTGAGGATCAGAGGGTAGAAGTGACTCAAGTGCTCAGGGTCCCAGAGCAAGTCACTGGCTAAGCTGGGATTTGAGCATTGAACTGTGTTACTTTCGAGCAGCTCTCTCAACTGTCCGCTGCCTGTGTCACAGCTATGATAGGTGGCTCCAAAGGGAGAGGCTTCCAGTTTCTGCTGGATAGGATAAGTCTCTCCAGGCCTGTGGACCCACACACTCCGCTCACAGCCTGGTATGAAAACAAAGAGGCCGGCCCAGTCAGGCTCCCCACTGTCCTGGGGCAAGAATAGAGTGCAGCGGAGAAGGGCGCAGGCCTGGGTTCAAACCCTAGCTCCTCCATTTACCATCTGAGTGACCTTAGGCAAAGCATTTAACATCTCTGAGCCTCGGTTTTCCTATCAGTAAAATGGAGAGATAATAACAGCACCCACTCATAGAGTCAATGTGATAATCCACAGAAAGCAGAAGCAGAGACAGTGAGAGGATGCCATGAAGATGAAGGGCCTCAACAAGTCTATGTAAAAATTCAGAAACAGGAACCTGAAAAAGAAACAGGGAGAGGCCAGGTAGCCCTGTATATTTTCCTCAGGTTCTGATGACTTTGCAATTCTGATTCCCTCATATCCTTAAAACCAATGTGCCATTTTCTTGAGACCACCTGATGTTGAGGGGGAGAAGATGGGAGGGGGAACACTTATTCCCCAGGCCTCATGTTTCCCTATAGGAGGACCTCCAGTAGAGTGACACTCCTAGCCTCTTGCCCCACCTGACTGGTGCACCTGGAAGAAGGAACTGAACTTGCTCAGCTAGTCTCTCTTTGGGGATCTGCTTGCCTGCAGAGAAGCTACATTCTGGGCTTAGCAGAGCAGGCTTTGTCCCATTGGTTTTGCCTGATGTTGGGTTTGGGGGCGAGTTCAACTGAGAAGAGTATCAGCAAGCTGTGTCCTCCAAAAGAGCTTCTTATCAGTAATAAAGCTGACACTTTGATCTCCATCTGACTGGCTCTTTTGTGTCTCTTGCAATTAGTTTCTAACCACCTTGAAAGGGTTCACTCCCCTCTTTTTACATTGCTCATTCCAACCCTCCATTAAATCTCCTTGTCATGATTCCAGATGGCTGTCCGAAGCAAACTTTCTGCCAAGACAGCTCTTCCTTTGGCTTTCCTCTCGCCTGACATTCCGGCTTCCCACCCACCCAGGTCCTGAATCGTACAGCAATTTGGCGGATCCACTTCATACCCATACCTTGCCCTCTGCCAACCCTGCAGATGCCTTGACTCATCCAAGTCATTTCTAATTACATCTTGGCTGATAACTATTCTAGTAATTTCTTCATGTCTGGCACATGTTCCAACTTTTCCACTTTCTTACTGAATCTTATTAAAAAAAAAGGAACTTGGTAACTGGCATTTTTGAATCATCATTAATTTCAAGCTTGTCTTATTTTATTAGCTGTTCTACATTCCCTCTGAGATCTCTTTCCTCCTTGACGGATCTGAAAACCTCCATGTATTTTCTTCCCCATAACTGAGCTAGGACTAACTTGAACTAACTTATTCTAATGAACCTGCAGAAGCAGCAGTGGATGTAGCCTCAGGGTGGGGTTCCCAGGTGTAGACTGCTGGCACCCTGAGCCCCCAGAACATCTCTTCCAGGGGCTTGCTGATCCTCTGTCTGTTCTGAAATACCTTCCAAGAATTAGTTTTTCTGAGCTAATCAGAGGTAGGCAAGTCTCCAGAAGGGCACTATGACGCACGTATTCACTGAGAGGAAGGTGAGCTCATCGACTCACCTCCCCCCATTAACACATGTGAAATGATTTTCTTTTCTCCCTCCAGATAAGCTCTCTTGTCGCTGGCTGAGAGTTCCCTAGGGGATTAGGGAGCAGAGAGGTCTTTTATGGGGGAAGAGCAGAGAAAAGGGTCAGGTCCAGAGTGTGATTCTCCACAGCACTGTCCAGAAGAATGTCCCATGATGATGGAAATGGTCTGTATCTGTGCTGCTGATAGAGTAGCTACAAACGACATGAAATGTGGCTAGTGTGACAAGAGAACTGAATTTTTTATTTTATTTAATTTTGATTAATTTAAATATAAATAGCCACATGTGACTAGTGGTTACTATACCCAACAGTGCAGCTCTACAAAATGCTACTTTGGGGTTATCTGGACCTTCCTTCTACAGCAGCCATAGTTCTTTGTGAGTCCTGGGATAACATACAAGAAGACGATGATCCATCTGATTCACAGAATCTGGGGCCAGTGGATGGCTGCCATGATGCTCCAGGCCCATGGGAACTACCCTCTAGTAGATATTTCAAGCAGAGGTCACAGATTGGTGGTCCACAGGCAAAATTCAACCTGTACGCCTGTCTGACTTATATCAATTTTTAAAAAATCAACTGGTTGCTGACATTTAAAAACCAAGAGGTTGCACATAACGATTTGCATTTCTAGCTTCTCTTGAAGAAACCAGAAGACCCCACCGGCCAACATTCAGATGGAGATGGGTAGCAGCAGCGTCCTTCACATGGGACAAGTTTGCCACAGTTCCCACCCCTCCCTATGGTCTAAACGTCCCATGTAGGTGTTTGGGTTTGTTCGTCCTTGCATCATGCTTCTAAGCACGCATGGGCTTTTGTTAGGCATCAGACATCCTGAGTTCAAATCCCATTTCTGCCTTATCACAAGCTGTGTGACCTTGAGCAAGTGACTTCACCACTCAGAGCCTCAGCTTCCTCCTAAGTAAAGTGGGGAAAGTAATAAAACAGACTCCAGTGTTGTAAGGATCTGAGGGAATAGTACCTGTGAAACTGTTGATATAGAGCCAGACTCAGGGAAGTGCTCCAAAGATACACGGTCGATGCTGGAAGGAGAAAAGGGAGGATGACGAGATGGAGGAAGAGGAGACACGAGAAAATAAAGAGAGAAGAAGTGGAGAAAGAGGGGAAGAAGGAAGAGTCAGAGGGAAATACGAGCTTCTAGTCAGTTTCCAAACACATCTAAGACCAACAAAGAAGGGAAAAAAAAAAAAAACCTCTTTCCCCAGTGAAATATTCCCTAATTCCCTACAAAATAGCAACATAATAGCACAACCACCCACGTCGTAAGCCCATGGGCACGGGGTGAGAGTTGAGAGGTTAAGAAGGAAGGTACTAAAGCAAGGAAATGCTGGCCCCTAGCACCTCTGCCCTTGGATCTGCAACCTTTGTCCTGAGAACCACTTCTCAGAGGCATCTGGGACTTTGTGACAGAAACACCAAAGGGTCTGGGTTTCATGAAATCTATTCGGGCTCAAGTCCCTCCCTCACATCCAGTGTCTATAATCAGAAGAGATCTCCATGTGGCATAGTTTGGACACGTCTATCAAAGGAAAAGCAAGCCCTTCTAAGACAAATCCAGGGAAAGTTACCAGCTATCTGTTTGCAAAAAATAAAGAAATGCAGGAGATCTGGCTAAATTCTCAGGGAGTTATGACCTCAGGTTCCCAGTGCTTAACTTTGCACAGTTTCTCAAAGTTAATTCAAGGACCATTTAATATGCTGGGAAAGGCACATCAAAATGCTGATTCTAAGGCCTTGCACCAGACACGTGGATTCAGTGGATTCTGTTCATCTGGGGGGTGGGGCTAGGGAATCTGAATTTTGTAGATATACAAGCTGTTCTACTTATATGACTTATTGAATCAAGGCATATTAATGCTGGGGAAGCATAGTTAGCAGCTGGTGAGACTAGCAAGGTCACTGAAAATTGGAGTGGTCAGGGAAGTCTTCTTGGAGGAAGAGAGCTAGCCTTTCGCTGGGTCTTGAAGTATCTGGATGGGGGCCACAGGAGGAGATTAGTGCACTCACTGATTCATTCACCAGATTCTTACTGAGCACCTGCTATGCGCCAAGCTTTGTTCTAGTAAGCAAGAGAGAGAAAACCCTCTGTCCTCATGGATCTAGTTGGCAGAGGTGGGCAATAAACAAAATATGGAAGCAAAATACTTAGCTTGTAAGATGGCGATAAGCACTAGGAGAAAAGCAAAGCAGAGACCTTTGGCAGAAACATGTCTCAAATGTGGACATAAGATAATAGTATATCAATACAAGCATGAGTCCCAGTATAGCGGTCAGATATTGGCAGGAGGCTGCCCATTGTGGTAAACCATCACACCCAAGATCCATCCATTCGTCCATCCACCCATCCACCAATTTATCCATCCATCTATCCATCCCACCATTCATCCTGCCATATTCTACTCTTTCCTTCCTCCTTCCTTTTTAAAAAAATCAAAGTATAATTGACCTACAACACTATGATAGTTCCTTCCTTCCTTCATTTATACAATCTACTTAGGAAACTGTGTGCTAGACCCCCTGTGAAGTTCTGAGGATACAAAACTAAGACAGACACTGTTACGGTATGAATTGTATCTTCTTTCAAATTCGTAGGTTGAAGCTCTAACCTCAGAATGTGACTGTACTTAGAGACAGGGCCTTTAAAGAGGTAATTAAGTTAAAATGGGATCATTAGGGTGGGCCCAAATCCAATATGCCTGCTGTCCTTATATGAGGAGGAAATCAAGACATGGACCAAGAGAGACAATGGACACATGCAGGCAGAGAGATGACCACATGAACACGGTGAGAAGGCAGCCGTCTGCAAGCCAAGGAGAGAGGCCTCAGAAGAAACCAAACCTGCTGACCTTGGTCTCAGACTTCCAGCCTCCAGAACTGTGAAAAAATAATTTTCTGTTATTTAAGCCAGCCAGTCTGGGGTATTTTGTTATGGTAGCTGTAGCAAACTAACACAGATACCATCACAGAAGCAGGGGTTCACCCTCCAGAGAGAGAGAGAGAAGGAAAATTAAACAGAAAATTATGATATAAACATCTCTTTGCCTTGCCTGAAAGCCCACCCATAGAGGCACCTCCATTTGAATTCATCATTGCTTTCTCACTAGTTCAACAAATATTTATTGAGCACCAACTACATTTCTGGTTCTGTACTAGACAGTGGGGATACAATGATAGATAAGGTAGATACATCCATTGTCTTTAGAAGTTCACAAGCTCCCCTACCCTTCCCTCTAGACTGAACACTGTTCTCTACTCATTCTCAGATAAGGCGGTGCAGTGTTGTGTGACAGATATGATCACAGACTGTGGAATCAGACAGACCTCGATTTGGGTCCATGTTCTACCACTAATGGGCTGTGTGGCCTGGGGCAGGCTATTTAACCAGTCTGAGCCTCAGTTTACCTCTAAAAGGCAATAACAACACCCAGGTATGATTGCCGTGAGAATTAAATAAGATCAGGGACATAAATCAGAATAAGTACTCCACAGATGTTTGCTACGGTTATCAATGCAGCCTCGGAAGCAGAGCCAATCAGATGATAATAAATATCATCACTAACATGGAGTGCTTTCTCGATACCCAAGAACTCTAAGTAATCTGCACACATTATCATTATATCCATGAAGCATCTTCCCTACAACCCCAGCCTTTCCTAGTTTAATTTTCTGGTTTCTCTTTTGTCTACTTAGTGTTTTATCACTCCCAGGAAAGCACTTAAGACCCAAGATTGTCTGAGGGAGAGGCTATAGGCCTGTCTGGAAAGAACTTGTGTCTTTCTCTGCATCCATGGTTCCCCTGATGCTCCAGTTTGCACACTGGCTCAGGCGAGCTGGAAGAGGGATCTGGAGGGAATGGTGCCGGAAGTCTCTCCCTTAGAGCTGCAGTCGCCAATAAACACACTGGATTACTGGTCCCCAGTAAAGCAGTGCAGCTGTCTCTGTACATGTCATTCCTAGCAGGGTTTTGCAGTCACATTTCCCCCAGCGCTACTGGGAGGTACGACCCACTTGCCTTTGAGGGAGTGGAGATGGGAGCCAGCAAGGACTTGTTATCATGGAAACCACGTCTCCTCCAGGGCCCCAAGGGGCACTTCTGGAAATGGTTTGGAATTTGATCACAGTCTTCAAGCATAAGAACCGTGGTTAAAAGCTGTTATTTCCTCACTTCTGATAAACGGTTGTCGAGAAGCTGCCAGTTCTGTTTTCGCTGGGGGAGATTGGATTGGGGGAGGATGTGGGTCGGAAGGATGGGAAGAGATGAAAGGATGGGGATCCCAGAGCCTCAGAGCTGCACCGCACCCCAAACGGAGATGACGGTTTGGAGATGGTCCTGCCTGACTCCTTGTCAAGAGCAAGATAGCCAAAGGGACACTGAGATTAGATGGGGTGAGTCGTAAGTGACCACCCTCTCAGGTTGGAGAGGAGGCTCAGCTTTAAGTAAGAAACTGAAACATGCAGGTAAGAATCATCAAGTCTGAGGGTCTTAAAAGAGAATTCCAGGTACAGGGGTTGCAAACTCAAATACCTATCAGGCACCAAGAGGAAAGATACCATTTAGTGAAGTTGAAATGAGCTTGGTGAGGCTTTAGGGGAACAGGAGATGGCACCCCATCTAAAGGAGAGGGCAGTCACCAGTTCCAGCTGCCAGCTGGAGACCCCGGGTGGGTCTGCAGCTCCAGCACAGACCAATTACCCACGTTTTCAGGAAAAACCCCAAATCTGGAACTTCAGGTGAAATCTCCTGACATGGAAATGTAAGCTATGGATTCAAGCATTTAAAAATCACATTGCAGGCCAAATAAAACATGCCTGAAGGTCAAATCCAGCTCACTCATTCAAGTTTGCAAACTGTGCAATGAGTGTTGAAAAGAAATTCCAAATTCCAGAGGCGGAAGGGAATTTGAATACATCATCAATTACCACCACAACAATGAAAAACACAGTAAAAAGAATAGTTATGATTTATTCAGTACCTACTGTGGGCTTAGCAATTTGTTTATATTACTCCACTGAGTTCTCACCACAACCCCGGGGAGGGCAGGGATTTTTACCCCAACTTAGGAAGAAATTGAGGCTCACAGAGGCTAAATCATTTGTCCAAGGTCACACTTGACTACACTGGAGTCTCTGCAGAGAGGGTAATCATTTCTCCATGTATCTTCTGCGGCACAGAACGCCCCAGACACCTCCGAAGCCTTCTTCCTTCTCCAAAATTTCGCCTTGTTCTATCGATCAGGCTTGTTCTAATGCAGTGGTTTTTAAATGGGTGGGGGGGGGAGGGGGCGATTTTGACATTTAACAATGTCTTTAGTCATTTTTGGTTGTCACGCTGATGGGGGAAGAGAGGGGGCGTTACTGGCATCTAGTTGGTAGGGGCCAGGGATGCTGCTACACACACACTACAATGCACAGGATGGCCCCCACTACAGAGAACTGTCCAGGCCCAAATGTCAGTAGTACCAAGTTTGATAAATCCTTGTCTAAAAGGATTAGGGGAGGGAGAGCTGACGGCTGGGGGGTTCCTAAGGAGATGAGAAGGAGGAGGGAGAGAAAAATACTGAGGGTGACACTCGTAGAAGCAGCTCCACTGTTAGAGAACCTGCACGATTTACCAAGGGTTCTCACTGCACTGTTTCACTAGGACTTCACGACAGTTGTTTAACACATTTTCTCATTGCCATTTTACAGATGAGGAAACTGAGGCCCAGAGAAAGAAAGGGGTTTTCCCTCAGGCTTCATGAATGGCGTCCCACAAATCCCTGTTGAGTGTCTGGGATATCCTGGTTCTAGTTGAGGGCTCTGCCCCTTCTGCTAACACTGAAGTGTTTTCTACCTGTCAGGCACTTCACTAAGAATTCTACACGTATCATCTTACATCCTTCCAACAACCCAGTGAAATGAGTACTCCGTGTATCTGCATTTTTACAGTTGAAAAACTGAGATTCAGAGGAGTGACACCACTTGACCAAAGGCATCAGAATTTGAACCAGGCATTTTTGACTTTGAAGCCTGTGCTCTTAACCGTTCTACTCTCCTTCAACCTATGATAAGTATCCCATGCTTATCCAGTGAGGAAGCATTTACTGAGTTCCCTATTTAGAGGAAACTGGGCATACACAAGAGCAATTCCTAATGCATCCTGACTTCAAGGAGCTTACATTCCAGTGGAAAGAGCGGGCATATGCACCACTAGCTGTAACACAAAACGAAAAGTGACCAGGTCATAAAGAAGAGGCAGTAAGGCACTGAAAGACAGAAGTCAGCAAACTATGGCCTGTGGGCCACGTCCAGCCTGCTGCCGATTTTTGTAAATAAAGTTTTATTGGTGCACAGCCATGCCCATCAGTTTACATAATGCTCATGGGCTGCTTTTTTTTTTTTTTTTTTGCGGTACACAGGTCTCTCACCGCCGTGGCCTCTCCTGCTGTGGAGCACAAGCTCCGGATGCACAGGCCCAGCAGCCATGGCCCACAGGCCCAGCCGCTCCGCGGCATGTGGGATCCTCCCGGACCGGGGCACGAACCCGTGTCCCCTGCATCGGCAGGCGGACTCCCAACAACTGCGCCACCAGGGAAGCCCTCATGGGCTGCTTTTGAGTTGAGTAGTTGCTATAGAGACCACCCAGCCTACAAAGCCAAAAGTATTTACTAAGTACATGGCCTTTTACAGAAAAAGTGTGCCGGCCCCTGCTGTAGAAGAGAAATGACCAATACTGAAAATAACCCACCTTCTGTGCTTCTCTCTAGATCCACTGGTGACTGATTATACCTCATAGATATTAGCATGAGGACCCCCGGAGATGACATTAATGACGTTAACAAACTCTAGATACTGGGTGCTGACTGTGTGCCAGGCACAGGCCTAATCCTCTCTAGTTCCCCCAAGCAACCCATCAGACAGGTATTATTAACCCCTTTCACACATGAGGAACATGAGGCTCAGAGAGGTCAAGAGGCAAACCCAAGTTCAAGTAGCTATCAAGGGTCTGAAGGTGGACATGTACGGCTCCAAAGCTCTCAGCCTCCTGCGTGCGGAAACACTAAGCATGAGCCCTGGCTCTGCAGAGTCAGGAAACTCTGATAAGTTTTCCATAAATAAAATTTTCTTCTTTCCTTCCTTGACCAAGTCTCCTACCCCTGTAAACCGGGTTGATACTGTGATTTATAATAAGCAATATATATTTGGCCTTCGTCCCCATTCCTGGCACAGAGCTCCTAAAACCCTTGGAATTTCCTAAGTGATGACAGTGATAAAGGTGTATTGTTATATCAGTGAGGTGATTTTTGGAAAACTCCAATGTAACCTAAGAATGGAAGCTGGTGGTCAGGGGAACCAGCCATGTGATTAGAGGGTTGGAACTTTCAGACCCACCCCACCTCTACCTCTGGGGAGGGGAGAAGGGCTGCAGATGGAACTCAATCACCAAAGGCCAATGATTTAATCCATCGTGCCCTAGTAACAAAGCCCATAAAAACCCAAAGGACAGGTTCTGACTGCTTCTGGTGCTCAGTGAGGCATGGAAGCTCTGTGCTCTTTCCCACCTACCTCGCCCTGTGCATCTCTTCCGTCTGGCTGTTCCTGAATTATATTCTTTTATAGTAAACCAGAGATCTAGTAAGTGAAATGTTTTTCTGAGGTTTGGGAGCCACTGTAACAAATTAATCGAGGGCTGGGTTGTTGGAACCACCCATCTACAGCCAGGAGGTCAGAAACACAGGTGACAACCTGGACTTGGCACTGGTGTCTGAAGTGGGGGTGAGTGGCCTTGTGACACTGAACCCTTCACCTGTGGGATCCGATGCTACTCTCAGTGCAGACAGTGTCAGAACGGAGCTGAACTGTAGGACATCCAGCTGGTGTTGGGGAATTGCCTGGTGGGGCAGGGGAAAACCCACACTTGCGATGCAGTATGGCTGAGTGGTTCTCACACTGGGTGTCAGAATCGTAACCAGTAAGAAGCTCCTGCCAGGCTCAGATAGTCCTGGAAGCTCTTTTCATAACCAACTTGTCTGCCTCAGACAGCACCCAGAAAGTTCCAGATTTCAGAGGGCTGCAAAGCTGCTTCCTCAGCCTCACCTCGGGGAGCTACTGCGGCTTCCAGACGGGCTCAAGTAACTTCCCGTCCCCAGCAGTCCAGCAGTTGATATGACACAGCAGTTTACACCCTCCCCTGGTTAATCCAGCCTGCTCCCTGGTCACTTCTCATTAAGCTGAGTGTGGCCTCCTTTCAACTTTCTCTGAATTAAACTGTCACTTTTCCCAGCAAGGGGCTGCAGGTGGAAAGTACAAGCCCAAAGCTTGGAAGACAAGTGAGGGAAAACGGGACCCCCCCCCGACCCCACCCCCCCATCAGCTCCCACCCCCTGTCCTGGAGCCACAGTGATCCTGCCCCTCACCACCTCCTCCCACCTGCAAGTTAAACAAAAATAAGTCCCAGTATGTCGGGGATTTTTTTAAAGCTGTGGGTATTTGGCCCAGCTGCTGCAGGAAAATATTCGACTACAGCAGTTGGACCTGTAAATTTGTTGCTTGGTGTTCCCAGGCTGGCCAATTATCCCAGCTGTGCAGCCAAGGTCCCCCCGGGATGTTTTCAAGAGAACTAGCTCACAGCAGACGTGCTGCTCTGATTTCAGTTGTCCCCAGTCACGCATCCCAGAGCCCCAGCTCTGCCCCTCCCAGCTTGATCTCAGACCACAGACTCCAACTGCCTCCCCAAGGCCTTCACTGACTGACAAACTGCTGCCCTGGCCATGGTGAAATGGTTACCAGGGATCCCTCTGGCAGCAAATCCATGAGCAAGTTGTGTATTTCTGTGGAAAGAATTTGGGTTTAAATCCCCCAACTCTGTTTCTCCCCAGCTATGTGATTCTGAGCAAGTGACTTAGCATCTTGGAGCCTCTGTTTCGTCTCCCATAAGATGGGCTGTCATTGGGGCTTGTCTCCAAGGTGTAATTAAATAACACAACAATATATTTTTTAATGGTGGGAAAAAGAGATATAACATAAAATTTGCCTTTGTTAACCATTTTAAGTACACAGTTCTGGGGCATTAAGTACATTCACACTGCTGCACAACCATCACCACCAATTCTTGTCACCTTGCAAAACTGAAACTCTGTACTCATTAAACACTAACTCCCCATTCCCCTCCCCCCATCCACCATTCTACTTTCTGTCTCTGTGAAATTGTCTAGTCTCGGCACCTCATATAAGTGGAATCATACAGTGTTTTTTCCCTTTGTGACAGGTTTATTTCATTTACAATAATGTCCTCAAGGTTCGTCCAGGTGGTAGCATGTGTCAGAATTTTCTTCCTCTTTAAGGCTGAATTATATTCCTTGTTTGTATACAACACTACACATTTATTTATCCATTCATCCATTGATGGACCCTTGGGTTTCTTCTCTATTTTAGCTATTGTGAATAATGCTGCTATGAACCTGGTTGTACAAATATCTCTTTAAGTCCCTGCTTTCAATTCTTTGGGGTATATACCTAGGAGTAAAACTGATGATCACATATTAATTCTATATTTAATTTCTGGAGGAACTGCCACACTGATTTCCTTAGTGGCTGCACCATTTTCCATTCCCAGCAACAGTGCACAAGGGTTCCACTTTCTCCACATCCTCATCAACACTTTATTTGGAGGTTTTTTTTTTGATAGTAGCCATCCTAGTAGATGTGAGGTGGTATCTCATTGTGATTTTGACTCACATTTTCCTAATGATTAGTGATATTGAGCATCTTTTCATGTGCTTGTTGGCCGCAGACAACAATATTTTTAATTAGTGCCTGGAACATGTTGGGGGCTAAAACCTGATGCCCGTAATTACAGATCCTGTGAGATACAAATCATGATTCCAGCTGAATCTTTCTTGTAGGTCGGAATGCTTGTCTGCTCCAGGGCTCAGAGCCATTTAGAGGGAGAAAGCTGGTGCTTTCTCTTGCCTATTCTCTTAGACTGTGGGAAGTCACTTCATTTCTCTGAGCCTCATCAAGATGCTCTGAAGACATATAAAATAAATTGAAAACAACCTTATCGGTGGTGGAAAGATCACTGTACTAGGAGTCATACAGACCTGGGTTTGAGTCCTGCTCTGCCGTTTATTAGCTGTGTGATTTGGGCCAAGTCATCTATCTCAGATTCCGGCATAAATGAAGCATTCCATGGATATTTGTTAAATAGATGAATGAATGGGTGAATGATCTCTTTCTCATCAGCAAAATTATACCCATTGCTGGAATATTCTATCCACTAATACAATGTATTTGCAGAGTGCTTTGCAGTTTTGAAACTACTTGGGATGTGGTACGGCTGAGTGGTTCAGAGTATATATTTGCAAATTTACAAATAGATGAATCTCAGTTTGAATCCCAGCTCTGCCAATGTGACCTTAGACAAGTTATGTAATCCTTCCAAGCCTAGTTCCTCTGTTTTTAATATGAGAATGATAGGAATTCTCACTGTACTAGTCAGCCAGTGATCCTTGTTCCTGATGTTCAAGTTCTTACGTAGCCCCTACTGAAAATGAATAGGGCTGATCTACACAACCAATAAGATATTGCTAAAATGATGGAGTGTGATTCTTGAGCACGCCATAAAGGATACTGCAGGCTCCTCCTTGGAGGCTTGCTCTCTCTTGGATCAGTCAGTCTGAAGGAAGCCAGCCATCATGTCATGAGGATGCTCAAGCAGGAGGCAAGGAACTGCGGCTTCCTGCCAGCAGCCAGCTTGCTAGCTTGTAAGTGAAACACCTTGGAAAATGATTCTCCAGCAGCAGTCAAACCTTCAGATGAGGCTGCAACCTAAAGAGACACCCTGAACCAGAACCACTTGGCTAAACCACTCTCAAAGTCCTGACCATCGGGAATGTGTGAGGATTAAAAAATAATAAATTTAAAAAAAAAAAAAACTATGCGTTAGGTAGTAAATGTTTACTGATGTTTTAAGATGCTAAGTTTCAGGGCAATTTGTTATAAAGCGCTAGATACCTAGTACACTCACCTCATAGGGCCACTGTGAATTTTTAATGCATGTAAAGGATCTTTCCTGCACAGTGCTTGACCCACAATAACAGCTCAGAAAATATCATTCATTAGTGTTATCTTTGGCCACAAAAGTAAATTATTTGCTCTTTGCTCTGATTCAAGGACTTAGAAGGGGTGTGTCTGTAAAAACATGCACTTGAGAGGCATCAATAAATTAATTAAAGCACAGATGATGTGAAGCCAAGAGTATAACCTTTCTGTTATCTAAGCTAAAGAGAGGGGAGACGGGGCAAATAAAAACCTAAAAGGCTGAAGGTTCTTTCCAGCACTGCAAAGATTTAAGTAAGTCAGTGGCAGAGACCCAAATTACATACAAATTACGAAGACTGGAACACTCAGAGTGCTGTATAAACAGACATGGTATTATGGCTTCCTGTACTTTATAAAGTCTATGAAGTGCTCATGGAATTATCTCTTTTAATCCTCCCCAATAAGTCCTGTAGGATGCTTATGCTTCTGTCCATTTTATGGAAGGGTCAACTGAGACCCGGAGGCCTGAGGCAAACTTCTCAGGAACATATAGTCATCAGGTGCTAGTGACGGGTTTCAGACCAAGGCTTCCAGTCCTCTTGACTCAGACCAAGCCCAGAGGTTGTTCCATGATGCCAGGCTTCAGTCTCTTCCTCTCTGAGCTTCAATTTTATGAAAAGTAGGGTTTGGAAGAAACCAGAGACCACATGTTCAGAAGCTTAATGCACAAAGCAGTTTATTTAAAGTGCAAAAAGCAGGTCGACAGCGATTGCTTTCTCTACCATAAGAAAAACAAGAGCACACATTCAACATACATAGCAAATGACACTGGGCCTCAGAGTTGGGGAGGCAATAGGGACTGGCGAGGATGCTGGCCAACTGAAGAGCATATGTCTTTTCTTGAGAGGGTGTTCTCCTTGCTCTATCCAGGTGCTGCCATGCAGGAATAGAAGCCTAGGGCTGCCAGATCACCTGCTTCTTCAAGAGAAGCCTGAACCTGTATTTTATATGAATTCTCACCAAGTTTAAAAGTTGGGTCAAAGAAAATAAAAATAAAACAAAACACTGTATGAGTCAACCACAGGTCCACAAGCTAAGTTAGCTCATGAGCCACCATTCAGTGACTCTTGGACTAGATACTTTGCAAGGTCCCTCCCTGCTCCAGGGCACGCTGTCTCCATCAGTACTCAGCACGACTGTTTGTTTACACAGGATACTGGGCAGCCTTATAAATATTCCAAACTGGTTTTCATGTGCAGATGTGAGCTGTGTCCTCAAATAAATTCCAGACTCTCTTCAGGGCGGGGACCAGGTCCCTGGTTTCCTGTGGGTCTTTGTTTCTGACTCTTTCAGTATAAGGTGCAGCCACTCAGGGTGAGGGCGCATTCAGCTGGGGCAAGAGGGTCAGGCTGAATGATTTTCCCCAGGCAGTGGCTCTGGAGAGCTGCGAGTCTCACATCACTGAGGTGCGGGGGAGCTTTGGATCTTGGGAGGGCAGCTTCCATCACTGCTGCTGTTCTAAGCAAGTGAGGCCAGGGAATCAAGGTTAATGACTTCCATCTATATCATGTCTGCTGGATTTATAAACAAGGCTTCTGTTTCCTTTGGGAATTGTGCCTGCTGCTGGGCAGATGTGGCTGCTTTCGCAGAGGGAACTGACTTCCACCAAATCATCCCAAATGAAGAGGCAGGTTCCTCTGGGTGTTCTCTCCCTGGAGTCCCCGAACCATCTCATAGTGTCTCATAATGTGGGTTCTGGAGCTACCCTTCTTGGGTTTGAATCCTAGCTCCTTCACTTACAAATTAAACAGAACTGAAATTGCTTCTTGATCGTCCCTGCGCCCATAATGGTGAAGAATCTGTGTTTAAAAATATAACTTATGGGCTTCCCTGGTGGCGCAGTGGTTGAGAGTCCACCTGCCGATGCAGGGGACACGGGTTTGTGCCCCGGTCCGGGAGGGTCCCACATGCCGCGGAGCGGCTGGGCCCGTGAGCCATGGCCGCGGAGCCTGCGCGTCCGGAGCCTGTGCTACGCAACGGGAGAGGCCACAACGGTGAGAGGCCCGCGTACCGCAAAAAAAAAAAAAAAAAAAAAACCTCAGCTAAGGTATCTTCATTACTTCACACTAGGTGCACCAGAAGGGCTTGTATTACCCCTGTCACCGCACTTCATTCTGCTTTATGATCGTATGCTCGGGTGTCTGTCACCCCAGGAGAGAAAGGGTCCTTTCTTAGTCTTCTTCCTCTCCCACCTCATATCCAATTCATGTGCAAATCTTGTCAGCTCTACTTTTGAAATATATGTATATAGTCCAAATCCAACCACTGGTTGTCACCACCACTACTATCTTGGTCTGAGCCTCACTAATTCTATCCTAACTAATAGAATTAGTTCTATTAATTAACTAATGAAGTTAGTCTTCTAATTTCTCACCCATATTGTTGTGTTAGCCTCCTCCCAGGTCTCCCCTGATTCTGTCCTTAGCCACCTTCTTGTTAGGAAGCAGCCAAAAAAAGCAGCCATCGCCAAGACAGCAGCCAAAATGTACCTTAAAAAACCAACATTCAGGATTGGTTGGTCCTCTGCTCAAACCTTTAAGTTGGGCTTCTCATTCACTTAGAAAACACTGCAGTTCCTACAGTGGCCTACGAGCCCTCCACGGTTCTGCCTCTGTTCCTGCCTGACGTCATCTTCCACCACCCTCCTTCTGCCTCATGCACTGCAGCCCCTGTGGCCCCCCCACCACAGTCCCTCCCACCCATCAGGCACACTCCCGCCCCACAGAGACACATGTGTTATTCCCTCTGCAGGATTGTTCTCCCACAAGTCTTGCCCCCTTACCTCCTTCAGGCCTTCTCTCAAATTCCACTCTCTCAATCAAAACTTTCGGGATACCCTATTCTAAATGTCCATTGACAGAGGAATGGATAAAGAAGATGTGGTACATATATACAATGGAATATTACTCAGCCATTAAAAAGAATGAAATAAGGCCACTTGCAGCAATGTGGATGGACCTAGAGATTGTCATACTGAGTGAAGTAAGTCAGACAGAGAAACAGAAATATTGTATGATATCGCTTTAGATGAGGAATCTAAAAAGAAATGATACAAATGAGCTTATTTACAAAACAGAAACAGACTCACAGACTTAGAGAATGAACTTATGGTTACCAGGGGGGAAGGGTGGAGGGAAGGGATAGTTAAGGAGCTTGGGACTGACATGTACACAGTGCTGTATTTAAAATGGATAACCAACAAGGACCTACTGCATAGCACAGGGAACTCTGCTCAATGTTATGTGGCAGCCTGGATGGGAGGGAAGTTTGGGGGAGAATGGATACATGTATATGTATGACTGAGTCGCTTTGCTGTGCACCTGAAACTATCACAACATTGTTAATTGTTTATACTCTAACTAAAAAAATTTTTTCCCCAAGAAAGTGAGTTTCTTCTTGAACACTTCCCATCCTCCGCTTTTATTTTCTTAATTTTGTACCATTATACCATGTATTTTACTTGCTTATTTGTTTTATTTATTATGTGTCTCCTGAGTAGTACCCCACCCCCAAAAGATAAACTCCCTTATGAATTCTGAGTGTTCTGTTCATTGATATAGTTCCACTGCCTAAAACAGCATGTGGTGCACAGTAGATGTCCAGTAAATATTTGTCAAATAAATGAATAAACGAATGAGCAAATTATTTGAACACAAACTGCCTAGCATATAGTAGGTGATCAATAAAACTGATTGAGTAAATTAATTAACTAATGAAGTTAGTCTTCTGTAAGTCTAAATGAGTTTTTTTCTGGTGTTTTCAGGGTTCCTTCTCAATCCCCTTCTCAAGTTTCTGGGTCTCCCGCATCCTAATCAATTGTCCGTGGAGTTTTTTTGTCCCCCTCTGATGTGGTTCTGTAAATGTCTTCTCCAGGAGCAAGAACAAAGTCAATCAATGAGCAGCTGACAAGGAGGGGCCATAGCCCAACCGACAAAGCCCAGCTCCACTCAGGAGAGTCGGTCATTCCTAGTGACACAAAGCCAGGCAATGTCACAATTCTTCATCAGGAGTTTCCAAAATATTGGGCTGGGCATTCATCTGCAGGCACAACTAAACTCTTTGGATTCTAGGATTCTATAAAAAGGGCTGGACATGTTGTTTTGTAGACTGGCTGGACTGATGTTGAAATCACCAGGCTAGCCCTCAAAGCACATGGGGAGTATATGTGAAGACAAACAGATTTCCATGCAAATAGAGGTATGTACAAACTATGTCTCCATTCAACCTCGATGAGACCCATAGAGAGCTTGGCGTTCGGGAGTAATAATTAGCATGAACACAGAATTTAATAGTTTGTAATAAACTTTCATGTGTATAATTTCATTTGGGCTTCATGACTATCCTATGAAGAAGGGAGTATTATCATCTCACTGGTGTGGGTTATATTACAGTTCCAAATTATTTGCTGCCCTGCCTGTGAGAGGGTTACACAACCCTGCTTACTGCCATGTGATTTCCACTGCCTCTCTGTGGGAGAAGTATAACATCCTTACCCACAGAATGTGAGCGGAAGTGAATATCGGGGACATCTGAGCAAAAGCTTTAGAGACACTGCACGACTCCACCTCACTCCTTATCCCTGGGCACAAAACCAGTGGATGTGTCTTCATCTTGGACCTCAGAATGTAGAATACACATGGAGAAGAGCCACAAAACCATAGCTGAGACCTGACCACAGCAAAAATAGAATATGAGCCATAAATAACCGTCTGTTGCTGTAAGTCACCAAGATTTGGGGGGCTGTTTGTTACCACAGCAAAACTAACTTAAGCTGACTAGCACACCCATTTTACAGAGGAAGAATCTAAGGATTAAAGAGATTAGTGATTTTCCCAAAGGCATTCATCTAATGTGTAGCAGATCCAGGACTCAAACCTAGGGTGTCTCACCCTCCAAACCATGTTCATTCTACCAGATCATTCTGATTAAGGACAATGTCTCCTTCTGCACATCTCCTGCAATAATCTGGAAAACTGAGTGGTATCAGGCTCCAAGCTACTTATTTTTTTCACCAACAAGAGCCCTTTCCTCTCTGAGCCCCTGCCAAGTCAAAAAGGGGCTCTGAATTTCACAGTTATTTAGGAAAACAGAGTTGGCTCAATCTAGTTGTTTTCATAGACTGGTCTCTGGAAACCATCCCAGCCCAGGGTAAAATATGAAATGTAATCACAGGGGGAATTTAGCCAGACCACCAAGCCCCATCAACTGTTCCTCTTGTTTCCTTTTAGTACTCAGTTGTTTTTCAGAAGCCCTTGGATGGGTCTGGAAGAGCTCTGGGAGGATGGGTTTAGAATGTTAGCTTTATTTAATCGATTCATGTTTTTGGACCTTCCCTGGTGTTCTTAGAGGGACATCTGGGGACCCAGGCAGTCGTGCTACAAGGCTAATATTCCTCAACATGTAGAGTCTACACATATAAGATTTGTTCCCTCGGGGCCCAGTTTGGAGCACAAACACTGTATTCCCAGGAACTAAAATCGGAGCCGTGGGCATTAAGCATACAATGAAATGGTGCACATCACCCAGGCAACCTGACTGTCCAGCAATGTTTCCAAGAATTCTACAAAACAAATGTCCTTGGTCACTCCTGGTACAGAGTAAAAGCTGGCGGTGCCTGGAACCTGCTCATGAGGAGGCAGGAGAGAAAGGCCAAAGTCAGCTTGGATGTCCCACTACCTTCCGATTAGAGACCCAGGCCACGTACAAGAAAGCACAAGAGGAAATTAGCGAAGTCTGGGCATGGTTTTTAGTTCAGGAGCTATGCAGGGAAATGCAAAAGAAGCTTCATCTCTTTAACAAGCATTATCTAGCATCTACTATGTGTCAGACACTTTTCTAAGCACTATGTCAATATTGTTACTGAATGCTGGCAGAAATTCTCTGAGATATGAACTCATATTATCCCTATTTTCCAGACGAAGAAACTGAGGCACAGAGAGAATAAGTATCTTTTCCAAGGTCTAAGAGCTAGAAATGGAGAAGGCAGGATTGGGACCCCAGTAGTCTGCCTCCGGAGTCTGTGTTCTTTACCTCTATGCAGTGATGCTTCTAAGGTGTCACGGAAGAATCAGACCTCGGCAAAAACTGAAACTGACTGAATGTGTCCAGCAATGGCATGGTTTCTCTTTCACTCTGACTCCACTCAGAATGAGAGGGCTAAGACCCCACCTCCCGAGGTGGAGGTTGAACACAAGACACTTTTCCCATATTTCATGTCCCTGGAAACCTCTAGACTATGAACTCACAACAGGTAGGGAGAGAGCCACTCTTTGTATCACTGTCTCCATAGCACCTAATGCAGTGCCTGAATCAGAGAAAGCCCAGTAAGTATTTGTTAGAGGGAATGGAGGGAGGGGGGAGGGAGGGACGAAGAGAGCTAAGGAAAAAGGAGGGAGGGAGTAAGGAAGAGAGGAAGAATGGGGGGGTTATCCAGCTGTCAGCTGCCCACCATCGCACCCCCAGCTAGGGGTTAGCTGATGAGAGCTTAATGTGTGGCTCCTCCTAAGAATGGTTAGAGATCCTCTCAAAAGAAAACTTCAGAAGCCGCTGTGGCTTTGTCCCTTCTCACTCACTCTTGTGCAGTATTTCCCCCCTAGTCTTCCAGGTCCCTTCTGTACTGCTGAACATCAACACACATGCACACACACACACGCACACACACACGCGCACGCACACGCACACACACCCCTACAGAACACCGTTTGCCCAACAGTTAAGACACGAGACCTCGTGCTCTGCTGTTCTTTTTTTCTTTGCACAGAACCAGAGAAAGGACCCAAGCGCGGACATCACTCCAGCGGACTTCTCTTTGTTTTGGGCAGCAGGGATGCCTTACAGCTCCAACCTCTTCTCTGCCCATGAGAACCTCAGCTACTAATAGCACTTAGCTGCAGGTGAAATGTCACAGAATCTGAGGATGCAACAGCCTAGAGGGACCTGTTCGATTGCCTTGCTTAGGAATTCTTCATCTTAATTTTGGGGGAATCCATTACTGTTCCTCCAAGGCCTGACTCTTCTCATTATACTACACTGTCTTCCCACTCTCATGTCTTTTCTCATTATTTCCTCAGACCAATATCTTCCAACAAGGCAGTGTAGCGTTTTAGTTCAGAGCACTCAAACTGGAGGTAGGGAGACCGGTCCGATTCCTGGCAGGAACAAGCTGTAAGCCTTAAGCTCATGTCCTGCCCTCTCTGAGCCCCAGCTTTCCCATATATAAAACAGTGATAAGAACAGATGCTACATCACAGCATTTCTGTAAGGAATCAACGAGATAATGCATCTAAAACACTTAGCACAGAGACCAGCACATAGTGAGTACTCAATAAATACTTATGATTATCCTCACTCTTCATGCTTTGTCCACACCCCAAACGGCAGCAGCATGTTTGTGATTCCACATGATTTCCCTTGTTTGCAGAGTCAGGAACAGCCCTTCCTTGTTAACCTTCATTTGGAAAGCGATTTAACTCTCTGACATTAAAATTAAAATATAAACAGCCCAGCGCCTGATTTAATGGAAAATTAAAAATTAAATTAACAGTAAGTGATGAACTAATTTTGTTATTATAACCATATTAGCCTCATACTCGGAGAAATATAAAAGGGAAAATAGACCCCTTAAGATATACACACACACACACACACACACACACACACGCACACATATACATAGACGCAGGCAAGAAAAGATTTAAGTTCATATATTATAGCCTTGGCAGATTCACTATTTGAAACTATTCCCCCCAAAACTCAGCTGTCTGATATTTATGCAAAGATGTTTAGACGCCAAAGTAATGAGAATTAATGATCTGGTAGAAAGAAAAAGAATCCTAAAGGAACGTTTTATTGCAAGCTGTAGAGCAAACAGCTTGGTAAAGCAGCCTGGGTTATCTCACCCCATGCTCGTTCGCGGCCTCTGGAAAGACCAAGGGTTTTCTTGCTTGTCTTCAAATACACGGATCTGTCAGATGTGCTAATTGCAACTCTCAGGTATGATGCTCTCGGCTGGGATCCTTACTCTCAGCTCTGATAGGAGGGGAAGATGAAAAACAGCGCAGGCGACCTGGAGAGGGCTCAGCAGAAGACGGGGAGTGGAAGAACGGCACCACCGTCTAAAGAAGTCCCAGAGCTCACCTTTTCTTCCCTTATCCCCTTTGCGCTATGCCTATTCCCCCTTCTTCCTCCAGGGGTACACTGCTCTCAAACCTCTCATCATGGGCTTCCCTGGTGGCACAGTGGTTGAGAGTCCACCTGCCGATGCAGGGGACACGGGTTCGTGCCCCGGTCCGGGAAGATCCCACATGCTGCGGAGCGGCTGGGCCCGTGAGCCATGGCCGCTGAGCCTGCGTGTCCAGAGCCTGTGCTCCGCAACGGGAGAGGCCACGGCAGTGAGAGGCCCGCGTACCGCAAAAAGAGAAAAAAAGCTCTCATCATTTTAGTGTCATTGCATATTAATGTATCTGTCCTTCCTGCTGATCCGTCTGGTCCACGTTAAGCACTGCTTCTATCTTGTTTACATCTACACGCCAGCATACGGCAGAGTGTCTGGCTCAGTGTTTGTCGTCTTGAATTGATTTAATGTAAACAAGTGAAAAATTTGTTCGATCTCAGGTATTAAGACCCAAGATGCCGCCCTTTCTAGGGGCATTTGCCATTTCAGTAGGGGGATTGGAGGAGCGATGCTGAATCCAAAGAGATGGCTTATGCATGGGGTGACTCCAGGCGTCGAGAAGTGGCCAGAGGCTCAGCGGACAGTGTTGGGAGGGGAGGCTTCCAAGAACTCATCCAATCACAGCTCGTAGATGCCTGTCTGCTCTGATTACATGCTGGTCTGGCTTCAGTGAAGAGAAACTGTCTTAGGAGCAAAGAACACCGCTCAGTTCTCACGATATGTGACGTGTCTGACAAAATGCGACCTGATTCTGACGAGAAGCGGTCTGGCTGGGGCGGCCCTCACCCCGCAGAGTCCTCCTCGCCTCCGTGTTTTGAGCTCCCTTCTGTCGTAGTCTCTGCTTTGGAGTGAAGAACATTCGTCGGCTTTGGGGACAAATGTTCTTTGCTCCAGGATCCATTCCCTCATAGCTTAATTTCCTTTGGGAGATTTCCTCTCACCCAGTGTGTGCAGTCTTAATGATACCAACAGTCAAGGCACTTCATCTCCCACCCAGAGATGTATGATTCAAGTGTGGCAGATCAGTCCTTCCCTGCTGGGACTCTGAATCGCGAGTGGAAGCCCGTAAGGAGGAACAGTGTCTGCCATCGCTTCTTCCAGCATTTTCAAGCATGTTGTCCACTTCACACCACCCAGATACCAGAGTACCACTTTCCTTTTCTGAGCTGGGTTCTCCAGCCTTCTCATTGATTCTATGATCCAGTACCTTCTAATAAATTCATTTTCTGCTTAAATTAGCCTGAGTCTGTTTAAACATCTTTTGACCCGGGATCTCCAACTGATACTTGGGCTTGGAAAGCAAGAGGCGAGGGCAGGAGGAAGCCATCATCCGGGCTCCCAAACTCTCTCCCAATAACACAGTAATTCATCACATTTATTAGTTAGCCTTGTCCAAGGAAAATACCCAAGTGAACTCAATATTTAGGGAACAAAAGGAGGGGGAGAAAAAATAAGGTAAAATCATGAGGAGGACAAGTCCTAGGAGTGGTAAGAAGCCAACAGGAGAGGTCTGCCAAAGGAAACCAATTTTTGCCTATTTTGCTCCACTTCAACCTCAAGTAAACTTAAAGATCCTCATCAGTCTAGCCTCAGGTAGGGAGGTGGGGATTCTGTGTGATTAGTAGGACTTGAAAGGCCTTCCTGATATACATCCCCCTTGAGCCTAGTTTCTCTGTCTCATTTCCCAGATGATCCGAGCGCCAGCCATGGGGTCCCCACCTTATCTCTACGTAATGGTCCAACCTCACAGGCTGCATGGAGGGAAAACCTCCAGGACATTGTGGGGACAGCACATCAGAAAATACCATGGCTTTCTAATGGTCCCTATGTCTGGAAGCAAACTGGAGGTTTGTGAAGTTAGTCTTCCACCTTCAATTGCCACCAGCCACTTGTCACAAAGGTAATATTAAATAAGTTTACTGCATCCAATATTAGGCAGAGCCTATAAAAGGACAGACGAGTGGGATTTCCCTGGCGGCCCACTGGTTAGGACTCCATGCCTCAACTGCAGAGGGTACAGGTTCCATCTCTGGTTGGGGAACTAAGATCCCGCATGCCCCGTGGCACGGTTAAAAAAATAAAATAAAAGCTTAAATAAAAAGAAAAAAAGGATGGAGGCACAAAGACACAGTCCTATTAGGGATGTCATTCGGTGCTTGCCGCCACACACTCATTTCAGGAAAACCATCTACCCTATGTTCCCCCATTTCTTCAACAACCTCCTCCTCCTGCTAGCTAACTGGGCCACATGTGGACTACATGACCCAAGAATGATGGGTCCAAAACATGGCAGTGACTTATGACCTGTGTGACCCAGGATGCAAAGATATATTTGGCCAATCAGATGGCTCTGAGGTACTGAAAACTGTAAAGCTGAGAAGTGAGATGGCACCGGGGCTGAGTATGAAAAGACACCTTCAAACCAGGAATAAACCAAAAGTCTATGTGAGCAGAAAAGATAAAGAGTGAGAGGAAATCAGCCCACAGAGAGAAAGTAGAACTGAACAAATAATTGGAGAGAACAAGAGAGAGGATGAGAGAGAGAGAGAATAAGAGAGACTAGTTCCTAAAGCAGCCACAGGTCTTGACAGCTTTCCAGATCTAATTACAGCTCACAGTTGTCCTAACAATACACCGCTGTTTTGGAGGCAACTTGAAGGAGTCTGTTTCTTGCAACTGAAAGAACCCGAATGAAACAAAGGGAAGCCAGGACACAAAGATCAAGGTGAAGACCACGTGAACCAATGCTAATTTTCTCTGGCCCTAGCTTCCAGACCAGAGTCAGATCCATCTAAAACAGCCTCTGGTGCCTGGAGCACATTCTATTGTTCACTGTGTGCATTATCCCATTTGAGCCTTATGACAACTCTGCAAGATACTAATGTTCGACACACATTCATTCAACAAATATTTGTTCAACTCCTGCAACATGTATCACCAGCACTCTCCCAGAAAGGCCAGAGAATCATGGCTCTTGCCCTAGAGGATGCCAGCTTGTGGACAGAGGTATCTGTATTTTACAAATGAGGAGAAAGACCAAGATAGGGGCATGGGTGTATTCAAGCTCACCCAGCTAGTCAGTCAAGGGGATAAGATTTAGTTCGGGTCTCTGAACTCATCGTCTTTCTAGACTGCTATTAGAAAAGGACCCTGCTTCTCCCATAGCCATGACCCCGCCAGGGGTTGGCAAACTTTTACTTAAAGAGCCAGACAATAAATATTTTAGGTTGTGCAGATCATTTTTGGTCTCTTGTCATGACTACTCAATTCTGCTGTTTAGCACAAAAGCAACTTTAGACACTATGGAAACAAAGGGGCATGGCTGCGTGCCAATAAAGCTTTATTTACAACAAAGTGGCTGGCTGGGTTTGGCCTGTGGACCATAGTTTGCCAACCCCTACTAAACACCTGTGTGCTTGAAGGAGGCTCCTCCTCCCATGACCCATGAGAGTCCCAAGAGCTTTAATGATGGCAAAGCTGTGGGAGTCAAATAACGTTTAGACACTTTCTCAGCCTTATGGTGGCTGATTGATTGGGCCATAGGAGGAGATTATACACCATCTGCAACCTGACTTAGAAATGGATCATTTCACACAGATAATATATTTTCTCCAAGAGCCTCTCAATATCCCAGCTGCCCATCACCATAACAACCCACACTCTATAATGAAAAAGTAGAAGCAGTAACAAATAAGGGAAGAACTCAGGCATTGACTTTTTTTGGATATAAGTTTTGACATTTCAAGGTATGCTACTAACAGGCCAGCCATCGGTGTCTTCAAACATTCTGATTTCTTGGATCCTCATACGATGGTAGTGTGTTCGTGTTTTCCTGGAGGACAGTGGTCATATATCAAGAATCTTAAATTATTTAGAGCATATATACATGCCAAGAAGAAAACGCAGCCTCTATCAGGAGAGGCAAAGATGTAAGAGTCAGAGATGATAGATATACTAAAAAATTAACTGAGAAATGCTAAGAAGGACCATTGTGTAAACACAGACAAATCAGCTTTATGCAGATTCCTGGTGGGGCAGATAGAGAAGGAGCCAGAATATATCCCATATTTTTCTGCCATTGGAAAGGATGCATTCTAATTCTGTTTGAATGTTAGGCTTTGTTGTGAATAGTGTTATAACTTTTCTATCATCAGAGTCCACTATGATTAGAGGCATGAAAGGCAGACCTCTGAGTCAGGCCCATGTCCTCCCCATTCCTCTGGGTCCATGTGAGATAACAGAAAATATATGTATTGGTCTCTGCCCCCAGTTCCTGGCACAGAGCTCCTGAAATCCTTGGAAATTCCTAAGTGATAAGAGCACTAGGAACATCTCTTGTTCTAACATTTGGTCTCTGCCCCCAGTTCCTGGCACAGAGCTCCTGAAATCCTTGTAATTTCCTGGGCGATAGGAGTGTCTTTTCCTCCAATGAGGCAATTCTGGGTGGTTCCTGGATGAGGGCTGCTCACTAGAAAGACCAAACCATGATTAGAAGCTTGGAATTTTCAGCCCCCAGCCCCATTACTCTTGAGAAGGGAGAAGGGCTGAAAATGGGGTCAATGATTGGTCATGCCTAACTGATAAAGCCTCCAGAAAAATCCCAAAATTACAGGGTTCAGGGAGCTTCCAGGTTGGTGAACACATCCACATACCAGGAGGGTGATGCACCCCAGCTCCATGGGGACAGAAGCTGCTGTGCTTGGGATGCTCCCAGACCTCACCCTATGTATCTCTTCATCTGTCTCTGTTCATCTGTGTCCTTTATCATATCCCTTAATAAACTGGTAAATGTAAGCGTTTCCCTGAGTTCTGTGAGCTGCTCTAGCAAATTAACTGAACCTCTGATTTACAGCCAAGTTTGACAGAAGTTTTGAGTAACCTGGGGACCTACTACTTCCGACTGACACCTAAAGTGGGGTGGGAACAGTCTTGTGGAACTGAGCCCTTACCCTGTGGGATCTCACACTATCTCTAGGCTGACAGTGTCAAAATTAAGTTAAATTGTAAAACACTCAGCTGGTGCCATGGAGAATGGCTTGCTGTGGGGGAAAACCTCCACACACGTGCTGACTGGAGGGGTCAGAAATGAAGTGTCTTGGATGAGGAGTAAAGGATACACACAGGAGAGAAAGAGCTTTCCCAACACGGGGCCTAAGTCCTGGGTATCAATACACAGTATCCTCATCCTCTACATGAGCCCATGCAAATTCCCTGATCCTGCCCTCTGGGAAAGGTTGAAGGGCACAGAATGATGGTGGCTGTTTGCCCAGGATACAGCCTCCAGAAACATCCTCTGCCCTGTGGCTCCCTAAAAAAAATGGGGAGGGAAGCAGCCTAAAGAAGCCCAGATCGGTTCTATTCATGATGCCCTGACTTGAAGAAAACTGTATCCTGGGAGTGTTGTTCAGAATTCTCAAACACATTCCTGCCCAGCTACGATGTCTCCTTAGTTTCAGACAAACCCTTCCCTCCTTGCTCTCCGGGGTTTCCGTGGAGACACTGCAGAGGAAGAGGGGAGACTAGACAAGAGCATCTGCCTGTGGTTGGGGGTCACCTGGGGGCTGCCATTTCAGCCTCCCCAGTAGTGGTGGCTCGTGAATGTTTTATAAAATACCTTCCTTGGGATGGTTCTTGATGAAGGCAAAGAGCTACTCTCCTGAAGGCAACTATGAGCATCTTTTCAGCCTTCTTCTGTTTGTGGGACTGACCCTTTTCGTTGCTCGTGTCTTGAAGGTACCAAACAACAAGAAAGGTAATAATCACTATAGCTGAATGTATTAAGCACTTACTAGGTGCCATGTGCTCAGCTAAGCATTCTACATTCATGGTATCATTTAATCTGTAGGAAATTTTTTGAAGTAGGTACAAGAAGTATCCCTGCATTCCAGTAAGGCAGTAGAGTGTGGTGCTTAAGAGCATGAATTCCAGAGCCTGATTCCCTGAGTTTAAATCCAGATTCTCTACATACTAGGTGTGTGAACTTGGGCAAGTGACTTAAGCTTCCTGGCTGTTATTAGTCATCAATTGCTGTGTAACAACCCTGCAATTTAGTGGCTTAAAACACCACTCATTTGTGATCTCACAGTTTGGGGCATGGCCTATCTGGGTCCTCTTATTCAGGGTATCCCACAAGACGATAATCAAGGTGTCAGCCAGGGCTTCAGACATCTCCATGCTTGACAGGGGGAGTATCTGCTTCCAAGTTCATTCAAGCCTATCAGGATTCAATTCCTTGAGTGTTGTTGGACAGCTGGCCATTTGTGAAAATACTGATACCCACATTTTTAGCAACAGGTGTTATTACCAAAATACTAAATACGTTTGCAAAAATTCCTTCTGTTCTAATGTGAGATAAACACCAATTGTCATCCCTTTCAGCAGTGTCTGCTATCTTCAGGGATTCCCAAGTTAAAACACTCACATGCAAAAGCCATATTCTTCTTTAGGAGGAACTTTTGCCATCATAGCTGTTTTTCAAAGCATGGTTTAAAAGCATTTCCCTTTGTTTATAAAAATGCCTGCTGCTGGCACATGCCCAGCAGGGAGCTGGAGGCAGAAGCCCCTCTCTCCACTTTGGAGCCCCTTACATCACTCCCATCCTGCCCCGATGATGAGCCCACACTCACTAAATTGCTCCTAACCCTTCTTATCTCGTATTGTGCATTACCACCTCCACTACATTGCAGTATTAATTTGATTTATGGCCCAGCCGCCCCACCTGAGGCCTGAGAAGATGGCTCCCCTCCGATCGCTTCCATGAGCAGCGTAAGTGGAAGGTAATAAAAACCCATACGTGGCTCAGACTTTCAATTTCAATTGGAAATTGAAACCGTGCAATCTGATTAAAGTTTAATCTGCATCATCAATAAACATGTGTGCTAAAGCAATGAGGGCTGCTTCACCTCGTGGTCGCAGGCATGGATTTGATGAGAGCGTGTCTGCCGTCTCTTGTCTAAACGATGCGTTTACTGGGGTGGGGGGGTTGCATACACTAGCACACGCGCATGCGCTGTGGGGAGGTGGCATATTGGCACAAAGAGATGCAATCACCATATGGACGTGTTTGGGAGGAAAAGGTTGCTCATGCTCAGAGGAAACTGTACTGAATCAACAACTCTACAAGGATCTGCAAAGGGTGCGATGGTTTTTCAAGGAGTGCTAATTAATATTCATGTCTTCATGTCTTCATTCATAAAGTATTCATTGAGTGCCTACTGTGTGTCAGCCCCTGTGCTGGGTCCCGGGGTCATAATTGTGAAGGGGAAGAACAGACACCGTTTCTGCTCTCGGGAAGCTTACAGTAATGGTTGAGAGGGATGTCAGTCAAATAACTAGGCAATTAAATGTAAAATTGCTCCCCTATGAAGTGCCCACAGTGAAGAGGTTTATAAGGCTCTGAGCGCTGTCAAGAAGGCGATGTGCCCTATCCTGTAAGGTCAGGGAAAGCTTCCTGGAGGTGATGAGGATTGAGCTAAGGTCTACGGCGTAAGTCGTGTGGGGTCAACTAGGCTGGGGGTGGGGACAGGCCTTGGGAGATGGTACAGACACAGGAGTGATCCAGCCACAGGAGGCTCTATATGCAAAGGCTAGGGGGCAAGAGGAAGCATGGCAGATCTGAGGAAGGGTTGAAAGAAGGCAGAGTGGCTGGAGCAGAGAGGAGGAGGCTCAAGAAGAGCCCAGAGACTGTACAGGGACATTACACAAGACTTTGTAGGATGTGGCAAAGGGTCTAGATCTCTTTTTCCCCTAAGTGCAAGGGGAAGCTATCAGAGGGTTTTAAGCAGGGCAGCTTTGTGGTCTGTTTAACAGATGCTGCATAAAGAAGGAAATGGAGGAAGCAGGAATGGATGGGCAGGGGCTGATGTGGAGGCTATTTCTGTGGTCCAGGGGGAAGGTGAGGATAATTTGCACTCATTGATGACAATGAAAGTGAGAAGTAGACACATTTTCTACAGGGTGGAAGTTAATGCCTGCCCTTCAAACACATGATAAATGGACTCATCTCATCTCCATTCTCACAGCCCTTACTCAAAATATATCACCTCCATGAGCTCCCCCCAGCCTCCTACTCTCCAAGAAAACAGGCCACTCAACCTGTACTTCAGCAACTTTGACTTCCATCCCAAACTTACCTGCATCTTTACCCATCTTTACCTGTGTCTGTTCCTCCTGAAGGTAAAAGGTAGACCACCTTTGCTTTGGCCTCCAGACCTTTACACACATTGTTCCTTCTGCAAGAACACTCCTTCTGCATCCCCCTCAAGTCTCAGCTCAGAGGCTTTCTTTCAGAAGGTCTTCTCTGACCCTCTCTAAATACCTGGGTTAGAGACCATGTATCACAGTGCCCATAATTGCCTGCTTAGTTGGCTCCAGGCAACTACTAGACTGTGAAAACCTTGAAGAGATGGCCAGGACTTGTTTCCCATTATATCCTCCAGGACCCTGGACAGTGGCACACGAACCGGGCTCAGTAAATGTGTCTGAGGTCTGAAGAGCTCTAACGTCTTTCTAAAGCCAACTACTACCTTTGCGCTATTGACAGCAGCTCTTCCTGCTTCACCGAGACCTTGTTGCATCAATTGTCCCTTCTCTCTTATATATTCAAGCTCACTCTCTCACCTAGATCCTCCCTCACAACAAGAAAGGCATACTTCCCCATCCTAAAGAGCACTTTCATTCAATCCTGGCTTTCCCCCAAGAGTAGAAGCATCCCCCAAGCCTCTGTTTAGTCAAACTTCTAGAAAACACAGTCCATACACTCTTCTACTTCCTCTTGCCTTGCTTCCTTTACCATCTGGTTTCCATTCACACAGTTCCACCGAAATTGCCCTCGAGAGCGCTGGGGACTTCTCAATTGCTAAATTCAATGGTCACTTTCCAGCCTTCATTCTACTTGACGTTTCAGTAACATTTGCTGCTGTTGACCACCTGCCTTCTGCTTGAAACTCTCCTACCCTCTGATTTTCACAGTACTATCTCCTGGCTCTTCACTTACATCTTTGACTGTGGTTTCTCATTTCTTACCCTTTAATGAACTTTCTGGGGTTTTTCATGCCATTTCACAGGTGAATAAACTAAGGATACAATAGCCATATGATTGTGAATATGTTCTTTCAAACGTCCTCATCTGTTAGAGATATTCACTAAAGTACTTTTGAGTAAATTGGTGTATCTTGGAATTGCTTGAAATACTCCAGATGTGGCCACGTATTATCTGTGTAATTAAAAAGGTAAGCATAATTTTAAAATAAATTAAAGTAAAAGGTTATATGATCTATCACCACAATTCCATCTTCTAAAACTAGGTCCCCTTTGGAGTCCTAAAACCAATGGTGTTTCTACCACAAAGATCAACGTACTTCAGGTGATCCAAGAGAGGTCTTAGAGCAAGGGTTCATAGTGCTCTGCCTGACAAACGGAAGGTCAAGGACCATGCGTTTATGTTACGACAGAGGAAACTTGGAAATGTTGTCAGGCTTGGCCCTGCCGGGATCCACACATGGAACCCTGAATGGCATATTTATCCCTGCTGAGGTGAGTCTCTCTGTATATGAAAGCATACTTTAGAAAAACAGACTTCTGTAAGGGAAATCCATTTTGGATCTCTCAAATCTTAGAAATTATAACTATCAAGAAATGTGAAAAGTTCTGTGGTTTGTAAGGAAGGGCGGCATGGTGCCATGGTGAAGAACACAGGCTCTTGAGTAAGACAGACCTGGATTTAACCCCCTGCTCCATGCTCAGTAGCTAGGTGAACTCTGACAAGTCACCAGGGGCTTCGAGTGTCAGTTTCCATACATGCCAAAAGGGGAGAGCAATTCCCTACCCTGAGGGGTTATGGAGAGGATTAAAACGTGAAAACACCTGGAATACAGCAGATGTCTACAAACTCTTCTTGGGGATGGTGGACAAACTGGAGGCAGGGAGCAGCCCTGGCCCTCCAGGAGAACCTGACATTGGTCCCTCTTCCCATTTCCTGTGCGTCTCACTCATTCAGGATGATTTGCAGTTGGTGGCGAATTCAGCCCTGGGACCAGAGATCTGAGCCTGGTGATAAAACCGTCAGCCAAGATTTGCTACATCTTTTTTTTCCACCCCCTAGCCTCCCATTAAAAATGATCTGTCGTTAGGACGAAACATGGGGAAACAAACGTGATTAAAATTTTCCCATAGTAAACGCCTGTGTAGCGATGGCAGGCCTGAGCCGAGCTCTCTGGAAAGGCTCTGATTCATCCATCTGGAGGGGGATGAGCAGCCGGCAGAGCCAAGGAGCTGAGCACGAGTCTGGGTTTGTTCCTCTGCTGCCTCATACACAACCCGGCATCTTCCTTCCAGCTGGTTGACTTCATCCCACTGACTCCGTCAAACACAGGTATAGCTGATCAAGGATTAAAGGTGTCTGGGGCATGGGGCGGGCATCATCACAGAAGTAGGGAGGTAGGAGAGGACGTGGAGGGAAGATGTGCCTATCTCTCATACTCTGCATTCCCAGAGGTGAAAAACAAATCTCTTGTGACCTTTGGAAATGTGATAGATCTGACAAAAATCCATGAGGTCAGTTACATAGGTTATAAAACTCACTTCACAGTTTTTCCATCATTCAAAAACCTTTGGCTTCCTTAAGTTCTGTGGTAGATCAATTGCAAAAGCATCCAAATTCTTCGTCCCTCCCTGTATCCATGCCCCGTGCAATGTGACTCTGCAGCTCCTCTCATCAAGAGGAAGACTCTCCCCAGTCCTCGATGTGGGCTGGTCTTGTGAGTTGCTTTGGTTAACTGAATGCAGCAGAAGTGAGTGTGTGCTGATTCCAAGCTTAGGGTTCAAGAGATCATAAACACTTCCACTCTCTCTTAGAACAAGCTTGAGTTACTCTACAGGATGATGAAAGATACAAGGCTCAGTCATCACCCATCACCGCATCCAACAACCAGCTAACTTCTACATATGTGAGTGTGGCCATCCTAGACCAGCATGCCTCCCACCAACCACCATCTGACCACAGATTCATGAGCAAACCCAGCTGAGATCAGCCCATCTCGTCCTAGATCAGTAGAACTGCCCAGCTGACCTGTAGACCAGTAAACAGTAATAAATGTTTATTGTTTGAAGTCACTGATATTTGAGGTGGTTTGTTATGCAGTGAAATTAACTGATTCACAGTCCATATGTGTGTGACTTTCCATGATCACCTCCTAATAACATGTAACTCCTGCCTAACCCCTTCTGGAAATAACTTTAATGCATTATGCCCTGAAATTGAAATGGGTGTTGTTGTTGGTTTTCGTCAGCTCTGTAGAATCTGGTAAAAATCCTTGATTAACATGAAAATCCCTCCCCTGGGGCTCAGGCCACAGGAATTTCCTCTGGAAGAGGCCTAAGTGTTAGTCACTCAAGGACCATTGGAGAGATAAGCCCTTGCTCTACCAAACCCACCCGAGCATGATGACCAGGGCTTCTATCATCCCACCCCAGATACAACTTACTGTATTGTTTTTTTCTCCTCAGAAAGAATATGATGACTGTAATATGCTTGACTGCTAAGGAATTTTAGTTAATAGGAGAAAGAATCAAAAGTAGAGTAGATATTTGTTTAGTAGAGTAGATATTGTGAGTAGTCATACTCACCATACTCATAGAGATTTCCCTTCCCTCATTTGATCACCAAAGATGGTGAAGGTTCATCTGGATTGGCCAAGCCAAGGATGTGTGATTGGGGCAAAGGTTTCACTGGACCAAACCTGCCAAGGTGACTCAAAATCTCTCTCTCTTTTTCTCTCTCTCTCCTAATTATGAGATTGGAGAACATAAACTATCTCCTCCCTCTTGGGGAGGGTCATTTCCCCTACCCCTTTGGAATCTAAGGGGGAACTAGGGTGAGGCCCAGAGGAAAGGCTATCTCTGCTTGTCTAAACTCAGTGAAGGAAGTTACCCACATGCTCCAGCATCTGAGTGTATAAATGGTGGTTTGAGAGCAGGATTCATTTGTTCTCTTAATAGCATATATGCTCTTAATGGTACCCTTTACACACCCACTGCAACTCAAAGACTTTTTTCAGGAAATGTCTCTCCCAGAGGACAAACATGAAGGAGGGAGCGCCTAGAAAGTTACTGGACCCAAAAGAAACACACAGATGGGCTACTTTAAATGCTGATGAGGAGGAAAATAGAAACGGCATCAGCAAGGTAGAAGACTTGGTGCTGTAGGTAACATTGCATCCTGTGAAAATATTAGGATGTAACTAGAGTGTCTGAGATGGAACTCTCTTTGACATGAAGGTATCAAACATCAACTGCACGAAATGGGAATCTGAACACATAAGAGGAAATTCTCCAAGTGTTTCCCTAAACAGAAAGCTTTCCCTAAAGCAGAAATCTTTCCTCCTCAAACCCGTCTCCATTCTGCAACTCATAACATTATCAGAATTTTCATTACAAGGCCATTTCTCCATCTTCTGGGCCTTGCCTACCCACGCCAACCCCGTTTCCTTACACTCCCTATCTTGGATGTTACCTTCTAGTCATTGTTACACCTTAGGAAACACTGGGTTAACTCCTCTCTGTTTTTGCAGGTACATCGTCTCTATATGGGACACTCATATCCCTCTCTCTTCCTAGATAAATCCTACTCATCTTCCAGGTCTCTGCTTAGATGTCCCCTCCTCCTACAATCTGTGTCAGTGGACCTCTGGGCAGTCCTGTTTCAGCTGGTGGAGAACCCCAGGGCATTTTCCATGTGTCATTGCTTCCTTCCCTTGAAGATAACAGAACTGGATAAGTTGTCACTTGGGGCTCACAGCACCATAAGGCTCGGGCCATTTCATGCCCACGAGATAATTTCTATGAGTTACAACAAGGGAAGAAACACAATCATGAGCCTTTAAATCATGATCAGGGGGTTAAGAAACCAAGGAGGTAATATCTTATTATTTCTTAATGGTACCTTGAGTAGAAAATAAAGGAGTTTGTTGGGAGAAAAAAAAAAAAGCTGTACTGATGGATTTCTGTTCCTTGGAGTTCTAAACCTTTTCCCTACTGCTTTATAAAAAGCAGCAATTAATGAATGCTCTACTGCCAGGAAGACAGGTGTCCCATGTGTTCTTTGAGTAAGATTACCCCTAAAGTCCAATTTTTGCTAATCCTGCCAAGAATAGGTTTGGGGCTCCTCCTCTAGCTCCCACAGATCTTGTGGAGGATACAAACAGAACCCCTCCCAGAGTCTGTTTCCATCCCCTCTCCCCACTGCCAGATTATTAGCTTCTTGAGGACACAGGCTATGTCTTGTTCACGTAAGTGTTGACTGGTTCTCAGAACTTACGGGAACACTAACCTGTGAGTCAGTTCAGGATTCCTTCAGCAGCCACAGAGCTAAGCATCAAGAGAGGATCTGACCACGAGTTTGGTTCAAATCCAGGTCCCTAGATCAACCAGTCACCAGCTTTGGTCTCACCAACTCAACTGACTTAAAGCAAATGACCCTTGAATCTATCAGCTTGTGATTTTTCTGGTGAGTAAATGATCCAAGTAGGCAGTTCACCTACCCTAGGTATCTGAGAACAGAACTGGGCTCCAATCCCAGCCCTGTCACTTACTTGGGAAAATTACTTATCCTCTTTGTGTCTCAGTTTCTTTATCTACAACATGGGGACAATAATAGTACCTCCTCTATAAAGCGGTTGTAAGGAATCAGACAGAATATATACACATAGTCTTTGGGGCACACGGTAGAGCCCCATGAGTGTTTGCCATGATGACAATGATAATGATCACATTGTTGATGACATCATCAATGATACAATGATACGATGCCTGTTTCATCCTTGCATAGTGTTAATTAGTTGGGAAATATTCCAAACAGAATGAAGAATGAATATGGGCCCAATATATACCTGGTACCTGAGACAGCCTTCAATGTAATTAGCACACTGTGGGCACACTGACAGGATATTTCTGGGTCCTTGTTTACGGTCTTCCCCCTTGTCTTTTGGTGTCTGTATCAGCTGGTGAATAGCTATGCACAAACATCTCCTATTGACAGGAAAGTCAGAGAAAGTGCAGTCTTACAGCTCAGATATTAGTTCAGTTGCTCCAAGTCTTGGTGATGTGATTGATGGGAGTTTTATTGCAAATGTAAAAAATCTGTATTCTTTTCTTCCTGTTCTGGCACATCACTGTTTTGGTCTTACACAACACGTCCTGGTGCACTGAAGATAATAGAGCTCTAATGTGCTTGATGGCTCTGCATCAGAGCCAGTCAATGTACCACCCGCAGGACAGAAACCACTGGGTCCACAACACTCACACACCCACTGTCTACTAAAAACAGCGAAAACTCACAGAGCAAGAGACGCAGAGTATTTGCCGATACAATACCAATTTCAGCAATGTTAAGCAATGAGCACCCTGTATGGGTGAGTGTCTACTGCATGGGTAGGTGTGAAATAAATTCTTGTTCTATGAATGAATGGATGAATGGAAGTCTACGTATTGTGAAATTGTTGAGGAATCTAAAATGCTTCCTCTTTTGGAAACCAAATTTTCAGAAAGCAATCAAATCTCAAGGGAATTAGCTAGAAGAGATGAATACATGGTAAAATTCCAGTGGTGTTAGTCCAGCTGCTGCAAATGTGACAAATGCACAGACTCAGGGGAGTGGACAATGGCTTGACTGCTAAAAGATGAAAATCTGCAAAGAGACTTAATTTCAAGAAGACACTGTTTGACCATCAGCCACAGGCACAAGTTGGGTCCCACAGATGCGGTGAGGGAGGCCTTCGCTTTAGTCGATGTGCTTCGGAAAACCTTGAGGCCATTCTCTCCAGTGGTGGCTGGGTTACTATGGGGGCTGGGGGCCAAGGAGTTTTTAGTCTCGAGAAGGACAGACAGACAGATTCTAGGCTCTGTGTCCAAAGGTCCCGTCAGTCTTCTGCTCTGCTGTACCCTCAGCAGCTAGCACAATGCCTGGCACAGAGCAGATGCTAAAATACAGTTGAATGGATGAATGAAGACATCTGCAAAGTATACTACCTATCTCTGTATTGATATAACATGCTATCTGCATTACTGTGAAAGTATGGATAATATATAGTATATGTATATCTAGTATATCTGCATTACTTTCATGGTTCTAGAAGATAATGTTTATATATATAGTTTATAATACTGAGTCTATAATCTATAATAGAAGGTACCCTAATGAAGGAGAGATAAAATGGAGTAGCCAGCAGAAAGAGAAATGCCTTCAAACCCAGGGAAACTGGGAAAGGCATTATGGAAGAGGAGACATCTCATATGGGTCTTAGAGCAAAGGCAGAATCCAGGATGCCTGGGTGTTGCACAATCCAGGCTGAGTAAGTAGTAGGAGAAAAATTTCAGCAAAATACAAATATAGAGCAATGTTTCTCCAAGCATATCCTAAGGAACCATTTATACAAAACCACCCAGGAATGACCATCCCTAGCCTACGGGGTCAGAATCTGTCAATGAGGCTCATGAATCTGAATTCTAACAGACTCCCTAAGTCATTCTTATGAGCTACATTTTGGAAACCATTTCCAGAGAGTACCAAGCTCACTCTTTCATTTAATCCTCTCAGCTATCAAAAGAGGTAGGCATGATTATCCTCAAATTATGTCCAGGGATACTGAGGTTCAGGGAGGTGAAGTGACTTACCCAAGGTCACCCAGCCTGTAGGTAAAAGAGCTGTGATTCAAACACAAAACATCAGACATCAAACCTCCAGGCTTACCTACCACTAGTCTGAATGCAAGGCTACAGGGCAAGGTGTGTGAAGAGGAGCTATGAGAAGTGACTTTGAAAGACTATGTTCTGATAATAATAGTAGTAGAGATCGATAAAGACAATGATACTGCTTTGTATCTTTTAAAAGAAAGAATGAACACACTGCCACTCTGGCTGCAGCAGACTTTATCAGGAGGCTCTGATTAATGAGCAAAGCCCTGGACTCTGCTCCCTAATAGATGCCTGTTATATCACCAGGAGATTTCCATCTCAGTGATCCATTGCTATAACGTGCTTAGGGCCGCAGTGTCGATTCTGCCCTGCGTTTGATCAGGCTCATCTCTGTTTTTAAATAAAAAGGTCAATAAGTACATGCATCCAATAGAGTAACTTGGGATCAGGAGATGAAGTTAAAGCAACTGCTGAATAATTCTCGGGATTCAGCTCAGCATTGGATGTGAATGGTGTGGTTGGACATTTCATTTGTGGTCAGCTAGACATGGAATGTTAAAAATCCAAGGTCAAAGGTCCACGGTCATGGGTCCAAATGACCAAGGGAACCAATCTTCCTTATTGTTCAAAAGCCTCACTTGACTCTCAACCCTACCTGGCCACCCGAAAAGTCCATGGAGGGGAGACCACCTGAGAAGGTCTGGTGAATCAGAGGTCTTGCTTCCTCCAGTTCTCTGCTCCAATGTCAACTTCGAAGGACTCTCTGTCCACCCACGGGAATAGCATGGCCTTATGCTTTCCTTTCTTTTGCCTTTCTTCATGAATCTTAGCGATACTCAATATTATATTATCTACTCATTTGTTCTTTTGTTTACTGCTTTCTCTCCCCAGTAGACTGTAAGCTCCATGAGGTTAGAGACCTTTGTTCTCTTCCATTTCCCCAGCATCCAGGGCTCTGCCTGTTATATGGTAGACATTGCCTAAATATTTGTTGAGTTAAAGAACAATGTGGTAGCACGAGAGCATCCTCTTTTGGGACTTCCCTGGGGGGTCCAGTGGTTAAGGCTGTGTGCTTCCAGTGCAGGGGGTGTGGATTCGATCCCTGGTTGGGGAACTAGGATCCCACATGCCACAGAGTGTGGCCAAAAAGACCCCCAAAAAACCCAAAAAGCAGAAAACAAAAAAAGCATCCTCTATTCTGAGAAGCAACTTCATTCTCAGTTCTAACTGTCTTTGCTTGGCGATGTCATTTAAAAATAAAACTTTTTTTTCTAATTAAATCTTTCAACAGCTTTCTTCTTATCATCCCTAGGATAACTTGCAAACTTTGTGATGTGGTTTATCAGATCCTCTGGTTCTGGCTGAGGTTTCTCCTCCAGGCTATCCCATGCCTCTTTCTGTCTTGCATCTGGGTATCATACTTTCTTTCAACTGGACAGTAGTGCCCTGCTTTCCCCCATTTCCAGGTCTTTCTATATGCACCCCCCCATCCTGAAACACCCTTTCTTCTTCCTCTTTCTTTACCTTGTTTGTTCCTAGGCATCCTTCCATTCTCAGCTTAAACACTACTTCGGGGGCTGTCTTCCCTGAATTCTCAGGCCCAGCTAGCTCCCCTCTTATATTTCTCCATGGCATCCAGCATTTCCACCTTCTGTCACATTTGAACACGTCTCTATAGACTCCACTTTGTGAACTCCACCAAGGTGGAGATGCGTCTTTCCTCCCGACTGCTGAATTCTTAGCAGTCGGCACAGCGTTGGAGAGAGTCAGTGCTCAATAAATATTGCCTTTATGAACAAATGCATGCCTGCATGAATAGCAGAGCCTGAGAGTTCTCTCCCACTGAAATTACCTCCAAACACAGGACACATACAGATCTTCATCCCCTGAGATGGTGTTCGAGGACACGTGGGTGATTTCAGGTCTCAGTATTGACAGCAGAACCTCACTCACCCCCATTATTCTCCAGGTCCAGCCCCTCACTGAGCAAATTAAGTGATCTTCTTATCAGCAAAGACCCATGCCCTCTCCTCGGGAGCTGAGGTCATTCTCCAGTCCACACCCTCGATGGCAAAAATATTAGGGAGCTGGATCTTTTGCAAACGTGTTACTTAAGCCTCTAGCTAAGAAACAACACTTCTGTTTCTGGAGGTGAAAAATTTGCAACTAACTCAGCATCTAGAATGCTAGCAAAATTTGAAGTAATCTAGAGAATTGTGCTGAAACTGCAAAGCCGGGAGGCCGAGTGAAAGAGGCCGTGCTAGTTTTATATTCATAGAGAAACCAGAGCCAGTCTGGAGACCACAGGGGAGGAAGACAGGGGCTGAGCAGGGGAGAAAAACACATGGAGACCTTTTATTGCTGTTGTTTAACTCTAATTACAGAAATCAAAAACAAATGCAAAAATCTCCCATAATTAACCATCCAGAGATAACAACTTTTAATGTTTTGCTGCATGCCCTTTTGGTACTGAAAAAGATGGGCTGGAGGCTGCACTGATTATTTAATAACCAGCTTCCTTACTTAGCAATGCAGCACAATCGTATTCCAATGGGAGGCAGATGGCCTCAGTCAAAAACATGGACTTTGTCATCAGATAGACCTGCATTTTACTCTTGCTGAACCATATACTATTTAGTTCTTTTGGCAAGATGCTTAAGCCTTAATTTCCTCATCTATAAACTGGGGACAAAAGTGGAATTGATCTCTCTGTGTTGAGGACATTAAATGAAGTAAAACATGTACGTTATTAACACAGAGCCTGTTGCATAGTAGACGTTTGAGTAGCTATCATTATTACTGGTATAGTATAGCATCAACAATGACTTTTCCCCAGCATCATTTTTGGTGGCCAAAAGTGTTATCGTAAATGGATTTGCTTAACCAATCCCTTATCATTGGACATATATGTTGCTATCATTTCTCCTTTCTGTTAGATGGGACTTTAGGATGAAGAGCCATGCCAAGAGTCCCCAGGAGAAAAGAGAGCACAAGAAGAAAGGGTGGTTCCAGCAAATGTCCTGGTGCCAACAGGTGGAGAGCCAACGACACAGGAGTCCCCAGGGGGGAAGGGAGGGGAGAGGAGGGACATGACACCTGCAATCACTCAAAGGAGGACAAACAACTGTTTTTCATCCTTACACTAACTGACCAAATTGTTTCACTGGATCGGAGACAAGAGTGATGGAACCACCTACAGCCACCAGAGTGATATTTTAAAATCTAATTCAGACACACTTTCTTCCTTAAAACAAAACCCATTCCCTTTATCCTTGTAGGATTTGGCATCTGTCTCCCTCTCTGCCTGCAGCTCCTATCACTATCTCCTTTGCTCACACCAGTCTGAACACGCTGGCCTCCTTGCTAGTCTTCCAACTTGGAATGCTCATTCCTGCCACAGGACCCTTGCACTTGATCTACCCTTTGCTTGGAATATTCTCCCTTAGATCTTTGTATAACACACTATGCATGATGCAGGTCTTTGTACCTGCTCTGAAATATCTTCCCTGACCTGTAATTACAAAGCTATAGTAATCAAAACAGTATGGTATCAGCATAAAAACAGACACATAGACAAATGGAACAGAATAAAGAGCCCAGATATAAACCCACACAAATACTGTCAATTAATATTTGAAAGGGGAGCCAAGAACACTCAGTGGGGAAAGGACAGTCTCTTCAATAAATGGTGCTTGGAAAACTGGGTATTCACATGCTAAAGAATGAAACTGGACCGCTATCTTACACCAGTCACAAAAATTAACTTGAAATGGGTTAAAGACAAATTAAAAGAGGTGCAATCATAAAACTCCTAGGAGAAAGCATAGGAAAAAAATCCTTTTGACATTGGTTATGACACTAAAAGCATGGCAACAAAAGCAAAAATCATTAAGTGGGACTACATCAAACTAAAAAGCTTCTACACAGCAAAAGTGACAACAAAACAAAAAGGCAACCTACAGAATGGGAGAAAATATTTGCAAACTATACATCTGTTAAGGAGTTAATATCCAAAATATATAAGCAACTCATAAACTCAACAGCAAAATCATCATCTTCCTTCCCAGCCAGAAGTGATCTCACCTGTGCTTCTAGACAAGCTTCCCGCCGTCTGCTGCTCACCCATGCCGCCTAATGCGAGGCTCCTCAGCATCCCTGGCCTCACAGGTGACTTCGACGTGCCTCTACCCTGAGACTGGATTTCCTTAAGAATACTTATGCCCACCACTCTGACTAGTTGCCTTGAAGTTTGCAGAGATAGGCCCACACATCTAGGGAGCTGAGGATGATGCGTGAAGATAAATTATACATGACCTGTTATCAATAATTTAATATGCATAACCTGTCTTTGATGATTTCCTCATTTAGATGCCACCTTTGCTTTATTTTATGTAAAAGAAAATCTATCAGGACTCTCACACTTTCACTTGTGACCTTATACAACATAACCCATTTTCCCAGAGAAAACCCTAAGCTTCAGGGCTTGAATTTTTCCACCAGTGAAATTTTCAGAGAACTATTGCTTGCTCGATTAGGGAGAGGCTTTTTTTAAAAATCATATTCAGGTAACCAATTTTTGAAAATTAGCATTCCTCAAAGTACAGTGAACACTAACGACAGCAAACATTATTGAATCTCTCTCCAATGATTTAGGAGGTACTTCTGAATGTCACTTCCCTTTATTTGAGACTGTAAAAAAAAAAAAAAAAAAAACCCGGATAATAAAATTAAATCCTTACCTTTGCTTGCTGGAGCTTTCTGGGTGTTATATGGTTGTGAAACTAAGTCAAACGCAGGTGTCACATCTGCTGTGTTGGGCTGTCTGTCAGAATCACCAGAGTCGCACTGAACAGTGTGAGAAGATACTCAGCTCCACTGTCTGGGGTCACTCTACTGATTCTACCGTAGATGCCTCCACCAAGCTGGTTACATGCCTAGATCAGCTCCTTTAGAAGTCGGACATTAGCTCTGAATTCCAAGAGGGTTGGGAAAAATCAGGGAGTTCTCATGTTTGGGAGATAAAAACTCCCACCCAGCAGAGCTGTTTTGAGGATGGGTGATTTATATGTCATGTTTATAATACAGTGTCTTGTGCTTAATAAGTGCTCAATAAATAGTAAGTGTTATTAAGGAAATAAATACTTGAGAGTTTGAGCGGAGCCCAAAATCTATGCTTCTGGCTACCTCCTAAATATTCTGACTAGGATTTGTTTTCATAGCAGATAGAAAATCAATTCTACTCCATTATATTCTCCTCTTTAGAGAACCATTCAGGTCCCTCTTAGTGGAGGAAGATCCAGAGGGAAGGAAAATGAATGCAGGAGGAAGCCACAGGTTCGAGGAAGCGTTGGTGTCGTGGAAATTCACGGGACCTGAAGGCAAAAGAGTGGGATTCATGTCCCCACTCTCCATGGCCAGCACTTCTGAAGCAGCCAGTTTCACAGCAGCCCATGTTGGACATGGCTCAATATTACATAGTGTTTTGAAGGAATCCACATCCGTTTCTTTTTTAACGTGCACCTCCTGGCTCATTTGTTTCTTCTTTCATCAGGCAAAGGTACATTAGGCACCTGTTGTGAGCCTGGAGCTATTCTTGGTACTGAAGAAACACCAGGAAATGGATTGGACCTGGACCTGCCTTCACAAAAGGTTTCAAAGGAGAAGTGCAGATGATACAAGAGAGTGTGAGGACCTTGTCCAGTCCTGGGGGTGGTGGGGAGGAGGTTCAGAGAAGACATCCCGGAGAAAGTGGCCTTTAAGCGGAGACCTGGAGAACAAGGAGGAGTTAGTGTCCAAGGTTTTCCTTGAAGAGCAGCACAGAAAAAGTCTTTCCCTTCCACACATTTGAGGTCAGCTCTCTGACCTCATTTCCTATTACTATCCTTCTCTCTCAGTCTGATTGGACCACACTGGTCCACACCGAGGATTTCCCTTCTCCCAAAATAACATTCTCTTTCCCCCAGATGACATGATTCTAGGCCCTTTACCACCCTAACCGACCCACCATCCACAGCGCCATTGGTCAAAGCTCCTTAAGAGGTGGTGTCTCATTAGTTTCTACCCCTGGCCACAAGGCTATATGATGAAGACTTATACCTTGATGCCAACAAGAGGACTGGAGTCTCCTCGTGTGACAAAAGCTCCACATCAAGAGTGTCTTTCTTACTTATGTCCACACAAACTTGTATTCAAATGTTCATAGCAGCATCATTCATGATAGTCGAAAGGCGGAAAAACCTGACAAAGGGATAAATAAAAGGCGGTATATCTACACAGTGGAATATTACTTGGCCAGAAAAAGGAATGAAGTACTGACACATGCTACAATATGAATGAACCTCAAAAACATGCTAAGTGAAGGGAGACAATCACAGAAGACCACGTATTATGATTCCATTCAGATGGAAGTCCAGAATAGGGAATTTGTAGAGACAGAAAGATCAGTGGCTGTGGGTGGGGTGAGGAGAGGGGTGATAGGTAAAGAGTAGATTTCTTTTTAAGGTGATAAAAATATTATACATTGACCGTGGTGACTGTTTCATATTTCTGTTAATACACTGAAACAGTGGAATTGAACACTTTAAATGGGTGAACTGTATGGTGTATGAATTATATCTCAAAAAACCTGTTAAAATAAAACTTAAAAAAATGTCTTTCTTCTCTTTGTTTGTTTGGAAATGTTTCTATAACTCCAATGATGTGCCAACCAATGTGCCAGACACAGTGAAATTATTTTGTTGAAAAGAATAACCTTTTCAACAAATGGTGATAGAACGATTGGATAGCCACACACAAAAGAATGGAGTTGGAACTCTAACACATACAAAAAATTAACTCAGAATGGATCAAGGACCTAATTAGAAGAGTTAAAGTATAAAACTCTTAGAAGGAACCAGAAGTATAAATCTTCATGACCTTGGATTAGGCAACAGTTTCTTAAATATGAAAACTAAAACACAAGCAACAGTAACAACAAAAAATAGATAAATGAGACTTTGTCAAAATTAAAAACTTTTGTGCATCAAAAGTCATTATCAAGAAAGTGAAAAGACAACCCATAGAATGGTAGAAAATATTTGCAAATCATATACCTGATAAGGGTCTGCCTAGTATCTAAATATATTAAAAACTCTTACAACTCAACAACACTGGTAAAAACAAACAACCCCCCCAAAAAAACCAATTTAAGAGTGACCAAAGGAATGGAATAGACATCTCCCCAAAGAAAATACACAAATGGCCAATAAATACATGAAAAGATGCTCAACATCATTAGTAATTAGGGTAATGCAAATTGAAACCAGAAGAGAGACCGCGTCACACCCAGTAGAATGGCTATAATAAAAAAAAATAGGAATTATCAAGTGTTGAAGAAGATGTGTGGAAAAACTGGAGCCCTTGTATATTGCTGATGAAGATGTAAAGTGGTACAGTATTGTGGAAAACGGTTTGGCTGTTCCTCAAAAAGTTAAACATAGAACTACCTTAAGACCTGGCAATTTCATTCCTAGCTAAGAGAATTAAAAACATATGTTCAAATAAATGTTTATACACAAATGCCCACAGCAGCATTATTCATAATAGCCAAAAAGTGGAAACAACCCAAATGTCCATCAATGGATGAATGGATAAACAAATGTGGTATTTCTATAAAATGGAATATTATTCAGCCATAAAAAAGAACAAAGCGCTGACTCAAGCTACAACATGGATCGACCTCAAAAACATTATGCAAAAGGAAAGAAACTAGTCACGAAAGGCCACATCTTGTATGCTTCTACGTATAGGAAATGTCCAGAAAAGGCAAATCCATAGAGACAGAAATTAGATTAGTGGCTGCGGAGAGAAGGGAATGGGAAATGACAGCTTAATGGGTATGCAGTTTCCTTTGGGGTGATAAGAATGTTCTGGAATTGGGTAGTGGTGATGCTTGCAAAACATTGGGAATATACTAAAAACCACTGGTTAAAAACCATTAACTTTTAATGGTTAAAAGGATGAATTTTGTGCTATGTGACTTTTATTTCAATTTTAAAAAGGGGAGGAGAAAGAAGAGGAACAGGATGTGGTGAGTACAGTCTACTAGGGGCATCACACAAGGCCCGTGGAAGAAGAGTTTGTTTATTCTTCTCAAAGTCCATCTGCTGACTTTCAGGTGGTGTCTTGCCTGAGAATGGGGCTAAGAAATTTTTTTTTTCTGAACAATGGAAGAAAGTAATTTAGGAGTTAAAGAGATGGTAAAGTGAGAGTTGGGGAAAGTTTGTATGACCTCTGAGGCTTGGATGACCCCAGCGTCCAAGGGAGGATGACCTAGGTGAGAACTTCTGGCCAGATGACTTTATGTTCTGCAACTGACCATCAGGACAGAATAGAGAAAGAGGAAAGGGAAGAGAGGAAACAGCACAGAGGCATAATCCAGGAGGAGGACGAGGAAGAGGACAGACAGAGAGAGAGGAAAACATTCTTTTCTTCCTTTTGTCTCCAAAGCCGGGTGATAGAGAATGGAAACGGGGAATGTAGATCAGAATGTAATTTTCCCTTACAAGCTGCGGTGAGGCCAGGGGCTGGGGAGGTAGCTTGCCCTGGGCAGCTGCTCACTCGGCAACAACTCATCGGCAGCCCTGCACAAAAGCGCCCTTATGAAAGGTCAAACGGAGCCAGCAGGGGAAGGGCTGATGGAAGCAATAAAGGGGCACAAGAGGGAGGCGGCCACGGGGGCAGCTGGTTCTGACTGAGAAGTTGTCCCAAGCAGGGCAGAGGCCAGTCATTCAAGCTAGCAGATGATGCCTCTGACACCCACCGGGGACCCCTGGGCTGGAAAACGCTGCCTTTGTCTTCATGGCCCAAGAATTTCCCTGGTCCCATGCAGAGATCAATGGCCAATCAATAAAAGCCTGGCTTGTATAAGAAACAATTACCAGCAAGCCAGAAAAACAGGACTGGCAGCCCTCTGCTCTGTCTACCTGCCAGTGGATGGGAAGGTTGCTGAACTCTCAGAGGTCAGGTAGCTAAAGAATGACCGAAGTTCCCAGGTGCCCAGATCAGGACACTTCATCATCATTAGTAGTTAATTCTACTATCTGTCAAACATTCTACACAGTTCATGATCTCATTGGATCCTCTCAACAACATACACAAAGTGCTGTTACTAATCCCATTTTACAGTCAGGAACACTGAGGCTCAGAGAGGTTAAGTCACCTGCCCAATAGCGCTTACCTAGTGAAAGGCAGAGTCAGGGTGTGACCCCAGTGTGACCTCAAAGCCTGTGCTCTTAATCACAATACTTATCTATTTCTCACAATAACCAAATTATTATTGAGGGCCTACTATGTGCCGGGTCATGAATGCTTTGTTGGGATTTGGGTAATTCATTTCTTCTCTCGGGGCCTCAGTTTCCTCATCTGTCTCATGGAGAGTTGTCACTGATGTTCTCACCTAGGAGGGAGGTTCTAAGCATCAAGTGATAGTCACTGGTACCCATTTGGATATCCAAGTCGTCATCCATTTGGAAAATGGAAACCCTGAGTGTCTAAGAGCTTGTCCCTCAGAGTCTTTCGCACTGGGAATGCTGTCCTACCTAGAAAGTAGCACAATCCTGACACAGACAGGCATCAGAGTCCCAAAGCTGAGACTAGGATAGATTGTTTGATTTGTCACTGATCCCGGAGTAGAAAACAAAAAAAAAGTGAAGGTCACAGGGTGGGAAAAGAGGAATGAGAAATTGCAGTTGACTGTATGATAATCAAATGCAACACTAAATAACAGGTATGGCCCAAACCATCAGGCCTCTGACCCTTCCCTGTGAATAGATAACCAATAACTACTTGCTAGTCATGGTCTTGCCCCCCATAATGATGAGCTACCATATTTTTAACATGTGTATATCAGATTAAAAAAATTTTTTTAAACATGAAGCATTATTTTTACTTTTAAAAAGCCATAGGTGGACCCTTTTATAGCCCTCACTTGGCTGCCTAGAAAGGGCTGCTTGGAAAGTTTGAGAAGCATCCACCTCAGCAGAGAACAGGGCTTCAGAAAAAAAATTTTTTTCTGAGCAATGCAGGAAAGTAATTTCGGAGTTAAAGAGACGGTGAAGTGAGAGTTGGGAAAATGTGTGTGTGTGTGTGTGTGTGTGTGTGTGTGTGTGTGTGTGTGTGTGTGTGTGTGTGTGTGTGTGTGTGTGTGTGTGTGTGCATAATAGATCTCATGATAGAACATTAGAAAGCTCTAGACATATACCTTTAATGCCATCTTATCTGTTTCCTCCTGACCCGATGGCATCTATGAGACTTGATCTTGCAAACAATGACTTTGCCAGGGATAACAGATGCTTGCGGTGCCTAAGTCACAGCCTTTCAGCTCACCCTTGACTGTGGCCCCAGCAGTCTGGGCACACTGACACCATTCAACTTCAAGCTCCTGCCCAGAACCCAGAACCTCTCTGCTTCAATGCCCTCTCTAACACCACAAGAACCCGCTCAGCCTCAAGTAGGTGAACTCTGAAAGTGTGGGGCAGTTAACACCCTCGGGGAAACCCTCAAATGAGTGACTGGAGTCAGTGGATAAATAACTCAGCTGTCCTGCCTCCCATGCTTTAAACAGGGACTTCTGGGAGACAGTGTGTACACTTCTCAGATGCCCTGATGGACTTGAGCCCCACTGCCTACAGCAGCAGCTTGTAAATAATGAATTCTTCATTGGCTTTTCTTCATTTCCTGATTTCACTCTCCCTGCTCCTTCACTTCTGCTTCCTGGGATTATTTCCCAGATAAACGACTTGCCCCCAAGTACTTATATCAGGGTTCTTCTCTGGGAGAATCCAAGATAAGACCCCCAAGCATGCATCTTTCAGGAATAAAACTTCCCTCATAGGTGTATCAGTCGGGGTTCAATCAAAGAAGCAGGCCCACTGGGAGGTGTATATATATATTAAAGAATTCGTCCCGGGCGTGTGACCTTACTCAGTTGTGATTGATTAAACAGTCTCCGTAAGGCCGCTGTTGTCTTTGCATCTGATGCTGGAGTTTGAAATCTGCAGGGCAGGCTGTCCCGAAGGACAGACAGATGAGAAGTGAGAGAGAGCAAGGACAAACCGGAATCTGTGAGTACAAACTGGGACCCACAGAACACAGACTCAAACCATGCTGGGTCTCACGGCCTCTGACCTTGTCAGAGTCAAAGAAGAAAGAGTCGGATTTGTAACTGGTACGCACTTGTGGTTTGTCACTGCCCAATATCCATCCTCATTTCTCCTAACAACAGAGCAATTTCCCTTGTGGAATAACTCTCCTCAGGCCTCAGTCATTGGGAAGCCCAATTCAAGATTAGGAAACTGAGGCCCATAGACACGTGAAATAACTTGCCCCAGGTCACACGGCATGGCGAAGCCTTGTTAAGACCCGTGACTTCAAGGCTAGGGCAGTGAACTCTCTGTAAGTCCACCAGCAAACAAGGGTGAGCTGACCCTAGAGCACAGGGCTGGGTCAGCTGTGGGATGAAATTCAAACAGAAACTGGAATTTGTTTTCTCACCTTTGCTCTCCCTCTCTTGTTCAGTCAGGAGTAAATGCTTGAAGAGCATGAGCAGGAACAGAACTGAGCTCATTAAATTGCTAATTCTCTCCCTCCTGGGCCATCCCCAACAAGGCCCCAAAGCCAGCAAAACCCGTTATCTACTTAATCTGATTTTATGCCACGCGGCAATTTATTTTTGAAATTTTTTTCTTGTGGGATAATGGCAACTCTTGAGAAAGCTCTATTGATTTTTTTGACTGCAGGTTTATCGGGCTGAGTCAGCCCAGCCTTCCACCACCTGGAGTCTCCATTTAGATCTTTATCTTGTCTCTTCATAGCTTGAAAGAGTAAGTTAAGTTAAGGCCATAGGGATGGGTCCTGAGAGTCACATTCACACTAGTAATGAGACAAAATTAGAAACTGCTTTAGGTTCTAATGACCACTGTCTTCACCGGGCTGAACTACACACAGAGGAAAGAGTAGGAACACGGAGGTGAAGCTGGTATTTCCCGAATGCTTGTAGTCTAACTGCAGCCACATAACTTTCAGGGGGTTAAAGCAGACAGAAAACCTAAACTTGGCCCTGATGCTGACCCTGTGCACCCACACTAAAGTGCTCGCCATCTCCAGATCTGTTCTTCATCCCCAAATGAAGGAAATATTTTCTACCTTCCTTATGACATCGCAGACTCATCAATAAAACTGATCATCCTCAGTGGAAAAATACTTGAGAAGAGATGATCAGTATCCACACGGTCCCTGGTCTCATCCTTCAGACACTGAAGGAGGGTCTTAAAATCTGTCTTTCTCCAAGAATCTTTCCTTCATTTATTCATTCAGAAAACATTCATTGAGCAGATACTAGAGATGTGAACTATTTCCACCCACACTTACACTCTCTCCTTAGACATCCTGCCCACACATCCTTAGTGGATGACTTGTTTGCTCCATTTCACATCTCACATCCTCTTGGCCCACCTCTCGTCATTGCTGCAGCAAACCACCTGCTCGCAGGTATATTCTGATAGCACCTTGCTTTAGCTGAGCCATGTACCTCCTGCCTTCTGCTCTAGGGGTTTGATCTAAGGGCCATTCTGGTACAAGTACAAAACTGGAAATGAGATGAAGATAACACCCTTTGGGGCAACCTTTGACCCACAGAGACAAGGAGCTGATGAATAAATTCTTCCCTCTCCCATTCTCAGGAGGGCACCTCTGAGGTACATTCTACATAGTTCAACACAGGATCTCTGTTGAGCATGAGCCTCAGTTTCCCACATCAGCTCAATAACACACCTCTGGACTGGCTTGCCATCCTTCTCTGTTTGACTCTTCCAAGTTCTGCCTCTCCTATTCCCCAGCATGTCTTTCCAACCAAACCCCCTGCACACGAGCCCTTCTCATAAGCTCTGCTTTCAGGGGGGAATTTGAGCTAAGACCTCCATAATGCAAAGAGATACTTCCAATCTTTAGAGCAGCACGGCGCATGATCCCATTCCCCTACCCCTAAAACCAGTTGATTGGCCCAAGAGTAAATGCCTGGCAGGAGTTAAAGCCAATCAAATTTTCTCTTCCCTGGGAATTTAGAAGCAAGATGCTAATCTCTGTGTGATGTTCGCAGTGGAAAACATTGTAAAGCCTGGGCTGGGGACATCCATGTGCCCACGGAGCAGAGAAAGCCAGTTTGCAAAGAGACAGAAAGAGACATCATGCAGTCTTAGAGAAACACAGGGGGAAACTGCTGGGTCGTTTTCTATTTTTTTGGGTTCAAGTTCCTTGCTAGCCCAACTCCCCTTCCCACCTTCGGGTTCTCTGAGACCCTGTTGTCCTTCCAATAAATTCATTTTTCTGCTTATACTAGCTTGAGGGGGACTCCATTATTTGCAATGAAACAGTTGCTAAATCCAAACATCCTCTTATGTGACAGGCACTGTGTTAAGCTCTGGATGGCCAATAATGAACAAGACACAGCCCTGGCCTTCAAAGAGCTTAACATCAAACTGATCAATAAAAGATGAGGTAGTGTCTCATAACATTTCCTATGCTGCCAGAGCTAATTCTTTTCAACACAATCCTGTAAATTATGCCAAATAATGGATTAATCCATTCATAATAATTGCAACCATTTCCTAATCCTTACCATGTTTAGAGCAGTGTGCTTTACGTGTGTCAGATCTTTCCAGGCTTTACTGAGATGGTTCATTTCTTTAGTGTTAGGAATCTTGCAGTAAATAACATCATTTCAAGTTATGATAAGTGCTGTAAAGAAAATCAACCAGGTGATGTGACAGAGAGATAAGAGTCAGGGTGGAGCAAGTGGATGAAAACTATTTTAGATGATGAGAGGAGAGGGTCAGACAGAGCTTTCCTAAAGAATGAACATTTTCACTGAGACTTACAGAATGAGAAGTAGATGTGCAAAAAAACAAAACAAAACAAAAACCCAAGGGAAGAATATTCTGGGTGAAGGGAAAGGAAAGTGCAAAGGACCTGAGGCAGGAATGCAATGAAGGAATAAATGAATGACTAGATTCCACGTAAGACAACTCTTCCTGACCCTTGAATTACATCGGTCATTCTCAGCTCTCTAGGCGCACAGTGAGTTTTTAAAATACCCATGCTTAGGCTACTCCCTGCCAAGATTTAGACTTGATCAATCTGGGGTAGAACTAAATCATCATTTTTTTTTTTTAAAGCTCCCCAGCAACTGTGATTCACAGAAAGGGTGGAAAATGACTAGACTAGATGGACACTGGTGCAGTAGAATTTACATAAAAAGGAAGCAAACATGATGGGGAAATGTGATGATTGGTTATCTCTCAAATCTTGGATCAATTCCTTGGTTCCTATGGCAATTGTCTGTATCCAGGCAACAGTCTCCCAAATGTGGGTTTTTGGAGACTGGGTGAAGGGATGTGATACATTCCAACCGGGAAGTACTTCACTATAAGAAACTTGGTCAATGTTGCCAGACCCTCCCCTAGGCTGGCTTAGGCCTCACCTCTCTTCTCCTCAGCCCCCATACTTAGCCCCACAAAGCACTTATCACATGATGTGATATATGCCTGTATATTTGCTCATCCAGTAGAATTCCACAAAGGCAAGAAGTGTGTCCTCTTCCCCAAGGTATCTTACATGTCTTTCAGGTCTCAGATTAGATACTACTTCCTCCAGGAAGCCATCCTTGACTTCACCCCAGGAAAGTTTAGGTACCTCTGTTGGGGGTCCCTTTATCATAGAACTTATTGCCCTATATTCTAACTGTATTTACACATATCTCCCTCAGTAGTCTGGGAACTCTTTGAGTCTGAGACCATATTTATTGATTCATTCCACTAATATCTATTGATCACCTTCTATGCGATGCATATTGTTCCAGACACTGGAGATACAGCAGTGGAGAAAAATGGACCTGCCCTCATAAGGCTCATGTCACTGTGGCGGGAGGACAGACAATAAACAAATCAGGCACACAGTAGGTCAGACAGTGGTAAGTGCCCTCAGTGTGATGGGAAGACATGGGTGGCTTTAAAGAGAGGAGTGAAATGACCTCACTTTCCTTTTAAAAGCATCATTGTGAATTCTTTGTTAAGAGAGTGTGAGAAACCAAGGGCAGGGGCCAGAAGGGCATGGCATGGGGCTATTTCAGTTAACCAGCTGAGAGATGAAATGGTAGCAACAGAGATGGTGAGAAGTGGTCAGATTCTGGGTATGTTTTTAACAGCTTAATTGAGGTAGAATTGGCATACAATAAACTGTACATACTTAAAATACAACTTGATAAGCTTTGATGTATGTCACACTTGTGAAACCATGACCACAATCAAGGTAATGAACAGATCCGCCACCACCCCAGAGTCTCCTCGTGCCCTCGGTCATCCCTCCTGCCTCCTCCTATCCCCAACCATTGATCTGCTTTCTATCACTATGGATTAGTGTGAATTTTCTGGAATTTTATATAAATAGCATCATATAGTACTCTTTTGCATCTGGCTCCTTTCACTCAGTATAATTATTTTGAAATCCACTCAAGTTGCTGCACGTACCAATAGTTCGCTCTTTTTCATTCTTGAGTACGATGCCATTGCATGGAGGTACCACAATGTGTTTATCCATTTACCTGTTGATGGACATTTGGGTTATTTTCAAGATTGTGGGTATATTTTGAAGGTAAAGCTGAAAGAATTTGCTGGTGGAGAGGCTGTAACATATTACAGAAAGGGCAGAGTCACGAATGACCCCCAGCTTCTTCACTTCAACTGGGAAGATGGACTTTCCAATTGCTGAGATGGGAAACACTGCAGGGTTAGAGGAGAAGACCTCTAACGCCCAATATACTGCCTGGCGCATAGTAGGAGTTCAATAATGTCGGCTGAAGAAAGGATGAGGACAGGAAGAACAAAAGGAAATAGTGTAAACTCAGTCTGGGGTGCTGGTAATTCAACTCCTAAATCTCAAGCCAAGCTATACCTATTCTCTCCTTTTCCACATCCCCCATCTCGCTCCTGAAGCCCAGGCAGTCATAATCATAAAGGGACTCCTTGGGCACAAAGGAGGTGGAAGGCAGGTTCAGTTAGAGCAGGGCCCCTTGTTCTCAAATGGCCTCGGGTCCAGGAAGCATTGTTTCCTCCCCAGCATGGGGCTGAATGCACAACTGTCCTCTCTGGTTTCTGAACAATAACTTCCAAATTACTCTCCACCTGGCAGATCCACTTGAGATCTATGGGCCACAAAGAAGCGTCCTCCCTCTCCCCCATTTACTCTGTACTTCCCAAATGCTCCGGCTTGAAATGTGTCTAAATGAGCTGAGCCCCAGCGTGAACTGTTATTAAAATCCATACACACCAACGTTTTCTACGGCAAAAAGATATAAAAGACAATCCACAAAACAATAGATACAAACAGCCAATAAACATAAAGGAGGGAGGATGCCCAGCCTCACTATACTCGAAGAAATGGAAATTCCTACAATCTAGAGAAAACATCTTATTCCTACTAAATTGGCATGATTAAAACAAATGCAAATAAGCTAGCATTAGCAAGAGTGTGAGGACACAGATAGGAACGTACTTTGCTGGTGGAAGTGCAAATGGGTACAACCATTCTGGAGGAAGCTTAAAAAATGGCCAGAGTCTTTGATCCAAAAATTCTATGTTTAGGAATTTGTCCCGAGCAAATTGTTATGGACGTCTGTAAAGATATTCATCACATCATTATCTATAACAGGAAATGTCACCAACCACCTTAACATGTAAAGAAATGATGACACTGCCCATCAACAGAATAGATAAATGCACTGTGTATATTCATACAATGAATTTTACAGCAATGAAAAGGAACAGACTAGTATACATGCAACAACATAGCTGGAGCTTTCAAACATAATATTAAGTGAAAGAAGGAAAAAAGAGAATGCATAGAGTATGATTCCATCATATAAAGTTCCAAAGTAGACAAACTTAAACTATATTGTTTAGGGATGCAAACATAAATGGTAAGACTGTAGGGAAAAACAAAGCGATTTCAATAAAAGACAACACAGTAGTTAACTCTAGGGAGGAGGCAGGGGATACATATAGGGAGCCCCTGGAGTTCGGCGAGGTTTTATTTCTTGCACTGCATGGTAATTATGTGGGTACTCAAACTGCTGTCATCCCTTCTGCTGTATTTTCCTACCCCTGGTCATTTCAACGCTAAGCAAGATCAGGGAATGAGCTTCTTTCTTTCAAAGCTTATGATGGAACCATACACGGAGCGAGGTTTGACCACTTGTATCTAAAAATTCTAACAAGCTTGGCATGAATAATCAATCTGTCCTTCAGATTTCTTCCGTTAGAACTTTAGAAGATCTAAATTCTGAATATCAAATTCTACTTTGATAGGATTGTTCTGGAAGATAACAGGGCCACCTCATCTCTGAATTTGCTGAAAGTTGGCATCACTAAGAAAGAAAGAGAGAGAGAGAGAGAGAGAGAGAGAGAGAGAGAGAGAGAGAGAGAGGGAGGACAGGTGATATTACTCACTAAAGTCCTTCTTTTTAAAACAAGTTAGTTAAATAAAAATGTGGCTGAGTTTGGGGGCAGTGGTGGAGGAGACAAAGACATTCCAGATCATCAGGAGGTCACAGGCTGAGCCACAACACACAGAGCTCTGCTAAGTGCTAAGCACTCTCCTTGACATTGGGCAGAGCAAGAGATAGCATCTGGCCTTAAGAAACCCATAGAGCAAGGGAAGGTGGCAGAATAGCAGTGAAACAGTCCATTTGGGGGATGAGAGAAAAGTTTGAGGCCATAGAAGAAAAAAGGAAATGAGGGCATGTGTTTCTTTTCTGAGCCACTATTTCTATTCTAGCCCAATTTAGGAGGATTTAGAAACCGACGGGTACCCAGAATGAAAGAACTGCTTCCTTCTTCCTGGCAGGCCTAAGTTCAAGCACATCTTGATGCATCTAAAGCCTTCTGCTAGGAGGTAACAAGACTGCCAGTCCACAGGAAAACTGGGCTCTCTCTTGTCAAGAGGATATGGTATCTCAAGCACTCTTCATGTTAAGTATATTCTGCATCTAATTCAGAAGCTAAAGTGTCAGTTTGTGATGATCATTAATTAAAACAAGAGCAGCAGCAACAACAGTGAGGAGGATGACTGTGAAATTTACTGAGGAGACTCAAAAGTGTCAGATGCTTAATTGGCATTATTTCATTTTCTCACGTAACATAACAGGTAGTATTTTTAGATATTATTAATGTTCCCATTCTACCAATGAGGAAACGGAGGGAGAGAGAAGTGAAGCCACTTGATCAAGGTCACACAGCTGGTTGGTGGCAAAGGTTGTGTAAAACCAGGTCCTCCTGACTCAATCACCACGCTAAGAAGTACCACGTGAACACTGCCATGGCGCCGGCCCATCCTCCATGACGGGAGGGAACCTTAGCTACTGTGCCTTGCTCTGCTCACTCCAGAAGCACTGGTTTGTGAGTCAGGGGATCTCCAGGCTAAGGAGATAATACAGCAGGGCAGAACTGGAGTGATGTTCAGTGGCTCTGGTGACTTATTCTCTGGCAACAATTGTGCGGCTGAGGGATGGTCAAGCATCTTGAGGCCCTAGAGACAGCTGACTGCATTCCTGATGTAATGGTGGTTTATTTAGCAGTCTCCATCCTCTCTATCATGTTGTCCAGGGTCCTGTGCATTGGAATTGCTGGGTGGTAAGGGAGTGGGAGAGCAGTTCTCGGGCTACATCAAGTCACTGGAGGAGGTATTAGATGAGGTGTCCCAAGAAGATCTTTGAATAATTCTCACGAGCACCAGGAGGAACGAGGGTGACAGCAGATTCCATACCACTGGTTATTTCCTTCACCTTCTGTGTCACAGTGATGGGGCTTCTGCTGTCTTCCATCAAAGCACCTTCTCAGCATGCTTTGGAGTCAGGATACAACACCTGGGACTCGTGGCTCATTCTTATGCCTCTGAGAGTGAGGAGGTCATCGCCAGTGACTAAGCCTTGGAGAGGCAGATAAGACTAAGGAGAAAGGTCAATAGAATAAGGAGACTTGGGGTGATTGGGAGGGAAAAGAGGTAAGTCATACAAAGAGTCCAAGACTGGTCCCAATAATGACCACCATTTGTTAAGCACTTACTAGATGCCAGACCCTGTGCTTAACACTTTATCTATATTATCTCATTAAAATCTCACAAGAAACCTAAGAAGTAGGCATGAGCTCCACTTTACAGATGAAGAAATTGAGGCTTAGAGAGGTAAGATGAAGTCCCCAGGGTACACAATCACTAAGTTGTGGGTTTGGGATCCAAACCCTGATCTATCTGTTTCCAATGGTCCATGCTCTTAGCATTACAAGATACTGCTTCTCAACCCAGAACAATAGTTCTGAAATGAATTCTGTAGCTCAAAGACAAAATTTAAGAAATTATAAATAGATGAGGAGAGAAGAGAAAAAGAGAAAAAAGGAGAAATCATCAGAGTGCATTGTGTGTAGTGAAATATGAAACAAATACAAATGTTTTGTTTCCCACTGTATGTGGGCACACGCACATCACCTGGCTGTGGCGTAAAATGCATCTCTTACCATTGATTATGGTAGAAAAAGTTTGGAGAAGCACTGCTTTAAGGTTGTCAATGTCCTCATTCATTGTCTCAACAAAGTTTCAAATAGGTACAATGTGCTGTCCAAGGTACTGAAAACACAAATATCAACCCAGGAGCCCTGCCCCAAGGCATGGAAGCCGAACAGGGGAGCAGGCTCTGTGCAAATAATGCCATGGGCAAAGAGATTTGATGGAGAAGCCCAGGAAGCTGAAGGAAAAGCATGGGGAGAACAGGGAAAGCTTTGCAGAGAAAGGTCTCCATGAGGTGAGTTCTGAAGTTGTCGAAGCACATAGGTAATGAGGTTCCTGGGAGGGAAAACTGCTCTCTCATTCAGATGAAAGAGGGAAATGCTGGGCAGACTAGGAATCCATCCCCATTCTTGCTTCATGATCACGACATTGGGTATTTACTGGGGACTGAGCCAGTAAATACGAGCCAACATACCTGATCCCATTTAGAATCACGTACATAGCGAACATACAAGGCAGGTCCAGGATTTTCTCCTCCAATTTACAGATGAGGAAACTGGGCCTAGAGGGTGATCTGCCCAGGGTAGCACAGCAGAAAAAGACAGGGCCAGGATTAATACCTGAGCAGGTCACTTCAGTGTGTGTGCTCTTAATCACTACCATATCACCCTCTCTAACCAAATCATTACAGAGTCTGGAGAGAGGGGAGAAAAAGCAAGAGTGAGAAATGAGGCAGAGGTCAAGTGATCTTGAGATCATCACTCTATATACACAATCCCGACAAGTCTGTGAGGTAGGTACAGTTATCCTCCCATTTTATAGATGAGGACAGTGAGGCTCAGAGTGCTGTGGTGATGTCCTTCTCAGTAGCCACACCCACGTAAGCTCCAGTTCTGAGTCCCCACTGCTCAGGCTCTCAACTCCCTGCTCCAGAATCTGGAAAATCCCTTTCCTCCCAGGCCTCTGTGGGGAAGCCTTCACTGCTGGACCATCTGAGGAGGCGTCTCGTCTCTGCCTGGGAACTGTGAAAGCCACGCACCAGTGGCCCCAAGCCCCAGAGGAGGCAAGGCCACTAATTAGATGAGTCTGTTCTGGTGTCTGCCCAGATGCCAGCAGACAGACAGAGATGAGACGGGAATCCCAAATCACTCTGTTTTAGGGCCTCGGAGTCTGGTGCCCAAGTAAGAGGACATTTCTGAAAAATGGCAGTGGGGCCCAGCTCTGGGCAGAGAGAACGGGGAACGGCTGCAAGAGGGAAGGAGAGCTGGCAACGGAGCGGGCGTGGGTGATGAGTTGATCCTTTGTCCCCTGGAGGCAAAAGAGAGATAAGCATTCATTGACCTGGTTTTAAGTCCTAGGGAGGACTGGAATGAACAGATAGCTTTGTAAAGAGGGAAGAGCCCAGAGTTTAGGCAAGGGAGACAGGGTTGAAGTCTTCCTTCTCCTCATAGCAGCTACCAGTATCCTCCTCTATGAAATGGATGTAAAGACTGCCACATCTAACACTGACAGAGCACACACCATGTGCTGCTTTCCACTGTTAACTAGGTTAACCCTGAAAACAGTCCCATGAGATACATGTGTCCACCATCATCCCCATTTTACAGATGAGGAAACTGAGACTTAGTGGCAACTCAGGTCATAAGTACAAGAGACAGGGCTTGAACGCCAGTATATGCCCTTAGCTATTATTTTATGCTGCCACAAGGAAAAGTAAATCAGTGTAGCAGCTGCTGCCTACTGAGCACGTATCATACCCACCTACTCTCATTTGGTTTTCTTGGTATTGGTCTCAGCAGCCCTATTTTACAGATGGGGCAACTCTAGAGCCTGGCAATCTGTAGAGATGTGTGCAGGGTCCCACAGAAGCTGACTTCCAAGCCCACATACACAGCCACCAGACTCGTGGTTCCCCTGCCTGAATAATCATAAAAATCACCTGGGAGAGGGCTAAACATTTGGACTTCCAAATTCCATACGTAGAGCTGGTTTGGAGTAGGTCCTAGGAATGTGTATGTTTGAAATACACCCAAGGTGATTCTCATTATCGGTGACTTGCCAAAAGTGACATGTTAGAATTACATGAAATAATGAGGGAATGCATTCATAAACTTCAAAATGCTATAAAAATGCAATAAAGTATGCTTTTAACAGTAATATATTTCATCACTATTAATAATAACAAACCACTGTAAATGTTGCTGGAAGCATCGGTGAACATGTGCTAAGTTCTAATGAGCATAAAAGCTGAGAGAACAGAAGATGCGGTGACTGACCTCAAGGAGCTAGCAGGTCCAATAACGGAGATGAAGGATGTTTTGGTGTTTTTCCAAGAGTGAGTTGCTAAGGAACGTGTCAAGAAGGAATGAGGTAATTCATGCTACTGTCGGCATATGAAGCCAGAGGACTTTCAATTATCAAGGTACAGAGCAGAAGGATGTTAACGTGTGTCTGAATTCCTTGAATTCACTCTGTCAGAGGGTGAAAATAAAAGGTTGAAAATGTTGTAGACGGCAGGGAGGAGTGGCCATCTTAGACGATACGCTTAGCATCTGGGCATGGAGGTGGGAGACTGTGTCAGAAATGGGACAGAACTGGCAGAAGAACATGAATGGATTTGCTAGTTGTCTGACAGTGTGTAGCAATCACCCAGCTGTCATCAAGATAGAAAAGAAAAACAAACATTCCAAGTGGTTTAGCATTATTAACCCATATTGAATTGCATCCCCTTGGCTAGTGTTCTGCTCAAATGTTGATGGGAACTATGACTTGCGTTCTTAGGCACGTTCCTTGCTCTCTCTCCTTGCACTGTACAACTTACAATAATGTTTGGCTCTAAGACTGGCCAATCAGGTGTTCACAGTACCCTGGTCTTATTGATTGACTAAATGATGGTGTTATGGCCCAATCAGAACCAAAGCGATTCTATTCTTTGACTTTTGGGGAAATGCTGGTAAGGGAGAATAACTCCCCTCTTTATTAAAGGGCTTGCTGAAAGGACGGGATATAAGCCTGGAGCTGCTGGTGGCCTTCTTGTCATCACTAGGGAGAGCCTACCTGAGGGTGGAGCCAACACGGAGGAAGTAAGAGCTGAGATGGGGGAGAGGAAAGAGTGAGAGAGAGAGACTGTGGAAGAGGTCATGTGAACCTATGGATCCAGCTGGAACGACCAAAGTCTCCATTGTATGTATATATGTGTGTGTGTGTGTATAAATAAATAAATAGCTAGATAGGCAGGTAGGTAGGTAGGTATGTAGATAGACAGATAGATAAATAACATTTTGTGCCTAATTCTCTTTGAGTTGGGTTTCTGTGCCTTGCCACTCAAAGTCCAAACTTTTACAGGTGCATTCTCCTCCCTCCTCAAACTCTCACTGCCCAGGCTCAGCAAGATTTGGAAATAAAGGAGATGCAGGTGGATCATGCCGAGTTATGTCTACATTGGCTCTTCCCTTTAGACATGAGTAACAGGAGAGTCAGAACTCCCATGAATGGGAAAAGAAAGAAGAGTATGCAGTGATGCAATTGTAGCAGGCGTATTTCAAGCTAAACTTTTGCAAAGACTTTTTCAACAAGAGGATTCTATTTAGAGAGTACCATTCCTACCAATAGCCTTTCCATGGTCCTTCTCTTACATGCAGCAGGCAGCTCTTTCTTTTTTTTTTTTTTCCTCTTTGCCAATAGTTTATTTAACACCTGTTCACTGCAGGAATTTCACAAGCCACTAGTATACAGGGTCATGTCTCTTAATAAGACAATAAAGAAATAATATACTCTGTACCAACGACAGGTTAATCACACTCTTGTTCCGGGCAAGGGGAGATGACAGAAGTAAAGTCCAAATTAAGTCAAGCTGCACCTTTATGCAAGCTTGGTTTCTAGGGAAAGAAGGCTTAACCAAATGGGAGCTGACTTTCAGCTGCCAGTACAGAACGGAAGTCCCTTGTTGCTGGAGCTCGTTGCTAGGGAACCACAGCACCTGTGGGGCAGGGTAGGCTCCTCCCACGGTTATCCCTCCAGGGACCGTTGCCCACCTTACACCACTGCGAACGACGAGTGCTCAAGACAGGAAACAGATGTCCCTTCTCTTCTTTAGATTGCTGTACAGTTTAACACCACTGTCGACCAAGAGCCTGGACGCGGCAGGAGCGAGTGGAGAGCTAGGTCATCACCTCAAAGTCTGCAGCTTTTGCCCAGACCGAAACTCTCAGAGATTCCTCACAAACTAGGTGCTCACAGTCTAAATATCGCCTTGCCTTTAGTCCCCTTGCTTCTCCACGTGCTCTTATCAATAGGCCCCCAGCGGGGCCCCTCAGCAGCTGTGCATATCAAGGACAACTGATGTGATGATGACATCCTGACACTACTTCTAAAAACAACTTTTTTGGTCTTTGTCATAAATAAGTGCATTTGAAATCGTATGAAACCAATACACAACACAGGTGGAGCGAGAGATGTTGAGTGAGCCCATCTGTTCTTGTCGCCGGTGGTTCAGGTCTTCCCAGTCTAGGAGCTAGACTCGTAAATGGATGGTTCCAGCCCCAGACACTGCCCAACTGTGATTCCATGAGAAACCCTAAGGGAGACTGGCCTCGTGGAGGTCGGTCAGCCCCAGAACCATGAGAGATAAAAATAAAACGATTGTTGTTTTAAGCCACAAAGTTTTGTGATGAATTGTTATACAGCAATAGATAACACAAACAGACCCCATTTCAGAATAATGTTTCTAAATGCTAAAAGAGCATATATAGGATTACAAAGGCACACTGAGAGATTAAAAACCCAGTATATGACAATACATGTGCTTTTCATCAAAGTATTAAATAAGATCTAGTGTTGCGTATAATGACTACTATAATTTCAAAGTGTTGTTTGGCGTTGTCCACACAGCAGACATTTTTTGTCTGTGATATAAATAACATGACATAAAGAAATTTGCTACATTTTGATAAAGTCACAGGTAGATCTAATACTATGGCCACACGCTGCCTTTATTCATTATGGAAGGAAAAGCTAAATGTCAGTTACCAGTGAGTGAAAAGAAAGGAATAAAGGTGTAATTTTTTTCCCATCCAAGTTCATGGACTGCTTTCCTCCACCCCCCACACCCAACTGAGACCCACAGGAAGCTGGTGCTTGCAAGAATCTCAGGAATTATAAACTAATCCTGTCTTTTACGTAAGTTGGAAGCGAGGGGTGTGACATTAAGTCTGATGATAAATTGAGATTATAATGGAGTAATCATAGCTCAGGCATACAAAAATGGAGTCAGGTGGCCATTGAGGATCTGGTCTCAGACATGAGACCACTGCACCACTGAGAACCAGAACTTCCTGTGAACTATGCCTATGCCAAGGACACCAGCCATTTTTAAAACAACATCTGGTAATTGCAACCTTGAGTCTCAAGGCTGTTCCCCCTTGTAACTAATTATGCAACCGTTTCGGACCCCAACCAATCCTTACTTCATAAGCACCCTTACTTCTTGCCAGCTCCACTTATGATTCTTGATAAACCGCTCATGTAACTAACCGGAACCTTGCAGTTTTTGCCTTTATAGACCTCCCTCATTTTGTAGTTTGGTGGAACACAATTCAAGTGCTTCTTGAATATGTGGTCCCCTGGGCTTCTTGAATCTGTGTCTCCTGGGCTGCAGTTCTAACAAACCCCAAATAAACACCTTTTTATTTCAGTCAGGTCTCCAGTTCTCAGATTTTGCTCAATGTGAGTGGCTCTTCGGTAGCAGTGTATTTTCCCAAGCCACTCCCCTGTTCCCCTTCTCTAGACTTATCTGTCTTGTACTCTCCCTTTCATGGATCTGTCTGCATCTCTTTTTCCATGGCCTTTTCTTCTTCTGTGACCCCTCCTAGTCATGAAATTAAATGGAGAGCTTTAAAATCAAAGCTGTGTGTATACTCACTTCTTTCTCAGTCTTGCCCACGATTCAAGAATTCATGTACTGGGTACTCAGTTTTCTTCTTTACGTGCTGCGATTTGTCACGTGAACCCTCTACTTAGATTAAACAGATCATGAAACCAGGTACATCCCTGTGCCCAACCCCCAGAATGCTCCGTCCTCTCCTCCCCTTATGTAAATTAGTATCTCCTCAGTCTGTAGTCTGTGCTCTGCTCCTGGCAGAATCACTTGGCTCCACCTCTAACCTAAAGACCGCCAGGGGGCAGGTCTTAAGAACCTGCTTTTTACCAAGCTGCCCAGGGTGGTTTAATGGCCCTGATAGTTTGAGACCCCCCTACCCTGGTCGACAAATGTCCACACAATTTCCACCTCTTCTGCTCACCACGGCCTCACCTGCCTCTGACATTCCCATTTTCAGAACTGCTATTTATCTTATCCTGCCCTGCCTTCTTGATGGAAACTTTAGAGCAGTGAGGAAGAAAGAAGGGGATCAGGGGGTAAGCACTTGTCATGTGCCAGACATTCTATGAGATCCAGTGAAGTAAATGTTATTGACCTTCTTTTACAAATAAGAAAATTAAAGTTCAAAATGTTGAATGACTGGTTCTGGGTCACACAGTTACTAAATGGTGGAAATAAACTTACAGCCTTGATCCTTTTTTTTTTTTTTTTTAGCTCCAAAGCCTCTGTTCTTCTCCTGACACAGACCTTATTCAACAGAGCATCTGGGTTGAAGCTTAGCCACTTTCCATATGCTAAGTCCCAATGTATGTTCCTTTTCCCCAATAACCTGAACTTAATAACCTGAGCTTTCCCTTGAGCCTTTACAGATTTTTCTCATTTTATGCCCCACCCTCCCCATTCAACATATGTCTTTCTAAAAGTCCTTCTCTGGTCTCTTCTTTTTTCTCACTCTTCATACTGACCTCATTTCTTGACCTATATGCTGGATGCTCAAATCTATCTCCAGCCCAGACTTCTTCCTTGAGCTTCAAACCCAGATGCCGGATGCCATAGGTACTAAAGTTCAACAAGCTGGACTCTATTTCTTGGCCCTATTCCCATCTACAAACCGTCTCAGTCACTGTGGCAGATTCTGAGGAAGTGCTCTTTTAACATCTCTTCCAGCCTCTATCTAGTGGATATCCCCAATGCAGAAACCAGAACGCTCCTTCTCTTCAACTCTACCTCTAAATTTTCCAGAGCCCAGAGCTCAGTCCTACACTTATACCTTAGGTGTTCTTTCACTTCAAAGGCGTTCAATAGCATATATTTGCTGATGAATCTTGAATTTCTCTACCAGACCTCTCCCTTGAGGTTCAGACTTGTATACTGACCTCATAAGGGTGGTCTCCATGTGGGCATCTAATCAGCATCCCAATACATCCAGAAGAGGACACTGAGATCCCTGCTGCCTGCAATGCTCACCTTCCACATTGTAGATGACTTGCTCCTCTATCTCCTTCACATCTCTGCTTGGAGATGCCTTGCTCTACTCATGCTATCTAAAATATAAGGCAGCTCTTTCTTAATTCAACTGGCTGCTCTGGGTCCAAGATAATATCTCAAAAAAAAAAAAAAAGAGGGAAGGAAGGAAAGAAGGGAGGGAGGGAGAAAGAGAGAGAGGAAAGAAAGAGAGAAAGGGAGGCAAAAAGACTATTTCCTAAATCAACAGTTCTCAACCCTGACTACAAGTTATGGAGCTTTTGAAAAATACTGATGTCCAGGTTCTACCTCCAGAAATTCTGATTTAATTCATCTTGGGTGGGAGGAAATATTGGTATCCTTTGAGAACCACTGAGTAGTACTGGTCTCTTTCCTTGTGTGGTCCTTGGACCTGAAACATTAGCGTCATCCAGGAGCTTGCTAGACATGTACAATCTCAGGCCCCACCCTGGACCTGCTGAATTGGAATCTGCATTTTTACATGATCTCTAGATGATTCCTGTGCACATTCAAGTTCAAGATATAGGGACTCCCCTGAAACCAGCTTCAATTCTGGGGAGAAAGCTGGCATAGCTCTGTACCCTGTGCCCCTCACAGCTCTGTACCCTGGAGCCATCTGTCTTGGGTGAAGCAGAGAGGAGAGGACCATCCAGGTGGCCCATATCAAGGACAGGTGACTTCAGTCAGTGCCCCCCCCCCCCGCCAGCCTTTCTATTGCCGCTGCTTTTCCAAGATAAGTCGCTGTGCTGTGTAATGGTCACTTAAATCACCCAAAGCAGAGCAGCCCAGCTCCAGCTCCAGAGCAGCATCATGCAATTACACCGAGGAAATCATTTTTATGTTTCATTAGCACTCTTTAACAGAGATGGTCTGCTGCCAGGTGTGACTGCCGAGGTGACAGGCTGGACTGTCTGCGTCCCTTTTCTATCAGCCAACTTTAACGTGCACGTGAGTCGCCTGGAAGATTCTGATTCATGGTATCTGGGGTGGGGTTGGGCGCTGGGGGTGGGAATCTGCCTTTTTAACCAGGTGGTGCTGAGGCTGCTGGTCCTTGGAGTATCGAGAAGGCCTGGACTCCACAGGTAAACCCAGAGGCCCACTTAGAAACAGGCCTGTGCTGAGAGTTTTCTCTAGTGTGATCTCATTTAACCCTAACAATGCTGGAAAGTAAGGTTATTTAAAAGCTATTCCCATTTTCCATGTGAAGCAACCAAGGTTCAGAGCCCACTCGAATCGCAGCCAGCTGATTTCCCAAGTCTAGCTGTGCGTCAGAATCACCTGGGGACTTTTTCAACATACCCTACCTAGAAGATTTTGATTCTGAGGTGGCTTCAGGAATATGTATTTTTAAAAGGTCCTCGAGCAATTACAACGCAGCTACTCGGTGGACTGACTTGGAGGATTACAGATCAAGAGGTCACCACCTGTCTAGAGCAGATCAGAGCAATTCATGTGCGTCCCACTTCCTTTAAAGTGTAACTGCTTCTTCTTTTCTTTACATCCTTGACACCTAGCCCAACACCTGCCAAAAGGCAACGGCTTCCTAAGAGTTACTGCCTCTCTAAATGAGTTGAGAAATGGATGGTGGGTGGATAGAGGCATGTTTGCAGGGAGAAAGGAGGCAGAAAGGAGGTGGGGAGGGGAGGAGGAGAAGGGAGAGATGAACCAAGCTAGGGGCTCCTAGAGCTTGGCATTTACCCACACACTTGCATCGAGTCCTCAGAAGCATTTTTTAATGTCACAGATATAAAAGAGGGGGTACTATCTTAGCAAGTGAGCTAACCAAGATGAGATGTCTGTATTTACAGGATACACTGAAACCTTTACCGACTAATGGACAACGTAGGCAGGGACAGGGGGAGCGGGGAGAACCGGACTCCACCATAACACGTGGAAGGATGGTGTCAGCCTCTGTGCCGACCAGCGTGACGAGCTCCCTCGCTGTGAGGCCTTAACCTACAGCAGTGGCCTCCTTGCGGAGAACAGGCCTCCCGCTCCCCAGGTTCATTCGCCACCCTCTCTTCCTCTCCCCTCTCCTTCCCCAACTCGCCTCCTCCTCATGTCAGTTTCCTGCCTTCATTTGTCTTGTTCCCTGGGGTCTTAGAACCTTCTTTTCAAGGTTCTAGGCTCCCCACCTCCACCATTCTCTACAGGTGCATTCGGAACCACTTTCTCATCAAGACCCATCCTGCCACCATCAAAAGCGTAGAACCAGCCTTTAGCACAACCATGAATTAGGAGAAGGTAGTCTTCATTTTCCCACCTCCCCCAGCCCTACTGGAACTCAAGCTACCCTTCCCCTGACCCTCACCAAAGAGCCATTTCCACATCCAGTCCCACAGCTTTCAACAGCATCTCTGCACTGATGATTCTATAATTTATATCTTCTGTCTCAACTCATCCCTTGACCTCCAGGCTTGTACATCCCGCTGAGTGATTAGGATCTCCAGTCGGGACTCTAACAGGGATCTTAAGCTCAACACATCTCAAACCAAACCTCTAACTCTCCTCCACTCTCCCCCGCGGTCCTCCCCACCTCGCTTGTAGCACCACCATCTGCCCAGTTGTTCTGTCATTCATGACCGCTTCCCCCTCTCACTCCAAGAGCAAAGTCTTCAGCAAGTTCCCAGAACTGCACCTTCAGGACATATCTCCAGTCTGACCCTTCCTGCAGCCCCCGCCACTCTCCCGGATCATTACAACACCCTGCAAACTGGCCTCTGGCTTCTCTTCTTGCTTCCCACTAGAGCCAGTCTCCACCCAGAGCCAAAGCGAGCCTTTCCAAAGAGACATCAGCTTACACTGCTCATCTGCTGAAGACCCTCGCAAAACTTGCCATCCGCCATCCAGACACCCCACTGTGGCTTCTGAAGTTCACACAACCTCAAGTCTAAGTTCCTGAGACTTCGATCGCATCTGCTGACACTCTCCCTGCTCCCAGTGCTCTTGAGGGTTTCTGTCCCCAGCGCCACGATCCTTCCCACCCCCTGCCTTTGGACTTCCTGCTGGTCTAGTCTTCACTCAGATACTCACATGGTTCACTTGCTATCTTTGCTCAAATGTCACCTCCCCAGAGGGTATTTAATACGGCGTCTCTCCATCCCTGCCCTCTCTGCTGCCCCTGCCTCGTCCTTCATTCCATCTTCACCATCTCGTTATATTTACAGACACACACACGCACACACACCTATTCACACATGTATTTGTGGATTATCTGTCTCCACCCAACAATATGAGCTTCATGAGACCTTTTCTGTACTGATCTCAGCTGTATTCCCTCATGCCGTGGACAGTGCCTGGAACATAGTAGATACTCAACCTAGTTGTTGAGCAAGTGGGTGAACTGTCTGCCCCTACCTTGCTCAATGGGGTGTTAATCTGGATTATAAGAACCAAGCTTTGTCCCTTAGCATGTAGTTCATCCTCCTGGCATCTTGCTTTTCAGCAAATAAGCTTGATAAATGCTTGCTACCACAGAACACGTTAAATAAATAATGAAGCATTCACAACCCAGAATTCTACATATTCTTACTCCATTTTTCTTAAAAAGCCATAATCCTTATAGAAAAGAAGACAAGGAGGATATACCCCAAACTGAGAATGCGATCATCTTTGCATTGTGGGATCATGGTTAAAGTTTAGTTTCTTCTTTGCCTTTTCTCCATTTTCTAATTTTTCTACAATGAAAATGTACAATCAGGACTTCCCTGGTGGTGCAGTGGTTAGGAATCCGCCCGCTAGCGCATGGGACCCGGGTTCAAGCCCTGGTCCAGGAAGATCCCACATGTCGCGGAGCAACTAAGCCCGTGCACCATAACTACTGAGCCTGCGCTCTAGAGCCTGCGAGCCACTACTGAGCCTGCATGCCACAACTAATGAAGCCCACGCGCCTAGAGCCCGTGCTCCACAACAAGAGAAGCCACCACAGTGAGAAGTCTGTGCACCGCAAAGAGTAGCCCCCGCTTGCCACAACTAGAGAAGGCCCGCACGCAGCAACGAAGATCCAACACAGCCAAAAATAAAATATAAATAAATAAATTTATCTTTTTTAAATGTATAATAAAAATCTAATTTTTTGAAAATTTCAGCGTGCTCCTGTTTAGAGGTAAAACAACTAATCATCTAAGACTCTGGGAGTCGTTGTGCTGAGACCTGAATTCTCACTTCTGCTCCTTACGTTGCCTCAGCCAAGTCACCATTTCTCAGGACTCAGTTTACTCCTCTGAAAAATGAGGGCACCATCTGTTGTTCTTGATATAGAAGTGTGATGAGGCTCAAATGGCAGTGTCTCCACACAAATATTTGGAAAACAGTAGTACATTCTGAAGGGTTATCACTAGTGAATTGTTTCTAGGGCATTAGTGGGTATCATAGAGCTTACTCCCTCTTAGCAAAGATGTTCACACATCCATGCTTCATCGGAAGGCATGACTGTTAGTAGAAATGGTAGGCCCTGTAGGGAGGCAAATGGAGAAATCAGTTCATCAGGCAGCCCTTTTCTCCCCACTAGATTACCATTAGCTAAGTGAGCGCCCACTGTTTACAGACAAGACCTGAGTTTCAGGGTGTTCTTCTTAAAGGACCCCTCCTGGGAGGAGGGGTACAGTGGCAGCTCAAAGCGGGAGCCGGAACCAAGTCAACCCCCCCTTCTTTTGCCTTCTTTTTTCCCTCCAAGTCAGATCCAGATTCCCAACTACATCCATAACCTGCTCAAACACACCAAAACACACACACACACACACACAAACACACACACACACACATATGACTAAACAGCCTTCACTTAAGTTCTGATGATTTTCCCTTTAACAATAAAAGTGGGTCTGAGAGTCTGTAAAAAATATTAATTTTGTGAAAATCGGGCTGAGTGCTGCAGACCAAGGATGACAGCAGACACGGGCGCTGGCTCATTACCCGTGCCTAATGTCTCCCACCACAGTCTCAGAGAAGAAGGCTCATTGGGCGGCCATCAAACGAGAACTCCATTAGGATCCTTCCCCCTATAGGGGTCTCAGTTTCCCCATCTATAAAATTAAGACGATAGACTAGAACAGGGAAGCAGATAGGTGAATATCTCACGTATATCAATTTGTACTCTCCCATTCTTTGAAATCCAAAAGAAATTAGCCCTAACCCTTTTTCCATATGCAGCAACAGACCCAGTGTCCTTCCCATTTGTCCAGGGATATTTGGGGGTGGGGATGGAGGGTGTGTTTCTCCAACTCTGGGTTCTCCATTTTTACTGAGTTTGCTTCAGTTTATGGATCATCAGTTCAGCATCCCACGTGTTCGCTCGTTTTCCTATAATATGGCATCTCATACTGGACACCGCCCCTATCCCTTCATTCCCCAAAATGCCAACAACACAAGGCTCCATATGTAAAACAGACTTTTTTGTCAGTTTGGGGAAACAAACTACTTAAAATTGGAAACGAGGTATCCAGCTCTTTGAAATCTTTGGCCACTCTGCCATCATGAAGTTCCTATGTCGTCTGTCCTTCTCTCTGAGGTTCAGCTATCCATCATGTGGTGCAGCCTCTCCTCCCCTACAAGCTCTTTCACCCTCTCTCTTCCCTGCTCATCCATGACTTTGAATTCCTATTAATTATGCAAAGCAACTTAGTTCTCTCCTTGTTTTGCTGTGTTCTTACAGCTTATGTTCCTCAGGGCCCATCTTCAATACCTAAAAGAGCCTATAAAAATACATTCTGAGACAAAGACAGTTTTCTCTCTAAGAGGAGTTCTGATGCCAACTGTGTCTAGCTTTTTTTGACCCTACTCACATATCTGCCATCAATTCCTAGTTCCGGGGCTTCCCTGGTGGCATAGTGGTTGAGAATCTGCCTGCCAATGCAGGGGACACGGGTTCGATCCCTGGTCCGGGAAGATCCCACATGCCGCGGAGCAACTAAGGGCGTGTGCCACAACTACGGAGCCTGTGCTCTAGAGCCCATGAGCCACAACTACTAAGCCCACGTGCTGCAACTACTGAAGCCTGTGCGCCTAGAGCCCGTGCTCCACAATGAGAGAAGCCACTGCAATGGGGAGCCCGCACACCGCAACGAAGAGTAGCCCCCGCTCGCTGCAACTAGAGAAAGCCCGCGTGCAGCAACAAAGACCCAACACAGCCAAAAATAAATAAATAAATAAAAATAAGTAAAAAAAAAAAAAAAAATCCTAGTTCCATGCTTGAAGCAGACATCACTAATCAATTCACCACTATTTGCCACTAATGAGGTCCCTTCCCAACAGAGAACTGTAAGTAGACACCACCAGTCAATAACAGGTGTCACCCTAAGTGCAACATTTTTGCAAATGTTTTGCATCTGAGCCCCAGATGACCTCAAAGTTTCCTTCCAGATTTGACTTTCTAGGGTCTGGTGAGAATAGAATATTCATTGAATAAAATTAACTGAGGACTTCATTAGTCATTTGCATGGAAATATTCCAGGCAATCTGAATAGGATATACTCCAACCTCAAACTTCCCCCTTCCCTCAGCTCCAAGAGTCTGCCACAGATCTGAAAGCAGCCCATATTTGATCATTCCTCTGGATTAAAATATGAAAGATCCTAGTTAAATAAGAATAGCACAACCTCATTCTCTGCTCAGAATGTTTTTCCCTCATCCTTTTCCTTGACCTCACTTCCTCCTAGTCAACCTTCTGGGCTCAGGTGAAATGTCACTTTCTTCAAAAAGAGATCTGTGAACACCCCTCTCACCTCCAAAAATAGATCAGGTCCCCCTCCCCTCACTATGGGCCCTTAGAGCACCATGCACACCCCTCTATAACCCTTATCATCATTTAATTATATAATTATTATTTGTCCACCATCCATCTAGACTTCAGCCCTAGCACCAAGATGTGCCTGCACATAGTAGATGCTCAGTAAATACCTGCTAAATGATAAATTGATTACTGATTAAGTAATATCTACTTTCTGGGGTGGTTGTGCGACTTAGAGATGCACACTGTATATAACATGTTTAGCAAAGTGCCTGGCACATAGTAAGTGTTCCATAAAGGGTAGTGGTAAGAATATGCCTGACACAGGGCTCTGTGCCCTCTCTCTGTATAGCATCTCATTCAATCCTCACAAAACCATACACGAAGGCACTGTGACTGTTCCCAGTTGATAAGTGAGGAAACTGAAGCTCAGAGAAGTGAAGGGTGCCAATGTTGCAAAGTGGCACTGCTGAGATGGAGGCCTAGGCAGCTTAGCCTCAGAGCCTCTGCCTGCAGGTTGTCCAAGAGGGATCAGGGGAGGGTCCTTAGGATGAGGACTTGAAGGTGAGTGAGGTTTCCACTGAAAGGAAAGGACAAGTGTAGCAAATCAGCTAAGGCTTGAGCCTTAGAGTCAGAACAGCCTGAGCTCAAATCCCTCCGTAGCTGCTTCCTAGCTGGGTGCCTTGGGCAAGTGACTTAACCTCTCTGAACCTCAGTGTTCTCCTCTATAAAATGGGGATAATAATACCTCTGTCTGTAATTGTATTATGTAGATGAAACAAGATCCCATAAGTGAAGCACCTGGTACACTGCCTATGCATGATACAGTACTCATAAAAACAGAAGCCAAAATTATTATTTCCTCCTCATTCTCTTCCTTTCTCTTCTCTTCCCTTCTCCCTCCTTCCTCTCCCTATCCCCCATACCCCCCCCACACACTTGCATACACCATTTGATTCTTAGAACATCAATTTTAAGTGGGTAAAGTAGTTAAGTAGAGGCTTCTTTACCCACCACCCAGTGGTATGTGTGTTTTGGGGAGAACTGGAGCTTTTTCCCCTAATGCTCTGAAACAAAGAGAGCTTATTGGGCACAATTAATTGTTCAAACTGCCAAGATTTGGGAGTGGAGGGGTAAACAGATGCTGCTCTGAGCACTGTGCTCATTAACGCAGAGAAAGGATTCATTTTCTATGCATGATTAACTCCCCATCATCAATGATTTACACAGCAGATGATCAAATGAGAATTTGTTATTCCACAGAGAGTTTGGGCACCAGGCATTCAGCCTCCTTGGGACAGCTCTGTGCCCCAAATTCCTGGGGTGCCTGTGGTTTGTGCCTTGACCCAGGAAGATGCTGCTTGTCTTTGGCCCGGTTCTCCCAAGGGCTCTAAAAAGAGCAGCTATCCAAAGCAGCTCAGGGTAAGCCACAAGGCCTCCCTCTGTCCCATGACTGGAAGGGACCCAGAGCCCAGCTGCCTTTGGTCTCCATTATGTCTTGCGATTGCTTAAAGGAACACCTGTACTTTGGAATATAAAGCCAAGAGTGGCAGGGCTCATGTTCAACCAGGAAAGGCTCTCAGGACCAAAACAAAGAGTCAGCTTCATAGATTTTGAGATCCATAGAGATTTGTCAAGTATCAATTGAGCATCTACTATGATATTACAAATTACATCGTAGTCTCTTCTTTCTCCATTGGATGGACAATGTCTTCCTTGAAGGCTACATGAGTACCTTTAGTACTGAGTTAGCAGGTAAAAATCCGAGGGGTTCTACATTGCCCTTGCCTTCCAGAAAAGGGTAATTCTACTGCAAGGGCTTTCTTTTCTTTTTTTTTTTTTTTTTGCGGTACGCGGGCCTCTCACTGTTGTGGCCTCTCCCGTTGCGGAGCACAGGCTCCGGACGCGCAGGCTCAGCGGCCATGGCTCACGGGCCCGGCCGCTCTGCGGCATGTGGGATCTTCCCGGACCGGGGCACGAACCCGTGTCCCCTGCATCGGCAGGTGGACTCTCAACCACTGCGCCACCAGGGAAGCCCCGCAAGGGCTTTCTTTAACCATCAGTGGCACAGAGGCCAAAGAATCAGGAACCACAAGTATTCCAGAGAAAGGACAGGGCCTCTGCCCTTCATGATGTTCAATCAAACAGCCTTAGATTAGTCACCATGAGCCAGGCTTTGTCAGGGAGATGGTGCTGAAGTAGACACATGGCCTACCCATGAGAAGTGGTGATGGGGTAGGGACATGGAGAATTAGAAGACAAAGTTTCCAAATGTTCCATTCTAGATCAAGGCTTATCTGTGATGAATTCCTTACTAGGACTCAGAAACAAGAGAAAAATAAGAACCATCCTTGCGTGACTTTTTCGTAGAACTAAACTTATTTCATTGTTAAAATGATTCCTTATTTTGAAATAATGCTCTTCCTCCCCCCCTTTTCTCTTTTTGTGTTTAAATAAATTTCTTTTATGAAATGACGGTGGTGATAAGATTTGAGTGTTTCAAGGTCTTTTTGGCAAAGTCAAAAGTTGCCAAATCTATGTCAGACACCGCCTGCACCTTCTCAAATGTTAGTGGTTCATGAAGTCTCTAAATCAGGCACCCACAGCTGTGTATAAAAGCAGTACAGATAAAGCTCTATGGGAACTCAGCAAGGAGGGTGAGAAATCTTCTCATTTGGGTGAAATCAACAAAGGCTTTAAAAGAGTTGACATTTGGGCTGAGACTTTAAAGATGGATGGGCTTTGTACACCTAGAGTTTGAGGTAGATTTGAAAGGGAGGACACAGCTGGAACAAAGGCACAGGGGTGGGAACAGAATCTCACAGTGAGTCATGCTGCAGGAAGAGCAAAGACCTAGTTTAACCTGAGTAGTGGATTCCAACCTGTGAGCCACCGCCTCCTAGAGGACTGCAGAGGTATTGCAAGGTATCTGCCAATTTGGGGATCAATTTGCCAATGCCTCATCCCTAGTAGAACTACTTTTCAAATGTCTGTAGACCTGTTTATTCAAAAGCGTTATTGAATTCATAGATGCATTTGGTCAACAAATTGTTTCCCAAGCCAAGTATATTAAAATATCAACTGTTAGTTTGGCAATCCATGATTTTTTTAATGTCAAAAAGGGAACCTTATGCCATTTCCTAACCATTCATTCACCAAGTATTTATTGAGAGCCCATTATGTGCCAGGCACCATGTTAGACACAACTTGCTGAAGTAAACAAGATCCGGAGCAGGGAGACCAGTGGGGAGGATGTTGTAATCTGGGTGAAAGATGGGGAAAAGACTTAGACTAGGATGATAGCAGAGGAAAGAATGAAAAGTGGCCAGACTTGGGCATATTTTGAAAGTAGAATAAAAAATGTAGACTTGCTGGTGGATTTGGTGCTTAAGGGTCAGAGGAAGAGGAATTAAAAGTTACTCCTAGGATTTTAGCCTGGACAACTGGTTAGATGATGACAGATAGCACTGTATGAGAAAATAAGAAAGGGTTGGAACCATTGGACAACAGAGTGAGGCTTGTGAAGGTGGGTGACAGGGTCACTGGAACTAATCCTGGAGGTCAGATCAAGAGGGTGGGGACCTTAAATGCCAGAGCAAGAAGTCTGAACATTCATAACTGAAGGCACTTTCTTTAATCACCCCCCAAAGTCAGAAGCTTGGGATCCCTGAGGATGCTTGGGGGAGATGCTCTTTATTCAACTATACTTGCTGAGTACCAACTATATACAAGACACTGCACTTAGCATCCTGGGGGATACTAAGAAAGGCAGGACATAATTTCTGCCCTGAAGGCACCATAATCTGATCAGCTGAGTTTCAAGATTTACTGATGAGAAGAGCAAGCATCCCATCTTTGAACAGTGGCATAATAAGATAGGCTCTCGGGGGAAGTTGGGATTCCAGAAGTTGCCAAGATCTCTATGAGGAATCAGGTGGAAATATCCTGAGTTACATCAGGGTGGGTCTCCTCTGCATCTTTTTGTCAAGAGAGTCATTCTCATGCTACATAAAAACAGTCTTGATACACTCACTTTATTCAGTTTCCACTCTGCATCCTTCACCCTGACCACTGGAATGGACTTCATTGGTGCACCCAATCCGGACCGCCCCTTACTAGCCCAATGCAGCCATCCCCCAGATGCTGCGAGTACTGGCTACTAGGCTCACATCTGCCCTGGGGGAGAATTGCTCTCAAACAGGAGCCACTTCACCCAGAAAGCCCACTTTGGGCACATCCCTCCCCCAGAGCATCCTGTATACAATGACTAACTAACCTGGAGTTTAAAAAGGCTCACCCTGGGGCCCCAAGGCAGATCAATTCTGCAGCACAGTTCATGCTCCAGAGCTCTCTGTGGGATTGGGCTGTGGCTAGTCTCCAACTGAGACCATATCCTTGTTTAATTCCTTCTCCTGGGCTTTCCTGCCACTTTCCCACTCCCACTTGTTTCTGAGAGCTCAATCTATCACATGCATGAGAACCCCAGGGAACCCAACCTAAAATATCACCTCTGCACTTTACTCTCTAACACAGTACTATTATTAATCATAACTAACATTTCTGAGCTCCTACTACATGCCAGACAGCATGCAAAGAGCTTCACGTACCTTCTAGGATCCCAAAGGTTCAGTGCCATGACCCCCATTTCACAGGTGAGGAAATGGAAGCTCTGAGAGGTTATCATGTGTGGCATTCCTAACACGTTTCCTCTGACCTCTCAGAAGGAATCCAGACCTAGAGGGCTGTACTTCTCCTTCTGCAAAACAACTGTTTCCTCCCCCTACGTGTTCCTTGGTTCTCATCTTTCCTCTTACTACCTTTGCACCCATCCCCCCCTGAAATCCACTGGTCAATTACATGGGTTTCACTGCTCAAGATCTCCTAGGGCAGAAAATTCAATTGATTTCCATCTATTTTAGTTTTCTCTCAGAATGGCTTTTTTAAATTGGCAATAAGCACTTTAGTTCTCCCAAGAATTGTTTGCTCAACAAAATGTTCGTAGCATTCTTAATAGTTATGTGTGTTGAGGGGAGAGAGGATGTCCAACCACCGTCTCTTCTGGATGCTGAAAATAATTGACAAGATCTGGGTCTGCTGTAGAATCACAGAGGCTTCTCTCTCCCAAAGAATCAAGTCTCAGTGCCAGCAGAGTCAAAGGGGAAATATTGTGAAATCCCAAACACTTCCCTGAAGGAAGGGGCATGAGAATGAGCATGACTTATACTAGCCATCTCTAAAAAAAAAAGGGGGGGGGTGGTGTGGTGGGCAGAGGGCTGTTCCTTTTGCCTGGAGTGTCTTTTCCCTTTCTCCAACCATTGAGTTCCTACTCATGCTTCAGAACCCAGTTTAAATGTCATCACCTCTAAGATTTACATGAGCTTCCCCAGCCCCCAACACAGTCATTGATTTCTGTGGACATACAGAGTACAACCCACTCTCAGAATATAGAATGGCAGCAAGAGCTGATTTCTGGGAGAGATAACCCAGGATCAAATTCTCACTCCTTCACTGGCTATGTGACTTTCTGCAAGTCATTCAACTTCTCTAAGCCTCAGTTTCCTCATCAGCAAAATGTTAGTGCACACAAACAGCACTCTGCCTGGAACACGATAAATGCTCAGTAAAATGGTAGCAAATTTCTTCATTACTATCATCATGATCACTCCTTCCTCTGAATTCCCATAAGCACCATTTTCCTATTGTCCATTCCATTAATTTGCTATTTACCCTAGATGGCCTTGTTTTGTTAATTAACATCTCAAGTGTGCATATCTCCTCTCCTTAACTACACTGCAAGGTCCCTGGGGACAGGAATGCATCTTATACTATTATATCCTGTACAGCTGTGAGAACAGTACCAAACACGTAGTATGTGCTCAAATATTTGCTGAATAAATTCTTAAAACGTTGGCTATGAGTACAGGTACTTATTTTGCTTGGCAACAGGATAACATTCTGTATTTACATTCTCATTTCCAAGGCTAATTGATGTGGGTCTTATAATCATAAAAAACCCTCTAAACCCTCCCCTAATAATGGTAGAAGCCATCAACTAAACAAACCATTAGATGTATCAGCAATCTATTAATCTGCTCTTAGTGGGGGGGACACTGGTTGATTTTTCAGCTGTCTGCCTACACAGAGGGATTGGATTTAACTGGAATATTGTTTGGTTTCCAGCTTTCCATCAGCACGGCTTACTCTATGAAATGAGGATTAGGTGATAATGGAGCTAATATAAATATGGAGTTTGAGACAGACATGCAGATAGCATCTAACACAGTTCCCAGCATATTGCAAATCTTTAATACATGGCAGCTCTAAAAATCTGGGGAGAGAGCAGAGGTGGGTAACAGAAAGGAGGTTCAACCCTGGCTCTGCCACTTGCCAGCTGTACGACCTTGGGCAAGTCATCTGATCTCACTGACATCCAGTTTTCTCGTAAGTAAAACGGGGATAAAAATATCTGCATTGTGGGGCTATTGTGAAGATTAAGTGAGATTATATGTGTAATACGACGGCTGTCTGTATTGGCACAGCTGACAAAGTGGAGGAAAAGGGCCAGAGTACCTGCCCTCACGAAGTTCATAATCTAGGGGAAGACACACACAGTCAGTTAGGACAAGAGGATAGTCAGTACTGCTACAGAGGTGGTACAGAGAACTGAGGAGACACACAAGAAGGCAAGAGAACAACCTGGGCCCCTGTGGTGGTGTCACTGAAGGCTTCCCCCAAAGAAGGATTCGCTGGCCATTACAATTTCATTGCCCAGCTTCACATCCCTCTTCCATCATCTCCGGATGAAGCTGAGCTGCAACTACATCCCTACTTTTCAAGCTGCCACCCTGGCAGGTTCTGTAAGATGTAAGCCAGAGGTGACTACAAGGCTGGAGGAGGCTGTATTTGCTTCCCAGGAATGCCGGAGCAAAGTGCCACCAACTGGTTGGCTTACAAAACAGAATTTTATTCTCTCACAGTTCTGGAGGCTAGAAGTCCAAAATCAAGGTGGCGGCAGGGTGGGTTCCTTCTGAGGGCTGAGAGAATCTGTTCCATGCCTCGCCCCTAGCTTCTGGTGGTTTGCTATCGATTGTTGGTATTCCTTGGCTGGTATAAGCATCACCCCAATCTCTGCCTTCACGTTCCACTGGACTGTGTGTCCAAACTACCCCTTTTAATAAGGACAACAGTCATTTTGGATTAGTATGACCTATTCCAGCATGACCTCATCTTGACTAATTACATCTGCAATGACCCTATTCCCAAATAAGGTCCCATTCTGAGGTGCTGGGGGCTAGGACTTCACCCTATGAATTTGAGGGCTGGGGGGATGCAATTCAACCCTTAAAAAGGGCAGAAGGGACTGCTCCTTCCAGTCTGCATCCTGTTCCCATCAGTGTGAATGGCTCTCCCCTGACCCTGGGCAGTGCCAGGTGGTTCCCGAAACAGCAGTTAGCTCCTGTGTCCAGGTGTTTTTTCTCACACTGTTGGGAACAGCTTCACTGTGCCCCATCATTCACCAGTATCAGCTGGCCAGGGCCACCTCCTCCGAGGCAGTCTCAGCCCTGTGGGGACCCTCTTTCAAACACCTAGATTCTAAAAGCCAGCCTCTTCCCTTTAGGTATTAGCTTCCTTCTGCCTGTGAGAGGCAGTCTCTGACATGGTCCCCCCATGATCCCTGTCCTCTGATATCTGTGCCCTCGTGCCATCACCTCCCCTGGCGTGTAGGACAGACTTGCTGACTCGCTTCTACTAGAAAACGGCAGAGATGATGGGATGTCACTTCAGAGATTAGATAACACGACTGTGGCCACTGTCAAGGATGTTTTCTTATGCTTGTTCAGTCTGATGATGTTTTGTTTTGCCACACTGCGAGCTGCCCTACGGAGGCCCATGTGGCAGGGAACTGAGGGAGGCCTCCAGCAAATAGATGGGGATAAACTGAGGGCTTCGGTCCAACAGCCCACGGGGAACTGAATCCTGCCAGCAACCACGTGAGTGAGCTTAGAAGCAGATCCCTCCTCAGTCGAGCCTTCAGATGAGACCCCAGCCTCGGCTGCCACTTTTACTGTTGTTATGAGAGACCCTGATGGAGAAGATCCAGCTAAGCCATGCCCAGGTTCCCAAACCACAGAAAATATGAGATAATGAATGGTTGTTTTAAGCTACTGAGTTGTGGGATAATTTGTTACATAGCAATGGATAAGTAATCCACTGCAGTTACTATCTCTGTGACCTCAGTGTTCCCTTTTTATCTTTTCCATCTTCCAATAAGTGCTTAACCAACTCCCTATTAAATTCTCTCAGTTAAATTAGTTCCTATGATTTCTATTTTCCTGATTGGACACCAACTAACACAAGATGACATCTAAATTGTGACCCGGAGGACGAGCAGGGGTTAGCTAAGCAAAAGGATGGTTAGAGTGTTTCAGGAAAAGGATAAAACATGTGTAAAGGCTGGGCACCATTCATTCTTTAAACATATTTATTAAATACCACTATGTGCCAGGCCTGGTCCTAGGAATGAGATTATGAATGAGAGAACAAGGTCCTACCCTCATGAAGATGATCCTCACGGGTAAGCCAAAACCGGTACATCAGAGACAGCCCCCCACATGCATCCTGTCAAGATAGGAGCACTTGCCTTGGAGTCCTTAATCTAGGCACGAGATGAGGAACTACCTCCCAGCTTCAGCATCTCATCTGTGAAGCAAGGATGACAATGTCTCCCTCCCAGGACTGCAGCACTGACCAGATGAGGTTGGGGGTGGGAGGCGCTTAAAGAAGCTTTGTGTAGGAGTCCTACTTTAATAACTGGCACTCTCAACTCAGAATGATCCAAGTCCTTCATCTGCCCACATGGCCAGCGGCCCTCTGCTGGCCTGAAGCTGGCTGCAGACAAGGCCTGGGTTAACAGGATTAAACAAAGAGCCTGTTGCTTCTGGCCCCAGCCAGCAGGTTGCTGGTCATTGATAAAAACCAGCTGTAATAAAAAGAGCAACCTCCCCCTGGCCACCCACCCCATAAATCATCAGCTACCAAGGGCTACTGAATTACCTTTAGAAGATGGATGACACCAAGCTGGAAGGCTGCTTGATAAGGTTTCCCTTTGAATAATTCCATGTAGAAAGCTGGGTTGGAGAAATGGGGTCCTTCCACCAGCTCAGCCCCACCCATGCCATCTCTGCCAGGTGCTTTCAAGATAAACATGTTTCCTTATGGGCTGCCAGAGCATCTGTGACAAAGGAATAAAACTTACTGTCAGGGCCCAGGAAAGAATCTACTCCTGCCCAAGACATAAAAGGTGGTTTTGCTTTATTATTGTACATGATTTGTAGTACTAACTTATTAATAACAGCTATGATTTATTAAGCATATTCTATGTGCCAGACAGTGTGCAAAGCATGTGATCTCATTAAATCCTTAAACAACCGTATGAGGCAAGTCATGTTATTCTCTCCATTTGGTTGCTGAGAAAACTAAAGCTCAGAGAGGTAATATGACTTTCTCAAGGTCACACAGCTAGTAAGTGTTGGAACTGGGACTCAAACCCACGCCCTTAACAGGAATCAGCAAACTTGTCCTGTAAAGTGTCAGACAGCAAATATTTTGGGCTTTGTAGGCCATCCTGTCTCTGTTGCAACTACTTACATCTGTCCTTGTAGTACAAAAGCAGCCATGGACTATACATAAACAAATGGGCATGGTTTTGTTCCAATAAAACTTAATTTTCACAAACAGGCAAAGGACCTGATTCAACAGGTCAATGGACCATGCCCTACTATGGCAACCTCTACTCTTAGCAGTTATACGGCACTAACTCTACATTTGGACTTTGCAGTTTCCTCCACTTCTTTATTTCCACGTAGAAAATGTACTGGCTCCTCATGGAGTTATTTCATTTATTCAATTCATTTATAATTCCTTTACTGTCTTCTTGAAGGCTCTAGCTTTAAGGAAAATAACAGAGATTCTGGGGCCTCCCTGGTGGCGCAGTGGTTGAGAGTCCGCCTGCCGATGCAGGGGATACGGGTTCGTGACCCGGTCTGGGAGGATCCCATATGCCGCGGAGCGGCTGGGCCCGTGAGCCATGGCCGCTGAGCCTGTGCATCCGGAGCCTGTGCTCCGCAACGGGAGAGGCCACAACAGTGAGAGGCCCGCGTACCGCAAAAAAAAATAAATAAATAAAATAAATAAAAATAACAGAGATTCTGTGAGGTGGAGAAGCAAGATTGAAATTTGTAATTTGTAATTTCAATCATTCATTGTATAAGTGAGGAATAGACCTGTTGAGCTATGGTAACAATAAATCCCCAAATCTTAGACTTAGAAAAGGGCTTCTTAAACTCGGCATTGTTGACTTGGGGGGCTGGATAATTCTTTGTTATCCTGTGTATTGTTGGGAAAGGGGTGGAGGGGGAAGGTTAGGGAAGTCTTTCCCGTGGAAGTGTCAAGAACTCTGAGGGGTGTGTAGGAATCAACTAGATAAAGAGGAGGGGAAAAGAGTTGTAGGCAGAGAAGTGGGAGTGAAGGAGCCTGCTGTGTCTGGGGGGAGCTGAAAGGTCAGCGGGATGAGCACACAGGAAATAAAGGGTGAGTGCTGTATGAGGCGGCTTAAGAGGATGAGGGCCGGATCACCCAGGGGTGCTATGAGAGTTTACAGAGTTTGGTTTTGCTCTTACAGGCAATGAGAAGTCACCCAGTTTTCATCAGGGAGTGAATAATTTACTTTGCATTTTGAAGAGATCACTCAAGCTGCAGTGTGGAGAATGAGGTAGAAGCGGGTGGGGTGGATGCAGGGAGACAGATCAGCTGACTGTTACCGCCCTTCCAGGTGAGAGGTGATGGGAGCTCAGGGTGGTGGTGGGGAAGACAGAGAAGAGTGCATAGATTTCAGAGATAATTAGGATGTGAGATGTCAAGAGGGGAGAGGTTTTCAGACTGTCATCCTTTCTGGCCTGTACCGCCAGATGGATGGTTGTGAGGCTCACTAAGACAAGAAACACTGGAGAAGGACCAGGTTTGGGGGTAAGGGAGTAGGGAGACAATACAGTCTGTAATAGACTGCGAGCTTAACAAGTCTTTGAGGCGGCCAGGCGAAAATATCAAGAAGGCAGCCAGATATATTTGTCTGCAAACCAGAGGAAAGATGAGGCTGAAGTTACTAATCCAAAAATTATCAGAACAATGCTCAACCCTTGCACTGCAGCTTGTGGTTTGGACCCCAATCCGTGGCTTCATTATTTGTGGCTGGTTATCCTTGACTAAATGGCAGTAACTATAACAACTCTACAAAGATAGAACCATTTGTTTGCTTCCCTCAGAATTCATTCATTCATTCAGCAAACAGTTTTGGATCTCCTCATTTGTGACTGGTTATCCTCGATTCAGTGGCGATCAACCTAAACTCTACAGAGATAGAACCATTTGTCCGCTTCCCTCAGAATTCACTCATTCATTCATTCAACAAACAGTCTTGGATGATACTGTGTACCAGATTTTGTCCTTGGTGGGGGCTGATGCTACAGCAGTAAAGAGGACCCACAAGGTTACGGTCTTTACAGGCGTTTGGTATTTTATGGCTTCTTCCTTTGTGTGAGTTGCTCACAATGAGGAACTCTTGTTCTCGCATGTCTGGTCTGGAGGAAATCGCCCCCCACTGAAGGAAGTGCTTGCCTGTAAAATGACCTCAAATTTTTAATAGGAAGATAGAATTAGAGTATCTCAGCCTTGTACTGTTAGGATCCATTTAATTCCATGACATCAAACAGATTTCTTCTCACATGCCAACTTTAACTGATTGATATTGACTGCCTGGAGAAATACGCTGAGAATGTTTCACCCAGAAAAAAACAAAGTGATCAATTAGTGATGTCTGTCAGGGGTTTGCTATGGAAGAGTGAGATGCAATGTGTCCATGGTTCTGATCCCAACTCTACCTTTTCATGTATTGCTGAATTCTGTTTGATAATATCTTGTTAAGGAACTCTGAGTCTATGTCAAAGATATTGGTCTATTATTTTCTTTTTTTAAGTCAGCTCTTCTTATGAGAGTTATGCTGACCTAATGATATGAGTTGGAAACAATTCTTTATTTTCTGAAAGGGTTTGTGTAATCTTGGCATAATTTTATCCTTAAATATTTGATAAAATGGGCCTATAGTTGTGGCAGAGAGAAGTCAAGAAGAGTTTTTAAATTGTGAATTCAATTCTTAAATAGATACAGGGCTTTTTAGATTTTCTATTTCTTCTTCTGTTAATTTCAGTATGTTGTATTTTTCGAGGAATTTGTACATTTCACTCAAGTTGTCAAAGGTAACCCCTTAATTTAAAAGGTGTGAAACTAAACCTTAGATATGACAACTGACAGGCCCTAGGACACAGAGTAAATGACAGATGATCAAATATAAGAATGCAGGGCTTCAGAGGCTGAGTCAGTTGTTCTCAATCTGCCACATCCAGATGTATCCTACTTGCAAAAGCCACAGGGAAATTGACAAAGGATCTTTCCCCAAATGACACACATATGCATTTTAAATGCCCACATGCTGCAATATTTAGCATGATCTGGTGACTTAAGAGAAAAAGAGCTGCCCAGGGTAAAAAAAATCACCATTAGCACCAAACTGGAGCCTCAGATTTTAGTGATCGTACCTGCCAAAGCCTGAGGCTTCTTGAAAAAACTTGTGGTTCACAAGAAAGAGAAACCCACTCCATTTAGGTTGCCCTGGGAAGTATCTCAGGCTGCTTTCCCCTCGGTTGAGTACAAGAAGCCAGGCCACCCATGCAGATTATTGCCCTATTGAATCTAGGCCTCGCCATTGGAAGAAAAGTCCCTGAGGACCTTCTCTGCCTGGCCTGACCTACTTAGATGTGATATGCCTAGTGAGAATGGGAATGGAGCTGATGGGGATGGATAAAAAGACAGGTCCGGTGCGGCCCAAGGGAGATGAGCTCACAGGACTCGGCTCAAAATGCCTCTGGGGGAAGGTCTCTCCAGAGGAGAAGCATCTGTTAAATCTGGACACTCAGTGCCCTGCTTAAAATTTTTCAGTGACACCCCGTGCACTCATGAAATAATCCGAACTCCTGCACATGGCCTCCAGGGCACTGCATGACCTGATGGCTCCACGCTTCTTTCCCCATCCTTCCCCCGACCACGGTCTTCCTTGAGTGAGACTGACCTACTTTTACCTGCAAAACGGTAACACGCTCTCCCTTCCCTCGGGGCCTGGCATGGGCTGTTCCGTTCGCCTGAACTCTGTTCTTCCTCTATTTTCACTTGGCTTGTCCTCCTCGATCTTCAGGTCACAGCTTAAAGATCACTTACTCCACAGTGCTTCCCAACACCCCAAGCCTGGGGCCCTCCTTTGTGCTTCCGCAGCCTGCTGCGCTCACTCGTTGCTCTGGAACAACTTGCCTATCCATGTGCCAGTATCCCTCCCTAGTCTGTGAGCTACCTGGCCTCTCCGCTGAGTCCCACAGTCCTATGATCAATTGCCTACTTGATGTCTGCTTTTGGATGCTTATAAGCACGGCGGACCTAACCCGGCCGATACCAAACTCCCACTGCCCCTCCCAAACGGTTCCTCCCACAGTCTGTCCCATCTCAGCAAACCACACCTCCATCCATTTAACTGCTCAAGCCAAAAACCTGGGAGTCATCCTTAACTCCTCTCATTTCATCACATCCCACATCTTATTCATCAGCAATATACCTTTCCAAATATACCGTCCAGAGTCTGGCCACATCCCGACGAGAAAGTAAGAGAGAAAAACGAGAAAAGGCAACACAGTTTGCGTAATAAGCAAGTTACCGCTGGGGAAAACTGCTGGGGACCCTCTGGGAGACTGTGGTGAACACACCTCAGAATCTTCCCACGGAGGATGTGGGATGGGACGTTAAGCCACCAACTCCCATCCCCCAGTGGTTAAAGGTTGCTCTGAGAGTGTCAATTTCTCCGCACTTCCAGGTTATACCAGAGCTCAGCAAGATGAGCTCTCAGGCAGAGGAGAGGCAAACACTTGTGGTAAAAAGCTGTCAGCGGCACACTCTGAAATGTTTGAAGCTTAAGAAAAACTCAGGTGGACCAAAGAGATGCAAGGTGGGGCATCTACTATATTGGGGAAAAAAGTCTCCTGTAAGAAATCGGAACCCCAGGCATACTGGTACCAAGGCATGGGGGTCTGATTTTTAGTTTGTTTTTTTTTTTCTTTTTTTTTGTGGTACACGGGCCTCTCACTGTTGTGGCCTCTCCCGCCACGGAGCACAGGCTCTGGACGCGCAGGCCCAGCGGCCACGGCTCACGGACCCAGCCGCTCCGCGGCATGCGGGATCCTCCCGGACCGGGTCACGAACCTGCGTCCCCTACATCGGCAGGCGGACTCTCAACCACTGCGCCACCAGGGAAGCCCGGGAGTCTGATTTTTATATTCCCTGAATGATACAGAAATCCTCAGCCAAAAAATTAGCATAAATGTAAGTCTGGATTTTGAAGCTCTTGAGCCTCAGGAGAAACAAAAGCAAAAACATTGCATAAACATGGAATCCATTACCAGGAAGGTCTGTTGGGGCTTCCACCACCCCCCTGCACAGAGTCCATGGACAGCAAGCCAGACCATTGGAAATGACCAGCAGAAAGAGGACAGCTCCAGCCCCTCCCCGCCCCAGCATGGAGCTTCTCCCACGTGGATACAGCAGTTAGAACTGAGAGGACAGTCAGCTCACCAAGGACATGTTAAAAAGAAACATCCCAACAATGAGATACCACTGCACACCTATTAGAATGGCAAAAATCCAAAAGACCGACGACACCAAATGCTGGAGAGCGTGTGAAGCAACAGGAACTCTCCCACACTGCCGGTGGGGATGCAAAATGAAACAGTCACTTTGCAAGATGATTGGGCGGCTTCTTACAAAACCAAACATACTCTTACCCATGTGGTCCAGCAAACACGCTCCTTGCTATTTTCCAAAATGAATTAAACACGTCCACACAAAAACCTGCTCGCAGATGTCTGTAGCAGCTTTATTCATAAGTGCCAAACCTGGAATGAACCAAGTTGAGCTTCAATTGATAAACGGGTAAATAAACTGTGGCACATCCACACAGTGTAATGTTATTCAGCGCTACAAAGAAATGAGCTATCAAACCACGAGAAGACATGGAGGAACCTTAAACACATCTTACTAAGTGAAAGAAGCCAATTTAAAAAACTAAATACCTTACGATTCCAACTATATGATACTCTGGAAAAGGAAAAACTAAGGAGATGGTAAAGAGATCAGTGGTTGCCAGGGGCTGGGGCAGGGAGGGATGAACAGGTGGAGCACAGAGGATTTTTAGGGCAGTGAAATTATTCTGTACGATACTACAGTGGTGGATACATGCCATTACACATTTGTCTGAACCTACAGAACGGACAACACAGAGTGCACCTGAATGTAAACTATGGACTTTGGGTGATAACAATGTGCCAGCGCAGGTCCGCTGATTGTCATAAATGCCCCACTCTTGTGGAGGATACTGATAGCCGGGGAGGCTGTGTATCTGTGGGGACTCTGTGCTCTCTGCCGAGTTTGGCTATGAAACTAAAACTGCTCTAAAAGATAAAATCTATGACACAAAACAGAACAAAAGGAAATATCTCTTCCCCTCTCTCTCCTTCCCATCGCAACACAGCAGGAAAAAAGGAGCAGGAAAGTGTAGGGAGCAGGGCAGTAAGAGGCCAGAGCCACCCCCAAGTCCAGTCCACGCTGGCAAACAAAAGGGGGAACTTTGAATGAAATATGTCAGTTGAAAAATGGCCTGGTGACTAGGCTATTTTAATAGCTCAAGGAGATTGAAGAGTTATGGAATCCAACTGACTTATCAGGTGGCAAGAAGGTGGGATGGGGGTGGGAGGTGTAACAGAGACTGGCTTCATAGTAGTTACTGGAGAAAATAAAATAATTTCATGTTTTGTTTTCTCAATGAGAAAAGACTTCTCAGTCAATCAGGCTCCAGAGGCTATTTCTGAGCTCTTTTACAAATCAGATAAATTCTCCCTTGTTTCTACATTGAATGTTTACCCTTATATATACTGCAGGCGCACATGCATGCATGCGCGCGCGCACACACACACACACACACACACACAGCTGAGAAAAGCCTTTATGGCTGGCAACATCCTAACACCTGCTCTGGTCTTGTTGGCAGCACACAGGCCATTTAACAAGAATATGCTCTGGCTCTGCTGAGAAGCAGAGTATCAATAACAATCATAATTACAAAATCTCACACTTCTATCCCATTTTGTTTCAGGAGGTTTAAAACACTTGGCAGACTTTAATTCATTAGCATGGGTACACACACTCACCAACCATGGGAGGAATAGCAATTGTGACATGCTCCTGCCCAAGCCTGATATGGTGTGATAAGATACCAGAACATCTGTCAGACAGTTCCACGTAGCACCATGTCCTGCAACTGTTCTGCAAAGGTTGAGACAACTTCCCTCAAGGCTTTCCATGTCCCCAGAGGTCAATGGGCTGCCATATTGGTTCTTTGAGTTTTATCCAAAGTGGTTATTTCTTCTCTACTTTGACTTGGGTCTCATCTCACAGCTTCTAGGGATATGGAAAGACTGACGAGGCCCCCAGAGAACAGTTTTCTAACAACAGTGAGGGTCTTGGTCGTGACCCACCTGCTACCGCACACCCCTCCTCTCCCCCACAAAGCACAGGGTAGCCCTATCAAGTAAAAACTTGGCCAAGTGCAGCAAAAAATGCCCTGATCCTTATCGCTTTCCAGGATCAGAGAGACAGAGATGGAAATGAGTTAAGGCTTGGGGCGGGGGTGTGTTCCCTCAATGCCACGTTCCCCCCACCACAGGACCTTTGCATGGGCTGCTCCCTCCACCTGGGACACACCCACCCCCATGCTCCCCCCTTCACTTAATTCCAGCACCTCCTTTAGAGCTCAGCACAGGTCACCTCTCCAACTCTGATGCAAACTTCTTTGTTAGACACTCTCACAGAAAGAAGCAAGTCCATTTCTCCATATTTTGTTCACTTTGTAACAATTTACTCATTTTTGAGATTATTTGATTATGATCTGCCCCCACGGCCACCTGGACTTTAATTTCCAATAGAGCAAGGCCGGTGGCTAATTTTGTTCACCAACATAGCTCCAGAATTTAGCACATTGCCTGGTACAGCAGATACTCAATAAATATTTTAATGAATAAATCAATGAACCCTATTTTACTGAGAAATACAAACACATTTGATAAATACTTGTTGAATAAATTAACCAATATCTTTAAAACTGGCTTAATATTAGGGCCTCCCTGGTGGCGCAGTGGTTAAGAGTCCGCCTGCCGATGCAGGGGATACGGGTTCGTGCCCCGGTCTGGGAGGATCCCATATGCCGCGGAGCGGCTGGGCCCGTGAGCCATGGCCGCTGGGCCTGCGCATCCGGAGCCTGTGCTCCGCAACGGGAGAGGCCACAACAGTGAGAGGCCCGCATACAGCAAAAAGAAAAAAAAAAAAAAAAAACTGGCTTAATATTAGTAGCTACTTAATAATAGGACCTACCTAATAGAGCTATTAGAATTACAGTGTTAATGCAAACAAAACTCTTAACAGTGCCTGGCACATAACAAGCAACCAGTAAATATGAGTTAATCTTATTGTTCATATTGGTATCCCCATAATAGGAAGATACTTTGAATTATTATGTAAAGGGAGTTTTCTTCTTTTTGTTTTCTGGTAACCCAGCCCTTCTTTCAGCCTGGGCAACATTTTTCAGGTATGGAAACAGAGGCTCAAAGAGACCCTAAACTGTACAGCTGGTAAATGGCAGAACCTGGATTCCAATCTACTTCTCTCAGACTCCAGAACACTAGTGTTTAACCCACATTTTCTCAAACCATCTAGCAACTGTCCAATGAATAAACAAACAGAACTTCAACTTTATTCATCTGAAAGATCAGCTTATTTTTTTATTTGTCCTCTGAAGAGAAACTATCATGTTACTGAAGAATCACTGTCATTACAAAAAGTACTTAAAACGATAATAATCCCATGTCTAGCTGCGAAACAAATTCTCCTTTTTTATTACAACAAAGACAAGGGTGTACTGATGCATTATTGGAGACGATTCTCTCTACCCTTGGTTTGGGCTGTAGCTCACCACAAGTTGCTGCCTCAGCCAATATTACTTAAAGATGGTGACTTCGTTTCGTTTTAGTCGCATGAAGCGTACTTTAAAAGCAAACAGGAGGCCCTGCTTGAAAAATCGATTACATGTTTCCATTTTAATGTAAACATTTAGTGTCCAACCCTCCACCTCACCACCTCATTAGCATTTGAAGGCAAACCCCCACTGCAGACAATTACTTCAAAACCTTTTTTTAATTTTCAGGCAGAGAAAGCAAAGACAGCAAAATAGAGACCTTAGCTGATAGTTGATCAAATGCAATAATCGTGATGAGGGCTGTGGGGCAAACTGCAGGAGAAATGGGAAAATATCAGCTTCAAATCCATCTCTGAGTCCAGGGAGCTACTCAGGTGCTTATTTGGATTTTTAGAGAATCTTTCAAGTTCTGTTTTGCAAATACTGCACCTCCAAAACATACCAATAAATAAAGTGGATTTTATCATGGTCAATTTATGCCCTAAATGACCAAATTTTCCTTTTCTCCATGCTGAGGAGTCACCCCTCTGAGGATACTAGAGAAGACTCCTTGGCTAAAACCCACAGGATCAGAAACGAAAGTGCTGTTTGAAGCCCAGTGCTGTCCCCCCCTGGTGACATGGTGTCCTGCCTCCAAAGCCACAGAAAGCAGCCTGCACTCTTCCTGAAAAACATTCAGCCTGTCTGCGCCGCCATCCACCCAGCACGCCAGGTGTGATTGAGGCAATTTAGGCTGAGTGCAGAGTGCTCCATTTCAGGCTGAAATCACGCCAAAGACCCCTGACAAAAGCTACATTCAGCACCTCCAATTCCACATTCCATCCTGCGCGTTGTCTGCCATTATCACCCAGGATTCCAAAAGCACTTGGCCGCATTAAATAAGAGTCAGGAAGGAAAAGCATAGCAAGGGACTGCTTGAGGACGCAAAGCTGCAATAATGAAAAGGGACGCAGCCAGAGACGTCAGCTGAGCTCTGAAAACAGACGCGGCTTAATGAGCAGGAGGGAGGTTGGGTTTCTCCAAAAAGGCAGATTCAACCAGGTAAGAACTAGATCATCACGCTCTACAGATGGGGGGGCACCTTGGTTCAGCACCTTTGGAGGTTTGGCAGTACTCATTAAAACTAAAAAAGGAATGTGCTCTAGGGTCCAGACATTTCTCTTGCTGGCAACTCTGCTAGAGAAAAATGCAGATGGATGCAATGCGCACAAGGAGGGATACATAAGGATTTTCAACACTGAGTTGCTTGTAAGAGCCAAACGGTGGGAAATGATCTAACATCTGTCTACAGAGGAACAGTCACACTGTGGAATACTATGCAGCAGCAAAGCGATTATGCCCTAAATGGAATTGATAATAATATCCACACATACCTGTCCAGGGCTTGAGATGTTCCAGAAACTCTCGTAAGTGCCTTCCATGCATTAAACGGTTTAATCCTTATAACCGTCCTTGAGTAGTTCTGCAGTTAGGCTCACAGAGCAACTCCGGCACCAAGACGTGAAATGACCTGTTACCCAGTGCAAGTCCTTGTGCCCGACGCACCGTGAGGCCAAACGATACTAAAACGTCGGAGTTTGGAGCAGAGAGAGGTTTACTGTGGGGCCCTGCAAGGATAACTGGGGGGCTCATGCCTTAAAAAACCCCAAACTCCCGAAAGCTTTCAGCAAAGCCCTTTTATAGGAAAGGTGAGGGAGGGGCGTGGTTAGTTGCTGCAGACTTCTTGGTGGCAGATCCTTTGTTCTTGAGGCCAGGTCCCAACGTTCCATAAACCTCCACCAAAACAAATGTTACCCTCTGTTCTGACAAGAGAGGGAAAGGTCCCACGGCTCAACTTTCACCTCAGAGGTCTAGGCCCCCGGCTAAGGGGGCGGGGGGAGGGTTCCTGCGCAGGCCGGCTACCCTGCCTGGGTCTTCCCGCCTGTGCCTAGGCTTAGCTGGCGGCGCCCTCAGGGCCAGACCCCAGACCCTGCCCAGCCGTCATCACTGAGGGAGCCAGGCGCCCAAGACCCGCCGGCTCTCGGGCTCCTCAGGCTGCCCAAAGCGGGGCTGGGCCCGAGGACCGCAACCCACGAAGACCACCGCCGCCATTAGGTCGCGGAGGTGGGGATGCGGGAGAGGTTCGCGGCTGCTCCGAGGCCTGTCCCCGCACCCCCCAGCTCACCCGCTGGCCGGAGACCAGAGGGCCCCGGGGAGAAGGTGGCGAAGCGCCTCGTACCGCACTCTCTGCCGGAAAGACCCCTGCGAGGCTGGGACCAGGACCACTAACCTGCAAGCTAACGGTCTCGTGCTCGCAGTAAACGTGGCGGGCTAAAGCTCTCGCGCTAATGGTCTCGCGATAACACTAACAGCTGCGCCCCTGCCCCGCCCCTGTTACACACCTGCCCAGGATCACGCAAGTCCGCAGGGCGTTTAAACTCACACCAGCTGGATCCAAAAGTCAGAGTGCCTGCCTCTCAAGGAATTTTAAAACAGATTTTTGCCCTTTAAATTAAAAAAAAAAGCATGATGTTGTGGAATGATACCTACAATCTGCATCTGCCAGCTGGAGTCTCAGGTGCCAAAGAGCCTCATGGCCTGTGGCCTCTCGTTGCTTAAATGGCATTGAATGAACCTGGCCACCAAACCACTCTCTCACTCCTTCCTCTGCTTCCCGGGCTCATCATTCCCTTCCCATAGCACATTATTATTATTATGTTTAGATATGTTCATTCATTCAGTCAGGTCTCAGTCAAGTTTGTCGTCCTGGGGGCCCTTTTGTTTCTTCAACATGTGCCCGGCGCCAAACCGGAAGTGGGGGAAGGGAGTACCTGGATGGGTGGATTTTAGAGTCTGACAGACCTAGGTTTGAATCTGTGCTCTGCCTGTGTGTCCTTGGGCAAGTGACTTCGCCTTTGTGAGCCTCATTTTCCTCATCTGTTAAATGGGGACATTAATAGTTCCTACCTCATGGGTTGTGAGGATAATGTTTGGGAAATGTTTAGCATAATTCTTGGCACATGGTAAGCCTCTCTCTGGTCCATATTCAGAGGGGGAAAAAAATCACATTTTCTTATGCCTTCCTTCTTTGGGATGCGCCTGACTCTACCCAAAGGAGGAGAAGTAGCAGATTCAGTTCAACATATAACATTTACTGACCACCATCCAATCTACAACTCCTCTTCCTGTTGGCACATGGATTTCCATTTTGGAAACTCTCCCACTGAGAATGGTTCTGGGATGAGTGTCCCTTCTCACTGTTGAAACCCATAAGGGGAGAGGAGAATGACACAGTTTCCTCTAGTCACCTGCTTTCCCCAGAGGCTTGGAATCTTGAGCTGGTGACGAAAGGATGTAGAGATGGTTGAGGCTGTGAACTGGACAATTTCTGCCGATGGACATGTGCTATAATTCTTGATGCTGATTCCCTTGCAAGCCTGGTCCTCCAGCCCATCATTCATTCCATACACCCCATAGACTTCCACATATTCTCTTTTAGTTGAAGGAAGCTGGAGTTAGGTTTGTGTCCCTTGCTGATACCTACTATCCACAAGATGCTGTGGATGTGGGAACTAATATGATGTCATCAGTCCCTGTGCTCAAGTTGTCCACAGCCTTGCAGGGAAGTTCAGAGCACTCTCATCAGGTGCATGGTTAGGTAGTATTCATCCTCCTCACCTCCCCAAAAAGGCAGTATCTGAGTGGAGCTGAGATGAGAGGGAAGGGCAGGAGAGTCATGACTGAACCAATGATATTTGATTTCTCTGCATTCTACGACCCCATTCTAGAGACCAGAGACCATACCCAAGCTTAATCTTATGGGCCTATTTAGAAGTCTGGCTAATTAATGGCTGTAAAAGCAGTTTGGACTTTGCAAGTCTTTTATAATATGCCTCATTTAGTCATAATGGGCTCGAGACTGCCTCAGGCATCTTCAAGAAAATTAAAAATCCAGGAGGCAGTGGAATTGCCTCTACCTGGTTTTCCTATTAGTTTTATTTTTATTATGATTGCAAATAGCGGCATTACTAATGGTACCTTGGACCAGGAAGCCTTTCCAGGGAAGGCCTTGCTGTTTCCCCATGTCCACAGCATGATTTATTGGTCTTTTAGCCAGCAGTGTGCTGGCTCCTTCCTCGTGGTATTAAACTCTCACCAAACGGAGGGGAGCTGCACGGCTCCTGAACACGTGACCCACTACAAAGGGAAACACCGTGTATTACCCTCCAGCTTGACAATACAAATCCTAATTGATCTTTGTCTAATCCTTGGCTCCAGACAAGCAGGTGTCTGATATGTGTGGGCTGGACAAGATTTGGTATTATGGAAGTCTGGGATAGCATGTGGTGTAGAAAGATGGCAGCGGATAAACTGGGCAGAGGAGGCACGACTAACAATAGCAATAACAAAAATGACTCCATCCATTATTTGCAAATAATCATAATACTGCTACCAGCTGAACAGAAAAAAATTGTAGTGACATCAAGAAGTTCCTGGCGGGCTTCCCTGGTGGCGCAGTGGTTGAGAGTCCGCCTGCTGATGCAGGGGACGCGGGTTCGTGCCCGGGTCCAGGAAGATCCCACATGCCGCGGAGCAGCTCTGCCCGTGAGCCATGGCCGCTGAGCCTGCGCATCCGGAGCCTGTGTTCTGCAATGGGAGAGGCCACAACAGTGACAGGCCCGCTTACCACAAAAAAAAAAAAAAAAAAAAAAAAAAGAAAAGAAAAGTTCCTGGCATCTCCAATGAGAATCAAAGGATTACGATCAGGGATGATATGCCCAGGAATGAAACCCAGTCTGTACCACTTCAGCACAGACAACTGCTACCACTACTCGTTACAGACACTTCAGTTAATATTAGCGCCTCCGGGTTTGAAACACCACCCCCTGCTAGTGCTGCTCCTAAAAAGCTGGGTGTGTCTGCCACCATGCTCACTCAAAGATGGAGTTCACCCATACCTGCTTACCAACACTGCTCATCTCCAAACTGAAGTTTTGCATAGGTGAATCAAATTGGTGGGACAAGGTCAGAGGCATGCCAAGGGCAGTGGGAGTGGTCTGCCCCTGACGCAAAGAGTAAGAGGGTGCATGGTTGAAAGAGGATTTAAAAGCAATATAATAAGACTGACGACAATCACCCAGCTTTATATTTTTACCAAGAGACAGTAATTCTAAACAATGTCAAAGATATAATACATCTCTGGGTGGGACACCCCTCCTCCTTATACGCCATGAGATTAGTTTACATTTTTGTGTCCCAGCTGCAAAAGAGGGATGCATTTGTCAATGGGGATAACAATAGAACCTACCTCATAGGGTTGTTGTGAAAAATAACGAATCAATATTGTAAAAACGTCATTTCTCATCAAATTTGATCTAGAGACAGTAATCCTAATAAAAATTCCAGCAAGTTTTTGTTTTGATGGAAATGTACAAGGTAACACTAAAATATATGTACAAAATGAAAGAGCCAAAGTTATCACAAAGAAGAACAAAGTCAGATGACTTTCACTACTGGATATCAGGAGTTATTATCAAGCCATAGAAATTAAGGGAGTGTGCTTTGATACAAGAAAGGTAAATAGACCAGTGAAACAGCATCCAGAGCTCAGAAACAAATCCACACATGTAAAAACACTTGATTTATAACAAAGGTGCCACAGGAGAGCCACGGGGAAACGACGGCTTTTTCAATAAATGGTGCTATGTCAACTGGCGATCCATATGAAATCACCTGAATCTTGATCTCTAACTCATAATATACACAAAAATCAATGCCAGGTCGATTGTAAATCTGAATGTGAAAGGGAAAAAAAGTTTCTAAAAGACAATATGGGAGCATATCTTGAGCTTGAAATACACAAACACATTCTTAAACAAGACAATGGAACCAGGATGGGTGACTCCCCACTGTGCATTTGCTTCTGCATAAGAGGGAATTCACAAATCAAACTCCTTATCTAAGTCCCATCACTTAAAGTTTCACTGCCTAAGAAGCTTTTAATATCCCAGAATGTTCAGGTTGCAGCATTCCAAAGGAAGAGGGAATTCCCCATGTGCTCTCCATGGGAAGCAACTATGTGTAGGCTACTTTTATAGAGGCAGCAACTCTAATGTCATATATAATGATTGTTTACTACATGCCAGGCACTGTGTAAAGCATTTTGCAATCATTTTCTTATTTATCTGTTTTTCAGCCAGTGGTTGATGCCTGCCGGTTGGTGACCACAGAAATCACAACACAAGAAATTCTATCTTCCAAACTCCCTCCACTACCTCACCCCTTACCATCCAAAATTTTTAATTTATACAGTTAAGACCCAAAGAATCAATCATGAAATTTAAGTTTAAATGAGTGCTTCCTGCTTGTTTTGTTCAATTTACAGTAAACCTTAACATCAAGTTGATGACTTCAACTTTCAGAAACACGTTCGCCACATTCAAAGAAAGATAGACAAAATGAAAAGGCAGAGGACTATGTACCAGATGAAAGAACAAGATAAAACCCCAGAAAAACAATTAAATGAAGTGGAGAAAGGCAACCTTCCAGAAAAAGAATTCAGAATAATGACAGTGAAGATGATCCAGAACCTCAGAAAAAGAATGGAGGCAAAGATCGAGAAGATGCAAGAAATGTTTAACAAAGACCTAGAAGAATTAAATAACAAACACCTAGAAGAATTAAAGAACAACCAAACAGAGACGAACAATACAATAATTGGAATGAAAAATACACTAGAAGGAATCAGTAGCAGAATAACTGAGTCAGAAGAACGGATAAGTGACCTGGAAGACAGACTGGTGGAATTCATTGCCGCAGAACAGAATAAAGAAAAAAGAATGAAAAGAAATGAAGACAGCCTGAGACCTCTGGGACAACATTAAATGCACCAACATTCACATTATAGGGGTCCCAAATGGAGAAGAGAGAGAGAAAGGACCAGAGAAAATATCTGAAGAGATTATAGTTGAAAACTTCCCTAACATGGGAAAGGAAATAGCCACCCAAGTCCAGGAAGTGCAGAGAGTCCCATGCAGCATAAACCTAAGGAGAAACACACTGAGACACATAGTAATCAAACTGACAAAAATTAAAGACAAAGAAAAATTATTAAAAGCAACAAGGGAAAAAGGACAAATAACATACAAGGAAACTCCCATAAGGTTAACAGCTGATTTCTCAGGAGAAATTCTACAAGCCAGAAGGGAGTGACAGGATATATTTAAAGTGATGAAAGGGAAGAACCTACAACCAATATTACTCTACCAGGCAAGGATCTCATTCAGATTCAACGGAGAAATCAAACACTTTATAGACAAGCAAAAGCAAAGAGAATTCAGCATCACCAAACCAGCTCTACAACAAATGCTAAAAGAACTTCTCTAAGTGGGAAACACAAGAGAAGAAAAGGACCTACAAAAACAAACCCAAAACAATTAAGAAAATCGTAATAGTAACACACATATCAATATTCACCTTAAATGTGAATGGATTAAATGCTCCATCCAAAAGACACAGGCTCACTGAATGGATACAAAAACAAGACCCATATATATGCTGTCTACAAGATACCCACTTCAGACCTAGGGACACATACAGACTGAAAGTGAGGGGATGGAAAAAGATATTCCATGCAAATGGAAATCAAAAGAAAGCTGGAGTAGCAATACTCATATCAGATAAAATAGACTATAAAATAAAGAATGTTACAAGAGACAAGGAAGGACACTACATAATGATCAAGGGATCAATCCAAGAAGATATAACAATTATAAATATATATGCACCCAACATAGGAGCACCTCAATACATAAGGAAACTGCTAACAGCTATAAAAGAGGAAATTGACAGTAACACAATAATAGTGGGGGACTTTAACACCTCACTTACACCAGTGGACAGATCATCCAACATGAAAATAAATAAGGAAACAGAAGCTTTAAATGACACAACAGACCAGATAGATTTAATTGATATTTATAGGACATTCCATCCAAAAACAGCAGATAACACTTCCTTCTCAAGTGCACATGGAACATTCTCCAGGATAGATCACACCTTGGGTCACAAATCAAGCCTTGGTAAATTTAAGAAAATTTAAATCATATCAAGCATCTTTTCCAACCACAACGCTATGAGATTAGAAATAAATTACACGGAAAAAAAACAAAAAACACAAACACATGGAGGCTAAACAATACACTACTAAATAACCAAGAGATCACTGAAGAAATCAAAGAGGAAATCAAAAAATTCCTAGAGACAAATGACAATGAAAATACAATGATCCAAAACCTATGGGATGCAGCAAAAGCAGTTCTAAGAGGGAAGTTTATAACAATACAATCCTACCTCAAGAAACAAGAAAAATCTCAAATAAACAATCTAACCTTACACGTAAAGGAACTAGAGAAAGAAGAACCAACAAAACCCAAAGTTAGTAGAAGGAAAGAAATCATAAAGATCAGAGCAGAAATAAATGAAATAGAAACAAAGAAAACAATAGCAAAGATCAATAAAACTAAAAGCTGGTTCTTTGAGAAGATAAACAAAATTGATAAACCTTTAGCCAGACTCATCAAGAAAAAGAGGGAGAGGACTCAAATCAATAAAATTAGAAATGAAAAAGGAGAAGTTACAACAGACACCGCAGAAATACAAAGAGACTAGTACAAGCAACTCTATGCCAATAAAATGGACAACCTGGAAGAAATGGACAAATTCTTAGGAAGGTATAACCTTCCAAGACTGAACCAGGAAGAAACAGAAAATATGAACAGACCAATCATAAGTAATGAAATTGAAACTGTGATTAAAAATCTTCCAACAAACAAAAGTCCAGGACCAGATGGCTTCACAGGTCAATTCTATCAAACATTTAGAGAATAGTTAACACTCACCCTTCCCAAACTCTTCAAAAAAGTTGCAGAGGAAGGAACACTCCCAAACTCATTCTACAGGCCATCATCACCCTGATACCAAAATCAGACAAAGATACTACAAAAAAAGAAAATTACAGACCAATATCACTGATGAATATAGAAGCAAAAATCCTCAACAAAATACTAGCAAACAGAATCCAACAACACATTAAAAGGATCATACACCATGATCAGGTGGGATTTATCCCAGGGATGCAAGGATTCTCCAATATACACAAATCAATCAATGTGATACACCATATTAACAAATTGAAGAATAAAAACCATATGATCATCTCAATAGATGCAGAAATAGCTTCTGACAAAATTCAACACCCATTTATGATAAAAACTCTCCAGAAAGTGGGCATAGAGGGAACCTACCTCAACATAATAAAGGCCATATACAACAAACCCACAGCAAACATCATTCTCAATGGTGAAAAACTGAAACCATTTCCTCTAAGATCAGGAACAAGACAAGGATGTCCACTCTTGCCACTGCTATTCAACATAGTTTCAGAAGTCGCAGCCATGGCAATCAGAGAAGAAAAAGAAATAAAAGGAATACAAATTGGAATAGAAGCAAAACTGTCACTGTTTGCAAATGACATGATACTATACATAGAAAATCCTAAAGATGCCACCAGAAAACTGCTAGAGCTTATCAATGAATTTGGTAAAGTTGCAGGATACAAAATTAATGCACAGAAATCTCTTGCATTCCTATACACTAACAATGAAAGATCAGAAAGAGAAATTAAGAAAGCAATCCCATTCATCATTGCAACAAAAAGAATAAATACCTAGGAATAAACCTTCCTCAGGAGGTAAAAGACTGGTACTCGAAAAACTATAACACACTGATGAAAGAAATCAAAGATGACACAAACAGATGGAGAGATATACCATGTTCTTGGGTTAGAAGAATCAATAATGTGAAAATGACTATACTACCCAAAGCAATCTACAGATTTAATGCAAACTCTATCAAATTACTAATGGCATTTTTTACAGAACTAGAACAAAAAATCTTAAAATTTATATGGAGACACAAAAGACCCGAATAGCCAAAGCAATCTTGAAGGGAAAAAAACAGAGCTGGAGGAATCAGCCTCCTAGACTTCAGACTATACTACAATGCTACAGTAATCAAGACAATATGGTACTGGCACAAAAACAGAAAGATTGATCCATGGAACAGGATAGAAAGCCCAGAGGTAAACCCACACACCTATGGTCAACTAATCTATGACAAAGGAGGCAAGGATATACAATGGAGAAAAGACAGTCTCTTCAATAAGTGGTGCTGGGAAAACTGGACTGCTACGTGTGAAAGAATGAAATTAGAACACTCCCTAACACCATACACAAAAATAAACTCAAAATGGATTAAAGACCTAAATGTAAGACTGGACATTATAAAACTTTTAGAGGAAAACATAGGAAGAACACTCTTTGACATAAATCACAGCAAGATCTTTTCTGACCCACCTCCTAGAGTAAAGGAAATAAAAGCAAAAATAAACAAATGGGACCTAATGAATCTTAAAAGCTTTTGCACAGCAAAGGAAACTATAAACAAGACGAAAAGACAGCCCTCAGAATGGGAGAAAATATTTGCAAACGAATCAACAGACAAAGGATTAATCTCCAAAATATATAAACAGCTCATGCAGCTCAATATTAAAAAAGGAAACAACCTAATCAAAAAATGGTCAGAAGACCTAAATAGACATTTCTCTAAAGAAGACATACAGGTGGCCAAGAGGCACATGAAAAGCTGCTCAACATCACTAATTATTAGAGAAATGCAAATCAAAACTACAATGAGGTATCACCTCACACCAGTTAGAATGGACATCATCAGAAAATCTACAAACAACAAATCCTGGAGAGGGTGTGGAGAAAAGGGAACCCTCTTGCACTGTTGGTGGGAATGTAAACTGATACAGCCACTATGGAGAACAGTATGGAGGTTCCTTAAAAAACTAAAAATAGAATTACCATATGACCCAGCAATCCCAATACTGAGCATATACCCAGAGAAAACCAAAATTCAAAAAGACACATGCACCCCAATGTTCATTGCAGCACTATTTACAATAGCCAGGTCATGGAAGCAACCTAAATGCCCATTGACAGTTGAATGGATAAAGAAGATGTGGTACATATATACCATAGGATATTACTCAGCCATAAAGAGGAATGAAATTGGGTCATTTGTAGAGACATGGATGGATCTAGAGACTGTCATACGGAGTGAAGCAAGTTGGAAAGAGAAAAACAAATATCATATATTAACACACATATGTGGAATCTAGAAAAATGGTACAGATGAACCGGTTTGCAGGGCAGAAATAGAGACACAGATGTAGAGAACAAATGTATGGACACCAAGGGGGGAAAGTGGTGGTGGGGGTGGTGGTGGTGGGATGAACTGGGAGATTGGGATTGAGATATATACATCAATATGTATAAAATAGATAACTGGTAAGAACCTGCTGTATAAAAAATAGCATAAAATAAAATTCAAAAAAAATACAGTCCCATGCATTTCTTTATAGAATCTCTATGAGATAGCTATAGCGGGCATTGTAATTTCAATTTTCTAAATGGGTAAACTGAGGCACACAGAAAGCATCTATCAGGGTCTGGAACCGGCACTAAATATTTTAAGCCATATCCAACGTGAATGGAAGAGTTGGTCAGCTTTGCAGAGGCATGCTCAAGTGAAAAATGGGATTGTTATTTGGGATTGTCTCCTTACAAGTGAGTAACCACAGAGGGTGAGACAGGAATGTACTCGGCCTTCACTTCATTCAGCCTCATTCAGAACCTCCTCACCTCATTCCTAAACTGGTCCTCCTGCCTCCAGTTTTCCCCCGGTTCCACACACCTCTTAGCAACACTTTCAGATTTATCTTTGTACAAGAGAGTTCTGATGTGTCATTTCCTTGCTCAAAAAGCATCAATAGGGCTTCCCTGGTGGCGCAGTGGTTGGGAGTCCGCCTGCCGATGCAGGGGACACGGGTTCGTGCCCCGGTCCGGGAAGATCCCACATGCCGCGGAGCGGCTGGGCCCGTGAGCCATGGCCGCTGAGCCTGCGCGTCCGGAGCCTGTGCTCCGCAACAGGAGAGGCCACAGCAGTGAGAGGCCCGCATACCGCAAAAAAAAAAAAAAAAAAAAAAAAAAAAAGCATCAATAGTTCTTCTTTACTTTATTTTTAAATATGGATTTGTAACCAAACACCATCAGAAATAAGTCTGGGGTTCACTGCGTGGTTTTGGTCTACTTAATCTCTCTAAGTCTTGGTCTTCTTGTCTGTAAAATGGGGTAAGACTAGGGTTGATGGGAGGGTTAAAAGAGATATTTTAAGTAGAATGACAGTGCATTGATGTGCTGGTTTTAAAAGATAGAATGAAACACTTGATTCAATTAACAGTAAAACTTCTTTAAAAAACTTTTTGCTGTTTAGATCTTGCTGTGCACCAAGTTCTGTGCTCACACTTTTCATGCAGGCCAATATCAAATCTGCACAACAACCCCTGAGGTAGGAATTACTATTTTTACTTTTTTTTTTTTTTTGCAGTACGCGGGCCTCTCACTGCTGTGGCCTCTCCCGCCGCGGAGCACAGGCTCTGGACGCGCAGGCCCAGCGGCCATGGCTCACGGGCCCAGCCACTCCGTGGCATGTGGGATCCTCCCGGACCAGGGCACGAACCCGTGTCCCCTGCATCGGCAGGCAGACTCCCAACCACTGCGCCACCAGGGAAGCCCTATTTTTGCATTTTATATATACAAGGAACCTGAAACTCAGAAATGTCACCAGCTGGTAAATGGTAGCATTTAGTTTTAAACTCAGATCTCACTGAGTTCAAAACTCATTCCCTTCACTGCTATGTTTGGACCACCTACATCAAAGTCACCTGGCGTGGCGGGGCCTTGCAAAAATGCATTCTGGACTGGGGCATAGAGATCAGCTAGACTACCGACAGAATCCATTCTCCCCTTTCTTAGTGACTGAGAAGATGGCGGCATAGCTAGAAGACTGTATTTCCTCATCATTTTTGCAATTATATGCAGCCACGTCACAAGCTCTCACCAGTGGAAGGTGAGCAGAAGTCATGGGTCCCAGCTCCAAGCCAAGGTGAGTAAGAAATAGATGCATCTTCTCCATCTTCTTCCACTGACTGGAAGCTGGACATGGTAGGAACTGAGCCTTGACTGAGCAGATGATGACAAGTTTATAGAAGGCAGAGGAGCCTCATGATGAAAGGGTCTCTGGACTCTTCTGGCCTATGTGTTTTGGTTATCAAAGCTGCACAACAAACCGCCCTAAACAGTGCTGCTTCCGTAACATTCTGCTGGTCACAGAGCAGTGACAGAGCCTACTCAGACTCAAGAGGAGGGCACATCAACCTCAATTCTCAAGGAGAACAGTGTCAAATAATATGTGGCCATCCTCAAGCTGCCGTATCTAATGAAGATATCCACCAGTAAGCAACACTCACCTGGGACTGCAATGTGTGTGAGAGAAATATGTTCTCTGTTCTCTAAGCCATGCTGTTATTGGGCCTCTAAATAGCCTTTTGCCATAACAAATACTCCTAGTGAATTGAAACAGGGGGAGGGGGTGAAGAATCTGCATTCTGACAAGGAACCTGACGGCGTACTGCACACCTGAATTTAAGATTTACTCTGCTATTCCCGTCTTACCCCTAGGTACTTCATGACCTTTTTTTTTTTTTTTCTTTTTCTTAGACGGGAATAAATGCACAGACCTACTAGAACATGGACTTGGGGATATGGGGAGGGGGAAGGGTAAGCTGGGACAACGGGAGAGAGGGGCTTGGACATATATACACTACCAAACGTAAAATAGATAGCTAGTGGGAAGCAGCCGCATAGCACAGGGAGATCAGCCAGGTGGTGTGTGACCACCTAGAGGGGTGGGATAGGGAGGGTGGGAAGGAGACGCAGGAGGGAGGGGATATGGGGATATATGTATATGTATAGCTGATTCAGTTTGTTATAAAGCAGAAACTAACACACCATTGTAAAGCAATTATACTCCAATAAAGATGTTAAAAAAAATCTGAAAAAGAGTATATGTATATATTCTTACATATAACTGAATCACTTTGCTGTGCACCTCAATTATTGTAAATCAATTATACTTCAAAAAAATAAATGAATTTTTTTAAGGCAAAAAAAAAAAAAAGATTCACTCTGCTAAGCCGCACGGCTACTCCGTCCCATGTCTGACCTCCCAGTGACTCTGAGATAGTTAAGCCCTTTTATCTGATTGTTCAAGGGGTTCACATCTTAGAATAGACAACATCTCCACGAGGTTGTTCTGAAGATCCACGACCTTGCTAAATCCCACTTGGAGATACTCAGAGGGGACGTGGAGCTCACCTAGTGAAATCCTCACTGGTCCGGGAGCTCTTAATACTCTAGGGCTCCAGGATGCTCACTTCAGTGGCAAAAATACAGAAGTCCAGGCAAAAGGAAGTGTTTTCTAATGCAACTCCTATAGGCACTCAAATAAAAGGACTGAACTATTTCAGAGGCATAGAGAAGTTAGAAACTAGAGGTGTAACAGTGTTGCTTAGCTGAGTGGATCTTGAATACAACAGACTTGCCGTCAACCCATAGTGAATGACTTTGTGGGTTTCACACATGTCACATAACAGGGGAGCCAGGCTCCTACACCAGCATGTTAAAACTCTCTAAGCAAGAAAGCTGCAGGAAAGAGCAGTGGTATTTAAAGCAATTTGTGAAGATACCCAACCAAAAAAAAAGGAGAGTTTTTTTTAAAATTTTTGGCTGCGTTGGGTCTTCGTTGCTACGTGCGGGCTTTCTCTAGTTGTGGCCAGCTGGGGCTACTCTTGGTTGCAGTGTGCATGCTTCTCACTGCGGTGGCTTCTCTTGCTGCAGAGCACGGGCTCTAGGCACGTGGGCTTCAGTAGTTGTGGCTCACGGGCTTAGTAGTTGTGGCTCGCAGGCTCTAGAGCGCAGGCTCAGTAGTTGTGGCGCACGGGCTTAGCTGCTCCGCAGCATGTGGGATCTTCCCGGACCAGGGCTCAAATCCGTGTCCTGTGCGTTGGCAGGCGGATTCTTAACCACTGCACCACCAGGGAAGTCCCAAGGACAGTTTTTAGCCCAACGTCTGGCTATTCAAGTCTCTTAGCACCTGGAGGGTCTCATAAAATCAGGTCTCTAATCCAAAAGCCTTATCCTCCTCATAGCTCACTTCCAGTTCTGTGTGAATATTAAACTTCCTTATGGCTAATATCAGGTCCCTGCAGACTTAAGTTGGCAATCTTCCTCAACAGAGATGACAATACCAATCCCATAAGGTTGTTGCAAAGATTAGAGAAGATAATAGAGATGTTCATGTGATGAAAATTCATGACGAAGATCCATAGAACATGCAGTACAATGTTCACAACGACGTAGCTGCATAGTAAGTATAAGTCCCTCTTATTCCCATTTTTAGGAAATAACTTCTAAATCAGGAATGGCAGCTGTTATAGACTGAATTTTTATATCCTCCCAAAATTCACATGTTGAAATTCCATCCCCAGAGGTGATGGTATTAGGAGGTGGGGGGCTTCGGGATGTGTTTAGGTTAGGAAGGGGGAGTCCTCGTGAATGGGATTGTGCCCTTGCAAAAGAGACCCCAGAGTGCTCCCTCACCCCTTCCACCACGTGAGGACACAGTGAGAAGTCATCTGTCTATGAACCAAGAAGTGGGCCTCACTAGATACCAAATCGGCCAGCACCCTGATCTTGGACTTCCCGGCCTCCAGAACCGTGAGGGATGAATGTTTGTTGCTTAAGCCACCCAGTCTGCAGGATTTTTTTTATAGCAGCCCAAAAGGACTAAGACAGCAGCCCATGGATATTTGATTTGCTGTACACAGTGACCTTTTTTTAAAAAAAAAAAAATGTTGCAAATTAGGTTCACACATGAAAATGAGAAGGGCTTACATGAAAATTCAGATTTCTGGTTTCTTCTAAAAGAACAGAAGCTCTAGAAACACAGTCCAACCTGGCCCCTACAGGCATGAATTTGAGAGCCTGGGACTTGGTTCTCTCTCGTCAACTTTTGCCCCCCTCAGTCTACTTTCCTGGGCTCAAATTTGCCTTCTCAGTTTGGGGGAATGGGCAGGGCAAGAATCTGTTGAAAGCTCTGACATTGCCATGAATGTTGAGTGGAGAAATTTGCCTTTGATTCTTGGCCAGATGCTAGGTGCAGGCAATGAGAAAAGACACGCCAATAGTACTGTTTGCTTTGGAGTCATCATGTTTTGTTCTTCACAGATTTGGTGACGCCCTACTATGCTCAGGGCATTATGCTCTAAGCGATGGAACATACAAAACTGGCAAGAAAGAGACCTCATTTAGCTAACTCCTGTTCATTGCTTAAGTTCCACTATTAATGTCCCTGCCTCCAGAAAGCCCTCCCTAATTCCTCCAACTAGGTTAGACTGCAGGTCTACTCCTCTGAACTTCTCCTTTGTCACATTCCATGAACTTGGTCAATGTCTTTCTCTAGCTCCCTCCTCCGAGTTCCTTATGACGTCCTGTGAACTGCTGCATCGCCAGTGCCTAACACGGTGCCTACGATCCAGGGGGCCCTTAACAATACACTAAAAGAAAGAATAAATGAATGATTACATGAATGAATGAATGTCTGAATGGCAGAAGATTGGATGTTTATGCAATTAATTGCAATAGAAGTGAGAAGTAGGGCAAGTGTATTCATTGGTCAATTGCTCATTTGTTAAACATTTTAAATATCACCCCCGAATACAGGAGAGTTAAGTGTCCAGTGTACTAATAGCTGTAATTAATTAATAGCTATAATGATTACAAGCAGATAAAGTATTTTCCACTAAAAGGGCCAGTTCTCTCCCTGCAAGGAATTTTGGTATCAAGTTCCTTATATAAATTAAGCTCCTAGAACAGAGTAGGTGCACAGTAGGTGCTCAACCCATGACACGAAGTTATTACGAGTGCTGTGATTTACAATATCGCATCTATTATCTTCACTGCTATATACTCAGCACAGAATATGGTACACAGTGACGAATCAGAGGCAGAGACTCGCAGAGACACACCCAGCAACAGATCCAGGAATGGGAGAGACAGAAGAGAGACGGAGAGAAGCAGAGACTCAGAGACATCCCCCAGAGAGATGACACAGAAAACAGAGAGACAGCGTTGAGAGAGAGAGAGAGGTTGTCAGGGAGACACAGATAGACTAAGGAAGGACAAACACAGAAGGACAGAGACAGAAACATATGGGATTAAAACAAAATAAATCACAGAGACATAAAACGAGAGTTCTACAAAGTAACAGAGAGAAGGAGCAGATGAAGGGGATGCACAGGTGAACCCGCGGGTCAGCTTTATCCGGAGTATGCAGCACTCGCCAGGGGTCCTGATCCTGGAGTTCTTGCGGGGGCGGGGGGTGGGGGGGAGGGCTGGGTGGTACAAGTTTCAAAAGCTCCCCAGGTGACTCTCCTGTGCAGCCCGGACTGAGAACCGTTGCCTAAAGCAACGTTTCTTGTCAGAGAGGGAACTGTACCAGAATCACTTGGGTGTTTAAAATCCTTGGGTCCTTCCTGGGTTATCAATCAGACCTTTGAGTGTGGGGCCCAGGCAACTGCATTTTGATATGTTCCTCTGGGAATTCTGAGGTACACTTCAATCTGAGAACCATTGTCCTAAGCTGGTGGCTTTAGGGAAGCCACACACACACACACACACACACACACACACACACACCTCAGAGCGTGCTTGGTGATGATGTTCCCAGGTGCTGGGGATAGCCCAACCTGTCCTTATGTGTGGAAGCACAAGACTCAAGGTCAGAAAACCGGGTCACAGCCTTGCTTCCTACACACTGAATCACCCTAGACTTGTCGTTTAACCTCCGGAGCCTGTAATTACTCATCGATACAGTGAGTTTAATAACCTCAGCTCTGCCTACCTCACAGGCCCTTGTGGTGACCACACGAGATAGAGAACGTACAGGTGCTCTGTGAGCTGCAGAGCCCTGCAGTGCCATCACTAGTATGACCAACAGCATCTTTATCATTAACAGGTATGTTGTCTTCTTCCAACACCAACAAGCAATTCTCCAGTTCTCCGACTCTCTGACACCAACTAGGTGTCCAACAGTCAACTCTTACACCATCCACAGGCTACCCACACTTCTGTCCAGCCGACTACAAACTCAAGGGTTCCCAAGACCTCTTCCTCAGGTTTGACAGTTTGCTAGAACAATTCACAGAACTCAGGAAATTGCTATGCTTGCTATTACAATTCACCATAAAGGCTGCAAATGACCAACCAGGTGAAGAGGTACATAGAGGGAGGTCCGGAAGAAGCCCAGGAGCTTCCGTGCCTGTGGAGTCGGGGTGCCCCCCACTCCCAGCATGTGGGTGTGTTCACCAACTACTCAAGAACATTTATAACCGAATCTTCAGGCCCCTCCCATCCCCAGGGACTGGGGGAGCTGAAAGTTCCCACCCTCTAACCAAGAGTTTGGTCTTTCTGCTGGCCAGCCCCTATCCTGAATCTATCTAGGGGTCCCACCCTGAGTCACCTCATTATCAACTACTCCAGTGTCTAGAAAGGGGCAGAAAGTTATGAATAACAAGAGGTACTGCTATCACTTAGGAAATTCCAAGGATTTTTTAAGCTCTGGACCAGGAACCAGGGACAAAGCCAAATATATTTTATTATACCGCAATGTGTAAATTACAGAGTGCTTGCAATCTTCTGTGTCCTGATCACATGCTTTGTTTCACTGGTTCCTTATAACTACTCTGTGACATGGCTAATTTACTATGATTAAGCCCATTTTACAAATGAGGAAATTGAGGTTTGTAGAGATCTAGTGTTTTGCCCAGGATCACAAACAAGCAAATGGCAGAGCCAGGTCCCTTACCATCTTAGATCTGAAAGGAATCTCAAAGACCAGTCCATATAATAACCTTCCTCTATAGGTAAGGACCTCCAAAGTTCAGAGAGATAAGATGTCTAACCTAGGTCATAGAAGGAGTCACTGCTAATTTGTTTAAATTATTTTAAACAAATTGCAGTCATGACAGACAACCTGATTGTGCACGTAGAAAATCCTATTAAATTCACACCAAAAAATCTACTAGAATAAGTGAATTTAGTAAAGTCACAGGGTACAAGTCAATACATAATAAAAATAAATTTCATTACTGCTAGTAAGAAATAATTGGAAAACAAAATTAGAAATACAATGGGATTTACAAAAGCATCAGCAAAGATATAATAATTAGGAATAAATTTAATTAAAAATGTGTAAGTTACTGAAAACTAAAGAAGAATATTAAGGGAAATTAAAGATGACTTGAGTAAATGGAATGATATACCATGTTCTTGGGTCAGAAACATAATGTTGTTAAGATGCCCATTCTCCCCAAATTGACTGCAAGCCCAACCAAAATCTCAGACTGAAGAAACTGACAAGCTGATTCTAAAATTCCATGAAAAAGCAAAACACCTATGTATTAGTTTGCTTGGGCTGCTGCAACAAAGTACCACATGCTGGGTGGCTTAAACAACAAACACTTATTGTCTCACAGTTCTGGAGGCTTGGAGTCCAAGGCTGAGGTGTTGGCAGGATTGGTTCTTTCCGAGGGCTGGGAGAGAAAATCTGTTCCATGCCTCTCCTATAGCTTCTGGTGGTTTGCAGGCAATCTTTGATATTCCTTGGTTTGTAGAAGCATCACCCTGATCTCTGCCTTCATTTTCATGGGGTATTCTCCCTGTGTGCATGTCTACATCCAAATTTCCCCTTTTTAACCACTATAAAGACCCCATCCCCAAATAAAGTCACATTCTGAAGTACTTTGCATCAGGACCTCGACATATGAGTTTTAGGAGGACACATAATCTAGGAAAGCCAAGACAATCTTGAAGAAAAACTTACACTACCTGATTATTATAAAGTAACAGTAATCAATATAATATGATAGAATGATGTAAAAGAAAAGAAAAACTTATCAATGCAACAGAAAAAAGATTCTAGAAATAGACTCACATGTTATAGTCAATTGTTTCTCTACAAAAACACCAAAGCAATTCTATGGAAAAGGAGTCTTTTTGACAAATGGTGCTGGAATAACTAGATACTCATATGAAAAAAGTGAATCTCAATTCCTATATCATACCATACAAAAAATTAATTTTAAGATGAGTCATAGGTCTAAACATAAGAGTTAAAACTATGAAGCTTCTAGAAGGGAACATGGGAGAATATGTTATAATAAGCAAACAGTTCTTAAGACACAAGAAGCACTAAGCATACCTTTTTTAAAATTCATAAACTGGATGTCATAAAAATTTTTAACTTCCGTTCATTCAGAAGGCACCCTTGGGCTTCCCTGGTGGCGCAGTGGTTGAGAGTCCGCCTGCCGGTGCAGGGGACACGGGTTCGTGCCCCGGTCCGGGAGGATCCCACATGCCGCGGAGCGGCTGGGCCCGTGTGCCATGGCCGCTGAGCCTGTGCATCCAGAGCCTGTGCTCCACAACGGGAGAGGCCACAGCAGTGAGAGGCCGGCATACCACAAAAAAAAAAAAAAAAAAAAAAAGGGCACCCTTAAGGAAATTAATAGGGAAGGCATAAAGTGAAAGAAAATGGTTACAATACATGTATCTGATAAAGTCCTTGTATCCAGAATATAAAAGAAACTCCTAGAACCCAATAATAAAAAGAAAAATAATCTAATTTTTTAAATGGTCTGTTTAAGAGTTTAAGTCCAAACTCTTAAACAGATACTCCACAAAGGAAGATATACAAATAACCAGTTAGTGCATGAAAATGTATCTAATGCCATTAGTCATCAGGGATATGCAAATTAAAACCAGATTAGAAAAATAAAACACTGAATGCCCATCAAAATGGTTTCTTTAAAATCTAACCAACATAAAACATAGGCTAGGATGCGGAACAACCAAAAATTTGAAACATTCCAAAAATTTGAAACATTCCAAAAATTTGAAACATTCCAAATCGGGATATAGAGTGTACAACAATTTTTAGAAAAGATCTGGAAGTGTCCTATAAAATTAAACTTGCATCTACCTTGTAACCCAAAGAAACTCATTCCTAGCAATTCACCCAAGAAAAATGAAAACATATGTTCACACAAAGACTTGTACATGTTTTATTTATAATAGCCCCAAACTGGAAACAACCCAGGTGTCTATTAATAGAAGAACAGATAAATAAACTGTGGTATATTCGTACCACGGAACACTAGGCAGCAATAAAACAGGATAAACTGCTGCTTCATGATTCTTACTGACAATGATGACCAAAAGAAGATAAAACAGAATACACACAGCATGGTTCCATTTTATATGAAGTTCAAAAACAGGCAAAATGAATCTAAAAGTGTTAGAAGTCGGAAGAGTTGATCACCTCTGAGAGTGGAGTGTTCACGGAAAGAGACATGATGGGGCCTCCTAGGGGACTGCGAATGTTCTGCATCTTCATCTGGGAGTGATTGTATGTTTAAGACCTGAACACCCTACAGATGAGTGGATAAAAAACGTGTGGTATATAGAATATCTCTTTATTAATTTTTTTACAACCCCATGGCGACATATCATACCTTCCCAGCATATCCAAGTGTCCCAACCACACTGTGGCAACCACAGTTTAGTCCAACATTTTTCAAACTGAGTGCTGCAACCTATTCCTGGTGCCATGAAATTAGTGCACTGAAACTAGCATTTTTGAACGTAATGGAATGGAAAATATCCTAGTATAACAGTTATGTGTGTGCCTGTGTGAGTGACAGCATGTGTGTGCACACGTCTGTGCACACAAGGCCACGTACTGGTTGTGATGTGAAATGTATCTTAGCAAGGATCGAATCAAAATATTTGAACCTGACTCTAGTCCATTCCCCACTCCCACAGCCCTGTTTGGAGCACACACACACCTGCACCAAAAGGCACCTTGGCTGTTGATTTGTAGGTAGACTTCCTTGCTGACCGTCCACAATTAATTGATCCAAAAGGCAAACTCACCTGCAGCTATGGAACAAAAAGAGGTCTTCTGTGTTAATTGAGATGTTTACTCTAAGCAAGGCAGCAACCACTTGTGTGTGCTCACACTGTAAAGAGTATGTGCTTTTTGCTTTGTTTAGTTACCATGATCCCTGGCCTATGGAAGAACCCCCAGATGCAGCCAACAACATCCCTCTGGGTCCAGATACAACAAGTAGGGGAGGGTCAGGTGGCTCCCTCTCAAAAAAGGGCCAGGCCCCTCATAAGTGGAGTTATTGGGATCAGACAGGTGTAAACTCCAATCCTGATGTTGTTACCTCCCATCTGTGTGACACCAGACAAGGGAAATCACTCCTTTGAGCCTCAGTTTCCTCATCTGCAAAAAAGAGGTGATGGCAGTACCAACCTCATAGGATTGTCATAGGTTAATAATAATGATGGTTTATACCTAATACAGTGCTTACAATGACTATGCCTATTGACCCAGGTAATCCTCACTACAACTATGAGAAATGAAGGATCTATTTTCCCACTTTACAGGTGAGAAAACTGAGGCCATAGATGTTCAGTAATTTGCCCAAGGTTCCCCAGCTGGTAAATTGGGTGGGCTGGGCTTCCCATTCACTCTCTCTGCTCAGTTTTAGCTACTTAATGAAAAAAAATTAGTGACAGAGAAAATGATATATAAGAGATCATGCTAATCTTTTTTTTTTTTTTTTTTTTTTCTTTTTGCGGTATGCGGGCCTCTCACTGTTGTGGCCTCTCCCGTTGCGGAGCACAGGCTCCGGATGCGCAGGTCCAGCGGCCATGGCTCACGGGCCCAGCCGCTCCGCGGCATATGGGATCCTCCCAGATCGGGGCACGAACCCGTATCCCCTGCATCGGCAGGCGGACTCTCAACCACTGCGCCACCAGGGAGGCCCCATGCTAATCTTTAATGCTGTTTACCATGAATTTGGGGTTCTCTTTCCAGGCACATAGTTGGATTACTGTTCTCCACCCTCTTGAATTTCGGTAAATCCATCTGCTTGCTTTAGTTAATAAAATGTGAGCGGAAGTGATGAGTGCCACTTCTGGGCAAAAGGTTTAAAAGAGAGCATATTTCAGCATATTCCTCTCCTTCCTGCTGAGAGGATCATGAAAATACATCAACATGGAGCCTCCATTAACCTGCTTTCCTGAAAGGCTGGGGTGAGCACAGACCTCCTGCCAATATGCCTTCGCCACACTACATGACTGAGAAATAAAGTTTTGTTACGTTAAGACGCTGAGATTTGGGGTTACCCCTTCTTATAGCAACACCTGGGCTACACTGACTGACACAAGCCCTTCATAGATACCATTTACTGAGCTCTGTGTGTCAGATTAGGTGCTAGACACTTTACATACTTCAACTCATTTAACCTTGGCCACAACCACAGACAGAAATCTTATGAGTGTGCCCGTCTACAGATGAGGAACTGAAGCTCCAAGAAGTTAAGTAAGTCACCAGGTTCACACAGCTCCTAAGTGGCACGGTCAGGACCCAAACCTAGACCAAAATGATAACTGCCTCTCCCCCACTCGTGGGAAGTGAACACGGTCGTGTGCTGGAGCCAGCTTGTACCAGCTTGTGAGAGCGGGTTGTGGGTATCCCTTCCCAAGTTCACATTCAGTGACACCGCACTGGGACCTTGAAATCCACCATGGTGGGAGCATTTGCACCATGGAAGTTGGCAAATGCTACAAATCAAGGCCTTTCTTTTTTATTGAAGAGCCAGGTTACCACGACACTACTGATTGGACCCCTCTTATCAGAGCCAGCCATGCTGAGTTCCAATCCACTCAACGTGCCCAGGGAAATTCCCAGAAGCTCATCCGGGACCCCTTGGGATTCCCCAAAGTGTTTTTAGTTAATGGGAAAGAATCCGTAGCACTACTAGCACAAAGCAGTGGAACCACAAGTTGAATTGTTAAGAGCAAGAAGAGAGAAGATGCTCTGCGGGGTGGCTGGAAAAATAGGCTTAGAGAACAAGAGAGAGAAAATCTAGCAGAGGAAAGGCCTTCCAGTAAGGAGAACGGAGTCTTTAATCTGTGGAGCATACGTTTTGTTAAGTCCGCATAATTCATGAAACACAGGAACTTCCCAAGGACAGCTCAAGTTCAGGGCAGAAGATCAAGTTGACAAGATTGGCTTTGGGGTAAAACAAGCAGGGGGGGTCAGGAGGGTTGGTTGCTGGAACTGACCTATATTTCTCTGTGTTTACACTGCAGCAGGAGCTGTCTCTGCTCATCCATCACCTCAACTAGGCTTCACCCGCAGCCCAGTTTTCCCTGGGGGTGGGGGACCTTTGGAGCACTGAACCACAAGGATGGCTATTGTGTTGGCTTCTGGTGGCTGCTCCCACATCTCCAGACCACTATTCATTCTTGGAATGACAGTGAGAGGAACTCTGCCACTTCCAGGCAGGGTGTCCTCGGACAAGTGATCTTATCTCTCTCTAAGCCTCAGTTTGCTCTTCTGTAAAGTGGGGCTGATAAGAACTCCTAATACATAGGGCTGTAATGCACAGTGCCTGGCTTAACAAATAGTGGCTTTCAAATTTTATTAGTACAAGGAAGACTAATAATAGGAATAATAATTATAATATTTAATGGTGTCCGATACTATTCTGAGAGCCTTGCTTAAAATAAATCCTTTAATCCTCACAGCAAGCTTTTTAGATAGGTACTATTACTATCCCCATTTTCTAGATGAGGAAACTAAGGTGGGAGAGGGAGTGTCATTTGACCTTGGCACAGTAAGTGGTGGAGCCAACCAGTTATGGAGCTCCTAAGTGCCAAGGAGTTTCTCAACAGTATCTTTCATCCTCACCTGCACACCTTTGAGAGTTAGGTATGTTTGTTTCCATTTTAAAGATGAGGAAACTGAGGCCAGAAGAGTTAAATTAGCTAACCCTGGGTCACTGAGAGAGTAAGAAGCAAAGTGGGAATTCAAGACTAGGTCTCCTCGTCTCTGAGTGTTTGTTTCATCCAACCATCCCTCATTCCCAGAAACAAAAGCAGCAATCTTTATGAAGACTAAATGATGTTTATTTGGCACTTAGGATATGCACGACCCTAGACTAAGCATCCTCCTATCCCAACAGCTACAGGTGGCAGGCTTAGCCCCATTTGACAGAGTAGAAAACTGAGGCACAGAGAGGTTGACCACTTGTCCAAGGTCACCCAGCTAGAAAGTGGCACAGGTGGGATGTAAAACCAGCTGTTCCGAGGCAGAGTCTCCTCACTTAACCACTGGGTTAAATTCTGTCCAGCTCCAGTATCTATTCAACAAACATCCTTGATCTGTGAGAAAGAATGGTAAGGCAGACTTTATTCACAGGGACTGCCACTGTAGGAATAGGGACCATGGCAGTGGGATTTTGCAGTAGGGAAGAGAGATTGGGCTCAGCTCCAAATACAAGGGAAAGTGGGAATTTATAGCCAAGGGGCAGGGTGGAGGTCAGTGGATGGAAAGTCACTCGGGAAAAACATCAGGGCAAGGAGTCTGGCTAACTTAGGATTCCTGTGGAATGAAGGTCAGGGTGATCAGACATCAGCTGGGGGATGGTGGGGGATGAGGAGCCCAATCAGATATCCAGGGTGATAAGTGAGCATGGCTAAACAGACTGAGCAGGATTCTTGCGAAATACAGAAAGGAACATTAAAGTCCAAAAGTCAGGGTTTAGTCGAGAAGAGAATTCAGAGGAGACCAACTAAAGTTTCGTTGAGAGAATCTTTGTCACCCGCCATGAGGTCCTCTCACTTTTTTTTTTTTTTTTTTTTTCTTTTTGCGGTATGCGGGCCTCTCACTGTCGTGGCCTCTCCCGTTGCGGAGCACAGGCTCCGGACGCGCAGGCCCAGCGGCCACGGCTCACACGGGCCCAGCCGCTCCGCGGCACATGGGATCCTCCCAGACCGGGGCACGAACCCGTATCCCCTGCATCAGCAGGCGGACTCTCAACCACTGCGCCACCAGGGAGGCCCCCTCTCACTCTTTTTTTGACCAGTATCAGAGTAGGATTGAGGGGAAGAGGAGGGACAGGGGTGGAGAGAACCCAGAGCTGGAGAGAGAAGGCAGATCGTTGAGAGAGGGGCAATGTTGGAGCTAAAGATGACTGACAGGAAGCTCGACCAATGGCCCTGGGGGCTGGGCCAGCCCTCCTCCTCCCCTGGATGTTCCTCCTTCCCTCTTCCCTTGGGAAGGGAAATTATCCCAGGTGTGTCCTGGAGGTCTCAGAACTACCAATTCAAGTGGGTCTGGAAAGATCCCTCAGTGTCCTTGGAGATAAAGCGAATATCCCCACCTCACACCTCACTTCCCCGCTCCTGAGAGGGCAGCGGCAGAGACCCGGGAGGTCCCTGCCTCGGCTCTCTTGGCTAGAAAGAGTTATTAAAGCAGAACCTTCTGAAATGACAAAATAAAGGTCGGAGGCTGCCGGCTGAATGGACTTCCGGCTGAGTCTGACAGAGTCAAGCCAGGAGCCGGAGAAACACTTGGCTTTATTAACACCCGCCTCGCTCACCTCCGTGCAGGGTGGGCCTGGGGGTGGCCCAGAGGTGGGGCCCCACCTGGGGAGGACACTTCGTGTCTCCTGTAGGTGCCAGACTGAATTCCAATGAGAGGACAAGCCAGCCCCACAGGAAGCTCCCCCTCCAGAACCTCCAGGCCTGCCCATGTCATCGCCGTGTCTCTCCTGTCTCCCCTCAAATGCTCCCTGGTCCCCGCATGAACCCCCAAGTTTCTCGGCTGGCCTACAAGACCCCGTGTGATCTGGGCTCTGCCTGCCTCCCCAGCCTCCTCTCACAATAGTCTTGGCACCGTTCTAGACAGGCTGCCCCGCATGCAGCTCCTTGCCTACCCCGGGTTGTTTCTCCTCTCCTGGACTTTGATGGGGCCGTCCCTCTGCCTAGAATGCCCTTTCCCCGTCCCCTACCGTCGGCCACTTTCACCAGGAAGCCCCTAATCACCCTTCCTGATGCTCCTCACTCTTCCCAGGGGTTGTCTTCCTCCCCCAGGGCGGGGTCGGGTGCTGTCTGTGTCTCCTAGCGCTGCTGTAACCAATCCCACACGGCGATTTAGAACAACAGAAATCTACTCTCTCACAGTGCTGGAGGCTACATATCTGAAATCAAGGTGGCAGCGGGGCCATGGTCCGTCGAAGCCACTAGGGGAGGATCTTTCCTTGCCTCTTCCAGCTTCCGGCGGCTCTGGCTTTCCATGGCATGCAGCAGCATCACTCCACCCTCCATCTTCGCATGGCCTTCCTCCCCGTGTCTCTTCTCTTCCTAGAAGGACACCAGTGTTTGGATTTAAGGCCCACGCTAATCCACTGTGACCTTATCTAACTACTTACATCCTGTTGGGCTGCACCCCACTGGCCTGCAAGCCCTGTACTTGTCCAGCCTCAAGGCCGAAGAAAGAGCCCAGCGTCAGCAACAGTGACATCAGTGGTTTAATGGATGGGGGATCTTACATGTCTGAAGCAAGGTCCTGGAGCGACACCCCACCATGTTCTGCAGACGCAGGCAGGACATGGCGGCAGTCTTTGCTATGGGGGGAGGGGAGAGGTATGGAAACTAGCAGAGGAGCACGCCCTCCCCATGCCCCTCACCCTCGTGGTGGAGATGTCCTGATCTAAAGATTAGAACAATCACTAGCTGGGCCGTAGGCAAGTACGCAGGCATTTACTGATTAGGCTCTATGTTTAAGAGGGAAGGTCAGCCCTGTGGGTAGGGTATAGGTGAAGCAGGCACTGGTTGATGAGGGGATGTACAGAGAGCAAGACAACAGCCATCTTGGGTGGCCTGATCATACACATCTGCAAAGACCTTATTACCAAGTAAAGTCACATTCTGAGGTTTCCAGGTGGATGTGAATTTTGCGGGGAAACTATTCAACCCAGTACACACTCTTAAAAAAAAAAAAAAAGGCTGGGTCTCTGAGGCTGACTATGATGTCACAGGCAGATATTCCATTTGAGAAAAACGGCTTAAGCGGACACCCAAAGGTGGGGAGCCAGTGACCCCTTTAAAGCTTCCCTGGTAGCGGGCTTCCCTGGTGGCGCAGTGGTTAAGAATCCACCTGCCAATGCAGGAGACATGGGTTCAAGCCCTGGTCCGCAAAGATCCCACATGCCGCGGAACAACTAAGCAAGTGCGTCACAACTACTGAGCCGGCGCTCTAGAGCCCGTGAGCCACAACTATTGAGTCTGCATGTTACAACTACCGAAGCCCGCGAGCCTAGAGCCCGTGCTCCACAACAAGAGTAGCCCCTGCTTGCTGCAACTAGAGAAAGCCCACGTGCAGCAACGAAGACCCAATGCAGCCAAAAATAAATTTAAAAAAATAAATTTGAAAAAAAAAAAAAAGCTCCCCTGGTAGGTTCAAGCCTGTGCCTGATAACATCTTTTCTCAAGGCCCTGATGACCCCTCCCTTTTGCTTGCCCCACTTAAAACAATCTGGCAGGAGAGGAGAAATACTCAACACCTATAAACAGACCCCATCGGCTAATAAAGCAGAAAGCAATAATCTGTCGCTCTGAAAGTATGAGCCAACACGTTTCTCAAGAAGCTTTCCATTCTAGTAATAACATTAGGATAGTAAACGGCTTGCCTCTCTCTGTCTCTCTCTCTCTCTCTCTCTCAGCTGTGCATTTCCATATAATGAATGTCAGGTCATCTTTGGGAATATTAAATATCCAGGTGGCCCATGCAATTGGAGAGCAGGCACATTATTAATTCCAAAGGCAAGGGGGAAAAATGAAACCCAAAGCAAGAGACAGTGATGGAGTCAGCGACTTGGGGGTTCAAATACTGGCTTCATCACTTACTGACTTGTGACTCTTGAGCCTCAATTTTCTCATCAGTAAATGGGGATAATAATCACACCTCCCTCCCTGGCTTGTTTCAGGATTAAGTGCCTGGCACCAAATGAGCACCTGAATAAATGCTACCTGGTGATGTTTTTCAAATAAAATTTTTTTGAGTAATCATTTTGTTAGTTTGTTATTGTATATTTCTGAAACATGATATATTTGTATTACCAAAAAAGCAAGTAAGAAGCTAATTTCTTGTCATTAGGAGTTAAGACTTTTCAGCTTAAAAGAGAGACACATATAAAATCAAAATAAAAACAATGCATCCCAAGTGTGAATTAGAAATACATTTATGAACATGACGCAGTTTCTCCCACAAACCATATGCATTCTCTAATTGTCCTCTTAAAATCCCTGGAAACGATAGCTAACCCAGGGGCAATGAGCCCTGCTAACACCCAGATTATGGTCTCAAATATCATTTTCCTATTCAAAGAAAATAGGGCTCCTTGGAGAAACGGCTCACTCCTGGCCTTGGGCAGAAAATGTACACGATGAGTCTGAAAGCATCATCATACCAGAGGGAAAGAAAGCTGTTGATATATTAGGGACATTTCCAAAGGACTCAAGGGCCAACGTTAATAGTCTCCCACCAGCCAAAGATGAGATAATGTGAGCCCTAATAAGAATAATGCAACGGAGTTAAGCACATCAAATATGTTAAGGATCCACGAATTCACAGTGGTATAAACAACTAATTCAGTTGTTTCTTTTAGTCCTCAATTCAATGTTACAAAGGAAGATCTAATTAGCTTCTATGTCACAGATGAAGAAACTTAAGCTCAGAGAAGTGAAGTCTCTCATCCAAAATCACACAGCTTATAAATGGAGGAGCTGGAACTCCACAGCAGATCTGTGACACTGCAAAACTGCAGAAAGCGTTCAGAAAAGTTTAACTTTCCCTCCACTACCCCACCACATCAGGGCAATAGGAAGGCAGCTAATAAATGGGGAGAAGAAGGAACTCTCAAAGTTGCATCCGGCGGTCTCTCACTCCCTGGTTATAAGCAGCAGGGGCTGGCGGTTGAGTGTGTAGCATGATATATATGTAAAATGATAATGATGAACAAATTATAACCACTCTTGTGAAAAATTCATGAGAGCCATGAAATGGTCTTTGGTTTTAAAGTGGTAACCAGCAAGATGTTTCTCAGATACTTCCTGATTCATGACTGTACCTTCCTGCCCCTTAGACCAGAGCTTCTCAAAGAGTGGTCTGGGAACCATTTTTACCCATGACCTAGGGTACTACCTAAAAGATGCAGATTCATGGGCCCCATCTCAGACCTACTAAATCGAGCTCTCTCTAAAGAGCCCTGTCATCAGTATTTTTAGCCAAGTTCCCTGGGAGGAATGTGAGAGCATTACAATTTGAGGTACTGCCTAACATCCCCCAATTGTCATATGAAACAACCTCTGTCTCTTCCTGTCTCCGTCCCCCCCACCCCGTTCAATCTACTCTGCACTACAGTCAGAGTGATCTTTCTAGAAGACACATCTGAAACAGCACCACTGTTAAAAGCTTCCAATGGCTCCCCAGTGTCCTTAGGACAGAGGCCAAATATTTTAGCTCCTTAACAATCTCCAGCCTTGTTGGCCATTGCCCCCAATACCACCCCAAACACTCCCTGCACCCCCATCACGGGGCACTGTGAACCTTCCCCAAGTACACTCATGCTTCTACGGCTCTTCCAGAATGCCTGTGCCCACCATTCACTCTAACGCCACCCTTGTCCGCCTCCCCAAATCCTACTCATCCTACAAAGGTCCTTCTGGATTCACCGGTACTTGGCCTTCCTTGGTACTTTTAGCTGAGTTAAGGTACCCCTTCTGATCCCATTCTCTCTCTCACCTCAAGATAGTTAGTCATGGGCAGGTTACGTGCCCATCACCCAGCCCCTGTGCATCCCTGGAGAACAGAGGCCATGTCTTTTTCATGTATCTCCATCACCTGGTACAGTCCTGGCACACTGCAGGCTCACAGGGTTTGTTAAATGAGTGAATGAATGAATGAACAAATGGCATCCCTCTCTCCATTCTCACGCCATCATGGTATACGCGGTGGCTCACCCATCCTCTGAATTCCTCTTACCTTGCTTCATTCCCTCATCAATAATAATTTTCTCCCATGCTGCCCCATCGGGTCAGGGCCATGATCTTGGCAAAGGATGTGATGGGGGGATATTGTATCTTCCAGATGCTCCCTTTAACCTAAAGAACTACTGGCCCTTCTGAAGCACTTGCCAGTTTGCAAACTCCTTTGATAAATGTGCCCTCCCTACAACAGCCCTTGAAGGCAGGCAAGGTTAGTCTTCATATCCCCACGACAGAAATGAATGTGTTTATACATATAACTCAGGGTGCCTGTCCTGTCCACACCCGCTGTTTTGACCGCCCATGCTAAAGAGTTGGCCACAAGTAGCTGGTCATGTTATATGCTCGGAGCCTCCCCTCTGGCCACAGCTGATTGGGCCAGGACTGTACACTTGATTCAAGTGAGCCAATCAGGTTCTGTCTTGAAAATTTCAACTGGAAAAGAAAGACGATTTTCTTGAAGGTCATTTTTAGCATTTATGGAACCTGTAAGCTGAGCCAATGTGCAGAGAAAAGCAGAAAGGAGCCACCAAGTGGTTTGAGAAAGAGACAAAGAAAAAGAATGGTTTTCTTGGCTTCTGACCTCTGTTCGGTGCCCCGATGGGAACCTTGTGAGATCCAGCTCTGCGTCCTGCCCTTGGGTCTCAGGAGGCCCTTCACTGTTCTTCCAATAAACTCTCCATCCTACTAGAGTTCATTTGTGTAAGATTTTGTTCCCTGTAAACAAACAAGCTTTGCCCAGGTAGGGCTGTAAGCAAAAGGAAGAACACTTGGGAATCCGAAGACCTTAGTGACTTTGCCACTGAGTGACTGTGTGACCCCGTAAGACCTCAGTTTCCACTCCTGTCAGGTGGGGGTAGTGATAATGCCCACCACACAGGATCATATGAGGAACACCTGCAAAAGCATTTTGTAGCTACAGAATTATTAAATGAAGTAACCTGTCCAAGTCCACCGTAATGGTAGGAGATTCAAGCATCCTGGTGGGCAGCCAATCAGAGAGCTACAAAGGAGAGGCTCAGTGCCCTTCAACCAGGAGTCACTTTCTACAAACAGCCCTCCCAGGACACTGCCTGGAGACAGGAGGAAGAATGCAATGGCCCAACCCAGAGGTTACCAGCTTCTGAGAGACACCAGCCTTCAGAGTAAGACCTGGTTCCTCCCTGAGGGAAGACAGCATCTCCCTCTGGCTCCATCAGTTTCTCTCTCTGGGTCCGTGAGTTCCAGGGATAGGCATGGTGTCCGTCTTGCTAACAGGCCTAGCTCGCACAGCAGGTGCTAATAGGTGAATGAATATCTCCATAATTCTCTGTCTCCAAGTGTCTCTGTTGTGTCCACCTATGCTTTAGTGGTTTCTGCCTCTCTTTTTCTGTCTCTCTCCGCCTCTCCCTCCCCCGCCCCTCCTTGTCTTTCCTTTGTCTCCTTCTCGGTCTCCCCCTCTCCCGTCTCCCTCTGTCTGCCTCCCTCTCGGTTTCCTCCCCACCTCGCCCGCACACACTCACACCTGCCCCAGGCCGCTCCCTCGTGCCGGCTCCCTTTGTCTCGGGCCCTCCTCCTTTGCCTGGTAACCGCCCTCCCTAGCAGCCCCGCGGAAACCATAGCAACGGGCCGCCTAAGTCGCCGTCATTCGTCTCCGTTTTGTCCTTCGCAGGCTCGCGGACGCTCCAATTACAGGTACTCGGTCGGCGGCGATGCCTTTGTCTGCAGCCCGTTCACAGCGAGCCGGCTCCAGGGCCCGGAAGCTGCTGGGCGCTGCCTCGCAAAGCGCCTTTTGTGCCTCCTCCCGGCGCCCCGCGCCGCGCGCAAGGGCAAAGGCGAGCTCGGATTCCTGCTCCGACACCGGCGGGGGGAGGGGGAAACGGAGAGGGGAACGCGGGGTAGAAGGTGCTACAGACAGACCGACCCCACAGCCTCTGCAAGAGAAGCCTCGGGCCGGAAGGGCGGGGAGGGAACGGGCTCGGGCTCCCCACGGCTGGCTGTGTGCTCCTCTGGGCTCTGACCTGTCCATCCCTCCAGCCTGTAGGTCATCCTCAAGCCACAGAACCTTCCCACGTTCTGTCCCCTCCAGCCCAGATCTCCCCTCTCTTTGCACACTCAGATCCAACCCCGCCTTCAGAACCCGCTCCAGCGCCCCTTGCCCACCTCCATCCCACTTCACTTGCGACCACAGCTCCCTGTGTGGTGCTTCCCCGTGTGCAACGATATGTGCATTTCTTGAGCAGCACATTAAATTCCTAGGGCTTCTTTAACAAATTACCACAAACTGGATGGCATTTCTATCTCACAGTTCTGGAGACCAGGAGTGTGAAAGCCACGTGTCAGCTGGGCCACGCTCTATCTAAAGGCTTTAGGGGAAGATACTTCCTTTCCTCTTCCAGCTGCTGGGGGCTGCCAGCAACCCTTGGCGATCCTTGGTTTGTAGAAGATCACTGCAATCGCTGCCTTGGTCATCACATGGCCTCCCTGTGTGTCTCTGTGCAAATTTCTCATAAGGACAGCAGTCACTGGATTAGGGTCACCCGAATCCAGTATGTCTTCATTATAAATTGATGATATCTGCAAAGACTCTATTTCCAAATACGATCACATTCTGAGATTCAGGGGGAACATGAATTGAGGCTGGGGGACTATTCAACCCAACATAGATTTATAAGCCCTGGACCTCAGCGAAGGCATCTCCCTTGCTCACCCCTCTGGCCTCAGTGCCCAGTAAAGCGTCTGGTCAGTTAAGAGGTGGGTCAATATTTAGTGAATGAATGACTGAGCATGAGTCGCTTTGCCTCCACAAGGCTTAGTACTCCTTAAGCATGAAACAGAAATAACAGCATCACTTCAAAGCATCACTGAGGAGAACTCCACACCTGGTGTGGAGAGAAGGCTCAAGAACCGGTAACCAGGTGTATTCGTTTCCTGTGACTGCCGTGACAGCTTTGTGACTTAAACCACGGAACTGTATTCTCTCACAGTTCTGAAGGCTAGGAATCCAAAATCAAGGTGTTGGCAGGGCCACACTCCCTCTGAAAGCCCTAGGGGAGAATCTTTCCTTGCCTCTTTCAGCTTCTGGGGGGGCGGAAACAGATATTCCCTGGCTCATGGCCATACCTCTGCCTCCATCTTCACGTGGCCTTCTCCCCATTCCGTTCTTCTCTTCTTCTTGTGAAGACAATTGTGCTTGGATTTTGGGCCCACCTAGAAGATCCAGGGTGGTCTCATCTCCAGGTCCTTAATCACACCTGCAAAGTCCGTTTTTTCCAAATAAAGTCATATTCACTGGTTCCAAGGATGTGACATGGATGTATCTTTTGGGAGGCCCCCACTAGACCTACTACACTGTGATGATTTTTTCTGTAACTAAGGTCCAAGCTCCGGTTGCTGACAATTTATAATTAATCAGTACTTATGAGAACCAAGTAGCTGCAGTTCTGAAAGGTACTTTTTTTTTTTTTTTTTTTTTTGCCGTACGCGGGCCTCTCAGTGTTGTGGCCTCTCCTGTTGCGGAGCACAGGCTCCGGATGCGCAGGCCCAGCGGCCATGGCTCACGGGCCCAGCCGCTCCGCGGCATGTGGGATCCTCCCAGACCGGGGCACGAACCTGCGTCCCCTGCATCGGCAGGCGGACTCTCAACCACTGCGCCACCAGGGAAGCCCCCATAAATATTTATTGAAGCGAGGGACTTCCCTGGTGGCGCCGTGGTTAAGAATCTGCCTGCCAATGCAGGGGACACAGGTTCGAGCCCTGGTCTGGGAAGATCCCACATGCCGCGGAGCAACTAAGCCCGTGAGCCACAACTACTGAGCCCACGTGCCACAACTACTGAAGCCCGCGTGCCTAGAGCCTGTGTTCCGCAACAAGAGAAGCCACGACAACGACAAGCCCGCGCACCACAAGGAAGAGTAGCCCCTGCTCACCGCAACTAGAGAAAGCCCGTGTGCAGCAATGAAGACCCAACGCAGCAAAAAAAAAAAAAAAAAAAAATCTATTGAAGTGAAATTATGCGTGTAATGGCATCGTCATAGACATTCAACTGAAACACATCAATATCAGTTACATTATCATCATTGTCATTATTATTATTATTATTATCTGTTTAACTGAGATCTCAGTCCCACAGAAATCTTGGCTTGGGAGAAGGCTAGTGGATAGTTATTCCTAGGATTTAAATAATTGCAAAGTTTTAAGACTTGTGTAATTGGTAAAATGCTGGTGCCATTAATAAAACGCAGAGAATCAGTATGTAGACCAATGCTTATCAAACATTAATGTGCACACAAATCACCTGGGACTGGTTAAAAATGCACATCCTATTCAGTTGGTCCGTGGCAGGACCTGAGATTCTGCACCCATGGGCTCTCAGATGATGCCCATGCAGCTGGCCCTGGAGAGAACTTGAGAAGCAAGGATGCAGTGGATTTGAGCAGAAGGTCAAAGATGATGAGTTGGATTTGCAAATGCTGAGTTTGAGTTGCTGACGTGATTGTCAAGTGAAGATTTCACTGAGGTAGCTGTAAACACAGGCCAGGCCTTGGAGAGACAGGTGTGGGCTACCGCTTCCAATATGGCGCATCATAGCAGACGTTGGTGAGTTCGCATATGGGCAAGAAAAAACAAAGATATTGGGGGAGTACCCACATTTGGGAAGAGGAGAATGAGAGAAACAGAGAAGGAGTAGTTGGAGAGAGAGAGAGAGAAACCAGGATAGTGCAGAGTTACAAGACAGCCCACTGCTGCAGACCACATGGACAGTAAGCCAAGAACTTGCTAATGGAATCTGTGACCTTGAAATAAAGGTTTTACTGGAGTCCAGGGATGTGTAAGACAGACACTGTTGCCCCCACCCCATATGCCCTTGGCCCACCTGAATTCACCTGCAGCTGCAGCCCACAATATCCCCATGCACAAGCTTTCCACCTCGAGCACACGTATCTGTCTGTCCTCTCAACCTGAGGGCCTCCTCCAGCAACCAGGGAGCTTCCTTGGCCTCAGCCCGGATGAATAGGGGAGTTAACACCCGGGAGGCCAAGGGGGCAACCTTAAATGATACAGTGTGGGAGTGGATGGATAAATACCCCAGACCCTCAGTTCTCCAGGGGGTGGTTCTAAGGTGTGGTTCTCAGTAGAACAAAGCTCCAACCGCCCACAGCAGTCATCCCCTCGGTGACACTACACTCCTCCTCTCCTGGTTTTGCTCCCTTTCCCATCTCACTTTTCCACTCCCTCACTCATACTTCCCGAGATCACCTCCCTAATAAATTCTTTGCACGTTAAGTCCTTGTCTCAGGGTCTGCTTTGGTGGGAGAGAACTCACCTGAGACAGGTTAGTAACCATAAGGCAAGGGGTTAAGTCTGAATGGCTAATACAAAGAACAAGTGCATTAACACAAGAGATGCAAGGAGTTTTAAGCCAGTCTTGCAAATAGCCCCTCATCCACTAGCCCAGGCAAATGATAAGCTGAGCCAGGCAACTGATCTGGTGATTAGGTTGAGTGATTTCTCCTGGATGAGAGAAAGCCTTGGGGGCAGGTCCACACGAGCACCCCCCTGCCCCCAGCATCACCACCATCACCAATCCACCTTAACACTGGTCTGCACACAAAAGAGCAGACTGTGTCCCCAGAACTGGGCCAAACTTGAGGGAGAGGGGAGAGTTTGCCTTGGTTCACCTCTCTGGAGAGAGGCTCTGGGTGCAGCTGAGGTTGCTTCTATATATAACACACAAGCACAACTAATAAAACCGATTGTAAAGCACTCTGCAGATCCAAAGTGCCACATAAATGCTAAATAAGAAAATTAATCTTAGCTACAAAGAACGCACATTGTGAGACTGTAGTGGTTTTGAGACTGTGCCAGGGAAAGGGGAGTGTGTGTGCCCTCTCCAGCTCCCACACTCTGCCCTCCCCCTCCCCCCAACCAACATAGGCGCACGCACTCCTGAGGAGCACGTGGGTTCTCCCGCGTGCACCCCTGACACACGCACACACATGCACACACACTCTAGTACATATACCCACACACATACCATCCCCACACATGCACACAGAGACATTTTTATAGCCAGACATGTACACCCAGATGCACCCTGATACATGAACACCTGCCAACATATACACCCCCCATACATACCACCCTACACATATGCACCGAGAGACACCTTCAGAGCTGCACATGTACACCTACATGCACACCCAACACATACATCACTAAGACCAGAAGTCACCCATTAAGTGGCAAGGCTGAGATGTGAACCCAGACAGCATCTAAAATCTACACTTTGAACCCCTGTCAGGGTGGGAAAACAGAGGCTCTGAGAGATGAAGTGATTTGCTAGGTCACCCAGGTCAAAGTGCAGAGCTGGGGGTTGGACTGGGCCTCCACCTCCTGACTGCATGGTGCTTCTGGCTGAGCTGACATGCCACGGATGTTTCCAGCCTAGACCCGTGAAGCTAGAAGCTTCTGCTGATAACGTGCTCCTCCAGTCTGCTATTCTGTACCAGTTCCAGGATGACAGCTGCATGAACCACTCATCAGCTGCAGGGCGGCTGGGTTGCCTCCTGAGTGTCACCTGCTGTCCCCAGCCCCCTCGGGGGAAAGAAAATGCCACCAGCTCTCTGCTGCTGTCTGAGGATGGCTGTGGTCTCTAGCCCCCTTCACACTAGCTTCAGATAGCACAGACCAGGCAGAAGGAAACATCAGCCAGATTTTCTGCAGGGCACGGAGACTGTGGAATAGCTTAGCAGATAGGGATGAACATTATGGCTGCCTGGAAAGGTTCTCTGTGGAGCCAAAGGGGTATCAGTCATCCCCTCTCTTGCAGGAGAGCAAGCTGGCCACAGGGCTAAATGCAAGCCAGGGTCCCCAAGGTCAGAGCCTCCTTAATTCTCAAGATGAGGAAACTTAACACCTGCAGTAACACCAGATGGTCTTTACTGAGCACCTACTACACACTAAGCACTGTGCTAGGTGCTTTTGCACTGAGTTCTCTATAATCCTCAGTATACTCTAGGGACATAAACCATCATTAGGCCCCCTTTACTGAAAAAGAATGGAGGTCGGGAAGGCTTGCTCAGGGCCACACAGCCAGAAGTGGCTTTCTGACCCCAGAGATATAGGTGCCCACCCACTCCAGACGGGAAAGTTCCTTGTCCCAGTTATCCTCCAAGTCAGTGACTGGCCGAGACCACAACTTCTGCACCCTAACACCTGAATTATCTTATACATCATGAAGCCTACTTTGTAACTAGTAATGGACACAGATAGAGGATGAGTCCTAGGGCCAGAATTAAGAGTATAGTAGTCACAGGTGTGGAGGGAGAGAACAGACGGTTGCCCATCACGGCCATATCTCGACTCAGAAGTGGAGTCACTGTCTAAGCCATTCTCACTCCCTTGCCAGGGATTGGTTTGGGAATGGGACAGGGCACTTAGTTTTTGGCCAATGCTTTGTTGGAAATGTTTCCTTGCTCTTAAAGAGACAGAGTTGGGGTGGGGGTAGGGACAAATTAGGAGCATGGGATTGATGAACAGATAAAAGAGATAAGCAACAAGGATTTACTGTATAGCACAGGGAATTATACCCAATATCTTGTCATAACCTATAATGGAATATAATCTGCAAAAAAACCCCACTAATCATTATGCTGTACACTTGAAACTAACACAATATTGCAAATCAACTATACTTCAAAAAAAAAAATTAAGAGAGACATAGTCAAGAGAAGGCCTCTCATCTTCCCTGGATGTTATATGTGGATGTGACACCTGGAACCACAGCAGCTATTTTGTGACTTTAAGAAGAGTCAGACTAAAGGCAATTCCCATGAGTTTAGAGATGGAAAGAATCCAGGTTAGATGACATTGTTGAAATGCTAATTAACTAACCCCAGAACCAGATTTCCTCCAGACTGCCTGTTAGGGACATTATGAAAGTCTTTCTTGTTTAAGTAACTGAGTCAAGGTTTTCCATTACTTGCAGCCAGAAGCACCCTCACTAATACAGTGAACCTTAAATTCTGGTGTCAAACTGCATGGGTTCTAATCCTCACTCCACCACCAATTAGCCATGTGACCTTGGGCAAGTCTCTTGATACTTCTGAGCCTTGGTCTTCCTCCTCTGTAAAATTTGGTGGGTCATAATAATCCAGGGTCATTGTGAAGATAAAATGAGAGGATAAAAATCAAAACGCTCTGCAAACAGAAAAGCCTGAGGTATTGCTGGATATTATTATTGTTGCTGATGTTATAGACTCAGCAGGGCCAGGAGAAGCCTGGGGCATCCCGGGGGGCCCAGAGCCTACCCTTGCTCCTGGCGATGGACTCGAGGAAGACAGCAGCTGCACACACTCAGATAAGGCCGTATTTGCACTCCCCCAGCCTCTCCTGCTCACGATCTGCAGGCTGAGCCAGACGGCAACCCTTCCCAGGGGCACAGGGCCAGCAATGAGCAACTGATGGAGGGAGGGATGCTGAGGTGGGGGCTGAGAGGAGGCTGCACCTCAGCCGTGGAAGCCCCACCAGAGAAGCTCATATGCCAGGAACGGTACAATATTCTAGCTATCATATTCGGACAGTCTCCTGGGTGGCCAGATCCTTTGTTTTCAGCCTCTCATTCAACCCTCATAACAACTCCATGAAGTAGATTTATTCCTATATTATGGATGAGGGAACCAAAGCTCAGAGAGGTTAACAAACACGTCCAAGTTGAAACAGCCGGGAGTGGGAGGGCCAGACTCCAAAGCCATGCTCTTAACCACTGCGCTGTAGCCAAGAAAATTAGATGCCCCTCAAGCTGCACAGAAAGAAGAAAGCATGAGCAGTACTGGGAAGAACTGGACTCCTGTGTCCACTGACCTGGCCTGCGTGGCGCCCACCGCCCAGCCAATGACGGAAGCATTCAGGCTTCACCTCTTCCTGTGTTTTGCATTTGACATCCTATCTCAGAACTTTCCTTCTCCTTCTGTGTCAGCTCTCTCCGTAAGGGTCCTGGTCCCCAGGAGAGAGCTCCTGAGGGAGACAGTGCTCTCTGAAAATGGCTCCAGGAAAGTGGAGACACCAGCTTTCACTAAGAGTCTGGGGGCCCAAGAGGGTGAGCCAGAAGGAGCACGTGGGAGTGGGCTGGTGACACTCCCCCATCCAGATGCGCTCTCTGCCATTCTGTGCACTGCTCTCTGCCTCGGGAGGCTGACGCGTATGAAGGGCATCCATGGGCCCCCTGCCCTCTAGCTGCCCTGTGAGTTTAGCCAGTGGGAGGCACCGGGAGAGGCTGGAAAGCTAGGAGAGAGAGTCGGAGGTGTTTCTCCCGTCCCCTTTCCCACTCCCTAACTCGGCACTGTGGTCTTGGCTGTGGCTAAGCCCTTCCGTGACCACAGCTCCTCTGGCCTTGTCTCCCTGGCTGCACCTCTCACCAGGCTCTGAGAGCCCCATTCCTCTCCTTTATATTCAAGCCTGAGGTTCAACTGCACCCCACTAGTGCTAGTGTCTGTGTCTCCCCACATCCCTCATCAATCCCCCTAACCTTGCCCGCTCCTCTGTGAGCAGTCCGTTCATCAAATGTTCTTCAAGCTCCCAGCTTTCTGTTTCCTCACGGGGCTCGGAGTGGTGGGATGTGTGCGTGGGAGGGGAGGCCGGAGTGTAATGTGTCCTCAAGGAGTTGGACTGTCTTGGCTCAGCTATTCAGTAAATTGCCAGTGGGGGGGGTTTCAGAAATCACCAGAGGTTGGCAATGTCCCGTGGATGCCATTGGAAGAGGGTGGAGCTCGGTGGCTAGGGCAGTTCTCTATTTCTGAGGGATGCAAGCTCGGACAAGCCAAATTCCACCTGGCCTAGTCTGCCTGGCTACCCGTGAACTTCAGAATAGTAAAGAGGAAACAGCCTATGACAGGGAGACGGTATCCAGCCCTCACACACAATAGCTACATGGCACTTTTATTTTTTATTTTTTTGCGGTACGCAGGCCTCTCACCGTTGTGGCCTCTCCCGTTGTGGAGCACAGGCTCCGGATGCGCAGGCTCAGCAGCCATGGCTCACGGGCCCAGCGGCTCCGCAGCATGTGGGATCTTTCTGGACCAGGGCATGAACCCATGTCCCCTGCATCCATCGGCAGGCGGACTCTCAACCACTGCGCCACCAGGGAAGCCCTACATGGCACTTTTAAACTGACAAAGTATTGTTTCATGAATTCACTCAGCTGAGGCTCACAATTATCCTGTGAGGCAAACAGATAAAGGCCACTTCCCCCTACTTTACAGATGAGAAAATTAAAACTGAGAGAAAGGAAGGGACCCAACTAAAGTCACACAGCCCCGTAAGGTCTCAACCACCAGCCATGGTGCTCAGAGTCTGAGGCTCCTCCCAACACACCTCACACTTCTAGCCAATGTACTCTCTGCCTCAGTGGCTGAAGGATCACTTGGCAAACCTAAGAAGGCTGTCCTTCCCTTAGACTCAAAGATAAATAAATGAATAAGAGCTAGCTAGAATTTGTCCACTGAGCACCTATTATGTACCAGGCACTGGGCAAAATACTTTATATACACTTTATCCTTTTTAACCTTCAACAATGCTGTGAGGTAGTTATGATTATCCCCATTTAAATGTGGAGGAAGCTGAGGCTCAGAGAGTTTAAGTGATTTGCCTAAAGTCACACATCTGGTAAGTAACAGACCTAAGATTTGAAATGAGATCCTTCTTATGCCTCCTGTGCTTAACCACTGCACTGAACTGCCTCTAGGCCAAATGTTCCAGAAAGAGAGCATTGACATGATGCATGAAAGGCATGTCCTTCCCCTCCGCCAATGCCTGGAGCTATGTTAGCAAGAGCAGTGAACTGCATATTGAAACTTGATCATTCTGCAAGCAGCACCTGTAGTAAGGCAACCCCTGTCCTGGCCGTTTTCCTTAAGTTTTCTGACCCCGCACAATGGTGCCCTGGACTTGGGGGGATGAGAGAGTCAAGTTTCCGCAGATGGAATGAATGATACCGCATACATCTCCAGCATTTCACATCTCAGGATGTGTTTTCACATTCAATGGGTCATTTCATCCTTACAGCAAACCTGTTGGGAACACGGGACAAATATTCCCTGTCCTATCCTTCTTTGGAGAAAACTAAGGATGCAAAGAAGTAAACAGATTTTCCCAAAGTCACACAGCTGGTACAGGGGGAACCTGGATTCCAACTTCCATAGATTAGATTCCAAAGCTTATGATCACTCTACTCTAACATGCTGTTTGACATGGGATAAGAATCTGAGAGGGGAAGTGACTTGCCCATGGTCACACAGCAAGACAGTGTTACTGGGATTAAACTCAACCAACACACCACGCTGCACCCTGTCAGCCACCCAGACTTCCTCCTTTCCATCTCCTCCTCCCTTCCCGGCAGTTCTCCCCTCTAGGGGCTTTGCCTCAAGTCCCTCTTCTAGAAGCAGCTAGAACTAAGAGATGTCTCCCAACCCACAGCCTCCTTGGGGAGAAATAAAGGAGAAGGAGAGACTAATAAGAAGGGGGAAAGCCCCGATGGGCTTTATTTGCATGAGCCGGTTATAGCACATCTCCGGAACTCTTGGCCGGATCTGCCTGCTCTCGGTCGGCAGGAAGGAGGTGGAACAGCTGCGTGCACATCTGCTGGAGGAATTCTTTAAAGAGCAGAGATGATGCTATTTTTCTACCAGCAGTAGCAGCAGCAGGGCAAGTGCTTGAGGCTCATTTTGGCTTAATTCTCTCTCTGTCTGAGGTTCATGTCTTTAGAACAGCTGTACACACAGAGCAAGGCTATAAGGCAAGGAGGCCTCTGAAGCAAGACCAGGAGCCCCCAGTCAAATTCATGTAACTGACTCTTCACAGAGGTTGCTTACAAACAGAAAATAATAGCTAAGACACCCTGTGTGCCAGGCACTCTTCTAAGCTATATACATATTTCATTTCCATATTCATATTTATATTTCATATATATTAATTTAATCCTCAAAACATATAATCCAAAAGAATCTCTATGCCATAACTACTGTTACTGTGATCAGTAGTTCTCAAATTTTAGTGTGTTCAAGAAACACCCCCAAGACATTGTTTAAAAATCAGATTCTTGGACTCCTGCCCTCTGAGCTCAGGAGAGCTAGACAGCCCAGGAATTTGCATTTTACTAAGCTCCCCTGTTTGATTCTTGTACAGGTAGTGGATAGACCACTCTTTGAGAAAGACTGGTAAGGAGATATGTTCATTTGCAAACTTCATGGGCAAAAAGCAATAGACCAGCACCTGGGATAGGCATATAGGAGTTGAGGAGAAGTAATTATAACACTAGATGTTACCTGGATGTTAACTATGTTCCAGGCACCTTGCTAAATGCCTTACATTCACTAATGGTTAACTATCAGAACAACCCCCTAAGTCAGGTAATATAATCTCCACATTACAGACAAGGAAACTAAAGTCCACAAAGGTAAAGTAACTTGTCCAAAGCCTCAGTTGTCCAAAGCCTCAAAGATAGCAAGTAGAGGAACTGGGATTTGAATGCAGGTCTGTCTGATTCCAGACACTGTGATCTTAGTCATGGATGCACATTTCCTACCCTTGTGGAACTCCCAGACTAGTGGAAGAGCCAAGCTAGGGACCTAAATAGTCAAAGCAACACAGTAAAAAATAAAAAGAACCACAGAGTTTTATAGTTCTAAGAGTTGTGAAGGTTAGTAGGGGAGATAGATCACTTCCTATCAAAGGACAACCCTGGTAGGCTTCCTAAGGGAGGTGATCTTTATATAGGGTCTTTTTTAAAAATGGTAGGATTTGAACACAGTAGTGATGGGAGTTGTAGGGAAGACAATTCCAGGAAGAGGGAGTATCATAAGCAAAAGCACTGATGTGAGAAAGAACAGGGATTTGATGGGAAACATGAGCAATACCACTTGGTTGGTGTGAAACTATAGGCAAATCTGAATAATGCACCCCCTCATCACTTTCAAATGTTTATTCAAATGTCATCACCTCCATAAAACCTTGGCTGGCCACCCCATTTACAGCTGCAGTGAAAATTCTGCCCTCCCTGTTCCGTTACATTGCTCTATTTTTTTCCAAAACACTTTTAACCTTCTAATATATAATGTGCTTTTTTCTTTTCTTAACGTCTTGTCTGACTCCACCCACTAGAACAAAAGTTGCAAGAGGGCAGTGATTTTTGTCAGTTTCGTGTATTGTTGAATCCTGGGTTCTATAACAGGACCTGGGAGGTGATAGGTGATCGATTCAAATTTTTAAAATTTTGAATGAAGGAAGCAAGAAGGAGCATCAAGAGAAGAGTGTGCTCGGAGATTTCAGCACCTCAGACAGAGACCACTGCTATCGCTCCTGGGAGTTTCGTACCTGGCTGCCCAACTGATTGCAATTTGGTAGATCTGGGATAGGGGACCAAATTCCTCCTTCCCTCCCTCCTTCCCTCCTTCCCTTTCTTCCTTCCTGCCTCCTTTCTAATTCTCCACTGATGAATCTAATGTACCTCCAAGATGAGACACCATGTCATATCCAGCTGTGGCAGGCTACATAAGCCACTCCTGCTGCAGACATCAGTAGAGTTTCCAGAATCCTGACATTCTGACCAGGCTGGTGACATAAACAATGTCCCAAGTCTGGGGGGTGCAGGTGGAGTTCTCCCATTAAGGCAGGCTTAGCCCACAGGAGCGATTCCCGAATCAATTCCCTACCACAAGACAGCCTTCTGCACTCTCTTCTCCACCAAAACATCTTTGACAAATCCTATTCCTCTCCCTCCTCCTTTCTGATGAGTCCTCAGAGACTCCCACCAGTCTGTTCTGATTCATATTTATCAGCTTGGGGCTGTCTTCCCTTCCACCATCACCCTCGTATTCTCCCCCAAGTTAATCAGGGAAGGCAGATGGATGATGGTACCCTGTGCAACCTAATTAAGATAAAAGCTTCCACTGATCTCCCTGCTGATGAGACAAAAGATGTTGCCAGCAATAACTCCTGGCGCCGACACGTCTGATATGTGTAGCCCCATGGAGGCTAGGGTCTTGGTAGCTGCCTTCAGAACAAAAGGATCCCAGTTACACAAGCTCCCAAGACATGGACAGCTACGGAGGATGGAGAAGATAAATTCTGAACCTCATGTTTGCTAAAAACTCTTGGTTTCTGTATCCAGAATCTGGCTACTCCCCACCACCTCCACCTGGATTATTGCGGTGGCCTCTTCACTGGTCTCCCAGATTTCATCCTTGCCCCTCTATAGCCCATTCTCAATGCAATAACATTGCCATAGTGTTGTGTTCCTTTGGAAACAAACTGACTCACGTCACTCCTCTTTTCAAAACCCTCCAGTGGTTCCCCAAGTCACTCAAAGTAACAGCCAAAGTCTCTATATGGCCCTGCCTGTCTGGCCACAGCTACTGCTATGATCACACTTCTTCCTACTCTCCCTTACTCTGTTCCAGTCGTATTGGTCTCCTTGGTGCTTCTACAACACCCAGAATACACTCTGGCCATCTGCTTTGCACTGGCTACTCCCCCTCGTGACCTTCCCCCAGGTAGCCACCTGGCTCATTCCCTCACCTCCTGACCACCTTATTTAACACTGCAACATACACCACCAATCACCCTTACTCTGATTTATTTTTTTCCTATAGCAGACATCGCCTTCTACTATACCAGACAACTCATTTGTCCGTTATTGGACAACTAGCACGTGAGCACCACAAAGACAGAGATTTTTGTCTGTTTCATTCCCTGCTGCTTCCCCAGCCCCTTAAATTGCGCCTGGCACATTGTAAGCACTCAGTAAACATTTACGGAATAAATGGATAAATAAATCAGCAGGGAAACAAAAATTTACATTGCTCAAGACGGCTAGAAGGAGCAAAGGCAACTGTGGCAAAAACATGGAAACCAACGTAAGAAAACATTCCCTGAAGTGTAATCATCAAGTGCTTGACCGTCTACAGGTGTGCAACCTGACTGTATCAGTCCTGCGTCTTATAAGTACACCTGAGGTCACATTAACGTCCTGGCTCTGCCATTCCCTGGCTGTGACCTTGAGCAAGTTATTTAACCACTATAACCTTTGATTTTCTCATATAATAAGGGGATAATAATAGAAACCCATATCATGAGTTTGTTGTGGAACTTAAATGATGATGTATCTAAGCAGCTTAGAACAGTGCTGTAAGCTTAGTGAGCAGTTACTAATGGGAGCCCTCATGTGCTGACATAGGTCCTAAGCCACTCACTGTAGGAGGGACACAGAGCGGAAAACTGGGTCTCAGAGTTGCTCAAAGCTCTCTCTATGACTCCGGCCACCTGGCTATATCCCCTAGAGGGCACCATGAACCCTCAGAGGCCAGAGCAGCACTGAGGCTTCAGGCAAAATTGTAGAGATGAATTTTCCTTAAATCAGGCTCCCACTTCTTTCCCTAAGAAGCCCTGCTTGGGTCCAGAATCACGTATTTCTTGCACCTGACAGCCCTGACTTTTCATCTAACTGCTGACTTCACTGGAGATCAAAATTAGGCCATCAGCTAGGTGTGGATGGAGATGAATCTGGTGAAGGGGAGGGACAGACACTTGGTTATTCTTATTTCCCTCTTCTTCTTCCCCCAGCCCTCCCCAGCCCCCAATCTCCCTTCTCCTTAACTACAAAGCAACAGTCCCCATGCATGTCAATGAAAGCAAGCAATTCTAGCCAAAACAGTAACTGTTTGATGTTTAAGCTGCTAACTTTCACAGTTGTTTGTCATGCAGCAATAGATAACTAATACATCTGGAAAGAGGCCTGAAAATCTGCACTTCTAACAGCTCCCAGGGGATGCCCTGCTTCTATGGACCACCCTCTGAATAGCCAAGAGATGAGATGATTTGCTCAAGAAAAATATAGCTAGTTGTAAGTGGTAAAACATGGCTTTGAACTCAGATCAACCTGTCCACATCCCCTGGGCACTCACTGTTCTAACATATGCTGAGAGTGTTGGACAGCAAGCACTGCTAGTCTCCACCTGAGGCTTCCTTCCTGCCCACTCAGGACATTCTGGGAGTTCTGCAAGTTAATGCCCAGTGGCAGAAGTTACCCGATGATGGCTGGGAACTGAAAGGTAAATACCCCAGCTTCCTTACCTCCTAAGTGGGATAACTGAGGTGTGTTCTACAACGCCTCCCAGAAGTCCCCAGAGAGACTGAGTTCCAGTGGTCCTAATTTGCTCCATATTAGGACCACTGGAACTTGGTGCTAATTTGCCCAGTAACAACCCTTATTGACTTTTCTTCCCCTTCCCTATGTCACTTTCCCACTACCCTACCGATAATTCTTGGGTTCATCTCCCTAATAAACTACTTGAACTCAAATCCTTGCTCTGGGATAGATACAATGTGCCAGCCGCTGTGCAAAAAGCTCTAAATATATCATCTCACTTAATCTCTACAGCAAGTAATATTTCCATTTTATAGACACCTGAGGCACAGAGAGGGTGACTGACTCACCAAAGGTTACACAGCTAGGAATGAGCAGCACAGGATTTGAAGACAAGGCTCTCTGACCTGAAAGCCTAGGTTCTTATACTTCTAGCCACTCTCTACCCACTGCCATCTGCTCTCGGTCTAAAGCCATCCATCTCCATTCTCAGGTCCTTCTCCCCGCCCCTGCTTATAAAAACTTCCACGCCTCAGGCCCCATCCCAGTGTGTCTCTCGCCCTAGGAAGAGGCCACTAAATCAGTATGAACGTTCCCCAAACTAAGTTCCTAAGTAACTAAGATCTTCTCAAGACTTGTCCCGCAAAAAGCAATCCCAGCAATAGGGAATATCATTGGGTTTTCCAGCACATCTGAGGATCCAAATAGAAGAGAATCCACTGTGACAAGTGGATCTTAAATCAGTCCTCACAGGCGACAATTTAATTCAGCAAACTATAGGGCTTCTTCCTGGGGATGCGGGTAGGAGTTTAGCTTAGTATTCTTTGCTCCAACTCATTCCCACAAATGTTAAACGAAATCTACCCTGTGTCTGGCTCATAGCAGGCTCTCAGTAAATGTTTCTTGAATAAATGAAACAATCAGTGAATGGATCGGTGAACCGATGGGTACAGGTGGACCGCCTAGCTGGGCACAGAGAGACCTTGCCCACTCCCAGGATATCTCCTGCCCATTTGATTTCACAAAGGAGCAAAGTGCTGAACCACCCGCACTAAGAATCACAACTCTATTCATGTGGAATGCTTCCCAAATTTTTCAAGATTACTCCCTATGTGATGTCTCATTTTATACTCATCCCTCCCACAACAGCCTTTGAGCTTGTTGGAATGGGAATGGAAGGCAACTGAGTGTGAATGAAAGAACTTCAGCCCCTAAGTCCAAGGGACATTAAGCTCTAGCCCTGGTTTTGCCACCATCTATGTGCTATGTCACAACATGCTATGTGACCTGGGGATGGCCTCTTCCCCTTTCTGAGGACCAGTTTCCTTGTCTTTAAAATGAAAAGGGTCAAACTGAATTTAAGATCAGAGTCCCTTCTGGTGCTAACATTTTAGGATTCCAATATCTATCCAGATAGAAAGGGAGGGCAGAAGAGGGCCAAATTTTATCTATTGCAAATTTCCCCATGATTCCGCAAATCTCATCTGTGAATCTCGGTACAGTTATTCCTACCAACAGTAAATGCTGTTTTACTGTTTGCTCATCGTGTTCTTGGGACTATGCAGGGAATGCTCTATACATTATCTTACTTCTTCCTCACAACAACCTGTGAGCCTGGGCTTGATCTGTCATTTATAAATGCTTTCAATTGCCAGAAGCAGGAAACCTGACTACCCATGGCTTAAGCCACAAGGACATACTTAACAAGGAAACTGGAGGTCCCACTGCTGGTTCAGTATCTCAATGACATCATTAAGTATCTAGGTTCTTATACCCTTCTCTTCTATCATTCTCAGAGTACTGGTTTTTCATTTACAAATTTGTTGCCTCATGATCACACGATGGCTACCATGGCTCCAGACATCATAATCCACACATTATAACCCCACACAACAACATTCAAAGCAGAAAGGAGGAAAGGGAGAGAGAGAGAGCTCTATCCTCAAGTATGTACTGCTCTCTTTTTTATGGGAAAAAAATCACTCCCAGAATCCTCTATGCCAGCTTCCCTTTTATCTCATTGGACAAAACTCAGTCACCTGGTCATCCCTGGCTGCAAGGAAGGCTGGAAAAGTATTTGGCTTTTTCAACCGTTACAACGGGAGGTAAAGTCGAGAAAAAAAATGACACATGCTATTGGCTAGGAAACCATCAGTTTGCCCTACTCTTTATTTCCATTTGAAATTCAGGAAACTGAGGCTTAGAGAGGTTAAGTAACTTGTTCAGGGTCATGCAGTGAATAAGTGGCAGAAGCAGAAGCATAATCATCCCCACCTCCAAAGCCTGTGCTCTTAACTAGTGTCACAAACCACCCTGGGAAGCAATTAGACCTTAAAAGGTTGAATGGTGGGCAATTTAAAAGGGAGTTGTTTTTTCTAAGAGGATATTGAAAGAGAACAAGGATTTCAAACCAGGCTTGAAGATCCAATGATGAGAGAGAGCTAGGAAATGAATCTCCTCCGGAAGGCAACAGGATTCTGCCCAGATACCTGGCAGGCTGGTGAAGATGAGGCAGCATTGTCCCAAGCCCTTGGCACCCTATACCCGTTACAAGTTTGGCTGCACACAGATTTGCCTTGCCCTCATCAGCATAAGCAGCTGAGTCAGAAGATGGTTCTCCTGGGGAGGGAAGCAGGAACGCTGGAATGGGCTGGTCATTTCTGAGCCATGTGTCAAGGGGTTTTTAATAGCGTAATCGCTCTCTCCTAGGAAGGCCAGTGGTGACAGACCTTTTAATGAAGGATAATGGTATTTTGCATTTAAATATACTCAGCCACTGACTCATTACTGCAGTAATGAGTAATGAGTAATGATGGCAGTAGCCATCAGAAAGACAAGTAAATCAAAGGGAAGGAAGAGTTTATCAGGCTTGGGGAGAAACCAGGCTAAGATGTAGACCACCAGGGACCCACATGACCGCTGCAGCCAACGCAAGGAGCTCCTGAGCCCTCTTTGGTGGAGAACCGGACTGCATGGAACATTTCCATCATCACAGAAAATTCTATTGGACAGTCCTAAAATGGAATGAGGCTGGAGGAGGGTTACTTTCCCAAAGGAAAATCAAGACGCTGGGATCTGAAGAAGGGTGGATGGATGTTGAAGCAAAACAGATGCCCACTGAGAGTCATTCTTAATTTAAGAGTTGCGGACTTCTGAAACTAAAGAGAGCTATGGACCTTCTCCCCAGGCGGGATAAAATTGCAAACAATTCACAGACACAGAATTCTGCTTAGCATTTCAGAGGGGTCATAGGCTCTCATAGCTCCCTGAAGCCAAGCAATGAGCAGTGACCCCAGTTCAGAATGGCTGGTGTTCAGGAAATTTTAGCAAGAGAGTGGGTGCTGGAGGGAATAACTTTTAAAGGCTTTACTGCCTGAGGGCTGTCTCCAGAGCTTCCTTTATCCTCCACCCCAATGCCCTTAGTCTGGGAACAAGAAGAACTTGTCTCTACTCCTAATTATCGGGTAAGACACAAACGATGCAAATATTATGCTAAATGAGGCCCCTTAAAATAGCAGAGAGCAAACCAGAGCTGAAGATGCCTTGTCATTTGCAATTTGCAAACGAGTTTGATGCCTTTCTTCATTCTCTCCCCACTCCCCATCCCTGTGGTTGATGTTAATCTGAATTCCTGACCTTCCCCCCAGAAAGGTGTCTCTTGAGGGGAGGCAGGGAAGAAAATGGGGGGATGGAAATGCAGCTTGATTGCCTACATGTGATTAGTAATTACACGCCAAGAGTCACTCTGGAGAGAAACACTGTCACCCTTTGATGAGGAAAAGGCTTTGAGAGGCAGATCTCCCAGGTGGAGAGTGGAAGAGGAAGGTGATGAGAAGGGTAATAGATATGCAACTGGGGGGCTGCTGCTAGTTGGGCTGGGGGAGAGGCAGGTAGGTTATTCCATCCTTTGCCAGTGTTTGCACTCCATCATTCATCAGCTCGGGGACCTTGAGCTACGTGCGGCTTGAACTGTGTGCCTCAGTTTCCTTATCTGTAAAATGGGGATAAAGCTGGTACTTGCTTCCTAGAGCTGTTGGAAGACTGAAAAAAATCTTACTACAGTGCATGCATCCAAACAAGCTCCAGTTCAGCCTCCAATTGACACGACATTGTGCTTGGGACTCTACAAGACCTCAGGAAGGCCACCCTGGTCTCTGCCAACATAGACCCACATCCTTTAAAAATGGAACATGATAGTCTATAACCAACTTCCAACTACTTGTGTCACCAGAAAGGAATGCTGGTTTGGGCAATCCTAGACAAAAGTAACCCCAAATCACATATTTGGTTTTGGCTGTTTTCATGCACTTTCTCACCATGGGTGATGAATGAGAAAGGTGATTCAGCTCACCCAGCATTCCCAGTTGTTCTAAATGCAGAAAGGACTCTGGAAGGAAGGACCCCCATTAAGTACCTCTCCCAAAAGGGCATGGATGGCACAATACCTAGTGAATCTCCCTCCCCATTCCTCAAAAATTGGAACATGTCACTCAGCCTACAAATTGCTGCGTGACCTTGGGTAACTGGCTTAACCTCTCTGGTCCTCAATTTCTTCATGAGTAAAATGGAGATACTAAAACCAGGCTTCTGCACTGCTTGTTCTTCCCTCTGCATTTCATTTTTTTCTCTAAATGACTTAGATCAGAGACCCTCTCCTCTGCCTCCCACCTACCTCCCCCCCACCTACCTCCCCCCTGAGCATACAGCCCCATAGCATTCCCCGAGATTTGCCTGGCTTCACTGCACCCTATTTTCTGCTCCAAAAAGAAAGAGGTCCATCTTGGTATTGTGTGTACAGTACAAGGGTATACTGACTAGACTGCATTTTTACTGATTTGTACTGGTTACATCGTTCCGATGATGACCCTTCCCACTGAGGGAAGAATGGGCTAAAGCAGTGGTCCTCAGTTGCGGCTGCCCATTGAACTCACCAGGGGGGGCGGTTAAAATATTGATGCCCAAGTTGAACCCCATCTCCCTACCCCCTCACTCCCACCTGCCACTGAGATTCTGATTTAATTCATTTTGGGTATGGTCTAGGCATTGGGATTTTTTTTTAACCCAGGCTATACTAATTTGCAGTTATATTTGAGGACCTCTAAGCTAGAGAAACTAGGACTAATGAATGATATACAGTGATAGGGTAAAGTCTTAAATCCATATTTTAAAATTTTATCATGAGGAAAATAATGACATATTTGACCACAATTTTTTAAAAAATCTTTTTTGCTCTCCCCAAAACCGTAAGACAATTTAGGAAGCCAAACAGCCAACTTCTTAAAAAGAAACTGAAATAGATATGGAAGACCAAGGGGAAAGTACACATCCCCCCAATTACCCCCAGACAAATTTTAAAGCTCTGTCATATATAAAGAGCCACTGTAAATCAATAAGAAATATATTAAAAACCCTAAAACTCCAACAAAAGAAAATGAACAAAAGACATGAAAAACAATTCTCAGTAGAATAAATATACGTGTCTAATAAGCTTATGATTTTTTTTTAACTCAGCCTTTTCAATAATCAAAGAAATGCAAATAGAAACAAGCCACTGGCTTTAAAGCTATTAAATTACCAAAGACAAAAAAAAACCTCTATGCTGGCCTGGGTAAAGGAAGCACTCTCAAACCGTGCTGGTGGGATTGTAAATTAGTTCAACCTTTCTAAAAAGCAATTTGGCAGGACAATCCCAATTATGTTAAAAAATATATATATGTACATTTAGGTATATGAAAAAATACTGGGAAGATAAAAAACCAAATGTTAACAGCTATTTTCTTCCTATAATAAGATTAAGGTGATTTTTATTTTCTTCTTTATACTTTTCTGTATTTTCCAAATTTCCACAGTGAACATGAATTGCTTTCATAATGAGAAAAAGAAAAACAATGAAAAGAGACACTTTTTTTAACGTTATGTTCTTTTTTAATATATAAATTTATTTATTTATTTATTTAGGCTGCACTGGGTCTTCATTGCTGTGCATGGGCTTTCTCTAGTTGCGTTGAGTGGGGGCTACTCTTCGTTGTGGTGCGCAGGCTTCTCACTGCGGTGGCTTCTCTTGTTGCAGAGCACGGGCTCTAGGCGCGTGGGCTTCAGTAGTTGTGGCTCACGGGCTCTAGAGCACAGGCTCAGTAGTTGTGGCACATGGGTTTAGTTGCTCCGTGGCATGTGGAATCTTCCTGGACCAGGGCTCGAACCCGTGTCCCCTGCATTGGCAGGTGGATTCTTAACCACTGTGCCACCAGGGAAGTCCAAAATCCTTGTTATGTTCTTTGAAATGTATTTTTTTTTTTTTCTTTTTGCGGTATGTGGGCCTCTCACTGTTGTGGCCTCTCCCGTTGCGGAGCACAGGCTCCGGATGCGCAGGCCCAGCGGCCATGGCTCACGGGCCCAGCCGCTCCGCGGCATATGGGATCCTCCCAGACCGGGGCACGAACCCGTATCCCCTGCATCGGCAGGCGGACTCTTAACCACTTGCGCCACCAGGGAGGCCCTGGAATGTATTTTTTACCATTTCATTCCAGGATGCTTGGTTTTGCAATGCTAAGCTCTATCTGAAGAGTTGTACTTCATCCTGAGAGAGTTGTCCAGTAAAAAGAACTGGTTATTTTAGTACCTCTAGCAAAAAAGAAAGCACACCTGCTCTGTACTCGGCAGACCTGTGTAGCTGTTTTGGTTTTGCCCCTTCCTGGCTGTGTGAACTTGGGTGAGTCATTCAAACTCTCTGAGGTTTGGATTCCATATAATCATTCCTACGTTGTGGGACTGAATGAGACAGTTTATTTAAAGTGTCTGGGACCACGCCTGGAGCAGAAGAAGGGCTCAATAAATGGTAACTAGTACAAACCACATGGTGGGGAAAAGGCATGAAATCCTTACTAATGGGAAGCAGTCATTACAAACGGGGGGGAAAACCCATGCCACTTGGAGGAAATTCTCCTGATAAGTACACCTCAGGTCATTGTTCCCATTTTACAGAGGGGGCTCTCTCATGAGGTAGAATGCTGTGCTTAAGACCCTCCCAGGACTTCAGGGTTAGGAGCTGAATGAGCAGCAAAGACCAGCTTCCTTTACTCCTGGAATATACTCTGCTGTTTCCCAAGCCCAGAATGATGTGTCATCCATCTTCTCAGGTCTCCCCAGACCAATGGCAGCATCTCCTCCCACCTTCCACCAGCATGATCCTCTCGTGTTCACTGCAGCACATTCATAATGGGAAAAGTTTAAAGCCACCTAGATGTCTGTGAGCTCCCCGAGGACAAGAACCATGTCCATTTTGCAATCCCCATGTTGTGTCCTTAGCTTCTTTGAGTCAGAGTTAAGCTAGAACAGAAAGGGAACAGGGAGATTCAAATGGCCCCTGGCCCCTGGCTTACTGGCCACTCCAAACAGGCAATCTCGTTCTTTGTCCAGCTGCTCTCAAGCAGAAGCAAGAAAGTCAGCTACTGGGTGAACACCAGGGGCAGGTTGTGTAGGGTCTGTAGGCCGTGGTGAGGACTGTGGCTTTTAATTGAAAGGCAGGGATTTTTGCCTTCTTGTTCACTGAAGCATCCTCAACACCTAGAGCACTGCCTGGTACAGAGTAGACACTCAATAAACAGTTGCAAAAATAAAAATAAATACTACGCAGCCAACAAAAATTCCTGCCACAGGAAGATATGTGTAATATTAATATATTCTTAGTTTTTGTTGTTTTTAAAGGCTGATTACAAAAGAGTATAAAACTGGGCGATCACAAATTGTTGACGGTGGCCGGTTGTGAATTTGACAAGGGTAGTGAATTTGCTCGCCACCCCGCCCCCAACTTCTTTTCTGTTTTTCTAACTGAATATTTCCAAAAAAAGAGCTTGTGATATTTGTGTAAGAAAGGAGAGAAATAAATGAATAAATTGGATGGAGGAGTGGGAGGGAAGGAAGGAAGGGTCTAGGAAGAGGAGAGCTTAAGTCAGGCTGTGAAATCCGGAACATATCCTGTCACCTCCGTCCTCCAGCTCACACACACACACACACACACACACACACACACACACACACACACACACACGCAGGCGCACAGCTGGAAGCCAGCCTTCCTGCCGCCTGGCTCCTCTAATTGCCTGAAAAGAAAGAAATGATGGCTCTTTCTGAGGAAAACAAAAACATCTCAACCATTAGCCCCACAAGCATGGAGAACAGGCCTCCCCTAGGGATACCCAGAAATGGCCAGAGATGGGGCTCACATGACAAGAAGGCCACTGCCCCAGGAGAGATGAGGCCAACTGACCAGGATGGCCCCTTGCCTGACTCTCTTAGTGAACATTAACCCCCTAATGTGAAATCAGGCCTCTAGAAAGAACTGGGTTCAAATCCCATCTCTACCATTCACTAGCTGGGTGGCCTTAAGCAAATCACACAGCCCCTCTGAGCCTTGACTGTCACTGGGAGCAGTGACAGCAGCAGCCTCCAGGGGTTACTGTGGGAGCTAAGTGAGAAAGCACCCAGTAAGAACTACTGACCATTGTCACTTATGAGCGTATTTTCCCTCTGCCTATGCATCCTTCCCCCATCACTTTTCTATCTCACTAATTCTTATTCATCCTCCAAGATTCAGTTCATATGTTACCTCTCCCAAGATGCCTCCCTGACCCCTTCAGGCTGAATTGGGTGCCCTCGGCCTGTGCTCCCAGTTTACACACTGCTTATTTGTGTGTGGTCAGGGCTCTTTGGTTGTGAGTGACAGAGACAGCCCCTGGTGAACTTAAGCAGCAAGGGAGTTTACTGGAAGGATGTCAGAGCTCAAGAAATCAATGTGAGGTTGGAGACTGGGCCTTGAGAATTAACCAAGGACGTTCCAGGGAGCCGGGAAGTAGAAACTGGGCATGAGGCCACTGAGAACCTTGACCCTTTCCGGTGCCTTGTCCCTCTGTTCAGAATCAAATTCCAGAGAGAACAGTGGACTGCCCTTGATAAGGGCACAGGCCCATCCCTTGTCCAGAGTAAAGCAGAGCCTCCAATTACGGCCCTGCTATGGGGAGAGGTTACCCATAAAGGAAGTGATCTGTGAAATATAAGTGGGTGCTGGTCAGTGAACAAACAACTGAAATCTGTCTCAAATACAGCAAGGATTTCACCTCATTCACTTCCCTCTGAGTCTCTAGCACTTTACTCAAGTGTCTCGCAAAGTTTGAATGAATGAGTGATGGGAAACCAGAGCCTTCAAGGTAAGTAGCGGTAAAGGCCCCATTTGGGCACCAAGGGGGTTAGTGGTTAGAAACATGGATGTGGGAGTCGGACAGAGCTGAGTTCAAGTTCTAGCTCTGCCTCCTTTTTGACTTTGTTATCTTTGACTTTGGGCAAATTGCTTGCTAGGCTTGTTTCCTTACCTGTAAAGATATCTTTCTAAGTTTGTTGCAAGGATCCAAGAAGATTTACGTAAAGAACTGATATAATGCCTGGGACATAATAAGTGCTCACTAAACCACACTGCTACTACTCCTTGGTTTTTATCACTGTTGTGATTACTGCAGGAGATGAAGGGAGGGAGGTGGTCTGCTGACTGAAAACGAGAGCCTTAGGCAGAAGGAATCACTGTGATATGTGTGTGGGCCCTGAGGGAGGCCCCTAGATGACTCCGCCCCAGGGATGCTCAGAGCTGAGAGAGGGAGACAGATGAATTCTCACCCAAGATAAAGTGTGAAAGTTATAGTTTTAAAAAAAATGAACGAAAATGAAACTAACCTATGATGAAAAACATATGCAGCCAGTAGAACCAGGTGCAGGAAGAAGCAGAATCAAATGTAATCAAGGACCGACTTACTCAACTCACTAAATTCTGGGGGTCGTGACGAAACGCCCAAGCCCTGGGGTAGGGAGGAGACTCTGTTCCAGAAGTTTTCTCAAGTCGGAACTTGAGCTGAGGTTTGGGATAAGTTTGGAGAGGTCAAGAAGAAGGGGGGGGCACTCTAGGCAGGGGGCATGGAAGCTAGAGTATCAAGCCTTAGGAGGCTGTCTTAGCTCCGGCTGCTATAACAAATACCATAGGCTGGTGGCTCCAACAATAGACACTCACTGCTCACAGTTCTGGAGGCTGGGAAATCTAAGATCAAGCTATCAGTAGATTCAGTTCCTGGTGAGGACTCTCTTCCTGACTTACAGACAGTCACCATCTCGCTGTGTCCTCATATGGTGGAGAGAGAAGGGGGGCTCCACCCTCATGACCTCATCTAAACCCAGTTACGTCCCAAGGGCCCCACCTCCAAACACCATCATATTGGGAGTTCTGGCTTCAACATATGACTTTGGACGAGAAAGGGACACAAACATTCAGTCCATAACAGAGACTTACATGGTGGGCAGGGAGAGCTAAAAGGGAGATGACGATTCTGCAGGTGGCTTACATTTTTGGCAAATCCTGTCTCCCCTCTAGATCTTTAGCTCAGACAGGGGAACCTAAACCTGGTCTTACATAAAAAGTAGTGCTGAGGTTTCCTTCTACAATTCAGAGTCCCCCTCTCTGCCCCAGATATACTAAAGCAGAATCTCCTGGGACAGGGACAGGAAATCTGGACTTTTTCATTTCCTCAAGTGGTTGCTTTTTATTGAGATACAATTCAAATAACACAAACTTAACCATATTAAAGTGTGCAACTCAGTAGCACTTAGCACATTCACAATGATACGATATGCAACCACCAACTTTATCTAGTTCCAAACCATATTCATCATCCCATAAGGAAACTCCTTACCCATTAAAAGGAAACCCCCAGGGACTTGCCTGGCGGTCCAGTGGTTAAGACTCCACGCTTCCAATGCAGGGGGCGCAGGTTTGATCCCTGGTCGGGGAACTAAGATCCCACATGCCATGTGGCATGGCCAAAAAGTACACACAAAAAAAATGACACCAAAAGGAAACCCCTATAGCCCATTCCCCCTTCCCGCCAGCCCCTGGCAACCACTAATCTGTCTTCTGACTCTATGAATTTGCCTACTCTCATTATTTCATATAAATGGAATCATACAATGTGAGTCCTTTAGTGTCTCTCTTCTTTCACTTAGCATCATGTTTTCAAGGTTCATCTATGTTGTAGCATGTGTCAGAATTTCATTTCTTTTTATGACTGAATACTATTCCATTGGATGGACCACATTTTGTTTGTCCTTTCGTCCACTGATGGATATTTGGGCTGTTTCCATCTTTTGGCTATTGTGAATAGAGCTGTCCTCCAAGTGATTTTGAGTTCGCGGACTTGAGAGTTGCCATTTTGGAACTGTGCTGAGGTGACAATCACTTAAGAAAACCAGAGTTCTCAAACTTCAGTGTGCCTCACTCAGAACTGCCTGGAGAGCCTGCTGAAAACACCCATGCCAGGGCCCTACATCCAGATACTCTGACTCAGTAGATTTGGGTGGGCCTGGATACCTTTATTTTCGATGAGGTCCCCTGCCTCATCCCCGCAAATTTTGATGCAAATGGCCAAACCACCATTCTGTAAGAAACGGTGACTTAAAAGAAGGAAGTCATCCATGGTTGCTCGAATTGCTCATTTTTTTTTCTATTTTTTAAACACCTGCCTATATTTGTCAGATATTCAATAGTGAGCATGTTTTACTTTTACATTCGAATTTATTTTAAGTATTAATGAATTTTTAAAAAGGAAAAGGCTCTAATGCCTTGCTAGATTCCTAGCTTCTGCCTCTCTCCAGCCCCCTCCCCCCACCAAAGAAGACTTCCTGACCCCCCTCCTGCGCTCCCCCAAGCTCAGGCTCTTTCTAAAAAGCACGCACACACACATTAAGAAAGTCAACCTCTGATTTCTATGCACAGGACACTTTTGCCTACGGCGCGTCATACAATTTGCTTACTTACTGTGCGCTTTTTGGAGCATCTGAGGAAATCAAAGCTGGAGGCTGGATCTCTGTTTGTTTTCCTACAGATAATGATATTCTCCCACCACCTAAGTTAATAGATTGAGGCTTGCAGGCATTTATGAGTGGTGTCTTTAATACGGTGCTGGAATGTTTGCCCTATAAATCCTTAAGAACAGACTTATAGATTGCCTGTTACCAGCATTATGGGCTATTAATAAATCAGTTACAGCCATGTATTGTTTTGAAATTGCATTTTCCCTTTGTGTTCACATTCTAAGCAGCTAAAAATCGGAGAGAGACAGAACACCCGTGCTGGATGAGGGTTGCAATTTCCTATAGAGAGATGGCAGGGGAAGGGGGATGACAACTAGCTCTGCAAAGGCCGACAATTTGGAGCAAGGAAGAAAGAGGAGCAAAGGACCCCCAGCAGCTCTAGGTGTTGCTGCAGTGTTTTAGAGCCACGATCCATCTCCTGGTGGCCTCCGGTAGCAAGGCTGAGTCTGCCAGCGTCATCGCGATTCCTTTGCTGTAAATCTCCCGGGAGTTCTCTACTCAGGCTGTTCTGTGTTAACTTCACATTTAATGATATGTCGGTGTGGATGGTCACCTGAGCCTTGCTGGGACTCTCCAGCTGGTGTGCACAAACACCGTCACATGGGAGGACAGATCTCCACAGCCCCTCCCCCGGCAGGAGGAAGCCTGGGCCTCCCTCAAGGCTCCTGTCCCAATCTGGAAGCTGGGGAGTCCCCAGGGGCTGACATTGCGTTCATGTCTGGCACTTCAGGCAGCTGCCTTTTCCCCACCCACACCAGTGCAGCACTGCTCTCCAGCCCTGGGATTCGGAGCCCCCTCGACTGGCACTCACCTCACAGCTGAGCATCATCTACCCCTCAGCCTGCTCCACGGAAGGACCCCGCGGCACTGGTGCTGGACCACAGTGTCGCACACTTTGCATTTTACACAGACACTTCTTTCCTCTCAACAGTGCCAAGTCCAGTATGACAAAAGTCAAAGCCGCAGTTGGGTTTTTTAAAACATTATTTTCTCTTTGTTTGTTTTTGTCACAACTCCTCCTTTCTTCCAACCACTAAGCCTTCTTGCAGGGACTGAGTCACTATGCACATGGAATGTTTCCCCACCAGCAGATTCACTGGAACAGAACCCTCTGTCACCTTACAGTCTCTTCTCATTGAGCCTCCCCTCCCCCTGCCACACTGTGGTGTGTGCGTGCTTGTTGTGTCTGAACACCACGCATTAAGGCTGGTGGAATTTTATTTCCCAGAAGCCTCCAGTGCAAATCACTGGATGCAAAGAGATACAGGGAAGAGCAGTTTCTGGCATCACACACCCTGTGTGTGATATAAGAAGGCGTGGCCACCTGCTCTAACAAACCAACCTCATGTCTCAGTGGCCTAAGACAATCAGGTTTATTTCCCACTGACCTCACAGTCTGATGCAGATGGACAGGATTTCCTGGTGGCTCTCCTCCAAGGGATGACTCAGGGATCCAGGCTCCTTTCACCAGGAGCTGCTGCAACCTTGAATACTTCACCACCACTGCAGAAGTGAGGGGAGAGGAACTTTCAAAGAGATGCCCACATTTTAGCCAAGGGCCTAAACCCAGTCATGTGGTTCCAACTTAATTGCAAAGGGAGCTGGGAAATTTGATGTGTGCCCAAGAAGTGGAAATGGGATTGCTGGGCCATTTACCCAGGTACCACTTTGGCTCAGCCAGGAACCCAGACACATATGGGTTCCAAAAGATTTTTTTTTTTTTTTTTTTTTTTTGCGGTACGCGGGCCTCTCACTGTTGTGGCCTCTCCCGTTGCGGAGCACAGGCTCCAGACGCGCAGGCTCAGCGGCCATGGCCCACGGGCCCAGCCACTCTGCAGCATGTGGGATCCCCCCGGACCGGGGCATGAACCCGTGTCCCCTGCATCTGCAGGTGGACTCTCAACCACTGCGCCACCAGGGAAGCCCCAGATTTTGTATATTTTATATACGAATAAAATGTATAGGGGGCAGCCCCTACACATTCTGTCCCAACTTCCCAGCCAGAATGGGACAACAATTTGACAGTTAACCAGGAGACAGGAGAGTCCGAGACCCCTTGGAAGCTTCCCAGAATATTCCCTACCCAGGCACCTGTTACTGAATCAGAACCTTCCCTAGTGGAATCACTCCTTGGACGGAGGAATGGTCAGAAGGCCCCTGTTAAAATGCTCCTTCAGGGGAGAGGCCCTCACATGGATTTGCAAAGTTCACTTATCAAATGAGCTCACTGATTGATTCATTCATGTCATTGATGCCTACAGGGGCAAAGGACTGGGGATACCTTGTGACAAGAGTGTCCCCTTGGAGAACAGCAGGCAGAATGCCGCAGGATGAGGATGCAGGATGGAAATGGGTAGCACAATCTGGTCCTGGGGCCCTAGAGTGAGGGGTGGAGGGGGGCTGATCTGAGGCATTAAGGAGGCACTGAAGGGCTCTGGGGATGAAACACAGGGAGCTAGAGAAGGGTTATTGAGTGATTTTGCCCGAGGCCAGCACTGCCCGAGATGACTTTGTCCTCCAGCCTCTGTCACATCCTCTGGCCTATTTATTTGAAGATAAGGTCTGGGGCTTAAAACCAGAGGCTTTCAATTTATGTAAACAGAAAACCTACATTGGCAAGATCTCTGGGCACAGTGGAAAGCCTGGACGGGAAAGCAGGGGCCTGGCTCTGGCGCTGACTCGACCCGGAGATGGTGGGTCTGTCACCTCTCTTCTCGGGGCCTCAGCTTCCCCGTGTGCAGTTGGGCCACACTAGAGACAACAAGAGGATTGATGGAGCTGTGGGAAAGCGTGAGGCTCTAGTCTTAGTAAGAGCTGGGTTCACATCCTCAGACACACATATAGCCCATGTGGCCAACAAGACGGATTCATGCCCACAGCCATCCACAGCCCTTCCTCTTGTCTTCCTCTTCAACAGAGGCCAGAAAGCTAACTTCTCACACTTCTAGAGGCTCCTACAGCTTGGGGCAATTATGGTCTGTGAAAAGATATGAGTCTCTAGGGAAAGCACCCCTCCTAGAATGAAAAGACAAAGCTTCAAGAGAAAAGGTTAGGAGGGAAGTTCAAGATGGCAGAGGAGTAAGATGCGGAGATCACCTTCCGCCCCATAAATACATCAAAAATACATCTACATGTGGAACAACACCTACAGAACACCTACTGAACACTGGCAGAAGACCTCAGACTTCCCAAAACGCAAGAAAATCCCCACGTACCTGGCCAGGTAGCTGACAGGGTCTTGGTGCTCTGGCCTGGTGGGAAGGCCGAGTTCAGGACACTGGACCACCAGAGACCCCCTGGCCCCACGTAATACCAACTGGCGAGAGCTCTCCCAGAGATCTCTGTCTCAACACTAAGACCCAGCACCACGCAATGACCAGCAAGCTCCAGTACTGGATGCCCCATGCCAAACAAGTAGCAAGACAGGAACACAACCCCACCCATTAGCAGAGAGGCTGCCTAAAATCATACTAAATTCACAGACACCCTAAACGCACCACCGGACGCAGCTCTACCCACCAGACAGACAAGATCCAGGCCCACCCACCAGAACACAGGTACCAGTTCCCACCACAGGAAGCCTACACAAGGCACTGAACCAACTTTACCCACTGGGGGCAGACACCAAAAACAACGGGAACTATGAACCTGCAGCCTGCGAAGAGAAGACCCCAAACACAGTAAGTTAAGCAAAATGAGAAGACAGAGAAAAACACAGCAGATGAAGGAGCAAGATAAAAACCCACCAGATGAAACAAATGAAGAGGAAATAGGCAGCCTACCTGAAAAAGAATTCAGAGTAATGATAGCAAAGATGATCCAAAATCTTGGAAATAGAATGGAGAAAATAAAAGAAACGTTTAAGAAGGACCTAGAAGAACTAAAGAGCAAACAAATAGTGATGAACAACACAATAAATGAAATTTAAATTTCTCTAGATGGAATCAATAGCAGAATAACTGAGGCAGAAGAACGGATAAGTGACTTGGAAGATAAAATAGTGGAAGTAACTACTGCAGAGCAGAATAAAGAAAAAAGAATGAAAAGAATTGAGGACAGGGCTTCCCAGGTGGAGCAGTGGTTGGGAGTCTGCCTGCCGATGCAGGGGACACGGGTTCGTGCCCCGGTCTGGGAGGATCCCATATGCCGTGGAGCAGCTGGGCCCGTGAGCCGTGGCCGCTGGGCCTGCACGTCCGGAGCCTGTGCTCTGCGGCAGGAGGGGCCGCGGCAGCGAGAGGCCCGCGTACCACAAAAAAAAAAAAAAAAAAAAGAATTGAGGACAGTCTCAGAGACCTCTGGGACAACTTTAAATGCACCAACATTTGAATTATAGGGGTCCCAAAGAAGAAGAGAAAAAGAAAGGGTTTGAGAAAATATTTGAAGAGATTAAAGTTGAAAGCTTCCCTAACATGGGAAAGGAAATAGCCACCCAAGTTCAGGAAGTGCTGAGAGCACCATACAGGATAAACCCAAAGAGAAACACACTAAGACACAAATTAATGAAACTATCAAAAATTAAATACAAAGAATAAATATTAAAAGCAGCAAGGGAAAAGCAACAAATAACATACAAGGGAATCCCCATAAGGTTAACAGCTGATCTTTCAGCAGAAACTCTGCAAGCCAGAAGGGAGTGGCAGGACATATTTAAAGTGATGAAAGGGAAAAACCTACAACCAAGATTACTCTGCCCAGCAAGGATCTCATTCAGATCCAACAGAGAAATTAAAACCTTTACAGACAAGCAAAAGTTGAGAGAATTCAGCACCACCAAACCAGCTCTACAACAAGTGCTAAAGGAATATCTCTAAGTAGGAAACACAAGAGAAGAAAAGGACCTACAAAAACAAACCCAAAACAATTAAGAAAATGGCAATAGGAACACACATAACAATAATTACCTTAAATGTGAATGGATTAAATACTCCATCCAAAAGACGCAGGCTCACTGAATGGATACATAAACAAGATCCATATATATGCCATCTACAAGAGACTTCAGACCTAGGGACACATACAGACTGAAAGTGAGGGGATGGAAAAAGATATTCCATGCAAATGGAAATCAAAACAAAGCTGGAGTAGCAATTCTCATATCAGACAAAATAGACAAAATAAAGACTATTACAAAAGACAAAGAAGGACACTACATAATGATCAAGGGATCTATCCAAGAAGAAGAGATAACAGCTGTAAATATTTATGCACCCAACATAGGAGCACTTCAATACATAAGGCAAATGCTAACAGCCAAAAAAGGGGAAATTGACAATAACACAGTCATAGTAGGGGAATTTAACACCCCACTTTCACCAATGGACAGATCATCCAAAATGAAAATAAATAAGGAAACACAAGCTTTAAGTGATACATTAAACAAGATGGACTTAACTGATATTTATAGGACATTCCATCCAAAAGCAATAGAATACACTTTCTTCTCAAGTGCTCATGGAGCATTCTCCAGGGTAGATCATATCTTGGGTCACAAATCAAGTCTTGGTAAATTTAAGAAAATTTAAATTGTATCAAGTATCTTTTCCAGATGGAGTAGCGATGAGGTCACAGATAATAAGCACCAGAACAAATCAGTCCCAAGTTTCATCACTGCTGAGCCTGACACAGTGTTAAAAGGGGACAGTGCCCCGGAGAGCTCTGAAAAAGGAGAACTCAGTGTTGCTAAAAGAAGTAGACAGGGATGCCCCAAAGGAAGGGACTTTGTCCCAATTTCCTCAGCATTGGTCAGAGGGGCCGGGAAACTTAAAGGCTGAGCTGTACTCATGAATAAATAAGACCTCCAGGGCCATTGTGCAGATCAGAGATAAAATGTAAATATAAATGTAAAATGTAAATGTAAATCTGCACATAGCAGATGCTCAATAAAGGCTAAATGTTGTTATGATGAAAACCACACACTGGTGCCTGTGACAGCAGGGACCTGGAGAAAGAGGGTCAGCCCAGGGGCAGGGATGTCTTGGCACCAAAGGGCTTTTGTGTGCTCAGCAAAGTGGAGGCTTTGGAGCTATGAGGTTTACAGCTCCAGGACATGTATTTAAGGGCCCCTACGGCCAAAAGGGCCAATTTAGGAAGGTCCTAAGGTAGCTGACTTGTTGAGCAGAGGCTTCCTCTCAAGGGAGCTGAGGTCAGGGTGAACCTCTCCAATTCTGTTAGTCTACACTGGACCAGAAGTGTCTTTGCTTGTATTCCTCTTCAAATTCACAGTGCACTCTCTACTCCTTCTCACCATCCCTGTCCTCTGATTTACAGCTCTAGGTTCACCTCCTCCAGGAAGCCCTCCTAGACTTTTGCAACCTACATACTCTTTTTCCCGTCTCTATATCCCTATGACATTCACAGTCTGCAGCAAACAGTCTAGCCTCCTTTTTCCACTTTACACCTTACTGGTTTCTGGTATGTGAGATCTGGGAGACCTCTTTTTTTTTTTTTTATAATTAAAACCCCGTGGCTTATTTATTTTATAACTGTAGGTTTTTACCCCTCATTCCCCTTTACCTATTTCTCCCAGTCCCCATGCCCTCCCCTCTGGCAATCACCCATTTTTTTCTCTGTATCTATGAGTTTGTTTTCTTTTTTTTTGATTTTTATTTTATTTTTTATACAGCACATTCTTATTAGTTATCCATTTTATACATATTAGTATATATATATCAATCCCAATCTCCCAATTCATTACAGCACCACCACCATCCCCCCCACCGCTTTCCCCCCTTGGTGTCCATACGTTTGTTCTCTACATCTGTGTCTCAGTTTCTGCCCTGCAAATGGGTGCATCTGTACCATTTCTCTAGATTCCACATATATACATTAATATTCAATATTTGTTTTTCTCTTTCTGACTTACTTCACTCTGTATGACAGTCTCTAGATTCATCCACGTCTCTACAAATGAGCCAATTTCGTTCCTTTTTATGGCTGAGTAATATTCCATTGTATATATGTGCCACATCTTCTTTATCCATTTGTCTGTAAATGGGCATTTAGGTTGCTTCCATGACCTGGCTATTGTAAATAGTGCTACAATGAACATTGGGGTGCAGGTGTCTTTTTGAATTATGGTTTTCTCTGGGTATATGCCCAGTAGTGGGATTCCTGGATCATATGGTAATTCTATCTTTAGTTTTTTAAGGAACCTCCATACTGTTCTCCATAGTGGCTGTATCAATTTACATTCCCACCAACAGTGCAAGAGGGTTCCCTTTTCTACGCACTCTCCAGCATTTGTTGTTTGTAGATTTTCTGATGATGCCCATTCTAACTGGTGTGAGGTGATAGCTCACTGTGGCTTTGACTTGCATTTCTCTAATAATCAGTGATGTTGAGCAGCTTTTCATGTGCCTCTTGGCCATCTGTATGTCTTCTTTGGAGAAATGTCTATTTAGGTCTTCTGCCCATTTTTGGATTGGGTTGTTTGTTTTTTTAATACTGAGCTGCATGAGCTGTTTATATATTTTGGAGATTAATCCTTTGTCCATTGATTAGCTAGCAAATATTTTCTCCCATTCTGAGGGTTATCTTTCATCTTGTTTGTAGCTTCCTTTGCTGTGAAAAAGCTTTTAAGTTTCAGTAGGTTCCGTTTGTTTATTTTTGGTTTTATTTCCATTACTCTAGGAGGTGGATCAAAAAAGATCTTGCTGTGATTTATGTCAAAGAGTGTTCTTCCTATGTTTTCCTCTAAGAGTTTTATAGTGTCCGGTCTTACGTTTACGTCTCTAATCCATTTTGAGTTTATTTTTGTGTATGGTGTTAGGGAGTGTTCTAATCTCATTCTTTTACATGTAGCTGTCCAGTTTTCCCAGCACCACTTATTGAAGAGACTGTCTTTTCTCCATTGTATATCCTTGCCTCCTTTGGCATAGATTAGTTGACCATAGGTGCGTGGGTTTATTTCTGGACTTTCTATCCTGTTCCATTGATCTATATTTCTGTGTTTGTGCCAGTACCATATTGTCTTGATTACTGTAGCTTTGTAGTATAGTCTGAAGTCAGGGAGTCTGACTCCTCCAGCTCCGTTTCTTTCCCTCAAGACTGCTTTGGCTATTTGGGGTCTTTTGTGTCTCCATACAAATTTTAAGATTTTTTTGTTCTAGTTCTGTAAAAAATGCCATTGGCAATTTGATAGGGATTGCATTGATTTTGTAGATTGCTTTGGGTAGTATAGTCATTTTCACAATATTGATTCTTCCAATCCAAGAACATGGTATATCTCTCCATCTGTTGGTATCATCTTTAACTTCTTTCATCAGTGTCTTATAGTTTTCTGCATACAGGTCCATCTCCCTAGGTAGGTTTACTCCTAGGTATTTTATTCTTTTCATTCCAGTGGTAAATAGGAGTGTTTCCTTAATTTCTCTTTCAGATTTTTCATCATTAGTGTACAGGAAGGCAAGAGATTTCTGTGCATTAATTTTGTATCCTGCAACTTTACCAAATTCATTGATTAGCTCTAGTAGTTTTCGGGTGGCATCTTTAGGATTCTCTATGTATAGTATCATGTCATCTGCAAACAGTGATAGTTTTATTTCTTCTTTTCCAATTTGTATTCCTTTTATTTCTTTTTCTTCTCTGATTGCCATAGCTAGGACTTCCAAAACTATGTTGAATAACAGTGGTGAGAGTGGACATCCTTGTCTTCTTCCTGATCTTAGAGGAAATGCTTTCAGTTTTTCACCATTGAGAATGATGTTTGCTGTGGGCTTGTCATATATGGCCTTTATTATGTTGAGGTAGGTTCCCTCTATGCCCACTTTCTGGAGAGTTTTTACCATAAATGGGTGTTGAATTTTGTCAAAAGCTTTTCTGCATCTATTGAGATGATCATATGGTTTTTATTCTTCAGTTTGTTAATATGGTGTATCACATTGATTAATTTGCATATATTGAAGAATCCTTGCATCCCTGGGTTAAATCCCAATTGATCGTGGTGTATGATCCTTTTAATGTGTTGTTGGATTCTGTTTGCTAGTATTTTGTTGAGGATTTTTGCATCTATATTCATCAGTGATATTTGTCTGTAATTTTCTTTTTTTGTAGTATCTTTGTCTGGTTTTGGTATCAGGGTGATGGTGGCCCCATGGAATGAGTTTGGGAGTATTCCTTCCTCTGCAATTTTTTGGAAGAGCCTGAGAAGGATGGGTGTTAGCTCTTCTCTAAATGTTTGATAGAATTCACCTGTGAACCATCTGGTCCTGGACTTTTGTTTGTTGGAAGATTTTTTTTTTTTTTTTTCTGTACGTGGGCCCTTCACTGTTGTGGCCTCTCCCGTTGCAGAGCACAGGCTCCAGATGCTCAGGCTCAGCAGCCATGGCTCACAGGCCAGCTGCTCCGTGGCATGTGGGACGTTCCTGGACTGGGGCACGAACCCGTGTCCCCTGCATCGGCAGGCCAACTCTCAACCACTGCACCACCAGGGAAGCCCTGTTGGAAGATTTTAATCACAGTTTCAATTTCATTACTTATGATTGGTCTGTCCATATTTTCTATTTCTTCCTAGTTCAGTCTTGGAAGTTTATATCTTTCTAAGAATTTGTCCATTTCTTCCAGTTTGTCCATTTTATTGGCATAGAGTTGCTTGTAGTAGTGTGAGGATGTTTTGTATTTCTGTGGTGTCTGTTGTAACTTCTCCTTTTTCATTACTAATTTTATTGATTTGAGTCCTCTCCCTCTTTTTCTTGATGAGTCTGGCTAATGGTTTATCAATTTTGTTTATCTTCTCAAAGAACCAGCTTTTAGTTTTATTGATCTTTGCTATTGTTTTGTTTCCATTGCATTTATTTCTGCTCTGACCTTTATGATTTCTTTCCTTCTGCTAACTTTGGGTTTTGTTTGTTCTTCTTTCTCTACTTCCTTTATGTTAGATTCTTTATTTGAGTTTTTTCTTGTTTCTTGAGGTAGGCTTGTATTGCCATAAACTTCCCTCTTAGAACTGCTTTTGCTGCATCCCATAGGTTTTGGATCGTCGTGTTTTCATTGTCATTTGTCTCTAGGTATTTTTTTTTTTTTTTTTTTTTTGCGGTATGCCGGCCTCTCACTGCTGTGGCCCCTCCCGTTGCGGAGCGCAGGCTCCGGACGCGCAGGCCCAGCGGCCATGGCTCACGGGCCCAGCCGCTCCGCGGCATATGGGATCCTCCCAGACCAGGGCACGAACCCGTATCCCCTGCATCAGCAGGCGGACTCTCAACCACTGCGCCACCAGGGAGGCCCTCTAGGTATTTTTTGATTTCCTCTTTGATTTCTTCAGTGATCTCTTGGTTATTTAGTAACGTATTGTTTAGCTTCCATGTGTTTGTGTTTTTTATGTTTTTTTCCCTGTAACTGATTTCTAATCTCACAGCATTGTGGTGTGAAAAGATGCTTGATATGATTTCAATTTTCTTAAATTTACTGAGGCTTGATTTGTGACCCAATATGTGATCTATCCTGGAGAATGTTCTGTGCACACTTGAGAAGAAAGTGTAATCTGCTGTTTTTGGATGGAATGTCCTATAAATACCAATTAAATCTATCTGGTCTATTGTATCATTTAAAGCTTGTGTTTCCTTAGTAATTTTCTGTTTGGATGATCTGTCCATTGGTGTAAGTGAGGTGTTAAAGCCCCCCACTATTATTGTGTTACTGTCGATATCCTCTTAGAGCTGTTAGCATTTGCCTTATGTATTGAGGTGTTCCTATGTTGGGAGCATATATGTTTATAATTGTTGTATCTTCTTCTTGGATTTTTCCCTTGATCATTATGTAGTGTCCGTCCTTGTGTCTTTTAACATTCTTTATTTCAAAGTTTATTTTATCTGATATGAGTATTGCTACTCCAGCTTTCTTTTGATTTCCATTTGCATGGAATATCCTTTTCCATCCCCTCACTTTCAGTCTGTATGTGTCCCTAGGTCTGAAGTGGGTCTCTTGTAGACAGCATATATATGGGTCTTGTTTTTGTATCCATTCAGCAAGCCTGTGTCTTTTGGTTGGAGCATTTAATCCATTCATGTTTAAGGTAATTATCGATATGTATGTTCCTATTACCATTTTCTGAATTGTTTTGGGTTTGTTTTTGTAGGTCCTTTTCTTCTCCTGTGTTTCCCACTTAGAGAAGTTCCTTTAGCATTTGTAGTAGAGCTGGTTTGGTGGTGATGAATTCTCTTAGCTTTTGCTTGTCTGTAAAGCTTTTGATTTCTCCATCGAATCTGACTGAGATCCTTGCCAAGTAGAGTAATCTTGGTTATAGGTCCTTCCCTTTCATCACTTTAAATATGTCATGCCACTCCCTTCTGGCTCGTAGAGTTTCTGCTGAGAAATCAGCTGTTAACCTTATGGGAGTTCCCTTGTATGTTATTTGTCATTTTTCCCTTGCTGCTTTCAATAGTTTTTCTTTGTCTTTAACTTTTGCCAATTTGATTACTATGTGTCTCGGCGTGTTTCTCCTTGGGTTCATCCTGTATGGGACTCTCTGCACTTCCTGGACTTGGGTGGCTCTTTCCTTTCCCATGTTAGGGAAGTTTTCTACTATAATCTCTTCAAATATTTTCTCGGGTCCTTTCTCTCTCTCTTCTCCTTCTGGGACCCCTATAATGCAAATGTTGTTGTGATTAATGTTGTCCCAGAGGTCTCTTAGGCTGTCTTCATTTCTCTTCATTCTTTTCTCTTTATTTTGTTCCACAGCAGTGAATTCCACCGTTCGGTCTTCCAGGTCACTTATCCGTTCTTCTGCCTCAGTTATTCTGCTATTGATTCCTTCTAGTGTACTTTTCATTTCAGTTATTGTATTGTTCATCTCTGTTTGTTTGTTCTTTAATTCTTCTAGGTCTTTGTTAAACATTTCTTGCGTCTTCTCGATCTTTGCCTCCATTCTTTTTCCAAAGTCGTGGATCATCTTCACTATCATTATTCTGAATTCTTTTTCTGGAAGGTTGCCTATCTCCACGTCATTTAGTTGTTTTTCTGGGGTTTTATCTGTTCCTTCATCTGGTACATAGCCCTCTGCCTTTTCATCTTGTCTATCTTTCTGTGAATGTGGTTTTCATTCCACAGGCTGCAGGATTGTAGTTCTTCTTGATTCTGCTGTCTGCCCTCTCTTGGAGCCCTCTTGAGGGTTGAGACTCTGGCTCATATGCCTCATGTATCCCTCACAAACATGTTTTCTAATCTAGGGCCTCTCACTCTGTAATATGCACATGAATCCCCTGGAGATCTTGTGGGAATGTAGATTCTGATTCTGCAGGTCTTGGCTAAGGCCTGAGACTGCATTTCTAACAAGCTCCCAAGTGATGTCAATGCTACTTTGAGTAGCATGGATCTAGAGCATCTTACCAATACTGTTTCTTCAAGCTTTTAATGTGTTACATATCTAAAAAGATAGAGAGAGAAACAAGTCTACTCCAGGAGTTCTCAGAGCCTTTAATGGACATTATGAATCTTCAAGAAGGGGCTATGGTGTGCAGCCTCTCCCAACAGAAATCTCTGTTCAAGGGACTGCCCTACAGTATTTATCTCATTATCAGATACACATCAATTGCTAATAATAAGAGCAAAGATTCATTGCATCCTTACTACAGGCCAAGCATTTTACACACACCATCTTAGATAATTATTCCACTGAACACTATGAGGTAAGCACTACTGGGATCCCCGTTTTAGAGGAGGAGATGGAAGCTAAAGGGGTTAAGCCATGTACCCAAGTGTGTGTGGCAGAGTCAGGAATTGAACCCCATTAGTCTGGCTCCAGGGTCCTCTATTTTAACCATCCCACTTGACCTCTAAGCCTGGGCCCACAAATCTTCCTTCTGCCATGAATAATGGCTAAGAGGCCAAACTTGGTGAGGACAGACTTCTGCCTCAACTGCAATCAGTTTTGTCCAGGTGCTCTTTTTTTACATAGCTATAAGTTGTTTGTTTGCTTTTTCCCTCCTATGGTGAACATTTACTAATCGTATGTAAGAAAGAAAAAGAGCACACTTCAGTTTCAGCTCAGAATGTGTCTGGCTGCAAGAAACAGGACAGACAGGTGTTTGTTACTATACTACAAGATGTCCAGAGATAGACGGTTAGAGACTTTTAAGTCAGCTATCAGAAACCCAGGCCCCTTCTTTCTTTCCAGGTGTGTGGACAATAACAGAGAAAGCTTATGTCTTGGTTCTGGAAGAAGTTGGTGTAAGCACCTTCCTCATTCATCCTTTCATTTGAAAGGCATGTTAAGGTCCTTCCATGTGCCAGACAGTGGGCTTTGGAACAAAGATGAAAAGATACAACCAAGTCTATGGGTCAGATAAGATTATACAGATACACAATCTCCTAATTATGAAGTGACTATTATTTATTTAAACCCTGGCTTTCTACAGAAAGGATCTGAGGTGCTAATGTACTGTGATAGATGTTATAAGAGAAGTGAGCACAGGATCTGTGGAAGCCCAGAGAAAGGGCTCCTCACCTACCTGGGGGTGAGGAAAGGCAAAAGGAGCCAGGGAAGGGGTGGATCTGAGTCTTGTAGGGCAAACAGAAATGAGCTGGGCAAGAGAAGGTCAGGTAGGCAGGGCATGCCAAGCCAGGAAAAATAAAAGGACAGTGTAAGTAGTCAGAAGGCTTTGCGCTGAATCCTGTTTTGGCTTTTTAAAACAGGGGGGTTTTTTCCCCCTCATGAAAAAGAAGCAGAGGGATAAATAGCTCCAGTGTTGTTTCAGTGCATCAACCACACAAGGATCCTGGATCAACTTCTCTGCAATTCTCTTCTCCCTCCCCTCATGGTTGTAAGATGGCTGCAACTGCTCTGGGTATCACAAAAGAACAGAATAAGCTTCCCTGACAGCTTTGCCCTTCCAGGCAAAGCTGTTCACTTTGCAGTGTAGCACAGTAGTTTGTGCATATGGGCTAGAGGGTTAAACTAGATGAGATTCACTGGAGACACACAAAGTTTCTAAGAGAATTATATCTGAAGAAACAAATGTGATCTTGAAATCAAAGGGACAGAAAGGGTACAAAGCGAAAAGAGATATTCAGATCATCAAATTTCTACAAGCAGGAAGAAGGCTGAGAAAACTATTCAGTATAAATGCACACCACCTTTTATATAAAAGGAAGGATGACTAAGAGGGTAGAACCAAGAGTCTAGAACTTGGAGTCAAGAGACATGGAGAATTACTCCCAGGCCTTGAGACTGAATCAAGGAACTGTCAACCTGTGCCCAGCCGGAGTTCAGAATTGCTATGGACCAGTGACTCTTGTGTGCCTCACATCTTCTGCTTTGTGAACAAGAATGTCTACAGTGGTTATCCTATGTCTGTTCCAGCATAGTATCTAAAGATAGTTTGTCTTCAAATCCTGGCTCTGAGCTTGGTATTTTGGGTACCTCCAACCATAAGCCAATTTCTTCATCTGTGGAATCAGGACAATAATGCCTACCTATCTCATAGGTTGTTATAAACACTCAATAAGCTAAACATATAATCACTCCACAGTGCCTGGCACAAAGTAAGTAGTGTTCAGTAAATGACAACTGTTATTATTTTTCATTATTCTCCCCTTTGTATTCTGAATATACTCTTACTATAGCACCTGCCATTCTGCACTGGAATTATATGCCATATGTCTACCCCATATATATGATACTGTTTACTCCATTAGGCTCTGAGCACTTGGGGCTTAGAGAAGATATTCATGTTTGTATCTTCAACAAACATAAATACCCTGGCATATGGTAGATGATTGGGAAGTGTTTGTTGAATGAACAGAATAGAATGGAATAGAACAGAATGGAATAGAAAAGGATAGAAAAATGTATATCCATGATTCGGCATTCCTTTCTGCTAGCTTTTGGTATTGAAGAGCATGGTTTTCTTTCCTGGCTGTTGTTATGGGAAATGATTTGAGAAAGGCAGGGGACCTTCCTGTCAGTCATGATGACTGTACAATTCTGAAAACCTGTGATGCTGAAGTTCTCCAGAAGCGGTCCCTACAACAGGAATCCATTGTGGCTGGGGCAAAACCCCTGTAAAATGAAGAGCTTCTCCCAATTTGGAGACATCAGAGCTTCAGAAACATGCAAAACAGCCAGTTCTCCTCAAGCCACTTCCCTTTCCCAGAGTACCCCTCTCCCAGCTCTGGGTTGTGAGCAGATAAAGTTCAGTGACTCGAGGTTTCTCTTGTGGCCCCAGACAGTTGAAGGCAAAATGGGATGTGGACACAAGGATGTTTTTACTGACTCTTCTTTAGTGCTTCATGGAACATTACACTTGGCTAATTTAGGAAGAATATCAAATTAAGAGATACCCATCTGCATAAGATCTATTAGAAATAAAACTCTCAAGAAGCAAGGGGCTATAGTGCCCAAGATCATGACCTATGACCTCCTTCAGAGCTAGGATCCTTTACAGCACCAACAACAGTCCTAGCACAAATGCCAACAACAAATTCCTAGCATAAATGATGCCACTCACTCATAACAGACATTACTAATCAATTATAGCATACTTTCACCCCAGACATAGCTTCAAATGCTTCTCATCCTATTTACTGAAGAAAGTCACTACCGATTGATTGGGAGTGCCATGCAGGATTAAACCCACTTTCCTTCCCTGACCTAGATGTTCACACTACCTGTGCAGTCCTCACAATTATAATAATCTCCTTAGATGGTTCTTCTTTAGGTCCCTAACAACATGATCCTAATAGCATCCTAAGACATCATGAGCGGACTACTTGCATCTCATATTGCCTCCTCTCTCTAGGGTCCTCTTACTTTCCTGAACTGCACTTTAGTAGGACATAATATGAAACAGTCAAATAAAATCACATTTACTATAAGAACACTGTTGAGGGTATTGTTCATTGCTTTATACACCGTCTTCTCTATGAGGCTCCAGGAGGGGAAAAATGCCTTTCTGATCTTAGGATCAATAATGGATGTGTCTCTCCTGAGCCACCAGACTTTCTTGCCTTATGAACCATATGCATTCTGTAACGGACATGTTTCCCTCTTTGCAATGGCTGCAGGAAGCTTACAGGCCAGGATGGCATTACTTCCCTTATAATTCATGCATTAATCTCTTTACAGAATCCGAATTGTTTTTCTTGGTTGTTTCCCTCCTTTGTCTTACTTATCTTAATTTTCATTTATTTTATTCTGCTACATTTAGTGCATCCTTGTAAGCCACGTTGAATACTTGGGGGAATAAACTTGGTATAAATAAACAGATGGATAACTAATATCCAGACGAATGTGAAGCATTATTCAGGTTTTTAAATATTCATTTCACGTGCAAATGTTGGGGATGGGGTGCATCAGAGTATGTTTATTGGGGGAGTGGAGTGCATAAGACCATCTTTCTCTTTAAGCATCTACCCTTGTTCCTCTTACTCTGCAGGACCTAAAAAAGGTGTGTGTATGTGTGTGTGTGTGTGCGCGCACATGCGCGCGTGTGTGCGTCCTCACTTCCCTGCTTCACACGTGTTCCTACAGACCTGAGACCACCTCACAGCAACCTAAATCCGCTTGCCAAGAGGCACGTAGTTCAACCTGAATACCAAATGCCCAGGGGGTTCTTGAAGCGCCAAGATGAAAGAACGGTCACTCTCATCATTCCCAAGAGTCACAGCTCTCCGTTGGCTAAACTACTTGTCTAAACCACTTTAAACACATGGACTTTGAAGCTACATATATCTGTGTTTCAATCCTCATTCTGTCATTCAGAATGTATTTACTTAACCTCTTTTTCTAAGCCTCAGTTTCCTCTTCTGTAAAATACCTACTTTCTGGAGTTGATGGCTTAAGTGAGATAATATATAAGAAGCATTTAGCACAATGTTGGGTATGTGGTGAGTCCTCAATAAATGATAGCTATGACTTTACGGCTCTGATTGCTCTCGTCTCCCTTAATCTTGTAAACTATAGGCTCTGCTTCACTATGGTGGGGGTAGAGAGTAATTTGGTTTCTTACATCCTTATTAGCATCTAGCCCAGGGTCAAGAACACGTAGGTGTTTAATATCTGGCTGCTGAATATTTGGAAGAACGTGCACCTGGAGACATTAACAATCAATATATTTACCATGCTGTGCAATATTCCATTATACTATATTACTTCCTCCTTCTTAGAATGGTCTGTCTTCAATTGGCATCAGCTATACTGAGAGCGCCCTCTGCTAGCTGGCAGTAGCAACAAATAACCTCTTAAACTTAGCGTGAGATTTGCTCTGAAGGAAAAGAAAGGAAGAAAACAGACATGTACTGAGTGCCCACTGTGTGCCAGCCAATGTCCTGGACATGTCCATCATCTGTGCATGAAACTGTGTGGTTAGTGAGTGAAATCCACACCAGCCCCCATCAGGTCAATTCTCCCTGTGTGTAAATCCTACAACCTGAGCACCTGACAATCTATATTCTTTTCCAGGTCAAATGGAATGACAAGAGGATTAAAAATGTGTCTCAGAAACCTGTAACCAGAGCTCAAGAAGCCAGCAACAGGGAAAGCCCTGGTTAATTTCAAGATGCCAAACAGCCAGCTTTCTATCAGTTTCCAGGACCTTATTTCCCGCCCCCCCTTCATTCTCAGAATTGATGTTTATATTTCCACCAGGATAGAGACCAATTCTCCTTGGCATCCTCTGTCAGAGAGAATCAGAAATTTTCCACCTGGGATGCTACAAATTGCATTTCTCAACACAGTTCTGGAATACAGGATATGACCAGCATAGCTAATGCTGAGTGATCAAAATTCAGGTGCTCTAACTTTATAACAATCATCATCAGGCAGTCACAGTTTCACCCAGGGATGGAGCCTCTTGTCCTCTAAGATTCAGCGAGCAAGAGCACAGCAATCTGAAAGCAGCTCCCAGGGGAGACTGCAGGCTGAGGGGAGGCTGGTTGAAGCCTCTGCCAGCTCCACCCAGTGTGACTTGGGGCACACTGCCACATTGCTCTGGGCCTCAGTTTCCCCATTTATGAAGTGAGGATCGGAGCAGGACCTAATTCAGTGAGCTACTGGGAAGATTAAATAATAAAATGTATGAAGTTCTTAGCCCAGTGCCTGGATCATGGGAAGTGTGTGATAAATCTTAGCCAAGCTCTAGTAGGCAGCTTGTCTGGTGTTTGTCCTCCTTCTCTAAAAATATTCCTCACTCCACACCCCAGTTAAATCCTTGGGAGCTATATTTATCCTATCTGGAACCCCTCCCCCCGCCAAAGTTCCCAGCCAATGGTGGTTGGAACGTAGAGGAAACATCACCCAAACCAGACCAATCAGATTTTCCCTCCCAGAAACCTGGGATGGAACTGAAGGAGCTAGTCTCTGCTGGCTGTTTCAACTGAGGACATGTAAATTCAAGAGCCAGATGGGTGCCGTCTTCCATGTGTGACTAAAGAAGCACAGAAAGAGTCTGGAGAGAGAGGGTTCTCCTCCAGGTCTGTGGCTACTGAGGGAGAAAGAGAGACAGACAGACAGACAGACAGAGACAGAGAATATGAATTTGCCTTAGTTCCAGACCTTTTCTGGCTCACGGTTCCAGGGCCATGGAAGGCCAGGCTACATCTGTTCCCTGTAAGCTTCCTGAGTCAGCACTGTGGGCTTTTAACAAACCCCACTTTTTCCTTAAGCTACTCTAAGATTTCTCTTGTTGAAGAAAAACGTTTTGATGCCAAAGCAAAGAGATTTCAGGCCCCAAACTCTTTTCTTGGGACTATGCTACTTCATGGGATTTAATGAGGAATTCTATGATGAAGGAAAGAAAAGGGACAAAAAAAATACCATATAATGAGCAGCTATTGGGTACCAGCCTCTCTGCTTGGTGTTCTCTCATATCACCATCCAGATGTGAGACAAGTGTATATGTCAGGGACAGTCATCAATATTTTACGCAATATTTTATCAATATTTTAAAGCTTAGAATGGTTAAGAGCCCAGCCCAAGATCACACAGCCAAAAACATGGTGGAGCTCAGAATTGAACCCAGCTCTGTCTGAACCCATGTAAGGGTTTTTCATACATCTGGTATGAACAAATTGGGACTTAATTCAGTGTCTGCTCCATGGTCACAATCATCACCACCCTCATCACCATCACTATCATACCATCATCGTCATCACTCATCACCATCATCACCATCATCACTGTCATCATAATTATCACCACTATCACTATTATCACCATCACCGTCATCATCTCTATCATCATTACCATCATCACCATCACCACTATTATCACCATCACAATCATCACCATCATCGTTATCACGATCGTCAGCATCCTAATGACTAACATTTATTTATCAATTCCATTCAATCAGTCTTTGTATTGAGCATGGTACATATACACGTTAGCACACAACAAGCCTTTGAAGAAGATGTTAATATCATCTTTACTTTACAGCTGAGGAAACCGAGGTATTCTGAGGTTAAACACTCATCTGAAGTCACTTACCTGGTCAATAATACAGCAGAGATTCAAACCGGGTCTATCTGAATCCAAAGCCCACTCTGTAAGACTATACTGTCCTGGAGGGCAGGGGCTGCATCTCCTATTTCTTTTGCATCCCCCATGATGCCAAGCATTGTGCTGTGCATGCAACAGTTACCAAATAAATATCTGCTGAGATGATGAAAAACGTGGAAAGGATCACAGAAGTGCTGAACAGGAAAGGGTTAAATGCTCTGCTCTGGGTCACCAGTAAAGACAGCAGGAAAGCCAGGCTCTGAACACGTATCTCCAGGCGCAAAAGGGTCTCTTTCATATTGGTAATAAAGATGTGTGTCAAAATGCCTTTCGACGTGGGCGAGAGGCTGACAGGAGCGTGCCGAGCATCTCAAAGGCTGAGGTTCACTGCTTAGTCCTTAACCTTGTCTCCTGGGCTGAGCCAGGCCATGAATAAATGCCAGGGAATTCCTCTCTGACCTCCAGCTCAAGCCAAGGAGACAATTAGAAGAGAAGACCCCAGTTAATGAGTGCTTGTATGTACCAGGTGCCTTGCTAAGTACTTTACTGAACAGGACAAGATATGCTGAGGTCACCTGACGGTATAGCACAGTGATTAAACAATCAGGCTCTAGAGGCAGACTGCCTTCGGCCCTGGCTCTACCACTCACTACCTGTGTGTCCTTGGACCTCAGTCTCCTTGGCTATAAAATGGGGATGATGTTAATGCAAATCAAAACTGCAATGAGGTATCACCTCATACTGGTCAGAATGGCCATCATCAAAAAGTCTGCAAATAATAAATGCTGGAGAGGGTGTGGAGAAAAGGAAACCTCCCTGCACTGCTGGTGGGAATGTAAATTGGTGCAGCCACTATGGAAAACAGTATAGAGGTTCCTTAAAAAAAAAACTAAAAACAGAGCTACTATATGATCCAGCAATCCTGGGCATATATCTGGAAAAGACGAAAGCTCTAATTCAAAAGGGTACATGCACCCCAATACTCACAGAAGCACTATATAAAATAGCCAAGACATGGAAGCAACCTAAGCGTCCATCAACAGATGAATGGATAAAGAAGATGTGGTATACATATACAATGGAATAATACTCAGCCATAAAAAAGAATGAAATAATGCCCTTTGCAGCAACATGGATGGACCTAGAGATTATCATACTAAGTGAAGTAAGTCAGACAGAGAAAGACAAATATATGATATCACTTATATGTGGAATCTTAAAAAAGAGTGCAAATGAACTTATTTACAAAACAGAAACAGACTCACAGACATAAAAAACAAACTCATGGTTACCAAAGTAGAAGGGTGAGGGAGGGATAATTGGGAGTATGGGATTAACACATGCACATTACCATATATAAAACAGATAAACAACAAGGATTTACTGTATAGCACAGGGAACTATATTCAATATCTTGTAATAGACTATAATGGAAAAGAATTGGAAAAGAATCTAGATATATACATATGTGTATATATGTATATATATGTATTATATAGATGTATATGTGTATATATGTGTATTCATGTATATATGAATCACTTTGCTGTATGCCTGAAACTAATGCAATATTGTAAGTCAACTATACTTCAATTAAAATGAATAAATAAAATGGGGATGATATTATTTTCTTTATTTTTTACTTTTTTATGCAGCAGGTTCTTATTAGTCATCAATTTTATACACATCAGTGTATACATGTCAATCCCAATCGCCCAGTTCAGCACACCACCATCCCTGCCCTGCTGCAGCTTTCCCCATTTGGTGTCCAGACGTTTGTTCTCTACATCTGTGTCTCAACTTCTCCCCTGTAAACCAGTACAGCTGTACCATTTTTCTAGGTTCCACATACATGTGTTAATATACGATATTTGCTTTTCTCTTTCTGACTTACTTCACTCTGTATGACAGTCTCTAGATCCATCCACGTCTCAACAAATGACTCAATTTTGTCCCTTTTTACGGCTGAGTAATATTCCATTCTATATATGTACCACATCTTCTTTATCCATTCGTCTGTCGATGGGCAGTTAGATTGCTTTCATGACCTGGCTATTGTAAATAGTGCTGCAATGAACATTGGGGTGCATGTGTCTTTTTGAATTATGGTTTTCTCTGGGTATATGCCCAGTAGTGGGATTCCTGGATCATATGGTAGTTCTATTTTTAGTTTTTTAAGGAACCTCCATACTGTTCTCCATAGTGGCTGTATCAATTTACATTCCCACCAACAGTGCAAGAGGGTTCCCTTTTCTACGCACTCTCCAGCATTTGTTGTTTGTAGATTTTCTGATGATGCCCATTCTAACTGGTGTGAGGTGATACCTCATTGTAGTTTTGATTTGCATTTCTCTAATAATTAGAGATGTTGAGCAGCTTTTCATGTGCTTCCTGGCCATCTGTATGTCTTCTTTGGAGAAATGTCTATTTAGGTCTTCTGCCCAATTTTGGATTGGGTTGTTTGTTTCTTTAATATTGAGCTGCATGAGCTGTTTATATATTTTGGAGATTAATCCTTTCTCCGATGATTCATTTGCAAATACGTTCTCCCATTCTGAGGGTTGTCTTTTCGTTTTGTTTATGGTTTCCTTTGCTGTGCAAAAGCTTTTAAGTTTCATTAGGTTCCATTTGTTTATTTTTGTTTTTATTTCCATTAGTCTAGGAGGTGGATCAAAAATGATCTTGCTGTGATTTATGTCAAAGAGTGTTCTTCCTATGTTTTCCTCTAAGAGTTTTATAGTGTCCGGTCTTACATTTACGTCTCGAATCCATTTTGAGTTTATTTTTGTGTATGGTGTTAGGGAGTGTTCTAATTTCATTCTTTTACATGTAGCTGTCCAGTTTTCCCAGCACCACTTATTGAAGAGACTGTCTTTTCTCCATTGTATATCCTTGCCTCCTTTGGCATAGATTAGTTGACCATAGGTGCGTGGGTTTATTTCTGGGCTTTCTATCCTGTTCCATTGATCTATATTTCTGTGTTTGTGCCAGTACCATATTGTCTTGATTACTGTAGCTTTGTAGTACAGTCTGAAGTCAGGGAGTATGACTCCTCCAGCTCCATTTCTTTCCCTCAAGACTGCTTTGGCTATTCGGGGTCTTTTATGTCTCCATACAAATTTTAAGATTTTTTGTTCTACTTCTGTAAAAAATGCCGTTGGCAATTTGATAGGGATTGCATTGAATCTGTAGATTGCTTTGGGTAGTATAGTCATTTTCACAGTATTGATTCTTCCAATGCAAGAACATGGTATATCTCTCCATCTGCTGGTATCATCTTTAATTTCTTTCATCAGTGTCTTATAGTTTTCTGCATACAGGTCTTTTGTTTCCCTAGGTAGGTTTATTCCTAGGTATTTTATTCTTTTCATTGCAATGGTAAATGGGAGTGTTTCCTTAATTTCTCTTTCAGATTTTTCATCATTAGTGTATAGGAATGCAAGAGATTTCTGTGCATTAATTTTGTATCCTGCAACTTTACCAAATTCATTGATTAGCTCTAGTAGTTTTCGGGTGGCATCTTTAGGATTCTCTATGTATAGTATCATGTCATCTGCAAACAGTGATAGTTTTATTTCTTCTTTTCCAATTTGTATTCCTTTTATTTCTTTTTCTTCTCTGATTGCCATGGCTAGGACTTCCAAAACTATGTTGAATAACAGTGGTGAGAGTGGACATCCTTGTCTTCTTCCTGATCTTAGAGGAAATGCTTTCAGTTTTTCACCATTGAGAATGATGTTTGCTGTGGGCTTGTCGTATATGGCCTTTAATATGTTGAGGTAGGTTCCCTCTATTCCCACTTTCTGGAGAGTGTTTATCATAAATGGGTGTTGAATTTTGTCAAAAGCTTTTTCTGCATCTATTGAGATGATCATATGGTTTTTATTCTTAAATTTGTTAATATGGTGTATCACACTGATTGATTTGCATATATTGAAGAATCCTTGCATCCTTGGGATAAATCCTACTTGATCGTGGTGTATGATCCTTTTAATGTGTTGTTGGATTCTGTTTGCTAGTATTTTGTTGAGGATTTTTGCATCTATATTCATCAGTGATATTGGTCTGTGATTTTCTTTTTTTGTAGTATCTTTGTCTGGTTTTGGTATCAGGGTGATCGTGGCCTCATAGAATGAGTTTGGGAGTGCTGCTTCCTCTGCAATTTTTGGGAACAGTTTGAGAAGGATGGGTGTTAGCTCTTCTCTAAATGTTTGATAGAATTGACCTGTGAAGCCATCTGGTCCTGGACTTGTGCTTGTTGGAAGATCTTTAATCACAGTTTCAATTTCATTACTTATGATTGGTCTGTTCATATTTTCTGTTTCTTCCTGGTTCAGCCTTGGAAGTTTATACCTTTCTAAGAATTTGTCCATTTCTTCCAGTTTGTCCATTTTATTGGCATAGAGTTGCTTGTAGTAGTGTGAGGATGCTTTGTATTTCTGCGGTGTCTGTTGTAACTTCTCCTTTTTCATTTCTAATTTTATTGATTTGAGTCCTCTCCCTCTTTTTCTTGATGAGTCTGGCTAATGGTTTATCAATTTTGTTTATCTTCTCAAAGAACCAGCTTTTACTTTTATTGATCTTTGCTATTGCTTTCTTTGTTTCTGTTTCATTTATTTCTGCTTTGGTCTTCATGATTTCTTTCCTTCTGCTAACTTTCGGTTTTGTTTGTTCTTCTTTCTCTAGTTCCTTTAGGTATAAGGTTAGATTGTTAATTTGAGATGTTTCTTGTTTCTTGAGGTAGGCTTGTATTGCTATAAACTTCCCTCTTAGAACTGCTTTTGCTGCATCCCATAGGTTTTGGATCATCGTGTTTTCATTGTCATTTGTCTCTAGGTATTTTTTTATTTCCTCTTTGATTTCTTCAGTGATCTCTTGGTTATTTAATAACGTATTGTTTAGCTTCCATGTTTTTGTGTTTTTTGCATTTTTTTCCCTGTAAATGACTTCTAATCTCATAGCGTTGTGGTGTGAAAAGATGCTTGATATGATTTCAATTTTCTTAAATTTACTGAGGCTTGATTTGTGACCCAGTATGTGATCTATCCTGGAGAATGTTCCATGCGCACTTGAGAAGAAAGTGTAATCTGCTGTTTTTGGATGGAATGTCCTATAAATACCAATTAAATCTATCTGGTCTATTGTGTCATTTAAAGCTTGTGTTTCCTTAGTAATTTTCTGTTTGGATGATCTGTCCATTGGTGTAAGTGAGGTGTTAAAGTCCCCCACTATTATTGTGTTACTGTCAATTTCCTCTTTTATAGCTGTTAGCAGTTGCCTTATGTATTGAGGTGTTCCTATGTTGGGTGCATATATATTTGTAATTGTTATATCTTCTTCTTTGATTGATCCCTTGATCATTATGTAGTGTCCGTCCTTGTCTCTTGTAACATTCTTTATTTTAAAGTCTATTTTATCTGATATGAGTATTGCTGCTCCAGCTTTCTTTTGATTTCCATTTGCATGGAATATCTTTTTCCATCCCCTCACTTTCAGTCTGTATGTGTCCCTAGGTCTGAAGTGGGTTTCCTGTAGACAGCATATATATGGGTCTTGTTTTTGTATCCATTCAGCAAGCCTGTGTCTTTTGGTTGGAGCATTTAATCCATTCATGTTTAAGGTAATTATTGATATGTATGTTCCTATGACCATTTTCTGAATTGTTTTGGGTTTGTTTTTGTAGGTCCTTCTCTTCTCCTGTGTTTCCCACTTAGAGAAGTTCCTTTAGCATTTGTTGTAGAGCTGGTTTGGTGGTGATGAATTCCCTTAGGTTTTGCTTGTCTGTAAAGCTTTTGATTTCCCCATCGAATCTGAATGAGATCCTTGCCGGGCAGAGTAATCTTGGTTATAGGTCCTTCCCTTTCATCACTTTAAATATGTCATGCCACTCCCTTCTGGCTTGTAGAGTTTCTGCTGAGAAATCAGCTGTTAGCCTTATGGGAGTTCCCTTGTATATTATTTGTCCTTTTTCCCTTGCTGCTTTCAATAGTTTATCTTTGTCTTTATTTTTTTCCAGTTTGATTACTATGTGTCTCGGCGTGTTTCTCCTTGGGTTTATCCTGTATGGGACTCTCTGAACTTCCTGGACTTGGGGGGCCATTTCCTTTCCCATGTTAGGGAACTTTGCGACTATAATCTCTTCAAATATTTTCTCGGGTCCTTTCTCTCTCTCTTCTCCTTCTGGGACCCCTATAATGTGAATGTTGTCACACTTAATGTTGTCCCAGAGGTCTCTTAGGCTGTCTTCATTTCTTTTCATTCTTTTTTCTTTATTCTGTTCTGCAACAGTGAATTCCACCATTCTGTCTTCCAGGTCACTTATCCATTCTTCTGCCTCAGTTATTGTGCTATTGATTCATTCCTTCTAGTGTAGTTTTCATTTCAGTTATTGTATTGTTCATCTCTGTTTATTTGTTCTTTAATTCTTCTAGGTCTTTGTTAAAAATTTCTTGCGTCTTCTCGATCTTTGCCTCCATTCTTTTTCCGAGGTCCTGGATCATCTTCACTATCATTATTCTGAATTCTTTTTCTGGAAGGTTGCCTATCTCCTCTTCATGTAGTTGTTTTTCTGGGGTTTTATCTTGTTCCTTCATCTGGTACTTAGTCCTCTGCCTTTTCATCTTGTCTATCTTTCTGTGAATGTGGTTTTTGTTCCACAGGCTGCAGGATTGCAGTTCTTCTTGCTTCTGCTGTCTGCCCTCTGGTGGATGAGGCTATCTAAGAGGTTTGTGTAAGTTTCCTGATGGGTGGGACTGGTGGTGGGTAGAGCTCGGGGTTGATATTATTAATAGTGCCTTCTTCATAGGGTTAGTTTAAGGGTGAACTGAGCACACGGTTAGTGCTCCATAAACAGTACCATGTACTAAACCTCCTAATGACCCTGTGAAGTAGGTACATCAACCCATTTTGCAGATGAGGATACTGAGGCTCATGGGCAGAAATGACTTGCCCAATACCACACAGCTAACAAGTACACAAAACAGATTGGAATTTAGGTCACTCACATCCCAAGGCTGGGCCCTTTACCATTCATACTGCGTGTTACTATAGGGTACCTTGACATTGTGTCCTCAGCCTTGGGAAGAGGGGAAAGGTCAGACCCTTTGTCTTCAACAACCTTCGATCACTCTTCCAATGGTTTAATTTTGTCACATGCACATATACGTGGGTGCTGTAGGCACAGAGGAGCCAAGTGTCAGGGTTCCTACCACTCATTTCTTCATTCATCACGTATTTACTGTGCCATGCCCTGAGAAAGTTGCTGGGAATAAAGCCACTGACAAAACAGACTCAGCCTCTGACCGCATGGAGCTCAGTTTAGCAGGGGATGCAGACATTAATCAGTCATGCAGATGTACAACTGTGGCTGTATCATGTGTAACATGTAACATGAAGCAGCGATGCTGGTGCTCAGAGGGCCTGTGATAGAAAGAAATGACAGAGAAAGGAGTCAGGGAAGACTTCTCTGAGGAGGCAACGACTGAACTAGCATATATAATAGTCAACACCCACAGGAAAAAGGGAGGGAAAGCCATTTCAGGTAGAGGGGATCGCATATGTAAAGGCCCTGTGGCAGAAGGGAGCATGGGAGTCAGAGGGACTGAAAGGGGACCTGTATGGCTGGAGCAGAGGGAATGAGGGATGCATATTATGGGAGGGAGCTGGGGGCATCATCAGGAGGCAGCCACGTAGGACCTGAGGGCAGAGCAGAGGCTCAGACCTGTGCAACAAAGCGAATCAGAGCTGCCTTATTTCGTTACTTGTTCATTTTGTGAGCTTCATGAGGACAGAGATGCTGTCTGTTGGTTTACTGCTGCGTCCTATGTCTACAATAGTACCCAGAACACAGAAGATATTCAATAAACATTTTTGAATGAGTGCATTTATATATTCATTCCACAAATTCCACTGCTTTATACAAGGCTGTGGCCTAGGTCCTGAATGAATGAGGGACCTTGAGTAGTTCTGGGTTAATGAGAAAGGCAGACAGTCCACCAGACTGTTAATGCCCTAAGGACAGAGGCCATGTCCTTAGTTGACTCTGCACCTGTACAAGAGCAAGTCTTCTCCTTTATTATGCAGATCCCTGGGTCCTAGTCTCATACAGTCTAACCTGGTAGTTCATATGTGGAACCTGGGACTCTGCATTTTAACGAGGGCTCCTGTTGATTCTGAAGCAGGTAATTCCCCAAAAACACTCCTGAGAAACACTGTTATAGAACATTGCCTGGTACAAAACAAGTGTTCAATATAAAGTTGACAAATGAATAAGTAAAAGGAGTGAGTCATTGACTGAAAACAACCTATAATATAATGTTATGCGATGAAATGCTGTAATAACAAAGGCAAGTAGAAAGAACTACAGAAGTGCTTATAGGAATGCAATCGCAGGCCGGGGAAGGCTTCCAGGAGGAGGTGGCTTTTTAATTGAGCCCTGGAGCCTGAGAAGACATTTTCCAGGTAGATATGTCTTTATATGTCTGAACCTCATTTTTCTCAACTGTACAATGGGAATAACAATAGCTTCACTGGGAGGAGGATATGAGAATTACATGAAACATACTCATTCATCCCTTAAGTATTTATGGAGCATCTACCGCGTGCCAGGCACCATTCTAGGCACATGGGCATATCAATGAACAAAGCAGTGAAAGAATCCTGTCCCTGAGTTACTTACATACTAGGAACGAGACACATAATAATCCTAATAAATGAGTATATTATCTAGTATTTTAGAAGGCAAGAAACGCTATTGAAAAACAGTAAGGTGGAGCAGGGTCACAGGGACACTATAAATGTATCAAATCAACATATCACACACCTTAAACTTACACAATATTGTATGCCAATTACCTCTCAATAAAAATTAAAAAATAAAGACAGCCATTGCTGCTATCATGATCAAATATTTGTCAAGTAAATAGTTGCTCTTTTTGACAGATCTTTTATTTTTATGGCTTTCCTTGCTTGGGATAATAAATCCTTGCTCCCTCGACTGACTCCACGAGGACAGAAGAAGTTCTTCCCATCCAGAGAAATGCCTTTTCGCCATTAAAAACAAAAACAAGCAAACCAACAAACAAGCAAATCTCCTACTTCAAGCACTTGACAAGGGAAATGTAAGGTCTGATGCCCAAGAGCATGCCTTGGCCTGAAGCACAGGTTCTCAGTGGTGGTGGTACTGCCCCCTAGGGGGAGATCTGAAAACGTTGGGAGGAGATTAGATCATCACTAGGTCTGGAAGTGTGCAATGCATTCACATCAATGCCCTGCCAGACACTTAACATCCGTGAAAAGTAAATTTATCATAACCAACTGAGCCTAACTCTAAGTTCTTTGTACGCAGAAACAAAAAATATATATTTTCTGCATGGTTTAGGTATACATTGAATTTTAAAGGAATATTACTACTGGATAAATTGAGCAAAGATTGTTCTTTGCTTTGTTCAGAGCGTTACCGAAAGTTGTGCACCGTTTCAGAAAACCAGGTCATTGACAGCAGCGCTGTGCATGGCATTTTTTGTAGGTGACACAACACATCTGTACAAGTTTGCCTCTGTAGCTGCAGCAGTCACAGTGATTATATATAGAAGCAATTATCTGGCTATATCATTATGTTTTATTGTAGAGTCATATGCAAACATTTACATGTTGAAATATATACTGTCTTATTATAGACTACGTTCACTTTATTCTCTGTTATAATGCTATTAGGACATTATATTGATTTTTTGAAGTTACGTGTATATATATAGATTCTATTATCTGTGAATTTCATTTCTGGATAGTAAAGAGGGTGTTATAAAGTGTTTCTTCTTTTATGGAAAGCGGTGTTGAGTCTGACTGAGGACTGATTCATCTAAATGCTACTACTGAGCTTTAGAAAGTATGCCCTGTGGATTTTGGCACTATTATTGCCTGATCTCTCCATATTTCAAGAGAAACTGAGCATCCAGATATTTATGCGCAAGCTCCTGTTTTTACAGAAATGGCAACAAATTTTAAATATATTTAAACACACAGTGAAAAGATCAGTGGCGTCAGGGGTTTGGGTGAGGGAGGGACAAATAGGCAGAGCACAGAGGATTTTTAGGGCAGAGAAACTATTCAGTATGATACTGGAATGGTAGACATATGTCACTATACATTTGTCAAAATCCACAGAATGTACAACACTAAGAGTGAACCCTAAAGTAAACTATGGCCTTTGGGTGACAATGATGTAGATCCATCCATTGTAACAAATGTACCCTCTACTGTGAGATGTTGATGATGAGGGAGGCTGTGCATGGGTCGGGGCAGGGTGTGTGTGGGAACTCCCTGTACTTTCCACTGAGTTTTGTTGTGAACCTAAGACTGCTCTAAAAGTCAAGTATTTTTTCTTTTCTTTCTTTCTTTTTTTTTTTTTTTTTTTTTTTGCGGTACGCGGGCCTCTCACTGTTATGGTCTCTCCCGTTGCGGAGCACAGGCTCCGGATGCGCAGGCTCAGCAGCCATGGCTCACGGGCCCAGCCGCTCCGCGGCATGTGGGATCTTCCCAGACTGGGGCCCAAACCCGTGTCCCCTGCATCATCAGGCGGACTCTCAACAACTGCGCCACCAGGGAAGCCCAAGTATTTTTTCTATAAACACTATACAGGCCAAATAATCACACGCCAGACTGTGATCTCAACTTTGAAACTAGATGTGTTTGCAAAACTGATAATACAAAACCTAAAGAGTGGGTATAAGAACATGCAGATGGACCAATGGAACAAAATAGAAAGCTTAGAAATGTATCTAAGGGAACTTGACGTGTGATAAAGATGGTGCCTCAAACATGGGGCAGGTGGTGGATTTTTCAGTAGGTGGTACTGGGAACACTAACTTGCTAGGAAAAATAAAGCTTACCATCTTTATTACTCTATTTACAAAGGAGAGATCTCCATGGATTAAAGATCTTAATAAGAAAGACAAGATTATAACGTCAACAGTTTGTTTCTACCAATAGTTTGTGCCGTAATATAACTCCACCTCATGAAGGCCATCTGGATTGTTTCCAGTTTGGGGCTATTATGAATAAAGTGGCTAGAAACATTTGTGTACAGATAAAAAATAAATAAATAAATGAAACTAGATGTATTTGATGGAGAAACCAGGAGAAATGCATGAACCTCTCCAGGGTGTGTAATCATTCCAAGTGTCAATGGCTTAGAACATATGTACTGTGCAGTTTTATACATATTACATTTCACAAGAAGCATCTAAGATAAGTAGTGTCCATGTCAAAGATGAGAAAACTGAGGCTTGGAGAAATGAATTGACTTGGCTTGAAAGGTAAAACCAGGATTCCCACTGAACTCTGGAGTCTTGTAATTAATTATAGTAATTACGGTCAAAAACATTTTAGGGCCCACTGTTTGCCTGACCCTGTGCACAGTGCATTTCAAATACTCTCTTGTCTAAGTGCTATAATCATGTTTTGAGGCATATAGTTTTATCTCCACTTTCTAGACAGTGAAGCTGAGGCTCAGAGAGCAACACCTGCGCAGACCTTGCAGCCAGAAAGTGTCAGAGTAATCTCAGGATGATCCCAGCCAGATGTGGTTGATTCCAAAGCTCACACAATCAACTACAATTTCTATATTTCCCCTCAAAAAAATAAGCAATACTAATAGATTCATTCACTGAACCCCTTCTATGACAGGGACTTCATCCACTGTGTCTATACCAGAGATTGTCACCATTAAAATCACTTTAGACACTACTCATGCCTGGATCTCCTGTCATTGGTCTAGGATATGGCCTGAGCATCAAGATATGGAAATGGTCCCCCAGGTGATTCCAATAATTGGCAATAATTAGTATAATGAATTAAAGATTCAAAGATGGGTGGGAATCCTGGCTTCACCTCTTGAGCCAAGTCAGTTCACCTCTCCAAGCCTTAGTTTGCTCATTTGTGACACGGACACTACTTATCTTAGAGGGTTTTTGTGAAATTAAGTGTGACCTCTAGCTGATGCACACGACTTGGCCAGGTCAATGATTCTCAAGTCTGTGTACTAGAGCCATCTAGAAAAGTCTGCTTTTCCAGTTACAGATGCCCGGGCTCTATCCCCAAAGATTTTTTTTTCCAGCGGGTCCATTAACTGGGTGCGGATAAAAAGCCTCCCAGGTGATTCTAATATGCAGCCAAGGTTGAGAACTACTGAACCAGGTGTAACTGATGTCCTATTTTGCTTATGCAGTAAGTGAGGCTCACAGAGGTGAAGTGACTTATTCAAGGTCACATACCTAGTAAGTTGTGCTTTTAACCATTATTCTACAATATCCTAAAAAATCAAAAACCTCTGTCCTTTGCCACTAAATCCAGATTGTTGCTAGAACCTTCTTGCCAAGCCAGAGAATCATAAGATCTCAAGGTAAGTGTGCTCCTTAAAGGCCACCATAGTCCAACCTACCATCTGATGCTGATCTCCCTCTCTGAGGGGTTACCGTGTTCTAAGTGGTTCCTTCAGAAACAGGGAGATCATTAGCACTTGAGCAGCCCGCTCTGCCTTTGAACTGATCTGACTCTTAGGAAGAGCTGCCTTACTTACTACACGGCTGTTGAGAATTTTGAGATAGATCTGTTTGAACTGACACAGGGAAATCTCTGAGATAAATTATTAAAGGCAAAAAGCAAAGTTCAAGGACTATATGCCTAGTATGATCTAATTGTTATGCAAAATACAAACCCTTCTGAATGTGTATGTAATCCCATAGGGAAGACAACCTGGAATCGTAAGAACAAGTCAGTAACAATGGTTAACTTTAATAGGGAGAGGGAAATTTAGAAGCAGTAAGTGTATTTTTTCCGAATAGTAATGATATGTACCTCGTGGGCTCCTGTGAGAGTAAAACACAGAAAGTAAGAGACTTAACGTGATCCTATCATAAATACTCAATATATGTTAACTGAAGATTTTTTAGTCATAGAAGAGTTTCAAAAGGATGTCAACAGTGATTATTTATGGATTTTTTTGCTTGTCTGTCTTTAAATCTTTTTTCTAAAATGAGCATTTTATTAGTTGTCAACAAGGAAGAAAAAGAAGTCACTTCTGTAGCAACTCAGAATGCATTTGGCTGCAAGTAACAGAAAACCTAATGAACAGAGGCTTACACAAAGAAAACATAATAAAAGGAAGTTTGTTTTTATCTCTTAAGATGTCCAGAAGTAAGTGGCTCTTGTTAGTTCCGTCATCAGGGACACGAGGCCACTGGCCATTTTAGCACATCTATGTTTAGCCCCCTGCTTCTCACTGCATGGTTTCAAGGTGGCCACGGCTTCCGTAGACACCACATCCTCTTTCCAAGCAGAAAAGGGGAGGAGAGATGGTGCCAGCTGCATGTTTTCCCTTTTATTGGGAGACACCCTTGTTCCCAGAAGCACTCACAGAAGACTTCTGTTTAGGTCCCATAGATCTCATTTGTGTCACTTCTGCCTTCAAGGGAAGCTGGCAGAGTAAGGAACAGGATTGTCGTAATTGGCTTCAGCTCGTCATAACTCATAGCCTAGGACTGGGTATACCACTGCTTATTTTTTTTTTTAAATGTTCTGCTCTCAAGGAAGAAGGGGGTTTAGGTACTGGCTATGATACACAAGTGTCCACCACAGCTTCCATTTATGGAGCCTACATTCCTCCCCCAAACATCCACCACTGATCCTAGCTATTGTTTACAAAATTACATGCACTATTATTAACTACACTTGTAGGCTGCTTACAGTGTGACATACAATTTATTTAAAATCTCATGGGGAAACCCAGCAGGGTCAGAGCTGGGATTTGCAGACTTCCACCTGTGGAGATGAATAATACCCTTACCCCCATTATTTATTTACATCCAACCGAAATACAAAGCCGAGGGGAGGGCCTCCCTGGTGGCGCAGTGGTTAAGAGTCCGCCTGCCGATGCAGGGGATACGGGTTCATGCCCCGGTCTGGGAGGATCCCATATGCCGCGGAGCGGCTGGGCCCGTGAGCCATGGCCGCTGGGCCTGCGCATCCGGAGCCTGTGCTCCGCAACGGGAGAGGCCACAACAGTGAGAGGCCCACATACCGCAAAAAGAAAAAAAAAAAAAAAAAAAAAAAAAGAATTGCCAATAATTTGGTCTCAGAAGAAAAGCTTGCCTATCCCACACCCTAAATAAATAATGCCTGCCCTTAAAAAAAAAAAAAAAAAAAAAAAAAGCCGAGGGGAAAAAAAACTTGAATCCCATCCCTAACTGGGATTTATACACATTCAAACATCATCTGAAAGAGAAATGGCCACGGAGGAGCAGGTAACAGAAGCTGGGTTTTAGGGAGGGATGGCTCCGTTTCCGAGAGAAACGTCACCATAAAAGGAAAAGGCGACTGGCACAGGGAAGACTCGACAGCAAAGCCTGCAGGGCGGAGGGAAGCAGGAGGTTCAGGTAACAGGTAGAGCACAGCAAACGCAGATGATGGGCTATGTGTGTGTGAGTGTGTGTGCCCTGCGAGAAAGGGGGCTCTCAGACAGAGTGACGTGAAAGCTCAACTTACAAGGAAGGAACAGGGAATTTGTCTTCTCCCTTCACAACACAATACTCAGCTCCTGCAGCACTGTGAGAATCAAGAGCTGCTTACGAGAGAGGATGAGAATTCTGGTTCTAGAATCACATGACTTTGGTGCACACCCCATTTCTACCATCAACTATCTGTGACCCTGGGCAAGCTGTTTAACCTCTCTTTCATTAGTTTCTTCATCTGTAAAATGGAAATAATAAAAATATGTACCATAAAATATGGTCATGAACATTAAGCCTAGATAGTGCCTGGCACTTGGTAGGCTCTTGCTATTGGTTAGCTAGTGGTATTGCTATGCCAAAGGGTTGAGACCACCAACAATGACAGGGGATCTCAGGATGGTGAAGGCCAGGAGTTATCAGAAGCCAGAACTGATTTGAGAGTCCACATGTAACCCTAATCAAACTCAGGTTCCCATGTGGCCAAGTCTGGAGCACTGTAGAATTTAAAGAACTCAGCCCAGCAACCAAAAGTATGTCCGTCCAGGGGCTTCCCTGGCGGCGCAGTGGTTGAGAGTCCGCCTGCCGATGCAGGGGACACGGGTTCATGCCCCAGTCTGGGAAGATCCCACATGTCGTGGAGCAGCTGGGCCCGTGAGCCATGGCAATTGAGCCTGCGCATCCGGAGCCTGTGCTCCGCAATGGGAGAGGCCACAACAGTGAGAGGCCCACATACCGCAAAAAAAAAAAAAAAAAAAAAAAGTATGTCCGTCTGGTCTTTTTGCATCTCTTGGGCAGCATTAAAGAGGGATCAAATTCATGATCCACAGACACACTTCTTTAAAGAACCCCTTTCTCGGGCCTCCCTGGTGGCGCAAGTGGTTGAGAGTCCGCCTGCTGATGCAGGGTATACGGGTTCGTGCCCCGGTCTGGGAGGATCCCATATGCCGCGGAGCGGCTGGGCCCGTGAGCCATGGCCGCTGAGCCTGCGCGTCCGGAGCCTGCGCGTCCGGAGCCTGTGCTCCGCAACGGGGGAGGCCACAACAGTGAGAGGCCCGCATACCGCAAAAAAAAAAAAAAAAAAAAAAGAACCCCTTTCTCTTACATGCCAGCTCTCCCGCATTCCTCATCACGTTCCTCACTCCCAGCTCTCCCCCAAAACCTTCAAACCCCCCCACCAAGTGTGACTCCCAGAGCCTCTCTCTCATAGAACTCTGTTCTCTCTCTGCTCTGACAAGTCCGTCTAGGTCTTTTCAGGACAAAATCCCACCATCTCTTCTCTGGTTCTTCATCCACGGATTGAAACAATCTGCATTTGAGCCTGAGGCAGGGAGACAGGGAATGATACTAAATGGGCAACGCCAGAAATCATCCCAAAAGAATGAGGGATGGGAAGAATATTATGGTTAGTCACTTGGTCTCTGCTTTTTATGCAAGGCACCGTTCCTTTGCTCATTTGGTTCTTCAACAGGTATTTATTTGTGCCAGGCACAATTCTTGTCTCAGAGATGGGAGGATGGTAATACGTGGTCCCTACTCTTAGGAGCTCACCGCCATCTCCTCCTATCTCAGCCACTTGCCAGCATAGGGGATGCCCCAGGTCACCCAGGACCTGAGCCAGGAGTGGATGCTCAGCCCGCCAGAAAGTCCTCCTAAAGCCCTCTGGTGGAGGGTTCCAGCCTGATGACTATTTCCAGCCTCCCATAACACTCTTGGGAAATGAAGATACCGAGTTGACAGTGGCCTTGGCAGAGCCAGGGAGAGATCCCAACACATTTATGACCAGCCAGGGAGCTGCTGTTCAGCCTCACTGACCTGTAAAATCCACACTAAACTCAGGCCTGGCTCTTCAGCTTCTGAATTTGATTTAGACCTCAGTAAAGGCCCCCAAGGCCTGATACCGACAAATCCTCATTTCTCAGGACTGATCTACTTAATGTGGATGTTTGAAGGATGCTAGTGGCAAGAGCCAGACTTGCTTCAACTACTAGGCACAAGGGGCCACAAAGTTACCTACCTTCCAAATGCCCCCTCAATTTGGCACTTCTCCCCCATAGCGCTCATCACATTTGGAATTATCAAACCAAAAGCTGTCTTCCTTTGATGGAATATGAGCTCCAGGAGGGCAGGGACCATATCCGACTCATTCATGGGCTGTACACTCAGCATCAAGCCTATGTGTAGCCCACAGTAGATGCTCAATAAATATCTAATGATTTCATCATACATGATACTACTCTCATAACATGCCTTGAAAAAAAAACAAGAAGTGTGATAATAATAATATTTAGTCAACACTGACTCAGCACAAAGTAGGGTACTAAATGATTGACATTCGTTATTTTAAATAAGAAGTCAGAGAGACAGGATTTATATCCTGACGTAGCAATTTCCCAAATGCATAACTTTGAGCAAGTGATTTAACCTCTTTGAGCCTCAGTTTCCTAATCTGTAAAAGAGATAAACAAGAATAATACTAATATGCCTGTGACGTGCACAGCACAGGAACAACTTTTTTAAAAAGAGCCCAGCCCCCTCCACTTATCAAAATCTTAACTGCTATTCCCATTAATTCCCAATAATTCCATTTCCAGGAGCTTCTCAAATAGAAAAAAATGTGCAGCTATACTATAAAAAGACAATGTACAAGAGTGCTTACTGAAACATTGTTTGAAATGAGAAATTTGGCAGTAACCTAAATGTCCACCAACAGGGGATGGTCGCATAAATCACAGTATAGTGTATGGGTTTCTCAGGGCTGTTGTAACAAATTACCACCAACTGGGTGCCTTAAAACAACAGAACTTTATTCTCTCATAGTTCTGGAGGCCAGAAGTCTAAAACCAGTGTGTCAGTAGGACCATGTTTTCCTGCACAGGCTCTAAGGGAAAATCTGTTCCTTGGCTCTTCCAGCTCCTGGTGGCCACCAGCATTCCTTGGCATGTAGCTGTCTCTCTTTCCACTTCATCTTTACATGTGCCTTCTCCTCTGTGTGTGTCTGTGTGTGTATAAAATCTTCCTCTTAAAAGATCCCTCTTGGGCTTCCCTGGTGGCGCAGTGGTTGAGAGTCCGCCTGCTGATGCAGGGGACATGGGTTCGTGCCCCAGTCCAGGAGGATTCCACATGCTGCAGAGTGGCTGGGCCCGTGAGCCATGGCCGCCGAGCCTGCGTGTCCGGAGCCTGTGCTCCGCAGCGGGAGAGGCCACAGCAGTGAGAGGCCCGGGTATGGCAAAAAAAAAAAAAAAAAAGACACCAGAGAGCTCACTCACTCTCTGAGTGAACACAAGAGAGATGTCATGTAAGCACACAGCAAGATGGCACCCACCTACAAGCCAAGAGAAGACACCTCAGAATGAAACCTATGTTGTTAGCACCTTGATCTTGGACTTTCTAGCCTCAAGAACTATGAGAAATAAATGTCTGTTGTTTAAGCCACCAGGCTACAGTATTTTGTTATGGCAGCCTGTGCTGACTAAGATAAGACTCCAGGGATTAGGACATGGACATATATTTGGGGGCCACTATTCAGGTCATGACTTGCAGTAGGTGATGGAATACTATACAGACATCAAAAAGAACAAAGCTATTTCATTGTACAGGTGACAGTGACCTGCACTAAGGAGGAGAAGTGAAGATGGAGCAAAGGGAACAAATTCTAGATGTTTCTGACAGTAGAGCTTAGAAGACTTACTTTTATTTTGAATGTGGAGGATGAAGGAAGGAGAAGAATCCTCCTTCAAGTCACTGCAGCAAGAAAAAGAGACCTGGAAGATCACACAGGATGATTTAAGGGCTAAGCCTAGATTCTGGATACATAACCATTCTTAACTTATTATTGAAGCATAACATACAGTAAAATAAAAAAACCTTCAGTGTACAGCCCGATGAATTTTTATATTTGTCTTTGCCCATTTAACAACAATGCAGAGCTCCTTATGTAACATTTGCAGCGTTCCAGAGGTTTTCCTTGTGTACCTTCTAAGTCAATGCCCATGCAAAGGTAGCCATTTTGATTTAGATGTTCTTTTATTCTCATAGATGTTTTTGTATTTTGAATTCTATACGTTTTAGATGTTCTTGAACTTCCTACAGATGGGACTCCTTTATATCTGGTTTCTTTCACTCATCATTATGTCTCTGAGATTCATCCATGTTGCTGCATGTATTTGTAGCTTGTTCTTTTTTGTTGCTGTGTAGTATTCCATTGTATCTAGATGGAACCTATAGGATTTACTGATGGGGTATGAGAGGAAAAGGAGTCAGGGCTTCTGTTCTGAGCCACTGAAAGGTGGAGTTACCATTAGCTGAGATGGATTACATTGTGGGAGGAGGAGCTCAGGGGCTCAGTTTCGGACAGGGTGAATCTGAATTGCTCATTAGACATCCAAGTGTTGATACTGAGTAGGCCATTAAATCACCAGGCAATGGTGGGGAGTGACAGAGGGCAGGCAATGACAACAAGCTGGGGTAGTGGGTGATGGAAAGATGGCAAGAGATTCCGAGCTAAAGAGGGGGAAGAAGGACAGGGAAGTGGCAGGCCCGAGGGAGAGGAGACACCCCTCACCTCCGGGAGAGCTCCAAGGGTAGGAGGCGTGGGCAGGAAAACAGCCACCACTTGGGAGGGCTCCATCTGCAGAAGAGGTTGTACTGCGCCACACGCACACATTTTCCAGGGGCTCCTCAACCGCTCACCAAGCAGACACCCTAACACTCACCTGCGAAGGCATATTAGCAGCCCCAACTCTTTTATTTAAGGCTGCTTCCCGGCCTTAGCCATCCAATCAGTTTTCATTGCTGTTTATCTTCCTGTTACTCTTAATGTCTAACAGGTAATAAATGAAATTACAAAGGCAGGCACATGACCATGCCCCATGCTTGCCAAGCAAAGTAGCTCCTCTGACACCCGAGTCCCAAGCCCACCTCTGCCGCTAACGTGACATGTGATTTCCAGGAAGACCCTGCCCTTCTCTGACCTCAGCTCCTATGTCCATCAAAGAGAAAAACATAATTCAAAAAGACACATGCACCCCAATGTTCATTGTAGCGCTATTTACAATAGCCAGGTCATGGAAGCAACCTAAATGCCCATCGACAGACACATGGATAAAGAAGATGTGGTACATATATACAAGGGAATATTACTCAGCCATAAAAAGGAACGAAGTTGGGTCATTTGTAGAGACGTGGATGTATCTAGAGACTGTCATACAGAGTGAAGTAAGTCAGGAAGAGGAAAACAAAGATCGTATATTAACGCATATATGTGGAATTTAGAAAAATGGTACAGATGAACCCGTTTGCAGGGCAGAAATAGAGACACAGATGTAGAGAACAAACGTATGGACACCAAGGGGGGAAAGCAGTGGGGGGGTGGGGGTAGTGTGATGAATTGGGCGATTGGGATTGACATGTATACACTGATGTGTGTAAAATGGATGACTAATATGAAAATAAATAAACATTAAAAAACAAAAAGCGACAGGAAGAGTGTAGATAAAGAAAGTGTGGGCTCTGGGATCCAGCAGGCCTCACACAGTAAACGGGGTGTGGTCTCTTTTGTTGTTTGGCCTCCCCAGCACCCACACCCTCTTCTGACAACAGTACCCTGATTTTCTTTAAGGAACCCCTCCTCCCTTCTCAGCCCTTGAGGTTCAGAGAGAGCTAAACCCACCCCCCAGATCCACACGTGGCCAATCAGAATCACAATCGTTTGTTTGGGGATGTGCACATGACCTAATTAAGGTCAAAGGGACATCAACCCTGGGACTTTTATTGAAACCACTGGAGAATGATGTTCTCCTTTACCCTATGGCTCAGCTAGCAGCCTATCAGCCTATGGCTGCTTGAGGGCATCTTGCGTCATGAGATTTGGGCCAAACTGTGAAGAGCTTTTCATGCTATGCTATGAAGTATGAAGGCTTTACTCAAGTTGAGCATCTCCAATTTTTTCACCAAAGTGTCCGTACACAGCAGAGAACAACAGATTGAGTATGTCCATTCTGAAGTGTTGAACTATGACCTCAACTACAAAATTTCCCCAAAAAGTCTTGTCTTAGTGTATATTAATTATTTGTTTCAATGTTTAATAAATTCTCCCCTCCAAAGGTATTAGTTCCAGGAAGTTCTTCCTGTTTAAGCTGTGGCTTTCTGTCTCTCCTGGTTCACTGTCACCCATCTTCAAGGCTACAGCTGCCCCAGTTTGAGAAATATGACTTTAAATAAGAGGCAGCCACCACAGGTTTTTGTGGAATGGTGTAACCTGATCTCAACTCTATGTTTAAAAGGTAACTCTGGACCATGATACCCCTTGTCCATAATTTCCAGGGTCACTGCAGCAAATGCCTATCATCTCCCACATGAACCTTGACGATCAGTTAAGCCTGTGACTTTAGTCTGGAATGTTCAAGCCACGTCACTCACTCACTCACATCACAGGGCTCTTTCACATATCAAGCTGACCTTTCTCAAGGACACCTGCATCCTTGCTGCTCCCACCAAAATTTTTTTTAAATTATTTAATATCTTTTAAAAATATTTATTTATTTATTTGGTTGCACCAGGTCTTAGTTGCAGCAGGCGGGCTCCTCAGTTGCAGCTCTCAGGCTCCCCAGTTGTGGCATGCGAACTCCTGGCTGCGGCATGCATGTGGGATCTAGTTCCCTCACCAGGGATCGAACCCCGGCCCCCTGCATTGGGAGCATGGAGTCCTATCTACTGTGCCACCAGGGAAGTCCCTCCCACCAAATTTTTATTTCCCTGTGGGGCTGCACGCTGCTGGGAGATAGCTACCTCCCTGCTAAACTGCTTTGATAAAGTTGATTGTGAGCCTTAGATTGCTGAGCTTTTCTGGAAGTTACGTGAAGGTTTTGAAGTGAAATCTGTCTTAGCACTGACCTAATCCTCAGGAGGTTCAACTTCTACTTCTTCAGGATCACCCTAAAATATATGGAATCCTTATATTCTAGAGGAATGATTCATAACTGTTTAAAAGGGAGGGGTGTCACAGCTCCTTTTAAGAACCCATGAAAGGTCTGGACCCCTCTATCGAGGAGAAAACACCTTTGCACAAAATGTTAAATACAACGTCAGGAGTATGGTAGACACCCCAAAAACCCCATTCTGAGACTAGGTTAAAACTCAGGGGTGAGAACATCAGAATTGGAAGAAATCTTAGAGATTATCTGGCTGAGCTGGTCTACTGAGCACCAATGATAACAACTGTAATGATCATAATTATAAAATCAATTATCTATTAAGTACTTACTATGTACTAGGCACTCTGCTCAGACTTTACATACATCACGTCTTTAAATCCTCACAATGACTCACCCTACTAGGTACTATTTCATCCGCACTTCACAGACAAGGCACCTGAGGTTCCTGGAGTCTAAGCCACTTGCCTGTGGATAGGGAACAACTGAGTGGCAGAAGCCCGCGGACGCCTGGATTCATGCTCATAACCACCGTGCATCAGCACCATCCTTCATAGTTCTTGTTGTCACCCTTGGTGACAAGTAACAGGAACCCACTAAAGCTAGCTTAAGCACAAAGGGGGTTTGTTATAAGGAAGGATATCAAGGTGTCTTACAGAGTCCATAGGCAAGGAATTAGCTGGACTGCAGGGATCACTTAGAACTAGACATTGGTTTACTATAGGAACAAAAAAAAAGCAATCCATCTATTATGGACTGAATGTTTATGTGCCACCAAAATTCATAAAATGAAGCCCTAATTGCCAGCATGACTGTATTCGTGCCTGTAAGAAGGTGATAAAGGTTGAAGGAGGTCATAAGGGTTGAGTCCTAATCCAATAGGGCTGATGCCCCTATAAGAAGAGGAAGAGACACAGCAAGAAGGCAGCTGTCTGCAGACCAAGAAGAGAGCTCTCATCAGGGACTAAACCTTGCCAGAACCTTGATCCTGGACTTTCCAGCCTCCAAAACTGTGAGGAAAAAAAATTTCTGTTGTTCAAGCCACCAAATGTACGGTATTTTATTCTGGCAGCCCTAACAGACACCCTTTTCCTCACTCTCCCCTACTCGCCCTCTCCCAACAAAGAAAGAAAATCAGCAAAGGGAAATTTTAGGAGCTGGGCTTCCCTAGCACGAAGGCTACATCACCAGCTAAAGACGGCCCCTCAGAATGGCACATACCCAAAATAGTGAAACACTGAAACTGCAAAGGTCTCAAATGCAGATGTGTAGAGAAGCCAGGCAGGGACCAGAAACGAGTGAAGTGGGCTAGAGGTGCAGAAAAGGGAGAGGCAGGAACTGAGAGCCCCACAGAAAAGACACAGCCACTTCTCGGCATCAGCCAGCCTCGCTGTAGATGGACCTGTCAAGTGTTGGCAGATTGCGCCCTTTCATTTTTAAAAAAGAAACTCTTAATCTGCATTTGCATGTGAAATCTCCAGACCTTAAAACACTGCACACTTGTACAGTCCAAACCAAACACATGTATGGGCTATTTCTAGACTGAGGGCAGCCAGTCTGTGAGCTGTGTGTACAAAGCCCTATAGAATCCAGCTGGGAGGGAGGGGAGCAGAAAGAGAATGTGCTATGGACTCACAAACCTAAGTTCACATCCTAGGTCCAACACTCACTGTGCTACTTACCAGGTCACTTAACCTCTCTGATCACTGTGAGCTAATCTCTTAATCCTATTGTTTCCAACATTTCACCAATACAAATAATGCTATCATAAATCATGCTGTACACATGTCATTTTGTATTTTACAAGTCTATCTGGAGTATAAATTCCTAAAGGAGAGACTGCCAAATGTCACAGGTTGGATTCTCTGGAACAGACGCTGAGATGGAGTTTGGGTTGAAAAATGTTTACTAGGAGCATATGTCCACATGAAAACTTGCACGTGAATGTTCATAGCAGCATTATTCATAATAGCCAAAAAAAGTGGAAACAACTCAAATGTCCATCAGCTAATGAATGGATGGATAAAATGTGGCATACCATACAGTAGAATAATTTTTGACAATAAAAAGGAATGAACTACTGATGCATGCTACAGAACGGATGAACAATGAAAACATTATGCTAAGTTAAATAAGCCAGACACAAAAGACCATGTATTGTATGATGCCATTCATCTGAAATGTCCAGAACGAGCAAGTCTTTGGAGATGAAAAATATGTTAGTGCTTGCTTGGGGCTGGAAGTTCTGGGGGAAATGAGGAGTGAATGACACTGAGTACGGGGTTTCTTCTGGGGGGGATGAAGATGTTCTAAAATTGACTGTGATTCACAACCCTGTGAATATACTCAATACTAATTATACGCTTTAAATGGGTGAATTATATTTGAATAAAGTTGTCCCCAAAATGTTGAAGGCAGGGGGAAGGAAGGAGAACTGGGCAGACAAAAAGTCTAAATTGCAGTGCAGGTCCACTGGGGCCAGCCAAGCAAGCAGAGAATGGCTGAGCCGAGACAGCCAAGCCTTTCCAGTCGTCTCATTCAGCCAGGATGCTGACCGCTCCAGAAGGCGCAGCCTTGGCTGGGTGAGGGTGCTCTCGGCAGCTGACAGCTAGAAGCCCCCTGCTGACCACACTCCCCACAGCAGAGCAGCAAACCCTCTCCTGAAGGGGGCATCTGGGAAGCGCATCTCCACGTCTACCTCACCAACTCAAAAGGCAAATTTAATTAACTTTGATAGACAGGGTCACACTACACGACTGTCAGTGTTACTGCGGTCATCCAAGAACTCCCCAACCACTGGCAATATTTTTCTATCTGGCAGGTGGGATCCTATAGGACTACATCGGGGGATACCTTTTAGAAGACCACACCGAGGAATACCCAAATTGACTGCCATATGAGAGACTTTTCATTTTCTCCTGTGATGACTGGTTCTGTTGTTTTCCAAAGAGAGCTGATACGATGTAAAGCTATGTTCTAGAATACTTATTCTAGTGACAGCGTGCAAGATGGACTGGAGGGGGAGACCCAGAAGACAGGGAGACCAGTTGATTATTGAAACCTCCCAGCCATGGGGTGAGGAGGGTGGGTGGATGCCACAGAAAGGGAGAGAAGGAAGAAGGAAGTTTTAGCGCACCTGGAGACTGATTGGACCAGGTTGTAAGGGAGAAGGTAACTCCTTTTAGTTCAAGTTCAGGGGCATTGGATGGATGCCTTGGCCCTATCCCACCATGGTACCAACCTCCTAAAAATCTTCCCCATCCACTCATTTCCCTCCGTCTCCACTATGACCACCTCCATCTCTTGCGTGGGCAACTCTACAGCCTTCTAACTGATCTCAGAACATCTATTCTGCTTGTTGCAATCTATTCCCCTACAGCAACAAGAGGGACCTTCTTAAAACTTCATTCAGGTCCTGTTACCCCCAGATTCAAGCTCCTCCAATGGCACCTCATTGTCATTGGGATAAAGCTCTATGTCTACAAGGCCCATCACTGGCTTCCCCCGCCCACCTCCCCAGCCACATAGCTTCCCAGTCCCCACACTCCTGTCCTTGCTGAGCTTCCTTGAAGTTCATGTTCCATGTTCCCTTTTGCCTCTGAGTCTCCACACACACTGTTCTTCTGTGTTCAATATTCCATAATCTCTAGCCTATTCCTACTTAAACTGGAATAGATGTTGCCTACTCCAGGAAGCCTTCCCTGACCACCATACCTTAAGATTGGATGAGTTGACTGTGGCAGATGATCTATAAAGATGGCACCAACAATCCCCTCTGCCTGTTTGCACCCACTTTGCCTTCCTCATCATGAGGTGGATGCTGTTTCCTCACTCCTTGAATCAGGCTGGAGGTTGACTAGCTTTAAGCAATAGAATGTATCAGAAGTGACTTTGTAGGGTGTCAGACCCCAGACCTTAAGAGACTACAAAGCCTCTTCTGCTTTCACTCAGGGGGAACACAGCCCCTGGGTAAAGAAGTCTAGGAGAGAGAAGCACCGCACAGAGGAGAAGCTAGGTCCTGTACTATGTGAGAAGCGACACTGTGAGAAGAAAGGGGTCCCACTATCCAAACAAGTCCCGGGACAGTCAAACCATCCCCATGAGGTGCCAGACATGTGACCGAGGCCATCTTGGCTTCTCCTGCTCCAGCCAACGCCACGTGGAAGAGCAACAAGCCATCCTACTGAGCCCGGCCTGAGTCCCTAACCCAGAGAATTGTGAGTAATAAAATATTTGTTTTAAGCCACTGTATTTTGGAATGGTGCACGGATAATTGATAAAATGTCCCTCCCCTTAGTTCCCACAGCACCTTCTGACTCCTTCTATCATGGCATCTATTTCATTGTCTTAGAGTTGTTTGTTTAATCCCTTCCACCTCTCCCATCCGTAAACACATTAGCACCAGGAGGGAAAGGACTAAACTATGTCTTGTAGAGCACTGTCTCTCCAGGGCCAGGCACATGGTAGATGCTCATTAAATATGTTAATAATACAATCAAGACAGGGACACTCGAAGCACCACTTCCCTTAATAAAACCAAGCCATCTCCCCAGGTTGCCAGGGAAGGGTGAATTTCCACATGGCAAGAGGTGATGAGACCTCATGACCAGGCCCTTTCTCTCCTCCCCTCCCCCTTATTTACCCAACCATTGGCTCTTTGGAGAATCTGGATGTTTTTATGAAAGGAACCATGGGTGCCCATATCTTTTTTTAAAAATTACGGTAAACTCAAGATCGTCTATTGCATGTTAAATACATGCTTGGAAGCGTACCCACCACCTGTATGAGTTTCCTAGGGCCTGCTGTGACACATTGTCACAAAACCTTTGACTTAACACAAATGTATCCCCTTAAAGTTCTGGGGGCCAGAAGTCCACACTCAGTCTCACTGGGCTACAGTCAAGGTAGCAGCAGGGCTGGTTCCTTCTGGAGGCTCTAGGGGAGAATCCTTTTTCTTGCCTCTGATAGCTTCTGGAGGCCACCTGTAATCCTCGGAGCAGGGCCCTTTCATCACATCACTCCAACCTCTTTCTTCCAGCATCACACCTCTACTTCCTCCTCTGTAGTAAGATCTCCCTTCGTCCTCCCTTTTGAAGGACACTTGTGAGTACGTTTAGTATTTACCTGGATATTCCAAAACAACCTCCCCATCTCAAGATCCCTAATTTAATCACACCTGCAGAGTCCCTTTTGCCATATAAAGTTAAAATCACAGGTTCTAGGGATTAGGATATGAGCATCTTTAGGAGTCACGATTTCGCCTTACACCTACTGACTCACTCATCCTCAGCAACACCATGACTAAGTTCTTTTGTTATCTCCATTTTACAGATGAGGAAACTGAGACCCAGAGAGGTGAAATGACTATTCTAAAGTCACACAGCTAGGATTTCGCTGGTGATGAGGTAGTTAAGAATCTGCCTGCCAATGCAGGGGACACGGTTTCTATCCCTGGTCCGGGAAGATCCCACATGCCGCGGGGCAACTAAGCCTGTGCGCCACAACTACTGAGCCTGCGCTCTAGAGCCTGCGTGCCACAACTACTGAAGCGAGTGCACCTAGAGCCTGTGCTCCGCAACAAGAGAAGCCACTGCAATGAAAAGCCACCACAGTGAGAAGCACGCACTCTGCAATGAAGAGTAGCCCTCGCTCGCTGCAACTAGAGAAAGCCCACCTGCAGCAATGAAGACCCATCACAGCCAAAAGTAAATAAATAAAATAAATAAATTTAAAAAATAAATAAAGTCACACAGCTAGAGAGTGGTCAGGCCAACCGAGGAAACCAGTTATGTCTGAGTCCTCACCACGCTGCTACACTGACTGTATATCATTGTTTATTACATGGGCTGACAGCGCTATTTAGGGAGAGATCCTTTAAGGGAAGGGGAAGCTACCCCTCTCCCTACATGAAGGGTTTGTTGGTTTTCTTTGGGGCCACCTTGGAGGATTAGGGTGCTGTTCACTAAAGAAACCAGTGGTAAAGGCTACCATTTGGGGTGGGTTGAGTTGGAGGCAACCTTGGCAAGCCCTCAGTACAACTTGAAACACCTGAGAAACCAGGTCTCTACTCTTACGCCTGTAAACCATGCACATGTGGCAGGAGAAATCACAGTTCTTCTTTCCCCATGGGCCTTTGGAACCCCATTCATCTCCCAGGTCTGCAGCTTAGTCGTGAGGTAAAGCAAGGACAGATTTGCCCCAACCGGAGGGGGAACTGACAGTGAGGACTTCAAGGCAGCCTGTGCCTCTGGGACCTGCCACTCCTCCACTACCTTCCTTTTGGGGATCCCACACCCTCAGGAGTACCCTCCAGACCCCTATCAACACCCATCCCTCCAAGACTATACGATCCTTAAGTGTAAGGATTATACACATTATCCTTCCATTTCTGCCCCTCAGAACCTAGCACATTTCTCGGCTCCCATTCAATAATCAAGCAGTTCGTGTATGAGATAGAAAGAGAGGAAACAGAATGGACTAGATAGAAAGGGAGGAAAGGGATGGCCATTTGGTGCCAATTGTGCAGTCTTGGGCAAGTCACTTAACTTTTCAAACGTCATTTACTATCCTTACCTGTAAAATGGGCATAATGACTTTCTGATAGCTAACATTTATTGAATACTTACTATGTGCCAAGCACAGGTCCAAATGCACTATCTCACTTAATCCTTGTAGCTTATGAAGTAGCTACTATTAGCTACTTATTCTCTTTTGCCTATTTTTATGGCCAAAACTCACTCTAATTTTGTTTTGTTTTGTTTTGACCTTTGCAGTTCAGTTTAAACACACACACACATTTCACAGATGAGGAAACTGAAGCAGAATGGAATTAAGTAAACTTGCCCAGGATCACACAGCTTCTAAGTGGTGGAGTTGGGATTCAACCCCAGTACTCTGCTAGCACATAGAGTGGTTATGAAGACTACATAGGATGATGGATGTAAGTTGCCTAGTACAGGGGTTAGTATGTATGGATTGTTATTAGGAGTAAGGTAGGGAGAGAGGGAAACAGGATATCACACCTAGTCTCTCTAGTTTCTTTCCCGTGTCTGTCTCCCCTTTCCAGGTACACAGAATCAGATTAATTATTAGCTAATGATAACCATTTTGTTTTATTTATTATTTTTTAAATAAAACAATGAACACCATGAACTCATTGCCCAAACCAAGAAGCAAAATGTTAGCAATAATTTCATCTACCCGTGTGCTCCTCCCATCCCATCTCCTGCCTTTCTCTTAAAGGTAACTATGATCCTAAATGTTGGATCAAACATTCCACTGATTTTTTTCTTCAGTTTTTACACATATATATGCCTAACAATACATTGTTTCACTCTGTTTGTCTTTAACTTTCTAATTTCTAGGTCTTTCAATTATAGGCTCTTACTTCTTTTGTTGTGGTTGAATTTTACAAGTTCACTCAGGCTGCCGTGTTTGGTTGTATGGGCTCTTTGGTGCACAACTGAGGGCACAGGTGGGGACTGAAATTCATCCTGCAGTTCCTCCGGCCTTTTTCTTATCAGCACAAAGATGCCATTCTCCCACCAAACCACGTACTACGAGGCAGCAACCACTGGTGGGGGCGGGGGGGAGGCTTTCTCTAATTTGCACAAAGGCACCATAAGGGCTAATGCGGGTGGGGGGGTCGGAGTTCACCTCCCCTGAATCATCAGCAATCCCTGTCAGACCCTCCACATTCAAGGTCAAGATCGAGCCCACTGAGATTCTCGATGGGAAATGACCCACGGTGACAGCCTCTGGAGACAGCTGCATCACGAAATTCACTGTTCCCGCTGGAAGCTTCTTGGCCTTACTCCATCGGTCCATCTCTAACCCATCAGGAGGGCCTTCCTAATCATGTTCCAGGGGCTTTAAGATTTATGTCAAGGGGTCTCGATTTATTGAATTAATGCTGCTGAGCAGAACTGTAGCTGTTAAACAGTGTGGAGATCTGGATTTTACAGCAATGTAACTAATAAGGCTATTAACACGAATGGGGCGTGCTGCTGGCGTTTATAATACCATAAATCTCTCTTTCCTCTGGAAGTATTTATGGGATGGCACGCACCCGGAGTCCACGGCCTTTTCTGTGCTCTGCTCTCAAGGCTCGGCCAGGAGGATGTGCTGCCCAATAAGGGAAACCGTCAGGAGGAAGGAGGGAGAGAACTGAACCTGGGCTGATTCTCGGCTTCCATCCCTTCCATCAGTTGGAAAGGCTGGTCATTGCCGTGGGCAGATGTAGATCTTTTAAATTATTATTTAGGTATTTATTTCCCATTTATGGAGCATTTACCACGTGCCAAGCCCTCTGAAAATTTAGTGACTATGATTCCCCAACACCCTCTCCAGAATGAAGTATGTGGGAATGTGAATTGGTACAGCCACTATGGAGAACAGTATGGAGGTTCCTTAAAAAACTACAAATAGAACTACCATATGACCCAGAAATCCCACTACTGGGCATATACCCTGAGAAAACCATAATTCAACAAGAGTCATGTACCAAAATGTTCATTGCAACTCTATTTACAATAGCCCGGAGATGGAAACAACCTAAGTGTCCATCATCGGATGAATGGATAAAGAAGATGTGGCACATATATACAATGGAATATTACTCAGCCATAAAAAGAAACGAAATTGAGCTATTTGTAATAAGGTGGATAGACCTAGCGTCTGTCATACAGAGTGAAGTAAGTCAGAGAGAGAAAGACAAATACCGTATGCTAACACATATATATGGAATTTAAGAAAAAAAAAGGTCATGAAGAACCTAGGGGTAAGACAGGAATAAAGACACAGACCTACTAGAGAATGGACTTGAGGATATGGGGAGGGGGAAGGGTAAGCTGTGAGAAAGCGAAAGAGAGGCATGGACATATATACACTACCAAACGTAAAATAGATAGCTAGTGGGAAGCAGCCGCATAACACAGGGAGATCAGCTCGGTGCTTTGTGACCACCTAGAGGGGTGGGATAGGGAGGGTGGGAGGGAGGGAGACGCAAGAGGGAAGAGATATGGGAACATGTGTATATGTATAACTGATTCACTTTGTTATAAAGCAGAAACTAACACACCATTGTAAAGCAATTATACTCCAATAAAGAGGTAAAAAAAAAAAGAATGAAGTATGTGTTCTCCCACTGAACTTAATTTCTGTCTTGAGCCCCCCCCAAACCCTCTGAAGCAGAACATTTAATACTGTCACTTCCAGCTAAACTCAATCATTTTAATGATTTTAATTTTTCTCATTGGTTTCCGCTTAAACCAAGTCAGATTTTGGATTTCCTCACTCCTTTCCTCTTAGTGGAAAAGATTCCAAGTTCCAGGGGGGTGTGCAAATATCCCTGTGCCATTAGTGGAGAGGCATGGCCACGTCTTTGTTTTCATGTGTCCATGTGCTCTACTGACAACCACTGAGATGGAACCCCCAGCTCAGTGTCAGCCTCCACGCTGGCTGACTCCTGCGATGGGACACACCTCGTCTGGTCCGTACATCCTTCACTGCGGTACCCGCACCCCAGCCAGAGGCAGCCTTGCAGACCTGCTGTCTCACCCTCTCCCTCCCCTCCCCCTAAACTCCCAGTCCCACTAAGGGGCCAGGGACCACGACACTCCAGGAACACTGGAAAGACACTCTCTGTCCTTCACATGCCGGCCAGACCACCCAGCATGTGTGCTCTCTCCAGCCAGTACACCACAATGCCACAACGGCACTGGGGACATCTCCACAAAGCCTGCCATCTCTCTCCGCTTGCTTGCTTGCTTTTTTTTTTTTTTTTTTTTGCGGTACGCAAGCCTCTCACTGCTGTGGCCTCTCCCGTTGCGGAGCACAGGCTCCGGACGCGCAGGCTCAGCGGCCACGGCTCACGGGCCCAGCCGCTCCGCGGCATGTGGGATCTTCCCAGACAGGGGCACGAACCCGTGTCCCCTGCATCAGCAGGCGGACTCTCAACCACTGCGCCACCAGGGAAGCCCATGCTTGCTTTTTTTTAAACAACATATTGAGCCTTTCTCAGGTACCATTCTCAGCTTTACAAGGTGTGCTTCATCTACTCCCACCAACAGCTCTACAAGGTAAGATCTATTATTATCCCCCCCACATCAAAGATGTAGAAACTGAGGTCCAAAAGCTTAAGTCTCCTGTGTAAGGTCACATGGCCATTAAGAGAGGGAGCTGGACTTGAACCCAGACAGCTGGACTCCACGGGGCAATGAGACATCTGCAGAATCCAAAACTAAAAGTGGGGCCCTGCTCCCTTACGCCTCTCCAGAGCTTTGCCCCAGAGAGGTACTGTCCAGAGTCCCATGTGCATCCAAGTGTATACCCCTCTCCCTTTTTTAGGGAGTTTGGGAAATAAGTGGTTTCCAAAGAAATCTTCCTAAACTTTCCCAAACGCCTCAGCCTTTGGAATTCCAAAGCTACAGATGTCACTGTAATCCTTTTTTCTCTTAGGGCAATGGAAGCTAAGGCCTGATCTGAACTGAGTCTAGGATGACAGGTGAACTTGAATGTTTCAGGGAACAAAGGACCCCACAAAGGTCAAGCTTCATGCCTCATCCATATTCACATTGTCACATTCACCCTCACAGAAGTTCCCTTGAGGAATATGCAGTCCTCCCCTTTGTACATGGGAATAAAGACTGCGGAAAACTCAAGGGCTTCTCCAGAGAAGTGAAAATTCACAAGTTGGGAAATGAGAATTCCGACTCAGGTCTCTCTGAATTTCTGTGGGATCACTAATCTCTCTCCTGGGAGCAGAAACGTGGTCTTGATTGGTTTTTCCATCCAGTCAGATGGTGGAGAAACTGGTCTGAGTAGAGAGTTGTCCTGAGTTTAGGACTGTCCTCTGGGAGCTAGGTCAGGCATAAGGAAGTGTGTCCCAGGGGACGCTCAGCTGTGGATCCTTGCCAGGAAACTTCCGGTGAAGCAGAATTCAGCAGATCCACTCTTCTGATGCTTCTTAGCTTTTCTCCTTTCTGCTCCTTCCTTCTTTGGCTCCCACTGTTTTATTAAAAATATTTGTGAGCCCCTACTATGCGCTAGGCTTTGTTCTAGAAACTGGGGGGACAGTAGGGCGGAAATCAGACTCCTTCTCTCCCTCAAGATCTTAGAGCCTCAAGGTGACCAGGAAGACTATTAGTTCCCCCAGAGGGCAGGGCCCTGGCTCAGAGTAGGTTGTTAGTAAATTGATCAAGGGTTTTCAGTTTCCATCAACCATACAACTTAGAGATACAAGGTGAAGACCCCACAGGTGTCTCAAAGATTTGGACAGTGCTGTGCTCCCCAGATTCCTAGCAAAACATGGACATCCAAGAGTGGTCATTACACGCTTCATGATGGCTGATGTAAAAGGAGACTGAGCAGACGAGGAAGTACTCAGACTAGGACAGGAACCCAGATGTGAGTCGCTGCCAGGGGAGGAGAAGGAATCTCACATGTTCTGAAAACCTACTCTGTGCTAGACCCTGGCCTAGACACTTAACCTACATTATCTAATTTAATCTTACAACAGAGGATGAGGTAGGCACTCTCACCAGCCCTGCAAACTATCGCTCATCAATAAAAGAGGGCCCTGTTATTGTTCAGTTTCCTGTGGACGATGACTGCCCACCTCCCATGAGTGCTGAATTAATTTTATGAGGAACTAGTGTGGAATCCTGAGGCAAGCTGAAATGTGGCCCCACGTGCAGTGAGGATGTGGTTGGCTCATTTGTTTTATTTAATCAAACATCTATTTTGTTAAAATAATATACTGGGTTTTGGGGGGGGTTTGCTTCATCAATACATATACATGGTGTGAAACTGGAAAAAGAAATGGAAATAAAGAAAACAGAAGAGAAAAACCACCATTAATCTCATCATCAAGAAATATTCACCCTCACTACTCTGGCATTTACTTCCTAAGTGCTACACAAATGCATATACATATTCATATTCATATACATATACATATATATATGTATACATACATACATATATATTCATATATATACATATGCATACACACAATATCATATACATACATATATGTGCATATCATATACACATATATCTCACATGCATATATGATTACATATCATATACATATACACATATACTTAGGTTATATTTTTTTCAATAGATAATTTTTCTACAACATTGTGATCTTGCTGTTTCAAAATTTTCTCATTTCACCAAAAAATATATCATAAATATATTATCCTAATATTAAATATTCTCCTATAACAAAATTCTGAAGGCTTCAACAGAAGCCATTATATGTGTATGCCACATTTTGTTTACCTAGTCCCAACGGTTAAACATTTAGCGAGTTCAGTATTATAAAAAATTGTACCATGAACATCTTCATGGCTATATCTTTGAGCACATTCATGATGATTTTCTTAGGACAGATTCTATAAATGAACTTGCAGTCTTGGGGGCTGTGCATATAGAAAAGGCTTTTTGATGCATTTTATCAAATTCCTCTCTATAAATTGTGCATGAGTTTGCCCTCCCACGCCACTGGATAAGACTGCCTACTTTTCCACACTTGTCCCTTCACCAGATGCTGTCATTTTTTACATATGTTTCAATTTAAGAAATGAGAAATGATGTTTCAAGGACACTTTAATTTGCAATTTTTATTACAAGTAAGGTTAAATCAATCACCTAGAGTGCTCTGAGTTCAGCACAGAGAGGGTGAGTTGGGTGGACTGGTAACACAAAGAAAGTGATTTACCCACACAAGGACCATTCAGAAGACAGCAGCCCAGAGTATAGGCAGCATGAGTTGATAGAGAACTAAGTGCTAGAGGGGTCAAGGCTTGTTCAAGGGGAAAGGGCTCAGTGTCTGTCCTGGAGCTGAAAGCAGACCTTGAGGAGGAGGCATGACTGGAGCCGTGAACAAGGGAAGGTGCCCCTCATGTCACTCTCCCCTCACACGCTCCGTTCCACAAATGCTTCGACTCCTCAGACGCTCCCACCTCCTCATCTCCCAGCCTTTGCATGTGCTGCTTCCTCTGCTTCTCCCTTTCTCTTTGCTAAGCCATCCTTCTCACCCTTCAGGCTATATCTTAAGTGTTTCTTCCTCAAAAGAAGCATCTCAGCCCCAAACAAGTTCATGTCTCCTGTTATGTGCTCTCCCTGTGCCCTGTGCTTATTATAACAGTAATTAATTGTGTTTGTAATTATTCACGTAATGTTCCTGCTGGACTACAAGTTCTGAGAGCCTGGACTGCATCTGCCTTGCTCACCTCTGGGTTCCCAAGACCTAACATGAAATCCTATTTAATTCTCACCTCCCAGCTCTAAAACCGCCCTTCATTAATCTGCCTTCTGCTGCTGTTGCTGCTGCTGCTAGGTCTGAAAATTACAGTTCTCCTTTGCCAGCTAGATTTCTTTATCGGTTCTGTCAATAGGGGGAGATGTGAAGGCTGGAGGAGGGAGAAGAGACTTGCTCCCTCTTCCTGCTGGCATCCTGTCCCTTTAAGCACCTCCCCAGCAAAGCAATGCCTCCCAGCCCCCATCACCCCCGAGCCCCAGCACCATCACCTCTACAACCCACCACCCCGCTTTGGCAAGTGGTTCTAGTCTACAGTTGCTTTCAGCACTCCCTGAGTCAGACTAGTTTTGCCCTTTCACAGGTACCAGCACAAACCAGGGCTGTTCCCTCATCAGAAGAATAAGCTCCAGATCCATGAGCCCCTCCTCCCAGCTTCTAGGCTTTGATAACCATATGTTCTTCCCTTTGTTTCCCCAGCTATAGGGCAGTAGCAGATTCCCTCAGCTATTACATCTGGGCTATCTTTGTTCTACTTTTGATTTTCCAACCTCCACAACCTGTCCATCCAATTCCCTATATTAAACTCTCTCTGTTCAAATACCTAGTGTGGTTTCTGTCTTCCTCACTGGACCCTGATGATACAGTAGACATTCAATTAAAATTTCAATGAAGCCAGGCACCATTCTGTGGTTAGAGAATAGCATGAACAACTCAAATCAATCTTGCGAGATTGAGCATCTACTATGAGCCTGGCATTGTGTGGGGTCCTGGAGGCCCAGAGATGAAACAGAAACAGAATGAGCCGGGAGTGCCCAAAACACCTCTAGACTGAGAGTCAAACCCCCTTTCTCCCACCTCCATACCTAGATCAGAAGCCTCTTAATGGGGAGCAATTTAAGCTAAGGATTCCTCCTGCCCTCTGCATTCTTCAGGGTTTTTCAGTGGGTTTCTATTGACATATTGACATTGGGGAGAACTCTTTACTGTGCAGGACTAACTCTGTAAGAAGTTTAGCATTTTTGACCCCCTCAGATAGATGCTCATGCCCCTCCTCCAGTCGTTCTGTCAGTCAAAAGTGCCTCCACCCATTGACAAATGTCCCTTTGGCGGTGTCCACCCTCCCTGACCATTACGAGGCCGCCCACTGAAGAGATACCCCCCAGGGGATGCAGAATTTGCTGCTGATTTCTGACATTATCAGCCCCAGCAAAGAAAACTTCAATAAATGTAGAGGATGGAGTAGTTCTGCATGATTTCAGCAAATTAACCGAGACAACCAGCAGAATGAAATCCACAGAGGGCATGACAGGGTGGCAGACTGGTAGGGTGTTGGGTAGAGGAATGAGGCAGCTGGAAACCTAATTAGCCAGGACTGCTCACATCTGAGCCTCTCTGCTCCCAGCTGCCTCCTGAGTCGTAACATGTTGAAAATGAAGTCATTAAGAAGCACTCACACACATCCCCCTTGTTAGAAATGGGTCCTGAGTGGGCTTAAATGGAAGAAGAAGAATAGGGAGAGAGAAGGGCATCGAGGGAGAGAGAGGGTGGGTGACAGCTGACTGTGAGTCCCCACATATACGGTATAATCCAAGACAGGGTATGTTTGAAAGAATTGAGGTTTTCTCCACTTCTCCCCGCTCCTTTCCTGCTATTCCACCCACTGGTGACTTGTAGAGCACCAGTTTTCAAAAAGGTAGGTTGGTACACTCTAGACTGCATGGAAACTGACAATGAAATGTGGTTAAAGTTAACCCTATTGTGGGTAAAAATCGCTAACAACAGTTTTCAGAAGATGATTTTCTCCCTTCCTTCCTTCCTTCTGTTTCGTCCTTCAATCCTTTAAAAAATTAATTAAAATAGATTCCAGTTGTCTCTCTAATCATCGTTTTTGTGGCACTTCTATTCCAAAATCCCGTCTCACAAGGGAGAGAAAAAAGACAGAGTTCCACGTGTGGATCACAACGCCAACCAGTCTCATCTTCCCAACCCAATTATAACTGATGTTTGTCTTTTACTCCCTATACCTTTCGCCCCCAACCAAAGAAAAAAGTTTTCACTTTTGAGATTAGCATAGCATAACATGATAAAGGACAGTGGAGTCCTAATCCTCTCTTGGACATTTAGCGGCTCTGGGATTAATAACAAAGTACTAGCTGCTCTGAGCCCTAGTTTTCCTCCCCAGCGGATACAGCCACTGGCTTCTCAGCCTCTGGACCCTGGATGCTGCTGAGAAATGGGGACCCTGTGTTGCCAAATCTCACAGGGTTGTGGTGGGGGTCTGGGAAGGTAAAGGATAGAAGGGTTCTTTGTAGCATGAAATCATGATATGCACAGATCCTGTAGGGCCTTGGTTATTTGCCAGTGACTTATGCACTCCAGTGATTATCTATGTCTGCCTCCCTGCCCTGCCTCTCAACTAATCCTAGACGGGAGAACTGGCCAGAGTGAGTGAGTGGCAGCCCTTCTGACTGCCTACCAACAACCGTTCCCTCCCACCTCTTTCCCAACAGAACTCCAACTTTACTTACTCTCCTAACAGCCAAGTGCTTGAATTGGGGCTGTGCCCCGCTCTTAACCCCAGGAGAGAGGTGAGTCTTGACTGGTCAAAACCAATCATATTAATTCCACTGCTCTTGTCAGTGACTGGCTGAAGCGTGGACATGTGACACAATTGTGATGAACAGGAAGTCTGCTGGGGACTTTGGGAAATGCATTTCTTGCTCTTACAAAGTCAATGCCTTTGATGATGATGTTTAACACTCTTGCAGCCATCTCGGAGCTCAAAGGGAAAAGTATAAGGACAAAAGCTAGCCACTGAGTCTTTGAGAGCCTCCGTGTCTTTGATCCTCAGAATTAACCCTAGATATGCCCTGTCTACAGATGCCCTGATACGTAGGATAAGGTAAGGTGATCACACATCCTTGTCTTAGTCAACTCAGACTGATATAACAAATTGCCATAGACTGAGTGGCTTAAACAATAAACATTTAATTCCTACACTTTTGGAGGCTGGAAGTCAGAGATCAGAGTGGTCAGGTTCTGGTGAGAGCCCTATTCCAGACTGCAGAAGACCAGCTTCTCCTTGTATCTTCACATGATGGAAAGAGAGGGCTAGCTAGCTCTCTGGCCTCTTCTTACAAGGACATTAATCCCATTCATGAGGGTGAAGCCCTCATGACACAATGACCTTTCAAAAGCCCCATCTCCAAAATACCATCACATTAGAGATGAGACATATGAATTGGGGGTGGGAGACATAAACGTTCATTCCATAACAATCCTGGTTTTCCTGGAACTGTTCCAGTTGACATTTGTGCCAGCATACTTTCTGATTTAGCATTTGTCCTGAACAAAATTTACTGGTTTGAATGATAAATCATATGGTCTGCCTACTGATAATAAATGTCCTTATTAGTTAAGTCACGTTGAGTTAGATTTATTCTATGCAGCCACAATATTCTAATTAAAACAGGGCTAGAGAGAGGTATAAACGATGCATGTATACGTATGTGTGAATATTTATGCATACACACAAGCGCATGCAGGACAATACTAAAGCTTAGAATGAATGTTTTATAGTAACCTCTACTTTCAATTTTCCATGCTTCTTCTTCTTCCCTCCTTAGTAAACAGTATTATTGTGGAAACAGAAAAAACATGAGAGAGAAACAAATCATGACATTATAATCTGAGATTCGTCGTCTCCCAAATGTCTCATGAACCTTTAAGGCAGAGCTCTGTGCGTCCCCACACATTCTATTTTCACTACTGTCTCGTGCAGCAAAACCCTGATCCCTTCTCAATGCACGGAGCTCTTTCACTTTGCCCAAAGTTATATGTCCACTGTTAGAAAATGCATCGACAAGTGCTTGTTCTCACTCTCTCCTTCATCTGTCCTTCCCCAGTCACTACACTAAAAGCTTCAATTTGCCAGTTGCCCTCTCCCCTTATGCTGCTGTCAGCAGGTGGGGCTGACTTGGCCAGTGTCACAGTGAAAACTGAGCAGTCTGCTGATGTAGTCTGTTGAACAAGTGCCCCATTAGTTTTCCTATCATCTGATGAGCCTCATCCATTAGCTTGGCTGATTTGAGGCTGGGTTTCAAGGTAAATCTAGCAGGCAGACATCTAGTTAAGACAAAAGCAAGTTAGAACACTCGGTGCCTGCCCAGCCTGTAAATGACCCTTGCAGATAAACTCTCTCTTTTGTTCCTCACCTGATGCAAATCCAACCTCTAATCACCCAAGGTCAGGAGTATCGAGACTTGGAGACTGGAATCAAGAAACTCAGAGGACACTCACAGCTGTTACAAACACTCTTTCCAAATCGAAACAGGCATTCTTCTGTTCTGATGGTAGTGGTATAAAAAGGTACATTTTTGAGAGGGAAATATGATGGTATGCACCAAAAACCTTAAAAGAGTTCACATAGTTTGATTCAGCAATCCAATTTCTATGAATTTATCCTAAAGAAATAAGGGGACAAATATACGTGTGTATGAAATATTCATTACATTTCTGTAATGAAAAAAATTAGAAGTGCTCATTGGCAGGCAATCGATGACATGACTTATGATACATCCATGAAATGGAGTATAGCATAGTTATTAAAACAAGTCCTTGTCATTTTAACACATGAGAGTGTAAGCTGGCACAACCATTCTGTAGGAGAGTTTGGCAATATGCACCACAAGCCTTAAAAAGGTTCACACCACTTAAAAGAGTCATGGATGCTGTTCACGAGGTTTCTGCTTTTCCACCTTCCAGACACATGGTAGAATTGAACTTCATGGCTTCCTAGTTATTATCCACTTAGTTACTATCCATGGTTCTGGCTAATGAGTTGTTAAGAAGAAGAGCTGAATACCACTTCCAGGCCAGAACACTGAACTGTCAATGTAACACCCAGAGAACTCTTTTCTTCTTCCAGGGTGACTATCAGTAATTGACATGGTGGATGTTCCATCAGTCTTGGTCCCAGTGTGAGAAGACATAAGCATAACCCAGACGGATAGGTAGGATGAATGGGAAATAAACCTTTGTTGTTTTAATATTTTTAGAGTTGTTTGTTACTGCAGCATATCCTACCTGTGCTGACTGATACACCCTTTGACCTAGCATGCCCATCTCTAGAATTATAAGGAAACACTTGTACACATAGGTATACATATTGGAGGATCTTTTGTATACATAGATACATGTTGAAGGATATTAGTCACAAACTTATTCTTAACACACATACAAAAACATACATCGATAAGCCCTACAGCACACTTACAGTGCCAAGACAGCTAGATCAGAAGGCATGGCAACATCACCCATATGTTACAACATTTCCTAAGAAGACCTGGGCCCTGATGTAGACCCAAGTCACTATCCCGGCTTCTTCCGTCTCTCCTACATAGTGAGTTCCCTTCAGAGTCCCAACAGTCCAATCAGCTGACTTTAGTCAAGGTTTCTCTAGTCCATTAAAGATGTTCTAATAATATTACACTTCAAAAAGTAAGGGTTAGGATGGGCTTCCCTGGTGGCGCAGTGGTTAAGAATCCACCTGCCAATGCAGGGGACAAGGGTTCGAGCCCTGGTCCGGGAAGATCCCATATGCCATGGAGCAACTAAGCCCATGTGCCACAACTACTGAGCCCACGTGCCACAAACACTGAAGCCCATGTGCCTAGAGCCTGTGCTCCACAACAAGAGAAGCCACCGCAAGGAGCAGCCCGGGCACCGCAATGAAGAGTAGCCCCCGCTCGCCGCAACTAGAGAAAGCCCGCAAGCAGCTACGCAGACCCAATGCAGCCAAAAATAAATAAATTAATTTTTTTAAAAAAAGAATCAATTGTCAAAAGATAAGGGTTAGAACCTCAATCTCTTTTCCTCCCGAGAACCTCTGAGGTTCCTATGCAAAGTTATCCAACTCTCCCTCTCCCCCCCCCCCATAAGTCATCAAGATCTGTTTAACAAGGAATATAGGGAGAAAAAGCCTTTATCTATCCCCAAACATACCCGCTATGCCCTTCCCCTGGAACAATGGGTACATACTTGCTTTATATCTACATAACCCACTCAAGCAAAGTCTCCACCTTTAGAAATAAAAGCAGCTGGAAACATAGAAACTTCTCTCAACTTGGAGGGAAATAACTTTATTCACTACAGCACTATTATTATGAATTATATTGACCAGATGGACAATGATGAGAAATAAAACAAAGATGTAGCAGGGAGAAATGACATGTTGCACCAACCAGATTAGAATTGGCTTTGGGGTGGGGGAGGAAGGGTCTCAGGATGCCCCTTTCAGCAACAGCTCTTTAAAATTTAATGGCCCTACAGGATATACCTTCTGAGCCCTAGAAAGTAGTTGGTGAAGAGAAAAAGTAGAATGAAAATCCCCGAGGCTCTGAAAGGGATGGTTTCTCGGTTGCTGGAAGACCTTATAGAGTTGCTGGTGGTGGCAACGGGGGCGATGGTGGTAGTGGTCATGGGTGAACATGACGTAGACCCACTCATTAGCCTAATCCTGACCTCTCGATTCAGAAGGCTGAATTAACGGGACAGCAACGAAGCATTAATATTTACAAGGATTTAATAGTTTATAGCCAGTCACTCGTTCTAGAAATGGACTGAAAACAGAGAGGTCAGCTGTCATCCGGGAAAACAAACAACTCAAAAGCAACAAGAGAAGAGTAGGGAAATAACAGGGGGGTGAGCAGAGCAATGAGCAGAGAGGGGAGAACAGCCAATCCCACAGTGAGGGTGGAGGGTCTTAGGGCACCTGCCCTCATAGGCTCTCAGCCTGTGAGACAAGCATCACCACTCTTCCCCTCCTGTTTTTCTTCTTCCTATAATATTCCGGTTAGCTCACCTATCTCTCCTCCCATGGGAGGCAGGAAAGGAAGAGAATGTACCCTTTTATACCTGGAAAGCCAACAGGCAGACTTCAGGGAGCAAATCGAACTGGGTCAAGGCCACCATGCAAGGCCAGGACTAGAATCTAGTCAGCGATTGCCTTTGGGATACCCCCTCTCCGGGAATAGGTGAACCCTACTAAGTATCACAGTTTTCCCCAAAGAGTGTTTGGAGACGTGGTCTGTAAGCTGACTGGTAGCTCTGTCAAGGCAGGGGCCAGGTCTATCTTGATCACCGATGCTTCCCAAGAGCTGGAAAAGTGCCTGCCGTATGGTCAGAGCTCAACAATGTCTGAGAGATGAACATTGAGTGGATAGTTCTATGGGATGTTTTATTTTTAAAGGTTCCATACTCAAATAATCGTGGGAAGCATGCAGATCATAGCCCTCTCTTGGAGAATTACAATGTAACATCAGAGAAGCCTTTGTCTAACTCTTTCTCACAGAAGGTCTCAAATTTGTTTGAACATATCATCCCCCACCTTTTTTGGAATGCCTTAACTATTCCTGTGGGACGTGCTTTGGGAAATGCTGATATATAGCATTACAGCACAGTGGAAAGAGCAAAAAATCTGGAGTTGGACAAATCAAGATTCAAAAATCTCAGCTTTACTATCTTCCAGCTGGGTCACCTTGGACAAGTGGCTTAATCTTTCTGAGTTTCAGTTTCCTAATCTGTGATAGGTACATAATGCCTGCTTTATGTACCTCACAGGGGTTGTTACAGGAATCAAATGAGATACCACATGTGAAAAGTAAACTGCTTTCACATTGCAGTTGCTGCTGTTTCTAAAAGCCAGAATCACGTCAAGGTGACATTGCCCAAAGCAGTTTCCAGTTTCAGACCCTGCTGAAGATGTCCCAAGATATACTGATCTCTGGGAGCTTCTTGGGCCTTGAAGGTACATTTCTACATGCAGGTGAGTCCTACTATCATAAAAAACTAATATCAGAGTTTTTTTAAAGGCCACTTGAAATATTGTAGTAGGTACTGGTCACTCACAACACCTTTATCCGTTGCCATCTCCCACTAATTTGAAGGCTGGAAAACCAAATACTCAATTGCCAGATTCCTTTGAAACTAGGGAAGTTATGTCTTATGAAATATAAGCAGACATCTTCAATGAAGCTTCTGGGAAAAGCTTTATTCAATTTTCTGATTTAATAAAGAATCAGGCAAGACCAGCACAGCCTTCTCCCCATTCCCTTCTTGAATTGAGTACGGATGTGAAGGCTGGAACAGCAACAGCCATCCTGCAACTTTGAGGGAAAATACAAGAGAATTACAGGGGCATTATTATGGAATTATTGAGCCAACGCACCTGAGCCAGAAACCACCTTCCCTCAACTTCATGTTATTAAAAAAAAAAAAAGTTTAAATCACTCCAGCTGAAAAAAATCCTAGCTGATTAAAAATAGTGGGGGAAAAGGTTTGATTGGGACTTTATTAAAATCAAACTTAAAATTATGAAAATATGTTTATATACCATATTAAAATAGATTTAAGTTATAATTAAGTTGCTCTATAATTCCACACTCTAATTCTTAAAACCAAGAATATATTATTGATTTATTTGATACAGAGCACAATTCTTCTAACCAAATTATATCCCAACATATTGTAGAGATGCTTCACCTCATATTTGACTTTTACAGCAAGTTCATTAATATCAGCTTCATCAATTTTCCTGCTAGTCTCTTAATTCTGCTATCCTCATCCCTCCCCTTGGCAGCTCCCATTGTAGGGTCACTCTTCTAGATTTTTCTCTTCTTTAATTACCTAACTCTGCCAGGTGCTCAGTTGTCAAGGGCTGCATGAGATGTGAGCAGTTCGCCAGCATCATTGTCATCAGCTTCATGAAATCCCACATCTTATGCAAGATTTGCAGGTCCACTTTGCAGTCAGTTTTCATTATATTTCTTTAACGCTGTTAGATGTTTAAAACATCTGATAACTGAGGAAGAGGCTGACTGAGACACTGGCTGGAAGGTAGGGATAGATTAGCATTGAATGAAAAGAAATATCTATAGGGGGGTTGATTTTTTTTAAGTGGACAGTTCATTGGTGAATATTTTTATGTACTGATGGCATTCAAAAGTCTACCATTGGTGTTCACCCTGATAAAGCCATGAAGGCAATAGACTGGGAGTCAGAAGACTGTGCTCCACTTCCACCTCTGTCTCTGATCTGCTGTGTTACACTGAGCAAGTCACTTTGTCTCACTGGGACTCAGTTTCCTCAACTGCAAAGTGACTAGACTGCATACATTCTAAAAGCCTTCAACTTCTAAAAAGTCTATTATCCTGCAAACAACTGGCAATGAGTAGGGAGTGACAAGCTTGAGTCCAGAAGCTAAGAACCTCTGAAAAGGGTGACAGACAATCCTGGACAAGGTCCTCCTGCGCTAAATCTGACTCAAGTTACACGTTTTCATCTTGAGGATTCCCTCGATCTCTTAGTAGCAGAGAAACTAATTCGATTTAATAAGAGACAAGGCTGCTAAATGAAAGTACATGAGAAATATCACATTGCTGAAGATTAACACATGTTCTGGTCTGTCCTCATAATAAAACCAGGACCCCCATTTATCCTGGAATCTGTGACCTAGACAGAGTGAAAGGAATAAGCAGTTTATGCATCTAGGATAAATAAGGGTTTCATCCCAAGGAATACAAGTGCCATCTAGAAGCAGAAAATACATAAGCGGTGACAGGCCAATCTTACCCCATCTTAATGCTCAGAAGGTCTCTAATGCTTGAAATCGTTCAGTGGTTCCCCACCGACCTAGCATATCCATCCAGCATGATGTTCAAAGCCTCCACCATCTGGTCCCTGCAAGTATCTCTGCCCTTGTCATTAGCTATTTCACTCCTTTTACTTTGTATTTCAGCATCAAGAAATTTAAGATTTTAAATATCTGGGAACATTCCATTTACACTGAGCTCTTTCTCACTTCCATGGCTGTATTTCTTCTGTATTTCTGAGAATTCTCTTTCCTACCTTCCACCCTATCCTGCAGCCAAACTATTTACAGTTCCCTGAGCGTGTTGCCTGCAGCCTCCTCTTCGGAGGACACCGTTCAGTTACAATGTATTTTACTACAGTTAACAGAACACCCAACTAAAAATAGCTTAAACAATACAGAATTTAAAACAGTTTGTTCAGTGACTCAACATCCTCAGGCTTGATGCCTCATCCCCCTACACAGGGTAGCAAAATGGCTGCCACAGATCCGGGCACCACAACTCACATAACAGCATCCAAAGGCATTCATTCAAAAGAGAACTTTATCTTCTCAACTCTCTTTTTTTATGACAGAGAAAAATCTTTCCCAGAAGTTCCTGCTGCCAGAAGAATTTCCCTCAGATTTCTCTGGTCAGAAAACTTCTTAAACGTCCCAGGAGTAAAACTGATCAAGCACTTACCCTCTGTTCCCTTCCTAAATGTCACCAGGTCCCCCCTAGCTGTACCTCTGATTTTGTTTTTAATTTTAGCAACATTTACCTAATATTACCAAATGCTAGGCACTCTGCTAAGCACTCTAAAAACATTACCTTATTTAGCTCTTAGAACAACCCGGCGAGGCAGGCACTGTTCTCCCCATTTTAAGGCGAGGCAATGGCCCAGAAAGGTTAAGCAACTTGCCCAAGGATGCACAGCTAGGAAGAGGAAGAGCGGGGATTCAAATCCGAGTACGTCCAGCTCTAAAGCCCAAGCTCTCAGCCACTCTTTGTCCTTCTCATTCCTGTCTCCTCTTGACATTCTTTACCCTTCAATGGCCCCTTCTCTTTTACACAGAAGTCTCTCTGTCTAATGGACCCTTTCCCATTGCTTAGCAACATTTTCAGATCTTCCCTGTAATTAAAGAAAAGTGAGGGCCATTTTCCTTCAGCCTATTCTCTCCTCAATCTATCAAGCTTCTCAAAAGCTCCTCTTCACACTCACTGATTCCACATCCTCAGGACACATTCACTCTCCGCTTAATCTAGCATCCTCCCCCGCCTCCCCACTGCAACTCTGCCCAAGGTTGTCAATGACAGCCAATCGATTGGCTTCTCCCCACGCTCCCTTCTCCTGGACCTGATTAATTGGTACAGCAGCCAGGCAGCTGCCAAGGGCTCCAGTCTATATGGGACTCCAAAACATCACTGGAAATATAACGAAGAAAATTGTGTTTACCAGAACTCCTCTCAGGAGTTAGGACTGTGTGCAGCTGGCAAGCAAACTTTAATCAGTTACTCTGGGAAGGACTGGGAGATCTCCCCAGGAGGCATGCCCGAATAACAACAAAGGCTTCCCAACTGTCTACCTATGAGGGTTGGTCTCTTTAACGGCAGGGCTTATGTTTTGCTGAATACGAAAAGCAAGCCTGGAGCCAGAGCTAATTGCTTGGGTCGCTAGAGGAGAGGCCTCTGCCCCAGGTGATGCTCAAGCTCTCCTCCAAATTAATGCCAAGCAAATACTTAAAGAACATCAGTTTAAAGGGTACAAAATGATTAGCCTACTCTATGGACCTACATTTCCCAGTCCAGGTAAATCTGCTGTATGTCATATGGCAGAGTCACTTGCTCCTCCCCTCAGTGGTCTGGGCTGCTTTCTTCTGGGCCCCAGCGTCCCACCAGTAAGTCTTTTCTCTCTCTCGTTCTCTCCTCTTCATTTCAGTGGTTCCTCTGTCTCCTCCTACACCTATAGTGGGGACAGGCTCTGACTTCAGACTCCTTTCTTCACATCTTCTCCCTCCTGGTCTCAACCATTCCCAGGTGTATTAGCTAGCTACTGCTGCATAACAAAGGACCCCAATAGTTATCTACTGCTGCATAACAAAGGACCCCAAAACGTAGCAGCTGAAAACAACTAACATTTGTTATCTTACAGTTAGGAATCCAGGAGTGGCCTAGCAGGTGTTTCTGGTTCAAGGTCCCTCAGGAGGCTCCAATCAAGGTATCAGCCAGGACTGCAGTCATCTCAAGGCATGACTGGGAGAGAGAATCCACTTCCAGGTTCACTCATGGGCTTCTCTACAGGGCTGCATCACAACATAGCAGTTGGCTTTCCCAAGAGTGAGTGATCCAAGGGAATGTACCCAAGATGGAAGCCACGTCTTTATAATCTAATCTCAGATTGACATCCCATCACTTCTGCTCTATTCTGTGCCCTGGAATCAAGTCAAAGTCCCATCCACACTTAAAAGGAGGGGATTACACAAAGGTACATATACCAGGAGGTGGGGATCATCGGGGCCATTTTAGGGGCTGCATACCATCCAAGGCTCTCCCATCAACTCTAAGGAGAGTCACTACTTTTCTCATGACCCCTTCATCTCGATTCCCATCTGCCTGCTAGATCATTCCCTGTGGACACGGGAGATGGTGGCACCTCATGTTCCACCTACCTCAGACCAACTTTTTTGTGTTCCCTTAAAGCAACCCAATTTCCCTGTCTTTCCCCACTGATGGCTGTTCTCACAGTCCCTGAAAATTTGGGACTCTGAGTCATCCTTTTATTCTTTAATCCAACAAAAATCCTCATGTTGCCATTAACTCAGCCCCTGATATGTGCCAGGCTCTTTCGCAGACATTATCCTATTTAATTGTTGCAGTGATGTAAGGTGAATGAACTCATTTTTCCTTCAAAGGGAAGTCGATTTCCTGGAGTTGGGTTCCATGCTGTGTGCTGAGAAAAAGCAATGAACAAGACAGATACAGTCCCTCGGGCACTTATAACCTAGCAGAGGAGAATTTTCCCATACTAAGTACCCCATGGCTGAGATCATATGTTGTCTATAGTGAAAAACTAGTGCTTGAAATAAAACAAACCTAGGTTCATGTCCCAGTTTATCCATTTACCAGATGGGTAACCTTGGGCAAGTTACTGAATCTTTCTAGGCCTCAATTTCCTTCTGGGACAAAATAATAGTGCCCACCTCATGCAGCTATTTTGAGGATTAAAGGAGATAATTCAAGTATTCCACTTGGCACACAGCCTAGCACACCAGCGTTCATCAAAAGAGAGGTTTGGATGAGGATGTGTGATGATGATCATAGCACTAATTTACCCAACTCACAGCAGCAACAATCACTAACATTTATGGAGAGCCACTGTGCGCCAGACGCTGTTCTGAGCACCATGCATGCAGTAACCCACTTAGTCCTCCCAGCCACTCTATGAATTAGACATATTATTATGTCCATCTTATATATGAGGAAACTGAGGCACAGAGAGGTTAAGTGACTTGACCAAGGATACAAAGCCAGAAAGGGGCAGAAACAGACTTTGAGCCCAGGCAGACTAGCCTCACGGCCAGGAACTTGATAGAATTTTAGAAGCAGAGACGCCTGAAAAACCCAGTGCTCGGGGAATCCTAGTGGTGTGTGTGTCTGTCTGTGTGCATGACTATGTGTGTACATCTGTTTGTGTGTGTGCATGTGTGACTGTGTATGTGGGATTACGTGTGTGGCTATACACATGTGTGGACTGTGTGTGTGTGTGTGTGTGTGTGTGTGTGTGTGTTCATGCTCACTGTATTGGGTAGAAAGAAAGAAATTCACATTCTGGGTCACAGTTTGCCTTCTCTTTGCATTTGGGCATGGAGCTTTGTTTTTTTTAATGAATTTTTCTCTTTTTTAAAAAATTTATTTATTTTTGGCTGTGTTGGGTCTTCGCTGCTGCGCACGGGCTTTCTCTAGTTGTGGTAAGCAGGGGCTACTCTTCGTTGTGGTGCGTGGGCTTCTCATTGCAGTGGCTTATCTTGTTGCAAAGCACGGGCTCTAGGTGCGCGGGCTTCAGTAGTTGTGGCACGTGGGCTCAGTAGTTGTGGTTCGTAGGCTCTAGAGCGCAGGCTCAGCAGTTGTGGCGCACGGGCTTAGTTGCTCCACGGCATGTGGGATCTTCCCAGACCAGGGCTCGAACCTGTGTCCCCTGCATTGGCAGGCAGATTCTTAACCACTGTGCCACCAGGAAAGTCCCGGGCATGGAGCTTTTTGTTGTGAAAAATCTTGCTTGTTTGTTTTTCTTAGAATTCCTCTCCTTTTTCTAAAGCATGCTCCCCACCTGTGGTTCAGGGAATGATGAAAAAGCTCCCAGTGGCAAAGTAGAACCTGCCTCTTAAGGGCACATAAAAAGAACTACAAAACTCACTTAAACCTTTCCTACCGATAAATTATAGGGAGATTCCCTCAGTAAAGAAGACAAATGAATTATACAGTATTTCATTCCAACACACCCTCCTCCTTCACACTATATATTTCTGAGACATAACTGGAAGAAGAACAGCTCTATGGGAGGCAGCGACCCCCGCCCCCCAGGCCCAGACTTGGTGTCTTTGTCATAATGGCTTGACAATTTGTACACCCCTCCTCCACTGAATATGTCTCCATTTGTGGGTTTTTTGGGGTTTTTTTTGCGGTACGTGGGCCCCTCACTGTTGTGGCCTCTCCCGTTGCGGGGCACAGGCTCCGGACGCGCAGGCTCAGCGGCCATGGCTCACGGGCCCAGCCGCTCCGTGGCATGTGGGATCTTCCCGGACCGGGGCACGAACCCGTGTCCCCTGCATCGGCAGGCGGACTCTCAACCACTGCGCCACCAGGGAAGCCCTTGTATATCTTCTTTGGAGAAATGTCTATTCAGGTCCTTGGCCCATTTTTCAATCAGGTGGTTTTTTTGTTTGTTTGTTTGTTTTTGCTATGGATAGAGAAAATGTGCTACATACGTACAATGAAGTATTATTCAGCCTTTTAAAAGAAGGAAATTCTGTCACATGCAAGAACGTAGGGGCACTGAGGGGACAGTATGTTAAGTGAAATAAGCCAGTCACAGCATCACTGCATGATTTCACTTACACGAGGTATTAAAATGGTCAAACTCATAAAACCAGAGAGCTGAATAGTGGCTGCCAGTGGCTGGGGGAGGGGGAAGTAAGGAGCTGCTATTCAATAGGGATAAAGTTTCAGTTACACAAGATGAATAAGCTCTAGAAATCTGCTGTACAAACTATTGTGCCTACAACTAACAGTACTGCAGTGTAGGCTTAAAATTTTTTTTTTTTTTTTTTTTTTTTTTTGCGGTATGCGGGCCTCTCACCGCTGCGGCCTCTCCCGTTGCGGAGCACAGGCTCCGGACGCGCAGGCCCAGCGGCCATGGCTCACGGGCCCAGCCGCTCCGCGGCATATGGGATCCTCCCAGACCGGGGCACGAACCCGCATCCCCTGCATCGGCAGGCGGACTCTTAACCACTGCGCCACCAGGGAGGCCCTAGGCTTAAAATTTAAGAGAGCAGTTCTCATGTTGAGTTCCTACCACAAATTTTTTTTTTAATTTTACACTAGCCTATGTTCTTTGCCAGTTACTTCACTGCCTTAGCTCACTAAAATGTAGAGAGTATTCACCCATTTCATAGATAAGGAAACTGAGACTCAGAGAGATTAACCAATTTACCCAAGATAGCACAGCCATTGAGTGACAGAGTGGAGCCTAAGCCCTTTCTTCCACATCTTTTTGGAAGGTCATTCCTCTCTGACCTGTCCCTCTAATTAATACTACCCCCTCCAGAGACTTGTTCCTTGGAGGCTGCTATGAAGATATATTAGCAATAACCCTGTCCTTGAAAGATGACTTTGCCTTAGGATTCCACCTCTTCCTCAAGCTGAGTTAATTGCCAAGACTGTAGGGAAATCTCACCACCGCCTTAGGTCACGCAGCAGGACCCCCATCCTTAACAAGGCAACTTTCTGACAAAGTACGTTAGATGGCCTCAGACAAAACTTTCCTAGCAGGGGATTGGAGAGGAAAGAAAAAATTAAAAGCAGAATAGAGCAGAGGGGGAAAGGGGAGATTTCTTTGCATTGATTTCTTTGCCAATGAGAAGTCTTTAAAAATCATTCTTTAGCTGCAGCCCTCAGATGCATGAGCTCTTATGCTGAAGGAGGGAGAAAAATCAAATCTGAATCAGATCAAACTGTGGTCTTTCATTAGTCTGAACAGGCAGCCCTCTTGGTAAACAGAAAATTAGAAATTCCCACAAAAGGAAGAGGGAGTGTCTGGGACAGCGTTGGCCTCGGGCAGAATTCTGAGGTTGGCAAAGTCTGACTTCAGAACCCTCTGGTGCCCCATCCCCGGCCCAGGAAGAATCTTCCTTGAGCTAGGTGAGGAAAAGAGGAACTGGGCTTTGCCTCGCCCTCAGCTTCTCCTTCTGCTTCGTGGCAGACCTCCTGTCCCTTGTCCCATCCAGTTTCGGGAGTCATCTATCCCATTAGTGTTCTCTGATGCTAGCAACAGACCCCCGGGAAGGACGAACTGATAGTTCAACCAACTGTGAATTAACCGATAATGAAATCTACGCTCAAGATACCCCTACCCCACCCAACCAAGGATGTTTGAGATTTGAAAAAGGGAACTCTTGGAGAGCCCGAAGTCTTCAAGACACAGACTCTATGATGGAGGGATGGCAGGCAGTGTGCTGACGGAGGGGTGCGGTGGATGCCGTGAGTTGGTGCCAAGATTCCCCTTCGGAAACGAAGGGTGTGTTATCCCACCTGCTGAGGTACTTTTTAGAAGAGCCCTTTGCAGTTCGCCCTTTCAGGGATTGCCTCAGCTGAAGAGTAATACCTCATTTAGGTCACGCCCCCTTCCCTGGGCAGCCTGCCCCCTATGACTGATGAACAGAGGGTATGCAGGCCCAGCCTTCTTGTTGAGACAACTTCAGACACAAGTTGGGAAGATCATCCCGTCTTCAGAACTCCCCCCGACTAAGGCTGGCTGAGGTTTCTGCTGAGACTACATTACAGCTCAATTTCCTCCTCTTTTCAATCCTGCATCCTTCCCTTCCCCCATAAGTACTGATCCCAAGGGCTCTCCCTAATAAACGTCCTGCATGCCAACCCCCATCTCAAAGTCTGCTTCCCCAAGGAGTCCACGCTATGACAGGACAGTGAGAGAAGAGCCTTCGTGGCAGAGGCAACCATGTCACATCACCCCAGGGGCACCACTTCCGCCGTTCTGTTCGGAAACGGTATGCCCTAGTGTTATGCAATCCTAAAGCCCTGCATTCTGTCATTGCTTCCAATTACACCATCTGCTCTTAAGCACGCATTCATGAGCACCCAGCTATCCACTCTATTGACCTCTAAGATGGTCTCTTCGGGTACCTGACTCTCTCACTGTGGCCTGTTTTTTGTCACTCAGGGCTTTGCAGTGTGTTTTCTCTGTACGACTATCCGGCCTGCCAAGCTATTTCCCCACATCCTGACAATTCTCCCACATCTAGTCCTCCTCAAAATGTGCATGTTCCATCTGTTCCACTAAATATGTGGTACTGGACAAATATTTACCCTTCCGAGCCTCCATTTCCTCATCTGTGATTATGGCACAGACTGCTGATTAGGTCCCAAATATCCATTATTCCCTCCTTCCTTTCCCAGAGCATGTGGCCACCCATGTAGACATTTCCCAGTCTGCCTGGCAGCTGGGTGCCATGGGACTACATTCTGATCAATGAAATGTAAGTAAGAGAAACTGCATAGTATATTTAACTACTATTGATATATTGTTCCCCTAAAGGCAAGCTGTTTTCCCTCCACATTCCTTTTCTCCTTTCTGCTGGCTAAGAAATTCCAAGAAGTAGAACAGCTGCCTTGAATTCATAAATGCAAGCCAATTTCAAATCAACAAACTCTGCCAGTTACATGGGAGAAATAAGTTTCTATCTTAAGTTCCGGTAGTTGGGGGTTATAGCATTTTTTTTGTAGGTATCATAACCAATATACATAAAAAGGAGATAATAACTCCTACCTCACAGATCTCCTAACACCTAATCATCCTCAGTGAGCATTTCTTCATCCTATTTCTGTTTAATCTCATCTCTAAATGAGGGGTTTAAAGAGAACAGATCTCACAGGATGTAAAATAACACAAGGAAAGATGCTGAGCTTGGAGCCTAGATAAGCCTGAATTCACCCTACATAAGCTCTGTAATCCAGGGCCAAGTCACTGAACCTCTCTGTGTCTTTGCTTCTTTGCTCTTTGTAGTTATCTCATAGGGTTGTTGTGAAAATCAAATGAGAAAATGTAGGTAACATGCTTGGGTAAACCCATGTTACATGATGGGTGCCAGTTTTGCAGAAACAGACTCTCAATCAAGGATAGCTATTATTATTAGAGAGGCCACAGGCCAGTATTATTATCACTAGACGTGGGAGAAGTGTCAGGATGTGGGGAAATAGCCTGGCAGGCCACACAGTGGTACAGAGAAAACACACTGCAAAGAGGCCTCAGGCCAGTGTTATTATTGCCTGAGGGATATGAGCATGGGCACTGGAACCAGGCTGTCTAGGGTTGAATCCAAGCTCCCCCACTTACCATATGTGTGAACTAAGGTGGACTATTAAATCCCTCTGGATCTTAATTTCCACCTCTATAAAATAGGGATTGTAATAGCATCTACCTCATAGGTTCATCGTAAGGATCAAGTGAATTGATAATTTTAAAGCCCTAGTAGAGCACCTAGCAGATGGCAAGTGTTCAAAATTCTACCTGTTCACAGGGAGATCAGCTCGGTGCTTTGTGACCGCCTTGAGGGGTGGGATAGGGAGGGTGGGAGGGAGACGCAAAAGGGAGGGGATATGGGAACATATGTATATGTATAACTGATTAAATTTGTTATAAAGCAAAAAAAAACCAAAAAAACAAAAAAAACCAAAATTCTACCTGTTGATTATTGTCATCAAAGACTCATTCCAGGGCTGATAGGTTAGGACTCTCCTCATAAGACGGAAAAGTAACCAAAGCCTCAGCCGAGGGGTAATACATACTCCAATGCTTTATGAAAATGAGATCTGCCCTTGCTGACCTGCTGTTAGCTGGAATCCACATTGTTAGAACCTCACTTTCAAATTAAGATGTGTTTTTATAAAAACCCTAGCCCTGAGCCAAAATATCAATATATTAACAGAAAATGAGACTGCTTGGGCCTATTTTATAATTCAGCAGAAATACACTCAGTCATTTATTCATTTAAACATTTTCTGAACAGCTACAAACATAGTTCAAGGCTCTAAAGGTATTTAAAAAGTAATAGAAATCAGTTTCCCCAGACTACTACCTCAGATTAAAAAGAAAAAGGATCGGGGCTTCCCTGGTGGCACAGTGGTTGAGAGTCTGCCTGCTGATGCAGGGGACACGGGTTCATGCCCTGGTCCGGGAGGATCCCACATGCCGCGGAGCGGCTGGGCCCGTGAGCCATGGCCGCTGAGCCTGCGCGTCCAGAGCCTGTGCTCCGCAACGGGAGAGGCCACAACAGTGAGAGACCCACATACCGCAAAAAAAAAAAAAGAAAAAGGATCATGGAAGACACTGTTAATTGCCTCAACAATATCTATTCCCCTTCTTTCTTGATAACAGAACCAAATCTTACTTGGAAAAGTAAAGTGTCAATTCCAGGCAATGGATCATGATTGCTCTAAATTGATCATGACAATCTTGTCGCTCTTCCCAGCCTCTCTTGTAGCTAAGGTGGTCATGTGGCCCAGGTACAGCCAATAAATGTAAGCAAAATCTACTGAGCGGGCAGCCCTGAAAAAGCATTTGCTTTTCTGGTAAGAGGAGACAAAGCAGCTGGTTTGGTGCCTTTGCCTTTTTCCCTGCCTGCCTTCTTTCTGTCTTGAACATATATGAGATGTCTGAAACTGAAGCAGCTATCACATGATCTTAAGATAACAAGCATAAAGGAAAGGCTGAGGAAAGAACAGATACACTGGCCCTGACATTCCCAAGCCACTCAATGAACCAACACCAGTAACCATTTACCTCCTGACCTCTTGTTATAAGCTATTACAGATGAGTTTTACTCGCAGCTAAATGTATTCCTAAATATACAGGTTCTCCCACAGGATATGGAGCTGTAGCAGGCAGGTCCAGACAGTAGGTTCTAAGACATGGGGATATGTTCTTAAATCCAAGTTGTGGGATGATATGAAGGCTGTGAAGAGGGTGCTTAATACTAAACCTTTCCTATTTCATCATTTTACCTGTGACCATCATCTAATTCAACCCAGTCTTTTGTGTATTCCTCTATCGTGGATCCAAGTGGCTTATTGATAATCCTAAGGGGCACGATCCACCTATAAGTATAACAATATGTACTCCCTGTGCCCGTATAAAACCCTGCTCTATTTGGACAGACACTCTCCCCAACCCACAGCTTTTTTCCTTTTCTATCATTTCTGTTCTAGCACATAGCAATTGTCCCAAAGGCTTCCTGTGCCTTTTCAACTGTGCAATCACACAGCAGTTGATAAGACCTATTAATATTTCAGCTCATTTTTCAGTTGCAGGGCCACGATACTCACTGAACACAAACCATTTATTTGTCTACCACCAAATGCACCCAAGTGTCTCAAAATGCAACCTTCTGGTTACAAATTGAGACAGTGCTCAGACCTCGGAGAGAACCCTTCTAGCACCCTTCCATGTCAATGCAAGGGCAGTATCTCCAGGACCTCTTCCACAATCCAGGGCATGGCATTGCCTCTTCTTCATATTATTAACCAGAAAAAAATTTTTTAACCACCGGGTGGAGGGATATAGCCATTTTCTTAGCCTGAAATATGGCAATCCACCTCAGAGGGAGCTTGGGGGAAAAAATGCTTCCATTTAGCAAGATTAAGACAATAAGCAGAACCATTCACTGAGCACCTGACAAATCAGGTGCCACAAACATAAGATATTGTTGCCATTTTACAGGCAGAAAAACAGAGGAGTAAAAAGCTACCACATTATAAACACTTGCTAAATGCCAGGCAGTCTGTTAAGCCATATATGCACACACACACATATATATGTCTTATATATAAATTAATATATATATTTACACACACAATCCTATCAAGTTATACTTATATATATTTTGCTATATTGATCTATTCAGTTCTTGAATTTGAATAAAAATAATTTAGATAGTAGTGAGAGATACTTCTATTATTAGCCTCATTTTATGCGAAGAAATTGAGACAGGTAGTACATAGCTCTTAATAGCAGTATTAGAGTTTAACCCAGGCAGTCTGACCACACCTAAGGTGACTATACAATTTACTGTGCAAAATAGCATTCTTTTGAGGGTGAAATGAGTGCTAGTAATGATAAGGCCAGAATAGCAGGTGTGAATCAGGACTGTCCCACATAAACTAGAATATATGGTCACTCTAGTTGTATTGACCTCAGTGAAATAATGACATGAAATAATATACTTAAAGCATTCATCTCTATGCCTGAAATATAATATGTGCTCAATAAATTTTAGCTATTTTTATTATTACCCATCTCTCAGGGTCAATTTCAGACCTTCATGAGATGGAAGGTGTAAAGTGGTCCAGGGATACATAGTAAATATCATCAAGTGTCTCCTTAACATGCCTCCTCCATCCTGTCCTCTTGCTTTCCAAGGAAGCATCAATTCTGGCACTTGACACTTGTCACATGTGAGCAATGCAGAGCCAGAAGGATGTGAGATGACTCAGGGCCTGCCTGCCTCGGGTTGATGGATGGGAAACCAGTGAACTTCTGAGACTGGTCCAAACACCCACCTGACACATGCCAGGAAAGAAGCCGGTGTTTCTGGAGCAGCCACTGATGTCTGTCTGGGCATCTGACATCTCAGCTAAATTCAGATTGACAATCAATAGAGACTCCTCTGGAGACCTGATTTGCAAAGGTTCCCTTAGTTCACCAGCATGTCATTTTGCATAGGTGAGACCTTCATTCAGGGTGGCTGCTCCTGTTTCTAAGCAGTTGTCTGAAGTTTCCCAGTTCTACCTCCACTCTCCTCCACGTCTTCAATTGCTTCATTTTACAGCAAGGAAAACATTTTATCAATGGCTGCTCTCCTTAAGGTGGGATTACAGATATCAAATCACAAAATCATGGAAATTCTAGATACAGCTGGATTGCTTTAAGAGTTTCTAGTCTAGAACAAAAAATCTTAAAATTTGTATGGAGATACAAAAGACCCTGAATAGCCAAAGCAGTCTTGAGGGAAAAAAACGGAGCTGGAGGAATCAGACTCCCTGGCTTCAGACTATACTGCAAAGCTACAGTAATCAAGACAATATGGTACTGGCACAAACACAGAAACATAGATCAATGGAACAAGATAGAAAGCCCAGAAATAAACCCACACACCGATGGTCAACTAATCTATGACAAAGGAGGCAAGGATATACAATGGAGAAAAGACAGTCTCTTCAATAAGTGGTGCTGGGAAAACTGGACAGCTACATGTAAAAGAATGAAATTAGAACACTCCCTAACACCATACACAAAAATAAACTCAAAATGGATTAGAGACCTAAATGTAAGACCGGACACTATAAAACTCTTAGAGGAAAACATACGAAGAACACTCTTTGACATAAATCACAGCAAGATCATTTTTGATCCACCTCCTAGAGTAATGGAAATAAAAACAAAAACAAACAAATGGGACCTAATGAAACTTAAAAGCTTTTGCACAGCAAAGGAAACCATAAACAAGACGAAAAGACAACCCTCAGAATGGGAGAAAATATTTTCAAACGAATCAACAGACAAAGGATTAATCTGCAAAATATATAAACAGCTCATGCAGCTCAGTATCAAAAAAACAAACAACCCAATCCAAAAATGGGCAGAAGACCTAAATAGACATTTCTTCAAAGAAGACATACAGATGGCCAAGAGGCACATGAAAAGCTGCTCAACATCACTAATTATTAGAGAAATGCAAATCAAAACTACAATGAGGTATCACCTCACACCAGTTAGAATGGGCATCATCAGAAAATCTACAAACAATAAATGCTGGAGAGGGTGTGGAGAAAAGGGAACCCTCTTGCACTGTTGGTGGGAATGTAAATTGATACAGCCACTATGGAGAACAGTATGGAGATTCCTTAAAAAACTAAAAATAGAAATACCATATGACCCAGCAATCCCACTACTGGGCATATACCCAGAGAAAACCATAATTCAAAAAGACACATGCACCCCAATGTTCATTGCAGCACTGTTTACAATAGTCAGGTCATGCAAGCAACCTAAACGTCCATCGCCAGACGAATGGATAAAGAAGATGTGGTACATATATACAATGGAATATTACTCAGCCATATAAAGGAACGAAATTGGGTCATTTGTAGAGACATGGATGAATTTAGAGACTGTCATACCGAATGAAGTGAGTCAGAAAGAGAAAAACAAATACTGTATATTAACGCATATATGTGGAACCTAGAAAAATGTTACAGATGAACTGGTTTGCAGGGTAGAAATTGAGACACAGATGTAGAGAACAAACGTATGGACACCAAGTGGGGGAAGCAGCAGGGGGTGGTGGTGGGATGAATTGGGAGATGGGATTGACATGTATACACTGATGTGTATAAAATTGATGCCTAATAAGAATCTGCTGTATAAAAAAATAAATAAAATAAAATCCAAAAATTAAAAAAAAAAGATTTTCTAGTCTGATGCACTCAATTTACAGATCAAGGAACTGAGATACAATAAGAGACTTGCCTAATGTAACAGGCAAGTTATTTTAGCATCAGAATGGGTTTGGGGGCAGGACTCTGAAGTTGGACAACCTAGATTCAGATTTTACCTCCATCATATTCAATTTACTTTCTCTCTCTGTGCCTCACTTTTCTCAGCTATAAACTGGGACTAATCATAGCACCTACTTCCTTATATTCTGATAAGGATTAAAAGAGATAAAACCCCCCTAGCACAGTTTCCTAGGACTTACAATAAACATTAGATAAGGCTAGTACTTTATTATTAATATTGATGGAGCTGGTACAAGATTCCACATCTCTTAGTAGGAAAAACCATGAATTTGTCAAATTCTGGGTGCATCCTTAAGAAAAGGGGCATTTTTTTAAGGTTTTGGATTTTTAAATGTTTTTCCTTTGTGGCATTTAATACTCTCAAGGTTAATGAGCTTGACCATCATTTCTTAAACTGTATTCCTCAAAGTAGCAGTTTCTTACAAAGCTAGAAATTCTTTGAAATCCCTAGTTTGGTGGTCATACAAGTCTGAGAAATATTGGACCTTCTATTTCTTCCTCCCCTGAAGATTCATAATGCATATGAACATATTATCCAAGAAGTCCTGCAGGAAAGAAGTCTGCATGACATTATTTAAGCTGCCATTTCCCAAACATACTTGACCACAAAATCCTTTCAAATATCCCCACTGACACTAGTGTCCCAGAACACGGTTTGAGAAATTCTGAATTAGATCAAAGCTTCTTGAAGTCTCCCTCTCAAAATCAGAAGCCAAGCCATGTCACCTGACATTCCACAGCTTCCCAACCTGAAAAAAATAATCTAGTAACTAACCGAGATTTGACATCTGCCCAACCCAAGATTCCCACAGCACTGAGTCTTGACAACCATGTCTGTATAACTCTACTCTGCCACCCTACCCCTTAGCTACAGCTAACTGGACAAGAAGTGGACACTTGACTGAGGATGAACCAATCAGATTCTCTCCAGAGACAGCCAGGTGTAGGGAGGTGTCCCAGCTCTGAAGTTGAAGTCTCCAAACTCATACTGCTAGAAACTCAGAAACTTTTCTGCTTAGAGCTTCTTTCTCAAACGTTCCCCATCTAGTGGTAAAGACGGTGGCTAGCATCTCCTGCCTACTATTCTATTTCTCACTTCCCACAATTCCATGAAAAGTCCCAGAATTGAGTCTTGTTGGCCCTGATTGGCCCCACTCAGGTCACTGACTCATCCTAAACCAATCGCAGAGGACAAGGGATATGGGCTTCTGATTGTCTGGGCCTGAGTCACATGGCCATTTCTGGAGCCAGGATTGACAAGAAACCCATCTGAATCTCACAGGACTGAAGATATAGGAAGAGTGGTTCCCCAAAGTAAAACTGAGGTTTTGTAACCAGAAGAGGGTCTAGAGGGTGGACAGATAAAAATAAAGATGTCCACCATACCTAGGGCCACATTATGACTTTTATGGGTCTTAGGCACTTCTGTCTTCATGAGTCCCTTCCTCCATAAAAACATATATATTTAAAATTGTATTTTACGAATGTGTTGGCATAAAGACAAATATAACCCAGGCTGGGTTATATTCCTGTTTGTCTTCTGATTTTAGAGGAAATTAAACCATTTCTGTGGACTCTAGGCACTGCACCTACTGTGCCAATGGATAAATCAGCCCTGACCACACCAGCTCTCAGAAGGAGACTTTTCCAGCAGAAACTCGTGCCCACTGATCAGCAAGTATTCTTCCTGTGCCTGCCTTCCACACCACCCTTGAGCTTGGCCCAAGACCTCATGAGGAGGGGCAGCCAGTTTTCCTAAAGAACCAACCTGGAAAAAAGGGAACCAAGTAAATTATGGGTTTCTTAGTAAGCATAACCTTCCTGCTAAGGGGTTTATCTGCCAGACTGCCTTAATCTGCTTCCAAAGTTCACATTCATTAACTGCCCAATCTCTGAAGGGTGTTCACAGCCCCCTTCACAAATCTCTCATCTGCCTTAACCCAAGTTATATTCATGGTTGTTATTTTTAGGGTTACATGAAGTCAGTAACCTTTTACTTTCTCCCTACCCCACCCGCCCCCATAGTTTAAAGAGAGATGAACCAAGGGGATGTTTTCATGGAGAGGAAAACCAGAGAAAGAAACAAGCTGATAGGGAGGGTGGGAGGGAGGCTCAAGAGGGAGGGGATATGGGGATTAAAAAAAAAAAAAAAAGGAAAGAAAGAAACTAGCTGAAAAGGGCCCTGACTGCTTTGAAAGCAAAGTCCAAAAGGGACTTTCTGAGGTTAGCTAGAAAATCTCTTGTCCCTAGTAATTTACCTAAACTACTATGGGCAGAGGGTTGCCAGTCAGCATGGTGTGGTTCACACATTCCTATGTGTCAGCCATTTGCTTAACACATTGGTGGGTTCTGCCACATTCATATATCGACTGTAGAATTATTTATTAAGCTTTTGTTTACTTTAAACCACCTCACTTGCCCACATAACCTCATCTAAGCATTACCATCCATGAGATCAAAAGTTTGATAAACAATTAATATTTTTCCTGATACATTTAATTAAATATTAACTATTCAAACAGAAAATACTCCTGGTAGGATACCTACCACTCATTAGCTGTGTGACTTTAGCAAGTCACTCACCCTCTCTGAGCTTCAGTTTCCTGGCCCTGTTGACCTCTCAAGCTCTATAATTCCGAAATTCCAGAGATATGTTTAGGCAGCTGTATTTTGTGAGATTATGTTTCACTTTATCTCCCACTTTTCTAGCTTTTATTTTCCTGAGTATTAATTTTTTAATGGGGGGGAACTATATAAAATTTGAAAATAAAATATATCTTAAACTACTCTTTTCCCTTTATTCTCTGTATTCCAAATCTATTGGTTTTTTTTTTTTCAGATTTCTGTCACCCAAGCTCCTTCAAAACTTCAGAGGTTTTGTACATGCTGTTCCCTCTGAAAGCAATGCTCTTCCCACAAGTTAACACCTATTCACCCTTCATACCTCAGCTCAGTGTTCCTTGCTCAGGGAAGCCTTCTCAACCTCTTACTGCCACTTCCACTATGAGTCAGGTCTTCCTTCTAAATGTTTCCATATCATTCTGTTTCTCCGGATGTAATTTTTTTTAATTTGGAGGATCATTTTAGTGTCTGACCTCCTCACTAGACTATGTTTCATGAGGACGGGAATAGCATTTGATTTTCGTGACACTGTGTTTCCAGAAATTTCTGTAGTGCCTAGCACACAGTAGACACCCAATTTGTTGAATGAATAAGATCTCCAGGAGAGGGTGGTTTTGGAATTTCACAGAAACTCACATTTCTTTTCGTAAACTATTCTAGGGACTCTCAACCTTTTCAGTCACAAAATCATCCTTCATGTCTAGCCTAAGTTCTTCCTTACTCTTGGCAGAGAAAACATTTTAGAAATAGAGTTATACCTGAATGCTGTAGTCTTGGAGAGCCAAAGAGAAATTATAAGTTGCTTCTCTGATGAAGCCCTGGGAATTTCTTCCTACTCCCCACGCAAGGCAAAATCCAAATGTTCTTTTTTTTTTTAATTGGGTTATAGAAATCCAAATGTTCTTGATGCATGTTAATTGCAAATGGAGACTACTGTTACCTGTTTCCACGCAATTATCTACAAAGTTCAGCCCAAGGCTGTGACTGCCTGATGGCTTTCTCTGGTAACCGGAGCCCAGTGAGCCTGTGCCCAGGAAATGCTGGAGAGTTAGTGCTCCTGGGGATTAGCACTCGACCAATGACTGATGCTAGCTGATGGATAAATATACCAGCTCCCTTGCCATCCCAGGCAGGATAATCTGATTGCCCACAGTGGTAACCTGATGAATAAGACATCCTTATTGGCGTCTTTCCTTTCATTGTCTCATCTACCCCACCCCCTACTGCGTTGGACACTGTGAAGTGCCATCCATACCTCCCTTCACTGAAGGACTCCTTGCCCTAGCTGCTGGGAGTGCTGCTGGCAGACGACCTTCAGTTGTCAGTCCCTTTAGAAATTGTCTCAGCTGCAGAGAGCTGTCTTGCCAAGGATGCACCTTGTTCTGGGAAGCCCACGTCCAGTGACTGATTGATGCGGGTTTATGAAGGCTTAGCCACCCTAGCCAAGTTTAGGACAACGTCGTCCTAGCTTCAGAGCTCCCTGTAGGGTTGGCTCGGGCTGTTGCTGAGCCTGCACTGTGGCTCGCCTTCCCCCCTGCCCATCCCTGCTTCCTTCTCCTTCCTTTTATAGGTGTTGATTTCAAGGGCATTCTTTAATAAACATCCTGGCGCTAACTCCGTCTCAGAGTCTGCTTTCTGGGGCTTCGCCTCTCTACAAGGGGGAGAGCTAGTGAGCCAGCCAGCTATCCAGCTGTCCCCCTCATCGGGAGGGAAGGCTCTACAGGGAGGAAAGCAAGCTTAATAGTAGGCTCATCTTACTAGTATTTGTAGCCTGTGAAGCTGCACTAGGATTTTCCCTATTAATAATTGTATCAAATACCTACAGCGTTGATTACCTACAAAATCTTAACCTTCTCCAATGTTAAAAATTATTGCCCCAACTATTATATTAATGCCATTAATATAATTATCAAAAAATAATATAACTTGAATCACAACCTACAGCTTACTAATTAGTTTTATCAGTCTATTTCTTCTTAAAGAGTTTAACCACAACAGCCTTTACTTTTCATTAATCTTCTTCTACTCCCTATCAGCACCTTTACGAATTCTAGAAACATGACTCCTACCACGAATACTCATAGCCAGCCAGTGCCACCTGTCTAAAGAATCACCAGCTTGGAAAAGGTTATACTAATCGTGCTACAGATGTTCCTAATTATAATATTAACAGCCACAGAATTGATTCTATTCTACATGTTATTAGAAGCAACACTAGTCCCAACATTATTATTATCTCCTGAGGAAACCAAACAGAATGACTTAATCAGGGACTTTGCTTTTTATTTTACACACTAGTATCAATAGCGCCTCTTCCACTTCTAGTTGCTCTCGTACATATCCAAAATACTATAGGTTCACTAAACTTTTTAATAATCCAACACTGAACCCAAGCAATATCTAACTCTTTATCCAGTATTTTCATATGACTAGCATGCATAATAACTTTTATAGCAAAAGCACCCCTCTGACTGCCAAGAGCACATGTCAAAGCCCCCATTCTATAGTTCTTGCAGCCATACTACTCAAACTTGGGGGCCACGGTATGCTACGAATCACAATGACCCTACACCCCTTAACAAACCACACAGCATATCCACCCGTCACATTAGGAATAATCATAACCAGCTCAATTTGTTTGTGCCAAACAGACTTAAAATCACTCATCGTCTACTCATCCATTCGACACATAGCACTTGTCACTGTAGCTAACCTCACCCAAACATGTTGAAGTTATACAGGGGCTACCACCCTAATAACTGCCCATGGCCTCACGTCATCTATATATCATTCTGCCTGGCAAATTCAAATTACAGACATATTCAGAGCCAAACCATAATTTTAGCCTGTGGCCTACAGACGTCTCTTCCACTAGTGGCAACACGATGACTACTAGCAAGTCTTAGGAACCTAGCATTACCCCCCAACAACTGACTTAATCAGAGAACTACTGGTAGTAATAACATCTTTTTCATGTTCCAACATCACCATCGTCCTAATAGGAATTAAGGCAGGCATTACTGCCTTAGACTCTCTAGGTATTCTAATCATAACACAACATTTACATGAGAAAACACCTTCCTAACTCTGCACCTATTACCCCTTCTAGTATCACTCAACCCCCAAATTATTTTGAGACCCATGTACTGTAAATATAGTTTGACAAAAACATTAAATTGTGCATCTAATAACAAAAGCTCAAAGCTTCTTATTTACCGAAAAAGTATACAAGAACTGCTAATTTATGTCTCCACATTTTTTTTTTTTTTTTTTTTTTTTTTTTTTGCAGCACGCGGGCCTCTCACTGTTGTGGCCTCTCCCGTTGCGGAGCACAGGCTCCGGACGCGCAGGCTCAGCGGCCACGGCTCACGGGCCCAGCCGCTCCGCGGCATGTGGGATCTTTCCGGACTGGGGCACGAACCTGCATCCCCTACATCGGCAGGCAGACTCTCAACCACTGCGCCACCAGGGAAGCCCTATGTCTCCACATTTAACCAAACTCTTAAAGAACAGGAGTGATCCATTAGTCTTAGGAACCAAAACACTGGTACAATTCCAAACAAAAGAAACAAATTTATTCCCCTCTTCCACACCAGTCGCACTGACTATATTAACTCTACCAATTAAAATCACAGCCTCCGGGCCTCCCTGGTGGCGCAGTGGTTTGAGAGTTCGCCTGCCGATGCAGGGGATACGGGTTCGTGCCCCGGTCTGGGAGGATCCCATATGCCGCGGAGCGGCTGGGCCCGTGAGCCATGGCCGCTGGGCCTGCGCGTCCGGAGCCTGTGCTCCGCAACGGGAGAGGCCACAACAGTGAGAGGCCCGCGTACCGCAAAAAGAAAAAAAAAAAAAAAAATCACAGCCTCCAATGTCTACAAGAGTAACCTATGCCCATTTTGTGTAAAAACCATTGTCTGATATGCCTTCATTACCAGCTTAATTCCCATGACAATATTCATTTACTCAGGACAAGAAATAATCATTTCAAACTGACACTGAATTACTTACTATCCAACCCTAAAACTATCACTTAGCTCTAAATGTGACTACTTCTCAGTGATATTCCTACCAGTAGCACAATTCATCACATGGTCAATCATATGGTTCTCAACATACTATACACCTCAGACCCTAACGTTAATAGATTCTTCAAATATCTACTTGTATTTCTCATCACTATGCTAAGTTTTAGTTACTGCCAACAATCTTCTCCAACTTTTTAGCTGTAATCATGCCCTTTTTGCTAATGGGATGAACGGTAGGGCCAAACAGACACAAACACTACCTCTCTTCAAGTCATTTTACATAACCGCATTGGTCTCTAATTGGATTCATTATATCAACAGTATGGTTCTTACTCAACTTAAATGCATGAGATTTATAACAAATTTTCAGACTTAACTTAAATCACACTAATTTACCCCTAATCAGGCTTCTCCTAGCTGTAGCTGGAAAATGTACCCACTTTGGCCTTCACCCATGACTTCCCTCAACAACAGAGGGCAACACTCCAGTCTCAGCCCCACTGCACTCAAGAACTATAGTTGTAGCAGGTGTTTTCTAACTTATCCGTTTTCATCCACGAGTAGAAAACAGTAAGACAATCCAAACAATAACATGATGCCTAAGAGCCATTACCGCCTTATTTATGGCAATCTGTGCTCTCACCCAAAACATCCAAAAAATAGTCGCCTTTTCCACCTCAAGACAACGAGGCCTTAAAATAGTAACCACTGGCATTAACCAGCCCTACCAGCCTTCCCCCATGTCTGCACATGCGCACTGTTCAAAGAAATGTTGTTCATGTGCTCCAAATCCATTATTCACTGTCTAATGACGAACAAGATATTAGAAAAACAGGAGGTCTGTTTAAAGCAATACCTTTCATCACAGCCTCTCTCATCATCAGAAGCCTTGCCTTAACAGGGATGTCTTTCCTCACAGGCTTTTACTCAAATGACCTAATCATTGAAACCCCCAACACACCCTATACCAGTGCCTGACCCTCCTAATTACACTGACTGCCACATCCCTAATGACTGTCTACAGCACTCCAATTCTTCGCACTCTTCGGACAGCCTCGCTTCTCTACTCTAACTCAAATTAATGAAAATAATCCACTCCTAATTAAGTTTACTAAACGCCTTTTAATTGGAAGTGTTTTCGCTGGATTCTTTATCTCCAGCAACATCTCTCCAACAACTATTCCACAGGTAACTATGCCTTATTATTTGAAATTAACAGCCCTTGCCATGACTATTTCAGGGTTTACTGTGGCACTCAAACTCAAGTGTAGATTTTTTTTTTTTTTTTTTTTGCAGTACGCGGGCCTCTCACTGTTGTGGCCTCTCCTGTTGCAGTTGCAGAGCACAGGCTCCCGACGCGCAGGCTCAGCGGCCATGGCTCACGGGCCCAGCCGCTCCGCGGCATGTGGGATCTTCCCGGATCGGGGCACGAACCCGCGTCGCCTGCATCGGCAGATGGACTCTCAACCACTGCGCCACCAGGGAAGCCCCCAAGTGTAGATTTTTGTGTAAAAATACACAAAACCTAAATTTCAATTATCCTTCAAACCTATTCAAATTCTCTAATCTTCTCAGATACTTTCCAACTATCATACACTGTCTCTCACCATATCTAAATCCATCAACAAGTCAAAGATCAACATAACCACTGTTAGATCTGATTTGATTAGAAAATGTGCTACCAAAATCTACCTCACTTTTCCAAATAAAAATTTCTATACTAGCCCTAGACCAAAAAGGCCTAAAGTTTATTTCCTCTCCTTCCTCATTACATTTGCCTTAAGCATAGTTCTATTTAATTTCCACGAGTAATTTCCATAATTAGCACAACAGTAATAATGACCAACCAGTAACAATCACCAGCCGAGTACCATAACACAGCAATTCCTATAGCTTCCTCACTAAAAAACCCAGAATCTCCAGTCTCATAAATCACTCAATCCCCCAACCCATTAAACTTACACACAATCTCTACTTCTTCATCCTTTAAAATACAAAGAACCACTGCAAGCTCCATTATCAGCCTTGAAAGAAACATGCCTAGGATGGTTTTACTAGAAACTCTAATCTCAGGATACTGCTCAGTGGCCGCAGATGTTATATAACCCAAAACTGCTAATATACGCCTAGATAAAATTTTTAAACCATCAGACCCCAAAACAACCCAACAAAGTTTATTACAATACCACAACCAACACCACCACTCACAATTAATCCAAGCCCACCATAAATAGGTGAAGGTTTTGAAGAGAAATGTACAAAACTAACTACAAAAATAGTATTTAAAATAAATACAATGTGTGTCATCATTATTCTTACATAGAATCTAACCAAGGCCAATGCCATGAAAAATCATCATTGTATTTCAACTATAAGAATACTAATGACCAACATTCGAAATCTCACCCATTAATTAAAACTGTTAACAACACATTTATCTATCTGCCAGCTCCATAAAATATTTCATCATGAGATATCTACACACATGCATTGTTCAAAAAACAATGGTGAAATTTCAGTTCCCTACTAGGTATTCCTTTAATTCTACAAATCTTAACAGGGTTATTCCTAACAATACATTGTACATCAGATACAATAACTGCCTTTCATTTGTAACCCATATCTGCCGAGACGTAAATTACAGATGAATTATCCAATATCTACATGCAAATGGAGCTTCCATATTTTTTATGTGCTTATTTATCCATGTAGGGCAAGGCGTGTATTATGGATCTTACACTTTCCCAGAAACATGAGACATCAGAATCATCCCTACTATTTACAGTAATAGGTTCATGTGTTACCATGAGGCCAAACATGCTTCTAAAGAGCAACAGTCATTACAAATCTCCTTTCAGCAATTCCTTACATTGGCACAAGCCTGGTTGAATGAATCTGAGAATTCTCAGTTGACAAAGCCACCCATACACGCTTCTTCTTCCACTTATCGTTCCATTTATTATTGCAGCTTTAGCAGTTGTCCACTTATTATTCCTTCATGGCACAGGCTCTAATAATCCAACAGGAATCTCATCCAACATGAACAAAATCCCATTTCACCCATACTACACAGTCAAAGATAACCTTTGTGCCTTGTTCCTATTTCTGATGCTACTAGCAGTGGTACTAGTACTATTCTTACCTGAACTTCTAAGGGACCCAGACAACTATACCCCAGCTAGCACCCTCAACACTTCCCCCCTCACATCAAACCAGGTTGATACTTCTTATACCCATGCGCAATCCCACAATCAACTCCCAACAAACTAGGAGATGTACTAGCCTTAATCTTCTCAATTCTAATTTTACCAGTTATCCCAATACTTCACATATCAAAACAATGAAATATAGCACTCGACCCCTTAGCCAATGTCTATTCTGAGTATTCACAGTGGATTTACTAACACTAACATGAATCAGAGGATAACCTGCTGACACCCATTTATTATCATTGGGCAACTAGCATCTATTTTATACTTCCTTCTAATCTAGTTCTTATACCACTAACAGGCACCATTGAAAACAACCTCCTAAAATGAAGAGTCTTTGTAGTATATTTATTACCTTGGTCTTGTAAACCAGAAAAGGAGAATAACACATCTCCCTAAGACTCAAGGAAGAAGCTCAAGCTCCACCATCAGCATACAAAACTGAATTTCTACTTAAATTATTCCCTGAACAATTTGTTGTGGGACATTTACACTATCTTTAAGTACTAATAATGGCGTCATTAAAACCAACACTGCTGTGTATTTTGTGCATTGTTACCTTCCACATACGTAAGTACATATATGCTTTATTGTACATAATACCCGATATGTATAATCGTACATTAATTATCTGCCCCATGCTTATAAGCATGTACATTATCCTACTGACATTACAGAATACATTATACTGGTCAACTCACATTAAACCCTTGTCCCTGTGAATATCCATGAAGTAAATGGACAGCTTGATATTACATAGGACATATACGTTTATTAATCGCACATACCACATTGAGTCAACTCACTTCCAGTCAACATGCTTATTATCATAACTGATAACCAGAGCTTAATAAGCAAGCTATGAGAAACCATCAACCTGCCCACAAACATGTCCCTCTTATTGCTCCAGGCCCATAAATCATGGGGGTTTCTGTGAATGAACTATATCTGGCATCTGGCTCTTACTTCAGGGCCATCTCAGCACACACTTTCCCCTTAAATAAGACATCTTGATGGACCAATGACTAATCGGCCCCTGCTCACACATAACTGGTTTCATGCATTTGGTATTTTTTAATTTGTGGGGTGGGTGGTGGGTGGGAATGCTGTGACTCCGCTATGGCTGTCGAAGGCCTTACTTAATGTAGTTCAGCAACTTGTAGCCGAGCTTAAACTGAATATTATTTACCGACATCATCAACCATCAGGTGTTGTTTAGCCAATGGTTATGGGACATAAAGCAATTACACACATACATACACACGTACGTACACATGCACACGCATATCTGGTAAATAGCCTGTTTAATCAAACTCCCCTTACCCCTCGCTAAACTCACACTTTATATGCCATCATCACCCTGCCAAACCCCCCAAACAAGGCAAAATATATAAAAATATAACATTCAGCTAACTCATTAAACAAACACATTACCCTCATTTTACCAACCCAAAGCTAGCGTAACTACAAACCAGCCTCTGAACTGTACCAATGAATTACTTATATATACAGCTTATACAGACACATCCCCCTAGATCTGCCACTTACCTCAGACAAAATCAAAACTAAGTATATTTTAATGTATACATTAAAACACATTTTAATAATACACAAAAGAAAAAATTATTTCGATACTAATTTTCACACAATCCAAACTATTACACTGACTACCAATATATCACTTAAATACACAAATCTTCTATGTACAAAATTCTACTCAACCAGTTGATGTAGCTTAATAATTAAAGCAAGTCACTGAAAATGCCTACATGAGGTTACCTACTCCGTAAATACATAGGTTTGGTCCCAGCCGTTCTATTAATTTTTAATAAAGTTACCCATGTAAGCATCTGCATCCCAGTGAGAAAGCCCTCTAAACCGTAAAAGAGTAAAAGGGACAGGCATCAAGCACACCAAAAAGTAGCCACCGTGGTCATATGATTAACCCAAATTAACAGAAATCTGGCATAAAGCATGTTAAAGAGCACCCCCAAAATAAAGTCCCAGCTAAGCAGTAAAAAGCCATAGCTACAATAAAAATAAGCTACAAAGGTGACTTCAACATTTCTGACTACCCGACAGCTAAGATCCAAACTGGGATCCGATACCCAACTATGCTTAGCCCTAAACTCAAATAGTTACAACAACAAAATTAGTTGCCAGAATACTACTCCAAAAGCCTAAAACTCAAAGGACTTGGTGGTGCTTCATACCGCTCTGGAGGAGCCTGTTCTATAATCAATAAACCCCAATAAACCTCACCAACCCTTGCTAATAATACAGTCTACATCCCAGCACCTTTAGCAAACCCTAAAAAGGAAGAATAGTAAGCGTAATTATCAGAAATAAAAATGTTAGGTCAAGGTATGGGATGGGAAGAAATGGGCTACATTTTCTACCTCAAGAATGTAAAATAATTTAATATGAACGTTTTTATGAAACTCAAAACCAAAGGAAGATTTAGCAGTAAATTAAGAATAGAGTGTTTAATGGAATCAGACCATGGAGTACACACACATCACCCATCACCCTCCTCAAATATGGATGACTCTCCAAAAGCTATTGACAAGTACCAAACATAAAAGAGGAGACAAGTCGTCACAAGGTGAGCATATTGGAAAGCGTGCTTGGACAAACATAAAGCACCTAATTTATACGCACGAGATTTCATACCGCATGAACACTTTGAACTAAAACTAGCCCAAACTTCCCACCAAATTCAACTGCCATAAGCAAATTAAATAAAACATTCACTCAACATCTAAAGTATAGGAGACAGAAATTTAAACTTGGCTCTATAAAGTACCACAAGAGAATGATGAAAGAAGCATTAAAAGTACCAAAAAGCAAAGCTTACACCTTCTACCTTCTGCATAATGATTTAATGAGAAAACTTCAACAGAGGGAACTTAAACCCGAAACCAGACGACCTACTTGTGAACAGTTTACAAGAACAAACTCACCTATGTGGCAAAATAATGAGATTTATAAGCAGAGGTGACATGCCTAATGAGCCTGATGATAAGCTGGTTGTCCAGGAAAGAATGTTAGCTCAACTTTAAATATTACTTTTAAAATCATAACATTTAAAAAAAATAAATTTATTTCTTTTTGGCTGCGTTTGGTCTTCATTGCTGCACGCGGGCTTTCTCTACTTGCGGCGAGCAGGGGCTACTCTTCAGTGCGGTGCGTGGGCTTCTCATTGCGGTGGCTTCTCTTGTTGCAGAGCATGGCCTCTAGGCATGCAGGCTTCAGTAGTTGTGGCACACATGCTCAGTAATTGTGGCTTGCGGGCTCTAGAGCGCAGGCTCAGTAGTTGTGGCGCATGGGTTTAGTTGCTCTGTGGCATGTGGTATCTTCCTGGACCAGAGCTCGAACCCGTGTCCCCTGCATTGGCAGGCAGATTCTTAACCACTGTGCCATCAGGGAAGCCCCTAAAATCATAACTTTTAACGCAATTTTAAATGTTACTCTAAAAAAGTACAGCTTTTTATACACAGGATACAGCTTTTCTTAGAAAGGAAACATAAACAATTTCAAAATTGGCTTACAAGCAGCCACCAATTAAGAAAGCATTCAAACTCAAAACACATTCATCTTGGGCTTCCCTGGTGGCACAGTGGTTGAGAGTCCGCCTGCTGATGCAGGGGATACGGGTTCGTGCCCTGGTCCAGGAAGATCCCACATGCCGCAGAGTGGCTGGGCCCGTGAGCCATGGCCGCTGAGCCTGCGCGTCCAGAAAAAAAAAAAAAAATTCATCTTTTTAAAAAATTTTATTTATTTTATTTATTTGTTTTTGGCTGCGTTGGGTCTTCGTTGCTGCACGCGGGCTTTCTCTAGTTGCGGTGAGCGGGGGCTACTCTGTTGTGCTGCACGGGCTTCTCATTGCGGTGGCTTCTCTTGTTGCGGAGCACAGGCTCTAGGCACGTGGGCTTCAGTAGTTGTGGCTCGCAGGCTCTAGAGCTCAGGCTCAGTAGTTGTGGCACACGGGCTTAGTTGCTCCGTGGCATGTGGGATCTTCCCGGACCAGGGCTTGAATCCATGTCCCCTGCGTTGGCACGCAGATTCTTAACCACTGCGCCACCAGGGAAGCCCAAAACACATTCATCTTAATACCAACAATAAACCAACTCCTAATTTAATACTGGACTAATCTATTAATAGAAGCAGTACTATTAACGTGAGTAACAAAAATGATTATTCTTGCATAAGCCTGTATCAGAGCAGATGGCCCATGAACAGTTAACAATAAAATAAACCTAAGCCAACACTTAATTATTTATTAAAACGATTATTAACCCAACACAGGCATGCATTTAAGGAAAGATTTAAGAAAGTAAAAGGAACTCGGCAAACACAAACCCTGCCTGTTTACCAAAAACATCACCTCTAGCATCACTAGTATTAGAGGCACTGCCTGCCTAGTGCCTCTAACACTAGTGGATAATGCCCATGGTATCCTGACCATGCAAAGATAGCAAAATCATTTCTTCTCTAAATAAGGACTTGTATGAATGGCCACATGAGGCTTTTACTGTCTCTTACTTTTGATCAGTGAAATTGACCCTCCTGTGAAGAGGAGAGAAAAATATAAGACAAGAAGACCCTATGGAGCTTTAATTAACTATTCCAAAGAATAATATTAATAAACATAACTGAACCTCAGGGGATACCAGGGCTTTTAATGGATTAACAATTTTTGTTGGGGTGACCTCAGAGAATAAAATAACCTCCAACTGATTGAAATTTAGACCAACTGGTCAAAACGTGTTATCACTTATTGATCCAAAATATTGATCAACAGAACAAGTTACCCTAGAGATAACAGCACAATCCTATTCTAGAGTTCACTTTGACAACAGGGTTTAGGACCTCAGTGTTGGATCAGGACAGCCCAATGGTGTAACTGCTATTAATGGTTCATTTGTTCAATGATTAAAGTCCTAAGTGATCTGAGTTGAGACCCAAGTAATCCAGATAGGTTTCTATCTATGATACATTTCTCCCAGTACAAAAGGACAAGAGAAATAAGGCCTACTTAACAAAAGCACCTTCAAATTAATTAATGATATCATTTTAATTCAATTAATTTACTCAAAGAACAGGGTTTGTTAGGGTGGCAGAACCCAGTAACTATGTAAAGTTTAAGTCTTTACTGCCAGAGGTTCAATTCCTCTTCCTAACAAAATGTTTATGATCATACTTTCACTCATTATCCCCATCCTACTAACTGTAGCATTCCTCACATTAATTGGACAGAAAGTTCTAGGTTATATGTAACTCTGAAAAAGGGTCAAACATTGTCGGCCCCTATGGGTTACTACAGTCCATTGCTGATGCAGGCAAGTTATTTATTAAAGAGCCAGTACAAACACCAGCATCATCAATTTCTATATTTATCATTGCACCAATTCTGGCCTTAACCCTAGCGCTCACAATATAAGTCCCTCTTCCCATACCCTACCCACTAAGTAACATAAACCTATGTGTATTATTTACACTAGCCATATCAACCCTAGCCTTTTACTCTATCCTCTGATCCGGATGGGCTTCAAACTCAAAATACACACTAATTGGAACCCCACAAGCAACAGCACAGACAGTCTCATATGAAGTAATACTAGCAGTTATTCTATTATCAGTCCTGTTGATAAACATTTCATTTACACTTTCAACACTAATTATTACACAAGAGCACATATGACTAATTTTCCCATCCTGACCCTTAGCCATAATATGATTTATTTCCACTCTAGCAGAAACCAACTGAGCCCCATTTGATTCAACAGAAGGGGAATCAGAACTCGGATTTGGCTTCAATGTAGAACGTGCAGCACCCCATTCACTGGATTCTTCCTAGCAGAATATGCCAATATCATTATAATAAATATTTTCACAACAATACTATTTCTAGGTGCATTTCATAATCCCTACGTACCATACCAGTATACGGCTGATTTCATCATTAAAACACTCCTCCTAACAATTGCCTTTCTGTGAATTCAAGCATCCTACCCATGATTCTGATATGATCAACTCATCCATCTTATGAAAAGTTTTTCTACCACTAACACTAGCCCTATGCACACAACATGTTTCACTACCTATCATCACATTAAGCATCCCACCACAAACATAAGAAATCTGTCTGTGGGACTTCCCTGGCAGTCCAGCGGTTAAGATTCCGAGCTTCCACCGCAGAGGGCACAGGTTCAATCCCTGGTCAGGGAACTAAGATCCCACGTGCCATACGGCCAAAATAAAAAAAAAAATTTTAATTAAAAAAAAGAAATTTGTCTGACAAAAGAGTTACCTTGATAGAGTAATAATAGAGGTTTAAATCCTCTTACTTCTAGGGAATTCCCTGGCAGGCCAATGGTTAGGACTCGGTGTTTTCACTGCCAGGGCCCGGGTTCAATCCCCTGTCAGGGAACTAAGATCCCACAAGCTGTGAGGCACGGCCAAAAACAATCAAACAAAACAAACAACAACAACAAAGTCTCTTACTTCTTGAATTATAGGAATTGAACCTACCCATAAGAATTCAAAATTCCCTTGTGACCACCTAGAGGGGTGGGATAAGGAGGGTGGGAGGGAGGGAGACGCAAGAGGGAAGAGATATGGGAACATATGTATATGTATAACTGATTCACTTTGTAATAAAGCAGAAACTAACACACCATTGTAAAGCAATTATACTCCAATAAAGATGTAAAAAAAAAAAAAGAATTCAAAATTCTTCGGGCTACCACACTACACCACATTCTACAGTAAAGATCAGCTAAATAAGTTATCTGGCCCATACCCCAAAAATGTTGGTTTATAGCCTTCCTGTACTAATAAACCTTATTATCTTTACTATCATTCTACAGACCATCATTTTAGGAACCGTAATTGTAATAACTAGCTCACACTGGTTATTTACCTGAGTCGGATTTGAAATAAACATACTAGCTGTTATTCTCATTCTAATAAAAAAAAATTCAACCCACGAGCTATAGAAGCATCCACCAAATATTTTCTAACACAAGTCACAGCATCAATACTACTTATAATGACTTTATTATTAATCTAATATACTCCAGTCAATGAACTATTACAAAAATCTTTAATCAACAAGGAGCTCTCCTCCTCATAGAGCCTTTCCTCTCTTCCCCATTGGTCATATTTATAAACTGCATTATATTTTTGTTGTTGACCTATCTGTCTCCCCCACTAGACTGAGCTATGCAAGGGCAGGGACCATGATTTGCTTACCAACATATCGCCGGGTCCTAGCACAAATGCCTGGCACAAGGTAGTTACTCAGTAAGTTGTGGTGGAATAAATGTGAAGCAAAGTTTGCCCCACATGCATATTAAACAATGTCCTAAACCCTTCCCAGGGACTTCCCTTGCAGTCCAGTGGCCAGGACTCTGCACTTCCACTGCAGGGGGCATGGGTTCGATCCCTGGTTGGGGAACTAAGATCCTACATGCTGCATGGCCGGCCAAAAAAAAAAAAACAAAACCCTTCTCAATTTGGCCTAGTTCCAGTTCCACAATCATCACTCTGGAGCAATAAAGACAACTTCTTCACTGTGGGCCACGAAGGAAGTCTTTTCTGTCTAGTCTACTTTTATGTCAATGGATCACTACTTTTTATGCCTGGCTATTATGAGAGAACTGACATTTGGCACCTCAAGAGGAAGGACATAATGATTCAAGTAAAAAAAAAAAAAAAAGCCTTTTACAACTTCCAGTCATGGGAGTGAGGTGTGTGGAGGGATGGAAGTTCCTAATAAAGAAGATGGTTTGGTTAATCAACAGGGACAAGTGTGAATTTAATGAGGACTCTCCGGCGGCTGAGGCGCAGACCGCATCTTTCACAGCTGCCTTCAACAAGAGAAACGGAGATGATAAATCAGAAATCTGGAATCATTACCAAGCTGCAAAGGTCCAGCCCAAACACTAATTGGCCTCCCAGGGTGACATTAGAGTTTTGGAATCTAAATGAATCCAGATGTCCAAGCAGTCAGTAATCCCCAGTCGAATTAGCTGGGACCCAGCAGACTCTAGCCTGAAAGAAACTGGACAGCAGGGCCTAAAAGAAAACCATTTGTAGGCCAAAATTGGAATGGAAATCAGAAAACAAGAGCTTGGCACTGGTACTGCAATTCTTCTGACAATGGATACTTCTATTTCCAATAGACTATAAACTCCATGAGGACAGGAATTCTGTCCATCCCTTTACAGATATATCCCCAGCGTCTAGCACAGTGACGTATATGTAGCAAATCTTCATCAAATATTTGTTGAGTGACTGAATAACTAACTAAATGCTGTAGCACCCTTTCTTAAAATCTTGCAGCACCTTGCTGCTGTCAGTTTCTCCAGTTTTGTGTCTATTCTCCACCATGTAATTGGCCCTCTAGCCAAGGTGCAGATGTGGAGGAAACGGAGCCGCGAGGCATCACCAACGTGGAAGCCTCTTCCGCATGGACCCTCATTCTCTACTTCCTCTCCCCTCTGGACCCTTAGCTTATTGAAGCCAATGCTCATTCTTCCTGGGTTCAGTGCAATCCTTCAGCCACGTGTATCTTCCTTTTGTTCCACTGTTGGGTTAGAAGTTAGGGCATGAGGAGGGGACACAGATCCTTCGAGGAGGATATGAGAGGTACTCACCCTGGCCTCCCTCATGGCTGATCATCAAGAGAGCAATCAGATACGTCACGCTGCCAAGATTAACCGCCCATTATCTCATCCTCTCTGCATTACTGTGCTAAAAGAATATCTATCTCCTACCGTTATACTAGCCTTGGAATGTGACATAAGGATGTGTGAGTGGAGGGGGGGAAATATGTCTTTCTCCTCTTTTATCATAATAATCATCACACTGTAATTTGACTGGTTGTATATAATCTGCTTCCCCTAGGAGGCTGTGAGCTCCCTAAGGGCATGGACTATGTTTTATATTTCTACACATCTAAGTGTCCTCGAGGCGCTCACACAGGGGTGGAGGTGTGTGCCATATGGTGATGTGCTCTGCTGGGTAGTGGTTGGAAGAAAAGTTGCTGTCACTGGTGGAAAAGGAGCATTTTAAAAACAAATTCATGTTTGTGTCCAACAGACTGCATCTGCCCGATGTTCTATACGGCTGTACTTATGCTACATCAGACAAAAGGCACAAAGGGGTGTTTGGGCAACTGAAAGATCGCACCATTCAGAAAGGTGGGTCGCATAATAGCTCTCTCAGCTGGAAGCTTTGGATGCCCACCCTGCCTCTGGTGTTCAGAATACTGCATGCAGGGTAGAAGATTTAAGATGCCATACATACCCTCCCTGGACTATAAGAACAATCACAGCCACCACTAGGCACGAGTACCGTACACAGCCTAACATGGGGTGGAATTCCAGCCAATATTTTTTAATTAAAAATAGTTTTTTTCGGGCTTCCCTGGTGGCGCAGTGGTTGAGAGTCCGCCTGCCGATGCAGGGGATACGGGTTCGTGCCCCGGTCTGGGAAGATCCCACATGCTGCGGAGCGGCTGGGCCCGTGAGCCATGGCCGCAGGGCCTGTGCGTCCGGAGCCTGTGCTCCGCAACGGGAGAGGCCACAACAGTGAGAGGTCCACATACCGCAAAAAAAAAAAAAAAAGTTTTTTTCTTGATACAAGCATGATATACGTTAATTGTGGAAGACTTAGAAAATACAAGGAAGCACAAATAATTTTTTCAAATACATGTGATACTAGTACCTAGAAATAAACACTGTAACTCCTTCCAGACTTTTACATGCCAATCCTAGCACTTATCTCAGAGAGTGCATTAGTATCTTCATGTTAATTCAACTCCGTTCCACATGGTTTCTGCCAGGGGTGGTCCTCTCCTCAGCGCCCAGTGCCACTTCCACTTCCCTCCAGTGAGAAGTGACTCTCATCTCTGGTGGACCGTAAGCATCATCTGCTGCCCTTTTTTCATCGTATGACACACACGCTGTTAGGGCATAAACTCTATGTCCTACTCCTCTCAAACCCTTCCCTTCAGATTATGAAGAGCCTATTTCATAAACTAAAAAAATTTGTTATTATGTCCCTGCTACATCCACCCTAACGTTCCTCAAGGCACGATAGATACCTCTTACTTATTAGGGAAGCATGCATGCTAGGAAAGAGAAAATATGCCCCCATATGCACACACATAAACATTTCTGCATTTCATCAAATCTAAAAAGCTAGTAATTACGAGACACACTATTTTTAAAAATTTTATTGAAATTAAAGCCCACAGAGAAATGTGTGTAAAACAGAAATGTATAGCTCAGTGAATAATCACAAAGCAAACATCTGTGTGACTGCCAGCCAGGTCAAGAAATACAACGATGCCAGGCTTTCAGAAGTCCTCCCTCCTCCCCCCATATCATGTTTCCTCTAACCTCTCAGAAGATAACACCTACACCTACCTTGAGGTATAACACTATATCTTGGTTTTGCCTGGGTTTTTGAACTTTATGTAAGTAGCATCATACATTATATATTCCTCTGTTTATGACTTCTATCATTAAACACTAAACTTGTGAGATTCATCCTTGACTCGCCACTGTTTTATGTAGCCCTAAGAGAGAAAAAAACACTACCAATTAAACTGTGGCACAAAGCTTTCTTATCACTTATAATTTTTCTTTTATGCCTATTTAAAGAGCTCTTTTAGACTTATTTGTTCAGACTTTTATCATATATTATTCTTATGCACTCATAAAAAAGGGAAATATAAGCAAAATAAATTGGCAGGCTGTTCCCAATACTCCTTTATTTCCAGAATTCAATTCTTCTTCACTATTATGCTGCAGGGCTGTGCCCTATACAACCTGCCTGACCATATGCAGCAGCCCCTGCTTACTTCTCCAGCCCCCTCTGCGCCACTTTCCCTCTTGCTCTCCATAATGGATCCACATGCACCTTCTCTTAGTCTCCCAGACACACCAAACTCCTTTCCAACTCTGTCTGTGCTGCTCTGTCTTTTTAGGCACACTTACCCTCAGTTCTCCCTTCACTTAAATAACTCCTACTAACCCTCTATGTCTCAGTTTGAATGACACTTCCTCAAGAAGGCGTTCCCTGACTGTCCAGGCTTTCTGTACAACCATGCCTAGACTTGGTTAAAATGTTTCACGTGCTTTACGGTTTAGTGTCTGGATTCTTGCCTGGGACTTAAGCTGCCCAAGGAGAGAAGCCATCTGTCTCCTCACTGATATACTCCCAATGCCCAACACAGTGCTAGGCACAGAGCAGGTGTCCAATAAGTAGAGAGTGTATGAATGAGGAGAAGGATAGATGTAGGGTAGATGGATAGGTGAGTAACGGAATGAATGAATGAATGAATGAATCCCTTTAAGACAAACAGAGGCAAAATTAATTCATTTGGTGAACTTCAGGGCTGTCTGATATCTCCATTCTTCTCTCCTTTCTCTCCCTTACCTGCCACCCACCCAAACTGGCCTGAGAATTGGGACCCTCCAAGGGTTCAAAATTGCCTTCAACCTAGAGTGGCCAAATGTAGCACAGAAAACACAAGAGACCCAGTTAAATGTGAATTTCAGAGGAGCAATGAAATTTTTCTAGTGTGTCCAAATGAGTAATAGTTAATGAAATAATAATTTCATTTTGATATAATACTTATACTTTAAAAAGTCATTGTTTATCTGAAATTCACATTCAACTGGGAATCCTATATTTCATCCGGCAACCATAATTCAGCTTCTTCAAACCTGGACCTTTGGCCCCATCCTCTGCCTTCCTCTGCTCACCTCTGTGTCACAGGTGTCTGACCTCTGCAAGGTACATTTCCCAGAACCTTTTGCTAGCTGGCTTCTGGGTTTGGCCAGTGGGAGGCACAGGGGCGGGGAGAGTGGTGGGTGACAGTGAGAGAGAAGTCACTCTTTCTTCCCATCTTCTCTGCCTCAGGCAGCATCTCTAGTAGCAGCCATGTCGCCTGTAAGTCCAGTTCCTGCTAGAAGGCTCTCTGTAGTTCCAGCTTCCAAAGGAATGACCCCAACCCCTGGTCACACCACCTCCTCTCTCTGCTCCTCTGGCCGAGGAATAGAGCAGCTTCCTGCTGTTGCCAATCTCTGAGTTGCCTCACCCTTTCAGTTTGGTTTCTCTATTCTTTGCTCATCTATATAATCTATTCCCTGCATTTAATTCCTTTTGTGTTGAAACCTCAGAAGGTTTCGGTTTTCCTGATTTGAACCCTGGACTCATACAGCCCAAGTCTCTGACTCCTTGTACGGCCCCCTGACCTCACTGCTACGTATAACCCTTCCTTCTTGGTGAGCCCAGTGTAACATCCCCAGTGCCAGCTCCTCTTTCAAGTCCTTTCACTCTTATCGTAGAGATTGCGTCCCTGGTCTAAGGTTTGGGGAAATGGCTTCAGTATTATTTTTATGAGTAATAATAATAGAGCTAATATTTATTGAGCAGTTACTATACGCAAAGCACATCTCATGTGCTTCATCTCATTTGCCTTCTAATATAACTTTATGACCGGATGCTATCGTCCCCACTTGGCAGATGAAGGACCTGAGAGACCAAGGCGATGCCTTTAGAAAGGGCAAACCTCAGCAAGTGTGACTTTGTGCTCTGGAATGTTCCACTCTACTGCCTGGGAATCCAGTCCCAGCTTCCCTTGCCCCTGCTCTTAGAGCCAGTGCCAGTTCTCTCAGAGGATACAGGCATCTTTAGAAGCTGCTGTGTGGGCTTTCTCTGGAGGGGTCTTTGAGTGTTTCAGCCAGCAGGCTATATCTTGAGGCTGCTTTAAATGAACCAGTCTCCACAGTGTATGTGTATGCAGGGGTGGGTGTAACAGAGAGGGAATGACCTTGACATCTGCCATGAAGTCACACTCTGTGTCAGCTGTCATCATGGTGAGAAGCCAGCCAGCCAGCTCGGCAGGGGACCCAGGGAGACACGAAAGGCACGAAGAGTCAGATTGAAGGAGATATCATTAATCAGGCAGAGGGGCCGTTGGCACCAAGGGAGTATCTGCTCAACAAAGTATGAAGTGTCACCCAAGCAGCACTGTGAGCTGGCCTCCTGATGTATGCTACCTCAGAAAGGCCCACTTTATGGCAAAAATAACTAATGAGATGAGGTTGACATCCGTCCCTCCATCACTCTTCCGCGTGTCTGGGGAAATCGCAGCCAATGGAGCACTGCACGACTGAGCTTCACAACCGGAACACGTGGAGATGCCCCCCGCAGGGAGTCAGATCCCACGGGGCAGTTCAGACACTGCAGACCTCAGCCCTGTTAGCCACCAGCTGCTGGCCTCCCAGAGACCCAGCTGTTTAACATTTGAAAACCAACAGCAATGCTCAACATGGCACGGGTGTCAGGGAATGGCCAGAAAGCCAGGCAGGAATGAAGTTAGCACGATTTGATTTGGCCAAGCTTCCTGCTCCAGGGAGTAGCGGGGGAGAAGAGGTAGAATGTGATCTGGACAAACTGGGAAGCAGACGGAGTATATGCCTGGCAGTTTCTTTCCCGGGACTCCCCACATCAAATGCCCAGGGCTCACAGGTCATTGCTGTGGTGCCCCAGGAGGGCCCACCTCCAAAGCCTGATTCATTCATTCACCACTTAAAAAGTATTTATTGAGCATTTACCATGTCCTAGGCATTGTGCTGGGGGTCATCCCATACTCCCTCTATTAGGGAAGACTTTTCCCATCCCCTGTCCCACCCCGTCAAGATCTTGCCTTCTGGTCATTTGTTTCATTCTGGTCAAGAATATTAACTGAGCACCTACTCTGTGCCGGGCACAACAGTTGTATATACAGCAGTGAACAAGACAAATCCAGTCAGTGATATATAATGGAAAGAAGAACAAATTTGGAGGCCAAAGATCAATTTTGGACAGGTGGGTTAACCCCGCAGAACATCAGTCTTCTTGTTGGTAAAATGAGGCTGATCCTACCCATTTACAAAAATACTATGGATCTCAGAGATAAAAGATGTGAAAATTACTAATTATACCTACAAAGACCCTATTTCTAAATAGTCACATTCTGAGGGGAATGGTAGATATAAACTTGGGGGACACTAACCCACTATAATTATACAATGGTATCAATTAATCAATATTTTTAAAGGTTTTAAAGGACTATATGTTTATGTCTCTTATTACTCAGCCACCCTAAAAACTCCCAGAGATCAGGAAGCATGGGTAATATCGTCTTGGATCCCCGTTTTCACAAACATGTAAATATCTGTTGAATGAATGAATGATTAAATGAGTGGACTCAGGGATAATAATAGGGGATGGAAACCTTCAGGGCCAGGTTGGTAACATAAACGCGGGCAAGAATGGCTCTGGTGGGGTGAACTTGAGGGCACCTGTCCTAAATGAGGGCAATGCTACTCAACTCTAGCCAACGCTTCCATGCCACAATCAAGCCCAGTATTGCCAGACCTTCTGATTTTTCAACAGAAACAGAAAATGTGGCTTTTTATGTGAAATCTCCCAAGTTTTAACTGTTGGCAATAAACTGAATTTTTAAAAACACAGTACAGAATAAACACAATGCACTGATGAGCTGTATGTGGCGACCACCAGCTTATAACCTCTACTAAGACCTAAGGAGTGACTCTAATGGTGTCATTTCAGGCAGGCCAGTGATAAACACATCTTTGAGATGGCTGGCCTTGCAGTGTCTCTCCCCGGCCTACCTGTGTGTTCAGTGTTTGTGGAACCCTGCTAAGATTTACAGGTGAAAGATTCATGTCCTCATCAATTCATGCATTCAAGAAGTATTTATGGAACCTCCACTCTGCATGGCGCTATGTGCTAGTCTGTGTTTTGAGACCAAAACAGACATAATGCCTGCCCTCAAGGAGCCTGGAAAGGGAGAGAGAGATTAAACTGATCATTATGCAAATAATTATTTAATCACAACTATGTTGAACTGAAAAGAAGACAGAGGCAAACGTTTCCTCTCTCAGTTTTTCAGTATTTTTGTTTAGTTTATTTGAGAATGGGGATATGTGGAAGGGGTCACTGTTATAACCTGCAGAACCCAAACAGGGGAATAGCATTCTTTAAGAAGTGATTGGAAAAGTCAATAACAACAGCTACCATTTTTAGTGAGCATCTACTGTATATACATCATTGTGCCACACATGTTGAATGTGTTTTCTTTAACTTCCAAAACAAGCCTGCAGGGTAAGTTTATTTCCATTTTCTAAAGGAAAAACACTAAGGCTAAGGGAGATTAAGTAAACTGCCCAAGATTGGGAGTCGATGAATGGTAGAGTCGGGACTTTAACCCCTGTCTGTCTCCCTCTACAGCTCATGGTCTTTCAAGCACATAATGTTCTTTCTCTGCAAACACTACACACACCACCAAGTGCAAACTCCCTGTCCAGACTTCCAGCAAACACAGCAAACAATCCCCCAAAGGCACGATAGCTCAAACCTAACAGTTTACTTCTCACTTATCTACTATTCCAAGGCAGTGTTCCTGAATGGTAAGGGCCGCTCTGGCAAACAGTAACTCAAGGACCCAGAAGCTTTCCACTTCCTGACTCATCACCTTCAAAAACAAACTGGCTTCCAAGGCTGCCAGGGTGGGCAAAGAACGAGAAGGATTGTGGGTGTGAGGTTTTTATGGGTCATGCAGGAGGTAGACCACAACATTTGTTTACATCCCAGTGGCTACTACTCAGTCACATGGTGGCAACTACTGCAAAGGAGGCTGGGAAATGTAGTCTGTGTGCCGAGAAAGAAGGGAAACTAGGGAGCGGCTAATACTCCTGCCACACTGCTTCCCAATAATCCATTTATTCTGGTTGTATGTTTTGAGCACTTGCAAAAGTTCACCCAGGCTTACTTTCCCTTTTGGAGTGTTCAAGGAGCTTTTATTCATGTGCCTTACAGTCTTATATTTACACTGAGAGCTATTTAAAGTCTGTATAACTGCTTGACACTACCATTATCTTGCATGCTTTGCTGAGGTTGGAGGCTCACGGAGAGATATGCTTTCTTTTCCATGGATTAGAAATGAATATAGCCCCCTAAGCAATCTTGCCAAGGACTAAGAAAACGATATAAAAGAATGAAAAGCTTTCAAAAGGAAGATATTACTCACATAGTCATCCAGAGCTAGGTCTGCAAAGGAGATACGAACATACCATAAGCCAATTTCAAGCAAATGTCATCCAAGACTCTTAAGAGGTTCCCTCTTGTCAAGTTTCCCTTTATGACCCACTGAAAATTTTAGGGTACATCAACAAATCATGATTCGCCATTTCCCTCCAAAACCCTCCCTGTTGTGAAATTCCAAGTAGCTACTCCCTAGAACAACATATTCTAGAAGATTTTACTGGGTATGTCTGGGTTTATTTTATGTTGCCCTTTATGTAAAGAAAGAACTGTGGCCTATTCACCACCAGCAGGGGATGCACGCTGAAATGGGTTCTTCTCCCCCAATGTGGGGAAAACACACAGCCTTAAATGCCTCCCCTACAAAGGGAATTACTCAAACCCTGTTTCATGGAATACCCTTCCTGTGGATGCTAATACATGTTCTAAGAGAAAATGGGAAGCAAAGAAGGGATTCTGAAGGAAAATAGGGTGGGACAAACTGGGTTAAAGAAAAAGAGGCTTCTTTACTGCAGGACTTTCAGAACCTTCTGTATGTTAATTGCGGATTGAATATTAAAGAGAGGGCACAGGTTGACAGCTGTCCTCCTTTCAAACGGACCATGAGACACCTACAGAGAGTGAACGTGTTTTTAATTTACATATATATTCACATACATATGATTCTTCTGAATTTGAAAAACAAAGTCCTCTGCTCTGCTCAAAATATTCCTAGAAGAGGGGATATTGGACACATTCTCTGACCACCCCATTGCAAGTCAAGGATTTGGAAAAAAAAAAAAAAAAACCTCTTAATTCAAGTTAAGAACAGAAACTTTGGGGTCAAAAGACCTGGGTTCAAATCCTTGTTTTTCCACTCACCTGCTGTGCAACCTTGGGTAAGTTAACTAATCTCTCTGAGCACCATTTCTTGATGTTTCATTTCCACGCACGTGAAATGGGGATTATAATAACCACTGTCCCTACCTGATTGGGACATTGTGAGAATTAAGTGATACAAACACTGGAAAATACTTAGTATGCTTGCTGCACACATAAGTCACCTGCCCTCCAAAAATATTAGCCATGATCATCGTTACTCTAGTATGCTGTATTTCCCAGATTTATATGTCATGGGAACCTTTTAACCCAGAATATCCATTAGCATCTCAAGCAACACCATAGAACCAAGCTTGGGAAATGCTAAATAAGAGGGCATCCTACGAAGATGACGTCCTGTGATGAAGACAGACCACAGGGCATTACAGGACCCAGAGAGCTCATTAGGAGCTCAACATGGTCTCTCTCCCCATCTCTCAAAATCCAAAATTGCACACCTAGAGGTGGTGCCAACTTCCCGGGACCACCTGTAAAGCCCTGGTGTCTAGGTCTTCCGCTCATCAAGTCCCAATCCCAGCCAGGGCTGACAAAGTGTGAGGCTGACCTTTCTCTGTTCAAAATGAGATTCGGCTGGCTGAACACACATGGAACTCTGAGACCCCACAGATTACCATTACATCCACCGCTGAGGGCAATGCTTTCCTGTCTCCCCCTGGGGCTCATTCTGACCCCGTGGTAGAGGGCCCTTTCCCCTTTGAGTCTATTCCAGCCTGTCTAATCCAGGCTCTAGGAGAGATGATCTGTCACTAAATGCAGTTAGAGCCATTCAAGTTCCAGTGGGTGTCAGTAGTAAAATAACTATAGTCACCCTCTCCTTAGCATTTCCAATATGCCAGGCAGTATACTAAGCACCTGAAATGCACCACCTCACTTAACCCTTACAAGAACTCAAGAAGTCGGGTCGATTATTGTGCCCATGTCACAGAGGAGAGAGTGCGGTTCCAAGAGAGATAATGACTTGCCCAAGTTCTCACAGTCAATTATGATCTGAACCTGAGCCAGGTCTCCTGAATTTGGTTCATCTACTTCACACCGCCTCCTTTTTCTCATGATTTCCCTCCCTCTCCTGCCTGCTCTCGGCAATGATCTCTGAGAAAGAACTGGATGGATTTGGGTGGGGAGGGAGAACGCCAGTCAGACACACTGATTTTTCAGAGCAACGGCTTTCTTCTCATTGATGTTCAGCAAATTGGCCTGCTTCCAGTATCAGAACTAGTGGTTGGTCCGTGACTCAAGAAAGCCCCAGTGAAGAATCATAAAACATAATGCCTTCATACCTTAAGTGTTTTAGTTTAACCTAAAACAAAGTAATGTCATTTGTCCACCCATATTTGGAGGCAGGGAGAGGTTTTGTTTTGGAGCATGGGAGCCCTGCTGGAATTTCCCTGCCTTCTTACATGAATCACAACCACAGTATACTACCTCTGATATCCAATCCCAGTTTCTTTGGAGTGCAGCACTTGAAAGAAGGTACACATGAAGGAACCTGGGTACCGCACTCTTTTATTTAGAGTGTTGTGAATTTTTTTTTTTTTTGCTAATCTTTTCATTTTCATCCCTTAATTTGACAGCATTACTTTGCAACTCACCTTTTCAAGTCTTTTCAAAGCATTTAACTTCCTGTTCACAGAAACAACTCCTCTCTTTTAGCTCTTGTATTTCATCTGTGATTTGTAATGTTTAATTAAAATATATACTCGTAGTAGAACCAAATGTAGGAGCCATGAACTTCCTCCCCGACACACATACAGGACTGCCCGTCTCATTCCCTCACCTCCGTCCGATTGTTACCTTCTCGGTAAGATAAAATGACCACACTTGCTGTCTCCCTTCCCGGCTCACTTTTTTTTTTTTTTTTTTTTTTTTTTTGCGGTACGCGGACCTCTCACTGCTGTGTCCTCTCCCGTTGCGGAGCACAGGTTCCGGACGCGCAGGCTCAGCGGCCACGGCTCACGGGGCCCAGCCGCTCCGCGGCATGTGAGATCTTCCCGGACCGGGGCACGAACCCGTGTCCCCTGCATCGGCAGGCGGACTCTCAACCACTGCGCCACCAGGGAAGCCCCCAGCTCACTTTTCCCTATAGCTCTTCTAATCATCTCAGGTACTGACCATTTTATTTCTTTTGTTTATTGTTGTCCCGCCCCATTAGAATGTAAGTGCCGTGAAGACAAAGATATTAGTCTGTTTTGTTTGCAGATGTCTCCTTAGTGCTGGGCACATAGTAGGTCCTCAGTAAACATGTGTTGAATGAATGAACAAATGCTCCAAAATGGTGACTAGGACTAAAAGCCAATACCAAAGAGATCTTAAGAACCTCCATGTTTTAAAGTGAGCCACTAACTTGGAAGTCAGACACCTACCTCTGAGGTTCACCAAGAGAAGAACAACCTGACTTGAGCACCCCCAGTTGTCACCCATCCCCCACCTCTTCCCAGACAATGAAAGAAGGCAGCCACGGCCCTGTGAGTCATGTCCTGTGGTGACAGCTGCTCCCACCGTCCACTGTAGGGTTCAGTAGATGGGGGCTGGGGGAGGGAGCGGTACTTTGCCCACCCTGAGGCCAGGTAAAGAGAGATTTTCTCTTTGTTTCGGTTTTCTATATTTTTTTCCAGAATGTGCCTACGTATTGGTTTCTTTACATTTATCCTGCTTGGGGTTTGTAGGGCATTGTCTGGCTGATGCCTTTCATCCGATTTGGAAAAGTTTTAGTCACTATCTCTACAAATATCTCCTTCTGCCACATTCCCTTCCTCCCTTCTCCTTCTGAAACCCCAATTAGACCTTCCCACCATACGCCTAAGTCTCTTCCTTCTCTTCTGAATTTACCATTTTTGTGTCTCTCCATTCTTGATTTTGACTATTTTCTTCTGACCCATCTTCCAGTTGACCAAGTCTCTGCGAACTATGCCTCATTTGCTGAGTTCTTAATTTATTTTCTTTTCATTTCTAGAACTTCCAATGACTTCTTTTTATTATTTTTAGTTCTTCACCAACATTCTCAATTTTGTCTTTTATCTCCTTGTACATAGTAAGCAGAGTTATCTTATGGCCGTTGTCTGATAACCTCAATATTTGGAGGTTCTAGGGGTCTGTTTCTTTTGTCCATTGTTTCTGCTGGCTGCTCACCTCTCATGTGCCTGATTATCGTTTTCTTGCATGCCAGACATTGCATGTGCAAACCTGTTTGTAGAAATAATTTGAGGCTTAGAATGATGTTATTTTTCTCCAGGGAGCACTTACGTGGGCTTCCTCTGAGTCCCTGTGGAAACCATCAATCTGGGGTCCTCTCCATACAAAAGTCAGGGACTGAGATGAGTCAGTGCTAAGCTGCATCCCTGTAAGAGCCTGTCTGCCTCTATCTCACCTTTACCCCTAGGGTGCAGCCCCTCAGGATGCCAACCAAAAGGAAGGAGGGTTCACCAAGCCCTCTTCCCCTCGGCAAGCCCTGAGTTCTGGTCTCTGTGCTCCCAGCCCTAGGTGTGGGCTAAAATGACCACTCAGCCTCTTTGCCTCTCATCACACCCAGAACTGCCAGATACTGGTCTCACCTCCGTAGACCTCCACCCCGGTGAATAATTTTCACTACTTGTTAGCTGTCTGATGCCTTGGTGTGTGTGTGTGTGTGTGTGTGTGTGTGTGTGTGTGTGTGTGTACATACATACGTATACGTGTGTATACGTATGTATGTGTGTATGTTTATATATACATATGGGTGTATATGTATGTGTGTGTGAATATATATTCCAGTCTGTCTAGTGGGAGGGTTGGTCCAGATTACCTAGTCTTCCATTATCAGAAGCAGAAGTCTCTTCATAACCTGTGTCAGGGCCTGGCTAGGGTAAGGCAAGTGAGGCATCCGAACACAATATTTCAAGATGTTCTCACTCTCAGGTCCGTGCAAATGCGGGGCTGGCACCTTAAACTGTGCACCCCCGGCGCCTCACATGCCTCTCTCGCATGCCAGTCCTGATCTGCATATGTTTGCAGAGGTTCAAATACCTGGGCAGACACTACTAGGTGAACTTATATCTAGAAAATGGGCTGGGGGATACTTTACTTCTTTATTTACTTCTAGGTTGTTTGATTGTTCTTATGTCACCAGATCTTGTTCACCATGCATTTTACATGTATCATCTCATGCAACCCTCAGAGCAACCCTAATAAATAGGTACCATCTTCACCCTCGGTTTGCCTATAAGGAAACAAAAGTACACAGAGATTTAGTAATTTATCCATGTACCCAAAACTGAGAGGGGATGGAGCCGGATTTTGAACCCAGGCAGCCAGGTTTCTAAACCTCCATGTCTAATCACTACACACACAGCCAGTCATTATGACTCCTGTTGAAAGCACTGAACTACGTACTCTCGGAATTTTAAAAACATGGAGCAATATAAAATGAAAAATAATATTTTAATTAATAATATACAGGGACTTCCCTGGCCGTCCAGTGGTTAAGACTCCGTGCTTCCACTGCAGGGGGCGCAGGTGGGTTCAATCCCTGGTCGGGGAACTAAGATCCCACATGCCACATGGCATGGCCAAAAAAAGGAAAAAATAATAATACACAGATATGTTCTATATATTAAAAGTCTTCGGCCAATGGTCAAAGCTACTTCCAGCCCATCCCGCAGCAGGGGAGAAGCAGGGCTCCGTAGCCCCTTTCTCGCTTCCTTGGCCTTTTCACGCTCTCCAGCACAGAGGAAAAATGACCCAGGGCCTGTTCTCAGACGTGTGCTGGGGCCAGACTACTGCCCAGGCCACGTCGGTCTGCCTGTTGTTACCACGTCAACTCAGGCCTTTGTCCGCGACACGGTGCCCGACTCCCATTACTCTCTCTGTCCTTTCCTGTCCAGCTGTGCCAATAAAATGATTTATCAGCAGGAGCTTGGGACGGCCTGCCACGTTCTGGGCAGAGGAAGGAGGCATGGGAACCGTTTTATGAAATAAAGGCCTGGCTGCCAAAGGACACACTTTACAATCACAAGTGCCTCTCCCACGAGCTCTGGACGTTGCATTCATTCCTTCGTTCGCTCATTCGTTCATGCAGCACGTGTTTACTGAGGACCCAGCGCTGAGCCAGGCCTGTGGGATACACAGGCGAGGCCTCTGCCCTCTATGCACGGGCCTGGGGAGCGGCAGACACGGAGCGAGTTAATCACGGGTGCGTCAAGTAGGCGTGGGAGGTCATCAAGACAAGAAGCAGGGGCCTCAACTGGCCCAGGGTCGGGGCAGAGAAGGCCTCCCTGAGGAGGTGATTGTTGTGTTGGGATGGGGCTCAGGCCAGGCTGCCCCAAGATGTGTCACTCTGGCACTCGGATTATTTTAAGCTGAAAACAGTCAGGGCCCAAAAGATTCAGGAAGAATCTTTGAACCTCCCCCTTACTGCCTGAAAGAATTTAAGACAGGAGGCCTATCCCAGGAAGAAGCTATCACCATAAACAACTGTAGTACAGTATTAGGAGTGGTGGACGGCAAGGAACCATTTGATCAAAGCCCATTGTCTTTGGATGCCCAGCTAACGTTTACCAAACATTAATTCTTCTTAGCTCCCTGTGGGTTACTTTCCTTCCCTCTGAATCCTCAGACCCCTACCTCCTTCTCCTTAGTCCAGAATATATGTACATATGCATGTGTGTGTGAGACATATATATATCTCATCTAGCCTTGCTGTCTTTGGAATTCTTCATTATGTGGATTCCCCATGCACACGTGATAAATTTGACTTTCTCCCGTTAATCTACCTTATGTCATGTTAATTGCCAGCCAAATGAACTAAGAGAGGGAAAAAGAGAAATTTCTCCACCCCAACAGCTGTGATCTGAAGGCAGAATAGGAGTCAACTTCCCCAAGATGGAGGCGAAAGCATGCCAGGTAGAGGATGTCACACACATAAAAGTCCTGAGGTCAGAAGGAGCTTGCTGTTTTTAAGGATATAGGAAGCGTGGGGAAGAAAGCAGAGGGGAAGAAGCTGGGGAGGTGACGGGGGACCAGATGATGCAGAACCTTCCAGGCCCTTGTGAAGAAGTTGGTCTTTATCCAAAAGAGCTGGAGAAAATCAATGGAGGGTTGTAGAAGGAGGCATGTCAGGATCCCACTTGCGTTCTAGGAAGACCACTAAGGAAAACAGATTAGGAGGGACCTGCGCGGAATGAGAGAAGCCACTCAGGAGCCCAGCACAGTGCTCTTCAGACTATCTGCAGGGACGGACCATTTTCTCTCCGATCCATCACAAACCGACGCTTTTGTAAAATACAACAGAAATTCACTTGGATGTCCCAGCAATTTAAAATTGCTATAAAAGTTTCTAAACACTAAATCCCAGTTTCTTTACTTACTCACTGTGGACCAGTAATACTTTGCTGACTGTCACTAGTCTGTAGATGACAGTTTGAGGAGCACTGGGGTAGCACAAATGAGGTTCCCAAGCCAGACTCCAGCGTCCAAAGAGAAAAGTACTTTATCTTCCAGAACCTAGGTGAGCCTCTGGCACCTGGCCTCTGATCAGCCTGACGTAGGAAATATCGTGAGCCCTTCCGGACAAGCCTGCAGGTTACCACTCACGTACATTTGAGTGTTTATTCTCCTCCGAACCCCTCCTCGGCGCCCTCCTCCTGGAAGCTCCTGCACACGCCAGCCCGATGGTCTTGGTGGAAGGGGCTGTTCCGTTTAGCCTCCGTCGGCCTCTGCCTGGTGCCAGCTCCTGCTCTGCATGTAACTTGCCCTTTTCAGTCCTTGAGCTCATCTCGTGTCCTGCACTGACTTCCCCTGAGGTGGCGCTGTACCCTCCTTCAGGCCTCCCTGGTTCAGCGCAACACATCCTCTGCTGCACAAGTCCCTGCATCCTGGGACCAGCCTTCCCCTGGCCCTCTCTCCTTACCTCCCTCCCCCCACCGGCTCCTTTTGCATCCCACCCGGGGCCACACACAACCCCCATGCTTTTGGCCAGCTTTCCCTCTGCCCAGCACAGCCACCATGACCTCTAGCTCTCTTGCCATTGAGAAGAGCAAGGCTGCTGGTCATCGGAGATCGCAGGGGGTCAACAAGCCACAGGCGCCCCTTGACCCCTGGGTCTCTGTACTCAAAATGGTGCTCCCAGCCGTCAGCTCAAGAAGGTGGAGCAAACACGCGAATGTAAAATTCTCTCTCTGCGTCTCTCCGTAGCTTTCTCCCTCTCAGTCTCTCTCTCCCTCCGTCTGTCTCTCTCCCTCCTTGTCTCTCTCAGTCTCTCTTCTCCCCTCCCCACACTTCTTTCTCCTTCTCCTCTCTCCCTCCTCCTCTTCCAACTCACCTCCCACCTGGCCTCTAATCAGAGGTGAGAGGAGGAGAATTGGGTCTGGCTGACGTTGATTTCCTGAATCTTTCTGTCTCACAGCCAGATCAATCTCCTGAATTAAAGAGGTAATAAATCACCACCTTTATTATGAGCTCCTATCCTGCCACCCATTCCCTGGGGAAAGTGATTAGATAAGACTGCTGCACACAAATATTTCCAGTTCCTCCTCTTCCAAGTGCTCCTCTGATCTTTTGAATTAGACATGGTCCTACGACTTGGCTGTGGCCAATAAAATGTGAGGAGTGACACGGGTCACTTCTGGGTGGAAGCTTCTCAGAGCTGTCGGACAATTCTCTCTCTTTTCTCCTCCTGCAGCAATCATGGAAGCATGTTCCCTTGATACGAAAGATTCGTAAGATCAAAGCAGCCTGGAACGTTGAACCTGTCCCAGAGTGCAACTGTCCCTGGGCGTCACCAGCACTGCAGCAGACTTGGCACGAGCACAGAATTTTGCTCTGAACCCACTGGTTGTCTGTTACAGCACCATAGCATTGCCTGTCCTGACTAACATACCATGTTTCTGGCCCAAACAGCAGATGGTGAAAGTGAAAAGAAAAAGCACTCAGTAGCTAATAGTTCAGCAGGTCATCATCCAGGGGAGGTTGTGGCCATTCTCCAAGCTACAAATAATGGCGGCCTGGCTTGTACAGGTGGTGCCAGCAAAGATGACAGAAGTGGATAGATAGGATACAAAGTGAAAAGAGACACGTCTTGGTGACGGACTAGACTGAGAGGATGAGGAGAGGGGTATGTCAGGTTGTGCCTCGGTTTCTGGCTTCGGGAATCAGGGGGATACAGAGCCATTAGATGAGGTGCAGAGCATCAAAGAACACGCCGACCGTACCTCCCGGTCCCAAGAGCTCTGAACACGGCCAGTTACAGCAGTTGGAACAAGCAGCCTTCGTTCTGGGCACTCTCCTGACTCCAGTTTGCAGGCTTGAGGCTGAGTTTTCCCGGTGGTGTGGCAGATGCTCCGTGGAGCAGCCAGCAGAACTCTGCTGTAATCACTTCCATTTATAACCATCAGGAAAAGACCAGACTACAAGGAGGAAGGCTGTACTCCAGAAGCCGCTGGTGTCTGAGCACCTGACAGACCTACCAGTGCTGAGGGTTTGATGGGTGGAAAAGGCAAAGAAGAGTGTCTCATTTAATTGTTCATTGTATCAACTAATTACCTGGCGTTCATCCATCAACACAGGATGCTTAAAGGGAGAAAGTCCTGAACTTGAGATCCAGAGGCCTGGGTCTTGGTTCCAATTCTGTCATTCAGGACCCTGGGCCAGGTACTTCCCCTCTCTGGGTTTCCCCAGCCCTACAGGCGGAGGTCCTTCAGTGGGGTCCTGTGCACTCCTTGGAGATTCATGAATGGGCCTTAGAGATCCCCGGAAATTATATCCAGGACACTGTTTGAATGTGCAGATGTCTGTGTATTGGAGAAGCGGGTCCATGCCTTTCATCAGATCCCCAAAGAATTCCATGACTTGGAAAAAAGTTTAAACCACTGAAAATAGAGATGGACACCCCGGAGGGCTGGGGGGAAGGAGGTGGAAGGAGATGGCAGGAACCAGATCACGAAGGACCTCACGCGCTGTGCTAGGCAGCCTGGTACCACCCAAAATGAATACAGGAACCCCTTCTGGTTCACTTCCAGTTGTGCCCAGGCAAGCCAGAACAACAAACACCTAGAATTTATCTAGGGACAGGGCAAGGAGAGAATACCTGAATCACCCCTGTGCTTATTCATCCAATAGGCACCTACTGTGAGCTGGGACCTGATACTAGAGGCTGCGTTATTGTGATGAAGAAAGAGTGAATGGGACAAATGGGCAGAGGAGTGTGTGTCTGTGTGTGTCTGTATGTGTCTGTGTATGCGGCCCTTGGAGCAGCTGTGGGCTGGGAGCCCCGCTGCAGGCTCTTCTCTACCAGAGCCTGACTCCGAAAAGCTCCAAGGAACAGTTTGCATCGCGGTTATAAAGAGCTGACAATAAGCTGCAAGGCACACAGGAGGATGCCAGGGAGCGACGGTCTGGGAACCAAAAAGTCCCATTCCTAAGACACAAACCTGGCTTAGAGGGGACGGGCTGTCCCAGGCCCTGCTCGGGGCTCCTGTCTCCACCACTGCTGACAGCCAGCCCTGTACTGCCAAGACCTGGAAACTTGCTGGACGTGGAGTCCCTAGATTTCTCTACCCCTTGCTAGAAAACCTACACCGTCATCAAAATTTGAGCTGCAAAAACTCAGAGTTCTTGGTATATCTATTTACTGCAAACTGAGAAAGCTTTGAATATCAGGTGCCTTCCTGCAGTAGGAAGTCATGGGACACTGGCCTCTATGTGAAAGCTGTGAGGCTGGACAGCACAGCACAGGGAGGTGGCGAAGGAGCAGTCAGGACCAAGGGCCTTGAAGTCAGGATGGACAGGTTTGAACCAGTGACCAGTGTGCGCCTCAGTCTCCTCCTCTGTCAAATGGGTATAACAATAGCACTGACCCTCTAGGGTTGTGTGAGAATTCAATGAGTTATAATGCAAAAGGGCTTGCAATAGTGACTGGCACATAGCAAGCACTAAATAAATATCATCTATTATTTTTCATTATTATTGTTCATGAAAAATAGTTTCCTCATAGTTATTTGAAACTATTCACTGCTGGGAGAGGGGGAGAGAGAGAGAGAGAGAGAGAGAGAGAAGGAGGGAAAGAGAGGAGAAGGGAGGGAAGAGGAGGCAAGGAAATAAGATGTTCCATATCTACCCATTAATGATACCAGGCAAGAGAAGGGTGAATCAATTTTTATGACACATTAATATAAATATTTTATCATATGAGAACTAGCTCGGGCTATAATATACCTTTTTCTCAACTGTAAGGCACTTCTTTTTCTTTTCTAAATTAATTATGCCATGTTTCACTTAGAAGAAAATAAGGAAGGAAGGAAAGAGGAGGGGAAGTGGGGGAGGAGCTTAGCAGAAATCTGCCCCTCACCACGTAGTGACTGATGTGCCCGTGCACCATCTGCCTAGTGTTTTACAGGTTCCTGAGCATCTTCAGTTCATCAGCTCCTTCTGGCTGCTCGAAAACTGTCCTTGCAGCAGGTCTTCTCAGCTCCATCCAACAGACGAGGAGGCTGAGGCTAGAGAGGTTAAGTGACTTGCCCACGTTACGTGACCGAGCCCCAGCGGCTCTGACCTCCTACCCGGAACACCGGGCCCTCCCCCCACTGCCTCTCAAAATTCCCCACTTATTCATTCAACCAGCAGCACTAAGTCCTGCTCTGTGCCTGGCCTCGTGATCAGCGCTGCAGACACAGAAATGAATAAGCTACTGCCCTTTCATCGAGGCAGGTTAGAGTCTGGTTATGGGGGGTATTTCCAAGTGCTGTCTTCTAGAGTGACCTTCTGAGCCATAAGGAAGCCCAGGCCCTGGAGCCACAGGGTCACACGGTCCTGCGACGCCTGCACATCCTGCTGTGTGATACTGGGCACCCAAACAACCTTTCTAAGAGCCGTTTTCCTCAAATGTCAAACAAGGCCGATGACGATAATACGGCCTATTTCACGGGGCTATTGTAGGTCTTCACATAAAACACTTCCTACAGAAACACTTAGCCTGTTCTCGGAGAGACCCCTTCTGAAAGGCAAACGTGATAGATTCCCTCCCTGATGGGCCTGAATATCTTGAAAGGAGATTTAGACAACTGGCAAAGACTTGAGGGTTGAGTTGATGGAAAGTACATAGATAACAAAGCCAAGGGAAAAACGAGGCAGTTATTAACCTGAGAGAGAACAAAAGATGCTGCAGGAGGGGAAGGTAATCCGAGCCGAATGCAGCATCAGCAGAGCACACCATTTACAGTTAGGGTAAAATATAAACACTGAACACTGATCCAACAGAAATCACAGCGGATCTGGGGGGAGGGGGAGCCTCGCGTGCAGGCGGGCCCAGGCAGGGGCTGAGGAAGGAGAGCTAACTCCTCACCTTCCACCGTCAGAAGCCAAGGGATAAACCCTAGAATGGAATCATCGGGAAGTCACAATACAAGCAGGCTATTTAGAGACGTATAGGTAAATAAAACAACCCACCCAAAGGGCAGAAGTAGTTGCTTCGGAGGACGTGAAGGGAAGAAAGGGGCCAAGAGGCTGCTGTTTTATATAACATGCTTTGCAGAACTACCTGAATCTAAACAAGGATTTCTCAACCTCGGCCTCACTGACATGTGGGAGCAGATAATACTTTGTGTTGGGAGATGTTCTGTGTATTGCAGGACGTTTAGCAGCATCTCTGGCCCCTACCTGCCAGATGCCAGTAGCGAATAACACCCCTGCCCCCAGTTGTGACAACCAAAAATGTCTACAGACATTTCCCAACACCCCCTGGAGGCAAAACACACACACACACACACACACTGAAAGCCACTGATCAAATTAAGCACATGTATAACTTTAATTTTTTTTTTTTTTTTTTTTTTTTTGCGGTACGCGGGCCTCTCACTGTTGTGGCCTCTCCCGTTGCAGAGCACAGGCTCCGGACGCGCAGGCTCAGCGGCCATGGCTCACGGGCCCAGCCGCTCCGTGGCACGTGGGATCTTCCCAGACCGGGGCACGAACCCGTGTCCCCTGCATCGGCAGGCGGACTCTCAACCCCTGCGCCACCAGGGAAGCCCAACTTTAATTTTTAAAAAAGTTTTATAAAGTGTTTAGTGCAGTGACAGATGCGTGGTTAGTGCTTAATGAAGGGTAGCAAGGACTGTCATTTCCTTGACCTTGCTGGGGATGCCTTCTCAGTCCATCGACAGTCATTTCCTGCACCGCCACAGGAGACACGTGCTGCCCCGGTGAGCTCCTGATCCTTCATACTCACAGACAATACTACTGCTGCTAATCTCATTAGTATTGATAACAGTAACCGTCTACCGTCTCTGGGCCCGGCACAGTGCGCTGCACACAGAGGGCGAGCACATTCATTCACATCTAGCAATACCTTGTTGCCGGGCTCTTGTACATAATCAGTGTTAATTTCATCCTCACAAGTGGGAGAGGGAGTGGGAGGATCATTCTTCTCAGGTTACAATGAAGAAACTGAGGATCAGAGAAGCTAAGCCACTTGCCTAAGATCACACAGCTAGTAAGTAGAAAGGTCTAAGCTTCAAACTTAATTCTCTCCAACTCCAAAGCAAGTCAGCCCCCACCACACCTGGGATAACCCCTTGCTATGCCTCGAAAACACCTGGCGAGATTTTTAAAAATAATGATGCCCGGACCCCACTCCAGACCAATGGACCAAAATCTATGGGGGTGGGGCCCAGTCATCTGCATTTTTTAAAACTTCCCCAGGTGACCCTGATACACAGGGAAAGCCCTAAATCAGTGCTTCTCAAACTGTAAGGTGCACACGAATCCCTCGGGGACCTTGTTAAAATGCAGATTCAGCAGATCTGGGGTGGGGCCTGTGACTCTGCATTTCTAACATGCTCCCAGTAACGCTCCTGCTGGTGCACAGGCCACACTTTGAGCAACAAAACATGAACCTGCTGCATGTCCTCACTTGTTAACGCTGCATGCCAAGTTTACTTAGGGAGTTAACTAGGGAAGAGGTAAACTGAATTTCTTCTCCAAGGAACAACAAAAACAGTAACAACACCATTTACTTAACATCTACTATGTGCCAAACACTGTGCTAAGTATGTTTTAAATACATCAGCTCATTTAAACTTTATAATAACCCTGTGTAGTAGTTGCTTCTATTAGTATTCCCATTTTACAGGTGATGAAACAGAGACACAAAAATTAAGTGACTTGTTTAAGAGCAGTACAGTTAGTGAAGTAGCCAAAATTCATACCTGAGTCTCTCTTAGGACACTTGATCCCTGGTTATCCTGCCTACCTTAATTTAAGGCCATTATCCACCTATGCTCTGCAACCTTAGGCAAGTCACTTGACCTCTCTGAGCTTCATATGTCCCAATTGAAAACTGAGCACAAAGGTCATCCCTAGATAACTCACATCAGGAGAATGCATTCTGATGTCAAATAAGACACATCCCTGAACAAGGCACTCACTCTTCAAAGACACAGCATGTTACAAATACCCATTCTGAGAGTTGGGGGTGTGCTGTTTTGCTTTTAACCTTGAGTGGGTAGGTGGGGTTCTGGCCCCTGGGAACACACTGTGTGAAGGGGCTGGGAGGCAGATACACACACCTGCATTAGAAGATACGGTTTATGACTGGAAGCCTATTAGGAGGGGTGGCTGGAGAGATGCTATCACCCCAGCTGAAATAGCAGCCAGTTCATCTCTGGCAGTGACTCAGCCTGGACAGGGGGGCAAAGGCAGCAGGGCGATCAATTACAATGCTTCCTGCTCTCCAAGGATGCTGAGACGCCAGCCGCCCGCACCTGGTGGGGCCGAGCACTGGGTCAGTCAGCCTTTCCGAGAACTGAGATGAGCTGCAGGTTCAAACTCTTTCTCAGGGAAGAATTTGTATCCAAAATTATAGAGGCAAGAGGTGGAGCCAGAAGGCCCTGTTCCAGCACCTTCTGGCTGTGTGAGCCTGGCAGGTCAGTGTACCTCTTAGAGCCTCAGTTTAATCCTCAGTAAAAATTGAGCCTGTCTCAGCTGATGTGCCTTGCTCTTGGGGTTGTTTGAAGGTTTTCTAAATGGCAATATGTATTGTGTATGGACCCGCTGGTATAAAGCAAGTCCAGATGGTACCTGAACCGACATTTTTTTTTTTGGCCACACTGTGCGGCATGTGGGATCTTAGCGCCCCGACCAGGGATCAAACCTCTGCTCCCTGCAGTGGAAGCATGGAGCCTTAACCACTGGACCACCAGGGAAGTCCCATGAACCAACATTTTTATTCTAACAGTTATGTGTTGATTTTATATGCATCGGGGAAAAAATATCTCTATATATACAGTTATTGCAATACATTGTTGGTTTCTTTTACCTTCATCTGCTTTATTTCACCTCATATCACGTATCACCACCTGACATTGTATAAATGTATTAATTCATTCGTTGTGTATCTCCCGCCACTACTCTCTTCTGGTGCACTGATGTACTCCCAGTGCCCCCAAATAGTGCCTGCTATAATGTAGGTGCTCAATAAATATTTTTAGAATGAATAGCAAACTATGAATTCACTTGATATGATTGCCTAGGATGGGTCAAGAGGTTTTCGTTTCCAGTTTTGGTTCTTAAGTAAGCAGATTTAAAGAACAGTCAAAGTGGATGCAAAAGCCCGAAGTCGGGGGACCACCAGGTAACAGATGCGGAGATGCTTAAACTACTGCGTCTCCAGAGTGCCGGGGGCTACTGGCAGCAGTGATAGCAGCAGCCCTGGGGGCCAAAGAGCGACTCGGGGCAACTGCCAGATCCTCAAGTCACCCACCTGTAACATGGAGGAATCCCTCCTGGTCCTGCCTATTTCCCAGGTCTCCTGTGACAGCCAAGTGAATTAACCAAGAGGAACTGTTCTAAAAACCTTCAAGAGCTACTGACACAGTAGTGAAATTCTGTTACTATATAAACACTCTGGGGGTCGCCCAACCTGATCAGCGCAAGGATCTCAATTCATTCCCATCGTAGATGCTCCCCAGAGGAGCCTGCGTGGCTCCACCCTGGAGCCAGACTTGGGTTCAAGGCCCAGCACTGCCACGTGGCACCCGTGTGATCTGAACAGTCTCTGGACCTCATTTTCCGCACTCAGCAAATAGTTTTTGCTCTGTGTCTATAAAATAGGGATAGCACAGCTACCCCGCAAAACAGCTGCTCTGTAAACAGCAATAGTAGGTCCTAGGTCCCTGCAACAACCTATTATGCCCACTGTACAGATGGGAAAATTGAGACTTGGGGAGGTGGGATGATTATATAGCTGATAAGAGATGGCGCCTTCCCTCAAACTCAGGAAGTCAGATAACCAAGCTCCAAGGTTGTTCACACTAAGCTACACTGCCTCCCTTTAAATGTGGGTATCTATAGCTACTATCTTCATTCATTCATCAAAGAAACATTTACAAGCACTGACTGTGTGCCAGGCACCAGGTTAGTCACTGAGGAATGAGGATGTCAATGAGTTGGATAAGTTCCCTGCTCTCAAGGAGAGGGGAAGACAAGGGTATTAGAGGGTGGCAAATGCTACAAAGAACAAATGGCTATGGGGGTTCATTCTGATGGTTGGGGAAGACCTCTCTGAAGATGAGACGTGAGTGACCAGAAGGGATCAATCTTAGGGGAAGGTTTCAGGAAGAGAATTCCAGAAGGAGGGAACAGTTAGTGCCAAGGTCCATGTGGGGAACAGGCTTGGCATATTCAAGGGACTGAGAGAAGGTCAGGGTGGCTGAAGCACCACGAGAAGAGAAGTGGCTCAAGAAGAACCAGGAATGGCAGGTAGGGGGCAAGTCAGGTACAGTTTTCTGGGCCTGAGTAAAGAGTTGGGGGTTATTCTAAGTTCAAGAAAAAGCCTTTGGAGGCTTAGGCAATTGAGCCACACTTCTTATTTAAGGTTGCGCTGACAGCTATGTAGAGAATAGATTAAAGGGGGGAAGTATAGAAGCTGGGACATTAATACAGATATAAAGAGACTATTAGAGTTGTTGGTACAAGAAATGATGGTAGAAACAAAGGCTTGTGTCCACCAAAAGCCACGTGCAGGAATGTCCACAGCAGCATTATACATAATAGCCACAAGCTGGAAACAAGCCACATGCCCATCAGCAGCAGAATGTTTAAACAAACTGTAAGACATTCACCCAGTGGAATACTACACAGCAGCCAAAAGGGGGAAACTCCCACTACCCACAAGAACACGGCACAATCTCCCAAACGCAATGTTGAGAAGCCAGACAAAAAACAGTACATGACAAAAAACAAACAGTACATGCTGTTTAATTCCATTTATAGGAAGTCAAAACAGGCAGAATTGGGCCTCCCTGGTGGCGCAAGTGGTTGAGAGTCCGCCTGCCGATGCAGGGGATACGGGTTCGTGCCCCGGTCTGGGAGGATCCCATATGCCGCGGAGCGGCTGGGCCCATGAGCCATGGCCGCTGAGCCTGCGCGTCCGGAGCCTGCGCGTCCGGAGCCTGTGCTCCGCAACGGGGGAGGCCACAACAGTGAGAGGCCCGCATACCGCAAAAAAAAAAAAAAACAGGCAGAATTAATCTGTGGTGATGGGGGCTGGGGAGTGGTTACCCTTGGGATGATCTCGACTTGGGGGGAGCATAAGACAGCAGCTGGCCTCTGAGTAATGCTCTCTACCTCGATCTACAAGGTGGTTATATGACTATGCTGGTATGTAAAATTCACCGAGCTGTGCACTTAAGATCTAAAACAAGAGAAACATTAAAAAGAAAAAACGATGATAGAATGGGTCAGGCTGGCAGCAGAGAACGAACTCGACAGGTCTGGTCCCTCCCTTAGGATTCTGGAAGTGAAACTGGCCTCCTGGGGCTCTGTCCCATGACTTACGAGCAGCCCTCTCTCCTGTAGCTAAGGCTGTCACCCAAATGAGGGATGACTATGCAGCACCCACAGCCACAAGAGACAGGATTCCCCAGGAGTGTTGGAAATCTCCAGCAAGGGGTCCAGAACAGCGAGCTCTGGCTTCCCACCCTGCCAGCTGAACCGGGAGGGCTTGGGCTCCAGAGGGAAAAGGCCTGATCCCATTCACGGGAGCCTCTGCAAACAGCCCTGGCCAGTTTTAAACAACTTTCCATCTCTGTCAACCAAAGGGCCACATCAGAACTGGAGGCACCAGGGCAGCCAGACTCCTTCTGCCTGTCTTCAGCCTGAGATACCTGCACTGTGTTCCCCGTTGCATCGGAACGACTGCAGGTTGGGGCCCTGCTGCTCGGGGAAGCCTCCAGAAAGGACCCCGCGGGCCAGTGGAAGGTGGGCTGAGAGGTGCCTTGCATCCTTGCAGTAAGATGAGGGTCTTTAATATCACTTTTAAAACTTTAGGAAATTTTTTAAAGCAAGAAGAAACAATACATTATATATACAATAATACAGACACACACACACACACACACACACACACACACAAATGGGGTCCCTTCCCAACTGCCTTTTTTCACTTAATAACTGATCTTGACTATCTTCCAGTGCCATTTGAGAGACTTCAAGTGCACCTGTTTTATTAGCTCCATAATAAAAGTAATGATCAGTAAAGCTGGAATTCATTTGCTACACACAGTTCTAAGCCCTTCTCGTGTCTTTTTGCCTTTAAATACTCACCTCAACCCTATGAGGTCAGTTGTATAACTGTCATCCCCATTATACACATGAGGAAACTGAGGCTCTCCAGAGGTCTGCCCAAGGACAGGACACAGTACTGTCTTACATGTAAGTGCGTCTGACGTCCAGGTCTGTCCTTGATCAGCACATGTGACAGCCTCAGGGTCCCATACGATGAAGGTGCTGTGGTGTCTTGAATCAACAGGCCCCTCATCATACATCCAGATTGAGTCCATGTTTTCCCATTTGTTATATGACTGTGTTGAATAAGTCCTTGTGAATAGACAACCAGGGGTCAGCATGACGATTTTCTTGGGATAAATGCCTGGTTGTGGGACGGCTAGGTGGAAAGCTAAGCCCCCTGTCCAATTAACTGTCCTCCAGGAAGGTTGTGTCGTTGACTCTCCCACCAGCAGGGTGGGAACTGTCTACCTTCACAACCCCGCCCCCCTGCTTGACAAAACCTCAGTCACAGCTTACCCTTCCCCCTCCCCATATCCTCAAGAGAGTGGCACTGACATATATACACTACCAAACGTAAAAGAGATAGCTAGTGGGAAGTAGCCAAAATAGCTAGCTAGTGGGAAGCAGCCGCACAGCACAGGGAGATCAGCTTGGTGCTTTGCGACCGCCTGGAGGGGTGGGATAGGGAGGGTGGGAGGGAGGGAGACGCAGGAGGGAAGAGATATGGGAACATGTGTATATGTATAACTGATTCACTTTGTTATAAAGCAGAAACTAACGCATCATTGTAAAGCAATTATACTCCAATAAAGATGTAAAAAAAAAAAAAAAAAAACCCTCAGTCAGTGACTCTCATCCTCCTTCTCTCTTTCCTCTCCTTGAAAACACAGATGCACCATTCGCTGAAGCCAACTACCAGACCACAGGCTCCCAGAAGGCGGAGACCACAACTTTCTCCTCTTTATGACCCTCCAAGCTCCAGGGGGTGGGGGAAGGCATTTGTACTGGGAAGAGGCCATGTCCTTAAGATAAAAAACAGATTCTCAGCTCCCAGCCTTGGCACATGCAGTTTGCTCTGCCTGGGTCATGCCTACTCCATTACCAGTCCTACTCATCCTCAGAGCTTCCGTTTTGACATCTTTGCTACCACTGCCACCATCTCCAGGAAGCCCTCCCTGCTTCCCCAGGTGGGCCAGGATGGCTTCTCGGCGCCTCCACAACCCCATGTTCACCTCTGACAGCGTAACATGGACCACATCACATTACACCCAATTTCATCAAAACGGAACCACCCGCATTTTATTAACCCTAAGAAACACACTGACCCAGTGCTTTCCTTTTTTCCAACAGCTTTGTTAAGATATAATTCATATACTATACAATTCACCCACTGAACCCGTACAACTCAATGGGTTTTAATACATTCACAGATATGCATGATCATCACCACGTCGATTTTTAGAACATTTTCATCAACCCCCAAAGAAACCCTGTACTCATTAGCTATCACCTCCCTGTCCCTCTATCCCACACCCTTAACCCAATCACAGGAAACCACTAATCCACATTCTGCGTCTGGATGTTTCCCTATTCTGAATTTTTAAATGAATGGAATCATGTAACATGTGAACGGATGTGACTGGCTTCTTTCACTTAGCATAATATTTTCAAGGTTCATCCACATTGTAGCATGTATTGGTACTTTATTCCTTTTTATGGTAGAATAATATTTCATCGTAGGGATAGACCACATTTTGTTTATCTGTTCGTCAGCTGATGGACATTTGGCTATTTCCACCTTCTGTCTATTGTGAATTATGATGCTGTAAATGTTTGTGTACATGTTTTTATGTGGACATACGTTTTCATTTCTCTTGGGTATATGCCTAAGAATCACAATGCTTTCTTATCATTTTATTTCTACTTATTTTTTTCTACTTATTTTAAAAGTGCTTTTAGACTTATTTAGACAACAATTTTTTTTTTTTTTTTTTGCGGTATGCGGGCCTCTCACTGTTGCGGCCTCTCCCATTGCGGAGCACAGGCTCCGGACACGCAGGCTCAGCGGCCATGGCTCATGGGCCCAGCCGCTCCACGGCATGTGGGATCTTCCAAGACTGGGGCACGAACCCGTGTCCCCTGCATCGGCAGGCGGACTCTCAACCACTGCGCCACCAGGGAAGCCCTAGACAACAATTTTTTATCACATATCACTCTGGCACATACTTTAAAAAAAAAGAAGCAGGGCCTCCCTGGTGGCGCAGTGGTTGAGAGTCCGCCTGCCGATGCAGGGGATACGGGTTCGTGCCCCGGTCTGGGAGGATCCCATATGCCGCGGAGCGGCTGGGCCCGTGAGCCATGGCCGCTGGGCCTGCGCATCCGGAGCCTGTGCTCCGCAACGGGAGAGGCCACAACAGTGAGAGGCCCACATACCGCAAAAAGGAAAAAAAAAAAAAAAAAAAAAAAAAAAAAAAAAAAAAAAGAAGCAAAATACATCAGCTAAGATATTCCAAAAATGTTTTCAATACAAAGTCTGGATCTTCTAAATCACTTTTAAAATCATAGTTGTCTGCATCCATGTTTTCCTGTAAGCTACTGTCCTCTGTGCCATTCCTGTATTAGCAATACAAGAATTCTTAGACGAGAGCTCCACTGTCACCTCCGGTCAAGACTAACCTCATCCTGACCACCGCTGGTCAATGGTGATTTCACTCCATTGATCATAAGATGCATCCCGATCTCGGAGAGGTTAATGTGTGGGAAAATGTGTGCCTTAGAATTGATGAAATACGGTCATTTCCTGTCTGCCTGTCTGTATCCCGCACAAAAGACCCCAAGTGTCTTGAGGACAGGAACCAATCTTATCCACCCTTGTACTCATTCCCACTTTCAGTCAACAGAAATATATGAAGCACCTAGCCCACACATAATACATTCTTAATGAAAATATATCAAATGAATGAATGAATGTTGACCTACTTTGGAAAATGGAACTCACCTCCTAGCTGGGGGACCACCATCAATTTGTTTCATCTCTCTGAGTTGTTTCCCCATCTGTGAGGTGAGGTATTGATAAGATGAAAATGAGCTCACGTGTGCAATGAACCTAGGAGAGTCCCTGGCACAGAGCAGGCTACTGAAAAATATTTGTGGAATCAAAGGATGAATAATTGAATGAGAAAATAATTTTTTTAAATTAATTTATTTATTTTTGGCTGTGTTGGGTCTTCATTGCTGTGCGCGGGCTTTCTCTAGTTGCGGGGAGCAGGGCTACTCTTCCTTGAGGTGCACAGGCTTTTCATTGCAGTGCCTTCTCCTGTTGCGGAGCACCGGCTCTAGGCGCATCGGCTTCAGTAGTTGTGGCACGCAGGCTCAGTAGTTGTGGCTCGCGGGCTCTAGAGCTCAGGCTTAGTAGTTGTCGCACACAGGCTTAGCTGCTCCACGGCATGTGGGATCTTCCCGGACCAGGGCTCGAACCCATGTCCCCTGCACTGGCAGGAGGATTCTTTTTTTTTTTTTTTTTTTTCTTTTTGCGATATGCGGGCCTCTCACTGTTGTGGCCTCTCCCGTTGCGGAGCACAGGCTCCGGACGTGCAGGCCCAGCGGCCATGGCTCACGGGCCCAGCCGCTCCGCGGCATATGGGATCCTCCCAGACCGGGGCACGAACCCGTATCCCCTGCATCGGCAGGCGGACTCTTAACCACTGCGCCACCAGGGAGGCCCATGGCAGGAGGATTCTTAACCACTGTGCCACCAGGGAAGCCCCAGAAAATAATCATTATTGCAGCTAAAATTTATCACACACTTTCCCGTGTGCCAGACGCTGTTGTATGCGCTTTACGTGTGTGAACTCCTTTTTCTAACCCCTCATTTCATCCTCACAACAAGCTTACAAGGTAGGTACTAATATTATCCCCAGCTAAATGAGGACAATGACAAATGAGGAAACTGAGGCATGGAGCAGTGAATCAATGAGTAAATGAATACAGGAATGAACAAATGTTGGACTTACATTAAAATCCCAGGCATCCAATCTCTAGAGGGGTAAGCTGGTCAGTCCCTTCACCTCTCTGAGCCTCACCCCTGTCTGTAAGATGGGGAAGTAAATCACCTGCACCTCACAGGCAGGTGCTGAAGAGGAAGTGAGTAAGCATTAAATAAGCATCTGACTCAGGTGCAAACGGGCAAAATGAAGGCTGACCCACCTGATAGGAAAATCCCTTCATGGCTTGGCCAGGTGACCTTGGGCAAGTCATGTAACTTCTCTGAACCTCACTTCCTCAGTTGTAAAAAGGGGATACCTTACATCCCCAAGGTGGCGATGAGGCAGCCTGCAATGACACCTGCAAAGCCCCTAGCACAGCCAGTGACTGCCTCAGAGAAAGTCTCACGATGACGAGTGGCCCTCACCCAGCCAGACCTGCTTTCCAGGACAGCTCATCAGCTGAAACGGGCTCCTCCCTCTGGAGGCAAGTCCAACACGTGCCTGCAGCAGCAACCTTTCAAGCTGTCAGACAGGCGGGGCACAACCCAACGGGTGCACTCTTGCTTCCCCCAGATGAATAAATCATTACAGGAGAGTGGTATGCATCCCACCACCATCCGTAAGAACCTGAATTATATATGAAGGCAGCAAAAGCAATTTATCCCAGACACGTGCAAGTCATAAAATGGGAGTTCTTCGGCGCCCAAGACAATTTTCAGATATTGCAGTGTTTTTTGTTTGTTTGTTTGTTTTTGCGGTACTCAGGCCTCTCACTGTTGTGGCCTCTCCCGTTGCGGAGCACAGGCTCCGGACGCGCAGGCCCAGCGGCCATGGCTCACGGGCCTAGCCTCTCCGCGGCATGTGGGACCCTCCCGGATCAGGGCACGAACCCGTGTCCCCTGCATCGGCAGGCGGACTCTCAACCACTGCGCCACCAGGGAAGCCCTTGCAGTTTCTATCAAAGCAAAAAGGCCCCCAAAGGAGCACCCTGCCCCACGGGTGCAGGGATGCCTTAATCAGGCTCATTTATTATCAGAGGAGAGAAATCTACTCTCCCTCCTGGTTCTGCCACGTCCCCGGACCTGCCGCCCAAGCATGGCTGCTTCTCAGCTCAGGAGCCCTGGGATTTCAGGGTGAGCTGCCAAGAGCAGCCACCTGCCTGGTGGGAACCATCTGCTGGCAGGCCGGGAGCGGGACCAGGTGTGCTCCAGATCCCCGGAGGGAGAGGGGAGACGAAGAGGGAACTGCAAGACGAGAAAATGGTCCGGTAGCAAGAGCTCTAAGCCGGAGCTCCAGAGTTCCACCTTCGCCACTGATTACATGGGGGGAAACCGAGGCACTGAAAGGTTGGTCAAGGTCACGTGGAGAGAGAGGGGAGGAGCTGGAATGACAACCCAGTTACATTCAACAGACATTTATTCAGTGTCTACGGTGTGCTGGCCCTAGGGATGCGTGGTAGAGATGCGCATGGGACTTGTGGCTGCCCCTTCCAACAGTCGCCCTCCATCCCTGGGCTTCTGCTCCCCCTGGCTGCCCTGCTGCTGATGCTCAAATGTACCAAATGCACTCCTATCTTAGGGCTTTTGTATGTGCTGTTCCTCTTTTTTTTTTTTTTTTAAACATCTTTATTGGAGTATAATTGCTTTACAACAGTGTGTTAGTTTCTGCTTTATAACAAAGTGAATCAGTTATACATATACACACGTCCCCATATCTCTTCCCTCTTGCATCTCCCTCCCTCCCTCCCACCCTCCCTATCCCACCCCTCTAGGTGGTCACAAAGCACTGAGCTGATCTCCCTGTGCTATGCTGATGCTTCCCACTAGCTAGCTATCTTACATTTGGTCGTGTGTATATGTCCATGCCACTCTCTCACTTTGTCCTAGCTTGCCCTTCCCCCTCCCCATATCAAGTCCATTCTCTAGTAGTTCTGTGTCTATTCCCATCTTGCCTCTAGGTTCTTCATGACCATTTTTTTTTCTTAGATTCCATATATATGTGTTAGCATATGGTATTTGTTTTTCTCTTCCTGACTTACTTCACTCTCTATGACAGACTCTAGGTACATCCACCTTACTACAAATAACTCAATTTCGTTTCTTTTTATGGCTGACTAATATTCCATTGTATATATGTGCCACATCTTCTTTATCCATTCATCTGTTGATGGACACTTAGGTTGCTTCCATGTCCTGGCTATTGTAAATAGAGCTGCAATGAACATTTTGGTACATGACTCTTTTTGAATTATGGTTTTCTCAGGGTATATGTCCAGTAGTGGGATTGCTGGGTGGTATGGTGGTTCTATTTTTAGTTTTTTAAAGAGCCTCCATACTGTTCTCCATAGTGGCTGTATCCATTTACATTCCCACCAACAGTGCAAGAGGGTTCCCTTTTCTCCACACCCTCTCCAGCATTTATTGTTTCTAGATTTCTTGATGATGGCCATTCTGACTGGTGTGAGATGATATCTCATTGTAGTTTTGAATTGCATTTCTCTAATGATTAATGATGTTGAGCATTCTTTCATGTGTTTGTTGGCAATCTGTATATCTTCTTTGGAGAAATGTCTATTTAGGTCTTCTGCCCATTTTTGGATTGGGTTGTTTGTTTTTTTGATATTGAGCTGCATGAGCTGCTTGTAAATTTTGGAGATTAATCCTTTGTCAGTTGCTTCATTTGCAAATATTTTCTCCCATTCTGAGGGCTGTCTTTTCGTCTTGTTTATGGTTTCCTTTGCTGTGCAAAAGCTTTGAAGTTTCATTAGGTCCCATTTGTTTATTTTTGTTTTTATTTCCATTTCTCTAGGAGGTGGGTCAAAAAGGATATTGCTGTAATTTATGTCATAGAGTGTTCTGCCTATGTTTTCCTCTAAGAGTTTGATAGTGTCTGACCTTACATTTAGGTCTCTAATCCATTTTGAGTTTATTTTTGTATATGGTGTTAGGGAGTGTTCTAATTTCATTCTTTTACATGTAGCTGTCCAGTTTTCCCAGCACCACTTATTGAAGAGGCTGTCTTTTCTCCACTGTATATTCTTACCTCCTTTATCAAAGATAAGGTGACCATATGTGCATGGATTTACCTCTGGGCTTTCTATCCTGTTCCATTGAGCTATATTTCTGGTTTTGTGTCAGTACCATACTGTCTTGATGACTGTAGCTTTGTAGTATAGTCTGACCACTGGTTTCAGTTTTCCACCATTGAGGACGATGCTGGCTGTGGGTTTGTCATATATAGCCTTTATTATGTTGAGGAAAGTTCCCTCTGTGCCTACTTTCTGCAGGGTTTTTATCATAAATGGGTGTTGAATTGTGTCTAAAGCTTTCTCTGCATCGACTGAGATGATCATATGGTTTTTCTCCTTCAATTTGTTAATATGGTGTATCACATTGATTGATCTGCATATATTGAAGAATCCTTGCATTCCTGGGATAAACCCCACTTGATCATGGTGTATGATCCTTTTCATGTGCTGTTGGATTCTGTTTGCTAGTATTTTGTTGAGGATTTTTGCATCGATGTTCATCAGTAATATTGGCCTGTAGTTTTCTTTCTTTGCGACATCTTTGTCTGGTTTTGGTATCAGGGTGATGGTGGTCTTGGAGAATGAGTTTGGGAGAGTTCCTCTCTCTGCTATATTTTGGAAGAGTTTGAGACGGATGGGTGTTAGCTCTTCCGTAAATGTTTGATAGAATTCACCTGTGAAGCTATCTGGTCCTGAGCGTTTGTTTGTTGGAAGTTTTTAAATCACAGTTTCAATTTCAGTGCTTGTGATTGGTCTGTTCATATTTTCTATTTCTTCCTGATTCAGTCTCAGAAGGTTGTGCATTTCTAAGAATTTGTCCATTTCTTCCAGGTTGTCCATTTTATTGGCATAGAGTTGCTTGTAGTAATCTCTCATGATCCTTTGTATTTCTGCAGTGTCAGTTGTTACTTCTCCTTTTTCATTTCTAATTCTATGATTTGAGTCTTCTCCCTTTTCTTCTTGATGAGTCTGGCTAATGGTTTATCAATTTTGTTTATCTTTTCAAAGAACCAGCTTTTAGTTTTATTGATCTTTGTTATCATTTCCTTCATTTCTTTTTCATTTATTTCTGATCTGATTTTTATGATTTCTTTCCTTCTGCTAACTTTGGGGTTTTTTTGTTTTTGCTGTTCCTTCTGCCTGGAATGCTGTTCCTCCAGACCTTTGCATAACTGACCCCCTCCCCTTGTGATCTCTGCTCAAATGTCACCTTCTCAGGGAGGACTACCCTGACCACCTTATCCAAACTCGCAAGCCCCTCTTGTGCCTTGAGGCTCCATCACCTTGTTGCATGCTGGGTTGTCCAGAAGCAAACAGTGTGTAGATGGGAAAGCAGGCTTGAGAAAAGGGGGAAAGATCAACTGTTTTCGTTGACAAAGCCTCGTCCATGCGAGCAAAGAGCTCTGCAGGTAAGTATTGTCCCCCAAAATGTCCCGAGTCAGCCTGAAATGTACCCCCCTCCTCTCGCAGTAACTGGATGCAGGTTGCCCTGGAAAAGGTGTGAGCTTGGCAAGGTGTCTCTGCAGCCCAAGCTGACCCTGAAGGAGCTGACAGGTGCAAGCTGTCTGATGATCACCCTCCCACAGCCAACCAGCAAGTCCTTCTTTGTCAGGGCACGTGGGTGCAGCATCCCCATGTCTACAGCATCCCTGATCCTGCTTGAAATATCTTCCCAGCACTTACCACGACCCAACACTGTATATAACTATGTATTTACTTATTATCTTTCCACACAACTCGACTCTTGTCTTCAAGAATATATGCAATGGTTGTCTTGTTCTCCTTGCCTAGAACACTGCTTGGCATAGAGCAGATACCTAATAAAAATGTGCCCAATGAATGAATGAATGAATGAGTGCCTCCCACTGCTCCCAACTTAACAGAGAAGACTGGACAGTGAACGGTTACATTTCAGCATGGTAAGCGCCGTCAAAGGGGATATCCCAAGGGCAACGGGTGGCCTCTAACCCAGCCTGGGATGGGGAGTGTCCAGGGAAGGCTGTCTGACTCCAAGTCCACTGCTATTCCTACTTCACCAGGACAGGACAGGTGATGTGAAAGCAGCTGCCATTGCACTCAGGGCTCCTCCATAATCTTGATGTGTCAGGTACAGTTGCTTAACCATTTCATGTTTTTATATACTGCCTCTCTGACCACGTTATAACTTCTCTGAGCCCAGGGAGTATGTCTTACATTTCTTATTTTTATCCCCCTCAGTGGGAGTGTGGTGTTTTGTGCACCACTGACACCCACTGCATAATTACTGAATATATGAATCGGGCCTGTAAGGATGAAGCAGCATGGCTATGGGTGACTAGGTTTTCTGACCTCCAGTTGGGACACAAGGTCTATAAAAATAAAAACAGCTCTCACTTAGTGAGCGCCAGCTCCAGCCAGATACTGTGCCAAGCCCTTTGCATATATCACACTATCAGTTCTCATGGCAGCCTTGCAAGGTAGAGGTCTGAATATTGTCTCCATTATACAGATGAGGAAACTGAGGCCCAGAGAGGGGAAAACATTTTCCCAAAATCACATAGTCAATAAGTGGTCAAGCTGCCAGACAAGCCTGTGCTGATGCTCTTAACCATTACACTGACCTTTTAAGGTTAACAAGACAGTTTTAAATCAGGATAGAATCATAAAACCTGGGTTGTGAGATCAAACATCTCCATCAGCCTGAAGTCACTAGGGTCTCTGGGTATTCAGGTCAGGGAGCATGACAAATGGCCACTCAGCCCCATTCATTCTCATCTCTGTAGTGATTCCTGATATCTTCTCTCAGTCACTGATTGTGTCTCCACCAGAAGAAAGAACCAGAAGCTGTCTCCCAAAGAGATTTACGTGACAGCATGAAGGTTGGGTGATTGCACCCAGATCATTACAAATATGGAAACCTGGCTTTCTCAGCACACAGCGTGGTATCATCTCTAGGGATTAGACTCACATTAGCCACACTTTGAGACTGATGTGTAAACCAGATGACAACTTGTTCATGTGCAAAGAGAAATTACTACAGTAGGGATTGGTTCAGGAAGTCTACACAACCAGTACTTTCTCTCCTGGTAAGAAGACCAGCCTGGGGGAATAAATAATAATCTGGTTTCTTGATGAATAAAATCAGGACAAGGAGAGACAATGCTTAGTGGCAGTAGACTGAAATGGCTGGGAGCAAGCATTTCATGGAAAAGATAGTTCAGATGGGATCGTAACTAGTACGAGTCAATTGGCAGCAATATCTGCATCCATCTTGTGGCAGAGGTTTTTGGTTGTTGCCAAAAGGCCATTGTCAATCCCCTTTCCCATGGTTGCTTCACACTGTAGAGATTAGATAAACATATACTCGCTTTCCTTAGAACTATGGGTGGTCATAGCTGGCCAATGAAACACAATGGCAAGTCATCTTAGGGGGTTCTGGGAAGATATTTGCCTTCCTGGTGAAAGGTACAGAGGCAAGAGAAGAGCTCACTGGTACTACCTCTTTCCCCTTCTTTTTGCTTAAGCATGGATGTGATACCTGGAGCTGCAGTAGCCATCTTGCAACTATGAGGAAGATGAAAAGTCAATGTGCTAAGGTTTATGGAATGGAAACCTTAGACACATGGATCATTGATAATATTGCTGATCTGCTGCACCAAACCTGAAACTCCCTACATCCAGACTTCCCATTAGAGAAGATCATTAAATGTCTTTGTTGCTTAATCCATTGTTGTTTCAGTTACCTGTTGCATGATTACAAATCACTCCAAAATTAAGTGGCTTTAAACAACAACCATTATTATCTCTCATGATTCTGTGAGTTGACTGGGCTCAGCAGGGCAGTTATTCTCTCCATGTGGTGTTGACTGGGGTTGCGATCATCTGGAAACTCGACTGGGTTGAATGCCCAAAGGAGCTCGCTCACGTGCCTGGCAGTTGGCTGACAGCTCAGCCTTTCTCTGTATGGCTTGGGTTTCTCACAGCATGGCAGCTGGGTCCCAAAAGGGAGTCCTCCAAGTGTGCAAAAGTAGAAGTTGCAGATCTTTTGCAGCCCAGCCTCAGAAATTACAGAGCATCACTTCTACTTCATTTTATTTTTCAAAGTAAGTCACAGGGTGAGCCCAGATTCAAGAGGACTGGAAGGAGACACTGCCTCTTAATGAGAGGAGTGGCAAGGAAGTTCCAGCCACCTTTAATTGACCACGGTTATCAACCTGCTTTTATACGACTTGTGGCTGAAAGCATTTCTCTAAATGCAGCCTTGCAAAGATCAAGACTCCCTCTCCACTGGGACAACCTGCACTGGCTACACTGCCAAGGTGGGCATTTGCAACTCTGTCCTTTAGGCCCCCATGGCAGATCATGATGGATACAACCTTGCTTTAAATATGTTAACACATTCAGTCACATGACAGACAAGTCTTGCAGGCCTAGGAGCCATTCTGTCTCTTTAAGGTGACCCTGCATTGCTCTGCTTTGATCTATAATATATTGACTTAATGGTTTAACTCTCAGAAGGCAATCTTTACTCCCTGTGTTTTCCAAGTGCTTGAGAAAACATCACTGTAGCCCCCTAAACCTGGCAACAATCTCCATCAAGATGATTATCCTTCTTGCCCTGTCTGTATTGTAGCGTCGCTGAAAGAATCAAATGGGATGACAGCTGGAAAAGTACCTTGGAATGGTTAAAAGGGATTATTACCATCATATTCAAATAAGCATGTTGTGTTAGTTATGGCTCTTTTGGTAAAAGTGACATAAAACCCAATTCGATCCAGTTTATGCAAAAGGGAGAAAGGTTGGCCGGAAGTCTGAGGGAGTCTTTCCAGTTTCAGGCATGGTGGGATCCAGCAACTCAAACATCGTCAGCAGGACCTATTTTCTCTCCACTTCTTGGTCCTGATCTCCTCCAGGTTGCTTCATTTCTCAACAGGACAAGCTGCCAACAACTTCAGGTGCATATCCTCCTAACTCTTTAAACAAAAGTCCTTCTCCTGACCATTATGGGTCCAAGTTGAGCAACATGCCCATCTCTTAACCAATCCTTATGGCTAAGGGCATGTAACGGGAAGGGGAGACACATGTTATAAAGTATGGATGCTTTGACAGGTACACTGTGAGTGAGCAGAGAACACAGATGTGCAGAGAGAAGCAGGGAGTGGAGTGGTCATGGCAAGAAGTGGAAGAGAAAGACCGTGCAGCTCCATGAGGAAAGGGGGGGTGGGACTTCCCTCCCTGACTTTTTGTTTCTATCCTGAGGAGAGAGTCAATCTTGGTAGAAGACATTTAAAGAGACTCGATACTGATCCCAAATTTTCATAGCAAACTGGGGGGAAGATAAAGGGTTTGAGTTGGAAATTTATCTTGAAAAATGAAACTAAAGCTTATCAACCTAACAAAATTTAGGTTACCATTTCAACAACACATGAATTCTTATGAAGAACGAAAAGTGAATTAAGTAGTAAGGGCTTTTTGGGGGTAATTTTTCTGACAAAATCCTTCACTCAGCTTTGGCTTTCATAGCATGATAGCAAAAAGGTCATTTAAAAAAATATTCAAGGGCTTCACCAATTTTTCCTAAGGCCTTCTTGAATCTTTTGATATTTAAATCTTTCTTTTTTGAAGTGCTTACCGTGTCACTTTCCTTCTTTTTTTTTTTTTTTTTTCCCTTCAACTGTTAACTCTTTGGGGGGAGGGATGTTCGAAACATTGAATAACCGATATGACAGCATGGAATGATCAACAGTCACCACAACAGCCAGCGTGGCTGAATCTGTGGGTTCTGGCTGGGTATCAGTACTGATTGTTCTAAGACCACCAGACTCCCAGGGGTTGGCTGTGATTTTACTGTTCTTTAAGCATGTTTCATCAACTTCATGGAATCCTGCACTTTGGGCAAGATTTCCAATCAAACATTTGCAGTTGGATTACACTGCATATGCACCAGGGTCAGACAGTCAGTGAGATGCCGATTCTCTCCGATAGGACTCATTTGCTATAAGAAACAGCAATCCCTCCCAGGACATGTGATGGGCACTCAAAATTCAGGGGGTCCTTCAGAGAGACTAAGCCACAAGGAAGCTGAGGTGGTAGAAAAGGATTCATGCTAGTATTAATCATTAAAATTTTTAATAATTGATGTTGTATAATTACTGAAAGAGCTGGAGGACAACTTTTACGTCTCTACACAACTCCATCATCTCCAGGACTCAGATGATAAATACTCAATAACAAAGACCTCCTGAGTTTTGTTTGTGAACTAGCTTGCATGGATTGCCCTTTCTTGCAGGCAATAAGCCTTGCCAAAGACAGTCAGGATTTATGCATAGGGTCACCAGATGGTTTCGAAAGAAATATCAGAACCACTTGGAAAAAATATGATGACCATGAACGGGTCTGATATTTTCTGAATTTGTTTCCTAAGTGAAATGCTCAAATATCAGCCTACGTGGTTCAAACTGGAAATCCTATTTATAAAATTCAGGACAGATCCTTTACACAACTGTAGTCTTTAGCCCACCGATTCAGAGAGGTGTGGGGCTTCCCTTGCTAATCATGGGACAGAAAACAGAGTGAACACAGAAGAGGGAAAGGAGGAGCTGAATTGAATTCTCCATCTCGTCTCTTTGCTGAGGCTTTGGAGTTCTGATCCTCGGACTTAGCAGGCAGGGTTGGGGTGGTTACAGGTCCCTGGGTATCTTCCTGGCCTCAATTTTGAGGAACAACAGCAATTATTTCATGTTCTGCAATGCTAATTAACTCGAATCAGTCAAAGGCTTGCCCAGATCAGAAACAGTTCTGAAAATAGACTTGTGAATTCTGCAGACTATGAACTTTCCTTAATTAACATGTTAACATACATCCTTCCCATGCCTCAAGTCAAAGCTTTTTCAATCTTGGGAATAGAAAAGCAAGAGCATCTGAAGCTAGCAATCATTGGCTCTCAAAAGAGTCTAGTGGTAAAAAGCTGCAGTTCTACAGCCTGACAGGTGTGGCTGTAAATCTTGGCTCTGGTACTTGCTAACTGCGTGACCTTGGGTAAGTCATTTAACGTGTGTGTGCCTCAGTTTTCCAATCTGTAAAATGAGGAAAATAATAGTATCTACCTCATGGGGTTGTTGTATTAAGTATAAATGTTTTCAAGACCTAACACACAATGAACGTCTAAAAATTATTATGAATCTGACCCAGTGGGTAGACAATCTAGATTTTTTTCCCCTACTGGGCCATTATTCTTCCTTGTAGTAATAGCCCCTTGGGTTTCCTTGGAGTAACCACCCCTTCTCTGCTCAGGGTGGTTCAAGAGGGACTAAATAAATTCACCCCAACTCCAGGGCTGAAACTATGTATTAGTTTGCTAGGGCTTCACAGACTGGGTGACTTAAACAACCAAAATTTCTCACAGTTCTGGAGGCTAAAGGTCTGAGATCAAGGCTTTTGCAGGGTTAATATCTTCTGAGGCCTCTCTCCTTGGCTTGCAGACGGTCATCTTCTCCCTGTGTCTTCACATGGTCTTCCCTCTGTATGTGTCTGTGTCCTAATTTCTTCTTCTTGTGAGGACACCAGTCATATTGGATTAGGGCCCAACCATATGACCTCATTTTACCTTAATTACCTCTTTAAAGACCCTATCTCCAAAATATAGTCACATTATGAGATACTGGGGGTTAGGACTTCAACATATGAATCTGAGGGAGACAAAACTCAGCCCATAAAAACTTGTGACCCAGATCTGGTCAAAATATTTCCCTTCCCCTGGCCAGAGTGATTGATTCAATCCAAGACTTTTTTTGTTTTTGTTTTTTTGCAGTACGCGGGCCTCTCACTGTTGTGGCCTCTCCCATTGCGAAGCACAGGTTCCGGACGCGCAGGCTCAGTGGCCATGGCTCACAGGCCCAGCCACTCCGCGGCATGTGGGATCTTCCCGGACCGGGGCACGAACCCGTGTCCCCTGCATCGGCAGGCGGACTCTCAACCACTGCGCCACCAGGGAAGCCCTTCAATCCAAGACATTTTTTAAAAACTTAAGTACAGAGAATGTCTTCATTTGCAAGATTGTGTGTTGCAAAAAAAAAGTGTGGAATGGAACTGCTGGGGTCACCATATGGAAAAGACCAATACAGAAGAAAACATAACAGAGATGGAAAGAGAGAGACAGTCCTGATGTCATCATTTGAGCCCCTGGAGCCAGCTGAGCCTGAAGCTCGAATGACAGTTCATTCATATAATTCACTAAACATCCCCTTTTGTGACTTTAGCCGCTTCGAACTGGGTTTCTGTCACTTCCAACCAAAGAAGTCTTGCCTAGCATAGCCCCTACTTAGTTATTAAGCAGCTTGTAGATCCCAAAGAAACAGAAAGAAAAGGAGAGGATAGAGAGAGAGAGGACTGCAAAGTGGAAGGAATATTTACAGAAAAAACTAGGTAGGAATCATGAGCATATATTACAGGGGACGGGGTAGATTTAAGAATAGATGTGTATTCCTTTCAGCCTAATGTAATAAATTTGACTGCACAGTACTTGAGGCAAGTAGTTCTTCACTAAACCACAGTCTTCTGAGAGGCAGTAATAGAATCTTGTTCAGATGCAATGTATCCCAAGTGCCTAGGCGCTCAAAAATATTCGTGGATTTGAATGAGCTTACTAAGAAATCTTTTGCATTTTATGATGTAACATAGACACCCTTTAAATAATGAATTTGCCATAGCATTATATTTGCAAACTCCCAGTGTACTCATTGTTGGAGAATTACACTGATCATCACACAGTTGTCGAGTATTAATTTTAATGAGGCCTAATAACTCAAAGAGGAAACTTTCAAGTGCATCCTCTCACCAATAGCTGACCTGTAACTGGCCCCTTCTTTACCCGTAAATCGCATTATAATTCTCTGTTGCAATCTGGAACTGCTTTGCTTGGGACCCATTACAGCCCCTCGTGAAAGAGGTTTGGGTGGGAGAAGGGAAGAAGGTATGCTTACGACATTGGACAGCAGCACGGAGTGAGAAGAGTCTGGCCTCCTCTACTTGGCTTACGGCACTGGAGAAGAACCCTGAACTTGGGAGATGCTAAGTTTCTATCAAGCTGCTGGTTACCTGCCCATCCTCCCCTCTAGAGAGAGATTATCCCTTACCCTGGAAGGTAAGTAAATGTCTCTGGAATATGGGGCTTGCTGTAGGTTTACTGCCCTACAAAGGTAAGCAAATATCCTCCAGGAAGAGAAGGGAACTTTCTTATCTTGGAATGTCTCCTGGGAGAGACAGTTTCTCTATCTTCAGCTTGCTATTCAATCAGCCTTGAATGAAACTTATCAGTGTCCGTTCCCGGGAAGGCCCAGACCATACAAGAACCCAGTGAATCCAGGGAGAACTCTGTCCCAACAGACATGTGCGGAGGTGACGATGACACAGGATGGAAAGAACCTGGATCCCTGAACCACCAGATGGAGGAGAGCCTTTGCCAACTCACATGAGGCTTTATCTGAGCAAAATATAAACTTTTGTGATGTTCGACCACTGAGATTTCAGGTCTCGTCTACTGTGGCAGCTAACATTAATAATCCTAACAAAGATGACTTTAACATACATTGAACAAATTATACTTGTATGGGAAATAAGAGAGCTAGAAAATATACAGTAAACTCCAAATGACAAGGACGGGGTGGGATTTGGGAGAGGGTAGAAGATTAGGAAGCAGTTGTCACCTTACTAGTGACAGTGTGAAAGGAAACAGAATTTGAGAGACAAGCCACAGCCGTCCAGGACCACATCCCCCAAACTCAGCACATCCAAGTGTAATCAGCCCACCTCAGTCATGAGCATCCATACTGGAGCAAAAGCCGAGGATGACTTTCACACCAGTTTAGACATTTTCAGATCATCCTAAGCTCAATTACGGCTAAACCAATAACATGTCCCAAACATCATTATTGGAAAATCACCAACCAGGCCCGCTAATTGTATTTGCGGCCTCTTCACCATATTAGTAAAGCAATAAGTGCAGCATGATCTTCCCAGGGGATAACTATTCACAAGGCCAATTTCCTTAGGAGCAGACTTTCATATCGCACCAGCTTGGAACTAATGCGTCTCGGGAAATCAACTGTCAGATCAATAACATTTGCAACCAGAAAATACTTGGAGCAAACAGTGGAGTACAGCCTGCAGTTGAGACCGATGTGATCCTTACCTGACACTTTCAAGCTGTCGTGACTCAGAACCTTTGGGGTCAATTTGGAGATACTGTTCACATTCCCTGGCAAGACACAAAGAAGCCTCATTATAAGACTTTGCAACTCTTTCCTGGGAAGCTCACCATATTATCACTAAACTGAATAAAGCAAACAACATTACTAAGCTCCTTCTGTGCTCCAAGCTTGATGCCTTGAGCAGTGTACACAGAAATAAGTGGTCTTTATGGAAGTCCGGAAGGAGTTCAAATTCCAGATCTGAAGCTTCCTAAGGCAGTTTTCTTTACTTCTCTGAGTCTCAATTTTCAAATCTTCACAATAGAAATAATAATACCTATTTTCCAAAAGTGTTTTGATCATTGAAGAGAAGGTGTGTAAAGTGATCAGCGTAGTGTGTGGCACATAGTTAGTGCTCACTTAATAGTTACTGCTATGACTATAAGTACCTCTTTTTAATTGAACTTAACCAGTGTTCATTAAACGAATTAACGTTCCCCCTCAACTGGACCATTTGAGGGAAATAAGGAGTTTACAGAGCGATTTAGATTGACCTCCATAACCCTTCCACCCAAATATAAAAGGCATCTCATTTTGTTTTTGAAGTCACAGAAAGAAATTGTCAGCTTCTCTTCTTTATGTTTTGTTTTGTTTTTTAGGAAAAGCCCTTGATGTAACCTAGCATTCTAGGAGTTTCAGATAAAGATTAAAAAGTCAATAAAAAAGGAAGAAAATACAAAAAGCATGGAAGAGTGAGAAGTATTTAACAATTCATAATGTTGGGGTTACATCTGAATCAGGTAGGCCTGCGACTGAATTCTAGACTGAGTACTTAGCAAAGGTGTAGCATGGGGAAAATAACATAATGTCTCTGAGCCATGGTTTACTCCATGCAAAATGGAAACACCATTCACCTCAAAGAGATAAGGCAAACACTAAATAAGATGATAAAATTTTAATGACTGGGGCTTCCCTGGTGGCACAGTGGTTGAGAGTCTGCCTGCCAATGCAGGGGACACGGGTTCGAGCCCTGGTCTGGGAAGATCCCACATGCCGCGGAGCAACTAGGCCCGTGAGCCACAACTACTGAGCCTGCGCGTCTGGATCTTGTGCTCTGCAACAAGAGAGGCCACGACAGTGAGAGGCCCGTGCACCGCGATGAAGAGTGGCCCCCACTTGCCGCAACTAGAGAAAGCCCTCGCACAGAAACGAAGACCCAACACAGCCAAAAAAAAAAAAAAAAATTTTTTTTTAATGACTGTTAGTTCTCGTCCCCTCCTTTTCATCTCCCATCATTTTAAGGCTCAAATTAATTCAGTAAATGTGGATTAGGCACTGTGGTGGACCCAGGGGATATGGTGGTAAACAAGACCAACAAGGTCACTGTCTTCACATTCCAGACCCCATTCTGGAGGAGAATAGATAAATTACTCAACCAACTCCACAAATCAATGGAAAAGTGCACTTGTAAGAAGCACTAGGAAGAAATTAAATAACATGTTAATGAGAATTTGCTAAGAGGACCTGGCTGAAATGTTAAGAAAGCCCTCTCTGAAGGAGGCCTCGCTTGCCCATTATGGGTTGTAAGCATATTTCCTAAGGGTGAGAGGCTGGAAAGTACCACTGAGAGAGTAAGCATGGGGCCAGACCATGCTGAGCCTCACAGGGTGAGCTACGGGACCTCCACATCACAACCACAGGAGACACCAAGTACACTGAACACACAGCAACCCTGGTAGGCAATATTCAGAAAGCAGAAACCACAAAGGACCAGAAGCATAAATAAAATATAAAGGGTGTAAGGGAAAGCATTCAGAAGAAGAAAAAAAATCATGGAACTTCCAAGTGCAGCTGTGATGGAAGAACTGAGGCAGACCAATATTCCCAACAAGTATAACTAGAAAAGCTCGATAAAATATTTACAAACATTCAAAAATTCTATTTGAGGGCTTCCTTGGTGGCACACTGGTTAAGAATCCGCCTGCCAATGCAGGGGACACGGGTTTGAGCCCTGGTCCAGGAAGATCCAACATGCCACGGAGCAACTAAGCCTGTGCGCCACAACTACTGAGCCTGCGCTCTAGAGCCTGCGAGCCACAACTACTGAGCCCGTGTGCTGCAACTACTGAAGTCCGCGTGCCTAGAGCCCATTCTTTGCAACAAGAGAAGCCACCGCAGTGAGAAGCCCGTGCACCACAACAAAGAATAAGCCCTGCTTGCCGCAAACAGAGAAAAGCCCGCGTGCAGCAATGAAAACCCAAAAATAAATAAAATAAAAAAAAAAAATTAAGGCAGGAAAGGACGGGGGAAAGAAAACAAAAAGAAAAAAATTGTAATACTGTAGCTATAAAATCAAATATATCAGTAGTTGTATTACATGTTAATTGATTAAACACTCCAATTAATAGACCTAGCTTGTCAGAGTGCATTAGAATAAAACAGTTATATGCTGCTTATATGAGCTACACCGTAAACATAAGGACACAAAAAGACTGACAGTAAAAGAATGAAAAGACAAAAACAAAAAAACCACTAACCAAAAGAAAGGTGGTATAGTTAATATTAAGCCAAGTAATCCTAAAGTCAAGATGCATAACTAGAAATAAAGAGAAAATTTTCAATAAGTTAATTTGTGGTGATCGTATTGTAATGCATACAACTACTGGATCACTGTGCTATGCATCTGAAACTAACAGTGTTGTAGATCAATTATAGTTCAATTAAAATTTTTTTTAATTAAAAAAAAAATTTTTTTTAATTAATTTAAAATAAAGATAAATACAATCCAATTTAAAAAAAAAATAAGTATAGTGTTGAATTTCTTAGCAGTCACAGGTTTTCTAGCTTAATTCCACAGTGGTCACAGAATCCTTGCTGAATAATTCCAATTCTTCTGTATTTTGACCATTCTATGTTTTGAATCATTTTATGATTGAACACTCTATATACCTTTGAAAATAATATGTATCCTTTCATTGTTTGGTATAGTGTCCTATAAAAAATAATATAAAATAAAATAGATTTTAAAAGGTTAATTCACCAGGAAGAGATAGCAATTTTACATTCACATGCACATAATAGCATACTATCAAAATACTCAAATCAAAAAACTAAGAAGAGGGAATTCCCTGGCGGTCCAGTGGTTAGGACTCCACGCTTCCACTGCAGGGGGCACAGGTTCGATCCCTGGTTGGGGAACTAAGATCCCACAAGGCACGTGGTGTGGCCAGTAAATAAATAAATAAAAAGAAAAGTGGATAAATCCATAGTATTAGTGGAATATTTTAACAACCTCAGTAGCTAATAAAACAAGCCGACAAAAAAGTGGTAGGAGTATACAGATGTAAGCAACACGATCAATTAATTTGACTTATTTGGTATTAGAATGTTTAACAATAGATTGGACACAGCTTTTTAAAACAAAGGATTAGTGAAACAGGAGAGAAGTCAGTATAAATCATCCACTGCACCAAGGATAGCTGTATATGTACACATTTTTTTCAAGTGCACATGGAACATTTACCTAAAATGGGTCATATGATAAATTTAAATAAATTTCAAGGATTAATATTAGTCAGAATATATATTCTAACTACAATGCATTTATGCTAGAAATCAACAGTAACTTTAAAATCTTTTAAAACCTGCCTGGAAATTAAGAAAAAGTCACAAAGAAAAGTAGGAATATTTAGAAATGAATGATAATAAAAATAAGACGTATCAGAGCTTCCCTGGTGGCGCAGTGGTTGAGAGTCCGCCTGCCAATGCAGGGGACGTGGGTTCATGCCCCGGTCCGGTAGGATCCCACATGCCACGGGGCAGCTGGGCCCATGGGCCATGGCTGCTGGGCCTGCACGTCCGGAGCCTGTGCTCCGCAACAGGAGAGGCCACAGCTGTGAGGGGCCCGTGTACCGCAAAAAAAAAAAAAAAAAAAAAAGATGTATCAAAAAGTATGGTAAGTAGCTAAAGCTCTAGTTAGGCAAAAACTTACAGCATTTTTTCTTTTCTTTTTTTCTTTTTTAATTTTTTGGCCATGCCTCGCAGCATGTGGGATCTTAGTTCCCCAACCAGGGATTGAACCTGTGCCCCCTGCAGTGTAAGCACGGAGTCTTAACCACTGGACCCCCAGGGAAGTCCCACAGCTTTAAGTGGATATATTAGAAAACAAGATAGGATGGAATCAATGATATAAATATCCATCTCAAGAAGTTAGAAAAAGAACAACAAATCAAACTCAAAGTAGAAGGAAGAAAGTAACAAAGATAAAAGCAAAAAATCAATGAAACAGAAAACAAACTTACAATAGAGAAAATAAACAAAGCCCAAAACTGGTTCTTCAAAAAGGCTAATAAAATTGATAAATGCCAATCAAGATCCTATGGGCATTGAAAAGATAACAATATGATTATAAACAACTTTATACCATTAGAATTTGACACTGTAGCTGAAGTATGCAAATTAGGAAAACACACCTTACCAAAACTGACATAAGAAGAAATAAAACATCTGAATACTTCTATATCTATTAAAGAAACTGAATCTGTAATTAACATTCCCACAAAGAAATATCTAGATCCAGATATCGAATCCTTCCAAGCATTTAAACAAGACATAATACTGACCTTACACAACATCTACTAGGAAATATAAAAAAAGAAACATTTCTCAATTCATTTTTTAAGGTCAACATAACCTTGATACGAACACCTGGATACCAAAACCTGACAAGGAAACTATAAGAAAAAGAAGTACAGTCCAAACTTTCTCTCAGACCCAGATGCAAAACTCCCAAACAAAATATTATCAAATCAAATGCAGTTATACATAAAAAGGATGCGAGATCATGACCAAGTTTGGTTTATCCCAGGACTACAAAGTTGATTTCACATTTGAAAAGAAATCACTATAATTGTCCACATTTATGGAACAAATGTCAAAAGAGAATACAGAATCATCTCAACAGATAAAGAAAAGCATTTGAAAAAGTCAAATACCCATTTATGGTTTAATCTTAGCATACTAAGACACTTTTGATAAAAGGTAGCTACAAAAAACTAGCACCAACATCACATGTAATGGTGAAATATTGAAGATTTTCTCTGTGAGGTTGGGAATGAGTTAGGGATACCCATTACACCACTTCTAACCCACCATATCAGAAGTTCTGCAGACCAGCTATTCAGCCCATGCTCTCTGGCAACTTCCTCCGCCACCCAGAGGTAGGCCACTCCTATAGGTCAGGTGTGGCCCACATCTTCCTGTTTCTCCATCATTGGTGGACTGCGTATTTCTATGGGGCGCACACCTTCTCCAAAGAGCTCTGAATTTCAGCCTAGACAGTGGGGATGGGGGCCCTCTTAAGTGTCCAAACATCTTTATTTATTCACTATCTCTTGGCCCCAGGGGTAGCAACAACTTTCTGTAGTCGCTCCCGCTGTACCCCTTAGTCATCTTCTACCCTTTTAAATAATGATCCGTCTTTTTACTAGTCAACACATTTTTATATTAAATTTTCCCTATTCAAATTACTGGTCCTGCTTCCATCTCTTTTTTTTTTTCCTTTTTTTTTTTATTTTACAAATTTAATCAGTTATACATATACATATGTTCCCACATCCCCTCCCTTTTGCGTCTCCCTCCCACCCTCCCTATCCCACCCCTCCAGGCGGTCACAAAGCACCGAGCTGATCTCCCTGTGCTATGCGGCTGCTTCCCACTAGCTATCTACCTTACGTTTGGTAGTGTATATATGTCCATGCCGCTCTTTCACTTTGTCACAGCTTACCCTTCCCCCTCCCCATATCCTCAAGTCCATGCTCTAGTAGGTCTGTGTCTTTATTCCTGTCTTACCCCTATGTTCTTGATGACATTTTTTTTCTTAAATTCCATATATATGTGTCAGCATACAGTATTTGTCTTTCTCTTTCTGACTTACTTCACTCTGTATGACAGACTCTAGGTCCATCCACCTCATTACAAATAGCTCAATTTCATTTCTTTTTATGGCTGAGTAATATTCCATTGTATATATGTGCCACATCTTCTTCACCCATTCATCCGATGATGGACACTTAGGTTGTTTCCATCTCTGGGCTATTGTAAATAGGGCTGCTATGAACATTTTGGTACATGTCTCTTTTTGAATTATGGTTTTCTCAGAGTATATGCCCAGTAGTGGGATTGCTGGGTCATATGGTAGTTCTATTTGTAGTTTTTTAAGGAACCTCCATACCGTTCTCCATAGTGGCTGTACCAATTCACATTCCCACCAGCAGTGCAAGAGTGTTCCCTTTTTTCCAGACCTTCTCCAGCATTTATTGTTTCTAGATTTTTTGATGATGGCCATTCTGACTGGTGTGAGATGATATCTCATTGTAGTTTTGATTTGCATTTCTCTAATGAGTAAAGATGTTGAGCATCCTTTCATGTGTTTGTTGGCAGTCTGTATATCTTCTGTGGAGAAATGTCTATTTAGGTCTTCTGCCCATTTTTGGATTGGGTTGTTTGTTTTTTTGCTATTGAGCTGCATGAGCTGCTTATAAATTTTGGAGATTAATCCTTTGTCAGTTGCTTCATTTGCAAATATTTTCTCCCATTCTGAGGGTTGTCTTTTCGTCTTGTTTATGGTTTCCTTTGCTGTGCAAAAGCTTTTAAGTCTCATTAGGTCCCATGTGTTTATTTTTGTCTTTATTCCCATTTCTCTAGGAGGTGGGTCAAAAAGGATCTTGCTGTGATTTATGTCATAGAGTGTTCTGCCTATGTTTTCCTCTAGGAGTTTGATAGTGTCTGGCCTTACATTTAGGTCTTTAATCCATTTTGAACTTATTTTGGTGTATGGTGTTAGGGAGTGATCTAATCTCATACTTTTACATGTCCCTGTCCAGTTTTCCCAGCACCACTTACTGAAGAGACTGTCCTTTCTCCACTGTACATTCCTGCCTCCTTTATCAAAGATAAGGTGACCATATGTGCGTGGGTTTATCTCTGGGCTTTCTATCCTGTTCCATTGATCTATCTTTCTGTTTTTGTGCCAGTACCATACTGTCTTGATTACTGTAGCTTTGTAGTATAGTCTGAAGTCAGGGAGCCTGATTCCTCCAGCTCCATTTTTCCTTCTCAAGATTGCTTTGGCTATTCGGGGTCTTTTGTGTTTCCATACAAATTGTGAAATTTTTTGTTCTAGTTCTGTGAAAAATGCCAGTGGTAGTTTGATAGGGATTGCATTGCATCTGTAGATTGCTTTGGGTAGTAGAGTCATTTTCACAATGTTGATTCTTCCAATCCAAGAACATGGTACATCTCTCCATCTATTTGTATCATCTTTAATTTCTTTCATCAGTGTCTTATAATTTTCTGCATACAGGTCTTTTGTCTCCTTAGGTAGGTTTATTCCTAGATATTTTATTCTTTTTGTTGCAATGGTAAATGGGAGTGTTTCCTTGATTTCACTTTCAGATTTTTCATCATTAGTGTATAGGAATGCCAGAGATTTCTCTGCATTAATTTTGTATCCTGCAGCTTTACCAAATTCATTGATTAGCTCTAGTAGTTTTCTGGTAGCATCTTTAGGATTCTCTATGTATAGTATCATGTCATCTGCAAACAGTGACAGCTTTACTTCTTCTTTTCCCATTTGGATTCCTTTTATTTCCTTTTCTTCTCTGATTGCTGTGGCTAAAACTTCCAAAACTATGTTGAATAAGAGTGGTGAGAGTGGGCAACCTTGTCTTGTTTCTGATCTTAGTGGAAATGGTTTCAGTTTTTCACCATTGAGGACGATGCTGGCTGTGGGTTTGTCATATATGGCCTTTATTATGTTGAGGAAAGTTCCCTCTATACCTACTTTCTGCAGGGTTTTTATCATAAATGGGTGTTGAATTTTGTCGAAAGCTTTCTCTGCATCTATTGAGATGATCATATGGTTTTTCTCCTTCAATTTGTTAATATGGTGTATCACGTTGATTGATTTGCGTATATTGAAGAATCCTTGCATTCCTGGAATAAACCCCACTTGATCATGGTGTATGATCCTTTTCATGTGCTGTTGGATTCTGTTTGCTAGTATTTTGTTGAGGATTTTTGCATCTATGTTCATCAGTGATATTGGCCTGTAGTTTTCTTTCTTTGTGACATCCTTGTCTGGTTTTGGTATCAAGGTGATGGTGGCCTCGTAGAATGAGTTTGGGAGTGTTCCTCCCTCTGCTATATTTTGGAAGAGTTTGAGAAGGATAGGTGTTAGCTCTTCTCTAAATGCTTGATAGAATTCGCCTGTGAAGCCATCTGGTCCTGGGCTTTTGTTTGTTGGAAGATTTTTTATCACAGTTTCAATTTCAGTGCTTGTGATTGGTCTGTTCATATTTTCTATTTCTTCCTGATTCAGTCTTGGCAGGTTGTGCATTTCTAAGAATTTGTCCATTTCTTCCAGGTTGTCCATTTTACTGGCATAGAGTTGCTTATAGTAATCTCTCATGATCTTTTGTATTTCTGCAGTGTCAGTTGTTACTTCTCCTTTTTCATTTCTAATTCTATTGATTTGAGTCTTCTCCCTTTTTTTCTTGATGAGTCTGGCTAATGGTTTATCCATTTTGTTTATCTTCTCAAAGAACCAGCTTTGAGTTTTATTGATCTTTGCTATTGTTTCCTTCATTTCTTTTTCATTTATTTCTGATCTGATTTTTATGATTTCTTTCCTTCTGCTAACTTTGGGATGTTTTTGTTCTTCTTTCTCTAATTGCTTTAGGTGCAAGGTTAGGTTGTTTATTCGAGATGTTTCCTGTTTCTTAAGGTGGGATTGTATTGCCATAAACTTCCCTCTTAGAACTGCTTTTGCTGCATCCCATAGGTTTTGGGTCGTCGTGTCTCCATTGTCATTTGTTTCTAGGTATTTTTTCATTTCCTCTTTGATTTCTTCAGTGATCACTTCGTTATTAAGTAGTGTATTGTTTAGCCTCCATGTGTTTGTATGTTTTACAGCTCTTTTCCTGTAATTGATATCTAGTCTCATAGCATTGTGGTCGGAAAAGATACTTGATACAATTTCAATTTTCTTAAATTTACCAAGGCTTGATTTGTGACCCAAGATATGGTCTATCCTGGAGAATGTTCCATGAGCACTTGAGAAAAATGTGTATTCTGTTGTTTTTGGATGGAATGTCCTATAAATATCAATGAAGTCCATCTTGTTTAATGTATCATTTAAAGCTTGTGTTTCCTTATTTATTTTCATTTTGGATGACCTGTCCATTGGTGAAAGTGGGGTGTTAAAGTCCCCTACTATGATTGTGTTACTGTCGATTTCTCCTTTTATGGCTGTTAATATTTCCCTTATGTATTGAGGTGCTCCTATGTTGGGTGCATAAATATTTACAATTGTTATGTCTTCTTCTTGGATTGATCCCTTGATCATTATGCAGTGTCCTTCTTTGTCTCTTCTAGTAGTCTTTATTTTAAAGTCTATTTTGTCTGATATAAGAATTGCTACTCCAGCTTTCTTTTGGTTTCCATTTGCATGGAATATCTTTTTCCATCCCCTTACTTTCAGTCTGTATGTGTCTCTAGGTCTGAAGTGGGTCTCTTGTAGACAGCATATATATGGGTCTTGTTTTTGTATCCATTCAGCCAGTCTGTGTCTTTTGGTGGGAGCATTTAGTCCATTTACATGTAAGGTAATTATTGATATGTATGTTCCTATTCCCATTTTCTTAATTGTTTTGGGTTCGTTATTGTAGGTCTTTTCCTTCTGTTGTGTTTCTTGCCTAGAGAAGTTCCTTTAGCATTTGTTGTAAAGCTGGTTTGGTGGTGCTGAACTCTCTCAGCTTTTGCTTGTCTGTAAAGGTTTTAATTTCTCCATCAAATCTGAATGAGATCCTTGCTGGGTAGAGTAATCTTGGTTGCAGGTTTTTCTCCTTCATCACTTTAATCATGTCCTGCCACTCCCTTCTGGCTTATAGAGTTTCTGCTGAGAGATCAGCTGTTATCCTGATGGGGATTCCCTTGTGTGTTATTTGTTGTTTTTGCCTTGCTGCTTTTAATATGATTTCTTTGTGTTTAATTTTTGACAGTTTGATTAATATGTGTCTTGGTGTATTTCTCCTTGGATTTATTCTGTATGGGACTCTCTGTGCCTCCTGGACTTGATTAACTATTTCCTTTCCCATATTAGGGAAGTTTTCAACTATAATCTCTTCAAATATTTTCTCAGTCCCTTTCTTTTTCTCTTCTTCTTCTGGAACCCCTATAATTCGAATGTTGGTGCGTTTAATGTTGTCCCAGAGGTCTCTGAGACTGTCCTCTGTTCTTTTCATTCTTTTTTCTTTATTTTGCTGTGCAGCAGTTATTTCCACTATTTTATCTTCCACCTCACTTATCCGTTCTTCTGCCTCAGTTATTCTGCTATTGATCCCATCTAGAGTATTTTTTATTTCATTTATTGTGTTTTTAATCGATGCTTGATTCATCTTTAGTTCTTCTAGGTCCTTGTTAACTGTTTCTTGCATTTTGTCTATTCTATTTCCAAGATTTTGGATCATCTTTACCATCATTATTCTGAATTCTTTTTCAGGTCGACTGCCTATTATCTCTTCATTTGTTAGGTCTGGTGGGTTTTTATCTTGCTCCTTCTCCTGCTGTGTGTTTTTCTGTCTTCTCATTTTGCTTATGTTACTGTGTTTGGGGTCTCCTTTTTGCAGGCTGCAGGTTCGTAGTTCCCGTTGTTTTTGGTGTCTGTCCCCAGTGGCTAAGGTTGGTTTAGTGGGTTGTGTAGGCTTCCTGGTGGAGGGGACTAGTGCTTGTGTTCTGGTGGATGAGGCTGGATCTTGTCTTTCTGGTGGGCAGGTCCACATCTGGTGGTGTGTTTTGGGGTGTCTGCAGACTTTTTATGATTTGAGGCAGCCTCTCTGCTAATGGGTGGCGTTGTGTTCCTGTCTTGCTAGTTGTTTGGCATAGGGTGTCCAGCACTGTAGCTTGCTGGTCGTTGAGTGAAGCTGGGTGCTGGTGTTGAGATGGAGATCTCTGGAAGATTTTCGCCGTTTGATATTATGTGGAGCTGGGAGGTCTCTTGTGGACCAGTGTCCTGAAGTTGGCTCTCCCACCTCAGAGGCACAGCACTGACTCCTGGCTCCTCAATTTGGGATGATTTGTTGTCTATTCATGTATTCCACAGATGCAGGGTACATCAAGTTGATTGTGGAGCTTTAATCCGCTGCTTCTGAGGCTGCTGGGAGAGGTTTCCCTTTCTCTTCTTTGTTCTCACAGCTCCTGGGTCTCAGCTTTGGATTTGGCCCCGCCTCTGTGTGTAGGTCGCCGGAGGGCGTCTGTTCTTCGCTCAGACAGGATAGGGTTAAAGGAGCAGCCTCTTCGGGGACTCTGGCTCACTCAGGCCGGGCGGGAGGGAGGGGCACGGAGTGCGGGGCGAGCCTGCAGCGGCAGAGGTCGGCGTGACGTTGCACCAGCCTGAGGCGCGCCGTGCGTTCTCCCAGGGAAGCCGCCCCTGGATCCCGGGACCCCGGCAGTGGCAGGCTGAACAGGCTCCCGGAAGGGCGGTGTGGACAGTGACCTGCGCTCGCACACAGGCTTCTTGGCGGCGGCAGCAGCAGCCCCAGCGTCCCACGCCCGTCTCTGGGCTCCGCGCTTTCAGCCGCGACTCGCGCCCGTCTCTGGAGCTCCTTTACGCGGCGCTCTTAATCCCCTCTCCTCGCGCACCAGGAAACCAAGAGGGAAGAAAAAGTCTCCTGCCTCTTCGGCAGCTCCAGAGTTTTCCCGGACTCCCTCCCGGCTAGCTGTGGCACGTTAGCCCCCTTCAGGCTGAGTTCTCGCCGCCAGCCCCAGTCCTCTCCCTGCGCTCTGACCGAAGCCCGAGCCTCAGCTCCAGCGCCGCCCGCCCCGGCGGGGGAGCAGACAAGCCTCTCGGGCTGGTGAGTGCCGCTCGGCACCGATCCTCTGTGCGGGAATCTCTCCGCTTTGCCCTACCCAGGTATGTGTGGAGTTTCTTGCCTTTTGGGAGGTCTGGGGTCTTCTGCCAGCGTTCAGTAGGTGTTCTGTAGGAGTTGTTCCACGTGTAGCTGTATTTCTGGTGTATCTGTCCAGCTTCCATCTCTTCATTGGAGCCTGACTGATACAAGACCTAAATAAATGCAAGAATAAATAATATTCATGGATTGGAAGACAACATTCTAAAGAAGTCATTCTCTCTAAGTTGAGCTATAGATTTTAACAAAACCTCAGTCAAAATCCCAACAGGTTTCTTTTTGTTTGCATTGATAAGCTAATTCCATAATGTATACAGAAATAAAAAGGGCCAAGAATATCCAAGATAATCTTGATGATGAACTAAGTTGGAAGATTTATACTTTCAGATATTAAAAACTATGATGAAGCTACAGTAATTACGACAGTGGGGTAATGGTGCAAGGTAGATGAATAGATCAGTAGAAGAGAATACAGTCCAGAAACAGACTTATAATATATGGTTACTTGATTTATGACAAAGAGACCATTGCAGTGTGGTAGGGAAAGATACTATTTTTCAAAACTGGGGCTCAGTCAGTGGAAATCCACATGGAAAAAAGAAAGTATCTTGCTTCACACTATATATAAAATCAATTCCAGGGGAATGGTAGACCTTAAATGTAAGGATACAAAAATAAAGCTTCTGAAAAACAAACCTAGAATAAGCAAAGAGTTTTTTCAACAGGACCTACAAAACACTAATTTAAATGATTGATAAATTAGACTTCATTAAAATTAAGAACTTCTGTTCATTAAACTCATCAATAAGATACTGAGGAACTGCCAAACTGTTTTCCACAATATTTGCACCATTTTATATCCCCACCAGCAACGTATGTGTTCCAATTTCTCTGCATTCTCTCCAACACTTGTTATTTTTCTTTCTTTTTTTAAATTATGGCCATCCTAATGGATATGAAGTGGTATCTCATCATGGTTTTGATTTGCATTTCTCTAATGACTCATAAAAAGGAATAAAGTACTAACATATACTACAACTTAGACAAACCTTGAAAACTGAGCTAAGTGAAAGAAGCCAGGCACAAAGTCCACATATTATACGACTCTCCTTACATGAAATGTCCAAAATCGGCAAATCTATAGAGACCAGAAGTCAACTGGTGGTTACCAGAGGATAGGGAGAGACGGGAATTGGGACTGGCTGCTAATAGGTATAGGATTTCTTTTTGGAGTGATAGAAATGTTCTCGAATGAATAATGGTGATGTTGCACAACTCTGTAAATATACTAAAAACCACTGAATTGTATACTTTAAAGGGTGAACTTTATAATATGTGAATTATATCTCAATAAAGCTGCTGTTTTTAAAAGTACCTAGATATGAGCTCACTGCTCAGTCGACTTTGTCTGCTTGCTCTCACCTGATATTCATTGTCTGTTGAACCCTTAAATATATTTTGGTTATTTTGCTCCTTAGTAAATTACATGTGCTTATTCTTCTATAATAAATCAGTTTGCAAATGACCAAAGAGATTTTTTTTTAAAAACATAAGTCTTACTTTTAAGAGAATTCTTTTAAGGGTCCGTGGATGTAAAATGATGTCTTAAATAATTGAAAATAGTTTTTAAATAATATTAACCAAAGAAGAGGTGTGATGAAAACATTTAGTGGCGGTTAATCTGAAAAAAAATAGGTTTTAAATCATAAAGTGGCACTTAATTGACCTGCAATAAATGGCTTGTTAAATCCAAATTAAATCATTATCTGAAGCTCTTTTTTAAAAGAGTAGAACTCCTAAAGATTTGCAGGAAAAAAATTAGTTAAGTCCAAGAAATAGCAATGAGAGTTGGATACTGAACCAACTGTTTTTTGTTGTTGTTGTTGTTGTTTGTTTTTTCTTTCTTTTTTTTTTTCTGAACCAATTGTTGAAGAAGCCTAGAAACTTTTGCATTACTCACTTGCCCAATGTTGTTTAATAAGAACTTACTGGGCACTTGCTATGCACTAGGCATTGTGCTGGATGCTGAAAGCACAGTGTGAAGCAAGGAGACAGGTGTCTACCCTCCTGGACCACATAACCTAGCCACTGGCACTGCCCAATAGAAAGAGAATATCAGCCACATCTGTAATTTTAATTTTCCACTGGCCACATTAAAGAATTAAGAAGAAATAGTTGGAATCATTTTAATAATTTATTTAATTTACCCCACTATATCCCAAATATAATTTACCCCACTATATCTCAAATATAATTTCAACATGTTACAATATAAAGAATTACAAATGACATATTTCACATTCTTTTCTTCATGCTAAGTCTTTGAAACACAGTGTGTAATTCACACTTAAGGCACAATCTCAAGTCAGACTGGCCTCAATTCACAGGCTCAGCAACACACAGGATGTGACTAGTGGCTACCATGTTGGACAGTGCAGTTCTAGCTGTATTACTATCTCATTTTTGTTTTTTTTCTCTTTCATTCTATTTTCCCTAATGTTCTCAGTATGTCGTTCGGACCCTGGCTTTGAGGTTAGAATTAATATGGAAAATAGGGCCTGCGCATGGAAAAGTACCTATTACCGTAAAAACTTTATAATAAAAATAGCAGTATTGTCACATGATGTACTCATTTAATTATACCTATATTTGGCATCTTGTTGGCTGCTGCATTGTTGGTGCCAGGCACACAATAGGTGTCAGAAAATGCTTATTGAATGAGTACAAGTCCTGTGAGTTTCCAAGTGGGAGGAATCCCTATAGCTGGAAGGGGCTGAGAAGACTTCTTAAAGGATTTATTCATTCATTCAACAAATATTTTTGACCAACCACTATGATGGGTTTGAACTGGGTCTAGATGCACCAACAGGACTAGAACAATGTAAGTAATCCTGACTAGTTGGTTCACCATGTTGACCCAACAATTGCTTCAGAGACTTCAGTCCTTTTTCAAGGACCTTAACAATTTTCACCAAAAACCACGGGCGCTATTGTGTATCTCCTTAAATTGACTCACATCTTTGACTTAGGAAAATTCTAACATATAAATTCAAGCACATAACATAAATGTAAAACCACTATCCCTTGCCATTATTAACAACAACTACAAAAAAAATAAAAAGAGCATATCCGGTGCTATTAAATTCCCTAAAGGTATTGTTGCCCACTGGAGACTCTCAGGCAATGGCCTGGTTTCCTTCCTTGTTCAAAAGTAGATTAGCCAACACTAGAGAGGTGTTAGAAACATATTAGTACCTAACGAATACCTTCTCCCTGCCATAATCAGTAGGTAAGGCATCTGAAAAAAGAATAGCTGTGTGATTCAACTGTATGCAATGTTCAGCGCTGCCTGAAGTCATCCTGTGCTTAACCAGTGGTACATATACCACATTCTGTTCCAAGAACATGAACAGCTTCCAGAAGGAGACCAGGCAGGCAGCCTGTTTTATGATTCAGTGAACATGCCCCACTTGCCTATAAACCAGACTCTCGAAGACGTCATTACCTTTGAGGAACATCCTATTTCCAAAGCAAGCACACTCTCCTCTCTTCCTCTGCAGTTGGAGGATACACCAATGTTCACATTGCAGAACAGCCATAAACTATATTCCTAATGTGAAGTCTGGCTAGAGCTTGTTTTTAAGGGAAGCGATACGGTGTTTTGGTTTAAAGCCCAGGCTTTGGAGTCAGACAAACCCAGACTGGCATCAGTCTCTGCATCTCTATGATGGCAGTCAAGTGACTTAAGTTCGTTAAGTCTGTGCGCCTCATATGTAAAGTGGGAATAATAGCCCTTGCTTACAGAATTACTGTGAGGATTAAATAAGATGGTATGCCTAAAGTACCTGGCACAGTCCTGACAGTTAAAAAACATTCCAAAGTGTTTCTTGTTGCTGTTGTTGCAACTGCTGCTGTTATTCAGATGGAAATCCTTTTGTATCAACCAGAGAAGCAAAACCGCTGGGAGATAGATAGATAGATAGTAATGTACATATATACATACATATACACATATATTTTCATACATTTAAAAATATTTTTACATATAACATATTTTAAAATATATATCTCTACATAGTTATATATAAATATATGTAAAACAAAAGGGATTTGTTATAGGAAATTGGCTTTATGCACTTGTGGGAGCTGATTAAACAGTCTCTGAAAGGCTGTTGTCTTCACATCTAATGCTGCAGCTTGATGTCCTTGGAATGGGCAGTTGGAAAGGGAAGAGGGATGTAAGGTGGGGAGAGCAAGAACGTGCTGAAACCCGTGACCATTCCTGTTGCGCCTGGTGTAAGTGCTATGAGTGTCCTGAGGAAGCTGGGCCCTTAGTCACAGAGCTGAACACACACACCCAGCCCAGGAGTCAGAGGCACTGAAGGGCGAGCCGTTGCAGGCCCCGCCGCTGCTCATGTTGCCCCCAAGATGATCAAGCAGATCAGCAAGGACACGCGTGAGCTACAAATTGGCTGCTGCTCCCCTGTGCCCTCCAGATCTCCCAAGAATCTCCCTGGTGGCTCACCCTAATTGGAAACACACAAGAAAAGGACTGTGGGGACTGCAGTTCATACTAGTCACGTTGATAGATGCATTACAAAGCCACCACACCATCCAAAAACAAAAGAATTCCCGCAAAGGAATTTTCACACTAGAAGGAGTTTTCACAGGGGAGTGCCAAGGAATGTTACTTGCACCACTACAGAACAGTGTTTTGGGGCATAACTGACATGAATCTTTCTCTCCCTCTCTTTCTCTGTCATGTATCATTCATGAATCTCTATGCACTGACATGGAAAGATCTCTGAGACCTCTTGTTAAGTGAAAAGAACTTGTTATAAAGCAATATGCCTAAGAAAATCTCCCCTGAGGTTAAACATACACGTACACACACACACACACACACACACACACCCCAAAAAACAAAACTGCATACATGTACTTAGTGTATTTAAGTTCACAGAAGATGAAAGGTCCAGAATGATACATACGTGGCTTACGATGTTCATTTCTGGAGAGGGGGAGAAAATTGGGATGGTGGTGAAGGGGATCTTTCCCTTTCCCAAACATTTTATTTGGACTAAACAGGTTGGTTTATTTTTCAATCATTGCCAACACTTAGAAATTACAAGATTTCACATAAAAATCTCTAGTCCTGGATTTTTTTAAAATTACAAGTTCTGGTAACACTAGGCTCCCTCCCATGTGGCAACACTGGGCTGGAGCTGAGTGGTAGCTGATACCCTGGATGGAGCACAGGTGCTCCAGGTCCCCACAGTGGCCAAAATTTGCTGCCTGACCCATTGCCTCCCCATCTCTTGTTAACAGAACCCTGATGTTATTCATCTCATCTGTTGAGCAGCCACGTGCCTCAGGTGACCCTCCCCGCTCCTGGGTGCAGGTGTTAAGTCTTGATTGGCCTAAGTCAATTGCGGTGGGCACATGTCCCTGGTCAGGGACCTGCTTAGGCTTAGCCATGTGATATAATCCTGGCCAAAGGGCCTGGGGGCGGGGCTTCTGGGAAATATTTCCCTTACCGATTACAAAAAACAAAACAAAACAAAACTATATATATATATATACATATATATATATATATATATATATGTATATATATGTATATGTATATATATATCAACAGAGGAAGACACAGACTCAAATTCATTCACTGGAATGGCAATGTGGAAAAAAGTTGACTTTTTTTCCTGCTGCTGAATTAGCCACTCTGGAACTACCTCCCTCCAGAGTTCTCATGATACAACATAATTTTTTCCTGATATTTGAACCTCTCCCGGTATGGCTTTCTTTTACTCATAAACCAAAGCATCCTAACTGATATAAACTTAGTCTCAACCCTGCTTGGATCTTGGATCTCTGGGCATACAACTCATCTCTCCCCAGACATGCCACCAAGATCCTCATCTTCATGTCCGTATTCTGCTTTAAGCATCCTCCCCCATCCCCCCATCTTTAGATTCCTGGCTGGCAGATTCTTAGTCATCCCTAAAAGTCCAGGTTAATTAACACTTTTTCTCCTATAGCTTCTTCAATCTCCAACTCCAGACCAAATTAATTTCTCCTCTTCCATGTTCCCATAAGTTGCTCCCCAAATCTCCATTTTGAGCGCTTTCTTCCCAGAACTTCGTGCGTCTATCTCCCCAGCTGTATGCTACACATACACAAACTGTGTCCTAGCTCCTAGTTCCTAGATTCCTGGAAATCTGAATTCCCAGCAGAGGTTTACAGAATTCAATCAATGTTTTGGTCGTTGTCCGTGACCTCCAGCCTCCCCACCTGTTAAAGAATCCTGAGTAGGATTCAGTCTAAAGACAGAAAGAGGGATTCTAGGACCCTTTGAGCCTCTTTCTAGCTCTGTGACAATTTTAAGACTCCCACATCATAGGAAGCAGAATAATAGAAAACAATCTGAAGATTATGTTTGCTAAGGATCCAGAGAGCTACATTCACTTATTTATTCATTTATCTCAATAAAGATTTGCTGTGCATTTACTACTCTGTGCCAGGCATTGTGCTAGGCACTAGGGTTATCATGGGAAACAAGACAATTGGCCAAGCCTTCATGAAACTCAACCCTTGGTGGGAAACAGAGACCCCCCCCAAAAAAATCATGTGATAAATGCTATTAAAAGCTATGGGCATGTACCCAGAAGTGGGATTGCTGGACCATAAAGTAGTTCTATTCTTACTTTTTTGAGGAACCTCTATACTGTTTTTCCATAATGGCTGCACCAATTTACACTCCGGCCAACAGCGCAGAAGGCTCCTGATACACCAGAAATACAGCTACACGTGGAACAACTCCTACAGAACACCTACTGAACGCTGGCAGAAGACCCCAGACCTCCCAAAAGGCAAGAAACTCCACACATACCTGGGTAGGGCAAAGCGGAGAGATCCCCGCACAGAGGATCGGTGCCGAGCGGCACTCACCAGCCCGAGAGGCTTGTCTGCTCCCCCGCCGGGGCGGGCGGCGCTGGGAGTTGAGGCTCGGGCTTCGGTCAGAGTGTAGGGAGAGGACTGGGGCTGGCGGCGAGAACTCAGCCTGAAGGGGGCTAACGTGCCACAGCTAGCCGGGAGGGAGTCCGGGAAAACTCTGGAGCTGCCGAAGAGGCAAGAGACTTTTTCTTCCCTCTTGGTTTCCTGGTGCGCGAGGAGAGGGGATTAAGAGCGCTGCTTAAAGGGGCTCCACAGACGGGCTCGAGTCGCGACTGAAAGCGCGGAGCCCAGTGACGGGCATGGGACGCTGGGGCTGCTGCTGCCGCCGCCAAGAAGCCTGTGTGCGAGCGCAGGTCACTGTCCACACCGCCCTTCCGGGAGCCTATGCAGCCCGCCACAGCCGGGGTCCCGGGATCCAGGGGCGGCTTCCCTGGGAGAACGCACGGCGCGCCTCGGGCTGGTGCAACGTCACGCCGACCTCTGCCGCTGCAGGCTCGCCCCGCACTCCGTGCCCCTCCCTCCCGCCCGGCCTGAGTGAGCCAGAGTCCCCGAAGAGGCTGCTCCTTTAACCCTGTCCTGTCTGAGCGAAGAACAGACGCCCTCCGGCGACCTACACGCAGAGGCGGGGCCAAATCCAAAGCTGAGACCCAGGAGCTGTGAGAACAAAGAAGAGAAAGGGAAACCTCTCCCAGCAGCCTCAGAAGCAGCGGATTAAAGCTCCACAATCAACTTGATGTACCCTGCATCTGTGGAATACATGAATAGACAACAAATCATCCCAAATTGAGGAGCCAGGAGTCAGTGCTGTGCCTCTGAGGTGGGAGAGCCAACTTCAGGACACTGGTCCACAAGAGACCTCCCAGCTCCACATAATATCAAACGGCGAAAATCTTCCAGAGATCTCCATCTCAACACCAGCACCCAGCTTCACTCAACGACCAGCAAGCTACAGTGCTGGACACCCTATGCCAACCAACTAGCAAGACAGGAACACAACGCCACCCATTAGCAGAGAGGTGGCCTAAAATCATAAAAAGTCCGCAGACACCCCAAAACACACCACCAGACGTGGACCTGCCCACCAGAAAGACAAGATCCAGCCTCATCCACCAGAACACAGGCACTAGTCCCCTCCACCAGGAAGCCTACACAACCCACTAAACCAACCTTAGCCACTGGGGACAGACACCAAAAACAACGGGAACTACGAACCTGCAGCCTGCAAAAAGGAGACCCCAAACACAGTAACATAAGCAAAATGAGAAGACAGAAAAACACACAGCAGGAGAAGGAGCAAGATAAAAACCCACCAGACCTAACAAATGAAGAGGTAATAGGCAGTCTACCTGAAAAAGAATTCAGAATAATGATGGTAAAGATGATCCAATATTCTATTTCCAAGATCCAAAATCTTGGAAATAGAATAAACAAAATGCAAGAAACAGTTAACAAGGACCTAGAAGAACTAAAGATGAATCAAGCATCGATTAAAAACACAATAAATGAAATGAAAAATACTCTAGATGGGATCAATAGCAGAATAACTGAGGCAGAAGAACAGATAAGTGAGGTGGAAGATAAAATAGTGGAAATAACTGCTGCACAGCAAAATAAAGAAAAAAGAATGAAAAGAACAGAGGACAGTCTCAGAGACCTCTGGGACAACATTAAACGCACCAACATTCGAATTATAGGGGTTCCAGAAGAAGAAGAGAAAAAGAAAGGGACTGAGAAAATATTTGAAGAGATTATAGTTGAAAACTTCCCTAATATGGGAAAGGAAATAGTTAATCAAGTCCAGGAGGCACAGAGAGTCCCATACAGAATAAATCCAAGGAGAAATACGCCAAGACACATATTAATCAAACTGTCAAAAATTAAACACAAAGAAATCATATTAAAAGCAGCAAGGGAAAAACAACAAATAACACACAAGAGAATCCCCATCAGGATAACAGCTGATCTCTCAGCAGAAACTCTATAAGCCAGAAGGGAGTGGCAGGACATAATTAAAGTGATGAAGGAGAAAAACCTGCAACCAAGATTACTCTACCCAGCAAGGATCTCATTCAGATTTGATGGAGAAATTAAAACCTTTACAGACAAGCAAAAGCTGAGAGAGTTCAGCACCACCAAACCAGCTTTACAACAAATGCTAAAGGAACTTCTCTAGGCAAGAAACACAACAGAAGGAAAAGACCTACAATAACGAACCCAAAACAATTAAGAAAATGGGAATAGGAACATACATATCGATAATTACCTTAAATGTAAATGGACTAAATGCTCCCACCAAAAGACACAGATTGGCTGAATGGATACAAAAACAAGACCCATATATATGCTGTCTACAAGAGACCCACTTCAGACCTAGAGACACATACAGACTGAAAGTAAGGGGATGGAAAAAGATATTCCATGCAAATGGAAACCAAAAGAAAGCTGGAGTAGCAATTCTCATATCAGACAAAATAGACTTTAAAATAAAGACTACTAGAAGAGACAAAGAAGGACACTACATAATGATCAAGGGATCAATCCAAGAAGAAGATATAACAATTGTAAATATTTATGCACCCAACATAGGAGCACCTCAATACATAAGGGAAATATTAACAGCCATAAAAGGAGAAATCGACAGTAACACAATCATAGTAGGGGACTTTAACACCCCACTTTCACCAATGGACAGGTCATCCAAAATGAAAATAAATAAGGAAACACAAGCTTTAAATGATACATTAAACAAGATGGACTTAATTGGTATTTATAGGACATTCCATCCAAAAACAACAGAATACACATTTTTCTCAAGTGCTCATGGAACATTCTCCAGGATAGACCATATCTTGGGTCACAAATCAAGCCTTGGTAAATTTAAGAAAATTGAAATTGTATCAAGTATCTTTTCCGACCACAATGCTATGAGACTAGATATCAATTACAGGAAAAGAGCTGTAAAACATACAAACACATGGAGGCTAAACAATACACTACTTAATAACGAAGTGATCACTGAAGAAATCAAAGAGGAAATGAAAAAATACCTAGAAACAAATGACAATGGAGACACGACGACCCAAAACCTATGGGATGCAGCAAAAGCAGTTCTAAGAGGGAAGTTTATGGCAATACAATCCCACCTTAAGAAACAGGAAACATCTCGAATAAACAACCTAACCTTGCACCTAAAGCAATTAGAGAAAGAAGAACAAAAACATCCCAAAGTTAGCAGAAGGAAAGAAATCATAAAAATCAGATCAGAAATAAATGAAAAAGAAATGAAGGAAACAATAGCAAAGATCAATAAAACTCAAAGCTGGTTCTTTGAGAAGATAAACAAAATGGATAAACCATTAGCCAGACTCATCAAGAAAAAAAGGGAGAAGACTCAAATCAATAGAATTAGAAATGAAAAAGGAGAAGTAACAACTGACACTGCAGAAATACAAAAGATCATGAGAGATTACTATAAGCAACTCTATGCCAATAAAATGGACAACCTGGAAGAAATGGACAAATTCTTAGAAATGCACAACCTGCCAAGACTGAATCAGGAAGAAATAGAAAATATGAACAGACCAATCACAAGCACTGAAATTGAAACTGTGATAAAAAATCTTCCAACAAACAAAAGCCCAGGACCAGATGGCTTCACAGGCGAATTCTATCAAGCATTTAGAGAAGAGCTAACACCTATCCTTCTCAAACTCTTCCAAAATATAGCAGAGGGAGGAACACTCCCAAACTCATTCTACGAGGCCACCATCACCTTGATACCAAAACCAGACAAGGATGTCACAAAGAAAGAAAACTACAGGCCAATATCACTGATGAACATAGATGCAAAAATCCTCAACAAAATACTAGCAAACAGAATCCAACAGCACATGAAAAGGATCATACACCACGATCAAGTGGGGTTTATTCCAGGAATGCAAGGATTCTTCAATATACGCAAATCAATCAACGTGATACACCATATTAACAAATTGAAGGAGAAAAACCATATGATCATCTCAATAGATGCAGAGAAAGCTTTCGACAAAATTCAACACCCATTTATGATAAAAACCCTGCAGAAAGTAGGTATAGAGGGAACTTTCCTCAACATAATAAAGGCCATATATGACAAACCCACAGCCAGCATCGTCCTCAATGGTGAAAAACTGAAACCATTTCCACTAAGATCAGAAACAAGACAAGGTTGCCCACTCTCACCACTCTTATTCAACATAGTTTTGGAAGTTTTAGCCACAGCAATCAGAGAAGAAAAGGAAATAAAAGGAATCCAAATGGGAAAAGAAGAAGTAAAGCTGTCACTGTTTGCAGATGACATGATTCTATACATAGAGAATCCTAAAGATGCTACCAGAAAACTACTAGAGCTAATCAATGAATTTGGTAAAGCTGCAGGATACAAAATTAATGCAGAGAAATCTCTGGCATTCCTATACACTAATGATGAAAAATCTGAAAGTGAAATCAAGGAAACACTCCCATTTACCATTGCAACAAAAAGAATAAAATATCTAGGAATAAACCTACCTAAGGAGACAAAAGACCTGTATGCAGAAAATTATAAGACACTGATGAAAGAAATTAAAGATGATACAAATAGATGGAGAGATGTACCATGTTCTTGGATTGGAAGAATCAACATTGTGAAAATGACTCTACTACCCAAAGCAATCTACAGATTCAATGCAATCCCTATCAAACTACCACTGGCATTTTTCACAGAACTAGAACAAAAAATTTCACAATTTGTATGGAAACACGAAAGACCCCGAATAGCCAAAGCAATCTTGAGAAGGAAAAATGGAGCTGGAGGAATCAGGCTCCCTGACTTCAGACTATACTACAAAGCTACAGTAATCAAGACAGTATGGTACTGGCACAAAAACAGAAAGATAGATCAATGGAACAGGATAGAAAGCCCAGAGATAAACCCACGCACATATGGTCACCTTATCTTTGATAAAGGAGGCAGGAATGTACAGTGGAGAAAGGACAGTCTCTTCAGTAAGTGGTGCTGGGAAAACTGGACAGGGACATGTAAAAGTATGAGATTAGATCACTCCCTAACACCATACACCAAAATAAGTTCAAAATGGATTAAAGACCTAAATGTAAGGCCAGACACTATCAAACTCTTAGAGGAAAACATAGGCAGAACACTCTCACATAAATCACAGGAAGATCCTTTTTGACCCACCTCCTAGAGAAATGGAAATAAAGACAAAAATAAACACATGGGACCTAATGAGACTTAAAAGCTTTTGCACAGCAAAGGAAACCATAAACAAGACGAAAAGACAACCCTCAGAATGGGAGAAAATATTTGCAAATGAAGCAACTGACAAAGGATTAATCTCCAAAATTTATAAGCAGCTCATGCAGCTCAATAACAAAAAAACAAACAACCCAATCCAAAAATGGGCAGAAGACCTAAATAGACATTTCTCCACAGAAGATATACAGACTGCCAACAAACACATGAAAGGATGCTCAACATCTTTACTCATTAGAGAAATGTAAATCAAAACTACAATGAGATATCATCTCACACCAGTCAGAATGGCCATCATCAAAAAATCTAGAAACAGTAAATGCTGGAGAGGGTGTGGAAAAAAGGGAACACTCTTGCACTGCTGGTGGGAATGTGAATTGGTACAGCCACTATGAAGAACGGTATGGAGGTTCCTTAAAAAACTACAAATAGAACTACCATATGACCCAGCAATCCCACTACTGGGCATATACCCTGAGAAAACCATAATTCAAAAAGAGACATGTACCAAAATGTTCATAGCAGCCCTATTTACAATAGCCCAGAGATGGAAACAACCTAAGTGTCCATCATCGGATGAATGGGTAAAGAAGATGCGGCACATATATACAATGGAATATTACTCAGCCATAAAAAGAAATGAAATTGAGCTATTTGTAATGAGGTGGATGGACCTAGCGTCTGTCATACAGAGTGAAGTAAGTCAGAAAGAGAAAGACAAATACTGTATGCTGACACATATATATGGAATTTAAGAAAAAAAATGTCATCAAGAACATAGGGGTAAGACAGGAATAAAGACACAGACCTACTAGAGAATGGACTTGAGGATATGGGGAGGGGGAAGGGTAAGCTGTGACAAAGTGAAAGAGCGGCATGGACATATATACACTACCAAACGTAAGGTAGATAGCTAGTGGGAAGCAGCCGCATAGCACAGGGAGATCAGCTCGGTGCTTTGTGACCGCCTGGAGGGGTGGGATAGGGAGGGTGGGAGGGAGACGCAAAAGGGAGGGGATAAGGGAACATATGTATATGTATAACTGATTAAATTTGTTATAAAGCAAAAAAAATAATAATAATAAAAAAAAAAGAAAGGCTCCTTTTCATCCACATCCTCCCCAACACTTGTTATCTTTTGTCTTTCCGATAACAGCCATCCTAACAGGCATGAGGTGGTATCTCATTGTGGTTTTGATTTGCATTTCCCTGATGATTTGTGATGTTGAATACCATTTCATATACCTGTTGGTTATTTGCATGTCTTCTTTTGAGAAATGTCTACCCGGGTCCTTTGGCCATTTTTTAATCGGGCGATTTGGGGTTTTGCTACTGATCTGTATGAGTTCCTTACATATTTTGAAATACTAACATCTTACCCAATACATGGTTTGCAAATAGTTTCTCCCATTCTGTAGGTTGTCTTTTCACTCTGCTGATTGTTCCCTTTGCTGTGCAGGAGCTTTTTAGTTTGACGCAATCTCACTTGTCTGTTTTGGCTTTTGTTGCCTGTGCTTCTGGTATCACATTCAAAATATCATTGCCTAGACATTAGCTTGATTATAGTGATTATTTCACAATGTACATGACCATGAGCACAAAGAACAGTTGCTTAGCCCAAGCATGAGAAGTCAAGAGATTGCTCCCAGAGGTACGTTATACAAGATAATAACTAAAGGTTGCAGAAAGGAGCTTGGAGAGTATTCCAGGCAGAGGTGTGCAAAAGCACAGAGGTGAGATAGAACATAAGAAGCTTTAGGGGCTTCCCTGGTGGCGCAGTGGTTGAGAGTCCGCCTGCCGATGCAGGGGACGCGGGTTCGTGCCCCGGTCCGGGAGGATCCCACATGCCGTGGAGCGGCTGGGCCCGTGAGCCATGGCCGCTGAGCCTGCACGTCTGGAGCCTGTGCTCCGCAATGGGAGAGGCCACAGCAGTGAGAAGCCCGCGTACCGCAAAAAAAAAAAAAAAAAAAAAAAAAAAGCTTTAAAAAGTTCGGTTTAGATAAAACACAGAGTGCAAAGGTGGCTGAGAGGTAGCAGGTCACATTGCAAAGCATATGGTGAAGCCATCGTAAAGCATTTGGTATTTATCCTGAAGGCAGTGGGGAGCTATTTAAAGTTCTAGGCGGGAAAGCGGCACCAATTTTCCTATTAGCTCTCTCTAACTTGGTGTGGAGATACGTTTCGGTTAGCCTGGAGGCAGGAATACTAGTTAGGTGGAAGAGGATGGTGGTGAAATATCTGAAGGTGGAAAGAACCGAAGCACTCAGCACTTTCACCGGGATTTAGAACACTGCACAGCTGCAAGTCACTTCCCCAACCTGGGCAGACGGACCGACGCACATGCGTCTACACTCTAACGCTGGTGTTATTCAAGGAAAGTCTGAAGAACCTTACCACATGTTCCAAGGGGCAAAGACAGACAGAATTACATGATCAAATTTGGTTAAATACTGGGTTAACCAAAGCGAAGCAGATGTCTTTACTGCAGGCCATCAGAAAACCTTTGATATGCAACTGTGAATTTGCTGAAAAGAAGATACAATACATGATGTTTTTCACGTGTAGTTGAATATGAACTGCTTCTCCTTCGGTCTTTCCCATCTCAGGAGATAGTACCTTTTATCCATTGAGACCCAAACTCCTCTTTTATCCTCACACAGCACAGCAAGTCCTGCAGGCTCAGCTTTCAAAATAGATGCCAAGTGCGACCACTTGTAACCACGTCCACTGCTGCCCTCTGGTTCAAACCACCATCTCTCACCTGGTTCAACGCTTCCAAAATCAGCTCCAGGCTCCCAGTCCTGCCCCCTACGGCCTATCCTCCGCACAGCAGCCAGAGTGATCTTTCCAAAATTTAAGTTGGATCACGTCATTTTCCTGTTTAAAACCGTCCAACAGCTTCCCATCTCATTCAGATGAACATTCAGAGGCCTTCTCGTGGCTCCCGGGCATTGGGAGATCCAGCCCTGCACACCTCGCTGACCCTCTCCCCACTTCAGCCCCTGTGAGCCACATTCCTTCCTGCTGTTCCATGAACCCACCGAGCACATTCCCATCTCAGGGCTCTGCACCTGCCCACCCCTAAGGAATTGTTTCTTCTCATCATTCAGGTCACCACAGACAGAGGGACTTGGCCTCATTTGTTACTGTGTCCCCGTCCTCCAGAAGAGTGCTAGGCACATGGCAGGAGCTCAACCAGTCCTGAGTGTATGAGTAAATGTGTATTTGAATGGCATGGCACCCGACGACTCACTGTTCTGGAGCATGTTTGGCTGGATGAATGTGATAAAGTATCTGCCCTCTTGCCACTTCCCAGGTGAGAAGAAAAAAAAAAAAAACCCAGATAAATGAAAACAAGTCACCATTCTTCCCTTTGGTGTGCTGAAACTATTTCTTCACAACAGCTTCAGTTCATTTTACAGGGAGAAAAATGCACAGCCCAACTTCTGCAGATTAATTCAAAGCTCCAGTATTAGCTGACATATGATGGATGCTACATAACAGCCCTTGTCGGTCTTGTGTCTTTGGTGCAGGGCTCTATAAATACTGGAGGGAAGGGACAGGAAGGGAGGAAGAACTGATCTATCAGGTCAAAAGGTCTTGCTTCTCACTGCCTGGAAAGTCCACTCCTTGGCCCCAATTGCTTCATGCCAACCCTCCATATTTTCCAGGTGCCTTTGAAGATCCCAGCACTGTGATAAGCCCAAAAGAACAACAGAAGACAAAGAGCCTCCAATTGGATTCTGCATCAACCAGAGGTTAGAAGCAAAATTCAAATCCCAACACAGTCTAATTGTAATCCAAGCACAGTCATCTCTCTCCTGTGAAGGATCTCTTGCTAGTTTGGGGGCTTTGGACAGATTATATACATTTTGAGCCTCAATTTGATTATCTGTAGAAGGGAGATATTAATCTTTGCCTCAAAAAGTCATTGCAAGAATTTAATACACACAAACATCAATGTGCTTAGCAGAATCTGGCACGCCAAGTATCAAAATGATCCACTATTAACATTAATAATGTTATGGATGTTCAAAGTCTCAGTTTCCACACCTTCACCATTTTGTGTGGGGGGCGTTCACAGGTTTGTTTTTTTTGCGGTACGCGGGCCTCTCACTGTTGTGGCCTCTCCCGTTGCGGAGCACAGGCTCCGGACATGCAGGCTCAGCGGCCATGGCTCACGGGCCCAGCCGCTCTGCAGCATGTGGGATCTTCCCGGACCGGGGCACGAACCCGCGTCCCCTGCATTGGCAGGCGGACTCTCAACCACTGCGCCTCCAGGGAAGCCCCATCACGCGTTTTTAATGATGATTAAATAAGTAGTTCTCAATCTTTGCTGCATCTTAGAATCACCTGGGGAGGTTTTAAAGCTCCTGACACTAGGCTGCCACCCCGACCCCAGTTACTCCCAATTACATTGTAATCTCTGAGGGTGGGGATCAGGTGTCAGTATTTTTTTTAGCTCCCTAGTGATTCCAATGTGCAAATTTGAGAACCATGGACTAAATTACTGAAATCACAGTTGTAAGCACATGGTAGATGTTAAACAAATGTCCCTTTCTTCCACCCCTCCAATGACTCTGGGAGAATGAGTTCCTCATAGGATCTGAGATCTTTGCCACTTTTATGATTATATAAACAGAAATGACAAAGCTTTTGGAAATGAAATAAGGTATAACCGCACAGACCAAGATAGGTTATGCAAATTATATTCAAATCAACAGTTATGCAAATGCTCTTGTGGCCCTTCTAACTGTTTTATAGGCCCAGAGAAGCCCCAGAAAGACTCTGGTGGAAATACATGCCTTAAACGACAGATACAAGGACAGAAAGGTACTGTCTCAACAGCAGATGTTCCCAAAACAAGGCAACTCACCTGAGTATGAAGAAAATGGAGAGACTCAGCAAAGAGGAGAAAGGGCAGGTTTTGGCTCTAATCAAGGAATAGATTATCTTTATTTGGGTTTAATTATCTTAAAACTAGACACTGCCTCTTCCTGCTTCAAGAAATACATCTGAAAGGCAGGCTGCAGGGGGGCAGTAAATGAGCAATACCAATAACACAGGTGTTTTTACCTTGCTTTTCATCTGTGGCTTTGGAAACACTTTATAAATATGAGTTGATTAAGCCACCAAACAGTTTTGCAAAGAATATATTATTATCCTCATCCTTCAGATGGAGGAAACCACCCTTATTGGAAGACAGTGCTAATTCATTATCCCAGGACCAGCCTTGGCAATTCTCACAGCTGAATGGACACCTTTGGGGGAGGCGGGGGGGCGGGGGGGGGCGGGGAGGCGGAGGACTCACTCTCTGCATTCATTTATTCACATAGTCATTCAACCACAGGCTTTCCTTGAGGGCCAACTATGGGTTCTGGGCTTGGTGGGGAAATGCTAGACTCTGAGGACAGGGATTGTGTCTTAGTCTTAGCTGCATGCTTAGGGGCTAGAAGAGTGCCTGGCACATAGTAAGTGCTCACTGCACATGGGTTTAAAAATGAGTGAGACACAATCCCTGCTAAACACACACAGTCTGAGGGAGGGACTTACTTGCTTCAGGCCTTACTCCCTGTATCTTAATAATAACTGCTAGTTACTCTGTACCCGGCACCATGCTAAGTGCTTTAGACACACCAGCTCACTGAACCCTAAGAACAACCCTATGAGGCCAGGACTCTCATTCCCACTGCAGAGAGGAGGGAATTGAGACCTAAAGAGGTATTGATGGAAGACAGCAGAGAACCGTGATTTCAAAACGTGGGCTCTGGAGGTCAGCAGTCTCTGGTGGGAGTCCCAGCTCTGCCCCCAATCCTAACCCCCAATACCCGTGAATGTGAACTTATTTGGAAACAGAGTCTTTGCAGAAGGAATTAAGTTAAGGATCTCCAAATGAGATCAGCCTGGAGTTAGGCAGTGACCGGAGAGGGAGACTGGAGACACAGAGAGGAGGCCACGTGAAGATGGGGTCAGAGACTGGAATGGTGAAGCCCCGCACCAAAGGAACGGCAAGGATGGCCAGCAGTCATCAGAAGCCAGGAGAGAGGCAGAGGACGCATCCTCCCTCAGAGCCTCCAGAGAGAACAAACCCTAAAGACACCTCGATTTCACACTTCTGGCCTACAGAATTGTGCAAGAATAAATTTCAGTTGTCCTTAGCCAACAAGTGTTTAGTAATTTGTTATAGCAGCCCCGGGAAACTAACAAAAGCCCCTACGAATTCCAACTCAAGCACCTCCTCCTTTCTTTTTCTTTCTTTTTAAAATTTTAATTATTACAAAATGCCTCTAGCCTATTAAAAAAAAATAAAAGATAGACACCAATATAATGAGCCCCACGGATTCATCACCCACCTCGGGAAACGAAGCTGTGCCAATGCTGGTGAAACCCCAAAGGTGCCTCCGCCTGAGTCTACTCTCTCCCCTAACAGGAAATCACTCTCCTGAATTTGTGTTAATCATTCCCTTATGAGCTTTTATACCTTTACTACATATGTATGAATTCCTAAATAACAAATAGAATTATTTTGCCTGTTTCCAAACAGTATATATAAATGGTGTCCTTGAACATGTATCCTTCAACTTGAATTTTTTTTTTTACATCTTTATTGGAGTATAACTGCTTTACAATGGTGTGTTAGTTTCTGCTTTATAACAAAGTGAATCAGTTACACATATACATATGTTCCCATATCTCTTCCCTCTTGCATCTCCCTCCCTCCCACCCTCCCTATCCCAGCCATCTAGGTAGTCACAAACCACCTAGCTGATCTCCCTGTGCTATTTTAACTCAGCATTGTTTTTGAGAAACATGCTGATTCATGTGGTTCAAATTCATTTATTTTCACCGTTCCACTGTGTGCATACATCACAAATGCACTGATACATTCTCCTGTGGATAGGTCTTTCGGGTTGTTGTTTTTTCTTTTGTTTTGTTTCGCTTTTTCTAAATTTCTTTTTGTTATTACAAACAATGCATCAGTAAGCCTTCCTGTTTCCTTGTGTGTTAGAATTTCTCCAGAGTTCTGTTTCTTAAAGTGTGGCTTGAGACCCGCTGGTGAATAATGAAATCATTTCAGTGGCTTTGTGGTCAACACTGCTTTTTTTTTTTTCTTTTTTTGGCAGAAGACAAAATATTAGAGTGCATCACATGGCAAGGATAAGTATTGCTTCATAAAACTTCTGTTTCAATTATAGATAAGTGTATACTGGATTGCCATCTGAAATGTGTTTTTTACTAGCAAAGCCAAAAGAAAGTTTAGAAAGCAGTTCCCTTGGGCCTTGCTACTCAGAGTGTGGTCTGAGCATTAGCATCACCTGGGAGCCAGCCAGAACTATGGAATCTCAGGCCCCATTTGGGATCTACTGAATCAGGATCTGCATTTTGATAAGATCCCCAGGTTCTTCAGCTTCCCACTGAAGTTTGAGGAGCAATTCTCTACAGATATACCAGCAAGGAGGAATTGCTGGGTCATAGAATGTGCCATGTTTATTTAGCATTACGAGATATTGCAAAAATGCTATCCAAAGTGTTAATATCAAGAAGCTCCTGGGACTCCCCTGGTGGCACAGTGGTTAAGAATCCGCCTGCCAATGCAGGGGACATGGGTTCGATCCCTGGTCTGGGAAGATCTCACATGCCACGCAGCAACTAAGCCGGTGCGCCACGACTACTGAGGCTGCACTCTAGAGCCCGCGAGCCACAACTACTGAGCCCGTGAGCCACAACTAATGAAGCCTGCACACCTAGAGCCCATGCTCCACAAGAGAAGCCACCGCAATGAGAAGCCCGCGCACCGCAACGAAGAGAAGCCCCTGCTCGCCGCAACTACAGAAAGCCCACGCACAGCAATGAAGACCCAACGCAGCCAAAAATAAATAAAATAAATAAATTTATTTTAAAAAAAGAAGCTCCTTTAACGATCTGCTTTCCATGGCAGGGTTCCTAGTAAGTCTCCATTTGACCAAAGCATTCTGCAGCTACAAATTTTTTCTTTTTCTTTTTTAATTCACAGTCCATTGCTGCTTTCCTGCAACTTCCTTATTCTCCGTCCCTCCTGGCTGTCTGTGAGGAGTGAGGGAAGCCTGGATAAACAAGGCCCCCTTCTGGGAGAAGAGGGCTTCACTCAGAGACAGAGCAAGGGACAGCTGCTGTCACACAGAACCACCGGAGACGTGCAAACACCACGTCCTGGAGAAACACCAGCCCCAGGAGAACACAACAGGCCCCCTCTGGCAGCTCTCGGCTTTCTGGGGCTAAGGGAAGGCTGCAGCCTTTGTCAGTGTAGCTGACACTGCTTTGTGGCTAGAGCAGCCCCAATCCCAGATGCAAAGTTTAATATGATTTTTTCACTCGAGTAACCAAAGCATTTCTGATGCATTGCTTTTCATGAGGTCCTGGCAGTGCATCAGCTGAGCCACTTCCTCAGGCTTCTCCTTTCTGCTCTGGTTCACACTTCCTTTTCCTGGGGTTTCGATGCCTGACTCACAACACTGCATCCACTTCCTTATGCAGAGTCGATGTAGTAATATACCTCTGTGCTGACAACCATGCTCACTGAGGGTTCACCATAAGCCTGGAGCTGTACTGGGGACCTCCTCCACCCCACAGATAGACACAATTATCCCCACTTTACAGCTGACATCATCATTCCAAGATGCACATTGTCACACTGATGAAATTGAAGTGGGTCCTGGAATCAAGGCATCTCATTACCATGTGACCAGATGGCAGTGATGTAATGGACATCCCCTGTGGACTGGAGAACTTGGTTGGTTTTCCTCATGGTCTGAGTAGACAACTGCCCCTTCACGATACTGCAGTCAGCACATCACATCAGGATAACAAGCATGTGAGCAAGGACCATGAGTCCTGGCTGTTGTCTGAGAATCTTCCTTTGATACTTTCAGGTAAGGCCAAGAAACCACCAGCATTAAAACTTGCAGAACGGGTTTCAGGAGCTTGAATGAAAACTCTGGAGTCCATAGTGGGGCCCTCGCACAAGAACTGCTCTTGACAGCAGGACCTGGTTATTTATTGAGCATAACAAAACTCCCAAAACAGTGCGTAAAACAATAGTAATCCTTTATTTTGCTCCTGGATCTGTGGGTAGGCTGGGCTCAGCCAGGCAGCTTTCGCTTGGGAATCTCTCATGCCCTTGCAATCACTGTAGCTGAGTCCTGGGTCACCTCAGCGGTTTCTTCAGTCATATGTCAGGCACCTGGGCTGGGAAGACTCAGACAACTGAGGGCGGGAACGGCTGGGGCTCTTTGAACACCTCTTCTTCTTCTTTTTTTTTTTTTTTTTGCAGTATGCAGGCCTCTCACCACTGTGGCCTCTCCCGCTGCGGAGCACAGGCTCCGGACGCACAGGCTCAGCGGCCATGGCTCACGGGCCCAGCTGCTCCGTGGCATGTGGGATCTTCCCAGACCGGGGCACGAACCTGCGTCCCCTGCACCAGCAGGCGGACTCTCAACCACTGCGCCACCAGGAAAGCCCAAACACCTCTTCTTCTTGATGTGGTCTCTCCACATGGTACCTGCAGGGTGGCCCCACCTGGGGAGGAAGACTCCCAGACTGAGTATCCCAAGAGAAAGCAGCAGAGGCTGCCTGCCCTTCTGTTCTAACCTAACCTTGGAAGTCACACAGTGTCACCTCCACTGCATTCTGTTCATCCAGTGGCCACAATGGCCCACCCAGATGAAAGGACATGAAACAGACTGCACCTCTTGAACGGAGGAGTGTCAAATCATGTGTGGACATGTTTTAAAACCACTACAGTCTGCCCTTGTGGCACAAATCATACACATACAACACAAACCCACCCATTCCCAAGGACCCCCAAAAATCTCTCCTAGAAGCATTAAGCTCAGTTCAGGATCTAGTCGTCTAAATCACATATAAGTGTGGGTCAGGCTTCTTGCGTGAAATTCAGCAAGTACAGTTCTTCAAGTACCGTTTCTCTCGATCTGAAGACCTGTGGACTAAAAAGACAGAGTATCTTCCCTCGACACACCCAACCTACCACGGTGAGCCTGGTGGACTGCTACAGACATTCTCACTAAAAAGCAGGGAAGCGGGAGGCACTCAGTGGTCCATATCAATTCTGGGACCCAAGAGGGCATATGTTGTCAGTGCCTTGATTAGGGCTCAGTCCAACTGCCTGGGAGGCACCCAGCCAGGATCATGGGTTTTACTGGGGCTCCCAGATACTCTGCCCCCTCAAACTGCCCAAGCCAGCAAGTTCCGCAGGAATCCTGTCAATGAGATCACCTTCCTGCCCAAGCACAGTCTTTTTTTTTTACATTTAGAAACAAATCAGAGAATTTTATTTCCTTGAAGCATTTCAAGCTTACAAAAGAGTATAGAAATAGCATAATCAATATCAGCATATTCATCATTCAGCTTTTATAAATCTTAAAATGTCATATTTGATTCTGAAATGTTTACCCAATATATAAATGTTGCATATGTTTACATCCTCCTCCCCACCCCAGGAGAGAACCTCCATCCTGAATTGGTTGTATCTCCTTCCCTGTGCATTTTAAAAAATCCTGGATGCAACTTCAAAGTAATCTATGTCATTACAGCTGTCTCAGACAATAAAAAAAATTTTAGGTTAATGGGACCTAAAAGATGGAAGCGAAATCACCTCCAGAAATCCCTGAGAGTTGCTAAGTTACCTAACTGGAAGTATGTCAGGGGGATCATCAAGAGGAAGAACACCAGGATCTCAACCCAGCTTTACCATAAACCAACACGTTATAAGACAGGGCACAATGCAAATCGCCAGCCTACATGTGGAGTAGCCCTCCAGAGGTATTATGCTTTGCTACAGCATTTTAGGAGTTAAACTGCCAAGCACAGTCTTTAATGATGACTTTGATTCTCTTCTTTCTCATTCCCGAGGCTTTTAGTACATTTTCCCTAAAATCTACATTGTGACTTTTTTCAGTTGTTATGAAGGTTGGGACACAGCGCTAGTGGTTGGTTAACAGCAGCAAGAAGCAGAAGACATGAGGTCATCGAGGGATCATTCTCTGCTGAAGCAGGAGGATGGTTCAGTTTAACAAAATTTTGCCCTGTACCTACTATGGGCCAGGCGCCAGATGAATAAACCAGTACATAGCACAATGTCTGGCACACAATAGGTACTCAAAAATCCTCACTGAAATAAGGAAGGGAAGGAGGGAAGGAGGGAAAGAAAGAAGGAGGGAGGGAGGGAGGGAGGGAGGGAGGAAGTCTGCCCATGTCCTCAGGAGAAAATGGACTCATAAATATATCATTGAAGTAGCACAGAGGAGGGGGCACCTAACTTGGCCTGAAGGAGAAGTCACACCAAACGGAAGTAACAAATGCAGAGGCATTTTCACATCCAATTATCTACCCTATGAAGTAGGCAGAGGGCATGTCATTCTGTCCAGTACACAGATGAGGAAACTGGGGTTCAGAGTTACAGTTCTTGTTCAAGGTCACGTATCCAACAAGTGGTAACCCAGAAGTCAGACTCATGCTTCCTGACTTCTAATCCAGGGCTTGTTCCCAATAAATGAATTAATATTTATTGCTACAGGCAATGCTGCAGCCCTTCAGAGATCCCGAGAATGGAGCCACCTTCTCTCTCATCAAAGCAGCACCCTAGGATAGTGGTCAAGAGCTCAGATCTGGAGTCAGACTGTCACTCACTAGATGTATGATCTTGAGATCATTATTTTATCTGTCTGAGCCTCAGTTTTAAATATGTAAAAGAGTGTAATAACACAAACCCTTAGTAGACCTCTCATCTTTTATCTCTCCTTTCCAGCACTCAGTCCCCCTCTTCTGGTAAGAATACGTACATTTTTCTTTTGGAGAATCACCACTCCCCCATTCTCAGTCCATATGTTTCAGATTAAGTTAACCACATCCCCAGCTCCAGATGTGGGCACATGACCAAGGCCTAGCCAATCAGAGTAGTCCATCCCTGAGCACATGACCAAAGCCTGGCCAGTCAGAGTATTCCACCCCAGGCCACAGTGATTGGTTCACAAATTAACATAGGACCCAAGTTGGTCCAATGAGACACCATTATGGTATGAACCACTGGAAAAAAGAATCTTCCGAATGAGTTTGCTGAGCTGGTCACTGGCACCCCTGTAACAGCTATCATTGAAGGGAAAGGAACAGAGAAGCTGACGAGAGTGAAGCCAACACAGAAGCAAGCACAGCAGAAAGATGGACAGAAACCAGTGATATTATTTAAACTGCTGGATCCAGGCTGTGCATAATTCCCCCTTGACTTTGCCATTTCGTGAGCCAAAAAGTTATTTTCCCCTCAAGTCAGGTTGCCTTCGGTTTCTATTACTGGTAAAAAAAAAGAAAGAAAGAAAGAAAGTCTTTGTATACCAGTTTCTATGACTGCTGGATGTGATGACACGAGATAATGCTCGTGGGGCACTCAGCACACAGCCTCACACATAGCAGGTGCTCAATAAATGACTCCTGCTATTTTATCATCCTTGGACTGAACCAACTCATCACCCTCAAAATAATTAGCAGAGCAGTGGCCATGACCCTGAGGAGGGAGCTACTGACTTAGCCTGTGCATCCACTTACTTCTCCCTCACTGCCTCTCAGCTCCCTGTGCAGAAAGCTCCAATGCCAGATGGCTTGGGAAGATGGTGACGGATGAAAGCTGGTGCAGCAAAGGTGGTAGGAGCTCCGGATGGATAGAGGGGCCATTGGAAGGGTGAGAGGTGGGTAGAGAGGAGGCAATTAGAGACTACATGAGCCTGAGGCACTTCTGGACCTCCAGACCTCCAGCTGCTGGCGAGTCAGCCTTGGCATGGGCAGGTAGCCAAGGCTCTCTGGACCCAGCAACCTCATGCCAACCTCATCCATCTAGCAGGGGTCTAAGGTCACCCCTCTGGCTTCCCTGCTGCCTATGCTCCATGCTGAATCACCTCCTCACTTGTTTCTGCACAGTGAGGTCTCAGCATGTTGCTGAGGACTGGTAGGGGCGCTGTGATGATGGCTACGGTCAGTGGCAGAAAAACAACAGAGGTGCTGGGGGCTGCTTGGTTTCTCCTCCTCGATCCTGACCAGGATGAAAAACCATTTCGTCGTCCATCTTCTCACAGGTACCCATGTTTTCCCTTGCCCTTGCCTCCCCTCCTTCATGCCTCCTTCACCTGCTTCTGCTCCAGACAGCTGTGACTGTCCCCCACTACAGTGGGCCCTAGATCCCCTTGCAGCCCTTCTACCACTCCTGTACACCCCAGAGCTTCTGTGCGGTATGCTGCCAAAGCCCCACACCTGTGACCTTCAGAGCATTGTCCTTGAGCTGCTGTTGCTGTGTCCCCCATTTAGAGGTCCAGAAGTCCCTGGGAATTCACACCCAGGGAAGCCCATGGCCAATGGCTGGTTCACGGGTACAAACACCCAGTTCCTATGACCAAGGTAAGTCCTTCTCCAAGGTTTAATTTATATTCCAAAGCTCCCTATAGGATCAGGTTAAGGCTTGGACTTCACCTCACATCCCACCCTTACTTGACTTCCTCCCCTTTCCTTAGCTTGATTCCCTCACTCCCTTACCAGTACCTCCTATAAGCATTTCTTAATAAATTACACACGAATCCTCATCTCTAGTCTGCTTATGGGAGAACACACCTGTCTGGTACCCATTCCCCTTCTTCTAGTAAAAGAATGTAGATTTTCCTTTGGATAAACTGCCCTCTCCCACTCTTAGTCCCTGTGGTTTGTTTAAAACTGATGACCTCACATCCCAGCTTGAGGGAGAGACATGCCCCAGACTCAGACAATCAACTGATTTTGTTCACCCATGACCTCAGTGATTGCTTCAAGGATGGGCACATAATTCAAGTTGGTCCAGTGGGACTCAAGACCATAGATTTTGCTGTAACTATAGGGAAAAAGAAGACCTTGTTCCACTAGGTTTGTGAGTAGTGTGTAAGTCTTGAGCTACTGGGGACTATCTTGCCACCAGAAGGAGAGGGCCCTCCTGGAAGTGAAGCCAACACAAATGAAAGCAGAGCTGAGAGGAGTATGGAATGGGACCAGGTCATGATCTCATATGAGCACCTGGATCCAGCTGTACCTGAAGACCTAACTGATGGATTTTAAGTTTCTGAGGCTTCAGAGTCTCAATCTGTACCCCATACTGCATTAGTAATAACATTCATTGACTAGGCACTGTGCCAAGTACTTTCTACACATCATTTCTAATCCTCACAAGACTGCTGCAGACATTATCATCTCCCATCTACGGAAGCAGAAATTGAGGTCCAGAAAAGTACAACATCTGTCCCAAAGTCACACAGCTGTCATGTGGCAGAGCTGGACTTGAATCCAGGTGTGCACAGCCTCTCTACCAAGTCCGTTTTCAATCAAAGCTATTTGATTTAAATCAACTTAACTTTTCAGCCTCTCCAAAACAATTATGTGGGACATGCATAGAGTAAGTTTGGACTACCTAACAGTGGAGGTCATCGTCTTCACGGAACTCTGCCAGCAACTGCTGCTCTAAAAACATCTCCCCGAACATTCCTCACAGGGCCCACATGTCTGCCCTTGAGGTTGACCCTTTCCTTGACTCTCAAATGCTTTTTGCTCTCCACACAACCCCTATGAAATAGGAGCCATTTTTATCCCCATTCTTCAGATGAGGACACTGGGGCTCAGGGAGGTGAAGTCACTTGTTCCAAGTCACACAGGGACTTTAGTAGAAATCAAGACCCTGGAGAAAATAGACTCAGTGGGACTGTGTCTTCATCCCATTCAAGCTCACAGAAAAGGAAACAGTAAATGCTTGCTGAATGCACGAATGAATGAATGAATGAATGAACGATGGGATGGAAGGAAAAGCAAACAACTAGTTTCCTACTTTCACTATTTTTTAGAAGGTGAGAGATGATCTTGATGGATGAGAAATAATCCTTCCAATCTATAGTTTCTTTACATGAAACTCTAAGGAAAGGGACAGGGGACTGGCTTGGTATGGGAGCCAAGAGAATTAGGATCTGACTGTGCCTTTATTTCCACAACATCCCATTTAGTGATGCAATGGAGAAACCAAAGGCCTTGGAGATAAATCCAGGGTCAAATCCATAGTCTACCAATTATTAGCTGTGTGACCTTGAACAAGTCACTTAGCCTCTCTGAGCCATTTTTCTCATCCATAAAAGAGGACAATTCACAGATGCCCCTCCAAGGGTTGATAAGACGCACAGAGTAGAAATTCATTAAATACCAGCTCCCTTAGCATTTCTCTTTATTCTCCCATAACTCTGTTCTCCCACATTTAAGACAGAGATGACTGTAGCCCCTACCGTTTGAAGAGAATTGATTAGTTGCCACAGCCCTTTCACATAATAGTCAGGAGCTGCCTCCCTGGGGAACTGGAGGTTTAAATGGGACATATGAAATGCTCTGCAGGCCTTGGAAGAAAAGGGACAAGAGAATCCAGAGGGTTATTATTAGACGTGGAAGCGGGAGAGTGGGAGCCCACACACGCCTCTCGTATAATCAAACTGACATTGAGGTTTACAGTGCATTGAACACTGCGTTCCAGTCCCGGGAGCTAAAAATGGAAACCTGTGAAAACAGCAGCTGGGTGAAAAAGGGAGCAGGCCCAGAGTGCACTGAGCGGGCTCCCACAGGCCAGAGAGCAGAAAGGACGCCGGGCCGTCACCGCCTGAGCTGAGACAGCATCGGCTGGGACACGCGCTCCACCCGCCATGACCTCCAAACGGGCCGTGACCTTGCCGGACTCCTGGAAATAGCCAAATCAAAGCGACCACCTGTCCTTGGGCAAGACACTTCACCACTCTGGGCCTCAGTTTCCCCATCTGCCAAGTAGAGGTAATACGAGGGCTGTTAGGAGGATTTAATTAGTTAATACGTGAAAGAGCTTCGCAGAGTGACTGGTGCATAGTGAGCTTCAATCACCATTAGCTTATATTCTGTGGGCCTTGTTTGTCCTACCTCTTAGTCTCCACTTATGCCGTGTTCCCCACCTGAATCATCCCCTCCCCCCAACCTCACTTATTTCTTCCTAACTAAATCCTATCCATCCTAAAAGCCTAAGTTCAAATTCCATTTTCTGGTAAAGCTACACATGTGCTGGGAGAGTCATTCATTCATTCACTCATTCGTTGGGCACCACTGTGTGCCAGCAGCTGTCCTAGGTGCTGAGTCAACAGCCATGAACAAAATAGCCAAAAGTCCCTGCCCTCGTGAACCTCCATTTTACTGCATATTTAGTTGTATTATGGTTATTCCAATTATATTACCATAACTACATAACAATGAACATTTTTAAGTGTCCCTGAACATTTTAGAATCAGTTCATGTACTATGAGAATCCCTGCACTGGTGCTTCAGATACACAAATCTTCCTGTGAAACAGGCTGCTGAACTGCTGCAGAGCGGGGTAGGTCCCATTCCTCTCCAGGGAACACTCAGCTGGTCACTTTTCCGGTGGAAAGAAAAAAAAAAGGCTGGCTGCCTTGAGTCGAGAAACCAGGCACCCATACCTCACATTTCTCTCCCCATTTATCTTAAATAACACCGGATTATGCTAAAATAATCCTTTGTACAAATGTGCCTCTCTGGGGCTTCCCTGGTGGCACAGTGGTTGAGAGTCCGCCTGCCAATGCAGGGGACACGAGTTCGTGCTCTGGTCCGGGAAGATCCCACATGCCGCGGAGCGGCTGGGCCCGTGAGCCATGGCCACTGAGCCTGCACGTCCGGAGCCTGTGCTCTGCAACGGGAGAGGCCACAACAGTGAGAGGCCTGCGTACCGCAAAAAAAAAAAGAAAAAAAAAAAATGTTCCTCTCTGCCGGCATGTCCTCTGTTACTCCATACCTCAGATGACATTTCAGCAGCCTGATCAGCCATGTCCAGATCTCTCCCCAGAGAGCAAGAGGCTGCTTTCAGAGTCTGGCAGTGCCTGGCATGCGTGTGTGTCCTCAGACGGAACTGGCCTCGGGGACCTGAGGGCAGATGTTTTAAATGAACAGCACCCAACTGCTGGCAATCATCTTGGTGTTTTCTAACCCACAGACCCTGTAATACCTGGGGGAAAGGAGTCCACAGCGAGACTCTCAGCCCTGCAGGAGGGAAGGCTGGGAGGCCCCAGATCAGCTGACAGATGCAGACAGTGTCAGAGCCAGTGGCCCTCAAGCCTCCTCAAGGGGACATTCTCCATCCTCCCACCCAGCATAACAGAAGCCATGCAATGAACTGGGAGTCAGAAGATCCAATCTCCCATCTAACACCGTGGCCACTAACCATGGGAAAGTCATTAGCCTTCCTGAATCTTGCTCTACCTGTCTATAAAGTGGGGACCAAAAAAATCCCCCTTAATCTTACAGGTTTCCCTGAGAGGAAATGAAATAATGGTTGTGGTAGCGTTTTGTGATCACTTTCTACTAACTATGTGACCAATACTCCCTGTGCCTCAGTTTCATCACCTGTAACATGGGTTTACCAGGAGAACATTCCTCAGAGTTTTGTTGCAAAATAAGTGAATGAGGTCAATCAGAAACAAAAGTTTAGGGAAGGATTAAGGAGGGTGACCAACCATCCTGGTTTGCCCACATCTGACCTAAGGGATTGGTTCTTGGGATGGAAAATCCCCAGCAAACCAGGACGAGCTGGTCACTGCAGGAGTCAATGACTTAATGCAGTGTCTGGCACCTAGTAAGGTCCAATTGGCATTAATTAGCTCAGTGAGTAAGGCTGATACTCAAACCAATGAGCTCAGAATCTAGAAGGTCCCAGATGGTTTTAATGAGCAGCCAGTGCCTGGAGGGGGGTAAAACCCCTCTCCACCACATTCTCAATCCTGCCTACAGACGGGAGTCACTCTGAGTGCTTTTGGAAACTCCCCATGCAGGGCCCCCATGCCCCAAACTAATGGAATCAGAAGCTCTGGTGTGCGGCTTGGCATCGTTATTTTTTGTTTACTTGAAGTATAGTTGATTTGCAGTATTATATTAGTTTCAGGTGTACAACATAGTGATTCGATATTTTTATAGGTTATACTCCATTTAAAGTTATTACAAAATATTGGCTCTATTCCCTGTGCTGTATATTACATCCTTGTATCTTATTTATTTTATGCCTAGTGGTTTGTACCTCTTAATCCCTTTCCTCTATCTTGCCCCTCCACCCACCCCTTTCCCCACTGGTAACCACTAGTTTGTTCTCTGATTCAAAAGGATACATGCACCCCAATGTTCACAGCAGCATTGTTCACAATAGCCAAGATATGGAAGCGACCTAAGTGCCCATCAACAGATGAATGGATAAAGAAGATGTGATACACACACACACACACACAGAGGAATATTACTCAGCTTTAAAAAAGAATGAAATTTCATCATCTGCAACAACATGGATGGACCTGGAGGGTACTGTGCTTAGTGAAGTGAGTCAGAGGGAGAAAGACAAATACTGTATGTTTTCATTAATATGTGGAATCTAAAAAATTAAACAAATGAATACAACAAAACAGAAACAGCACACAAATACTGGCACTGTTATTTTTGACGAGTTCCTGCATGAATCTAATGAGCAGGCAGCAATGAGGACCCCTGCTCTAAAGCAAAGCAGGCTCCCACCCAAGGGAAGTGCATCCTTGCACACATACTGGGTGACTTTCGGGGGCCAGTCATTTAATCAAGGCTGTTATGAGGATTAAAGAAGAGAAAGCAACCCAAGAAGAAGCTCAGTAAGTGGTAGGCTTATATTATTTTTAATTAATTAATTTATGTATTTATTTATTCATGGCTGCATTGGGTCTTCGTTGCTACACGCGGGCTTTCTCTAGTTGCGGCAAGCAGGGGCTACTCTTTGTTGCGGTACACGGGCTTCTCATTGCGCTGGCTTCTCTTGTTGCAGAGCACGGGCTCAGTAGTTGTGGTGCACAGGCTTAGTTGCTCCATGGCATGTGGGATCTTCCCGGACCAGGGCTCGAACCCGTGTCTCCTGCATTGGCAGGCGGATTCGTAACCACTGCGCCACCAGGGAAGCCCGGTAGGCTTATTATTATTCATTTAATCAGCATAATGAGGTGGTTAAGGGCCCAGACTCTAGAGCCTGCCTCGATTCCAATGCCAGCCCCGCCACTTTCTGAGTATGCAGATATGAGAAAGTGACCTGCCTCTCAGTACCCCAGTGTCCTCATCTGTAGAATAAGGATGTGGATTTTTGTCTCATGGGGTTGTTATGAGAATTAAAGGAGTGAAGCTGGAAGCATCAAATAAGAGCTGAATAATCGAGGTAAGGCATATAATTATTCCTCAGCATACATTAATGAACCCACTTTGCAGATGAAAATAAAATTGAGGCTTAAACAGTTTGTCCAAGTTCACAGCTACTAAGCATTGGGGCCAGCAGCTGCCAGATCAGATCACCTGCTTCTGTCACCCTTCCACAGAGTTCACCACCCCGGCTATGTGCCTTCCCTTGCCTGACCCCACGTCTGCCCCCTGTATTTTTCTCACCATCCTCACAATTTCAGTTTCTAGGCTCTGCAGCCATAGGCAGACATGTAATACTAATCACCAAAATGAGTTCTGAGTCAAAGAAACAAACATAAACAGGGTCCCTGCATCCAGGTGAGTTTTCCAGGTGAGAATCTCAGAGCCTGACAATCCTGCCACTTTCCTCTTTTGTGTCAAGAATCCAGACGCTGTGGATACCTGATGACAGCACATGCCAGGCCTGGTCTAAAGGTCTATTAAATGGCCCATGACTTACTTAATACTCACAGCAACCGATGAAGTAGGTACTGTTTATGATCTCCATTTCACAGATGAGGAAACTGAGGCTCACGGAGAACTAAGAACCTTGCTCAAGGAACCCAGGGCTACACAGCTGTGCTCTTAACCATGTCCTGCCTCCACAGGCAGCCAAAGATCAGTCCTCGGTGGAGGGGAAGGCAAGAATGCAGGTCAAAAATACACTAGGGCGGGCTTCCCTGGTGGCGCAGTGGTTGGGAGTCCACCTGCCGATGCAGGGGACACGGGTTCGTGCCCCGGTCCAGGAAGATCCCACATGCCGCAGAGCGGCTAGGTCCGTGAGCCATGGCCGCTGAGCCTGCGCATCCAGAGCCTGTGCTCCACAACGGGAGAGGCCACAGCAGTGAGAGGCCCGCATACCGCAAAAAAAAAAAAAATACACTAGGGCTTGTCCTAGTATTTGGATTTTTGTTTGTTTATTTTATTTTTGTTTTGCTTTGTTTTTCTAGCTCATAAAGAAAGCCTGGGGCCAAGAGGAAAAGGAACAAGAAGCAGTTTTCAACACAACATAAAGAAGAGCTTTCCAACCATCAGAACTCCCTTAAAAAGAAAGATTGCCATAGCCATTAAAAAGCACGTTGGAATTATTAAGCATGGTTAGCCCCAGGGAGGTCGTGACAGAGAGGGGTGGAGTAACCCCAAAGAGCCAGTTAAAACTTCTAGATGCCCTGGGCTCTGGAAAGATTATATGATCCATGTTTTAAATCCAGAAAATAAGCATAAGAAATGCCAACAAATTCTTTCCTTGAAATATCAAATTCTTTGTCCCAAAAAGATAAATGGGTGGGGAGAACCCCCTTAGACTACTCTCTGGATAATCTATCAGGAGAGAGTGGGGAGAGTTTTATTTTCTATTCCACAGACTTCTCCAGTGTTTGACTTTGAGACCACTTTTGCAGACAAAATAATATTAAAATTATTTTAAATGGTCTGAAAGAGTATTTATGATGGGGGAATATTCGCAATGTCATGCTAAGTGAAAAATAACATTAAAAAATTTCACAATGTAACCTTTTTTCTCTGTTTATTTTTATATACCTAAACATTAACAGTAATTGGTGCGTGATAGTATTACGGGTGGATTTTATTTCTCCTTTATGCTTTCCAATAGTAACTTATATTGTTTTCTACAATTCACATGTATCAGCTGTATGATAAGAAAAAATAAAGGTGTTTTTGAAAAGGAGATGATCCTTGCCCAGGACTGAGCTTCCATGGTTAGAAAGTTTCAAACAGAGCCAGGGAACAGGGGGCCAGGGGGTTTCAGCTTGGGGTAAAGGTCAGAGATTTGAGCTCAAAGAATCCTTGATGCTGGGATTCTAAGGTTTGTAAAACCTGAACAGCCAAGCTAATGGTCGGTGTGCTGATCAAAAACTGGGACGACAAGAGGAATCTGGAAAATGAAAAAGATGTCGAGTTTGATATGATCTCAGACACATTCATACAAGTGGAGGTTGTAAACCTGGGAATCACGGAAAAGGTCAGAGTTGGAAAGTTAACTGTGGGAAGTTCGTGCTTCAAAGTGATCAGTGAATCCTGACAGAGAGAAGGATCCTCAGGAAAACAGTCTTACCCAGGATTTCTCAGCCTTGTTGCACCTTAGAATCACCTGAGCCAAATAAATCAGAATCGCTGGTCATGGGGCCTGGGCATCAGCATTTTTAATTAATAGACTTCACTTTTTAAAATTATTTCTATTTATTTATTTATTTATTTATTTATTTATTTGTTTATTTCTGGCTGTGTTGGGTCTTCGTTGCTGCGCGCAGGCTTTCTCTAGTTACGGCGAGTGGGGGCTACTCCTCGTTGCTGTGCGCGGGCTTCTCATTGTGGTGGCTTCTCTTGTTGCGGAGCATGGGCTCTAGGCGCGCGGGCTTCAGTAGTTGTGGCACGCGGGCTTAGTAGTTGTGGCTCACGGGCTCTATAACACAGGCTCAGCAGTTGTGGCGCATGGGCTTAGTTGCTCCAAGGCATGTGGGATCTTCCCGGACCAGGGCTCAAACCTGTGTCCTCTGAATTGGCAGGTGGATTCTTAACCACTGAGACACCAGGGAAGCCCAGTAGACTTCATTCTTAAGAGCAGTTGTAAGTTCACAGCAAAATCAAGCAAAAAGTACAGAGAGTGCCATGTGCCACCTTCCCCACCACGCACAGAATCACCTCACCACCTCCACCCCGCTACAGGAGTGGCTCACTGGTTACAGTGATGAACCTACAGTGACACATCGTTATCACCCAAAGCCCACAGTTTACATCAGGGTTCACTCTGGTGTTGTACATTCTAGTTGTGACAAATGTAAAATGACAGGTATCCACCACTGTAGTATCACTCAGGATACTCTCTCTGCCCTAAAAATCCTCTGGGGGACTTCCCTGGTGGCATAGTGGTTAAGAATCCACCTGCCAGGTGGGAGTGAGGGAGATGTAAGAGGGAAGAGATATGGGGATATATGTATATGTATAGCTGATTCACTTTGTTATAAAGCAGAAACTAACACACCATTGTAAAGCAATTATACTCCAATAAAGAAAAAAAAAGACAATATCACATTAAAAAAAAAAAAAAAGGAATCCACCTGCCAATGGAGGGGACAGGGGTTTGACCCCTGGCCCGGGAAGATCCCACATGCCGCGGAGCAACAAAGCCCATGCACCACAACTACTGAGCCTGCGCTCTAGAGCCCAAGGGCCACAACTACTGAGCCCGCGGGCCACAGCTACTGAAGCCCACATGCCTAGAGCCCATGCTCCACAACAAGAGAAGCCACCGCAACGAGAAGCCCGCGCACCGCAACAAGAGTAGCCCCCACTCGCCGCAACTAGAGAAAGCCCATGTGCAGCAACAAAGATCCAACGCAGCCAAAATTAATTAATTAATTTAAAAAAATTCTCTGTGGACACCAGCATTTTTTGGAAACTCCCCAGGTGAGTCTAAGGTACAGCCAGGCTTGAGAACCACTGCTGTAGCTAGCAAGAAGCGAGTTAATAAGCATTTAAATCTTGAAGATAACTTGCTCTTGGAAGAGTGGAAGAAGTGAGTTTTGAAAGAGAAAGATGAGGGGAATTCCCTGGCAGTCCAGTGGTTAGGACTCAGCACTTCCACTGCTGGGGCCCGGGTTCAATCCCTGGTCGGGGAACTAAGACCCCACAAGCCACACAGCGTGGGAAAAAAAAAAGATGACTAAAGAAAGGTTATTGAGATAACAGAACAGTGTCATGAAAAGTAGAGAAAGGATGAATTTTTTAAAGGAGAAGATGGAACATCCTGCAGGAGTGAAGAAAATTGAGAAATGTGGAGAAGGAGAATAGATAATGTTTTTGCAAGATCTTTGGTGGCCTCTGAAAGTTCAGATTCAATAGACTATGTGGGTCAGGTAGGGCGTGGAAGCAAACTTGCAGGGTGTTGGCATTGAGTGAGTGGTGACATGGAGGCTGCAAATATTTTTTAAGAAGAATGGGAATAGGTAGCCAAATAGGAGAGCAAGTCCAAGGAAAGGGTCTTTTTTTAAGAGTGTATATATACTATCTATCTATCTAATCTAGCTACCTATGTGTATATATGTGTGTGTGTGTGTGTGTGTGTATACACACACACACACACATATACTTATACACATACATACAAATCTGCAGGCAAAGAAAAAATCTGTGAAGACGCAGAGATCAAAGATCCTAGAAAAAAGGAAGTTTGGGGGTGAGACCTTGAAAGGCAGTGCCTAGAGGTGGGATGAAGGACAGAGGTGGGTTTGCTTGTAGGAGAAAAAAAAAAAATTCTTCTACCTCCAAGTCTAGAAGGACAGAAATAAATGGTGGTGAGGACATGTGTAAAGGTAAAGAGGTCACCTGAAGGACTTCAGGTGTGAAGGCACCAATCTCTGAAGCAAACTAGAAGCCAAGGTCACCTACTGGGACTTGAGAAGACAGAAGAGGGGACTTTGGGACTTGAGGAAAGTTGGGAAAAAGAAAGGAAGAACTCTTGGAACGACTTCGATAGACCTTAGTGCAATGCCCGGCACAAGTTAAGTGCTTAATGCTTAGTTAGCTAGTTAGTCACTTTTAAGAGGAGACGATGTTGTTTTCTAAAGTGGATATCTTCACAAAAGGATTACAGAGGGATGGGGAAGATACTCTTTTAAGAGCTCTTATCACATACAAGGTTAATTTCCTCATCAGTTCTGTTGCAGATTCTACCTTTTCTCAGAAAATGAGGGCCCATGCCACATCCCCTTGACCCACCTCAGATTTCAGCCACATCTATGGGGGATAAGGCCGTGTCCACTGACAACATCACACATCAAATGCCCCCTTGACTCTCTGGTTTTCTGCCTCAAAGCCACAGGAACAGCCTTCACAGGTGCCTTCTAGAAGTACAGAGTGGTGCATGCCCCCAGGGGCAACCCTCAACCAACGCGAGACGGAAGGCAGCAGGCATATACCTCCTGTCCTTTGGGGGGACAGTTTTTTATTTTTATTTTTATTTTTTTTTCTTTTTGCGGTATGTGGGCCTCTCACTGTTGTGGCCTCTCCCGTTGCGGAGCACAGGCTCCGGATGCGCAGGCCCAGCGGCCATGGCTCACGGGCCCAGCCGCTCCGCGGCATATGGGATCCTCCCAGACCGGGGCACAAACCCGTATCCCCTGCATCGGCAGGCGGACTCTTAACCACTGCGCCACCAGGGAGGCCCCTGGGGGGACAGTTTTGAAGTGCATTCTCCATGGCTCCTCTGAAGGCTGCCTACAATGTTGGCTGCTCAGTAACGCACCTCTTTGTCCTCCCATCTCACCTCCCCCTTCCCTCATTCTTGCTTCCTGAGTCGTTTCCTGAATACACGACCTACACCTACACCCAAGTCCTTGTCTCAGGCCCCGCTTTTGAATGAACGCCAACCAGAACACTCATGTTTCACTACACTGTGGAGCCCCATGAGGACTTCGTTGGACTCTGCCGCACCACCCAGGTGCCCCTTCAGGACTGAAGGATCACTCCCCCAGCTGCTGAGTTCCTACAAGGACTGCCTCAGCTGGAAAGAGCCGTTTCACCCAAGGTCACTGCTGCCCACATCCAGTGACTGATGGTCCTCTCATCCCGACCTGGGACAGCCCTAAAGGGACACCCAGTTTCAGAAGCCCCCAGCAGGTTGGCTGAGTCTTCCATTCAGACCGTATCACAGCCCAACCGCCCCCTCTGCCCAATCCTGCTTCGTCCCTTCCCTCATCAGATGTTGATCCCAGAGCGCTCCCTACTTAACCTGCTGCATGTTCATGCTCTCCCTCAGGCTCCATGTCCAGAGAAATTTCTCTGAGACACTTCTGGAGTGCTGCATTCTCAGTGCTTATACGATGCCGGGCTCGTAAACACTCAGTATACACTTACGGAACTCATTGATTGATTGACTAGAAGGTGGGGGAGCTCTCTATGGAAACTACTAAGAGAAGCCCACCTTCCACCTGCTGTCAGCATCTCCTGCCATTTTGAGGTCTGGCCACATCATGGCTAAGTAATTTCTCCCAGTGGCCTGAATGTGGAGGAAGCACTTCACAGTTTACCTCTCATGAACCTTTTACCTTCTCCCAGCCACAAACTCAAGGCTGCAAAAGCCAACCTAGTCCATGAACATCTCACACCAGGAGAAATAAAATCTCTGTTGCAGTTGACCTCTTGCTCTTGATTCGGAGAGTATTTAGAAGAGAGTCCAGGTGTGGGTCCAAAAGATGAAATGCAATTGCAAAATGTACCTGGGGCCAAAAGAAGTGTGGAGCTGTAAATAAACCATTTCCCTGGCTGCAATAAACCATTTCCCCGGACCTAGGTCTCCCCATATACGATGAACTGTCCAAGGTTGGGAACGGACTGTATTCTGGTTCCTGCCTATTGAGAAGGATTTGGCTCAACCAGCCCCTCAGCCCAGCAGCAGGAATCTGGGAGGCTAATGCTGGGATTCAGAAGCCTGACCTTTGTGGCAGCATCTGCTTGGGATAAGGCCACGGCAGGCTGGCCACAGAGGGAGCAGCAGCCAACAGCTCTGTCCAAATCCTGAAGAATTTCCTGGCTCCGGGTAATGAAGTCATGGTGTTGAGCGTCTTCTTCTAGAAAGTATGCCTGTACGTAAGCATCAACCCTTTGACCGGCAATTCCTTTTCTAAAAATGTACCCTGATGATGAATTACCTACATGGATGTTCATCAGAGCACTTTCTAAAATAATGCTGAAGGACTAGACACAACCTAAGTGTGTCCATCTGAAGAGGATTTGTTTTATAAATTATGGTCCAACATGCCGGGGAATATAGTAATTAAAAATAGTGTTATGATATACAATTATATTTGTTGGCTTGTGACGACATGCCCAATGTATTGTTAAATAAAAAGTCAGTGCATCAGACATAAAAAACAAACTTACGGGTTACCAAAGGGGAGGGATGGGATAAACTGGGAGTTTGGGATTAGCAGATACAAACTACTAAATATAAAATAGAGAAACAATGAAGTCTTACTGTACAGCACAGGGAAATATTCAATATCTTGTAATAAACTATAATGGAAAAGAATCTGAAAAAGGATATATATATATATATATATATATATATATATATATATATATATATACCACTGAATCACTTTGCAGTACACCAGAAACTAACACAACATTGTAAATCAACTATACTTCAATAAAAAAAATTCTTTTAAAGTCAGTGTGTGCAGTATGCTTCCATTGGAAGGAAGGGAGGGAGGAGGAAGGGAAGGAAGAGGAGGTGGAAGAGGAAGATGACAGGAAAAAAGTGACGTGGTTCAAACCTGGTATCTTAAATTGTCCCATGGAAAGTGGCCAGAGTCCTCCTGGAGTCCCAAGACGCAGAAAATGATCTCAAAGCCATTTCTTTAAGGGCCCACTTTTTTTTTTTTAAGTCAGGAAGGACAGAGGAACAAAAGAAGAAAGAGTGATGCAGCAGATCAACAACCAGGGGCTCCTGCTTTCTACTCTGAGATCTGCCACCAAACAGCTTCCTGACCTGGGCCTGTTTCCCCAACAGGGGGTGGGGTGAGCCTGAGTGATTGCAAAGGTTCCTTCCAAGTTTGACACTTCTGACTAATGATTCTAAGACTTCCCTGGTGGCGCAGTGGTTAAGAATCCGTCTGCCAGTGCAGGGGACATGGGTTCGAGCCCTGGTCCGGGAGGATCCCACATGCCATGGAGCAACTAGGCCTGTGCGCCACAACTACTGAAGCCCATGCACCTAGAGCCCGTGCTCCGCAACAGGAGAAGCCACTGCAATGAGAAGCCCGCGCACTGCAACAAACAGTGGCCCCAGCTGGCCACAACTAGAGAAAGCCTGCACACAGCAACAAAGACCCAAAGCAGCCAAAAATAAATAAGTAAATAAATAAATTTATTAAAAAAAAAAAAAAAGAATGATTCTAAGACTCTCTCCAGTTGATCCTAGATCTCCCTTTGCCTCTTCTCAGCCCCCGGTTGCCTCTACTGATATTCCCTAACTATACTGAACTCTCTTAAGAGCAGGGAGTAGCAGACATGTTTTAGGGCTTCTCTCTTGCCCCACAAACCTCAACTGAGAAGGAACCCATAATCTGGTAGGACAGGTCTAGAAGGACATATTTGTTTCAAGTGTCCCTGCCTTCCATAGTCACAGCTGATTGGGCGAGAGCTGGACACATGACCCCCAAAAAAGCCAGTCCCTTTTTTTCTGGCCAATGACCAATTAGATCCTCATTCTTTCTTTCTTTCCCCTCCCTTCTCTTCTTTCTTTTCTCTCTCTGTTTCTCACTCTCTGTCATGTCCGTGATGGACAATGAAGTTACCAAGTCATATAGAGCAGTCATGGCTGGCAGTCATGTTGAGTCATGGATAGGCAGAGAAGGCCAAGCAAGAGAAAGAGGATCTAGAAACAGAAGAGAGAACGTGTTCGCCCTGGGAAACCAGAGGGCTGCTCTGTTCCCAGTGGTTTCCAAGTTCTGGTCTGCACAAGGCCTGACTGTATTTCGTTTCATGTGACCCTGAGATTCTCAAGTACATACCTTCCCTGAGCTCGCCAAAATAGTTTCTGTTTCTTACAATGAACAGCCTCTAAGTAAAAATCAATGACTGTGTGTACATCATACTTTGTTCTACATCTCTTGCACTTAGCTAAGGGTCTGGTATATATTTCAAATGTTGTTAACATATTAATAATAATAACAGGTAACATTTATTGAGCACTTAGTACATGCCTAATACTCGCCAAACACATTCAATGGATTGTCATTTAAACCTCACACTAAACCTATGATGGTTACAAGTCATCCCCATCTAACAAAGGGAGTAAATGAAGCTCAAAGAAATTGAGTCCAGGTTTCTGAACCTCGGCTTTATTGACATTTGGGACCAGATCATTCTTTGTTGTGAGGGCTGACCTGTGCACTGTAGGATATTTAGCAGCATCCCTGGCCTTTACCCGCTAGATGCCAGTAGTAGCTCTGTTGCCAGAGCTGCTCCAAGTCTTCGCTCAACCCTCACCTTTAGCAGGAGTTAACGGAAATCTTTAACTTAAAGGGTCCAGCGATAAGAAAGGAAACTATAAACAAACAAACGAAAAGACAGATGGAACCAGCTGGGACCAAGATGGTGATGAATCTGACCTCCAACAGACCCTGACTCTCATTATACATTGATTTTACTACATTAGCATAGTAAATGACACAACGACCAGCAGCCCTGACCAGACATTAGGACCAAAAAGGATAAAAAGGGGTCGAGACCCCACTCCCTTGAAAAAGCACTGACCCTTCCCTGTAGACTAATGCATATGCCACCCCATCATTAGCCTCACTCCTCCCTGCGTCTTTACTGGGTAAAATTAAATCCCTCTCACCAGGTGGGCAAGATGTCCATCTGTGAACTTAGTTCCCGCTTCTCCATTCTTTGGCCACTGAATAAAGCTAGCACTGTGTTGATCTCAGCTTTGGTTTCATTATTGGCTGTTCAAACCCAAACAGAAAAAGACCCCTCGCCCGCTAAGGTAGAGAGTCTCGGCCAGGCTAGGGCCCAAGCAGGGTCTATATGACTTAATTTGGTAACAGCCTCACCCTCCCCCATTTGTAACAACCAAAGATATCTCCAAATGCCCACTGGGGTACAGAATCACCCTTGATTGAGAACCACTGGTTAAGTGACCTCCTGCAGTCGCACAGCTAGCAAGGAGTGAGCTGGGATTCCAATCTAGACTGTATATGCTAGAGACAAAGCTCTTTACCACTACACTGACTGCTTGTGATTTGAAATGATTTTTTAAAGATATGGGAAATACCTATGACGTAAAATTAAGTGAAAAAATCTGGACCCCAAATTACATGATCTCATTTAGATAAAATCATAGAAAAAAAAAATACTACAAAATGTTAACCGCAACTTGGTGGGATATGGGTTGACTGCACTTACTGATACTTTTCTGTATTTTCCCAGATTTCCAAAATGGGCACTTATGACTTTCATAATTAGAAACAATTAATAAATATTAAAAATTATATTAAATCCCACTTATCAAAAGGAATTAGCAAAGCACATATGAAAAGGGCTTGGTGACTTTTGTATCTACTGCGCTTTATTTATATGTGGCCAAGCCCCAGGAATAGTCACACAGTGGCGCCCCACACTCAACAAGAGCCAGACTGGTTTGCTGCATTTCCTGATAAGCCTGGTCTGTGTTCAGACAAAGAGCAATCATTCAGTTCTCCCCACCTCCTCCTTTCAAATACAGGCCTCTGAACATTGAACAGACAAAAATTCAGTCATCCAGAAAAAAATTAAGGAGCAATGGGGAAATTTGCTCCTCTCCATTTTCAGGGAAAAGAATCGTGCTTCCCAGGGAATATGTCACCCAGATGAAACTAAACATCATTCAAAACTCCATTCTCCTTCCACACACACCAACACACCCATAAGGACACCAACGTCCTACACCAGCTAGTGTGGGTCTGTAGTCTGACTTTGCATGAGGTGTTATGTGCAAGCTTGGGGTCTGGATGCCTTCCCAGCACCCAATGGAAATGGTATCTTTTTTTTTAAATTTATTTATTTATTTGGGAAATGGTATCTTTTAAAGGAAGAAGAACAAAGCGATGGTTTTAGAGTCATACACACTTGGATTTGCATCAAAGCTCATACATGCACACACACATACACACACACACATTCTACCTGTGTGACCTTGGATTCCAGTTCAAGGTGGTGACATAGGAGGACCTGAATTCGCCTCCTCCCACAGACACCAAATCTGCCGTTATATATGAACAACTTCCTCCGGGAAGAAAAAAAAACCTAAAAACTGGCAGAGCAACTCCTATGCACCAGTGAAGGAAAGAAGGCCCACATCGAAGCAGGTAGGAGAGGCTGGAACACAGCGTCACCATGAACCCCACCCTCAGCGCGACAACCCAGAATCGGGAGGGAACTCAAAACCCGGAGTTTCTCCCTAAGGAGGGAAGGTTTGAATCCCACATTGGGAGCCCCAACTTTTAAGACTTGCACTTGAGAGACAAACCCCCAAAACATGTAGCTTTGAAAACCAATGTGGCTCACGTCCACGAGACCCACAAGGCTAAAACGAACTGAGAAACAGCGCTTAATGGGCCCCTGCGAGGACTCACTTGCCCCAGGGCCCAGCACAGAGGCAGCTGGTTGAACGAGGCTCATTTGCTAATCTTAAAGTGTCAAACTGAGGGGCACGCATCCAGGGGCCTGCAGGCTGGTGGGCGCCATCATCACACGCCCTCTGCCTCGCTCTAGCCAGTATCTCCCAGATGGGAGATTTTACATGCATCTGGCGCCCTGGTTTTTGACACCACTACCCAAGGGATGCCCTTTGATCACTGGGCTCTGCAGGACAGAGGGGCCTGCGATCCACAGACTGTTGTTGGCAGGCTACCACCCCCAGAGCACTGCATGGACAGCAGACTGAAATACGCCCCCAGACTTTCTGAGAAAGAGGCGTATTTGCTTATCCAGGAGCATCTGCCTGAGTGGCAGGCCTCTGGTGTGGCACAAAACTAGGAGCCTACGGAGGGGCTCTCAGGGAGCAGTGAACATAATCTTTGCACTCGCCCTCTGCCTCGCTCCAGCTCACTGGTGTCTCCCAGAAAGGAGCCTATGCCCTTATCTGGCACCACAAGTTTTACAGCTGCTGCCAGGGGGCACTTCCACATCACTTGGCTTTGGTGACCAATGGGGCTTACACACATGGGTCCCACAGGACTGTATGTACTCGCATACTTTAAAAGCTGCTGCTGGGGCTTCCCTGGTGGCACAGTGGTTAAGAATCCGCCTGCCAAGGCAGGGGACAAGGGTTCGATCCCTGATCCGGGAAGATCCCACATGCCGCGGAGCAACTAAGCCCATGCGCCACAACTACTGAGCCTGCGCTCTAGAGCCCGTGAGCTACAACTGCTGAGCCCACGTGCCACAACTACTGAAGCCTGCACGCCTAGAGCCTGTGCTCTGCAACAAGAGAAGCCACCGCGATGAGAAGCCTGTGCACAACAATGAAGAGTAGCCCCTGCTTGCCGCAACTAGAGAACAGCCCATGCGCAGCAATGAAGACCCAACGCAGCCAAAACTAAATTAATTAAATAAATAAATAAATAAATAAAGGCACTAATCCCATCATTAAAAAAAAAAAAAAGCTGCTGCTGATGGTCTGGCTTGCAGTCACCACGAGTCTAGGCACTAACTGAGATCCTGCCCTTTGGGACACCGAAAGATCTTGGCAGAATCTCAACTACTGGGAGCCATTAAAAATAAAACAGGAGCTTGCACCATCACAAAGGTTTGAAAGACCATCAGGAGCTGGGGCGTGGTTGAATGAATAGGTCCACCTCCTACACTAGGCCACTCCTTCAAGACTTTGTGTGGGGACTTCCCTGGCGGTCCAGTGGTTAAGACTTCGCCTTCCACTGCAGGGGGTGGAGGTTCGATCCCTGGTCGGGGAGCTGAGATGCCACATGCCTTGGGGCCAAAAAACCAAAACATAAAAACAGAAACAATATTGTAACAAATTCAATAAAGACTTTAAAAATTGGTTCACATCAACAAATCTTAAAAAAACAAACAAACAAACAGAAAGACTGTGAGTGGTGGCTGTTTCATCTAATGCATAGACCCCAACACAGAGAGTCAAGGAAAGTGAAGAAACAGAGGAATATGTTCCAAAGGAAAGGACAATATAAAACCTCAGGAAAAAACCTTAATGAAATGGAGATAAGTAATTGACCTGACAAACAGTTCAAAGTAATGGTCACAAAGATGCTCACCTATGTGACCTTGAGCTGGTGATATAATCTCTCAGAGCCTCAGTTTCCTCACCTTTACTAAATGGACATGACAGTCTCTCCTCACGGGGCTGTTTGGAGAATTAAATAAGACAAATAAAGCACTAAGCACAGTGGGTGGCACATGGTAGCTCCATTAACAGTCCGGCTATTAAGCACGGAACCGAGCAATTTGTGGTGTGCGGCAGATTCCTGTTTCAGAGGGATGTATGAGTTTCCTGTTGCCGCTGTAACAAACTACCACAAACTTAGTGACTTAAAACAACTCAAATTTATTATCTGACAGTTCTAGAGGTCTGAAGTCTGAAATGAGTCTTCTAGTGCTAAATTCAAGGTGCCAGCAAAGCTGCATTCCTTCTGGAAGTACTAGGGAAGAATCCATTTTCTCTAGAGCTTCTAGGGGCTGCCTGCATTCCTTGGCTCATAGGCTTTTCTCCGTCTTCAAAAACAGCAGCATGGCATCTTCAAACCTCTCTCTCTCTCTCTCTCTCCTCTGCTTCTGTCCTCACATCTCCTTCTCTGACTCACCTGTCCCCTCTTATAAGAACACTTGAGACTACACTGGGCCTACCCAGATCCTCCAGTATAATCCTCCAATCTCAAGATTCTTAACTTTACCTTATCTGCAAAGTCCCTTTTGCCATGTAAGGTGACATATTCACAGGTTTCAGGGATTATGACATGGATATCTTTGGGGGGTCTTTATCCTACCTACCACAAAGGACAGGAAAGGAGTCCATCCTTATAATCAAATTGCCACAGCTAATCATAATACTGGGAACACTCAGCCGACTTGTGGGCTGAAAGTAACCTTGCGGCCAGGCCCCCCACAGGGGACCCCCAGCGTATGGGAAGATGTGGGGCTGAGGTTTGGGGATCCTCCTTAGGCTACTAACCACTCCCACCTGCCTTATACATTGGATTGCATTTTTAAAATATTCTACTACATTAAAACATTTTTTAAAAGCTCTGATCTAGCCAAATGCTCTTGTTTTAATGATGAACTGAGGCCTGGGGAGATTCAGCGACTCATCAGAGAGGCAGAGGAAGATCAGCTCAGTCACTGAGCTCTGAGCTAAGCCAGTCAGTCACTGAGCAATCACTCTGGAGGGAGCAGCACATAGTGGCAAAGAGCATGGACTTTCAGGAACACTCATGAGTTCAGGTCCTGCCCAGATATTTGCTGGGCAGTGTGTTTCTAAACCTACTGGGAGGGTGAATTAAGTGAGATAATGCAACGAAAGCACTTAACCATGCCGTCTGTCATTGTGGGCTAACTGGTATTGTCATTATTTCCATGTATTTCTTTTTTTTTAACACCTTTATTAAAGTATAATTGCTTTACAATGGTGTGTTCGTTTCTGCTTTATAACCAAGTCCATATATTTCTTATCTCTCAAGCTACACTCTTAAGTTCTTTGAGAGTCGAACCTGGGGTGATCTGTCTTTGTGAAACAGCTGGGTGCCTCACTCCCTCTCGCCACCTAACCAGCCCCTGTTTGTCTCTCAGGTCTCGGCTGAAACAACCCTTCCCTAGGAAGCCATCCAGACCACCCAGAAGGCATCAGATCTCCTGGTTTACACTCTTGTAGCATCCCAAATTCTCTCTTGTAGGCTTCATCCCAATTATTGCTCAACAATTATTTATGCAATAATTTCTTTGATCCCTGCCTTCTCCTACAACACAAGCTACAATGCAAGCTCTCTAAGGACAGGTAGGCATACCAAATATTCCATGTGCTCTCTCCACATTTCTCAGCCTCCTTTGAAGTTAACTGGGGCCATGTGACTAATATGTGGCCCATGGGTCTGGAGAATAGACTTGGAGCAATTAACTAAGGTCAAAGGCCGAGTCTCTGGCACAGTAATTCTCCAGTTATCAATTCTACTGCAGAGATGTAATGCTGCATCAGCCTAAGCCCCTGAGTGACTACATGGAGAAGCGCCCTCTGTTGATCCACACTGGATGTGTAGCTTAGTGGGAAAAAAAACCAAACCTTTGTTGCTTTAAGCTTCTGAGATTTCAAAGGTAACTTGTTACATCAGCACAACCTAGCCTATCCTGACCAGTGCAGCACTATATTCCCAGCATTCACATAGTGCTGGGCATGTAGAAAGTGCTCCATAAATACCTGATGAATGAATGAGTCGCTGAAACAACAGGTAAAAGTCAGAACACAAGATATTTTCTAAGTTGGTAGAGAAGGACAGCTCACCACCACCAAAAATAAAAGAATGAACTGCTAAAAAGTGAAATACCAGGACCCCTGTCACCCAGGACAGAAGCTAGAACACGGGCTCTCTGACCTTGAAACGGCTGGGCTCTGAGTCACTGCCGTGTTGTTGCAGGTCACAGAAACACTCAGCGAGGCCGAGGACGATTAGGTACTCAACAAAGTGATAAAATCCACTACAACCAAAGCCGTTAGTCACAGGGCATTTAGAAACTGTTGCAATTTATAATATTTATGAATTGATCTGCAGGAACCCATAAACATTGCTCATCAATATAACTTATTGGCATTTATGAGTTTGGTTGGCTGGTACAGTCAGGCTGGTGTCATCATGGTCTTGAAGGGAAAAAGGAACCCATGCACGCTGGGGCCTTCGACTGGGGTGCTGGCATTCTGACCATTCCACTGGATTGGACAAGGAATTGAGTGAAAGTGGTATATTTAAGAAGTGGAGGGCTTCCCTGGTGGCGCAGTGGTTGGGAGTCCGCCTGCCGACGCAGGGGACACGGGTTCGTGCCCCGGTCCACAAAGATCCCACATGCTGCGGAGCGGCTGGGCCTGTGAGCCATGGCCGCTGAGACTGCGCGTCCGGAGCCTGTGCTCCACAACGGGAGAGGCCACAACAGTGAGAGGCCCGCGTACCACAAAAAAAAAAAAAAAAAAAAAGTAGTGGAGGAAACACGGTATAGAAGCAAGGAAGATATAGCAAATAATGGGTGTGCCACCAAGTGAGCTATTACAAGGAGCCTAACGCCAGGAGGAAACTCTGGAGAAAGGTGCAAAACACACCTTTGCCCTCCTACTCATGACTCATACCTCCCGCTCCTTCCCTCCCTCCCTCCCGCTCTCTCTCTCTGCCCTCTGCTGACCAGTTTTCTCTTTCTCTCCCTTTCTTCAAGGGAGAAAAACAGGTATCCACCATCTTCTATATGTTATCATCTCAGCCACTACAGGCTGCCTTTTCTTTATTATCAGTCCAGAATCCCAGGGAAGTACTCTAATGGGCTCGGCTTGGGTTTGGAGAAGAGACTTGGAGCAATTATCTAAGGGCAAGGGCCGAGTCTCATTGTAGTAACAACAGCTCTCTTGGTACCCTTGTGATTAGAGTACTGAATCAGGGTACAGGTAGGCTTTACCCAGAAGAAAATAGGAATTCTCCAGAAATAAATATTTGTTAAATGAACGGTCCTTAAGATCCCTTTACATTCTGGAAATCTTAAGATCTGGAAGTCCAGACAAAGTGTTTTTGGTTAAAATGGCTAATAGAGTGATTTTTAACAATAGCGATATGTTTGGTGAGGGCTGGCACTGTTCTTGAGCTCCAAGTGCAGCACGGCAGCATTTTGTACCCAGCAGGGCCCGGCACAAAAGTTGGGTCTGGGGACAAAGGAGACCTCTATCAACAGCCATTCATCTCAAGATGTGGCCTCCCAGCCCCACTCTCAAAGAAGACAGTGACCCCACAGGACACCCACATGGTCCTAGAGATGAAGTCCTGTTGCCAGCTCAGCGGAGATGCATTTCTCCGGATCACACGGAGACGGCCCTGGCTTGCATCAGCGCGGCTCTCACTTAAGCTGCAGATGGCAAATGCAACGCTCCTCCCCGGCCCCTGCTCCCTGGCCTGGATGCTCTACATTCCCTGACAATAATGCTGGTTCAGAAGCTGGTACTGGAGCCAGCCCTCACCAGGCACAGCAGGGCAGGCAAGGCAGAAGGGAAGCTGGCAAGGTGGGAAGCAGGGGCTATTTATTTCATGCTGGCCCCAGCGGCCTGGAGGGTACTGTGAAGAGTGGGCAGCGAGACCACAGCAGATGACAGAGCTTTATCAGGTAAGGGGGGGCGGGTAGGGGGCACAGGAAAATGACAGCCCCACTTGCCAAGTCTCAGAGACACCTGCGTCTAATTTAGTATAAGGAAGAGATTATGGGAAGGGCTGCCACCTTCCGCAGATGCAGACACTCACTAAATCTAGTCTATTCCGTCTCCTCCACCTCTCTCCAGCCTGCTCTCCATCCCCACCCTGCCTGCTCTAAGCTACTGTCATCTCGCCTGGGGAGCCGGACTGCCTCACGAACTTGCTCTCCCTGTATTTGCTCCTCAGGCCACAGCAGTCCATTCTCCGCCCAAGGACTAGAGTGATCAAAGTTAAGATCAGCTTAAAACCCAACAGTGGTTCCCCAAAGGGTAGAGTCCAAACTCCTTCACACAGCTCACAAGGGCCTTCACAGGCTGATCCTGGCTGACCCCAACAGCTCCAAGCATCAGAGGGAGTTGGAGTATGTAGCAGATGCATTAGTGTCCTGCCGGATCCCCTCTCCTTTACCATACTGGCCCAACTTCCAAAGGCCAGCACCTGCTTTCATTTGCCTGATGGCTTCTCTGGCAATCGGAGCCCACTTTTGCTCATATGCATGGCAGAATGGAAGTGCCAGGGAATTAATGTCCCCCCCACCCCAAGAGCAGTCCTCAAACAATCACTGATGGAAGATGGTGTATAAATACCATCATTTGTTGGGTGGCATGTTTGACACTGGCCCCCAAAGTTCCCCACTTGCCCACAGTGGTAACTAGAGTGATAATGCATCCTTTCCTGGATACCTCCCTTCCCTGTCTCACCTCCCATTTCTCAACTTGTATTAAGAATTGCCTCCCAGATGCAAACACCTTTTTTTTTTAATTAATTTAATTTATTTATTTATTTTTGGCTGTGTTGGGTCTTCGTTGCTTCGCGCGGGCTTTCTCTACTTGTGGGAAGTGGGGGCTACTCTTCATTGCAGTACACAGGCTTCTCATTGTGGTGGCTTCTCTCGTTGTGGAACACAGGCTCTAGGAGCGCGGGCTTCAGTAGTTGCAAGACGCAGGCTCAGTAGTTGTGGCTCACGGGCTCTAGAGCACAGGCTCAGTAGTTGTGGCACACAGGCTTAGATGCTCCATGGCATGTGGGACCTTCCCAGATCAGGGATTGAACCCCTGTCCCCTGCACTGGCAGGCTGATTCTCAACCACTGCGCCACCAGGGAAGCCCCCCAGATGCAAACATCTTGCATTCAAACCTTTATCTCAGAGTCTTCCTTGGAGAGATCCCAGAAAATTCAACTATTTTCCATAAGCAGGCTTTCCAGCTATGTACCCATTTGTACACATTAGATATGTGTCGTATTCTCTGCAGCCTCAGGACCTTTGCACAAGCTGTTCCCTCTGCTTAGCATACTCTCCCCTCACCCCAACCCTACCACCTACTGCCCCATCCATCTGCTGGATGGATTTTACTCTAGCTTAGATCTATGTTCTCAGGTAGGACTTCACTGACCCCACTCCACACACACAGATGCTTTGATTCCCTTGGAATTTGTTCTCCTCGCCCTCTATTTCTCTTTCATTTCACTCATCCCACCTGTAATTATTTTTGAAGCTGGTATTCCCCGCTGAAATGTAAGCCCCATGAGAACAGGGATTGTTATGGGATCACTTCTGTATCCTCAGAGTGGAACACAAAATAGATGGTCAATGTGGAGTCAAATAAGTGGTACTTTGACCTAAAAAAAAAAAAAAAAAAAGAAAGAAAGAAAGAAAGAAAAAGAAAGGTATAAAATCACCCATTTACTAATTGGATAGTCACAGACACCATCACTCGGCACATACGATGCACCAGGCACCATGCCAATGGTTTCACAAACATTAATTCGCCCTCATAAGTAGATACTGATATTAACCCTATTTGACAAAGGGAGAAACTGAGTCAAAGAGAGGTTAAGTAGTTTGCTAAATGGCACAGAGGTAACAAGAGGCAGAGCTGAGGTTTGAACCTGAAGAGCCTGGCACCAGAGTACACATATTAAACCACTGAGCTCTCCTGCCTCTCACTGCTCAGGAGGGGGACGCCGGGTGTAGAGAGCTTCACAGCACCTGTATGCAGAGCTTTCCCCCTCAGAAGGCACAAAGTGAAGAAAAACAGACAGAACCAATGACCTGGTGACATTCATTCTTTGTACCAGATATTGACAAAGTACCTCCTGTGTGCCAGCCACTGTGCCAGACACAAAGGTGGAGTGGCAAACAAGACAGACACTGTCCCTGCCCTCCTGAGGCTTACGGTCCAGCAGGAAAGACAGACACTGTCCCTGCCCTCCTGAGGCTTACGGTCCAGGAGGAAAGACAGACACTGAATGAATAAACACACAAATAGGTAAGCAATTACCAGTTGTTGTAAATACTGTAAAGACAACAGTGCACGGGAAGCACCTAACTGACATGGGTCAGAGACAACATCTAAATAAAGACCCGAAATGGGAAAAGAATCTAGCCACCCTAAGGGGGTGAGCAGAGAACATTTCCCACCAGACCTTAGGAAATGCTGGATGTTACTCTAGGTGCAGGGGAAGCCGCTGGGGGCGTTTAAGGAGCCGGAGGTGTGGTCTGTTTACATTTGCAAACATCCCCTCTAGCTGCAGGGCGAGTGGGTGGCAGGGAGCTGGGGCAGCGAGACCAGCTCGGAGGCCACTGCAGTGGACAAGGGGAGAGATGACGGTGGCTCCGGTGAGGCTCTCCAGCAGGGCAGATGGGAAAAGAGGCTCCATTTAGGACACATCTGGGGAAAATCCACAACGGAACTTAGCACTGAGTTGAGTGGAAGGGTTGAGGCAGGTGGAGAAGATCCAAGCTGACTCAGGAGCGGGTGATGGGACATCTCAAGCCCGGCCAAGGGGACCAGCTTTCACAAAGTTTTATCCAGGCAGTTCCACTATCCTCAAGGCCCATCTTTCCCAATCCCTCCCTTCACCATAACGACCTCATTCCAGAACAAGCTGTCGGAGCATTTTAGGAAAGATGGAAGGAGCAAGCCTCAAAGCTAGCAGTTTCTGCATGCTCGTTATGTGTCAGGCATATATTGCCTGCAATTCTCTCAAATACTCTATGATAAAAGGCCTATTACTATCACCATTTTACCGGTGAAGCTTAGAGAGGTTAACTTTTGCCCAAGGCTCACACAATTGATCAATGACAGGGGGCACTTCAGACTTGGGGCTGGTAGCTTACACAGCCATATCCCGCCCCTTTGCTCCCCATTTGGACAGATTTGTCTTTGGAGGACCAGTTGGTGATAATGTCTTCTGGCTGTGGGCCCTGAGTATCCTGGGACTGCCAGTGGTTGCCTGTGAGACCAGGGAAACTGACCAAAGGGGCCCCTGATGCCTGAGTCTGAGACCACTGACCAGAGGCATCCATCCTCACTGATATCCAGCAAACAACCCAGTTCTGCACAACCCACTAATCTCAGCCCAGACTAAGGAAACCTCAATCACAATAGAAAAATACCAAGAGTACAAAAGGAATTAGGATTTTTTGGGTGGTTCCTTTCGGTACCACCAAGAGAGAGGGAGAAGAATGCAGGCCTGAAATACCCACTCGTCACACCCCTGGTCTGTTCAAGCAGCTCTCCTCTGATCTCCTGCCTCATTAAATTCTTTCACATACATTATCTCATTCAATCTACGGGTACAGATCATTCTTCCCATTCCTACAAGATGAGTAAAGTGTGGTTCAGCAAGGTGAAATGACCCGAGAGCTCAGAGCCAAGTTCTGAAGCCAGGGCCTCTCAGCCCAAGTCCAGTAGCCTTTCCAACACCACTCACTGGCTTACTGTGAAAACCTTCTTAGAGGTTTGCTCTGTAGTGATTTTTGCTCTACATGCATTTTCCCACTTCAGCATCAGCCAAGAATTGGAGGGGTGGGGGGAGGGCAGCAGGGGGATGGGGGTAGCTGGACTACAACAAGGACGTGACCCTAATAGGAGCTGTGATTTGAACTGAGTACAGATTGGTTCTCTGCTATCTTTGGAGCCACTACGGTTGCAATTCAGGACCCGATGCCCATGTACTTGGGCCAAACACTGCCACAGTTTTCTGATCAGATCTCCTTCCCAGGAAGATACCACTTAAAAATTCTCTGTAATCGGGCTTCCCTGGTGGCGCAGTGGTTGAGAGTCCGCCTGCTGATGCAGGGGATGCGGGTTCGTGCCCCGGTCTGGGAGGATCCCACATGCCGCGGAGCGTCTGGGCCTGTGAGCCATGGCCGCTGGGCCTGTGCATCCGGAGCCTGTGCTCTGCAATGGGAGAGGCCACAACAGTGAGAGGCCCACGTAAAAAAAAAAATTAATTAATTAATTAAAAAAAAAATTCTCTGTAACCAATCAGGCAATCTAAGCTCCTCTAAAAGACCCATATCGCTGAACAAGTTCACAGAGGACTCCAACCCTAATCAGCCAGAAAAAAAGCCACGCACCGTGACGTCTGCGGGGCCAGGTGGTAAGACAGATTCACAAAAGCCTGTGTGGAACCAAAAGGAAACATAAAGGTACTCAGACACCACTCAGTGCCTCCTTCACCCACATCCTTGCTAAGAGAATCTGCCCCCAGTCACAGCCCCTGATTCCTCTTTCCCTCATGACTGATATCCAGCCATTGCACATAAATACAGGCACACTGGAGGTTAAAATATTAAACCCCTTCTGTACACACTGGTAAATTACCTCCCTGAATGCCCCTGAGAAATTCTATCTAAAACAATAAGGAAATGTGTCACCTCATGCAATCGAAGTCCATAGTTACGGAAGGTCTTAGGACTTGTTGATTCAGCTGCTCCACAAGCACCCAGGTTCTTGTCCCTCTCCTCTGCCATCTACGGTGCTAAGGCTTTCTTGTTTCAGTCTAAGAGGAGAGAGACAGAACCTCTCCCCAAATCATGGACTATAATTTCTTCCTGTTAATGGTTTATTTGGACCAACTTGAGTCACATGACTACCCCTGGACCAGTAACAGTCACCAGGGAAATGCCTCCAGGGACATTTGGCAATTAATCGTCATCACACTATTAGTCTGGAAACATTAATAGTCATCTCACTGGGTATGGGATGCTACTGGCATCTAGTGGGTGGAGACCAGGCATGTTAATAAACATCCTATAGTGCACAGGACAGTCCCCACAACAAGGAATTGCCTGGTCCAAAATGTCAACCGTGCTGAGACTGCGAAACCCTGGCTTAGATTAATCTAGATCAGGGTTCGCCAACTATAACCCATGTGCCATGTTTGACCCACTGCCTAATTTTATAAAGTTTTATTGGGACACAGACACACTCATTCATTTCCATATTGTCTACAACAGAGGAGTTGTCACACGGCTAGTGGTGACAGAGGTCACATGCCCCCCAGCCCCCCAAAGCTTAAAATATTTTCTCTCTGGCCTTTTTCTGAAAAAGCTTGCTGATTCTTGATCTGGAGCTGGGGATGGGAGAATATGTAAACAAAATTACGGTTCTGTTAGGAAGGAGAAGAACTGATATTGGGAAGTAATAAACAGTAATGACTATCAAGATAAAAGTCTGTTTATGGAGGTCACGCAGTAGGGCACAGCTCTCAGCAGGAATTTTCCCAACGAAAATTTATTTCCACATATAGGACTTCTTACAAAAACTAGGGCCTTAGACCTTAGGCAATTTTTAAGTTGGTGGGAGGTGTGAACCCTCCAACTTGCACCCACCTCTCCCAAAAAATCCAGATTTTCCCCCATTCAACTCCTACCACAGAGACAGAAGTGATCATCAGAGATTGGTGAGTTCCGAGCCCACGAAGATCTCGGAGTCAGGCCTGGTGTGAGCTCTGGGGCAGGCCACAGTCAACCCGAAATCAAGGGAGGGGCACACGGGGACGCTTTAGAACATTCCTGGGGGAGGGAGTTACCCAGCAGAGAGGCCCATGGGACAGACGAGAGAAGCACTCCAGAAACATGGCTGCCCAACAGCAGTCTTGTCCCATAATGTCCCAGGGCCTATCAGTAAGTCCTCTTCCCTCTACTAGTTTAAGTGGGGTTTTTTTGCTTGGACCAAAGGATCCCTGCGGAGGACAAGACCTCCTGAGTCACTGAACACCCTTTCCAGGACCCTCCCCTTATTGCCTCAGGGGCAGGGTAAATATTCACTCCCTGGATAGACTGACTCCCCCTCTCTCCTTCCATCCCAGTCATCCAAGGAGATTTCTGACCCATTTGGCAGGAAATTAGGCAGGCCCAAAGGCCTGACAGAACCTACAAGACTTAAAAACTAAGAAACCCAGGAGGGGTTTCTTAGTACCTGACTTTTCAGAGTTATTTTAAAAGATTTCTTTGAATGGCAAGTATAAATGGTTACTGGACTTGTCAGACTTGAGTCAATATCAACTCCTAAAAAGGACTAAGAAGGAAGAAAAAAAAAACAAACACCTTTTTAAGTCGAAAAAAAATAATCCATCACCATTTCTTTTCGACCTGGGATAATAACGTGACTCCGGTCTTCCCACTCGTTCAGGCCACTCTTTAAGTTATCAGAACCGCCCCCCCACACTAAACACCCTGTTCCTATTTCTTCCCTATTTGATATTTCAATTGAATGAGAACCATCATATCCTGGCCAATATTCATTACCCATCTGTTGCTTCTCCGGTTTTTCTCTGGGAGCGCCTGGGGCAACACTCCTTCCCGGAACAAAATCTCTTCTCTCTGACTTCCTCTGGAAGAGAGTCTCTTTCCTGAAGCCAGAATCATTTGCCTCCTGGAAGCAAATCTCTCCTGGAGGAGTCCCCCGGGGGGCCACCATCCGGGTTTCCAGGCTGCCTTCTCGCTTCAGCAAGCGTGTTACCACCACTGGCTCCAGCCCACCCTCCTCAGCCTGAGGCTTTGGGAATGGGGTCCCTCCCCTGGAACCACAGCCAAGGCAAGATCAAACAAATGATTCTGAGTTATACAAACTGACTTCTTCCCAGCAACATCACCGTGAAGACAAACACCTCATGTAAACATATTCAGCGCACACAGCCCGACTAAGTGCTGAATTCTACAGACAGAGATGAAGAAAATATAATCCAAAGCCCCCAAGAAGCCAGTCTTGAATAACACTGTCCAGTAGAAAAATAGGCACAAAAGCCACATTTGCAATCTGGGAGTTTCTAGTAACCACATTAAAATAAGTACAAAGAGGGACTTCCCTGGTGGTGCAGTGGTTAAGAATCCGCCTGCAGGGACACGGGTTTGATCCTGGTCCGGGAAGATCCCACGTGCCGCAGAGTGGCTAAGCCTGTGTGCCACAACTACTGAGCCCGCACACCACAACTACTGAAGCCCGTGTGCTCTAGGGCCCGCGCACCCCGCAACGAAGAGTAGCCCCCGCTCGGTGCAACTAGAGAAAGCCTGCACACAGCAATGAAGACCCAACGCAGCCAAAAATAAATTAAAAAAAAAAAAAGAAGTACAAATAAACAGGTACTTCCAGGCACTTCACATACATTATTTTCTAATTTAATCCTCACAACAAGCACATGAACCAAGACCTTTTATTCCCTCATTTTGGAGATGGTAACACTGAGGACCAGAGAGGGTGAAACTGCTCAGGATCTGACACTGAGTGGTAGTAGGGGAATTTAAACCAGACAATTTAGATGCAAAGTCTATGCTCTTGGCATACTTGATTGTTGTAGAGAAGCTGCTATTTAGAAAGCTCAAGTAGGTGGGTCCCTTCCAAAACAAGAAGGCTTTTTTCTTTCATCCTTTAATCTATTTCTGGCTTATAAATTTAGATTCTGAAAAATCTAGGATTTTTTCTGTGGCAAACATGTCAAGCCAAGACATTAAACTCAGAGCTAACCAAATATGCTTTTGTCAATGCTGCAAACTGGCTCTCAGTTTGTTTGGCCCTTGTTTATCTGCAAAATATTTTCCTTCCTACCTTGTATCTGTTGGTGCCATCTAGCACAGGCACAGGGAGGCTAACTAGCTATGGGTCGGTCACACAGCTCATGACAGGTCAGAATTAGAACCCCTTCTTGGGGTTCCTAATCCACACAGGGTCCCAAGGAAACTCCTCTTGGGTCTAAACAACCTCCCAGAGAAACAGTCTTTCCCCAGAGACACAAAGGATTAAAATAGAACATCTTCAGGCATTCATTTATTGTGCACCTATTATATGCCCAGCACTGGGCTGCACTGGGCTAGGTGCTGGGGTTAAAGAGAAAAAAGACAAGATGCCCACTCTCAGAGAACTCACATTGTCCCAGAGGCAGCAGACAGAGTGGACAACTGCAGTACCATGTGATGAAAACCACGAAAGAGAAACTGTGGGAACCCTGGGGCAAAGCACTTAACCCTGCCAGGGGGGTGCCAGGGGATGGGGAAGGTAGTGGTCACGGAAAACTCCCTGGAGGAGGTAATGACTGAACTGAGTCTTGAAGAATGAGAGTGAAAAAGTAGGAGACACAAGGTCAGGAAGAAATGAGGCTAGAGAGATAGGCAGGGTCAGATCATGAAAGGCCTTGAGTACCCAAGTAAGGAGTTTGGACATTTCCTTGAACACAATGAGGGATTGTGCCTCAGTTTCCACATCTAAAATGAGGGAAATAATCCCAACCACCTCATAGGGTTTTTGTGAGATTAAACCACAATTATCGTTGAAAGTTTTTAGAGAGACTGATAATATAATACTAATTACTGTTAATATGAAAACTACCATTAATTAAACATCTATTCCTTAAAACACTAAAAGTAGAACTACTATTCCTTAAAACACTAAAAGTAGAACTATTCCTTAAAACACTAAAAGTAGAACTACCATATGACCCACCAATCCCACTCCTGGGCATATACCCAGAGAAAACCATAATTCAAAAAGATACATGCACCCCAATGCTCATTGCAGCACTATTTACAATAGCCAGGACATGGAAGCAACCTAAATGTCCATCAAAAGAAGAATGGAGGGCTTCCCTGGTGGCGCAGTGGTTGAGAGTCCGCCTACCGATGCAGGGGACACAGGTTTGTGCCCCGGTCCGGGAAGATCCCACATGCCGCGGAGCGGCTGGGCCCGTGAGCCATGGCGGCTGAGCCTGCGCGTCCGGAGCCTGTGCTCTGCAAGGGGAGAGACCAAGGCGGTGAGAGGCCGGCGTACCGCAAAAAAAAAAAAAAAAAAAAAAAGAAGAAGAAGAAGAATGGATACAGAAGATGTGGTACATATATACAATGCGATATTACTCAGCCATAAAAAGGAACGAAATTGTGCAGTTTGCAGAGACGTGGACAGACCTAGAGGCTGTCATACAGAGTGAAGTAAATCAGAAAGAGAAAAACAAATATAGTATAATATCGCTTATATGTGGTATCTAGAAAAATGATACAGATGAACTTATTTGCAAAGCAGAAATAGAGGCACAGATGTAGAGAACAGACATATGGATATGGGAGTGGGGGGGGAGGGGGGTGGGATGAATTGAGAGATTGGGATTGACATATATACACTACTGTGTATAAAATAGATAACTAATGAGAACCTACTGTATAGCACAGGGATCTCTACTCAGTGCTCTGTGGTGACCTAAATGGGAAGGAAATCCAAAAAAGAGGGGATATACGTATACGTATAGCTGATTCACTCTGATGTACAGCAGAAACTAACACAACATTGTAAAGCAACTATACTCCCATAAAAATTAATTAAAAGAAAATTAAAAAATAAACATCTATACATGCTAGACATGGTGCTAAGCACTTTGTGGACATCACCATTTTTCTTCTAAACATTTGTCATTATCTGAAATTGCATCCTGTATTTGTTGGATTGTGCAATTACTGCCTGCTTCTCCCACTAGAAGAAAGCTTCCTAAGGGCAGGACCTGCTTGTCTTGTTTGCTGCTGCATCTCCAGTGCCTACATTGGAGACTGACACATGAAGTAGGAGCTCAATAAATCATGGTTGGATGAATAAATGATGATCTCATTTACAATAATCCAGAGAAATAAATGTTATTTCCTTGCTTTTACAAATGAGGAAACTGAAGTGTAGAAAGATCATTCAGGCTGCAACGTGGACAAAAGATGCAAGATGAGAAAGACTGGAGGCAAGGAGACCAGTGAGGGGGCTATTTTAGACATGCAGGGAAGAAAACTGGGATGGAGAAAAGTTACTAGATTGAAGAGATATTAAGAAGGTGGATGAATGGATGGATGGGTGGGTAGATGGATAGGTAGATGGTTGAGTAAATGTGTGGATGGGTGAATATGTGGGATATGTGGGTGAATAGATGGGTGAGTGAACGGATAGGTGGGTGAACTGATGGATGGGTAGATGGATACATGGGTGGGTTGATTACTGATGAGTGGATAAATAGATCTTCAGAAGGCCCTAAATGCCCTTGCATGAAGCATTTTATACATAGAATAAAATGTTTTACCAGAAGTAACCAGAATGGATATCAAAATATTGTCCAGATGATGAAGACAAGTCTTTAACATCATCGTATTCAGGGAATATAACAATCCTCTCCTATATGTCTTCATACCAATTTTGTCCGAGACTCATGTGCTCAATTACTCTTCCCATTACCCCCCCACAAGACAAATAAGGCATAAATCAGCCCTTAAGCTGTCATTCCTTCAGCTGATTTCCAAATCCAGAGTGCTGAGGCTTTAAATTATTCTGTATATAACTTGGTTAAGCAGTACCTGGGTCCAGACAGGACGATCTTCTTGTCAGGGAGAGAGTTGCCCTGACCTGCAAAAGCTCCTGCTGATGTTCTTGCTATTCCAGGGAGAGTGTTAAAGCCAACTCAGAATGGCTTTGAAAGATGAGTCCTGTCCAGTCAAGTTCGAATAGACATCCAGCCATAAAAAATCCCAGTTGTGTCATTTTCCCTTATTAAAGGCAACATGTAGACAGAGAGGAGTCTGATCTGTTCTTTTTCTTCAGCCCCTACTTCCCACCCTTTCCCTGTGTCTTGAAAACACACATACACACACACTCACTGCCAAATTCAGGGCTAGAGTACGTGAAATACATTAAGACAATTTAAAGGAAAGCCCCACCTCAAAACAGTATCTTCCCAATCTTTCCTTGAAATTCCCCCATGAGCAATACATTCTTTTGTAATCAGCATTACCCTCTTGTGACGTGATGATCTCGTTTTAAATAATACTCAAGTATTCCACAGGCTAGACAAGCAGGAGTCAATAGGTCCCTATGGGAACTTCCCCTACCTAGCCTGTCAATTTAGTTTGCTAGGACTGCTATTACAAAGTACCACAGACTGGGTGGCTTAACCAAAAGAAATTTTTCTCACAGTTCTGGAGGCTGGAAGTCCAAATTCAAGGTCTTCTCGCTATACCTGTCTGTGTACTAATCTCTTCTTAAAAACAGAGAGACAACAGTCACATTGGATGAGGGCCCACCTTAATAACCTCATTTAACCTCAATTACCTCCACAAGGTGCTATCTCAAGTACAGTCACATTCTGAGGTACTGGGGGTTAGGACTTCAACGTACGGATTTGGGAGGAGACACAATTCAGCCTATAACACCCTGGAACACTGAGTGGTCCAGGAAAGCATCTTGTCCAATATCCACATCAAAGAAGTCTCGTCTCCAATGGGACAGTTCTTAAGTATATCCACTTGTACATGAATGTGCATAGCAGCATTATGTATAAAAGCCAAAATGTGGGAACAACCCAAGTGCCCATTAATGAATGAATAAACAAATGTAGTAGAAGCATGCAATGGAATATGATTCAGCCATAAAAATGAATACAGTAGTGATACAGGCTACAACATAGATGAACCTCAAAACATTATCCCAAGGGAAAGAAACGAGACAAAAGACCACATAGGGGGCTTCCCTGTTGGCGCAGTGGTTGAGAGTCCACCTGCCGATGCAGGGGATGCGGGTTCGTGCACCGGTCTGGGAGGATCCTGCATGCCGCGGAGCGGCTGGGCCCGTGAGCCATGGCCGCTGAGCCTGTGCGTCCGGGGCCCATGCTCTGGGGCGGGAGAGGCCACAGCAGTGAGAGGCCCGCGTACCGCAAAAAAAAAAAAAAAAAGACCACATAGTGTATGATTCCATTTATATGAAATGTCCAGAATAGGCAACTCCATGGAGACAGAAAGTGGATTAGGAAGGTTGAAAAAGACATTAAAACAAACATGGGTGTATGCTTGATGTGGGTGCTCATGGAAAAAGGTCTTTAAGAATATGTTTGATTACCAGTAGCAAGTACCTTTAGGGAGTGGAAGGGGAAGCAGCTAGGATTTATTCACTATTTACCCTGATACCCTTTTCTAACTTTAGAATATTTTAAGTACATTTTTAAACAAAAGCCCTCAAGCAAATTGGTGACGTGTATTACAAATTTTAAAACTGTGCTTGAGACAAATTAATAGAGATGTTTGTGCATGTGGATGTTTGCCTTATTATTTATAATACGGGAAATTTTCAAACTACCAATGTCCAATAACAGGGCACTGGTTAAATTAATTACACTAGGTACATACACAGGAACACTATGGCGTCATTAAAACTCCTATTTTTCAAAACCATTTAATGCATAGAAACTGTCAGTGATGCACTGCTGAAGTGGGGGGGAAAGAAGAACACAACTAATTCTAGAAAGTACTGTATGTAAGGTCCAAAATTTTGTTTAAAATACCTGTGTGTATGCATATGCATTATATACAACCAGTATATCCACACGCATAGAAAAAGGTTAGAAAAAATGTTAAAGAGGTTACCTCTGAGCTACAAAATTATGGGTAATTTTTATTCTTATTCCTTCAATCACTTCATAAATATTATGTACCTACCAAGTGTTTCCTGTATTTCCCTTTTTATGAATATGTTTTATTTCTGTAACTAGAAAAGAACAATAAATGTTCATTTTAAAGGGATAAAAAACATCTCTGGAAACAAAACAGACTACCACCTTCCTCTCACTCCCTTAAATCTGAACTGTTGTTTGCACTTAACCTGAGCATGTGAAATCTGACCACTAGAGGAGCCTTAAAGGAATGGGGACCAAGTGGGGAACTAAGCTTTGCTTCTGCTCAGGGACAAAACCATCACCCCATGCAGCCAGTCACCATCATCCCACGTGGCCATCTTCCAAATGTACAAAACCCACTCACTTCTCTCCTTTCCTACCTAGTGCTCCTCTTTTCTACACACCTTTGAATTGCCCAAACTAATACTGTCATGTCCCTAGGTTGGACATCTGTAGTTTTTGCCAACCTGCATCCATTCACTCTTCTCCTAGCAAAGGATCCTGAGTTATCTCTGAGGAATACCATCTTTGTGTTCTCATCCAGTGTGTTACAGGTGGGGTTCCATCCCTAGCCCAGGGTCAGAACATACCACCCAGGTCCAATTCAATGAGCACATTAAACATTAAATCCCTCTGGTCAAAATGACTGGCTCAGGGATAATCATGTGAGCCCATGAGATTCAGTGAGGCTCTTGCTGGGTATGCTGGGATGAAGACTGTTCTACTTTTCCTGTTGTGTGTAGACATGAAACAAAAGTACATTCTCCTGGGAACTGCTGGCAGTCACTGTAAGACCATAAAGGGAATACTAGTCTGTGAATGGGATCGACTCAAAGAAAGCAGAACACAGAGATGGAGAGAGAGAGAACGATGCACCTGGATCCAGCCATACGCTCATCTTTTAGTTACTTCAGCCAATAAAGTCCCTCCTTTGCTTAAGCCAGTCTGAGTCGTGCTGCTTCACTGACTCCCAACCAGACACCACCAGCTGACATACCTGCCTTCCTCTGACTGACTGGGCAAAGGGCGTCTTGCAGTCACCTGCACTGGAAGATGTCTTAAACAGAAACCCAGACTTGGGTTTGAATCCTTCCTCTACTACTTATTAGCTATGTGACCTTGAGCCGGTCACTTATTCTTTCTCCTTCCTTATCTGTAAAAGAATAGGAACACCTAACTCACAGCCTTGTTGTGAGAATCAAATGTTAAGGATTTTGATTTTTAAGAACAATGGGAAGTCTTTCACAGACATTAATGAGGAGAGTTCTTCAATCTGTCTTGAAAAAAATCACTTTGGCTGTTGTATAGAGAACAGATGGGAGGAGGGCAAGAGTGAAAGCAGAGAGATCTGTTAGGAAGGGGCTTTAGAAGTCCAGGCAGATGGTGGTGGCTTGAACCAGGACAACATTTACCCACTGTCAACTATAATACCAAATGACAGTTGTCAAAATGGCAATCACCAAGTTTACCAAAATTCCCATACCATCTCTGACTTTTTGCCATGTTATTTTCACATAAGTGAATTTTGTGCTTCAGTAAATTCTGCCACACCTTAAGCAATAATATGACATCTCGAGGTTGATTTACAAGAGATATAGACACACTATATCACATAACATATATGTTGGGGAAACACTGACCAAAACTGCCTGCCCTGGCCAGACCCAATAGAAACCACCAGCATGAGTTATCTTACAACAGGAGGTCCTGGTAAGGAACGCGGAACCAACAAGCTACCACCAACCAGAAGAATTTGGGAAAGGTCAAAAGGAGAGAGGAGACGTCAGCCCGTATGTCCTGCCAACCTCCCAGAATCCTTCTCGCTAGAATCCATCTTGGCTGAGTGATGCGCGCACCACCAGGAAGGACCCTGAGTCAGAATGATTAGCCAGAGACAATCCGGAAACTAACCGCATTACCGTAAAACCCGAGACTGCAAGCCACATGGCAGAGCAGTTCTCCTGGGTTCCCTCATCCTCCTGCTCTCCACCCGGGCGCCTCTTCCCAATAAAGTCTCCTGCTTTGTCAGCACGTGTGTCTCCTCGGATAATTCATTTCCGAGTGTTAGAAAGAGCCCACTCTCGGGACCTGGAAGGGGTCCCCCTTCCTTCAACATGTATATGATAAATTACATGTCATATACATGAGAAGGTACATACCATATATATTATATATTATATACATATTACATGTCATAATATTTCTAATCTACATTAAGGTAAGTACATAACTATTAATTTTTTTAAATGTTTATGTACACATCACCGAAAATCAACTCAAATACTACCATTAGGAGACAATAAACCACCCAAAAGGATTGTGGGAGGTACAGGGGACAGAAAGAACTATTTCTTCTGGTTATTCAGAGAAAAAGTGCTAGTTAGCAGCAAGTAAGGTAATTTAAGAAGGCTAGTAGAGACGTCTTACCTAAAGTAAGAAGACCTTACTTTAAGAGTGAACCCAATTAAAAAAAAAAAAAAAAAACTCAGCTGAGCAGAGAAATGAGAGGACGATTATTTGAACGACAATTCCTTCCAGCCACGTTTTAGACTGAGAGCTCCCCTACTGAATGAGCGTGTGTACAATCATTACCTACTTGACAGAAAACCTGGGGGCAGCTGGGGAGGAAGGAGGGGGTAGAGAGGAATCTTAAAGCCGAGCCCTGGCCCGTTTAAGACCAATTTGAAATGAAGATTTCAGAACGTCTGAAAGTATAATTTAAGTGAATGGGCTAAGTAGGCTTCTGCGAAGAACTCTTCCACTTAGACCATGTTCCTCAAGAACACCCTACTCTGCAGTCATTAAAAAGTGTGTTTTAGGAGAATATTTAACGACATTGGAAACATCTCAAAAGCAGGTGGCAAATCAGCATGTACAGCATGATTCCAATTTCAGATTTTAAAAAGAAATTCTATACATGGGTTTAAAAAAAGGAGTAGGAGCCCACATTAAAACGTTAACAGTAGTTATTTTTAGATGGTGGGTTAGATGGATGATATACATTTTCTCCTTTATTCTTGTCAGAATTTACTCAAGTCTCTGATAATTTTTTAAGCAGAGAAGGATAATTAAAGGATTTTTTAAAATATGAATTCATTGATGGTCTATTGTAAACTGTACCAATTTCTTATTGACTAAAAACATAAAATAGGAAAACTCTTACTAGAAGAGCCAAATCTGATATTTCAAATATGATGGTATAATGACAGTTAACATTTGTAACCACTTAATACGTGTCAGGCACAGAGCTCAGCACCTTATATAATCATGTCATTGACAATGATTCCTCACAACCGCTCTATGAGATGGGTATTTTTATGCACACACACCCCTCAATTTTCCAAACGGAAGAAACTGGGGCTCAGAGCAAAGACATAACCTGTTCAAGGTCACTAGCTGGCAGGTGACAGAGAATCCAGGTCTCCTTATTTCTAATTCAGGGCTCTTTCTCCTCCACAGCATTGGGTTTCTACAGATGCCCTAGTTTATGAGCTGAAAATATCCCATAATTACCCCATAAATAAGCCATAGAACTTATTTATTCCTTGCATTTAACTTATTATGTAGCATTTAAAGGACACATTACATTGGGCAAGAACCATCAATCTTTCACATAATGCTCCGCTTAATAACTTGGTAATTATAATCCACAGTCACAAGGCTGAATATGCTTGCTGCTTCCATGGTGCCAGATCACCCTTTAAAGAAGAGAACTCATCAATTATCTCCGACCTGCTCACTTGGTGAATTTACACCCTCCCAGAGCACCAGCACTTACCATGGTGGTTGGAGAGTTCAATAGTAATTGCAGAGTCCCTAAACCTAAGGATTTAAAAAGCTGTGTACCCATAATCCCCTTTAACATGGTATCAGAATATCATCTGGCCATTCGTCAACGTTAATAGAACTCCTATTGGAAAGCATTCACTCTGTGTATTCCAAGACCTGAGCTAACCACTTTGCGTACAGAAGGAATAGTAGAATAAAATGTTTATCAATCTTATCAGACCCAACATCTCTTTGTATCAGTCAGTTTCTGGTGCATAACAATCTCAAAATCTCAATGACTTACAAGGAAAAAAAACTTACAGTAAGTCCCCTACATACGAATGAGTTCCATTCTGAGAGTGCGTTCCTAAGTGCAATTTGTTCATAAGACCAACAAAGTTAGCCTAGCTACCCAACTAACACAGTCAGCTATATAGTACTGTACTGTAATAGGTCATAATACTTTTCACATAAATAATACATAAAAAACAAACACAAAAAATAAAACCTTTTAACTCTTACAGTACAGTACCTTGAAAAGTACAGTAGTACAGTACAACAGCTGGCATACAGGGGCTGGCATCAAGTGAACAGGCAAGAAGTTACTGATTGGAGGAGGGAGGGGAGGTGGGAGATGGTAGAGCTGAAGGATCGTCAGCAACAGGAGACAGAGAGCAAGCTGCAATTTCACTCACACATCCTGGGCTTGAAATAAAGATACTGCACTACTGTACTCTATACAGTACTGTAAAGTATACAAAAGCACAACTGCTTGAAGAAGATGCACGCATGTGACAAAGTACACCAGACACGTGAACTAACTTATGTGACTGGACATGTGAACACACGTTCACATCTTTGAAAGTTCACAACTTGAAGGTTCATATGTAGGGATCTTACTGTATGTTTTTTACTCATGAGTCTGTGGTTGGCTGTGGTTCTGCTGAGCTCATCTGGGACCCCATGAGCTTGGCTCCAGGTTAGGCTCAGATCTGTTCCAAGGGTCTCTCCATTCTCCACAGAGCAGTGGACACACATTTTCTGACAGCAAATGTCAAAAGAACAAGAGGATGAGTGAAAACACATGATGCCTTTTGAGCACGAGGCTCAAGACTGGCATACTTCCATTTCTGTCGAGGTATCATTGGCCAAAGCAAATTTCATGGCTAAGCCCCAAATCAATGAAGCACATAAATACTCTCCACCCACTCTGCTGAGAAGTACTACAAAGTCACATGGCAAAATGTGTTGATGTGTAATTCCATTATGGGAGAGAAGGAAGAATTGGGAGCAATGATCCACGCTACCCACCCTTTTATAACAAATATAGTGTGATGTGCCCTTTATACTATCACAGAATGAAATTCAGAGATAGTATAACCTACATACATGTATAATTTTCAAAAATCAATTACATATATAAATGCTAGAAGACAGAGTGAGGTAGTCTGATGATGGCATATAAATAAAGAGCCGCTGTGGGCATAACAAATAAAATACAAGCTGATTCAGGGCTGTGATGTTGGCTCCTCAAACACCTTGAACGACGTTTCCATTGGTGACGTGATTTTTTTTGGAAATGGTATACAACTATGGATAACATTTTGAGCAAAATAAACTGCAACCATCCCTTAATGCATACTGTAGAAAAATCAGAACATGCTAAAACGATGAAAAATATACTCTATATGTAAAACAAGCTCAGATGACAATAAATGAGTTTTTCAGCTACACGAAGGTCTCGCAGGGTACTGGCAGGTCAAGCAGGACACAGGACGGATCTTCCCCACACATCGCTAAATGTCTAGCTCGCCTGGTCCTCTAAAGCAAATCATACCAAAGTCATGACTTTGTAACTCCCCATCACCAAAACGACCAAAATCGTCCCCACAAATTTCTGAAAAGAGCCCTAGGGGGCAGTATTGCCCCAGTGAGAACCACTGGTGTTGCATTAGAGTGAAGTTCTACAGCCTGATTCTGAATCCAAGCTCTGCCTCGTACTTACTAGCTGTGTAACTTTGGACAGGTTAGTGAATTACTCTGAGTCTGCCTTACTCATAATGTTGCTTTAAGGATTAAATGGGAGCATGCAAATGGCAAAGCATTTGGCACAAAGCTGGCACACACGAAGCACTCAATAATGTCAGAGCCTAATGTTATACCATTCAGTTAACTTATTCCCATTTCACAGATGAGGAAGCTGGGGCTCGAATGAGATGCCTTTGGACATCATTCCTCCTCCTCTCCCTGATGTCTTCTAGTCTAAAGATGGGTAATTGCTGATGTTCTCCTGAGGATCACTTTCAGAAGAAAGGTGAGACTGGAAAGGCTGTGGGATTGACAGGTGAGTCCATGAGTGGAGGGGACCTGGATTCAAATTCTAGGCTAGGATATGTAGTGGTTTTACTCTGAAAAAAAGCATTTCCCAGGAGTTCGCTGGCTGTCCAGTGGTTAGGACTCTGTGCTTTCACTGCCGTGGGCCTGGGTTCAATCCCTGGTCGGGGAACTGAGATCCTGCAAGCCATGCAGTATGGCCAAAAGAAAAAAAAAAATTTAAATACATATATATGGAATAAAAAAAAGCACTTCCTTTCACATCTGCATCAGTGTTACCACTTGGCACACTTAAGAATGGTGGCAGCACAGAATCGTCCAACAGTAGTCCAGAGGAGGATATGGTCTTCAGTGGTAACGTCAGGAGAGGTTAGAGAGGCAGAACCCAAGACAGGCTCTGGATCCAGATGCCAGGGTGCAAATCCCGGCCCTACCACTTACCATTCATGCATCCATTCGACCTTGGGTAAAAACTCCCCTGTGCCTCAATTTCTTCATCTGTAAAACACTAGTACATACCTCACGGGGTTGTTGTGAAGATTAAATGAGTTAATACATGTAGAGCATGTAGAACAGTGTTGGCATATGATAATCTCTACATAATTGTGCACCATTGCACAACTGGTGTCCACCCACAGGTTCAGGGCAGTCATACAGAGCCTGACCCATGGTGGGTGATAAAAAGTGGTGAAAAGAGACGAGTGGATGGAAAAGGGTAGGAAATAACCGTGAACTTCGGAAACATGTAATATTCAGTGTCCGATTTGGGCATCTGGAAAGCTACAGTGGAGTATTTACGCTTATTGCTATGCTCTCAACCACTAGACTGGATGGTCTTTCAAAAATGCAGAACAAAACTGAGGTGTGTCAAGTTGTGCTCACAGCAGTTAGCATTCTAAATGAACTAAAGCCATCAGCATCCATTTATACAGACTTGTCCTAACAAGTAAGGAGGCTTTTTTTAACCTCTACTTGTCAACATTCACAAGGGAGAATGGAGGAGGACACATTGGTGAGAAAAAGAATGGGACAAACTGGAGGAAGGAAAGCAGAGAGAAGCAGGGTGCCCAGTACAGTCCTGATGCATGGTAGGGTCTCGATCATTACTTGCTGAATGAGTGGATAACTGGATGGAGATGCCTAATCTCCCTTTCTGCCCCCATTTCAACCTTCAGACAAAGACAAAAGATTTCCAGAGATGAATGATCATCTCTGTTTTTTAAAGCCAACAGCTTCCTTAGGAAGAGATGATGAAAATATCATGTTTCCAGTGTTGGACAAATCATAAATATCTCAAATTGTAATGAAGCTCTGCCACTTACTAGTTATGTGACCTGCAGTGAGTCGATATGATTCTCTGAGCATCTTTTGTCTCATAAGTGGTCTCTAAGAATCCACACAGTGCAGACATCATATAATATCATGAATGGTTTATGTGCATGAGTGTAGGCGCATATTTATACATTATAACCAGGGCCCAGTTCATTAGTTTTGTTCATGCCAACTCTCTTATCGTTATTATTACGCAGCCTGTTATTGTATACTGATGACTCTTTACTTCTACACAGTACTCAAGGGTTTATACAACACTGTGATGTCACGGCTACCACTTATTTAATGCTTATGTGCTCTCTCACAGGTCCTCACAACTCAGTGAGTAGGTACTTCCAATCCTACTATCAGTCATATATTCCCCCCAGTGATGCTGAGTAACAAGCAAGCACAAAAACCCCAGAACATTTAGCAATAAACATTTATGTGGGGTTCAGCCGACCAAGGTGAGGCTCATCTGATTTTGCTGCCTTGCTCACAAGCCTGTGGGTAACTGCAAGTTATCTACACAGCTTTGCTGATTTTGGCTGGACTCACTGACACGTCTGGGGTTTGGCTTGATGTTGACTGATTTAGGATGGCCTCTGCTGGGATGCCTGGGACAACTCAGGCTCCACAACATGGGCCTCTCCTCCTCTAGCAGGCTTGCCTGGAAATTTTCACATGGCAACTGCACAAACACTTTTGCAGAGCTCTGCTTGCATAGCCTCTAACATTGCTTTGGCTAAAGCAAGTCACAAGGCCCACACAGATTATTTAAAAGATGGGAGGGACTTCCCCGGTGGTCTAGTGGATAAGACTCAGCACTCCTAGGTGTAAGACAGGAATAAAGACACAGACCTACTAGAATGGACTTGAGGATATGGGAGGGGGAAGGGTAAGCTGTGACAAAGTGAGAGAGTGGCATGGACATATATACACTACCAAACGTAAAATAGATGGCTAGTGGGAAGCAGCCGCATAGCACAGGGAGATCAGCCAGGTGGTTTGTGACCACCTAGAGGGGTGTGATAAGGAGGGTGGGAGGGAGGGAGATGCAAGAGGGAAGAGATATGGGAACATGTGTATATGTATAACTGATTTACTTTGTTATAAAGCAGAAACTAACACACCATTGTAAAGCAATTATACTCCAATAAAGATGTTAAAAAAAAAAAATACTCAGCACTCCCAATGCAGGAGGCCTGGGTTTGATCCCTGGTCGGGGAACTAGATCCTGCATGCATGCCACAACTAAGAGGTCACATGCCACAACTAAGAGGTCCACATGCCGCAACTAAAAGATCCCACGTGCCGCAAGGAAGATCTCGCGTGCCGCAACTAAGACCCGGTGCAGCCAAAATAAATTAAAAAATAAACAAAACTAAATAAATAAACAAAAGATGGGAAATACACTCCACCTCTTTTATAGGAGGAATTGCAGAGGCTGTTATTGGTTGAACTGTGTCTCCTTAAAATTCATATGTTGAAGTCCTAACTTCAGAATGTGACATTCAGTCCTATCTCAGAATGTGACATTATTTGCAAATAGGGTCTTTACAGAGATAATCAAGTTAAAATGAGGTCTTTATGGTAGGCCCTACTCCAATGTGACTAGTATCCCTATAAGAGGGAGCAATTTAAACACAGACTAGGACACAGGGAAGGAAATGTGGAAAATGCCACCTATAAGCCAAGGAGAGAGGCCTGGAACAGATGCTTCCTCTCAGCCCTGAGAAGAAACCAACTCTGCCAACACCTTGATCTCAGACTTCTGGCCTCTAGAACTGTAAGACTATAAATTTCTGTTGTTTAAGCTACCCAGTCTGTGGTACTTTGTTAAGGCAGTCCTAGCAAACTAATACAAGGGGTAAAGAATGAAGGCAGGGACTTTCCTGGTGGCGCAGTGGTTAAGAACCCGCCTGCCAATGCAGGGGACAGGTTCGAGCCCTGGTCCAGGAAGATCCCACATGCCGCGGAGCAACTAAGCCTGTGCACCACAACTACTGAGCCTGTACTCTAGAGCCCACGAGCCACAACTACTGAGCCTGTGTGCCACAACTACTTAAGTCCGTGCGCCTAGAGCCCATGCTCTGTAACAAGAGAATCCACTGCAATGAGAAGCCCACGCACCATAACGAAGACTAGCCCCAGCTCACTCACCACAACTAGAGAAAGCCCGTGTGCAGCAACGAAGACCCAACACAGCCAAAGATAAACAATTAATTAATTAATCAATTAATTAATTATTTAAAAATGAAGGCATTAATGCAAGCAATCCTCAATACTTTATTTTTCAGTGGGGACACTGAGGCTCAGAGAATCTGGTTAATGTACCACCCAAGAGGCATCGGTGGTGTGAGTGGAACCCAGGTCTTCTTTGCCAGACATCCTTGCACCTGCCATGGAGACATTTCAGTTCCCAATCCTTTGTCTTTTCCTACGTGGCGTCCAACAGGGAGGCACCGGCACATGCAGGACACCGTTCATGCCCAACTAGGCAAGGCTGTGCATGTTGCTTCAAAGCTTCTGTTTTAATGATGTAGTCATTGTTTTTATGGCTTTCCAATGAAGTGTGCAGAGCTCTGATAGCCATCACTGGTTTCTTGAGGGCCTTTATTTGACCTGAGACTGTACAGAGCTTCTGATAGATTCAAAAAGGTGTGTGAGGCAAAGAGGAGAAAATTCTGGTCAAATATTTTTCAAAATGGATTTTGGCTAATCACTCTACACATTTGAGCCACCAACTACATCTGCATTGAACATACTCAATTATTTGGGATAACTTTGAAGCCACTGGAATGATTTCTTTGGACAGAATAAAATGAAAGGAAAAGAATTGGGTCATTAATTCACGTATCAGTCAGAGTTCTTGAGACAAAGAGAACCAATAGGAGAGAGATAAAGAGAGAAAGAAAGAGAAAGAAAGGAAGGAAGGGGGGAGAGAGGGAGAGGGAGGGAGGGAGGGAGGGAGGGAAGGAGGGAGGAAGGAAGGAAGGAAGGAAGAAAAAGAAAGAGAGAAAGATTTATTATAGTTATTGGCTCATATGATTATGGCTGAGAAGTCTGCCATCTGCAAGCTGAAGACCCAGGAAAGCCAGTGGTGTAGTTCAAAGGCCCCAGAGCCAGAGAGCTGATGTATAGATTCTAGTCCAGGTGCAAAGGCCTGAGAACCAGGAGTGCCAAGGGTAGGAGAAGATCAATGTCCCAGCTCCAATAGTCAGATAGGGTTAATTCAACCTTCCTCCACCGGTTTATTCTATTCAAGCCCTCAGTGGATTGGATGAGGCCCACCACGCTGGGGAGGGCCACCTGCTTTACCTAGTTCACCAATTCGAAAGCTAATCTCTTCCGGAAGCACCCCGACAGACATAACCAGATAAAATATTTAGCCAGCCATTTGGGCATCCCATGGCCTGGTCAAGTTGACACGTAAAACTAATATTTACTGAATACCTACTATGCGCCATGCACTGTTACAGCTCTTAGAATACAGACATGAGTGAGGTACAATCCACACACACAAGAAGCTTCACTACCTCATTCACTGTTCACTCATCAAATTCTAATTATGAGCATCTACTGAGATGAACAAGACACACATGGTCCCTGCTCTCGTGGGGTCTACAGGTGAGCTGGTGAAATAGGTATTGGATAACTGAGGGCATAATTGAGCAATGACAATTGCAATGAGTGCTGCAAAGGAGAAGCTGAAGTTGTTAATGACTGTGTGACAGGAAGACCTCATCTATTTATTTTGGGGGGAGGGGAGGGAGGGCTGAGGGATGGATGAGGAAAGACTATCACTAGGAAATGAGGTTTGAGCTGAGATCTTTTTTTTTTTTTTTGCCATGCCGAGCAGCGAAAGCACGGAGTCCTAACCACTGGACTGGCAGGGAATTCCCTTGAGCTGAGTAGGGATTAGCCAAACAAAGACAGTGGAAACTTTCTCCTGAGAAGGAGAAAAGAAGCTGCCCAGACACCCAAGAGCTGGGCTGGTACTTACTATCAGCTTGGCCTTGGTGTTGCTATGAGCCACTCTGCTGGCACTCACGGCTAGGGCTTGGTGTTCTCCTGTTGAAGATAAACAATTGCACGGAACATCAATATCAGACAGGGCTGCTCTGAGACCACAGGGGAGCAAGACAATGGAACACAGACCAAACATGAACACCGTCCAAACCACAAAAATGACCAAAATTCCCCTATCCTGTCTAATATGAGGGGCTGCTGCTTCTTTACCAATTTCCCAAATGAGCTCAATCAGCCTTTTCTCCCTTTGGATAAGATTTATTAAGATGCCCAATCATAGAATTACTCCCACTTCCTGCCAGTATCCAGTCCAGAGCAAAGTCCCAGTTCTTTAAACCCTCCCCAAATCACCCAACCTAAGTCCAAATCCCATACTAAGTCCTTTTTAAAACCTTCTAACTGAGATACCCCACAGCTCCCATAGTGCCTTTCCCCCCTCACTGCAATGAATACTAATCCCAATTTGTTCAACTGCGAGTGTGTTCCTGGTGGTCTTTAGCCGAAGGGCACTGACACTTGGTAAATTTGGATGTTTAATTAATATTTAACATAGATAATGTATTAGTTTTACAGTAAATTTTAAGATGGAATTGTTTTTATGTGCTTTCACAGTACACTGAGAACCTTTTATAATTAATGTGTCTAGTATATCTTTATTTAGATTCGAAGCATAGATTATTATCTTAAATCATAATGAAGGCTTAAAGTTCTCATAGCTCTGCTTTCAGCAATCTGTAGTTGTCACTTTTCTTCAAGTCCTAACCTGCGTTACTAATGATCTGGGAGAATCCATAGTGAGCTTTGGCCTTCGGCACCTTGACCTTAACTTGACCGAACCAGAACTCATTAATTGCTTCTAAAAACCTGGCTGACTGGAAATTTAGAAGAATTTATCCTATAAATTCACTGGCACAAAAATCCAAAGACATCTATCGCTTTGCTGGTAATAACAACAACAATAACCCCCTCCCAAAAAACACTGGAAACAACCCAAATTTCCATCAATACTCAGCTGGCTAAATGAATCTTAATACACACACCTCTACAGTGGAATACTACATAGTCATTAATAATAATGTTGTAAATATATATTAATTGGTTTGGAAAGATGCAGATAATATACTGTGGGGAAAAAAGTTGTAGAATAATATAATCCAAGATTAATACACTCACTCACACACACACACACACACACATTTTTCTTAAAACATATTTTTATACCATAGGTAAAAGTGGGTTACTTCTGGGGATTGGGATTGAAGACTTTTATTCCATCTACATGTTCAAAAGTCATGTTGTATTGCTTTTATTTTTAAAAAATGCATTTTTGGGCTTCCCTGGTGGCGCAGTGGTTGGGAGTCCGCCTGTCAATGCAGGCGACACGGGTTCGTGCCCCGGTCCGGGAAGATCCCACATGCCGCGGAGCGGCTGGGCCCGTGAGCCATGGCCGCTGAGCCTGTGCGTACGGAGCCTGTGCTCTGCAACGGGAGAGGCCACAACAGTGAGAGGCCCGCGTACCGCAAAAAATAAATAAATAAATAAATAAAAATGCTTTTTTTTATTTGTCCCATTCACTGTATTCCTTTACCAGATTCACCAACCACACAGTCCCCATCTAGGATCTTATCTTCTTTTCTTGTCACTGAACCCAGCCAAATGCTGAGCCGAACATTTCTACCTCTGAAACATTTCTCAAAGCTTCACCATGCCCTTCCTTCTGGTCTAGGTCAGTCTGACTTGTCAGTTCTCCTGGACTCTACTTCCTCACTGTACACTCTGTACTGCCACAGGGGACTCTTTCTAGCATACATAACCATAATCTTCATTCCTCTGCCCCAAAACCTTTGGCTCTCCTGGACCAACAGAATAAGCTTCAAACGTTCACTGTGGACTCCAAGATTCCAGTTTAGCTCCACTTTACCATTTCAGGATTAAGTCAAGCATCCAAGGCATCCTTCACTCACATCCCAGACACAGCAGCATTTATGGATACCCTGAATTTGAACCTGCATTAACATACCTTCAAATCTTTGCTCACATTGTTCTCTCCTTCCCCATGCCCCTTCTTTTAAATTCCATCTTTTAAAATACAAGAGTCTTGGGCTTCCCTCGTGGCGCAGTGGTTAGGAATCCGCCCGCCAATGCAGGGGACAAGGGTTCGAGCCCTGGTCTGGGAAGATCCCACATGCCGCAGAGCAACTATGCCCGTGCGCCACAACTACTGAGCCTGCGCTCTAGAGTCCGCGTACCATAACTACTGAACCTGAACTCTAAAGCCCGTGCTCCGCAACAAGAGAAGCCACCGCAATGAGAAGCCTGAGCACCGCAACAAAGAGTAGCCCCCGCTCGACGCAACTAAAGAAAGATCACGTGCAGCAACGAAGACCCAATGCAGCCATAAATAAATAAATAAATAGATAGATAGATAGATAACTTCAAATTGCTCTGCAAATCAGCTTCCTCTGCAAGTTTCGCTCTTCTGCTCCCCCATAACTTAAGCCCATCTGGGCCTTAGTTTGCCACTGAAACAGGAGGGAAGGGGCAGGGCACAACCTCTTTTTTTTTTTTTTGGCTGTGTTGGGTCTTCGTTGCTGTGCGCAGGCCTTCTCTAGTTGCTGTGCGCGGGCTTTCTCTAGTTGTGGTGAGCAGACGCAACTCTGTTGTGGTGCGCGGGTGATGCAGAGCGTGGGCGTCTCATTGCGGTGGCTTCTCTTGTTGCGGAGCACGGGCTCTAGAGCGCAGGCTCAGTAGTTGTGGTGCACGGGCTTAGTTGCTCAGCAGCATGTGGGATCTTCCCGGACCAGGGCTCGAACCCATGTCCCCTGCCTTGGCAGGTGGATTCTTAACCACTGCACCACCAGGGAAGCCCAGGGCACAGCCTTTAAAAGAATGACAGAGTCATTGAGGATATGACAAAGACTGGTTAGAACTGGTTAGGTCCAAGATGGCAGAAGACTGGACTTCCAGTGGACCTCGAGCCTCATTATACGCTCATTGTAATACATTAGCATGCTAAATGACACCAGCGCCATGACAGTTCTGAGGCTGACCATCAAAGATCAAAAAGTGGGCGGTGGAGGGACTTCCCTGGTGGTCCAGTGGTAAAGAATCCATCCTGAAGTGCAGGGGATGTGGGTTCAATCCCTGGTCGGGGAACTAAGATCCCACATGCCGTGGGGAAACTAAGCCTGCGCACCACAACTATAGAGCTCACCTGCTCTGGAACCCATGCACTACGAGAGAGAAAACCCACATGCCACAACTAGAGAGAAGCCCACGTGCTTCTCAGCGAAGAGCCTGCATGACGCAACAAAAGATCCCACATGCCACAGTGAAGATCCCACGTGCTGCAACTAAAGACCCGATGCAGCCAAAAAAAAAAAGTGCCGGTGGCCCAATTCCTGGACATCTCCACCCCTTCCCCAAAATAGTTGGAATAATCCTCCCACTTGTTACCCAGCCCATAAAAACTAACCGCCCCATATTTCAGGGCGCCTTGCCTTCTGAGATAGCCCACACTCTTTGTGGAGTGTGTTTCTCCCAAGGCCATTTTCACCTTTTGAGACAGACCGCATTCTGTCCACAAAAGGTGTTCTCTCTCTAAATAAATCCACTTCTTTTTTTTTTTTTTTTTTTTTTTGCGGTATGCGGGCCTCTCACTGCTGTGGCCTCTCCCGTTGTGGAGCACAGGCTCCGGACGCGCAGGCTCAGCGGCCATGGCTCACGGGCCTAGCCACTCCGCAGCATGTGGGATCTTTGCGGACCGGGGCACGAACCCGTGTCCCCTGCATTGGCAGGCGGACTCCCAACCACTGCGCCACCAGGGAAGCCCTCCACTTCTTAAATATACCACTTTCACTCAATTCCTTGTCCAATCCAGTGGAATGGTCAGAATGCCAGCACCGCAGTCGAAGGCCCCAGCGTGCATGGGTTCCTTTTTCCCTTCAAGACCATGATGACACCAGCCTGACTGTACCAGCCAACCAAACTCATAAATGCCAATAAGTTATATTGATGAGCAATGTTTATGGGTTCCTGCAGATCAATTCATAAATATTATAAATTGCAACAGTTTCTAAATGCCCTGTGACTAACGGCTTTGGTTGTAGTGGATTTTATCACTTTGATGTATGATGTTGTATCATTTTTGTATATCATTTTTTCACTTTGGATGTATGATGTTGAACAAAATATTAAAATTGTAAGCAGATAAGGTAGGGGGTCCCTGGAGAAAGAAAACCAGGCATGTCTTTCTTGACATAAGAGGAGCCATTTTTGGCCTAAGCAAGTTGTGATCTACGGCTGGCCTCAATCCTTGCCCTTGAACAGGTCTCAGTAATTAATGACCTTAAGGGAACAGAAGAATGCAGAAACAGAAGAATGCAGAAACAGGCAACTTATCAGGCAAGAGAAGTAACAATAGCAAAGATAATGTATCAGTTGTAAAGACTCCCAGTTCTGTTTCAATGGTAAAGATTAGCCTGAAGCGCTCAACCACCAGATAACTGGAATCTAAGGGATGATGATGTTGACCTCTTCTGACCCTTTTAGTGACTTCAATCGACTAAAGCTTGGACTCTGTGGACCACCCAGGCCCCTTCGTGAATATGCAGGTACGCTTAGCTTAAAACTTGCCCAATATTGCTGTTCAGGGAGACAGTGTTTGGGGAAAGATCCCCGCTGTCCTCCTTACTTGCTGCAAGGATAATAAATCCTTCCTGGGTTTCCCTGGTGGTCCCGTGGTTAGGACTCCACGCTTCCACTGCAGAGGGCACAGGTCCAATCCCTGGTCGGGGAACTAAGATCCTACATGCCGTGTGGTGCAGCCCCCAAAATGAAATAAAATAAAAAAATAAATCCTTCCTTCCCCCCATCTTTCTTTTTTTTTTTTTGACCAGCAGCTAAGTTTGCAATCAGTTTTATTTTTTCCCGCCATCTTTGGCTTGGTTGTGTCTTTTGGCTGGACACCCACCAAGAGGCAAACCTAGTTTACAGGTGACAAAATTAATTTCACATTTTTTTTACTGTTATAATGTGGCTACTAGAAAAATTTTAATTATATATGTGGTTGTCATTGTATGCCTGTTGGACAGCACTGCTCTATATGTTTTGGCCAAGTATTATATGTATATACATGTGTGTGCACAAGATATATCTATAATCTGGCTTATATCATCTTTCCACAGCATCTATCACCATCTTATTACCAAACACTTAGAGAGAACTGTTCAGTGTCAAAATGAGTGCCAGCCTTTCAATGTCAGCTGAAAGGGCTGCCCCCATCATCTGAAGCATCCTCTTCCAAAGCAGAGAATACCTGTTGACTCAGTCTGACTCATCTGCCTGACTGGCCTTAGTCTGATGTTGCAGCACCTTGGCAGAGATGACAAACCTCTTGAGAATGTTTTTTTTTTTCTCTTAACCTTATTACTTCAGAAAGGATTATAACCATCCTGCCAATGGGTATGCACTCCAAATGACCATACATCCTGGATCAGGCAGGAAATGACTGCTTATCTACTTCCTGTGTTCTCTGTAAATCTCTCCATGCATCAGCTTTACCATTCCTCATATTCTCCTTCCCTCTCCTAGCTCAAGGTCTTATTATCTGTCGATCATAATCTTGATCTTTCTACTTGTCAAAGGTGTGCTAGAATGACCCTCCACATACACACACACACACACACACACACACACCTGCCACTCCTGATTAGTTCTAGCCTCTATGGAGCCACTCATTTTCCCCAAGCTTGACTCCTTCTACATCCAATACCTCTACATCATATTAATCTAAGAATTCTTCCCTTCCTTCAGGTTAGTAATAGTAATAATAGTAAGTTGTCTTTCATAGAGTACTTATCTTCAGACACTATACTACGCATTTTCTCTCATGTAAACATCACACTAATTTTGTTGTGCTGTGAATACTTCTCCCACTTCAAAAATGAGGAAAGTTTGCCTTATGAGGTGACCTAAATTGTAAGATCCATGATGTCTTGTTCACCATATACCCAATGTATACAACAAGTGCCTGATACATACATGTAAATGCTTGATAAATGTCTGTTGAATAAATAAGTGAATGAATAAACGGTGGTGCACACCACTTTCTACCTTAATTTATAGTCGTGTCCATGTGCTAACAACTTTATTGTTATGAGTTCCTTGAGGGCAGGATTTAGTTTTGCATTTCCTGTGCTTGTTAGCATAATACCTGCCAGAGTGGACACTCAGCTCAGAGATATGCCAAATAAATTTTAAAAATAGATGATTAAATGAATATCATAGTCCCACAACTTCAGAATATGACATTCCCTTGCTAAGAATCGTTCAGTGACTCCCTATTACCCTTAGGCTAAGGCCCAAGCTATTCTTCACGGCCCATGGGGACTCCCTCACCACTTGAGCCATTCATTATCTCTTGGAGCTCCAGCTACAAGCTCCTCGAACTTCTTTCAGCTCCTCAAATTCGGAGTTAGGTTGAGGGCCAGAGCTTCTACTTCCCCTCTCAGGGCCTTTCACCTGGCCTTTCTCACCTGCACCCAACCCCACTGCTACCCCCTCCACCTGGCCAATTCCCCTCAGAGAGATCTCATTGTACCCTGTACTTTGCCTTTGTAGTGCTTATTGCAAGGATAACTCAATAATTATGTTTATGTTTCTTTTATCTAGTATTTATTTCCTGAAACACCCCATGAAGTAAGGAGCATGTCTGTTTTGTTTATCACAATGTACCAGTGTCTAGCCCAGAGACAGGAAACCACTGGCCCACACATGTTTTTTGTCCCACCCTCCAAATGTTATAGATATGTGATATGAATTCATTACAAAATTTTAAAAATACGTATTTCAGCAAAAAATCTGAATTTATGACTTCTCTTGGGAAAAAAAAAATCCAAAGACCCAGCAATACTGCATATATGAGTCAAGATAGGCAAGCAATGCAACAGTAACAACTCCAGAGGACTGGTTTGTCACTCACACCACAAGTCTGATGTGTGAGTACCATCTGGAACATTAACAGTCATTGTGGCTGAAGGAAAAGCAGACCCAGCAAACCATGCTTATCGCTCTCACCCGGAAGTGACACACACCTCTTCCACCCACATTTCACTGGCCAAAGCCAGTCAACAGCATGGAGATACATAATCCCGCTGCAGGGAGGGCCTTGCCTCCCACGGTGACAAGAGACTCTTTGCTCTGCTGAGGGACTCAGGGATACGGAGGGTATGGATTTCCTATTTCTTTCGCGCTTGCTTTCTTCACACTGTAAAGGTATAAGCAACCCAAGTTTTTCTCTATTATCTCTAAGAGGTCTTAAGATGCCGTGATGAGGCATCTGTAATGATCTGCAAAACAATCTCTTGTCCAATCTGCAACGCCTCTGCTAATTTCCTTTCACCAGGCTACTAGATTTCAGGTTATCTCTTCCTACACACAAACACCAGTGCTCCCGTGTGAACACTTGAGGGGACATCATTCCATTTTTAGCCAGGTTCCAGATCTTCCCCCTTTTCTGATTCCCATCTGTTGACGACTCTCTCATGTGTGTATGCATGTGAGTAAACATACACACACATGCATTCATGAATACCTATGTAAATTTCATTATTCCTTCCAATGAACATTTAATACAATGTTAGACACTTGGGGTAAAATGACGAGCAAGATAAGCACGGACACTGGCCTTCTGGATCTCAAGAGTCCTAAAGGAAAGACAGCAGCAATCACAGGAAATGGTTGTGATAAGTTCTACCATAAAAGAAGTTCAAAGAGCTACCGGAAGCCTGAGCCCAGACCAGGAAGGTCCATGGACCACTTCCCAGAAGAAATGACATTCAATCTAACACCTAAAAGTAGGTAGTAATTAGTGAGGCAACTCCAGGACGAGGGAACAACTGTGAGAAGACCCAGAATCCAAAGAGAGCACTGGATCTGTAAGAAACAAATGAGCTCAGCTCGGCCGGGACATGGGTAGCAGGAGGCATGATGGAAGCAGGTGGGGAAACAGAGAAGAAGCTAACGAGGGATGCAAGCGCCAGACCTTATAAGGCCTTCGGTGCTCCGTGAAGCAGATGGAATTTAATTCTGAGTGAAACAGGGAGCCAAGGCAATGAAGGCTTTCAAGCAGGAGGGTGATGTGATCCAATATACATTTGCTCTACATGGATTTTCACAGCGGGCTGGAAGTCTTGGCACTGGCCCATCAGAATGGATTCAGACAGGGTCCTGTAGGCAACCTGCTCTTATAGGCATCTACCCATTGGCCGCTGAAGGTCTGAAGTGTCCCGGGGGAGAGGCTGGGCTGCCTGGAGGACAGGGGACTCAGGACAGTGGCTTTTTATCACTGTATAGTGTTAATTTACCACTTCATTAATTATACTCATAAATATCTAAAGATACACATATGAGGAAGATGAAGAAAATATATACCAGCAAAAGTTACCTTTTAGGATAACAGGATTAGTGGTCTAGTTCTTAAGTATTTTAATTTTTAAACAGCCAGCATGGCCATCCTGAGGCGTAACAGTTAAATACATGTGCTAATGTCTACAAAGAACAAATAAGCCAGGATAATATTCAGGAAGATTAACTGATGTTCTTTTCCCCCACCGCCAGTATGTCCTGTTATCCCATGGCCTTTCTCTATTTATGGGGTTAGACCATGAAAGCAGAAAAACGGCTTTTAAGTTTCAAAAGACCCAACCTTGAAGGGACTCAGGCCAGAGGAAAATAAACCCAAAAAAGCAGACCAGGGAGCTCTTGCCTTCAAAATGAGATAAAAGAGGAAAGGAACTGGAGAGAGCTTGGGCACTGGGGAGTACTTGTCCCCCACCCCACCAAGGGGCGCTGTCAACAGAAACCCCAGTCTGGAATCCGAATGCTGGAAACCTGTGCTCCGAGGAGTTCACGCAAGAAGCCGGCAAGAATCCAAGAGGGGAAATAGGATCCAGGCACATGAAACAGTCTTCCAGACTTCCTCCCACGGAGGACTCCATGCCTCACCCTCTCCCCACGACGCCGACACCGATGTTATTTAAGCCTCCTGGAACGTGAAAGAGTCAGGCTCTCAGAACCCAGCTATAAGAGATGTTCTTGGAACAACTGGGGAATTCTGAATATGGACTGGATTTTAGATGATATTATGAAACTACTGTGAATTTTCTTAACTGTGGTAATGGTATTGCAATTATGTAGGAGAAAGTCCTTTTACTTAGGAAAATCAGGCTGAACTGTTAAGAGGTAAAATACCATAACTTCTGCCACTTATTTTCAAATAATTCAGTGGGGAAAATACACAAGTACATAGTGGGGAGAGAGAGGAAGCAAATCCTGAAAAATGTGAAGAACTGGCATAGAAAGGGGGGGGCATATGGGTGTTCACTGAGCTAGTGTTTCAATTCTCATAGGTTTTCATTTTCCAATAATAAACTTCTAAAATAAAATTTTATAGTAAAATTCATAATTGCTGAATGCCAGAAGTCACGAGGAAAATGTTGATCCAATAATACCAGTTTTATTTATTTATTTATTTACTTATTGGCTGCATTGGGTCTTCGTTGTTGCATACAGGCTTTCTCTAGTTGTGGCGAGCGGGGGCTACTCTTCCTTGCAGTGCGTGGGCTTCTCATTGCAGTGGCTTCTCTTGTTGCACAGCACGGGCCCTAAAGTGCACAGCCTTCAGTAGTTGCGGCACGCGGTCTCAGTATTTGTGGCTCATGGGCTCTAGAGCGTAGGGTCAGTAGTTGCGGCGCATGGGCTTAGCTGCTCCGCGGCATGTGGGATCTTCTCGGACCAGGGCTCGAACCCGTGTCCCCTTCACTGGCAGGCGGATTCTTAATCATTGCACCACCAGGGAAGTCCCTTATTCTTCTTTGTTAACTGTAGTATTTGACAGAGAGTAAACACTCAATAAATATTTGCTAAATAAATAAAAACAAATGAACAATCTGCCCCAGACAAATCAAACGACCCTTTGCAGGCAGGGGACTGGACAAAATAATACTCCAGGAACTTCTAGCAAGACGATTCTTGGACTTGATGATCTTGCCTGAGAATGGCTGAGACTCACAGTTTTCTTCTAGAGACTGTCTATGAACCAGAAGCTAGACTAAAACTGCACTGATGCACTAAACCTTAACAAAAGCCAAATATTAAGTTTTGTAAATGGATCCACCTAGAAAACCAGTTCAAATCAAGTCAAAATCCAAACATCTAAAACAAATGAATGAGAATGAAATTTGCTCTGAGTCCCTACTTACGACTGAATTTTCTTATCTTCTAAGCAAAAAGCCCAAAATCATTAGTTTTGGTCATACACTGGCCTGTGGTGCCATGCTGGGCTAAGTCACAGCACACATCAGCAATAATTTTATAAATGTGTTCTCCCCAGCTGCCTACCTCTGAGCTTGAATCCATTTCCAGTCACAGTTTGCACATTTCATGCCAAAAGGCTGCAGTGGGGCTACTGATGGTTAGTGTGAAATCACTTGTTCTGCAGATCTTTAAACACAGGTAAGAATCACCTCTCCTTTCAACAGTTTTGTCTCAGTTTAATAAAATACAAAGTTGCTAGATTCTGTGCAGCGTCTGAACTTTTCATTAATCCACTCACTCAACAATTTGCACTGACTGCTTACTATGGGTCAAGAACTATGCTAGATGCTGGGGATATGACAGTGACTGGAGAAGGTATGGTCCTTGAATCCATGTCACTTAAATTCCAGTTGGAGACCCATAGATGAATATGTAATTACAAGATGTAATAGGTATTGGAGGTGGAAAAGTGCTATATACAAGAATGGAAGAATAATAGGAAATCTAATCTGGATTGGATGGAGTGGAATAAGGGAATGCCTTCCTGAGGAAGTGACATGTAGGCCACAATCCAAAAAATGAGAAGACTTGTTATGGGCCGAGTTGTGTCCACTCAAAACTTACAGGTTGAAGCCCTAACTCCCAGGACCTCAGAATGTGACTGTATTTGGAGATAGGGTATTTAAAGAGACAATTAGGTTAAAATGAGGTCATTAGGGTGGGTCTTAATCCAACAGGACTGGTGTCCTTACAAGAAGAGGAAATTTAGACGTAGAGACACACACAGAGGGAAGACCACATGAAGACACAGGGAGAAAACGGCCATCTACAAGCCAAGGAGAGAGGCCTCAGGAGAAACCAAAATGCTGACAGCTCCATCTCAGATTTCCAGCCTCTAGAACTGTGAGAAAATATATTTCTGTTGTTTAAGCCACTCAGTCCCTGGTACTTCATTACAGCAGCACTAGCAAATTAATACAAGGGTTAATCAGGCAAAAGATCAGGGTGGGGAAAAGAGAGGCAGAGGGAAGAGCAGGCAAGACAATGACCCAGAGTCAGAAAAGAGCTTTGTCCCATCAAAGAACTGAAAACCCAATAAACTTATGTGGTTGGAGCTAAGTAAAGAAGAGTCAGGAGGGGGACTTCCCTGGTGGTCCAGTGGTTAAGACTCCACGCTTCCATTGCAGGGGGCACGGGTTCAATCCCTGGTCGGGGAACTAAGATACCGCAAGACCCGTGGCCACAAAAAAAAAAAGGCAGGAGGGACAAAATAAGACTGGAGAGGGAGGCAGAAGCTAGGACCTGACAGGTTATGCTGACGAGCTTGACATTTTCCCCGGAATTATAAATAAAAGTCACTGGATAGTTTTTGAGGAGGGGGAAGATGTGGGTGACAAGGTTCAATTTACACTGTTAAATATCTTGTCTGGTGAGTGGAGAAAGGGCGGCAGCAGGGGGATCAACCAGCAGAGAGATGATGGGGTTTGAACCAGGGTGGGAGCGGTGCAGGTGGAGAACTGTAAACCGACGTCCACTTAGAAGGCAGAATAGACAGGCTTCCCTGGGTGGGAGCTGGAGCAGAGGGGGTGGCAAGCGTGGTACCTTGGCTTCTGGCTTGCGCACGTGGCAGCACTTAATAAACACATTTCCTTCTGTATAGAGGAGCCTGGGAAGAGGGTTGGCCTTCCAATCCCTCCACCTTCTGGCCGCAACACCAGACAAGAGGTTTAACCTCTTCAGGCAAAGGCTAAGGTGCTCAGCCTGGAGAACAAGGTTCTTCTAAATGTAACCCCTACCTGCTATCTCCCTTCCATCCACCGCCCACCCCTGACACATTCCGTGCTCTAGACACGTCGATTTCTCAGTGCCCATCCTCGCTCCCCGTGTAGAGAAGCTGACGCATACTCCTCCCTCAAAGCCCCTGCCCACCATTCCATACCCTGTGAAAATGTAACCACTTCTCCCAAACCTTCCTTGACTCTCCTGTGTTTCCACCTTGACCCCACCTCTCCCCCTGGTTCTTTGTAGGTCCCTGCTCTTCACCCAAGCTTCTTGAAGAAGGCGTCTACCGTCACTGTTCCTCATCCCTTCCTCCCTGGTCACGCCATTGCAGGTAGCTTCTCCATCCTGCACTCCACTAGAACTGGTTTGACCAAAGCACTAATTACATCCATGTCATCCTCTCATATAACACCCTGTTCTTTTTCTTCCAACCCCTATTCCCATTTTAAATTACATATTCATTCATGGTTTTGCTTCTAGAATTGAAGTGTCATGAATTCAAAGCTAAATCCATGTTGCTAAATCCAATGGACACTTTTGACCTTTATCTTGACCTGACTTCTCCACAGAATGTGATACTGTGTGTACCACTCCTTTCTTTCTTACCATTTTACTTTGAAATTTTTCTATAGAAAACTATACAGAGGGCTTCCCTGGTGGCGCAGTGGTTGAGAGTCCGCCTGCCGATGCAGGGGACGCGGGTTCGTGCCCCAGTCCGGGAAGATCCCACATGCCACGGAGCGGCTGGGCCCGTGAGCCATGGCCGCTGAACCTGCGCGTCCAGAGCCTGTGCTCCGCAACGGGAGAGGCCACAACAGTGAGAGGCCAGCGTACCGCAAAAATAAAAAGCTATACAGAAGTTGTAAGAATAGTACAGTAAACACCCACATCTCCTTCATCCAGATTCACCAATTAATATTTTTTCACCTTGTATGTTTATCCTTTGTTTTTCTGGACTATGGAGGAGTAAGTTGCAGGCATTACAACCCTTCACTCTCAAATACCTCAGCACGTTTCCTAAGAACAAACATGTCCTGCCTTAGCCCATTTGGCCTTCTATATATATATATATATATAACAGAATACAACAGACTCAGTGGCTTATAAACAACAGTATTTATTTCTAGCAGCTCTGGAGCTGGGAAGTCCAAGGTCAAGGTGCCAGCAGATTCAGTGTCTGGTGAGGACCCACTTCCTGGTTCACAGACACTCATCTTCTCTCTGTGTCCTCACATGACAGAAGGGGAAAGGGAGCTCTCTGGGGTCTCTTTTATAATGACACTAATCCCATTCATGAAGGCCCCACCTCCAAATATCACACCGGGGGTTAGGATCTAACATGCGAATTTTGGGGGGACACAAATATTGTTTATAGCCAACTCTTATCTAACAGACAGCCTATTTTAAAATTTTGTAAGATGTTTCTAAAATGTTCTTTTCATTTATTTTTATTTTCGGCTGCGTTGGGTCTTCGTTGCTGCGCACAGGCTTCCTCTAGTAGCAGCAAGCGGGGGCCACTCTTCACTGCGGTGCTCGGGCTTCTCATTGCGGAGGCTTCTCCTTGTGGAGCATGGGCTCTAGGCGCGCGGGCTCAGTAGTTGTGGCTCACAGGCTCTAGAGCGCAGGCTCAGTAGTTGTGGCACGTGGGCTTAGTTGCTCCGCGGCATGTGGGATCTTCCTGGACCACGGCTCGAACCCGTGTCCCCTGCATTGGCAGGCGGACTCTCAACCACTGCGCCACCAGGGAAGCCCCTATTATGTCTTTTATAGTGATTTTATTCTGATCTAAGATCAAATCAAGAATCATACATTGCATTTGGTTGTCATGTCTCCTTAGTCTCCTTTTATCTAGAACACTTCCTTAGTCTTTCAAGATATAAATATTTTTGAAGAGTACAGCCCAGCTGTTTTGCAGAACGTCCCTCAATTTGGGTTTGTCTGATGCTTTCTCATGATTAGATTCTGGATATGCACCTCTGGATATGCAGGGATATTATTACAGACGAGACGTGGTACCCTTCTTGGGGCATGGTTTCACGAGGCAAGTGATACTGGTTTATCCCATCATCAGTGACGAACCACTCCTTCCTTGAAGTTCTCTCTTCCCTCAGCTTCTGTGGCTTCCCTCCTGCCTCCCTGGTGGATGCTTCTTGGTCTTTTTCGTGGGCTCCTCTTCCTCTGCCAATGCATAATCACTGGCCAGGCGGGTTCCTATTGTAGGAGCCTGTTCTAAGCTCTTCACAATTTAAACTCTTCTAGGCAGCTTCCCATTCTTCTGTATCCTGAATCTAATCATCGTAACTTCAACTAACACCTCTGCATTGATGGCTCTCAAACTCTCAACTCCCCTTACCCTGGGTCTCTCTCCTAAACTCCAGATGCAGACCTGCCTACTAGACAGCTAAACCGGGATGTCAGCACAATGTTCGAGACCAAATACATCATCTTCCCCTGCTCCAAGCCTGCTTCATGCCCTCCTATGATGAATGGAAACACCCAGAACCCAACGTTCAAAAAGGCACTCAGAACTTTTCCAATTTGATGATTCAGAGTCTTCCCTGCTGGGCTGTCACTGTCTTTAAATAAGAGTCATATCTGTCCTGTTTGCAACTGGGTCTCTAGAAATGCCTGACACTTGAGAACGGTAGCTATCTCTTATCAGACTCTCAGTGTCCTCATCTCGAAGGCAGAAATAATAATGGATACCTCACAGGGCTTGGGTGAGGATCAAATAAGATCATATATGAGCAAGTGCTTTGTAAACACTATCTCCTGCCTACTCAAAATGCTCATGGATCAGCAGGAGCAGCATCACTTGGAAGCTGGTTAGAAATAAGCATCGTGGGCTCCACTCCAGGCTTCACCCGCCTGCTGATTCAGAATCTGCATTAATGAGAGTCCCTGGTGATTTGTATACACAGTAAAATTTGAGAAGGACTGCTTAATCCCCAGCGAATTACAGACAGACACGTCCATAGAATATACACCATTTGTTAACCTTCAGGTTGTGGTCCTTCGCACACAGGAAATCCTTCCTGATCAAATGAGAAAATGTGAGATCACGTGAACTGGCTCAGCATCATGGAAACGGTGGGCTTTCAGAGCCTGACTCTTGGTGCCTGCTGTCGAGCTGACTGTGGGCAAATTGCTTCACCTCTGTGAACCTCAATCTCCTGGTCTCTAACATGGCTTTGAGAGCACCAACCTCCCTGGAGATATTGCACAAGATCACAGACAGAGCATGGCAGGTGCTGAATACTCAGCTAATCGCACTTGTTTGTTTTTTGAGTAAAGAAACTCACATTCTGATGGCTTCCCATTTGCCATAAATGTGTAAAACCTGAGCTTGTCTCTGGGTTCTGCCTAAGAACGGGAATCTCCTTGTTCTACATCCGGAACAAATAACAATTTTAGCAGAGATCTGGATGGGTGTGCTTTTTTTAACTACCATTTAAAAAAAATTCCTACTATGTGCCAGACATGAGTTAAATAAAGTGAAACTGTCTGGTCTTTCCATTCCCCATGGTGGTTCCAGGCCGGGAGCACATGAAGTGGGCAGGGGCTCGAGCAGCGGAACAGAAGGAGAAGTAGACAGCCGGCTGGAGGCGCAGATGGCCATGCTCAGATTCATCCTGCCGAAGTTTATATCAATCTGGCTGGACTTTTTCAAGCTTCAAACGTAACAAGCTCGAAATAAGAACAATTCCCATAGCTCAGCGCCTTACCTAGATAAAGATGCTTCTCAAATATCAAGGACCTCTTGTACCTAAGATGATTATGGCTCTTCAAAGCGAAAGACGTGCCAGCTAACAGGCAACGTAAAATTACAGACGGACATTCTCTAAAACCCCTTTGAGACTCTGATGAACGCTGTGTTGTGCGACCTCCAAAAAAATAATCATGCCCTAGACACAAAGTTCTGCATACAATTTTGGGGAAGGGGAGGCTGTAGTCCTTGAAAGGAGACTCAAGAACTTTCCACTTAAAACCCCTAGATTTAAGCCACATTTGCTTCTCTTCGCGTAGATCCTTGTGTATCAGCACACACACACGTGCAAGCATGCGTGCGCGTGCGCACACACACTGCTTCGTCAATCACTTCATTTACCTCTTTAGATCCAAAAGCAGAATAAATTAACATTTTCCTGGCAGCAAAGTGGAGACATGTTTTGTCTAGAGGTCACACAGATTAAATCACTAAGTGCCATAATCCACTCCCCAATAAGGCAGAAAGTCTGCCAAGAAAATGTGGATATAGACATCTAAGCCCCAGCAGGAAACTGTAAATTCACATCTCAGGTGCGCCTTGGCCCATGGAAATGCCCGTATGCTTCAGCCTCCCTCCTGGGAAAAGTGCTTCTCTGATCCAACTGACATTGTTCAGAGGAAAATAATTTTCCGTGGAATGAGATTAAAAAGAAAGAACACAAAAAACTGGATGGTCAGAATGAGCAGGGCCGCTTGGGAGCCACTAATGATTTCACTTCTCCTTTATTCCTGTTTGACTAAGTAAATACTCAAAATAGGTTTTTTTAATCCAACGGTAAGCATTTTGGCTCCAAATCTCAGCAAAAGAGGGTGCAATGGTTAAAAGCATGGACCATATGGAACCCGACTACTTCAGTTTGATTGAATACGGTCTCTACCCCTTTCTCTGAGCCTCGGTTTAATCACAAATACAGGGGAGCAATAGGAGCACCCGGACTGTTTTGTGGGGCTGTTTTGAGAGTTAAATGACGTGATCTGTGTGAAGACCTTAGCTTAGTACACGGCGAGTACTCAACAGAACCTACACTTCTAGAACGGATGTCTTAGAACTCCACAGACGCTAACCCTAATGGTCAGAGTCCCCACATCCCACCTACTCCTTCCCCTCAGATGTTCCATCACAGGCCACAGCATCTTGGTCATGCATTGCACCAAACAGTACAGAACTTGGCAAAAGCTTATGACTTTAACTTATTTGAAGTTTTTTTGTTTACTTTCTTATTTTGGTAAAAATAAAATATATTTGTAACGTAAAGTTTGCTATTTTACGACCAGGTTAGTGACCAGGTTTAAGAGTACAATTCGATGGCATTAATTACATTCTCAATGTTGTACAACCATCACCACTATCTAGTTCCAAACTTTTTCATCACCCCAAACTGAAACTCTGTACACATTAAGCAGTAACTCCCTAGGCCCACCTTCCCCCCAGTCCCTGGCCACCTCTACTGTTTTCTGTCTCTGTGAATTTTCCTATTCTAGATATTTCATTTAAGTGGAATCACACTTGTCCTTCTGTGTCTGGCTTACTTCACTTAGCATAATGTTGTAAAGGTTCACCCATATTGTAGCATGTAGCAGAACTTCATTCTTTTTACAGCTGAATGACATTCCCGTCGTATGCAGAGACCACATTTTACTTATCCATTCGTCTGCCAGTGGACACTTGGGTTGCTTCCATTTTTTAGTTACTGTGAATAATGCTGCTATGAACATTAGTGTATAAATATCTGTTTGAGTTCCTGCTTTCAATTCTTTGGGGTATACATTTAGGAATTGAGTTTAGGATTGCTGGATCATATGGTAATTCTATACTTAACTTTTAAAGAGACACCGAACTGTTTTCCACAGAGGCTGCACCATTTTACGTTCCTAGCAGCAATGCACAAGGGGTCCAGTTTCTCCACATCCTCCTCGTCTCCTGTCATTTTCTGTAATTCATTTGTTTTATCTTATAATTTATTTTTGTGTGCGTTGGGTCTGTTGCTGCGCGCAGGTTTTCTCTAGTTGAGGCGAGCGGGGTCTGCTCTTGGTTGCGGTGCGCGGGCTTCTCATTGCGGTGGCTTCTCTTGTTGTGGAGCATGGGCTCTAGGTGCGCGGGCTTCAGTAGTTGCGGCTCGTCGGCTCAGCAGTTGTGGCTCGTGGGCTCTAGCATGCAGGCTTAGTAGTTGTGGTACACGGGCTTAGTTGCTCCGCGGCATGTGGGATCTTCCCGGACCGGGGCTCTAACCCGCGTCCCCTGCACTGGCAGGCGGATTCTTAACCACTGCGCCACCAGGGAGGCCCCTCATTTGTTTTTAATCATACCTCAAGACTGTCTCACAATACAGCAAACTTACTGTTCTAAAATAATTGAGACGTGAGTAATTCTGGTTTAGAAGTTCTCACCTAGGGACATTTTTTCCACCCAAGGAACATTGGACAATGTCTGGAAACATTTTCAGTTGTCACGACCAGGCACATAGTGCTACTGGCATCTCGTGGGTAGAGCCCTGGGGTGCTGCTAAGCGTCCTAGATGCACACGGCAGCCCCCAAAACAAAGAATTATGGCCCAAAATATCTACAGTGCCAAGGCTGAGACATCTTGTTCTAGTTTAAAAGTTAGCCTTTAAGCCAGTCTTCAAACTAGGTTCTGCAGAGGCACAGGATTCCAGAGGAAACTTGGGTCCTGTCATAAGGGAAAATACTGGAGTCCAAGTGGGCAAGGTTTCAGCACCCCCACTTCTTCAAGGGCAACTCCTCATACAATTATTTTACATACGGGTCTTCCCTGTAAGATTCCAAAGTTCTCACTTCTCTTTTCTACTTACAAAACAGTTATTCAGGGACTTCCCTGATGGTCTGGTGGTTAGGACTTGGGGCTCTCACTGCCATGGCCCAGCGTTCAATCCCTGGTCGGGGAACTAAGATCCTGCAAGCCACATGGCACGGCCAAAAATAAATAAATAAAACTTAAAAAATTAAAAACAAATTTTAAAAACACAGTTATTCCAATCAAGTTGCTTTTGGCTGCTAGTAAGAGAATGCCAAATGAAAAAATAATGACATCTCAAATTTTTAAGTCTGGTAATAATGAGGTTTAGTAGTTCAGTGATACCACCAAGGACACAGGCTTCTTCCATCTCCTTGCGTTATCACCCTTAATACTCTGGTTCCTATCCTCAGACTTGTCTCTTCATGGCCTCAAGCTGATAGCTTCAGATCCAGTCACCACATCCTTGCACAGCCATGTACAAAGGCAGGAAAGGATAGTTTACTTCTTTGTACCCAAGAGGAAAATCTATCCCAGAATTCAGGCAGGAAACTTCCCTCCCTCCACCAGGTTTGCATCACCTACTCATACCTAAAGCAATCATCCACCAGGAGAATAAAATCACTATGTCAAGTCTAGGCTCATCAACGTTTACCCCCTAAGGCTGGGGAGGGACCACCTTCCCTCAGCTCATGGGAGGGTGAAAATCCAAACAACAGGAGATATTGGAGGTACTAACTCATCTGTAGGTTGTTTCATTGGTGCTTTAAGCTAGTTTACTTGTCATTTGGTTTCAGATGCAAATGACAAAAACCTGGGTTTTTTTGTTTTGTTTTTTTAAAAAGAAGGGAATATCCAGCTCATATAATTGAAAAATCCAGGGACAGACTTTGGATACACAGATATTGGTGGTCAAATGCCATCACCAAAACTTGGCAATGCTTTCTCCAGCTCTCAGTTCTGCTTTCTTCTGTATTGGCTTCATTCTCAGGCTGCCTCTCCCCTGCTGGTGAGAGCAGGACCAAAACAATCCCCAGAATTGAGTTTGCATACGCTGTGACTAGTCAGGCTTGGACCACACTTTGATCGTTGAACAAATCACTGTGGCTAGGGAAACGGAGTGCTCGGATTGGCCATACTCGGATCATATGGTTCCCCGCAGTGTTGGGGAGGGATGTACCATAAGCAGGAAGGGTAATGAAAGGGTTTGCAAAATCAATACACACGCATTCCATAGATATATAGGGAGGAAATACCTCTAGGTAACCCAGATACTATAAAAATGCATCAGTTCATTCCACAAACATCTACTGAATACTGTGTACCAGACACAACGCACTGGGGAGGTAAATAAGACAGTCTCTTCCACAAAGAATCTAACCCTCTGCCACTAACCCACTGTGTAACCCTGAATGAGTCCGAAACCTCTCCCATTCTCCTACACATCATGTGTAACAAGAAATGGCTGGAGTGCTTGATATCTGAGTTGATTTCCAATTCTGTGTTCTATTAATTCCACCATTACCTCCCTGCAAACGCCTTTGAATATTTTTTTCTAGATGCTACCAATAAGGCCAATTTGATTTCACTTGCATGGTTTGTTGCCACCACAGAGGAACAAATGAAAGAGGAGTGAAATCAACTCAGAGCCCCTCTGTGACTGAAAGGTTGACCGTAGGCATCCAGAGTTCACTGACTCTTGCAGCCAGACACCTTGGGGGTGACTGAGGTGAGGAAGCCCAGTAGAGAAAGAGGGAGTGAGAAAGCCTAGCCCTGGAGAGGAAGCTCTGAGCCACAGAAGTTGCTCTTTCCCAGCTTCCAGCCCAGCCTGGGTGAGCCACTTCCAAGTCATGTCTGTTAAGGGTGCCTAGCAAAAAGACTCATTGGTACCCTCTGCAGACTGCAAGCTAAAATTCCCAGTGGGGTTAAAGCTGACTCCTTCAGAGCGATTATAGGGCCCTGGAGGTGCTGGCTTCTGTTGATTACTCAGGATGCTGGCTTGCAAGGAAATGGTGTCAGGTGCTTGAAATATTTAGGGACCCTTAAAAGAATACTGTAGCTGAGCCCAAGTGAATTACGTCTGCTCTACCAATCCTTTATTCTTTCTCCAAAGTGATGAGCATGGTGGTAAGAGGCTGACAGCCCTCGCATGAGGAGTTGTGCAGGTTGGGCACTGCACAACTTTAGGGGCACCAGGTACACTGCAGTCTACGGAAGCCTAGGTGAGTGTTGCCCCCAAGAGTGACGCAGTGCTCAACCTGTGTAACCACACAAGTCGGTCCTTAATGCTGATACCAAAACTAAGGAGGAAAGGCTGCCATGGCAGGAATCCAGAGATTTTCAATCAACCAACACATAATTTTTATACTGACTATATACTGAAGTGATATGTAAGATACATTGGGTTTGGGAATTCTCTGGCTGTCCAGTGGTTAGGACTTCACATTTCCACTGCAGGGGGCAAGGGTTTGATCCCTCGTCGGGGAACTAAGTTCCTGCATGCCCTGGGGCATGGCCAAAAAAAAAAAAAAGATACATTGGGTTAAATGAAATATGTTATTAATGTTAATTTCATCTGTTTCTCTTTATGTGGCTCCTAGAAAACTTTAAATCACACATGTGGCTTGTATTTGCGGCTTGCATTATATACATTTCTATTGGACCAACCTATCTTAGAAGGTCCTCAGCAGGATTGTGCAGTTGCCCACAGTGGTGAACCAATCCCTGTCACACCCTCCTCTTTCCTTCTTTTGCTTATCTCACTTTCCTACTCCCTCATTTACACTGGATCACCTCCCAGATAAACTAACTAGACCTGAATCTTGTCTCAAGGCATGCTTCTGGGGTAGACTAATAAAAAACTTACTATGCACAGGGAACCATGCTAATATCTACCTTTCCTTATATGCTGTTTGCATATAACCAGGCAGAGAGATAAAGAAACCAACAGGGGCTTCCCTGGTGGTGCAGTGGTTGAGAGTCCACCTGCCGATGCAGGGGACACGGGTTTGTGCCCCGGTCTGGGAAGATACCCCATGCCGCGGAGCGGCTAGGCCCGTGAGCCATGGCCGCTGAGCCTGCGCATCCGGAGCCTGTGCTCCGCAACGGGAGAGGCCACAACAGTGAGAGGCCCGCGTACCGAAAAAACAAACAAACAAACAAAAAAACAACAAAAAAAAGAAACCAACACAGGAAAGGTTAAATACCAGATTTAAATAACAGAACAAGAGATGTGCATGATTACCTGCCAAGTGAAGAGTACAGAGAGTAAGTGCTAAGAGCCTGAAGGAGAAATGATATTAATATGTAGCGTGGTGGGGAAGGAGAGTTCTTCCTGGCCACACAAGATCTAAGTGCTGTCAAGTTTGCTGCCAAGAATGGGTCGTGAAATATGAAGTATGAGCAAGGACCTAGACTCAAGAAATGACTCTGGTGTTGAGGGCAATGTGCTGTGTATTTTGTGGGGAGTTCACTTTGAAATGCATTGTGTATGCGTGAGTGTGTGTGCGTGTGCATGTGTATAGTGGGAGTCAGGAGGATGCTAGATCTGATTCTCTTATTTCACTCATTCCGCTTGTGATCAAAGTTGGCAAGGGGAGGTAATGCAGCCTATTTCAGAAAGCCCGAACAAAACACTTTCCACAAAAGGATCAAATGCTCCACCCCTTTCCCATTAGCACCTTGCTTTTGTGTGACCGAGATGAGCAATTGTATATGTCACCATAGGAGGGGCAAGCTTTCATTACTGACCATTCACTATGTGCCAGTGCCAGACATTGTTGAAAGAAAAGTGCAGAAAGCAAAGAGCAAATGCTATCTAGCTTTCAGGAAGAAGAAATAACCCCCTGCCACCATTCAGGCCTTTAAAATAAGCAGTAAATAAACCTTAAAAAGGTACATAAAGGAAATAATTAAAATGTCCTGAAGACTCTAGTTCTGATAGTTACCCATTCTCTTATTTGCTGTTCCCCTTTATAGGAGTTACAAGTACTTAAAAAATAAGAGTCCAGAGTTAGCTGGAAATTTTAAGAGTGGGTGCTAGATACAGTATTTCCCCTGCAGAACAAATTCACACCAAAGACTTGGGAGGGTGCTGTCCAAGGTACCAGTTGACCTCTCAGTGAGCCTAGCTAGGATTTGAACATAATTATGAGTTCTCCCATAACTTTACAGGTAACATTTTGCCCTCAATAAGTGGGTATCACAGTCCACAATTATATATGTACGTGTGTACTAAAAACAGCTTTTCTTTCACATATTCTTATTTTAAATGTCCTGATTTAAAGATAAGTTGCTTTAAAATGCATAGAATAGGGAGTTAAGGTTTTCTATCAATTCAGTTCAAAAGGTTGTAAAGTGTGCTTCATCTCGTAGATGATGTTCTTCCTTATACCCAGCTGAAAATCTCTCCTGCTTAGATGTGGAAGTTACAAATTCAACTGTCTACAAGGATCAGAGGGCAGAGTAAATGACTGAAATGGAACATTTTAAATAGTAACTGACACAGCTTCAGTGTTGGCGAGATAATAGGCATGGTGGGGACTGGTTACCAAGAGAGTGTGTGCTGTCTAAAGGGAGAAGCTTCCACTCAACTCCAGCCATTGTGTCCACATAGGACAACAAACTCAGTCACAAAGTTAGCTAACTACTCAGGAGGCGCTCAAAAATCTCTCAGTTAGCGCTTCCCTGGTGGCGCAGTGGTTGCGAGTCCACCTGCCAATGCAGGGGACACGGGTTCGTGCCCCAGTCCGGGAAGATCCCACATGCCGCGGAGCGGCTGGGCCCGTGAGCCATGGCCGCTGAGCCTGCGCGTCCAGAGCCTGTGCTCCGCAACGGGAGAGGCCACGGCAGTGAGAGGCCCACGTACTGCAAAAAATAAAATAAAATAAAATAAAAATCTCTCAGTTAAAAAAAAGAATGTTTAGTTAATTCAATTTCTTACAATTCACTGTGTAAGCCAAAGAGAGCACCTGTGGGTTGGAGCTTACCCACAGGCTTCTGCTTTGCCATCTCCATTCAAGGCAAGTTCTCTTGCTTGAAATCTCATATACTCAGAAAATTGGATGATGTAAAAACAGGTATTTTTCTTCCCTATTCCAAAGATGGAGATTGAGGTAAAAAACATCTTAGAGTAATTGACAGGAGCCAGCACCTCCACGGCCCACCAATTACCCTGCGGGAGTCAGCTCCATGCCCACTGCTAATTTTAGTTTGCAACCACAGAGGGTACCAATAAGTCTTTTTTTTTTTTTAATACTCTTCTCCACCTAAGCACTTTATTATTTTTTTAATTTATTTTTGGGGCTGCGTTGGGTCTTCGGTGCTGAGCGCGGGCTTTTCTCTAGTTGCGGCAAGCAGGGGCTACTCTTTGTTGCGCTACGCGGGCTTCTCATTGCAGTGGCTTCTCTTGTTGCGGAACACAGGTTCTAGGTGCACGGGCTTCAGTAGTTGTGGCACACAGGCTCAGTAGTTGTAGTTTGCGGGCTCTAGAGCGCAGGCTCAGTAATTGTGGAGCACAGGCTTAGTTGCTCCATGGCATGTGGGATCTTCCCGGACCAGAGCTCGAACCTGTGTCCCCTGCATTGGCAGGTGGATTCCCCTGCGTTGACAGGCAGATTCTCATCCGCTGCACCACCAGGGAAGCCCACCGAGTCTTTTTGCCAAAGATTTTTGGCTCTGTGTGCCAGACATTCTCTGTCACAACTACTCAGCTCTGCCCTTTTAATGCGAAAGCAGTCTTGGAGAATGTGTAAATTTATGGGTGTGGCTATGTTCCAATAAAACTTTATTCACAAAACAGGTGGCGGGCTGGATTTGGTCCGTGGCTCATGGTTTGCTGACCCGTGATTTAGAATAAAAAGATGATGATGTGAACAGGATAAAGCAAGCTATTCAGTTCAAGAAACTGACTGCATAAACACAAACTCCTGGAATTTAAATCAAAACCCAGGACAAACATGGGAGGTGAGATACCAAAAGGACAAGTAAAATTGCTAAAGTGATTTTAGGCCACAAAGCCAAAATTCTACCCTGGTGTGTTCTTTATGGATCATGCCTAGATCAGTTCTGGATAAAGTAATGTGAACAGGAGCATGTTCAACTGAGATCGGTGATAAAAGACCCAAACAGAAACGGCTTTTGTGTTTCATCTGGTGTGTGTGCCTGCCACCCCACCTCACCCCACCCTCAATCAACTGCTGGTGGCCACTGCATGGAAAAGGATCATGAGACTTCACATGTGGACCTACAGAGAATGAGGGCCATACTGATTAGTAATGTCTGTCATGGGTACAAAAGGGGAGAACGATGCATGTGCCACATTACTGCCGTCTCTAAAACCGTATCTCGTGAGGAAGGATAGGGAGTCAATAAATGGAATTTGTTACCCCAAGTAAGTTGTATAACCCAAAATATAATTATCTTCAAACGGATAAAACAGTACTATACTTTCTAAATATTAATCTGATCTTGCTAATGATTAGCATGACTTACCCCAAATACTTTATTACAGCAGGCAGTAGGAGGCCGGGCTAGATCACCTCTGAATATTCTTCTCAGCCCTGCATAGGACTCTTATGATTTTTTTCAAGATGCCTCATTGTACTATCCCAGCTGTATTCCAGGTGTCTTAGTCTTCCCAACAGCTTTGCTTTGAAGACGTCGTGAATATTTAAACAAACTTCAGGCTAAACATTTTTCACGCTTCTCATTTCACCCACGGTCCAAAGCTGGGTTTTGTTTGGCAAGAAGGCTCATTTTTGAGATGTGTGTATGTGCACATATATGCATATAAACCCACTGGCATTGTGTTATATACACATACTCGGACCTCCAAGGTACGTGTATGTAAATTCCTCCTCTTAAACCTTTTTTATTTTTAAATACATTTATTTATTTATTTTTGGCTGCGTTGGGTCTTTGTTGCTGCGTGCAGGCTTTCTCTAGTTGTGGAGAGTGGGTACTACTCTTCATTGCAGTGCATGGGCTCTAGGCATGTAGGTTTCAGTAGTTGCGGCTCGCGGGCTCTAGAGCGCAGGCTCAGTAGTTGTGGCGCAAGGGCTTAGTTGCTCCGCAGCATGTGGGCTCTTCCCAGACCAGGGATCAAACCCATGTCCCCTGCATTGGCAGACGGATTCTTAACCACTGCGCCACCAGGGAAGGCCCCTCCTCTTAAATCTTGACACTCAGCTCTGAAGTTAAAGTCTGCAGTTAAAGGCCACTGACGTGTCTTCAGGCACAAACCAGCAGGTATGCAGTTAAGTATGGACAGACTGATTATTTGGAAATGACCTGCTAATGTTCCCACTGCAGTTATTCATTGACTGCGACTTCAGAACCACAGTGACAGTGAGAAAGCCAACGTCCCTTTCATTGTCTTGATGAGTAAGAGGCTCAATGAGTCACAGAAGGTCCCAGAGAGAGGTGGGAGCAGGTAAAGCATGAAGGGCTGAGGTAAAGAGGGTTGGTTAAATACACATATCTTTTTTTCTCTTTTCCATGAAATCCCACAAAGACAACTACAGAGGTGTTTTGTTGTTGTTGTTTTAGGGTTTACACCCACCAGAATTGAGAGAACAGGCAAGGAAAAAAACAAATTGCAGAAGCTGAATGTAGATGAAAACAACACAACAAAATCTTAAGCCAGCAGTTGATAAAGCAGAGGAACATGGATTAGCAGCACCTAATCAGAAAGGAAGATACCCCTAGAAATGAAGGTGAAGGCGATGGGAATGGTTGAAATTCAGTTTAAGAAGCTCTGAGTTCCCCAGATCTGTCTCCCTACTTCATGCAGCAAGATTGCCAAGATCCCAACCTGGCAAGTGACCAGACATTTCTCCTCTATAGAAGATAAAACGAAAGGTCTCTGGACGAAAGGACTCCAGAACCAGGTCCTACATTAAAAAAAAAAAAAAAAAAAAAAAGAGGGAATGAAAAATTAGAAAAGAAAAATAGCTCTTAGTACAAATATTTTTTGTTTTAATGAAAGAGCAGAAGTTAAACTCAATAGAAAGGTTAGAAAATAAAGTTAAGGAAATCGCCCAGAATAGAAGGTAAAAAGATAAAGAAAAATAGGAAAGAAATGAAAATTTAAAGACTGTTATAGGAAGTCTACTATCCAAGTAACAGGAATCACTGAATGCAAGAACAGAAAAAATGGAGGGGAGGAAATCATGCATTATATTATTTACCTATTGCTGCATAAAAAAAATTACCCCAACCACACAGAAACTTGTAACAAACATGTATTCTCTTATCTAGTTCCTGAAGGTCAGGAACCTAGGAGCAGCTTAGTGGGGTGGTTCTGGCTCAGGGTCTCCTCAGAGGCCGCGGTCAAGCTGTCGCGAGGGCTGCTGTCCCATCTGAGGGCTGGACTGGGGCTAGAGGATCCTTTCCAAAGTGACTCACTCACATGGCTGTTGGCAGAAGCCTCAGTTGCTAGCTGGCTATTGGCAGGAGGCCTCAGTTCTTTGCCACATGGAACTCCCCATAAGGCTTCTTCACATGGTAGCTGGCTTCCCCCAAAGCAAGTGATCCAGGAGAAAGAGAGAGCATGGCCAAATGGAAGTCACGGTGCCTTTGACAGCCCAATCTCAGAAGTGAATTATTATTGTGTCCACTGTGTGCTATTTGTCACAGAGACCAATCCTGGTCCAATAATGAGAGTGAACTGTACAAGGTATGACTGTCAGGAGACGAGGACTATTGGGGCCATCTTGGAGGCTGCCTACCACATCCATGAAATAGGTATGTGTGTATGTGTATATTTATGTATATGTGTATTTCAATTCTCAGAATTTGAGCCTAAGTTTCCAGAATTGAAAAAGCCAACTAACCACTTAGCACAATGGGCCCACACCAGAGCCTACTGTCATGAACTTTCAAAACACCAAGGAGGGACTTTCCTGGTGGTGCAGTTGTTAAGAATCCGCCTGCCAATGCAGGGGAACACAGGCTCAAGCCCTCGTCTGGGAAGATCCCACACACCGTGGAGCAACTAAGCCCGTGTGCCACAACTACTGAGCCTGCGCTCTAGAGCTGGTGAGCCACAACTACTGAGCCCACGTGCCACAACTACTGAAGCCCATGTGCCCTAGAGCCTGTGCTCCACAACAAAAAGAAGCCATCGCAATGAGAAGCCAGAGCACCGCAACAAAGAGTAGCCCCTGCTTGCTGCGACTAGAGAAAGCCTGCACACAGCAACAAAGACCCAACACAGCCAAAAATAAATAAATAAATAAATGAAGAAGATACACAAATGGCCAACAGGCACATGAAAATGTGCTCAACAACACTTATCATCAGGAAATGAAAATCAAAACCACGAGATATTACCTCACACCTATAAAATGGTTATTAGCACAAAGACAAGAGTTAACAAGTGCTGGCCAGGATATGGAGAAAAGGGAACCCTTGTGCAGTGTTGGTGGGAATGTAAATTTGTGCTGCCACCATGGAAAACAGTACGGAGGTTCCTCAAAAAATTAAAATAGAACTACCATATGGTCCAGCGATCTCACTCCTGGGTATATATCCAAAGAAGATGAAATCATTATCTCAAAGAGATATCTGCACCCCACCTTGTTCACTGAAGAATTACTCACAAGAGCCAAGACATGAGAAAAACCTGTGTTCATTGACAGATGAATGGATAAAGAAAATGTGGTACAGGGAAGTCCCTGGCAGTCCAGTGGTTAGGACTCCACGCTTTCACTGCCATGGGCCTGGGCTTGATCCCTAGTCGGGGAACCAAGATCCCGCAAGCCACATAGCACAGCCACAAAAAACAAAAAAAAAAAAAAAAAGAAAGAAAGGTAAAACAAGAAAGAAAATGTGGTATATATACAAAATGGAATATTATTCAGCCATAAAAAAGGAAATCCTACCATTTGCAACAATATGAATGAACCTTGAGGGCATTATGTAAGTGAAATAAGTCAGACAAAGAAAAATGCTGTATGATGTCACTTACATGTGGAATCTAAAAAAGATGAACTCATACAAACAGAGTAGACGGGTGGTTGCCAGAGGCAGGGCCTAGGAGGTGGGGGAGATGGGCGAAGGTGGTCAGAGGTACAAACATCCAGTTTATTTTGTAAAGCCTGGGGATGTAATGGACAGCAGGGTAACTATAGTTAACAATACTGTACTATACGCTTAGAAGGTGCTAACATCGTAAATCTTAAAAGTTCTCACCACGCACACACACACACACACAAAATGGTAACTAATAAGATGATGGATATGTTAACTAGCCTTATTGGTAATCACATCACAATACACACATATATCAAATCATGTTGGACACCTTAAACTTGTACACAATGTCATATATCAATTATATCGCGATAAAGCTGGGGAAAAAAGTCAAATAATCAGTAATCAGAATGGCTTCAGACTTCTCAAGGGCAACATTGGAAGCTAGAAAGCAATAACCAGTGCCTTCAAATTCTTGAAGGAAAATGATTTCCAAGCCAGAATTAAACCCTCCAGAATGGAAAACATTGGAAAAGAAACAACCAAATTTTAGAAGCTGAAAAGTAAAAAAAAAAAAAAAAAAAAAATCCTGAATTTTAAAACTTGACAATGAAGAACTTGAAAATAATGAATTAGCAGCACAGGGAACCTCTAGAAATGGAGGTTAAGGGAGGGAGGGGCTGTTTGAAATACGATGAAGTGCTAAGTACTTAGCAGGCCTTTTCAGTTCTGGAAATATATAGGCCTAAATTCTGGGCATGAAAAACGTAGTTATACCAGCCAAAGCATCAATGAAGAGAACAGAATCAAAGTGTTCTGAATCACGCTTGGTAAGTTACTGCAAGATGCATTTTACCCAAATTGGGGAGGAAGCAGAGAAATAGGAAGACAAGAGAAACAAGAAATGGGAGATCCAAACCCAAAGAGAGGTAATGGGGAGCTCCAGGATGGTGGTGAAGCGGGACCCGAGGGACCACTGTGTGCCAGGCTGCGGGGCAACCAGTCCAGAGTGGAGGTCAGAGGTCCCCAGGGAGGATGCTTTTTCAGAGTGATGAAATGGACGGAATACCTGGCGCATCTCAATGTATTGGGAGGAACTGAGACACTCAGTCAAGGCTTTGAGGTCGAATTTACAATAGTGCACAGAAAAGCAAGCAAACAACAAAACTGTTTTAAAGAGCAAGATGAAAGAAAAAGCAGTCATAGTTTACAACATGACTCAGCTCAGACTAGCATTTATATAGTCATATTATTGTAAACACTGAATACTGACCTAATCAAAATTATGAAAGAACCATATTCTGGGGGAGTAGGGGATGGCTTCCACAGTGGGAATTTAATAGAGAATGCCTAGAACAGAAATATCTAGCATTGGTAACAAGGAGACACAGATAGAAGTTAAATACGAAAATAATCAGCTGGTTGATTCTGGGAAGGGAAATGAAGGAGCAAACAGGGGACTACTGTGTTTTGTGGCCAACTTTGTAGAATCCTTTGACTTTCTAAACTGCAGGTGCATTACTTTGATCTTAGAAAGAGATTAATATGCTGCAATGAGAAATCAGGCAATAGCCAACCTTTCATTCATTCAATAAGCATTTAATGTGTGCCTACAGTATACCAGTCCCTGGGAATTTGAAGGAAAAACAAAAAATGATCCAGGCCCTTTCCTCCCTGGCTCACAGTCCGTTAGGTTTCTCAGCACAGCCAGAGGGGCAACAATTCAAACTCTTCTGTAGTGAGGCTAATATGGTGAAGGAAAGAGGCGTGGACACCTGCTTGTTTTGAATTTCAAGGTCTGTGGCTAGCGGTTACTGTTGGCTTGCCTTGGGCAAGGTTGCTGTGGGCTTAGCCTCAAGTCATGATGGGACCCAAGCAGGTGGGGCAGATGACAACTGAAGTAACAATGATCCCTAACATGGGCAGTCGGCAACGTGGGATACATTTTCTAAAGCATTAGGGCAACCGAAGGTTTGTTTCAAGCATGAGGGTCACTGGCTGGCTGCTTTGTTGGCATGACCTCATTTAATCCGCACAATAAACTTCTGAGGTGGCTACTATTATTACCTCCACCTTCTAGATAAGGAAACTGGAGCCCAGAGAGGCTATGTGACCTGCCTAAGGTCACACAGCTCATAAGCAGCAGAGCTAAACCTCAAACCCAAGTCTTGAGTCTATGCCCTTCAGCCTTAAGACTGGGATTTTCCTCAGTCATTGGATTAAGAGCTGCAAGACCTGAATTCTAGCTCCTGCTCTACCAATAATCGGCTGAGTGATCTTAGGCAAGTCCCTTCTCAATGTCTGTTTCCAGGTGTGAAAAACGAGGGGGTTGACTCAGATGACATCTAAGCATCCTCTATACTTCGGCAGTCTGTGTTAGCAATAGGGAAAGCCAATGGGAAAAGGAAACACGTGAGTGGGGTGCAGAGGTGAACACACTTTTCTCCTCTGAGCCTCAACTGCCTCATCTGTAAAATCAGAGGATCATTAAGACACACCTCTCATGGTTGTTGAGTGTATTAAATAAGACAGCGTATGGAAAGTACTTTAGCACTTGCCTGGGCACAGAGTAAGTGCTCAGTCAACATGAGCCCGTATTCATTCCTACTACTCATATGCTTACAGGGCTCCACCACACTTGGATTCCTGAAAGTTCCCACTTCTGGTAAGGTCAAAGTACCATGTTTGTGGGAAGAAGGGGGGGATCAAATCACAAGAAAAGGGAGTCGAACAAAATTACTGCCTGACAGGAACCTGTGCTGTTGCCCTTTATTGGTTTTGCATACGACTTAGTTTACCAATACTTTCAGGAGCAAGTAAGTGTGAAATTGGAAAGCGTCACCGCAGGACTGCCACAAGCCACTGCACTAGCGATATAAAAGGGGAGGCGGGGGAAATACACTGGGCCAGGGAGAGGGAGAAAACTAGAGAGACGGAAAGGATAGGAAGGTGAGCCCCAGGTGTGGAAGGACAAAAAGATACGGGGCTGGGGAGCAAACTGGCTTTAAAGTTCAAAGCACACTCATCCAGATTGACTGTTGAACACACACTTCGAGTTTTTAAACATGTCCCCACTGTCCCACCTCTGTGCTTTCCCTCAAACCATTTCCTCTATGTGATTTCCTATTCCCAGCCACGGACACTGCTCAAGGCCAGCCTAGCTTTCAGGCCAAGCTCAAATTTTATTTTCTTTCAGAAGAAATTACAAAGTGTTCATGGTTCATAAGAATATAGACTCTGGGTCGGTGAGACCTGCTTTGGAATTGAGTTGGTTGAACTTGAGGCGAGTTTCTTCACCTCTCAAAACCTCAGCTTCCCAATCTGTAAAATGTAGATACGTAGTAACAACCTCACAGGGTTACAGTGAATAATAAATGATGGTGCACATGAAGCTTTAACCATATGCTCAATAAATGTCAGCTGCTGTTATTTTCTCCATCACCCACATTCCAGTCCATTCCCCACACCTATTACATTGAACTAGAATTACTGACAACCATGGAACCGTGCTTCTGTCTCTGAATCCCCCAAAAAAGCCTAGTACACTAGGTAACATGCAATAGATGCTGCATAATAAATATCATCTGAATTGAATGCAATGACTATCACATTCTCAAGCTCATGATTATTGACTGTTTTGAGTAGAAGAAAAAACATCCGAAGCAATTGGCTACAGGTGACCAGATGATCATGGCAGGGTTCCCAATCTTGTCTGGGATGAGAATGAACCTCTCCAGGAAACCATTCTGTGGCAGGGAACCTTGGGCTCCCATAATAATGAAAACTAGAACAATTAACAACTAACATGTATTGAGGACTTACTATGTCCCAAACACTACCTCTAAGTGCTTTATCCAAAATAAATCAGTTAATCCTCAAATGAACTCCAGGGGCAATTCTCACCCCCACTTTACAGAGGAAACTGAGTGACCAGCTGCCCCAGTTTGCCAGTATCTGAGGGGGCTCCTCAGACTTTCAGAGCTAAACCCAGAAAAGTCCCAAGCACGCTGGGACGAGTGTGCCCTAACACTGAAGCACACAGATATTAAGTAAATGTCCCAAGGTCAATGAGTGGCCAAATCAGGATGACAAACCCAGGAGCCCCATCGCCTCTACTGCAGGCACAGACAAAGGCAAAAATGAACCCACTGAGACAACAAATTAGCCAGGTCATCAAGTGGGCTGTCCACCAGGCTTCTGAGCACAGAGTCTGATGCAAGTAAGTACTCAAATAATTGTCCCAACCGTGTTCTAACCGTGCACTGCCCAGAGCTACCCATATGACCTTAGACAAATCATTATCGTCTCTGGGCCTCAGATGTTTTCCTCTTCAAAATGAAGGGGTCACACTAAATCAGGGATGGCAAATAAATCGGCTCCCTTGCCCATGGCAGGCAAAAGTAAATGATTAGGCTACTACTTCCCACTCCACCCAGACTTGGGCCTCAGAATCCTTCTCAACCCAACACACTGGGAATTCACAGCCCATTTATAGCTGATGCGTAGCATGATCTCTAAAGCCACCAGCTTTATCTTCACAGTCTGTTGGCACTCAACTAGCTTCCCAGGAATTGCTCTGGTCTCTTAGGATTTGGCACTAACAGACTAACACCCAAGGATAGGGAGCAGTTAGATGGCAGCAGGATGACAATGGAAGGGACAGTCTCCATAGACTGGGCACTCCCTGTGTCCAGTCCTATGCCATGTATACCTCACAGCACAGCACAGTGAACGAGGGCAGGGACTCAAGAGAGACCACCTGGGCTCAGCATCCTGGCTCACCATTTACCAGCTGTGTGACCTTGGGCAAATCACCTGATGTTTCTCGATTTCCTCAACTACACAAGGAGGATTCTAATACTACCTACTTCACAGGATTACATTAGTTAATATGTGTAAAATGCCTGGCACATAGTACGTAGTAGATGTGTTAATACCAGAATCCTCAAAATCACCCTCTGAGGTGGGTATTATTTAACAGATGAGGGAACTGAGATTCAGAGGGATTAAAGTGCCCAAGATCACACAACTAGATAAACAGCAAAGCCGGATTCAAACACTAATTTCTGAGCCTTTGCTCCGCCACGCTGCAGTTCCGTAAACACTCAATGGTGAAATAAGGGATTCTTTATTGTCTGCAGGGCCCTGCCTGTCCTCCTGGGGCTGCTGTGCTTCCACCCTCAGCACCTGCTTTTTCCCTCCTGACACTGCTCTCCTAGCTGGCTCTTGAACACTGGCTGCTTCACCTCCTGGACCATACACACCTTCAGCACAGAGAGTGCAGATACGTACAGAAAACCAGGACACAGACTGCTGGGTCTCCAGCTCCTGGGAAACAGGGGAGAGAATCTTGACAATTCTGATTATTGGTCTTCCCCTATCTGTAAAGCGAATTCTGCTATTTTATAGATTTCTATCTTCCGGGGAATTGAGCAAACGCAGATTACAGAAAATGTGTAAAGGGATTAAGCACCTTAGGTACTTATGCTGTATCTTATCTACCTCACTCCCCTAGGGGTCCTCCTAAACATATGTATCTGTCTTAAAAATCATAGCTATTCACAAAAATATTCTGGTTAACACTAAAGTTGCTACAGCTAATATATTTCTTGCCATGCCATTATGTCCAGAAAGAGTGAGCTGGTGCCCATGTTTCTAGTTCATTCCATCTAGTGCCTTTTTTTTTTTTTTTTTTGGCAGCGCCACGTGGCATGCGCAATCTTAGTTCCCAGACCAGGGATCGAACCTGTGCCCCCTGCAATGGAAGTGCGGTGTCTAAACCACTGGACCGCCAAGGAAGTCCCAATATGCCTTCTTTTTAAAAGCTGGGAAAGTGCTTACCCAAAGATGGGGCTTGGAGAGTCTCTAACACTAGTGAGAGAGACCAGAAATTGGTTCCATTCTTGCTTCTGCCCAGGTTGCTGGTGGGAGCTGAGCAGGCAGCTTGCAGCAGGTGACACAGAACCGTGTGCTCTTCCAGCTGGTGACTCCACAGAACGCGACATGGGAAGGTCCACTGACCTCCAGAGCACAGTAATGGTGCACGACGTCCAGCTCTCAATGGCTCCTACCTCTCCTCCTCACTTTACAGATGATAGGAAAGGCAGGAAGAAAGTGAGTTGGAAAAATATAGATACGTGCTTCCCTCCAAAGTCTCTCTCGTTGCTTGTGAGATAAAGTCAGCTCCATCAAGACCCATTACTCTCCATGTTCTAAACGGTTCCTTCCTTTGTGAAACTGTCATACTCGTGCCTTTTCAAAGGAAACAATCTCTTGGCCGGGGACTTGACTCTCTCAACTCTAATGCCAAGGGAGAACCCCAGAGTTATCCGGCAAGGGGAAGGGTCTCACCAAATAAGAGTGTTTTTACCTATAAAATTTGCTCTGGATGTGTGTCCGAGAGGTGAGAACAGATAAACTCCCAGGGAAGCACTGGAGGAGAAAGGTGAGAATGCTGAATGTGATTTTAACAGATGGGGTTGGGAAAGGACAGTAAAGGGTAGTAGGCAGGAAAGCTGGCTCAGATTCCAAAAGATGTGGACTCGGCCACTCAGTGTGTGACCTTGGGAAAGTTACTGAACCATCTTCTGTGACTAACAGAATCTCTTTCCTCCTCCGAAAACTGGTGATAACAACAGTGTATTCTCTCCAGGGTTGTCATGAGGCTTCAGTGAGATGACGCAGGTGAAGGGCAGAGTGCCAAGAACTGGAGCCACTCTTACTAACCAGTCTGCCTCTCTCGGCCCATCATGTGACACTAACACTGTCTGACAGCTAACATTCACAGAGCACTTACTATGACCAGGCACAGTGCTGACCTCTGGGTTTCAAAGGAGAATTAAGTCTTGGCTCGATTATATTTGACGTATAAAGAGTACTCAGTTAAAGGCAGATACTAACGTCGAGGGCAAGCCCCGTTTTCCTTGGTAACAAACAGGAAGGCGAGATGGTTGACCTGAGTCTGCTTTTTGGCCTCTCCCACTTAGCCACACCCTCTGCTGCCAGCTCTTGCATCCCTGGTCAGCAGTCCCTAGTCTACATCAAGAACTTGGCTCTTCTAGAACAAATATGGAAGGACCCATAGACCTGAAGAACTTGAAGGCTAAGGTGATTAAAACAGAGAAAACTTGTCGGGCTAGTAGTTACCCTAGCGAGGAGCGGTAACTGGAAGAAAGCCTACGGAGCTCATGGACGCTGGTGACGCTGTCTCTCGGCCTAGATGCTGGTTACGTGGATGCTGTGGACGCTGTCTCTTAGTCTAGATGCTGGTTACGTGGAGGCTGGTGATGCTGTTTCTTGGTTTAGATGCTGGTTACGTGCATGTGTTCACACTGAGAAAACAACTTCTACAATTAAGACTTGTGCACTTTTCTGTATGAATGTTACAATAAAAAATTATTCAGATCGTGACTGCCCCTCTCCATTATCCAAAGCATGAAGCAGCCCTTCCCAATGGGTATTACAAGTACAACTGGGTTGCAAGCACAAGACGTCAGTCCCCGGTGGCAGCAAGCGGCCTTATCACTTTACGCGCTGGGAGCTGTGGAAATACCATGATGTTTGGTGAGATTGACAAGTCCTGCTCTCGAGTATCCAATGAATAGCATCCTCCTCATAAGACCAGTTTACCTTAAGGTTTTTCCTATCTAAGGTCAATTTTATTCACTTTATTTTTTTAATTTTTTGGCTGCGTTGGGTCTTCGTTGCTATGCACGGGCTTTCTCTAGTTGCGGCGAGCAGGGGCTATTCTTCATTGCAGTGCGCAGGTTTCTCACTGCGGTGGCTGCTCTTGTTGCAGAGCATGGGCTCAAAGTGCACGGGCTTCAGTAGTTGTGGCTTGCAGGCTTAGCTGCTCCGTGGCATGTGGGATCTTCCCGGACCAGGGCTCCAACCCGTGTCTCCTGCATTAGCAGGCGGATTCTTAACCACTGTGCCACCAGGTAAGTCCCTATTTACTCCATTTTTAATCAGATTCTTTTATCCTCTCCAACCAGGAGACAGCTGGCTACATTTAAGGGTCGACACCCCTAGACTGATCTTTACAAACCTGAGAGTCAGTCTTGGACATCACTCCATATCTCACCCTTCATAACGAGCAAATGTCTAGTAGGTCCCTCCCTCTTCCCCAACTTCCTTCCTTCCCAATTACTGGAGGAAAAACCTAAAATAAATTTCAATCATTTGTCAAGTCAATGGATATACAAGTCAATGGATATAATTTCAGTAAAAATATACAGACTACGTGCTGGTTTTCTCTTTGAAAGTTTATTGTCATTAAAAAAAAAAATAAAACCCTCTACTTGTTACATTCACCTCTCAGAACATTTAATGTACCAGTTAATGATGTTATTGTAAAAAAAAAGCCCACCAACTGCTTGCAATGGCTCTAAGTTATCATTATTATTTTTTGCCATGTTCTGGTATTATAGTGGTTTAAACTCTTTGGGAAAAAATGGTGCAACATTAAGTAGCAAGATTTCAAATTCCCAGATTAGAAACAATTTTTATATCAGGAGGAATTTTAGTAAAAAATCCAACGATAAAAGGAAATGTTAATAGAAAAACAAAAATACTGTAAAAAATAGGATTCCCCCCACCCAGCCCCAAGTTAGGTTAAAAAAAAAAAGTGGAACCAATCCCCCCCCCCCATATTTCTCTTAGAAAAGTCACCCAGTCCTAAATGCAGGGTCTTACACACCAATACAAGTAGCCTGATTTGCAGACCAGCCTCTGGGATCTTACACTGGCCCCAGTCTGAAGTTTTTTTTTTCAAACCTTAAGGTAAGTTAGGTAGTTAGACTTCCATAAATACTGGTATCCGAATGAATGAAAACATCCTGACTTTGGTATGGCTACAGAAATCTGGAAACTGTTCAAGAGGACACTGGCTTAGAGAGGGAGTTGAGGGAAGCACACAACAACCCCCAAGTGGAGGTAAAATAAACATTAGGCCACACCCATAGCAAACACTGTGTAATACCTGAGGCTGATGCCTTGAACGAAACACATGTAAAGGTTCTTGATCAGAATCACACACATACAGCTTCTTGAACAGAGTAACACACATACAGGTTCTTGATCAGATTAACACATGTATAGGTTCTTGATTGGAATTGTCTGGACCAAACTTTATCCAAGTTACCACTTGCAGGAAACAGTTTGAATTTGGTAATTCATCCAGTGCCCTGGAGTCCAAGAAGAGACAAAGACGTTTTGGAAGAAGAATAACCACCCGGGCTAAAAGCCAGGCCCCTCTTATTCTAGGAAGCTCAAAGTCTGTTTTTTCCTTCTCTCGTTCGATTTTGCCCATCACAAAAGCACCTACATCTCCCAACAAGGGGGATCTTCCACCCCAGGTCACCACAGGGGCCTGTCTGAGGGGAAGAACTGCTGATTTTTCATCCCTGGAGTGACTCAATAAAAAGCAAGTCTTCCGGGATCAGGAATATAATTTGCGTTGCTGTGTCTCAAGTGTACTTTACGGTTTCCTTCCCTCATTTTCACTAGATCATGATTGTTAAAGGTTGTGAGGATACTGAGAAGGCAGCGGTGGGGCTGCAACCATGCCGAAGTGTGGCCTCAAACATCCTCAAATTTACTGAAAAGGGTAAAGTGCCCGGTCTTCAAATCACCAGTTACTTCATGAAAGCACAAAGGACCCACCAGACAAGGCAAGAAAACAAGGCAACTTGCTGCTGCATCCATGCAGAAAAGTAGCTATCGATACAATCCTTCCCCAAAAAAACAAACTTTGGTGCAGTGTTAGGAAGACAAGATAATCATTAAAAAAAAAAAAAAAAATTAAAATAAACCACCTTCGATGGTAACACACACTAAATATATCTAAATAAATTTCCATCACAGGGCACAAGGGGATAACAAAGAGCTCCCTGATATTATGGGAGGTAACACACACCACAGTGACAATTCAATCAAGAGAGAGCCTCCCTTACAGCAAAGGCCGCCAAGAAGAAACAAAAGGTGAAGCCCCTGTTTACTGTCGATCTGGTTCACTATTGCAAAGATCATAATCATGGGGGGCTGGGAGGCAGAGAAGAAACTCAGAACGCCAGGTAATTTTGATAAACAGCCTCATCTGTCCTGTTCTCTAAATGAGACTCCAACACCAGAAAAAAATGAGAGGAAAATTGGATTATAAATGAAAAATAAAATGTATCTGTACAAGTCTTTACTCTGAGTCAGTAAGTAGGGTTTGGTCTCTGTTGAAGCCAGGACTCTGGAGAAGGTGATTTACTTGTCATCACAGCTCTACAACTAGCTGTGAGGTGTGTACATCAAGAGACAACACGAAGACAATCACTTGAGACCAAGGGAATTACTTACAAAGATTTCCCAGGATGTATAAGGTCTACTGATTGCCCATAGAGATGCTAATACTTGCTCTAACCCCAAATACTTTAAACATCTTAGGGTGGCAACTAGAATATCAGAAACAAAACAAGAAAATCATCACCCAGTGAGTTATTTCTGCCATTATGGGAATGAGGGAAAGGGAGCAGGGCAGGCTGTTTCACCAGGATTCATTAGGGAGAGTGCAGGTTTAGCGGCAGCCAACGGCCTTCCCCGTCTGCAACCTGGGGCCAGATCTCCTGGGAGCCCGGGAGTGCTGACAAGGTTCCATGGGTTCGGAATGGCCAAGGCAACACGGGCATCAGCGACGAGAAGAGTGCGATGTGAGTTACCAGTGAGAGTCTACAGATCACTGATGACTCCACCAACCATCTCACCTCCCCACCGACCACAGACAACCCGGATCACCAGCCGGCGGCAGGTGCCACCTCATCTACTTGGGAGCAGGAGAGAGGAGGGAATTACAAACGAAAGCTTCTGAAATGACCGCTTCTTGTTCTAGCCTGAGCTAGAACAAATGCGTTTGAATGAACCACTTGCTTTAAACAACATTTAAAATATGGAACCTTCAGCACTTTATGATATGAAACGCCCCCTTCCCTCAACCCCATTTACTGCAGTGCACGTCGTCTCCCAGGCGAATTTTTCTGTCTTTCAGCCGGTGGAATGGATGGCATACGCCAGATGTTACACAAGGCATTCATTTCTCCGAGAAGGCTTAGAGCCAGGAGAATTAATCTCCTTCTGCTAGGACCTCTGCCCCAAGCTTCTGGGGAAACGGTGAATTGGGCTTGACAAGGAAGGTAGCTACATGACCCACTAATCAGATTCAAAACATGAAAATGCACTGAGGAGGGTACCCCTTCCCACTCCTCATCATGACAGCAAGACCTAGATAATTAAGAGAGACGTCCCTGCAAACTCAAAGGAGGCTTTAAAAAAAAAAAAGACAAAGTATAAGCAAAAAACAAAGAAATCAGTAAAGCAAACTCCCAATTCTCCTGAAAGTAAAATAGTCTCATGGTGACGGATGACTGGAAGAAGTCGAGGCAGGGAAAGAATGACACAAAGGCGGGAAGTGCCTGGCCACAAGGGCGCCTTGCAGAATCCACCACAGTGTTCTCCATTTTCCAAGGCCAAGCAAGTAGCAAGTCCCAAGTTAAAAACTTTCTATTAAGAGCAAAACAAAACCAAAAACCATTCCAGAAAAGGGGTCAAGGGAAGCACAACACTGGAGAAAGTCAGGCCGCTGACCTCCGGCGGATCACGAAGAGCCCGCGCTGAAGCTGGCCCAAGTAAATCCTCATCTTGGTGCTGTCGCTTGTCTTCCTCACCCAGATCTGCAGGGGAGATGGAAAAGGAACAGGATGAGAGGCTAATCCTGAGGGGAAAATGTTCCAGAGCATCGGGATGTTTGCATGAATTAGGTGTAGCCAGACAGCTGGCAACCTCTTCCTGTCAACCCGTGAGGCATTCACAGGCCTTGACCTCTGGCCTCCTAAAGGCATGCCTCCACCACAGAGAGCAGGCATCACCCTTGAACTCATTTCTCTTACACCTTTGAGTAAGAAAATGGAAAGCACGGTGTTCTTGAGTTCCATTCTTGCCTTCATCTTAAAGACTCTTTTTTTTTTTTTTTTTCTAGACTGCACTGTGTAGCAGGTGGGCTCTTAGTTCCCCGACCAGGGATCGAACCCGTGTCCCCTGCACTGGGAGTGTGGAGTCTTAACCACTGGACCACCAGGGAAGTCCCCTTAAGGACTCTTTTTGATATGGTATGATTACAGTATTATCAACATTCAAGACACATATATTCATAAACTTACAATCAAATTAGAAAATATTTTCCTTGCCCCTAGGGACTTCCATAGTATAGCCTTTCAATTCTCTGGTTTCCTGGCAATTAAGGCTAATGGTCCTAACAGCAAAAGATAGAAAAATTAACAACAAAAGAAATGCCCACGGGTGAGCAAAGGCCCAATGAGGATGCTGAGAAGGCCAAATTAGCTTAAGACAGTCCTTCCCTCCTGACCGCATCATTCTCCCACAGATGGGATCAGACGTCTGGCACTGTACAGGGCAGATGTATTCTTCCCTAGAACTGAAAACGAGCTCTTCCAGCATGGGGCCGCCAGAGCTGCCAAGTGCACCCGGTATGTGGCATCCCTGTAGCCAGGGAGGGCAAGGAGAGCTGCCACCTCGGTCACCTGACCCACTTGCGGGGGAGATTACTGGGGGCCAGACACTGTGCTGACCAAACTGACCAAGCTCCTTCATCCTCAGAACAATCCTATGGAGTAAGTACTGTTATCACCCCCATTTTACAGAAGAGCAACGCCGAGTCCACTTGTCCAATGGGAATCCTGGCGCCTGACATCAAAGCCCCTTGCTCTTCTTACCTGGTTCCCTGCTTTCTCACCCCTTCTCTCATCCATGTTATTAACACATGATCAGATGGAGACAAAAGCATGAGTTTTTTAAAGATCTGCATCTCACCTATATATGCAAGTACAAGTTTACAAATATAGCTCCTCCTTTGCCCATTCAGTTGTCAGGTTTAAAAAAGTTTATTCAGGGCTTCCCTGGTGGCGCAGTGGTTAAGAATCTGCCTGCCAATACAGGGGACAGCTTCGATCCCTTGTCCTGGAACATCCCACATGCCTCGGAGCAACGAAGCCCTTGCACCACAACTACTGAAGCCTGCGCACCTAGAGCCCACGCTCCGCAACGAGAAGCTACTGCAATGCGAAGCCTGTGCACCACAACGAAGAGTAGCCCCGCTCACCGCAACTAGAGAAAGCCCGCACGCAGCAACGAAGACCCAACACAGCCAAAAATAAATAAATAAATTTATTTTTTAAAAAAAGCTTATTCAGAAAAAGAGAAAGCTATTCTCAGTTTCATATTTCCTTACTGTGATTATTTAACAACAAAGAGACTTTAAAGTCAAATACACTTGTTTAAAAATAAAGACCTCACCTGAGGCTGAGCCTCTGAAGGACCTTGCAGAACCATTTTAAACTGAAAACTGACCCCAAGGAGGGCTGAAGAGCCAGTCACCGACATGCTCAGACCCACGCACCAAATATGCTCAGAGTCAAGTTATGCAGAAGCCAAGTAGCTTCAGTGTTACTTAGGATTTCACCTGAAAAAATGAGCTGGAATACTTCCAAGAAGTGAGAAATGTTTTCCCTGTTGCAAGCCTCCGACGCACTGAGGCTTCTCCCCTCCAGGAGACATGTCTCAGTGTCACTGTTTCCTTGTCAGACTTCGCTAACACTCTATTATGTCAAAGGGTGACAATCTTCAACAGAGAGAGAGAAAAAAAATCTAACTTGCATTTCTGTTTCCCTGAAAAGTCCTGAGGTGTCACAGAGAATAATGCATGGGTTCTGAAATTAGGTTCAGGGACGAGGAGGCCACACGCCCTCTGTGCAGCAGCCCACACAGCCAGGCACACGTGCTCCGCTGTGAAACTGCAAAGCCCCTGCCAGGGCAGCGGCTCTCTGAGATGCCCTGTTCCGACCTGGCTTAGGGTGACACACAGATCACGAGCCCAGAGGAAAATGACATTCATATATCTGGAAGGCTCTCCCTAACTTCTAAGTGAACAATCACTTTGCCAACTAGTCACATTTGAGGGCATTTTCAATTCAGGAAGCTGGGAGAATAGAATAGGCTTAAGTTATTTCATAATCCACCTTCATCAGACTTACTATGCACTGGCACGAATAAGTTACAGAGGTAGACACATAAAAATCAATTTCTTTGCAGACATTTGTGGACTGATAAAAGATCAAGCCAAACAAGCTATTAACGTTTCAAACTGTTTTTTGACTACTAACAATACCAGTTACACACTGCTGACACCCTCCTAAAGAAGGGTCAGCTGGAGAGCTCACAGGCTAGTCACATCATCCTTCAGCATGACCCTCAGAGCTAACTTTCAACCAGCTCCCATCCTTTAAGAGAGACTGGAGGAGACCAGTCCCTAAGGGTATGAGCCTGGTAGCTCACTGTTCAGAAGCACAACAGGACACCTCGGATTAGAGAGACGGCAGGTGAAGAGTAGTGTGTGGGTCAGATCAGGCCAGCACCCATTTACTGAACACTTACTGTGTGCCAGACCCTGTGCCAGGAGCCTTGTTAGATCCTCAGAGCATGAAACAAATCTGAGTGCACATGAAAGCTCGAGAGAAATAACAGCAAAGACAGAGTATGCTCCAACGGCAAGTCCCATCCTCAGCAGATGGCTGCCTCAATAAGCAGCAGGATTTGAACGTGCAGACATCACACCAACTTGCCTTGTGTCCTTTCCTGCAGTCTATCACAGTGGTGCCCAACTCAATTACTCTGCAGGGGGTTCACAAAACCACAAGGCTTACACAAACCCGCATAAACTGCAGTCATACAAAGTAAGGGATTTTTAAGGGTGATTTTGCCTATGTGCAATTTCAGCCTCAAAGTGCTGACTTTAGAATCTAAACCACATACAACACTGTGATTCCACCGTACTTTCTTGGTGGCACTCACATTGCAGGTTTGTTCCATTTTGCTTTCCTAAAGGGTGACAGAGGTTCAGTCTTACCTCATTGGCTCCGACAGAGCTGATCACACAACTCAATTTCTGGTTGTCCTTTGACTCTAGATAGATGGCCTGGCTCTTGTGGTACCTGCGGGAAAAAAGACACACATTTGTTTTTTTAACCACTTTATTGAGGTATGACTGACATGTGAGAAGTAGTACGTATTTAATGTATACAACTCAATGAGTTTCGGGATAAGTACATACCTGTGAAACCATCACCACCATCAAGGCCATAAACATAATCCACCTCCTCCCAAAGTTTTCTCCCACCCTCTATTATAACTATTGTTTTGTGGCTTTCTTTCCTTTTGTGGTAAGAATATTTACCATAAGGTTTACCCTCTTAACAAATTTTAAGTATACAGTATTGTTAAGGGCCCAAATTTAGAAAAGGAATAAAGAAAGGACGCAAAGGAGGGAAGAAAAAAAAAACACAACAAAAAATATAATTAAAGGAATCTTAATTTATAGTTGAGGAACAGCCTGGATTTCAGGTTTAATTTACAGGCTTCCATCCTTGGATTGGATCAGATGACCTCCTAATCTCCTTCTAAGTCTAAAAATTACATTCTTGGTTCCACTGCAGAGTGGAAAAGAGGGCCAAGGAAAGGGCTAGAAAACTAACTCTGTATTTTAGGTTTTTATTTGAACTATATGACCCAGTTCAAAAAGTAAATTATAATTTTTTAAGTAAAACCTCTGTCCCCACTTTCTGCCTCCACCCCAAAACACTGAGGAGGGTTGGGTGGACAAAATGAACAGGTGGGCTTGAACAGACTGTCCCGTTATATATTTTCTATTTGTCCAAGTAAGTCATCAACAAGAAGGCAAGCCAAATTCAGTCCTTACTTTGATCACTCATTCAGCAAATACTCATTAGCCACTTGTTGTGTACCACTGACCACCCTGGAGGGTGGAGTGGACAGTGAACAAGGCCACAAGGTCCCTGCCGTCAGGAGCTTCAAATACAGTGGCAGTGACAAATATGAAATAATCACACCTGGCAAGTACTAACTAGGTGAAGTTCTGACTGTTAGACTTGCACCAAAGGGTATCTAATTTGGCCTGGTCAGTCGGGAGGGCAGCTCTGAATGGAGTAGATAAGACAGACTCCCCCCTTTCAGTCCCTGCATCTATTCTGTAGTGTAGGACCACCCTCACCTTCTTCTACAAGTTCAGGGACAAGGCAGAGGATGAAAAATGAGGAAGCCAGGGCCAAAGCCCAAATGAGTCAGTAACAGCTGCCACAGGAGGAAGGAGCAGCTACTGGGTGACAGGAGTTGGAAACATCAGCTGAGCTGCTGCTGGCAGCCCTGGCCTAGGCCAGCCCAGTTCAGTCAAGATAACCTTTGGTTCATTCTGGCTGCAGAGAGTTGGCTTAACAGACCCACTAACTCATATAACTTCCACCAAAACACATCTCCCAGCAAAGCACTGCATCTAACCATTATTTCTGTGGGGGAAGAAGACAGACTCTGTTTTGCTGGTACAGTGAAATAATCCACTGCTAAGATATCACAGTAAAGGAGGTACTTCACTCCCACAATGGGCTTTTTCCAATCAAGGTTCTAAACATTCTTTAACCTGCTACTTAGGAGCGGAAAACTCAAGTTTCCAAGTCAATTTACTTCCTGAGAACACCATTAAAAGAAGTCAAATCATAAATTCAACTAGAACAGCGAGACTGGTTTAGACCCAGCTTGAAAGCTGCTTTTGGCCAGGGATTAGGTGGTAAACTGGGTCAGGGGACCTCCATTATGCTAAATATGGAATATTACAAGGTCTGAATTAACAAAGTGCATGAGGAAAGGTTCAATTAGTTCACAGAAAACTCAAACTTGAGTTTCCCTCCCACATCTAAGCCAACCATCCTATGTAAATGGTAATGTCTTGAGTAATGGTTAGAATAAAAACAGAAGGGGAGAACATTCACAGTTATTCTATGGGGGTTGTGAGTTATTAAAGAGATAAAAACACAAAACAACATGCAACTAGCCTCAAGTCATCCTGATACTACTTTCTAAATAAAGAAAGGTCATGGGTGTGGTGTAGGAGTATATTACTAGTGTGGAAACGTGGTCAATATACTGCTCAGTCAAGAAAAAAACTACGTCCATTATGTCCCTGTGTGCGTAATACAACATAATGCGTGTTACATGTGTATCATATACACACATACATAAAAATCGGTAAATTTATATTAAAATGTCTATTAAGTGTATATTAAAATTTCATAAAAATATAAAGTTTTATAAAAATATAAAAGAATGATATTCTTTTTATTGCATAGCTTTCTTCTTTCCAGAATAAACAGGTATTACTTGTAATCAAAGAGTAAACAGTACTTTCTTATAAGTTATGGTACTGAAAAACACCAAAGTAACCAAAGGGCAGGAAGAAAACTTAATGTCACAAATTAATGTCTTAGTGTCTGTTAAAGACAACTCTGGGAGACAAGTGAGACAACTCTCCTGAGACGTGCTGCATTTTCCTTCAGATGCGCTCAGCACCCAAACCCCAACCCATCCGACTGGCTTTAAAGTAAACATCAGGAGTAAACCATGCAATGTGGTCTACTACCCCTGGAAAGCGGTCTGGGACCTGCACATCTGGCCACCTCCCAAATCCGCCTGCTCTGGGACCACCGGATGGTGGTGGCCTGAATGCCCAGCAGTGCTCCATGTGCTCCCTGGGCTCCACAGGAGACCTCACCAGCATGTTTCCCAAACCAGCTGATTCCCAGGTCCTCGTGAAGCAGAGGCCCTGGGACCTCCAGTGGTTATCAGGCACCACACAATGGTCTTGGGGAACCATTATCCCTGGATATCAAATCTAGTACATTACCCAAATTCCCTGGGGAAAAAAAAAAAGTCCTCAGAAATTAAAGTGCTCATGCTGGGGCGGCAGTTTCAAGATGAAACCAAACAGTATATGACAACCATAACATACAAACTTACTTGCTGATTTCTAAATACTAATTAAAAGGAGGGGGGATTCAGAATATGTTTAGACACAAAAAAATGTTAAAAAAACAAAAATAAAGTTAAATTAGTAAAAATGTACATTATCACTTTTTTTTTTTTTTTTGCCAATTAACCTGTTTTACAAGCTACAACTCATCTCTGCTGAAAAAATACTTTGAATAGCCTCAGAGAACAAGCCCCAAATGTCAAATTGACTTTATTACTAACGGAAATCCTCACCTGGGAATCCCTACAGTTAAGTTCTTAAAGCTCTGCCTCTACTGTTAAACCTGACAAACTAGAACCACCGCTACTATTATGGAAAAAAGCAATTTCTTTAGAAGGTGGGTCAAAAAGTGGGGCAGGAAAGGGGTAGAATTAATTTAATTTTGTATCCTACTGGGAATACTGATATTAACGTGTCATTTCCCCAAAAAACCCCATGAATACCATGTTACAACTACAGGACTTCAAGGAATCCCGATTCTAGCTGTAAAGAGTCACTGTTTTGAGTTAATAATCTCTCGTGTCAGGCGAAGGCTGGAGGGTTAAATCCACCCATACAAGTGGGTGACTTCACTGAATTCACTTCAGCAGTGCTGGATTTAAAGTGAGGGAAGAAAAAACAGTCCACCGGCACCATCAGTGAGTTACTTTAAAATCTCAGCTACTTTCGCAGTACTTTCTAAGAAGGGTCATTAGTTCAAATCAAAATGTGAGGAAAACTTACAGGATATAAAATGTCTTAAAAGCAGTATAAGACCCAGGACAAGGGAAGATGCTTATCTTTCAAAATGAAATGTAGCTTGATAAGCGTTCAGGCCAAGATGGTAAGCCCAAACCACGCCCATTTTGCTGAAGTCATTTAAAACTGAATGAAACATATTTTGCCAGAAATACTGTTTCACCAAAGTACTCCACATCACTGGAAAGAGCAGAAAGTGATTCAGCCGACCTCTCAGCCACAGGCCACAACTGCTGGAAAAGAAGGAAGAATGAAAGCCTCCAAACTGACAAGGACACAAAAGCCAAACATCAGGAGCCTGGTGAGACGCGAGAGGCCTGTCCTGTAGAGGACTCCTGGCAAGCACCTTCCAGATGGGGGGGGGGGGGAGGAAGGGAGGGACCTGCCTTTCAGCAGATGAGTCATGAACCTGACCTCCAAGGCCAAAGAAGGGAAACACACAGAATACAGAAAACAACAGTCTCAATATTTAACAAGAGAGTAAGCAACTTTAAAGTCACTAAAATAGTAAAATGCTCCGAGACACTGGACAGATTTCTGCCGCCACTGGGAGAAAGACAGTGATTGTGACATTCCTCCAAAATGCTTAGGTGATCTACCACAGCCCACTTGACCACTGTCTACATTAGGAGTCACCGTGGGTCCTTTCTTTAGAAAAACAAGAATTTTATTTTACTGCATTTTCATCCTCAAGACATGTCTCACAAAGTCTAAGGATTAAGCCTTAGAAGGAGGAAGATCAGAAGCAATGCAATGACAAAATGAACATCATTTGAAATATCACGTGGCTTTAAGACTCACAGCTCTGTAAAAATGTTAGTGATAAATCTTATCATTTTTGAAGATGGTTCTTATGTGTGGGCTTGATCTTTAAAGGTTACTTGGTTTTCATTATTAGAAACATTTTTCATTTTATTTTGCCCCTCAGGGTGCTGAGCTGTCAGGGCCTGCCACCTAGTGGTGCTGTGTTCTGATAAGCTAGGTTAGGACACAACATAACTGGCCTCTGAGGAGAACAACGGTCGTCAAATGAGAGGGGCAGCAGTCACTAAGATCAGGGTTACAGGGGGCAGTCAAGACGGCACGCATCTCCTCACAACTAGGGCACCGGACAGGCACCAGTGGGGGACTATGGACACCTAAGGGGACGGGAGGAACCCCCAGAAACCAGGTAGGACGTGGGGCGTGGGGGGAGTGAAGGGGGAGAAGTGGAGGCAGGACAGGACTGGTGCCCCTGAGAGGCAGCTGGGGGAGGGGAAGGGGTCCCTCGCCCCAAGGGGGAAATTGGGGGAACACTGGGAGGGCAGAGGATTAAAAAGGAGTGTGGCCAGGTTCCCCCTGCCCACTTGGGCCCCCAGGAACCTGCTGAGATCCCGGGTCTGATCCTCTGCCCAGAGGCGCCCTCCAGCCACGCGGGTCCTGAGGGAGTGGGAGGGAGGGAAGGGGGAGCAAAAGTAAAGGCCAGACCTCTGGGACCAGCACCCCTGAGGGGCGGCTGGGGGAGGGGAGGAGTTCCTACACCCAGCAGGACCCACCCATGGTTAGGGGTCCAGCAATGAGGGAGACCCTGGGGAAGATGGTCGGGGAGGGGCGCGAAGGAACGGAGTGGAACGGGGCCAGTGCTTTCCCTGTCCGCTTAGGCACCAGGGAGCCCAGCAGGCTGGGTCCTAATCCCTTGACCTCGGGGCCTCCCTCTTGCCTCACAGAGCCCAAGCCCTGCCCCACACCCCCACCCAGAGCCCCACTCCTACAATGGGGGAACCCCTCCAACGCCCTGGGCCTAAACCCCACCCACACAGCCTCCCGCAGGGCCCTACCTCCAAATTCCAAACTCCACTCTCCAGAGGCCCTCCCTTCCACGTGCAGCCTCTCCCCTTGCGCAGGTCCTAAGCAGAGGCCCTGCCCCACGCTTGACCTTTGCCCCGCCTAGGCCCCACCCCATGCCCAAAGTCACCTGCCCACCAGCCTAGGTCCCGCCCCACCCTAAAGCCCACCCCTGCCCAAGTTCCAACCCTGCCTAAACTCCACCCACCTAGGCAAGACTTTTTTTTTTTTCTGTTTTCCTCTTTTAGATTGGGGTGCTCTTTTACCCTGTTGTCAACTGTTGCTGATTCTTTTATATTTTTATTTTTCTTAATACAGTTTCTATTTTTCTAATTTTATTTTATTCTTTATACTTTGTTATTGTTCTCTTCTATTGGCTTGTCCCCCCCCCCCACCTTTTGGTTTCTTTTTCCTGCTGTGGTTTTATTTTACCTTGTTGCAGTTGCTTCAATTATAGTTTTATTTTTCCTACTATATTTTTTATCTAATCTTATTTTGTTTTTTATTCTTTTTTTTTTTTTTTTTTGCAGTACGCGGCCCTCTCACTGTCGTGGCCTCTCCCGTCGCGGAGCACAGGCTCCAAACATGCAGGCTCAGCAGCCATGGCTCACGGGCCCAGCCGCTCCGCGGCATGTGGCAGACCGGGGCACAAACCAGTGTCCCCTGCATCGGCAGGCGGACTCTCAACCACTGCGCCACCAGGGAAGCCCTGTTTTATATTCTTTGATATTGTACTGCTCCCTTTTTTCTTTTTTTTTTAACCACGCCACAAAGCTTGTGACATCTTGGTTCCCAGGCTGGAGGTCAGGTCCAGGCTCCTGTGGTGGGGGCTTCGAGTCCAAACCATTGGACTAATAGACAACCTCAGACCCCCGGGAATATTAATCGGAGTGAGGCCTCCTGGAGATGCTCATCTCAGTGCCAAAAGCTGGCTCTATCCAACTGCCTGCAAACTCCAGGGCTGGACGTCTCAGGCCAAACAACCAGTAAGATAGGAATACAGCACCATCCATCAAAAAGAGGAAAAGAAAAAAATAGAAGTGACAGAAAAATATGTTACAGATGAAGGATCAAGGTAAAAACCTACAGGACTAAATAAATGAAGACGAAATAGGCAACCTACCTGAAAAAGAATTCAGAGTAATGATAGTAAAGAGGATACAAAATCTTGGAAACAGAATGGAGAAAGTACAAGAAACATTTAACAAGGATCTAGAAGAACTAAACAGCAAACAGTGATGAACAACGCATTTACTGAAATTAAAAATACTCTAGAAGGACTCAATAGCAGAATAACTGAGGCAGAAGAACGGATAAGTGAGCTGGAAGATAAAATGGTGGAAATAACTGCCAGAGAGCAGAATAAAGAAAAAAGAATTGAGGAGTCTCAGAGACCTCTGGGACAACATTACACGCACCAACAATCGAGTTATAGGAGTCCCAGAAGAAGAAGAGAAAAAGAAAGGGACTGAGAAAATAATAGAAGAGATTATAGTTGAAAACTTCCCTAAAATGGGAACGGAAATAATAAATCAAGTCCAGGAAGCACAGAGACTACCATACAGGATAAAACCAAAGAGAAAGATGCCAAGACACATATTAATGAAACTATGAAAAGTTAAATACAAGTAAAAAAATATTAAAAGCAGCAAGGCCAGGGCTTCCCTGGTGGCGCAGTGGTTGAGAGTCTGCCTGGCGATGCAGGGGACACGGGTTCGTGCCCCAGTCCGGAGGGTCCCACATGCCGCGGAGCGGCTGGGCCCATGAGCCACGGCCGCTTAGCCTGCGCGTCCTAGCCTGTGCTCCGCAACGGGAGAGGCCACAACAGTGAGAGGCCCACGTACCGCCAAAAAAAAAAAAAAAAAAAATCCTCAACAAAATACTAGCAAACAGAATCCAACAGTACATTAAAAGGATCATATACCATGATCAAGTGGGGTTTATCCCAGGAATGCAAGGATTCTTCAATATACGTAAATCAATCAATGTGATACACCATATTAAAAAACTGAAGGATAAAAACCACATGATCATCTCAATAGATGTTGAAAAACCTGTTGACAAAATTCAACACCCATTTATGATAAAAACTCTCCAGAAAGTAGGCAAAGAGGGAACCTACCTCAACATAATAAAGCCCATATATGACAAACCCACAGCCAACATCATTCTCAATGGTAAAGAACTGAAACCATTTCCTCTAAGATCAGGAACAAGACAAGGTTGTCTACTTTCACCATCATTCAACATAGTTTTGGAAGTTTTAGCCACAGCAATCAGAGAAGAAAAAGAAATAAAAGGAATCCAAATTGGAAAAGTAGAAGTAGAACTGTCACTGTTTGCAGATGACATGATACTACACATAAAGAATCCTAAAGATGCACAGAAATTTCTTGCATTCCTACACACTAATGATGAAAAATCTGAAAGAGAAATTAAGGAAACACTCCCATTTACCACTGCAACAAAAAGAATAAAATACCTAGGAATAAACCCACCTAAGTAGACAAAAGACCTGTATGTGGAAAACTATAAGACACTGATAAAAGAAATTAAAGATGATACAAACAGCTGGAGAGATATACCATGTTCTTTGATTGGAAGAATCAACATTGTGAAAATGACTCTACTACCCAAAGCAATCTATAGATTCAATGCAATCCCTATCAAACTACCAATGGCATTTTTCACAGAACTAGAACAAAAAATTTCACCATTTGTATGGAAACACAAAAGACCCCAAATAGCCAAAGCAATCTTGAGAAAGAAGAACGGAGCTGGAGGAATCAGGCTCCCTGACTTCAGACTATACTACAAAGCTACAGTCATCCAGACAGTATGGTGCTGGCACAAAAACAGAAATATAGATCAATGGAACAGGATAGAAAGCCCAGAGATAAACCCACGCACATATCATCACCTTATCTCTGATAAAAGAGGCAAGAGTATACAGTGGAGGAAAGACAGCCTCTTCAATAAGTGGTGCTGGGAAAACTGGACAGCTACAGGTAAAAGAATGAAATTAGAACACTTCCTAACACCATACACAAAAATAAACTCAAAATGAGTTAAAGACCTAAATGTAAGGCCAGACACTATCAAACTCGTAGAGGAAAACATAGGCAGAACACTCTACGAAATAAATCACAGCAAAATCCTTTTTAATCCACCTCCTAGAGAAATGGAAATAAAAACAAAAATAAACAAATGGGACCTAATAAAACTCAAAGCTTTTGCACAGCAAAGGAAACCATAAACAAGATGAAAAGACAACCCTCAGAATGGGAAAAATATTTACAAACAAAGCAACTGACAAAGGATTAATCTCCAAAATATACAAGCAGCTCATGCAGCTCAATATCAAAAAAACACACAACCCAATCCAAAAATGGGCAGAAGACCTAAATAGACATTTCTCCAAAGAAAATATATAGATTGTCAACAAACACATGAAAGGATGCTCAACATCACTAACCATTAGAGAAATGCAAATCCAAACTACAATGAGGTATCACCTCACACCAGTCAGAATGACCATCATCAAAAAATCTACAAACCATAAATGCTGGAGAGGGTGTAGAGAAAAGGGAACCCTCTTGCACTGCTGGTGGGAATGTAAATTGATACAGCCACTATGGAGCACAGTATGGAGGTTCCTTAAAAAACTAAAAGTAGAACTACCATATGTCCCAGCAATCCCACTACTGGGCACATACCCTGAGAAAACCATAATTCAAAAAGAGTCATGGACCACAATGTTCATTGCAGCTCTATTTACAATAGCCAGGACATGGAAGCAACCTAAGTGTCCATCGACAGATGAATGGATAAAGAAGACGTGGCACATCTATACAATGGAATATTAGTCAGCCATAAAAAGAAACGAAACTGAGTTATTTGTAGTGAGGTGGATGGACCTACAGTTGGTCATACAGAGTGAAGCAAGTCAGAAAGAGAAAAACAAATACCATATGCTAACACATATATATGGAATCTAAAAAAAAAAAAGGTTCGGATGAACCTAGGGACAGGACAGGAATAAAGGCACAGACATAGAGAATGGACTTGAGGACATGGGGAGGGGGAAGGGTAAGCTGAGACGAAGTGAGAGAGTAGTATTGACATATACACACGACCAAATGTAAAAGAGATAGCTAGTGGGAAGCAGATGCATAGCACAGGGCGATCAGCTCTGTTCTCTGTAACCACCTAGAGGGGTGGGATGGGGAGGGTGGGAGGGAGACACAACAGGGAGGGGATATCGGGATATACGTATGCATATAGCTGATTCACTTTGTTATACAGCAGAAACTGACACAACACTGTAAAGCAATTATACTCCAATAAAAATGTTAAAGAAAAAAAAAAAAAGATCAGGTTTACAGACAGAGCCAGCCTTCATCGTCCAATGTGTTATTAACTCACTGCAGCCTCAGAGGTGGAACTGATCTATTTCAGGCATCACGAGGTCTCTAAGCATTCTTCCCAACTTCAGAAGTACAATATTATAAGGTTATCAACTAACACAGTGTTGGGGTTTTTTGCGAAAGCTCAAAACATTCAAAATAACCACAACTCTAATTTTGGGTTAAATAAATATACTGAAACTCAAAAAAATCATACAACCATTATAAATGACAATTACAGAAAGCATACAATAACCCAGAAAAACATATAAACAAGTGGAAAGGCAGTACGCAATTATGTGTCTGCCATGACTTAACCTGAGTGAGACTATGCCTGCATGTGGGCAATGAATAGAAGGAAGAAATTCGAATTTAAAGAAAAGGTGGCAAGGTCCGGGTGACTTGTCACAGAGCAAACAGTAAATATTTGTTGAAAGAGTAAATGCATGAGTATTTGTTTTTCACATTGTTTTGCCATTTTCTTCCCAACGAAAACGCTGGTGGTCTGAAGGTTTCAAACCATCTTCAATCTAAACTAGTAACGTTTTAGGATACACCTCCCCCGATTATTTTTCCTGGAACACTCGTGCTGCAGGACGTTGCATGCAAAAGGGTACCTCAGTCAAATAAACAACACCTAATAACATCTCAGAAATTCGCAGTGCACATTAGCATATCAGAGGACCCAGAGTGCAACAATGATGAAACCCGTTGGTCTTAGCTAACACGGCCATTCCCCCAAACTCGTCTGACCACTAAATCCTTTCTTCCACAGAACTCCTATTAAGTTTTGCACACAGGGGTGCAGTTAAGAGAGGGCAGAGGGAGACATAAGCCCTGATCCCAGTCTACAGGGGCACCACAAGTTCTAGTATGGTGACCGCAGCATGGAGAGAGAACGGGGGCCACTACCAGAAGAGCACGTTTTGGGGAAGCACTGCCTTCAGAGAGCTAAAAAGCCATATGGAATCAAGACTCCTGACAACTTCTAAATGCTCCTCCACCTTCAGTTAAGCAGCAGCCATGCTCTGAAATAACAACTATAGACAGCCCCAGCCCTCTTTCCAAATGGTTCTTTTGAGATTCTAACGAGTAATCTGTGTTTACCAAGAACATACCATCTTTTATCATAGTACAGTTTGCCATCTTCTATCCGAGCTTCAAACCTCTGGGCTGGAGACTCTGCAGGTGTGGCGGGCAAGTGTTCGGGAGAGGACGGGGATGCTGGAGGAACCAAAGAGATATTTCAATGACTAAGCGTGGCACGAGCATGCGAGTCCACGAGCTAACATGCTTTCATTGAAATGCTATTAAAAAGGGGGAAACAATCATGATCAAGTCCTTACAGTTGTAATAAATGGGAATTCAACAAAATTCTTGTACATCACATCTAACTTAATCCTTAAAGCAACTCTGCGAGGAAGGCAAGGCAAAGAGTAACCTCACCACACAGAAGGGAAACTGAAACCTGAGGCTCAGACAGGCTAAGGGGTTTGCCCAAGGTGACTCAGAGCAGGATTGTAGCAACACTGACCATCAGAAGCTCCAATGGCAAGAACTAGAAAAATCTCTTTAAATTTATAAAAATGGAATCATTTCTAGAAATATTTATTACAAAGCAGGGCAGGTTACCGGGCATGTATGGAGTCAAGCTAACACATTGCTGATAACTGCAGTGGGTTCAAATCATCTAAATTCACACACTCACAAAACCCCCTCCCCACCAGGCCTTCAGAAACTCAGGACTTCTCTGTGGACCATGGCAGCTCTCAGGAGGGAATTATCTAGAGCGAGAAGAAGCTTGTTTTCTTTCACAAGACTTGGCTGGTAGAGGGATGTGTAAGTAATTGCAGAGCTTAAAACCAAAAAAAAAAAAAAAAGCCTTGTCAGTTCAGAATTCTATTTTGCAGCCTAGCAACAACCCTTAAGTGCTGCTCTGAACGGAAGCACCCTGAACACTGGGCGGGTCTCCTCTGTAAGCTGGGACTGGGAGCAGCCCGAGAGGCCGTTACCAGAAGCAGCTGCGAAAAGCCACTGGGTAAGCATGCCTCGCACTGCAACTCCACAAAGCAACTCACGCTGCAAAACCCTTCTGGTTTCATTTTCAGAAATGCATGTGCACTTAAATCTTATGCCTGATGCCTACACAGAAGGAAATGTCTCTCTTAAAATAAATCCTAAGGAAAAGACAAAGTAACTTTAACACAGCAAGATTAAAAAAAAATAAATCAGGGGAGGGTACAAGTGAGGTCCACTCCAGTTTTCATGATGACTGCTCTTAGGCAAATGATGAACGTTTTGTTTTTGAAAACTGCAACAACTCCCTGTCAGGTATTCGCATGCTTTTCCAACAATATGATAAAAAGATTGCACAAATGCCAGTAACATCGTGCACTTACCTGGTCTCTTGGGTGACTTCAGCTGTAAGAAGAAGAACAAAAAAATCTTAGAGAAAATCACTTCAAACACAACTTAAGGTGTCAAAGGTATAAAAGTGATTTAACAAGTAGCAATGAGAACAAAATAAAGCAGAAAACCCACATCAAGCCTAAGCTTTCAAATGAATCAAAAAAATCAAACTGTACCTTATTTAACGTTCTCAGATCCTCCATGATCTGTTCATCTGTTAACAAATAGTTTAGCTGGGGTGTTCAGAGTTAAAGGAATGTGTCTGAAAAGGATGGCTGCCAAGCAAATACAAATAAACAAAATGGTGCCAGCGTTTGAGAATCTACAAAGTGAGAGTATGTTCCACCATGTTTCTACAGTTTGCCTCTTGGGAACTTTTTGATCCTCCTACTAAATGTCATGGAGCCAGGTATCTAAAAGAATTCACATCCCCCCCCATCTTACAAACTTCTATGGTAAGAAGGTGAAATGAGACTCCATAGGTAACTACAACAACAGTGAGAGCCCAGGCCACAGTAAAGAACTTCATCCTCAATTTGTGAAGTGCTTTTGTTCCAAAGATCTGAGACTTCCACACAGGTACAGGATTAATCTTGCCTAACAGCTTCAATTCTCAGTTGATAAGATGAAGGGAACGTGAAGTTATGCCCCTTCCTTGTGGCAGACAAATAACAAAACCATTTTGTACAAATGGCTATTTATTATCTCCTCGAGAGGATGGAAACAACACTCCCCCATGTGTCCCCTTCCCATTCCCACGGTTACGATTAAAGGGGCTTCTTGATGTCCGACTGAGACCTTTTGCTTTAATTAAACAACAGTTTGCAATCCACTGTTTGGGGGATACAGCTGACTGAAGTACGAAAGGCAAGTATTACGGTCCTCACTTCACAGGTGGGAAAATCTAAGGCATGTGAATCTCCCAGTAAGTATTAAAACCAGCACAGAGTCCCTTTCCAAATAACCGCTGTCTATAAATTCCTCCCACTCAAAGCAGTAACAACTGAGGACTCCAATCATAAAATGGCCATCCCCTACCTCCTGGATAAATACGTGTGCTTTCCAACCAAACATGACAATTTCTGAAGGACCACAGCCATGTGCATTCTATCAAATGGAAAAGCAAAGGATTCAACAGCCTAAAGGAAAAAAAGTGATTAAGGCTTGATGCAACGGATATCAGGAGCAGGTTTTCGCCTCTTGTCTGGGATGGGGACAGGATCATTTGGTCGCCTCCGCAACTTTCTGGTCATGATGGGTTTCACTTCCATAGAATCTGTGGCAAGAATGGAATGGGTGAATCTATCCAACTCCAACCTGAAGTCAGCAAGAATTCGCAGTGTAAGAACATCGGCCCCAGAGCCACCCAATCAGAACTGTTTTTATCGGGGACGTCTGGTCCACACATGGCCCGAGTCAGACACCATATCAGACTTCCGAGGGGTCTGTGCTCAGGAGACTCAGACCTGCTGACCTAAGAGCACACCCCTCTCTGAGACACAGCCCCGCCCTGCAGCCACGGCTGGCATCTCTCCGGCTCCCTGGAAACTAGAAATTTTCCTCTCCCTCCCTCAAATCAAGTGGCCACAGAGCAGTAGGCTCTTGGGATCCGAAGGAACCTTTGGGTCTAATTCCCGCTGTTCCCACAGAGAGTGGGTAAACCAGAGCCCACCGGCATAAAAGGCCCTTTGAGAGGCCTCTGGCCTCAGGCCCAACATTTTTACATGAGATTTACAAACCTGGGCTCTCTTCATTTTACTTTATAACCTTTTGTGACTACCTGACTATCCAGACTGATACCCCGAGGGCTCCTGAGAAAGGCCTCCTCCCCTCCTCCTCGACTCACCCCTCACCGCACACTCTCCCCCGCCCACCGTGCCACACAGATCTCTCCTCCTCTCCCGCTCTGCCTCCTGGGAGTTCTTCTTGCTGGCCTGCTCCTTAGACACTGGTGCTCTGAGGGGTCCAGTCAGTTCTCAGCCTGGACCCCAGTGAATTTCCCGTCACCAGTTCCAGCCCCACCCACCCCGCTGCGTGGCATCCCACACCCCACGACGTCACACACTCTTCTCCTGGTTCCACATGAACCCACTTCTTCCCCATGTCTCAGGCCCCAGGGCCACCTCCCCAACGACCCACCCTTCCCGGCCGGAGCCAACTGTCATCTGTGACTTGTCTTTCTTCACCCACACATCAGACGCACCAGATAATGGCACTTCTGTCTTTGAACGGCCTCTCAACTCCATCCCCTCATCACACCCTTGTCTCCCTCAAAGGGATCTTCCTAAGACACAAACCGGTTCATTTAGCACATCACTCTTCCTATGAAACGTTTCAATGGCTCGCCACTGGCTACAGAATAAAGGCCGTATCTCCCTTCTGGTTTCCCTCCCTTCTCCTTCCTTCACACAGAGCCTGGGAGCAAGCTTTCAGCTATTCTGTTACCCAAGGGCACCTTACTTTCTATGCCTTCAAGCCTGTGTGTGCTGCCCTCCGCCTACCCTCCTCTTTTCTGCCCAGAAACTCCTACACAACATCCTTGGAGAGCAGCTCAACACTGCCCCTGCTGTGATGGTTTCCGCGGAGTCACGCCACCTTCTCAGTAAGCAGAGTATCTGTACAAACCCCTACCACCAACCGCCAGCGTCTGGGACACTCCCCCAGTGGACGCATGGATTCCACCCCATCACCGAGCGATAGTTCTGGCACACGGGAGGGGCTGGCTGCACGGGTTTTCCCGCGGAACAACTAGATGAGGTCAAATCTGATGATGAGATGCAGTTAATTCATGACTACGCATCCTATGTGCAGAGCAGACAGGACAGCCTTAGGGAATTCAACATAGCCCGTCCACCACGGCAACTCCCGAGACCCGAGAGGCCTTGGTTTGTGCGAACAAAGTCAAAAGACATTTCTGCATGTTGCTCTTAAGAAGAGAAATGGGCAATACTGACTTTTCTCCCCTAGGAATGGAGGTAAAGTGACCAGAACCAGTGACCTAATGAACATTCATAAAGGTGTATTCAGAAGTGGGGACGGAAGGAAGGAGGACAAACACGCACCCACCCCTGGGAAAGGGGGGCCTTCTCCCTAAAAGACACCTCTTACCCTATGCTGAGATGCCACCCTTCTCCAGTTTCTTACTGGCCGGTTGGGTGGGTATCCCTGCGGCCACTGTGTGATGTAAGGCAGGCTGCGTAAATACTCTTATGTCTCAAGTTTCCTCATCCATAAACTGGAAATATCAATAACACTTCCCTCGCAGGGTGCTGTGAAGATTACATGAGATGATACATGTGAAGCCCTCAACATAGTGCCTGGCATAATAAGAGTTCAATCAATGCTAGTTTTTATTATCATGTTCTTGGCCAGAAAAAAAATCATACAAAGATCTTTTTGAAAAGTCAACGCACAAACAGCTGAAACAGAAGTTATATACTTGAAGGAAGGTGATGTCAACAGGGAGGCTTTGCAACATTCAGACTTAATTTGGAAGAACAAAGAACACCAGAGAAAAGGCACCAAAGACAACAGCCAAGCGTGCCCTACCCTCTGGGGGTGGGAGATGTATGATGGAAGCAAGCAAAGGTGGAGCTGAAAGGATCGGGAATAAGCCGGTCTGACCATGGCCAAAAAACTCAGAAAAAAATAACTCCATCACTCACAAAGCAGAAAGCATAATCGAATTCTCCGTAGGAGACGGTGAAAATCAATCCACATTATTGGCCTAGTCACGGTAATAACCTAATCAGTTTACCCAAAAGACTACTTCAGCACAAGGAAGGTACTCTGAAGAAACCGCTAGGCCTCTTGCCTTCCAAGATGGCCCACACTCTGTCTATGGAGTGTGTATCTCCCTGAACAAACCTTCTTTCACTTTACTATGTCTTGCTCTTGAATTCTTTCCTGCACAAAGCCAAGAACCCACACTTGACGGCCATCCCAGGGACTCAGACATGACTTGGGATGTGACCATCCTCTCGCACCCCACTCTCTTTCCTCCAACATCTTTTCTGGCACCCAATGCAGGGCCTCAAAGGCCATAATCTCGATCTGCCTAGTGGGCTACAGCTGCCCTCTGAAGAGTGGCTGGGACTTATCCTGAGCCATGTAGATTCAAGTAGCCCGTTAAGTGGCAGCTGACGTCGCCTGCAGGATCTGGCAGAGACCAGTTCTCTGGCAGTGAAGAAGCACACTGAGGCCAAGGCTTTTCCCCCTCAGTCTTTCTCATTCTCCTATTGCTCTATCTCTTTGGACTTGATAAGATCCACCCAGAGGACCACCAAACATCCAAGTTAAGACTGCGCGACAAGTAATTGACAAATTGGTTGGGTCTAAAGAACTCCTACCAGGGGCCTTATCTGGTGGCGCAGTGGTTGAGAATCTGCCTGCTAATGCAGGGTCACGGGTTCGAGCCCTGGTCTGGGAGGATCCCACATGCCGCGGAGCAACTAGGCCCGTGAGCCACAACTACTGAGCCTGCGCGTCTGGAGCCTGTGTTCCGCAACAGGAAAGGCCGCGATAGTGAGAGGCCCGCGCACCACAATGAAGAGTGGCCCCCGCTTGCCACAACTAGAGAAAGCCCTCGCACAGAAACGAAGAACCAGCACAACTAAAAATAAAAAAAAGAAAAAAAAAAAAAGAAAGAAACCGCTAAAATTAAGTAGCACGTCCCCATCACCAGCCAGGAGAGTGAGTGAGGAGGGAGCAGTGCTGGCCAGGGGTCCAGGTTGAGGATGTGATTCCAGGGGAAGAGCAACATGTAAGTATCACAGCCCGGAACTAAGATTATCTACTTAACTCACTTTGCTCCAATCCCAGCCAGGTATGCATGGTCGGCTTCTACAGACGATTTTTTCATAGAAAGATGGGATGTGCTGACCACCTGGGTCTGAGTGAGCCTGGAAATCCTATTTCTCACCAGAAGAAACAGGCTGGCAGGCTGGGTTTATTTTTTATTTATTTATTTATTTTTAACATCTTTATTGGAGTATAATTGCTTTACAATGGTGTGTTAGTTTCTGCTGTATAACAACGTGAATCAGCTATACATATACATATATCCCCATATCTCCTCCCTCTTGCGTCTCCCTCCCACCCTCCCTACCCCACCCCTCTAGGTGGTCACAAAGCACCGAGCTGATCTCCCTGTGCTATGCAGCTGCTTCCCACTAGCTATCTGTTTTACATTTGGTAGTGTGTATATGTCCATGCCACTCTCTCACTTCGTCCCAGTTTACCCTTCCCCCTCCCAGTGTCCTCAAGTCCATTCTCTACGTGTGTCTTTATTCCTGTCCTGCCCCCTAGGTTCTTTAGAACCTTTTTTTTTTTTTAGATTCCATATATATGTCTTAGCATTCGGTATTTGTTTTTCTGACTTGCTTCATTCTATATGACAGACTCTAGGTCCATCCACCTCACTATAAATAACTCAATTTCATTTTTTTATGGCTGAGTAATATTCCATTGTATATATGTCAGGCTGGGTTTATTAACATCAGTCTCCTATCATTACTCTGAATTCTTTTTCAGGTAGGTTGCCTATTTCGTCTTCATTTATTTAGTCTTATAGGTTTTTACCTTGATCCTTCATCTGTAACATATTTTTCTGTCGTTTCTATTTTTTTCTTTTCCTCTTTTTGATGGATGGTGCTGTATTCCTATCTTACTGGTTGTTTGGCCTGAGACGTCCAGCCCTGGAGTTTGCAGGCAGTTGGATAGAGCCAGGGAGTTTGGCCAGGAGTCCCAAGGGCTCAATCCAGGTGCACTGACAAAAACCAAACTTCTGGAACTGAAACTCAGACCTTGGAGTGTGGCCACCCTGGAGAAGGCACTCCAGCAGGAAATAGCTTCCTCTCGGACATCATGCACCAAGCACAAAGCATCTCCAACTGGCTTCAACCAAAATTCCTCCCTAATCCAGAGGCCTATTTGTAGGTTTGCTTCCTGTGAATACGTGGGGATAAAATTTGCAGAATCTAACTGAACATCCAACAATTAAACCAGAGGCAGGGGAGCATTCGTGACAGAAAACACCAAGCAAGCGATGAGACCGGGTGCACAATTCCCCTCCACACCACTGTGTATATGTGGCCTTGAATCGTGTAAATCCTACTGGTCTGCTCTCCAGACAGGGCCTGCCGGCTAAGAAATGGGAGCGCAGGATGAGGCAGTGTTAAGCCACAGCCCTATGGAGACATAGTCCTGATAACGCTGATTACCTGCAATTAACACACAACTGTGGGGAACTGGCTGGCTTTTGGCTCAGCACTTCTCAAGGCAGAGTCATTCACTCCAATAGCCCACCCGCCTACAGGGCACAGATGCAGTAAAAGCTTCACTTTAACTTCACTTTAACATACTTGCACCATGAAAACAAACTCACACTTGTTTAGCTACTGAAAAAAAAAAATAGTTGCAGGGATTCAAAGGAACATCCTTTTAAGTAAGAACGTGACAGAAAAGCCTCGGCAGAGCCGACACTGCAGCAGATGGGCAATTACCCCCAAACCAGGGGCAGCGAACCATGGGGCTAGACCGAAGACCCGGACCAAACCCCAGGACACTCCACTCTAACCCCAGGACACTCCACTCTAATGGCAATATCACAAATCCAGGCTGCATGGTGACCAAAATAGGGGCCTGAAGTGGGGGGTGGGGGGGGGATAAAAATCACGGTTAGGTCATCGGGGGCCAAACCAGGGTAGCAACGAAGGGACCAATTTCCATTAGGCCACAGCTGCCCGTAACACAGGGGTGCATTTCAAGAGTGAACTGATCAAGGCCCACCACTCTGCATCCTCAACCCCGTTCAATGGCCTGGATTCCACAACAGCATCATCAAGAAGGAACGTCTTGGAGACAAGCCCACCCCAAATCCAGGTCCCCTCTTCCATCCTCCCTCCCCTGACATTTGTGCGGGGCCTCTTCTTGACTCCCCTGCTCACGGGCACCTGTTCCGGTGAATCTGCTCCTGTATCACTACAACCACACGTGCCTCTTGAAGTTTTACAATCAGTGAAAACCAGCTTGACACATCTTTACCTTCATTTATTTAGGATCCCCCTCTCTCAAAACTACCTCACACTGGGGAAAGCACAGAAACCGTGTCAGTCCTGTAACTAAGAGGACATGAGCTCCTCGAGGACAGAGACCTCCCTATCAACCTCATCCTGTGAAGCACCTGGACCACATGAGTCCACAGGATTTAGAGCGTGTATAATGCGGTGGTTAAGAGAACACGCTTAGGGCCCAAGTCTGGCTTAAGCACCACCTCACTGGGGCGCTGGAGCAAATGGCTCCGTTCCTGCACGCCTGCCCCGCCAAGTCGTCACAGGAGTCTCAGGAGCTGAATGAGGTCACAGCTTCCCCGGCCCTTAGCGCGCACTCTGCGTGCCAGCCACTCGGGGCACCATCTCCTCTCACCTCTACACCAAACCTCCACAACGGGATCTATCGTGTCCTTGCCAAATGACAAAACTCCACCACAGAACCAAGTTCACATCTGGGCTGGGATTCATCCACATCTGTCAGCCTTCAGCGGCAGCTGTAGTGTTTTTATATTATACCTGGCTCGATGTAAACACTCAGTGCTTCTATTTGATATTATCATTACTCATGCCTCCCGCTATGAATCCAGTAACATCTTTTTTTTAAAACTATTTATTTATTTATTTTTGGCTGTGTTGGGTCTTCGTTGCTGTGCGCAGGCTTTCTCTAGTTGCGGCGAGCGGGGGCTACTCTTCATTGCAGTGAGCAGGCTTCTCATTGTGGTGGCTTCTCTTGTTGCGGAGCACGGGCTCCAGGCACGCGGGCTTCAGTAGTTGTGGCTCGTGGGCTTTAGAGCGCAGGCTCAGTAGCACTCCCAAGGGGCGCACGGGATTCGTTGCTCTGCGGCATGTGGGATCTTCCTGGACCAGGGCTCGAACTCATGTCCCCTGCACTGGCAGGCAGATTCTTAACCACTGCGCCACCAGGGAAGTCCCCTGAATCCAGTATCTTCTAAAGGAACCTCACAGGTTTTACTGAGGTTGTGAATAACTTCCACAGGGGCCTGAAGGTTGAAAGATGCCCCTGGTGAGGCAAGAACTTAAAAAAGATGAAGTGGCAGTTAGTGGGCAGTTGGCAGAAAGGAGAAAAGGTGGCTGGCGTGAGGTAAGAGGACACATGAACTAAAAATGATCGAGTGCCCCACGTTTTCCAGCTCATGAAGCTCTCATTGATTACTGGGTTTACTGAGAACCGTGGCCTCAACTGCAGAGAAAAGTCACCCTCAGGTAATTCTACCTATAACCTCACTACTCCAAGTGTGGTCTGACCAACAGCATCACCAGCCCCAGAGAGGTGGTTAGAAATGCAGGATCACTGGCTCCACCCCAGACCCCCTGAACCAGAATCTGCATTTTATCAAGACCCCCGGCTGACTCACACACGCATTCAAGGTGGGGGAATCACCAACCTATAATCCATCCCAGTTCCTCTGCCGACAGTACACCTTTCTGCCTGCACAACCCAGCTGTCCCAGGTTCTCCACCAGTGGTTCAGGCGGTGAAGAGAACGTCCCACCAATTCCCACAGATGGTTGGAAAGGCGGAAATCCCGTTTGGACAGAGCAGGTCACTGGGTATGCCTGTTTCCAATGCGTTATCTGGTTTAAGCTTCTCATCGGCCTCATACTCCACTTTGTTTTTCAAGAGATCTTCATGTTGAACTGGAGAAGGAGATTTTAGGAGGTATGTTTTCTGGGCAGAGCCAGGCAACACTGATACCGGGCATCAATCCACAGAAGTGAAATCAGTCACTCGGTGAGAGGAAGGAAACCAGGCCTTTAAGTCGACACCGTAACAGCACCATCTGTGCAAGCGCTCATTACCCTTCTAGCTCCAGTGCCTTCTCTTTAGACGCTCCATCATTACCTTGGCAGTGCTTTCCATACCAAGGGTACCAAACGGCTTGAGGAAGGACATCGGTACCTTTAATGCCCATGGCTAGCTTTAAGCACTTCTGTAATCTACTTTACTGCATCACAAATGACTTCCCTCCATCTATTTGTCTTTTCTACCCTGGCAGGTTTGGCCGCTCAAGTCACTGAGGATGCCTACTGTCCCCGTTAAGATTCCAGCTGTAAAACTGCCTGGCCAAACAACATCTATCGCTTGTCAATAATTAGGCTGCCAAATCACAGGTGAGGTGATGACAGCCTTCCCTGCAGATGGAAAGGGAGCAGCTATAAACTGACAATATTTCCCACCAGCCTAATGAAGGCTCTGAGCATCTGGCGGCTCTAACGGAGAGCGATGAGGCGTCAATGCCAGCCGGAGCCACCGTCGGAGAAGATGGTGTGCAGGTCAGAAAACAGGCACGCCGACTGGGACCGGACAAGGCACCAATGTGCTTGCAGTTTAATTAAAAAAACGTTTCAACAAGAATAAGACGGCGCTGTTCTGAAGATGCTGTTTCAGCATCCATTCTCACCAAAACACATTTCTGAGCCACTGTCAGTGGTCTGCAAGGAATTCATTCCTTTTGTCAAGTCTTTCAATGAGGACGGTATATCAGAAGAGAGATTTTTCAAGAGTCAGACCCCTACTTTAGACACAACCACACGATCATCGGTGTATCGTGGGGACTGGAGCTAGAAGTTTGTGTCAATGGCAGGGCCATGTTAGCGAACAGCACCAGAAATACCAAAGGGGAAATACAGCTCTTAACTGTTACTTTTAGTTTCAAGGTCAGCCCCAAGGACTTACATAACAACAATGTATTTCTTAAGGACCCAGACAAAAATCAGACATGCCAGAACCCCAGGACCTTCTGAACATGATTATAAAAGTGAAATTTTGGGGTGTGCAGAAGGCATGTCACTTACATACCCAAGTGACAAACTGACCACTGACGTGCCTTGCGATATTTGCTGATGGAAAGAAATTTTGCCGAGTTCCAAAATAGCCAATTCAAGCCAATTCCCATCCTGTATCTTTCTCAGCGTTGTTGGTCTACATATGGCAACAGAAGAGGCAGCCCATATTGCCTCTCCCTACACTTGCCTACAACCTGCTGAGTTCCCATATGCGGATGACTGAATCCTAGAAGGCCAGGGAGGGACTGGCTTCAAGTCTAACGTAACTTTCCTGCCTTTACAAGAGAACAGTTCAGTTTAGCTATCCCTGCTGAAATGGTAACAACTCTTCCTGCAATGTTCACAGTAACACCTGGGGCGAAGGGATCTGACAGCACAGATGACACAGCCAAAGCCTCTGTTCTCACACCCGGGTCAAAGGAAGACAATGCTCTTTCCACAATGAAGGTAGAACGAAAAAAACAAGCAGAGGGATTCCTACCACCACAGAGGGACCAGGGTAATGTGTGAATATAACCAAGGTAGGAATGGCAGCCAACCCAGGAAATTACATTAAATAAAGCATAAGCCTGAAGTTGCAGTCACTAATAAAGATCTACCCTTTAATTTACCCAGCATCTGTTATGTACAGGGCCCTGTACTAGGCACTCGTATTTCTAACCACAGTCTTGTGAGATAAGATATGATCAGCCCCATTTTATAGAGGGGGAGATTGGCTCAGAGGGGTTAAGTGGCTTGACCAAAGTCACACAGCCAATACAAGACAGAGCTAGAACTCTGACCCACCGTGTGGAAGCCCACCCTCCTTTCAGCTCACTCTGCTCTGCTGAGGAACCAACAGGAGTCGGCACCGGAGCACCGCCCTCCCCCCAGGGTCCCCCTCGGGTCTCCCGGGACCCTGCTCTGTGGTGCTTTCATACCTCCAGTCAGTTCCATCGTTAGCTTTTCATTTTCAATCATTTTCTTCTTTTCTTCTAGCTCGGCAATCAGGTTCTCTTTCAGCTCAACCTTCTTGTCTTCAAATTCCTTCACTGCCGCCTTCTTTTCTTTGATGTAATTTCTTTCCACTTGTTCAGTCTGAGCAAAAGAGAAACACAGGCTGGGGCTACAAGACCCTGGCAGCCAGGGCTCCAACACAAAGCCTGGCTCTGCGCACAAGCACAGAGGAAATACGTTTACTAGAAAGAAGAGAAACAGCTGCAGTCAACACACCAACTTTCAGAAACAGGGTGTCTGGGAGCCAGTTTTCCAACGAATGCGTGAAACTGAACCACACTTCTGGTTTTTATGTGCATACCTCACTCATGACTCAGATCTATTTCCTCTCTTCCACATCTTATATTTTATGGATTGTATGTGAAAACAGAATGTAAGTTTCTCAGAAACAGTAAATAAACCCTTCTGAAGACACTATTTCGAAGGAAAATAGTACGTTCCAGATGAAATATCTATATTTAAAATAGTTACAGGATACCAAGTCAAGACGGCCTGAGTCACTCTTTTTTTTTTTTTTTTTTTTTTTTTTTGACGCTTACAGCAAGATAAAGGCCTTGGACAGGATCACTTCTTAGGTGCCTGAACCCCGAGGTACCCAAACCCTGAAATTATAATGAGTAAAATAAATGCGTACGCATCCATTTTCCAAATCTCACTGTTGCATTAAGTGAAGAACAAGGGGGCTCCTGGTGGGCTACGGCTGTGGACCCTGTGACCCCCTGGGCTGTGGCCACGTGTGTTGCACTGACTTCAGTCCTAACACCATCTCTCATAACGCAGCTGTGCCCCACACCAGCCTCCCGGGAGCAAGCACACTACCCCAGATTCCAGCCCTCATCTCTGCTTGTAGTGCCGCACCTCCCACGCGACCAGCACTCAGACGTCTGCTGAGTGAAAGATCTTCATCCATCTTTCCAACCCAACCAGGGTTTCAGCTGTAAAACGGAGCCAATTCAGAGACCAGGCTGCTTTGAGGACCAATATAACAAACTATTAGGCCACTGTAATTCAGACATACTCCCAAATGGCTTTAACGTGAGATAAGCGTCGACAAGAAAGCGGTCAAGTGTGAGTATCCCCTGACCCCTCTGTGATAAGCAGAAGCTGCCCAACCAACAAACGAATAGATGGAATTTCTGAACTGAGACCAAATGTCCTTCAGTCAAACAGAACACTGACGGAGGCTTCCGGGGGGCTTCCCAGCTGTCTACGTGGTAATGGAAGGAAAGGCCATCGGATCGGTTGGGAGAGCAAGATTCCAGTCTCAGGATGAGCCCGCAAGCACAGAAGACCCGTGGTACTTACTTCCAGCTGGAGGAAGAGTTCTGAAAGAGATAAAACATGCAATTAGATTCACCAGGCTATGTCACCTTTCTAGACAGTGACGTTAGGATTCATTTAGAAGCAGTAATTGCTTTCTGAAAACATGCTGCAAGGAGAAAACGTTTCCGTCAGTAAGCTGTTGATATATGTGAAGGGGTAGGATGCGAGAAGCATGCGTGTCTAGTTAAAATCTGACCCTGAACAGAACGCGCTCTGGCAGCGCTGCCCAAGGGTGAAAGCGAGCAGGAACCACACTGCCCTGGCGAAATCAGTACGAGCCAGAGGTCCTGTGCACACTGAGCATGTGGAACCAAACAGGTCCACGGCTTCTTTTCTGGGTGACATCTGAGCTGCGGCAAACGGTCCACAAAGACTATTGGTGGAGCGGCAACTCCAGGGGGTGCTGTTCCCATCTGACCACGGCCTCCTTTGCAGACCCGAAGGATCCTATGGATCCACCCCCCATAAAAGAGCACATATGCACAGTCACACATAAAATCTTGAGAGTTTCAAGAACTCGAGATGAAGAATCTAGACATCCATCCACTGTTGAATGAGAAAATTGAGGAAAACGGAACGGCCACTCACTATTTTCTAACCCCCAGAAATCCTCATCACCTTGGCACCGGGAAGCGTGAGGCACACGAGCCCAAGTGCACCCAGCCCAACACACTCACTCCTGACTGCTGCAGTACCCGCGTGAACGGGCCAGATATCTGAAGTCTGCGCCATTTGGAGACTTCACTTCTGCACCAGCAAGTCAAGCGACATGTAGCACTCGGAGCTGGTGGCGGCTGTTTCAAAGCAGCCAGACGCCAGACACAACAAGAGCAGGCGGATCAGCTCCGCACGGAATGTGCTTTTTGAAGCTCAAGGTGTGACTGATTCAGGAGCCCCTCTGCATTTTCACCTGGGGGCAGGGGTGGCGGGGATGTTTATGAAAGACACAGAGCACAGGACTGAGAGTAGAATTCAGAAAGACAAATCAACACTCACCCTGCAGTTCTCGCTTAAGGGAAATGGCTCACATCAATTTTCTTTCCCTCCTAACAACTCAAACCAGTTCCACGAGATATGAGCAGCGCTGTCTCCAAATGGGGAAACTGAGGCTCCAAGAGCAGAGGCGTGCTAAAAGGCTTAAACCCTTAAGGGATGGGAGGAAGCCCTCAACCTGGGACCTCAGCCTCCACAGCACCACCCACTTTCCCCGCTGAAAGGGGGCTCCAGGAAGAAGGCTGAGGATTTTAAAGATGCCTGACGAGATGCCTCAGGAACTTAGAGTGGGGCGGGGAGAGGGGTGCTGGGTCGCCACAGCAGCTCTATCGCCCACCTTCCCGGCACCCCCTACCCTGCAGCTCCTTTTCTGTGCCTTGATGGACATGGGCATCTACTCACTGAAGGAAACAAAGAAGGGTTCCATCCATAGAAAGCTGGAAAGTCAATGGGTCAGAAAGTGAAAGGACAGCAGCCTAAGGCCACTCATGGGGAAGAAGATGAACAGTCCTACACAAGTGCAGCTTTGGAGTCTCTCTTCCCCAAAACTCGCCCCACAATGGGATAGCTGAAACATGTTTTGGAGAATGGCTCTTCTGGCCATGTTACGTCCCAGTCGATGATCAGCCAAAGGAGGAAAATTTGATCCAGTTAAGAGCGGGCCTCACCTGCGTTGCGCAGCCTCTCTCTGTACTGCTGGTCGAGCTTTTTCATCCTCTTCTGATATTCCTGTAACGTACCTGATGGAGATTTACAAAATAGTTACTATGAAGATCAAACTGGTCTACATTTTGGTATTCAAGCACCGACAGTGAATGTTTTTTTTTTTTTTTTTTTTTTTTTTTGCGGTACGCGGGCCTCTCACTGTTGCGGCCTCTCTCGTTGCGGACCACAGGCTCCGGACACGCAGGCTCAGCGGCCATGGCTCACGGGCCCAGCCGCTCCGCAGCATGTGGGATCTTCCCGGACCAGGGCACGAACCTGTGTCCCCTGCATCGGCAGGCGGACTCTCAACCACTGTGCCACCAGGGAAGCCCAGTGAATGTTTTAAATAACATTAGAGTAAAACACACACCATGGAAAGGCACCCGTGAGTAGAGGTAACTTGGTTCCCAAGCAAGATGCAGAGCAGAAACCCCAACCAGTGGCTTTAAGACTCTCTAGCAAGTGAAGAGAAGAAGAAAGCTGCACCCACCCACCAATGACTCTCATCACTGGCTGCTACAGTTTCGGTCTGTGGGCCTCCCTTTCCTGGAAAAAGCTCACTCTCCTTCAGTAAGGTCTAGACCAATGCCATCTAGTAGAACTTGCTGTGCAACGGTGGAAATGGTCTATTTTGCCCTGTCCAGTATGACAGTCCCAAGTCACATGTGGCTATGAGCACGGGAAATGGGGCTAGTGCAAGCCAGGAACTGAATTGTTAATTTTATTTAATTAAATTTAAATAGTCGTGTGTGGCTAGTGACATTACTGGAAAACTCAGTACAGCATCTGACCAAATGGCTCTTCCCTGAGCAGCTAATAATGAGGGTCCCGATTAGCGTGGGAAGTGTTTTCGGATGACAATGCTTCAGTGGGCTACATATACATATTTTTTATTATTAATTAATTTATTTATTTTTGGCTGCGTTGGGTCTTCGTTGCTGTGCGCGGGCTTTCTCTAGTTGAGGCGAGCAGGAACTACTCTTCATTGTGGTGCGCAGGTTTCGCGTTGCGGTGGCTTCTCTTGTTCTGGAGCACAGGCTCAGTAGTTGTGGCTCGTGGGATCTAGAGTGCAGGCTCAGTAGTTGTGGCGCACGGGCTTAGCTGCTCTGCAGCATGTGGGATCTTCCCGGACCAGGGCTCGACCCCATGTCCCCTGCATTGGCAGGCGGATGCTTAACCACTGCGCCACCAAGGAAGTCCCCAGTGGGCTATATTAATGGCATCTTTTTCAAAATCCCCCACTCAACCCTGCCGGGCACACCTTACAGACCTGCTAGAGTGGGACGTACTTCTTTCTCTGGCAATACTTCCATTACCATGGGAAGAAAAACTAAAACAAAGGTGTGTGATCGCAAGTCACGGGAACATGTTTCACTATGAAGGAGAAATCAGTATCAGATGGGCTGCTCCAAGCAATGGAAGTACCTCCTGGGGAAGCAGTTTCAGTGCCAGGGACCCCACAGAAGCAAGCCGAAGAGCTACCGACAGCAACCACCGACGCTGGGCTGTCACCGGCTGCCCGGCGGTGCTGGTCGCCCCTCACACACAATCTCACCTGCCTCTACTTTCTTCATTTCACAGATGAGAAGACAAATTAAGCAAGAGACAGTGAAGTGCCCAAGGTCAGATTTCTAGAAAGCAGTGCAGGTGGGATTCAAGCCCGCCTTGAAGGAATGGAGAGCCTGTGCTCTTTACCCAGTGCTGAACTGCCTCTGGCAGCAAACGGCCTTCAACAAGACACAACCCACTTGCAGTTTACAAAGTAAAAAGAGAAAACACGGTGAGATAGACCCACAGCTCGTTAGCATTCCGTTTAGGAAGAACAGTACAATTACATTTACCCTTGGTAAGAGCATCTCTCCTAAAAACAGCCACCTTTAGGCACGGCGGCTTCCAGTTCTTGCTCTGCAGAAGGCCTTAACTGAGATTTCAAAAAAGTCTGAAAATCGCCACTTTACTGACTGCTAAAATCAGCCAGACCAAATTTTAAATCACTCCCACGTCACAGAGAAGTCAAATACACAGATCTCAAAGGTGTGTGATATGAGGAAGTATGTTTAGAAAAGAAGGATGAAATCACACACCAACCTTCTTGCAGCTGTTGCAACTGTCTCTTGAGAGAAGCCAGTTTATCCTGATACATCCTGTAAAAAAAAAAAAAAAAAAAGGAAAGGAAAGCCACACTCAGAGACAAAAACATCCAATACCCAATTCAATAATAATCTACATGCAGAAATTACCTGGGCTTTTATGGAAGTGTCATTAATGTCCCTTAGGGAGAGAGAAAACTGAAGTCTGCTGGTGGTTTAAAATGTGCCCACAGCTAAAGGGATCAGAAAGGGACAAGGATTCTGTGGTTTGAATGGTATCCCAGCTTTGTAGATTCTCCGGTGTTCTCTCACCTTTAGAGAATCAGTCTAAAATCTACAAATACGAAGACATGCAAGTTTAAACAAATAAATGACAATGATAAACACAGTTAGGCAAGAACACACACAGAAAGATTGGAAGTGTGATGCCATTTTCTTGGGGATTCAGAAGCGTGACATACACATGAAAACGTAAAAAGCGTTCAATGCAGCTCTCATATCAGCTCTACAATCAGATCATAAGTTCCAAAGGAGTAAGACTACTCCTCCAGCACATTTTTCTATATAGATAGCACTGCTGTGTAAGCACTAAGTTAATAAACCTTCACGTCATTTTTAAAAATCACTTCTCTTTTATGATCAGAGAAATGACAGCAATTCAGTAACAAAAGTTAAAATGCAGGATTTATTTGCAGCCCCAGTGGGATAAGAACACACAGTACACACAAAGCAAAAGAACCTGGCATGTTTTCTCCCCACTCACGCTGAATGGATTATAGGCAATTATATACCCTGGTAAGTCTGTCTGAATGGTGGATTTCACACGTCAGTCACATTTCAGCAATATTTTTGCTTCTACCAGAAAAACATCCCCAATTTCACAGTGACAGAAACAGGACTTGCAACCCGTCCAACAGGTAACAGGCACGACAGCCTCTCGATTACTCCAGTAAGGGCTGCAAACACAACCTGCCTGTCTACAGGCTGAGGAAGAGTAGGCAGAATCTGAGAATTACACGGAAGGCCTTTTTTGTTTTTTGTTTTGGCTGCGCTGTGCAGCATGTGGGATCTTATTTCCCTGACAAGGGATGGAACCTGCGTCCCCTACATTGGAAGACTGGAGTCTTAACCACTGGACCGCCAGGGAAGTCTCCAGGCCTGATTCTTTTAGGGAGAATGCTGATGCTTTCAATGCTCATCTTGAATCACAAAGGGCATTCAGTTTTAATCAAAATTATTTTCTACACCATCAAATATTAAGGGGTACGTTCACTTAAACACACCAAGTATAGGAGAGGGAAAGGGTGAGTAAGCTGCACACAAGAAGTCAATATTTGGAACCCAATATTTAATTTTTTTTTTTTTAACGTGAAGACCACTGCCCAGAGGGGGGAAATGGTGTTTAATTTTCCATATTTAATTTTCCACCACAGTGAGTGTGCCAGACTACGCCTTTGAATTCTTAGTTGGTCTTTGAAAGAGAGTATTAACAGATTCAAGAGGTAAAAAACAGGGCTTCCCTGGTGGCACAGTGGTTGAGAGTCCGCCTGCTGATGCAGGGGACACGGGTTCGTGCCCTAGTCTGGGAAGATCCCACATGCCATGGAGTGGCTGGGCCTGTGAGCCATGGCCGCTGAGCCTGCATGTCCGGAGCCTGTGCTCCGCAACAGGAGAGGCCACAACAGTGAGAGGCCCGCGTACTGCAAAAAAAAAAAAAAAAAAAAAGAAGTAAACAACAAAATTCAGATTTGGAAAAGGAATAGGTATGTAAAAATACATCTCAAATGGGTCCAGGTAAGTCAGTAAGAAGCCTGGAGAGAGTACAAGTAAAATAAAAAGCCAGCACAGTTTTAGGGCTGAAGCTGTGAGAAAAATGACTTCAATTATTAAAGCAATCCTTTATTTGGCACTGGTCAGATCTAGCTGAGCTTCCCCTTTGGATTCCAAAGCTTGAAAAGGATGACAGAATCCAGAGGATGGTCACAAAACATTCGTGTATATGGAAAACATTCTATAAGGAAAGGGATGTGGATCATCCAGTTTGATGGTAAAGAATTTAAAAAACCAAATCAAGATCCTCAAAATACATTCCACAAATACTTATCAGATCTCTGTTATACTGTCTTGCCCATAAGTTTCCGATCAGAGGGAGTGGTTTTAGTTTCTCTGAGGTGTAGCTCTGCTGGAGGCTTGGGTGTGGATGCGGGTAAGGGAAAAGGGCACTGGAGGAGTCAGGAGCCCTGCTCTCCAATCCTGGTCTCCCTGAGCTCTCCGGGCATCGCCGTCCAGCTTGTAGTCAGTGCTCGGTGGGCTCACGCCCACCGAGAACCAAGGAGCTGTGCCCCCTCTGGGCAGTGGTCTTCACATTGGAAAAAAAAAAAAGGCAAGGGTTCTCTCCTGTTACATGGCCTTATTTCCCGGGAACATTTCCCTCCAGGTTCTTTCTAGCTCTCCCTCAAAAGATTCTTATCACAGGAAGAGCGATTAAATGTGACAAATTTAAAGGGGGGAAATTGCACACATATGCATGGTCTTTGGAAGCACTACGTGAAAACCATTCATACGAAATCACTATTAAAGATGCCCTTGTCGATCCTGTATTCCAAAGAAGAAATGTAAAAACCACACTCACTGTTCCTTCATCTCTACATAGTCTTCTTCATCATGCTTTGCCAGGTCAGTTTCGCTAGCATCCTCAGTGTCTGTGTAAAAAATCAAGGAAGAAGATTTGTTAAAATTGTAATTCGTAGAGTTGGTATCACCTGACACAGTGACACTTCACAAACTTCTATAAAATGAATTTCTACTCAATGCAGGCCTGCGTGAAGCCATCAATGAAAAATATTACATCCAATTACTTCAGAAAAGAAAACGCCATTTACAACTTGTACACAGCCACATTTATCCAAAGAGCCTGCCTTTATCTGAAGTGCAGCCAGAGAACAGAGTGCATCAGACACAGGTGGTCACAGTCAAGGCTGCGACTTCAGCAGAAACAACGCTGGCAGTTCAGTTAAAGGATATGTGGGTGTTAAGACTGGAAAACTACAGGCAGCAAGCCCTGCTCACTACTCCAAAGCAACCTAATATGTACATTCTCTTCTGGTAAATAACAGTTTGAACCCCTAAAAGATTTTACATCATATATACATATATACAAAGGAGAATCCAAAACAACTAAAGGAACTCTAATAACCGAAATATTTTCAAAGGGAGAGGGAACAAGAAGATCAAACGGAAACTGTTTCAGAACACTTTAAACATTCTTTTTAATTTTTTAACATCTTTATTGGAGTATAACTGCTTTACAATGTTGTGTTAGTTTCTGCTGTATAACAAAGTGAATCAGCTATACATATACATATATCCCCATATCCCCTCCCTCTTGCGTCTCCCTCCCACCCTCTCTATCCCACCCCTCTAGGTGGTCACAAAGCACTGAGCTGATCTCCCTGTGCTATGCGGCTGCTTCCCACTAGCTATCTGTTTTACATTTGGTAGTGTGTGTATATGTCCATGCCACTCTCTCACTTCGTCCCAGCTTACCCTTCCCCCTCCCCGTGTCCTCAAGTCCATTCTCTACGTAAACACTGTTTTTAGAATAAGCAAACGGCTGGAGTGTCTACCTAACTTCAACAGCCCTACTTGAGGAGGGGGAACAAAAATCAATTTTTGCTTCACTGCTCCCCCTTGTGGGCATTAAAAGCAGTACAAGTGATTCACATTCAAATTCTCTGGTTAAGCCTTGTCTTCAAACGTAGTTTAACCAGATTGTAATTAGTTTCTTCAATTTTGTATCTTCACATACAGCTGACGTTTTAAAGGTTGTTGCAGACTCAATCCTCCACCTACCTTTCCCCTCCTCCAGTGAAGAAGCCTACCCAGAGCAGTCACGTGCCAGCCAGCCACAGTACTTGGCACTTGGGGAACTGAGATGAATAAAACATACTCCTGATTCCAAACAGCTGGTCTAGCTTTTGCTCCACGGCCCTATTTTGTTCACCCATATGTTCGTCTCTTTTTTTTTTTTTTTTTCTTTTTGCGGTATGCGGGCCTCTCACTGTTGTGGCCTCTCCCGTTGCGGAGCACAGGCTCCGGACGCGCAGGCCCAGCGGCCATGGCTCACGGGCCCAGCCGCTCCGCGGCATATGGGATCCTCCCAGGCCGGGGCACGAACCCGTATCCCCTGCATCGGCAGGCGGACTCTCAACCACCGCGCCACCAGGGAGGCCCCTGTTCGTCTCTTTTTATCTCCTCTTTTTTCTCTCTTGCCCTTTCGTGTTTCCTCATCTTTCTCCTCCTGCAGCCAGCTCCTTCCTCCACTCCACAGTGTTCCTCAAACTTACCAAGCTTATAAAGCCCAGTTTGAAAAGCCAGGCTCTCAGAGGCAGTAATCATAATGTAAAGAGTATGGAACTGAAAACACAACACCTGAGGACCATTAAGCAAATCCCTATCTCCCGCCCCACCCCGACCCTGTGCCCGTTTCCCCAATGTTGAAAACTGAGTATTCGACCAAGGACCAAGCCACGTGCTTTACGCCTGTGTCTCATTTTATCCTCGCACCTACGCTAGGAAGTAGGTACTACTGACAGCCTCACTGCAGTTGGGGAAACTGGGGCTCGGAAACCTAAGTATTATAAATTGTCTAATATTAAGCTGGGTTCAGTGAGCCAAACTTACACCTAATTCGATTTGCCTGGTTCCAGGTCTCGTACTTTTAACCAACCTGTCCCGCACTGCCCAAAGTAGGGCTGACTTAAGCATTTCCCCGGGGTAGGGGGAGAGAGGCACCTTGTGTAACTAGAAAGCTAAACCGGGCTTTGCCCTGAGCCTCTCAGGAACTAAAAAGAGAGGAGTACTCCGTGGACCCAATGAATGGCTTTCTCATTCCAACCAGTGAAGACCTGAGGTTTAGAGACAGCTGAGGGAAGAGGGGCAGAAATCTTAAAGGGACCTACAGCTCTGAGCACAGCTTCTTAAGGCCCTTCTCCGCATAACTGTAGGAATACAACGTCCTCAGGGCTTCGTCTTCCACAGCACCTGTCGGGATAACTTCCGGAAGCCGCGCTCCTCCCGGCGGCCCCTTCAGCCGCCCCCAAACCCCAGAGGTCGCCCCGCCCCTCTCCCAGGCAGCCCCATCCCCGCCCGGGGTTGCCTGGCCCGCGGGAAAACGTACCTTCGTCCGACTCGCGGCCCCGGCAGCTGCGCTCGTCGTCCTCGGCGCTCTCCAGCTCTTCGTCCTCCTCGGGGTAGTACTCCGGAGCCGGCGGCGCGCCAGCCGGGGCCGGAGCTGGAGCTAACAGCCCCGCAGCACTCATGTCGCCTCGGCCCGCAGCTGAGAGTGCCACCCAGGATAGGGCCACCCGCCCTGCGGACTTCACGTCCGCGTAGCAGTGCCCGAAGGAGCAGCCAACTCGAAGAGCCGGAGCCCCGGCTATCCCTTCCCTGTCTTCGCCAAGCTCCGCCCCGCGCGCTCGCTCTCGGCAACGGGGGCCTCGCGCCGGCGGCGACTTCCGGGTCGGGAGCTGCCCGAGGACCGCCTGACTTCGCTATCCTAGAGGGAGTGGAGAGGCCGCCTGACGCCCCCTTCGTCTTAACCCCATCTCCTTCATCGCCGTCTTTAAAATCCTCAACGGGTAGTGGAGAAAGGCGGAGACAGGTTCTCTGGAGTTAGGCAAATCCTTGGGTAGGCCCAACCGCGGCAAGGACCCCGAAGCTCAGAGGCCACTTCCGAAAACAGCCGCTAGGCGCCGCCTGGAGCCAAAACTAAAGACTTTTTTTTTTTTTTTTTTTTTTTTTTTTTTTTTTTTTTTTTTAGGAACTTGGGAGGCAGAAGATTTGAAGGGCTCTTGGCAGGTGGAGGTGGTCTCTTTAATTTAAACAGGTGAACGGCATGAACCATCCCATTTATAGGTCGGGAAACCTAGACATTTAGAGTTCGCGTGATCATCCCGAAGAAAAGGAGCGTGGCTCCCCCCCGACTGATTAGCGCTTTATTAAGAACTAAAATAAAAACGAGGATGCTAATATTCCATCTTGGGGTCAGCAAAACTGTATTTTCCCAGTCGGTGGGAGACCTTTCTTTTTGTGTAGGTTTGTTCAATACGGTGTTATCCCGATTTTACAGATAAGAAAAGAGCTGTCAATTGCCTTAAAAAAAAAAAAAAAAACCGTCCAGGCTGCCTTGTTTAGACTCTCAGACCCAGGTCCTCTACAGTACAGCTGCCTCATATTTCTCAGAATATAAATTTTTTAAAAGGTGGTTTTCCCCAATCCAATAACTTGCTAACCAACTCTCAACTGAGCAAGTGGAACATATACCTGCAGAAAGTTAATTAGGCTCAGGAAAGGAAGGTGCTAGCTGGTAACTTGGAAAACAAGAGAGTTGAATATCTGCATGAATTAATTTGTGTGATTATCTCTGAGTAGAAGGGGACACGGTGTTATAAGCTTTGCTTAATGAACAAATTGAGGATGTCCTTTGTCTTGGTGTGTGTAGCAAGAAAAGGCATAAAAGGGCCCAGAGATGGTTAATGGTTTGTCCAAAGTAACCCTACTCTTTACGTTGCACCCAAGTCTCCATAGAAAAAAAAAAAGTAACGTACAAGCAGTAAACTTGAACACAGATGTAAAAGCCAGACTGGAACCCAGTATTCTGATTCTCAGATCCTTTGTGACCAAATTTATCTCTGAATTGGCCCCCACAGAGTCTCCTCAAAGTGAAAAAATATATTCTCATCCCATTTATTTTAACATTTCTTATTTTCTACCTTGTTGTAATTAAAATCTTGCCTGTACTTGTGAGGGATTCTTCCTCCCAACAAAACTCAAGAATTTTCAGAATGGAATGCTGCAATGCTAAATAAGAGGCATTCTCATGGCTCCCTGTAGGTCCACTGTCAACATTTAAACTAGAATTTCAAAGCTGTCTCTTGTCCAAAGGATGAAGTCATTTTCTTTCTTTATGCTGTTAGGTCACATCTAAATTATTTGTAATTGACCAACTTGCATTTCCATCAATAGCAATAATCATAGACCAAACCAAGCACCAACATTTTAAAAATTAGAGTTCATCAATACAATGATTTATCGAATATTTTTTAAAAAGAGTTGATATCATTGCTAATTGGTTTTCTTTCAAGACACTGGCATTTTTATCTTGCTTACATTTTGTCTTCTTTTTTAAAAATATTTATTTATTTGGTTGCACAGGGTCTTAGTTGCGGCACATGGGCTCCTTAGTTGTGGCATGTGAACTCTTAGTTGCAGCATGCACGTGGGATCTAGTTCCCTGACTAGGGATCGAACCCGGGCCCCCTCCATTGTGAGCGTGGAGTCTTATCTACTGCGCCACCAGGGAAGTCCCACATTTTGTCTTCTTGGCTGCAAATAACATACGTTAATGATCATGCATTTTTTTATATGACTAGACAGAACTGAATACTTGCGTTGTGATAATCTACCCCATTTCTTCTGTCCATGTTGCAACTGGTAGCATAAACACTCAGTAAAGGAGGAGTACCTAGTCAAAAAAATTCTCTCATGACTGTAGTCTTACCCAACTTTTATAGTTGTCTAATATGATTTTGGACAGTCTGTAAAAATCAAGTTCCCTTAAAGCCAAGTTCCCTTTTTACCACCTTGAAATCTCTCTACATCCCTTCCCAAAATGGCACTCAGTCACATCGCTCGGGAGACATCTACATCCAAATTCATTTTAGAGGAAGTACTGCCAGCACTCTTCTACAGGCCCTCTCTACATAACCAAACACTCAAATCTTAAAGGGGAGCATCTTAATTGGAATGGGTATGATTTTAAAACACTAGGGAAAACATGAATAGTGTTTAGAACACAAATTTTGTTAGCAGGAGTTAAAACAAAAAAGAGTTAATGATGGAAAGTTTTCTAAGAGCTAAGTCCTGTATACATCTGACAATGCTTAGGAACACACTGTGTTCCTAAAGTGAAACAATGTCTTCACAAAGTTCATAAACTTTAGGATTTAGGGGTGAAGGTAGCAGTTTTCAGTTTCCAGTATTGATTTAATCAACATATCCAGTTTTACAAAAAATATATAAAGAATGGCTCTGAGGTAACACCAGGCACTTTCACCCCTGGCAACCTCCATCTTGCAGCTTGGGTCAAGATGGGTCTCTGGTTATCACGAGTTGCACTTGGGTCAAAGTTCATTATACTTTGGCCATTAGTTCCCACAAAATCATTAAAATCATCTCCTGTGGCCCTGAAAAAGAATATGCTGAACAGGCTTACTGAAGCCTTGCTAAAGCTAACAAGGGTTCCCCTACCACACAGTTCCTGTTCCTACTTGTCAAAATGATTATCATAACCCACAAAGTGAGTATTTCTTAAGCTTTGTCCTTGTACCTATCAAAATGTGCCCCGTCAGTGTTGAATGCCTAATTGTGCTGAGTATGCATCTAGTATATAGATTTTTTTCCCCCAACAGCATCAAACTAACGTCTGTTGAAGGCAGTGCAAGTAAGGGCAACTCCCTTGCCAAAGATATAAAAGACTTTAAATCCAGGAAATTTACAAGTCCTGAGTAAATAAATGCCATTATTAATTTATGGCAGAATTACTTAGAAAGCTGTGCCAGGTCTAACGGGGGAATGGGGGCCTCAAAGGCTCTAACATGGTGGTCCCAGGGAATCCCAGAGGGCCTCGGCCTCTGGGAGTCTCCCAAGAAAAGTAAAGGCTCAGTGAAGAGTGCCATGAACTTTGACCCCAACTCAGCACAAACAAGGCGGACCGCACCCGAGGCGGCCAGTGGGTAACTGAAGTTGCAAGCTCTTCCGCATCTGAGGAAACCCTGCCCCGTCCCGCACCGCCCACCTTCAACTTCGCCAATCTTCGGGCGCCATCGACAGCTCGGCTTCCCAGGCACCTCCAATCAAGTACCTATATCCGGCCCCAGGTCTGCGCCCTGCGATCAGGGAAGGTCAGTAGAGAGCCTATCGGAGCCTGGCTGGGGGCGTGGTCGGGGGCAGGGGGCGGGCGGGCTGGGACGGCGGGGCGGGGCGCGCTCGGCGCAATCGGGTGCGATTGGCCACCCCTGGCAGGAGCCGCACCTCGGACAGCAGCAGCGGTGGCCGCGGGAGGGTCTGTGTGGCTCCCGGTGGTGGCGGCGGCGGCTGTGGGGACCTGCGTGAGAGAGTGGGACCCAACGCGTAGACCGCGAGCGGAGGTTCCGCGCGGCCGGACCCGACACTCAACGACTGGACCCGGGGATCCACCGGGGAACAAGCGGCAGAAGAGCGACTCGGTAACAAGTGTGGGAGAGGAAGCGGCGGCGGCGACGCCGGGCCCGGAGTGGTGACAGCAGGTCTGAGGTGAGAACACCGGGGCGCGGGGAGGTGACAGAGTGAGTCGGGGCGAGGGGACCCAGGGCGCAGTGGGGCCGGCGAGGACCCGAGTGAGGGGAGTTCCGGGAGTGGGTTTGACAGTCTGGACTGTGGAGAGATCCCCAGAGGGGCCGGCCCCACGGGTCTGAGAGGGGGACCCCGAGAGGACTTGGGACAGAGCGGGTGTGAAGGGAGGGGACCCCCAGAAGTGCTGGAACAGTGGGTCTGAAGGGGCACCCCCAGAGGAGCCAGGACAGTGCTTCTCAAGGGAGGGGACCCTGAAATGGGCAAGGACAGCGGCTCTTAGCGGCAAGGGGACCCCGAGAGGGCTTGGGACAGCAGGTGTGTTGGGGGACCCCGAGAGGGGCTGGAACAGCGACTGTGACGGGGGACCCCCTGTGGGCTGGGGACCCGGGTGTGAGCGGGGACCCGGGGGTCGTGCGGTGGAGGCGCGGCCCCGCCCCGCGTGGGTGAGGAGAGGGGGCTTGGGTCCGGGTCGCGGCGCCGGGCGAGTCGGGACAGCCGGCCGCCTCTCCCCGGGTGCACTCAGCCGAGCTTCCTAAGGGCGGAGTGGGAGACGGGGGACCGCCTGAGCCCCCGTGACTCTGTGGGTGACTCTAAGGAAAGGGGATTATGTAATGAGACATCTTCTAGGAGAACGCGCAGGCTGGAGGGTCTGGCCGAAGCGCGGGGATCTTGGAAAGGGCAGGAGCGAGGGGCTGGGGACCTCTTCTCACTGGCCCCCTGGCTTCCCGTTTGTTTCTCCGAGTTGGGCTTGGATGCCTTAAAAGTGAGGGGCTTCCTGACCTCGATAACTTCATCGGGATGTAAAAAGTTGGAGAGGGCTTCTTTAACTCACCACAAACCAAGTGGAAAGGGAAAGGGACCCTTTTGGAGATGCAGGTTTTGGATTAATTAGGCTGTTTATTTTGATAGACCCTGTCTTTTTCACTTCGGCTCAGCAGGGAGCTCAGAAACTTTTTCACGTTCGGCAGCACGTCCGTATCAGTGTTTACAATGCAGACTCAAAGGAACTATATACTAAGTTGGACTGTTTACCTTTGATGTGTTGGAAAGATAGTTGGAAGATCAAACTAAATTTTGAAAAGAGGTTTTGGAGTCGCCAAACTAACAGCACTTTCCAATTAGATTTCTAATTCTAAAAGCTACCAGGACTGAGTTTTAGACATAATTCCAGGACAAGCTAAGGATAGAGATAATGAAGCCTATTTAAACCGGACACCGTACGCGCTGGTGGGAGGCAAGTGTGTGTCTATTAAAATGCTGAAACGAATAGTGGAAAGCGATAGGGGGTGCGAATTGGGGGGCAACGTCCTACTTAGACGGATATGAAAATTAAATTAATGACCAGGCTAGTTGTTTGGAGTACTTAGAATATGTTAATACCGCCCCGACTACCTCTCGAATGTTCTCTTGAATGCACACGCTTTGTTATGGTTGCAGCCAGCAGTTTTGCATTTGAATGTTTTAACCTCTTTTTCTCTGTGTGTTGCTTCTCCTCACCCCGTATCTTTGCGACGAGCTTCTTTTTCATAGAAGCAGACTTAGAAAATGATGGTTTGGGGGAAATACTAGGGAATGTAATTACTCTATCATTTTGCAGTTATTTAGATATCTTCTTTGTTTCAGGTTTAGAATAATGTCTTATTGGAAGCCTTTGCCCATGTTCAGTAATGGGCAACTAAGAGGAAGAAAGGAATGCTGTACTGTTTCCCAAAGACATAATGTAGAAGGCTTACAGAGAACTGCCTTTTAAATCCAAGACAAAAATTACTGAAGACATCTTACATCAGGGTGATAATAAGTAGAGGGAATGTGTCACTTGAGGATTCTTATTTGATATTACCTGATGCAGAACAGTTTTTATATGGTTTCAGAGAGCATGGAGCTTGGTGTGGTTATGAAAATTCCACCAACTAGACGTCCTCCCCTAAGAAACAGAAGTTATGGAGGTGAGGGGAACAACAGTAAATACACAAATACAAATTTAAAATATGAGATATAAAATAAAATATATTTAAGATGTAAAAGAAGTGTAACTTCTTTTATGTTAAATTTATTTTCCAGAACTGTAGGTAGAATTTAAGTAAAAGTAAGGTCAGTTAACTCAAGAGGGTTACTTACAAGGGGCATGCATTCATTATGTAGGACGTGTAATGTAGGAAATGGTCTTTGGAAGGATTGGGAATCTCAGTAACAGTAATTCTGCAAAGTAATAGAAATGTTTAAATGTTTGAGCAGATAAGCTCTTGCATCATGCTTGTTAGCTCATTTCTGTCTGGTGCAAATGAAAAGTGTCATTGTAATAGAGTTTTTAGTGATAGGAAGGGTCTATAGTAACTATTCCCAGGGACAGGGGGTGGGGGGCTTAGGTTAGGAGGGTAGGAATTCTGTGGGAATTTATTTTCATTTGTTTCACACAATAAAACTACACTTTGAGAAGCTATTAATATGTAAATTAGTTACACCTATGCTCATTTTAACTCTTTCTTTTCCATTGAAAAATATAATCAAAAGAAGAGGTTAATAAGAAGGAGCCTTACACTTCCATATGAGCGATTATAGCCACCGGAGAATGCAGGTTCTTTCTGGTGTAGAGTTCTTAAACCATCCTTAGTCTTAGTTTAGCAGGATGCAAGTAGTGCCCAGTAAATACAATAACCCACTTTATACTTTCTTTACCACTTGAGTCATATACAGTCAAACCATTGTAATCTCAGAGTCTACCTTGATATCCAATGTGGTTTAATGTTTAAGCCAATCTGAGTAAAAGTTCTCATTGCTGATCCGTGTTCATACTTGTTGGTTTCAGTGATATGGGAAAATGAATGAAAACTAACCATTGGTACTTTTACTTTAGAGCCTATTTATTTAGAGTTTATTTTAGAGCCATTAAAAGCATCTTTCCTTTATAGTCTTTTCTTCCAGTCTTTGTTTCTTCCCTCCCGCTAAAAAGAAAGCACACTGACAGACAGACAGAGGGAAAGCTTCCATCGAAAAGTGCTTTGTGACTGTCCTAAGAGAAGACTTCTTTTCAATCTTCAGTGAGGGATTCCCGTCAATCAGAGAGGATAGTTTTGAACTAGTAATTTTGAGTTATGGGATAATGTACAGTTTAGTTTTGTGATTATTTAATTATAACATCCATTTAATTGGTTACTTTGTCATTTGTGAGGATACATTAAAAGTTTGTTACTATTCTTTTTTGGGTTTTTTTGCGGTACGCCGGCCTCTCACTGCTGTGGACTCTCCCGCTGCGGAGCACAGGCTCCGGACACGTAGGCTAGGCTCAGCGGCCATGGCTCATGGGCCCAGCCGCTCCGTGGCATGTGGGATCTTCCCGGACCGGGGCACGAACCCGTGTCCCCTGCATCGGTAGGCGGACTCTCAACCACTGCACCACCAGGGAGGCCCCTGTTACTATTCTTAAATTCAGAGTGACCTTAGTAAAAAAATAATTAATGTCTAACTAATTATGGATTAGATGTGTTGAATTTATGGGCCAAAACGTGATGTAACTCATTTACAAGCTATGGGCAACCAAGTTAAAAACAAGTATTCAGAATTTTTATGATAGTAGGAATTAAATTGATAAATTTTATCATTCCAGGTACATGTTGTTAAAGTTACCTAAATACTTTATAAGTCAACCTAATGCATTTTTTTCTGCCTGACCTGAGATTTGTTAGAGACATTGGAGTATATTTAAAGTCTTTGTAAATTATTTCTATTTTACAACAGAATGACATAGGGGTCAGTTTTTTGATTTAACACAGATCTACTCCTAACCATGGTCTACCTCACAAATACACATTTATCACCCCCCAGAGTGAGTGAGAAAAGGAACATGCCTTGGAATAAACATTTTACACCTAGCAAAACCTACTCCCATGTGGCCCATGTGACTTTAGCTCCTAACCCTAGGAATTGACATGCTGGTGTCTAATGTTTGGGGCCCTTTCACCTCACCCCTGGCCTCAGTGAAAATATGGATAGCAAAATCAACCCCATATTTGTTATGCTTATTATTTTAGTCAATTATCGAAGTACTCATTGGAAGACTTCAATTTTACTTCCTTCCACTATTTTTGATGGATAATGGGATAACCTTTTATTTCCAAATCAAACTAGGACCCTGTGCAGTATTTATTTTTATATGTGTCACTTTCTGTCTAATAACACTGGCTTTGGTCCATAGCAATCAAGGCTTATGACAATTCAAATACATTTTATTTACCCATTACAATAGATAGCACTAATCAAGGAAGAATGCTCTCTTAAATAAACTAATAACCTCATTAGTCTTGGGAGTAGGCACACAAAACAGAATTGGAGTTCATGGCCAATTTTCCATTCTACTGTGAACGTTAGCATTTACTTCTTGAAGGCTTTGTGTGTAAATACACAAATATTTCCCAAAACCACATAAATATAGTTTTTAGCTGATCTAGGTCAAGACTTAATAGCAGAGATACAAAATTACATTGTGCTTCACGTACCTTTATGCGTCCCTTGTCTCTTGTGAAAATTTCTCTTCTGTCATTGTATACCAGTTACCTGTTTACATGTGTTTGTCTTTCACAAATTTGTGAGCACTTTGAGGTTAGAGATGGTCTTGATCATCTATGCATCCCCACGCCAAGTATAGTACCAGGCACAGAGTATGAAGGATGCTCACTAGATGTGAACTGAATGAGTGAATGAATTAATAATCAGCAAATTAGTAGATTATATTTATGATCACATTTAGTTTCTTTTTTTTCAGAATTTTATTTTATTTTTTATACAGCAGGTTCTTATTAGTCATCAATTTTATACACATCAGTGTATACATGTCAATCCCAATTGCCCAATTCATCACACCCCCACCCCCACCCCCCACCACTTTCCCCCCTTGGTGTCCATACGTTTGTTCTCTACATCTGTGTCTCAATTTCTGCCCTGCAAACTGGTTCATCTGTACCATTTTTCTAGGTTCCAAATACATGCGTTAACATACGATATTGGTTTTTCTCTTTCTGACTTCACTCTGTATGACAGTCTCTAGATCCATCCACATCTCAACAAATAACCCAATTTCGTTCCTTTTTATGGCTGAGTAATATTCCATTGTATATATGTACCACATCTTCTGTATCCATTCGTCTGTCGATGGGCATTTAGGTTGCTTCCATGACCTAGCTATTGTAAATAGTGCTGCAATGAACATTGCAGTGCATGTGTCTTTTTGAATTATGGTTTTCTCTGGGTATATGCCCAAAAGTGGGCTTGCTGGATTATATGGTAATTCTATCTTTAGTTTTTTAAGGAGCCTCCATACTGTTCTCCGTAGTGGCTATATCAATTTACATTCCCACCAGCAGTGTAAGAGGGTTCCCTTTTCTCCACACCCTCTCCAGCATTTGTTGTTTGTAGATTTTCTGATGATGCCCATTCTAACTGGTGTGAGGTGACCTCATTGTAGTTTTGATTTGCATTTCTCTAATAATTAGTGATATTGAGCAGCTTTTCATGTGCTTCTTGGCCATCTATATGTCTTCTTTGCAGAAGTGTCTATTTAGCTCTTCAGCCCATTTTTGGATTGGGTTGCTTGTTTTTTTAATGTTGAGCTGCATGAGCTGTTTATATATTTTGGAGATTAATCCTTTGTCCATTGATTAATTTGCAAATATTTTCTCCCATTCTGAGGGTTGTCTTTTCATCTTTTTTATGGTTTCCTTTGCTGTGCAAAAGCTTTGAAGTTTCATTAGGTCTCATTTGTTTCTTTTTGTTTTTATTTCCATTACTCTAGGAGGTGGATCAAAAAAGATCTTGCTGTGATTTCTGTCAAAGAGTGTCCTTCCTATGTTTTCCTCTGAGAGTTCTATACTGTCCAGTCTTACATTTAGGTCTCTAATCCATTTTGGGTTTTTTTTGTGTATGGTGTTAGGGAGTGTTCTAATTTCATTCTTTTACATGTAGCTGTCCAGTTTTCCCAGCACCACTTATTGAAGAGACTGTCTTTTCTCCATTATGTACCCTTGCCTCCTTTCTCATAGATTAGCTGACCATAGGTGCGTGGGTTTATCTCTGGGCTTTCTATCTTGTTCCATATTTCTGTTTTTGTGCCAGTACCATATTGACTTGATTACTGTAGCTTTGTAGTATAGTCTGAAGTCAGGGAGTCTGATTCCTCCAGCTCTGCTTTTTTCCCTCAAGACTGCTTTGGCTATTCGGGGTCTTTTGTTTCTCCGTACAAATTTTAAGATTTTTTGTTCTAGTTCTGTAAAAAATGCCATTGGTGGGCTTCCCTGGTGGCACAGTGGTTGAGAGTCCACCTGTCGATGCAGGGGACACGGGTTCGTGCCCTGGTCTGGGAAGATCCCACATGCCGCGGAGTGGCTGGGTCCGTGAGCCATGGCCACTGAGCCTGCGCGTCTGGAGCCTGTGCTCCACAATGGGAGAGGCCACAACAGTGAGAGGCCCGCGTACCACACACACACACAAAAAAAAAAAAAAAAAAAAAATGCCATTGGTAATTTGATAGGGATTGCAATGAATTTGTAGATTGCTTTGGGTAGTATAGGCGTTTTCACAATGTTGATTCTTCCAATCCAAGAATATGGTATATCTCTCCATCTGTTGTATCATCTTTAATTTCTTTCATCAGTGTCTTATAGTTTTCTGCATACAGGTTTTTTGTCTCCCTAGGTAGGTTTATTCCTAGGTATTTTATTCTTTTTGTTGCAATGGTAAATGGGAGTGTTTCCTTAATTTCTCTTTCAGATTTTTCATCATTAGTATATAGGAATGCAAGAGATTTTTGTGCATTAATTTTGTATCCTGCAACTTTACCAAATTCATTGATTAACTCTAGTAGTTTTCTGGTGGCATCTTTAGGATTCTCTATGTGTAGTATCATGTCATCTGTGAACAGTGACAGTTTTCCTTCTTCTTTTCCAATTTGTATTCCTTTTATTTCTTTTTCTTCTCTGATTGCCGTGGCTAGGACTTCCAAAACTATGTTGAATAACAGTGGTGAGAGTGGACATCCTTGTCTTTTTCCTGATCTTAGAGGAAATGCTTTCAGTTTTTCACCATTGAGAATGAAGTTTGCTGTGGGTTTGTCATATATGGCCTTTATTATATTGAGGTAGGTTCCCTCTGTGCCCACTTTCTGGAGAGCTTTTATCATAAATGGGTGTTGAATTTTGTCAAAAGCTTTTTCTACATCTATTGAGATGATTGTATGGATTTTTTTCTTCAGTTTGTTAATAGGGTGTATCACATTGTTTGATTTGCATATATTGAAGAATCCTTGCATCCCTGGGATAAATCCCACTTGATCGTGGTGTATGATCCTTTTACTGTGTTGTTGGATTCTGTTTGCTAGTATTTTGTTGAGGATTTTTGCATCTATATTCATCAGTGATGTTGGTCCGTAATTTTCTTTTTTTGTAGTATCTTTGTCTGGTTTTGGTATCAGGGTGATTGTAGCCTCATAGAATGAGTTTGGAAGTGTTCCTTCCTCTGCAATTTTTTGGAAGAGTTTGAGAAGGATGGGTGTTAGCTCTTCTCTAAATGTTTGATAGAATTGACCTGGGAAGCCATCTGGTCCTGGACTTTTGTTTGTTGGAAATTTTTAATCACAGTTTCAATTTCATTACTTGTGATTGGTCTGTTCATATGTTCTATTTCTTCCTGGTTCTGTCTTGGAAGGTTATACCTTTCTAAGAATTTGTCCATTTCTTCCTGGTTGTCCATTTTATTGGCATTGTGTTGCTTGTAGTAGTCTTAGGATGCTTTGTATTTCTACAGTGTCTGTTGTAACTTCTCCTTTTTCATTTCTAATTTTATTGATTTGAGTTCTCTCCCTCTTTTTCTTGATGAGTCTGGCTAATGGTTTATCAATTTTGTTTATCTTCTTCAAGAACCAGCTTTTAGTTTTATTGATCTTTGCTATTGTTTTCTTTGTTTGTATTTCATTTATTTCTGCTCTGATCTTTGTGATTTCTTTCCTTCTGCTAACTTTGGGTTTTGTTTGTTCTTCTTTCTCTACTTCCTTTAGGTTAAAGGTTAGATTGTTTATTTGAGATTTTTCTTGTTTCTTTTTTTTTTTTTTTTTTCAGTACGCGGGCCTCTCACTGTTGTGGCCACTTCCGTTGCGGAGCACAGGCTCCAGACGCGCAGGCTCAGTGGCCATGGCTCACGGGCCCAGCCGCTCCGCAGCATGTGGGATCTTCCTGGACCGGGGCACGAACCCGTGTCCCCTGCATCGGACTCTCAACCACTGCGCCACCAGGGAAGCCCTTTTCTTATTTCTTGAGGTAGGCTTGTATAGCTATAAATTTCCCTCTTAGAACTGCTTTTGCTGCATCCCATAGGTTTTGGATTGTCATGTTTTCATTGTCATTTGTCTCTAGGTGTTTTTTGATTTCCTCTTTGATTTCTTCAGTGATCTCTTGGTTATTTAGTAACGTATTGCTTAGCCTCCATGTGTTTGTGCTTTTCACGTTTTTTCCCTGTAATTGATTTCTAATCTCATAGCGTTGTGGTCAGAAAAGATGCCTGATACGATTTCAATTTTCTTAAATTTACTGAGGCTTGATTTGTGACCCAAGATGTGATCTATCCTGGAGAATGTTCTGTGCGCACTTGAGAAGAAAGTGTAATCTGCTGTTTTTGGATGGAATGTCCTATAAATATCAATTAAATCTATCTGGTCTGTTGTGTCATTTAAAGCTTCTGTTTCCTTATTTATTTTCATGTTGGATGATCTGTCCACTGGTGTAAGGGAGGTGTTAAAGTCCCCCACTATTATTGTGTTATTGTTGATTTCCTCTTTTATAGCTGTTAGCAGTTGCCTTATGTATTGAGGTGCTCCTATGTTGGGTGCATATGTATTTATAATTGTTATATCTTCTTCTTGGATTGATCCCTTGATCATTATGTAGTGTCCTTCCTTGTCTCTTGTAACATTCTTTATTTTGAAGTCTATTTTATGTGATATGAGTATTGCTACTCCAGCTTTCTTTTGATTTCCATGTGCATGGGATATCTTTTTCCATCCCCTCACTTTCAGTCTGTATGTATCCCTAGGTCTGAAGTGGGTCTCTTGTAGACAGCATATATATGGGTCTTCTTTTTGTATCCATTCTGCAAGCCTGTGTCTTTTGGTTGGAGCATTTAATCCATTCACGTTTAAGGTAATTATCGATATGTATGTTCCTATGACCATTTTCTTAATTGTTTTGGGTCTGTTTTTGTAGGTCCTTTTCTTCTCTTGTGTTTCCTACTTAGAGAAGTTCCTTTAGCATTTGTGGTAGAGCTGGTTTGGTGGTGCTGAATTCTCTTAGCTTTTGCTTGTCTGTAAAGCTTTTGATTTCTCCATCGAATCTGAATGAGATTCTTGCCGGTAGAGTAATCTTGGTTGTAGCTTCTTCCCTTTCATCACTTTAAGTATATCATGCCACTCCCTTCTGGCTTGTAGAGTTTCTGTTGAGAAATCAACTGTTAACCTTATGGGAGTTTCCTTGCATGTTATTTGTCAATTTTCCCTTGCTGCTTTCAATAATTTTTCTTTGTCTTTAAGTTTTGCCAATTTTATTATTATGTTTCCGGACGTGTTTCTCCTTGGGTTTATCCTTTATGGGACTCTGAGCTTCCTGGACTTGGATGGCTATTTCCTTTCCCATGTTAGGGAAGTTTTCGACTATAATCTCTTCAAATATTTTCTCGGGTGCTTTCTCTCTCTCTTCTCCTTCTGCGACCCCTATAATGCGAATGTTGTTGCGTTTAATGTTGTCCCAGAGGTCTCTTAGGCTGTCTTCATTTCTTTTCATTCTTTTTTCTTTATTCTGTTCTGCAGCAGTGAATTCCACCATTGTGTCTTCCAGGTCACTTATCCGTTCTTTTGCCTCAGTTATTCTGCTGTTGATTCCTTCTAGTGTAGTTTTCATTTCAGTTATTGTATTGTTCATCTCTGTTTCTTTGTCCTTTAATTTTTCTAGGTCTTTGTTAAACATTTCTTGCGTCTTCTTGATCTTTGCCTCCATTCTTCTTCCGAGGTCCTGGATCATCTTCACTATCATTATTCTGAATTCTTTTTCTTGAAGGTTGCCTATCTCCACTTCATTTAGTCGTTTTTCTGGGGTTTTATCTTGTTCCTTCATCTGTTACATAGCCTTCTGCCTTTTCATCTTGTCTATCTTTCTGTGAATGTGGTTTTTGTTCCACAGGCTGCAGGATTGTAGTTCTTCTTGCTTCTGCTGTCTGCCCCCTGGTGGATGAGGGTCTCTAAGAGGCTTGTGCAAGTTTCCTGATGGGAGGCACTGGTGGTGGGTAGAGCTGGGTGTTGCTCCGGTGGGCAGAGCTCAGTAAAACTTTAATCCACTTGACTGATGATGGGTGGGGCTTGGTTCCCTCCCTGTTGGTTGTTTGGCCTGAGTCAACCCAACACTGCTGCCTACCCGGGGTCTTTGGTGATGCTAATGGCGGATTCTTGGAGGGCTCACGCCAAGGAGTACTTCTGAGAACTTCTGCTGCCAGTGTCTTTGTCCTCAGGGTGAGCCACAGCCACCCCCCGCCTCTGCAGGAGACCCTCCAACACTAGCAGGTAGGTCTGGTTCAGTCTCTCATGGGGTCACTGCTCCTTCCCCTGGGTCCCAATGTGCACACTACTTTGTGTGTGCCCTCCAAGAGTGGAATCTCTGTTTCCCCCAGTCCTGTCCGAGTACTGCAATCAAATCCCGCTAGCCTTCAAAGTCTGAGTCTCTAGGAATTCCTCCTCCCATTGCTGGACCCCCAGGTTGGGAAGCCTGACGTGGGGCTCAGAACCTTCACTCCAGTGGGTGGGCTTCTGTGGTATAAATGTTCTCCAGTTTGTGAGTCACCCACCCAGCAGTTATGGGATTTTATTTTATTGTGATTGCGCCCCTCCTACCGTCTCATTGTGGCTTCTCCTTTGTCTTTGGATATGGGGTATCTTTTTTGGTGAGTTCAAGTGTCTTCCTGTCGATGATTGTTCAGCAGTTAGTTGTGATTCTGGTGTTCTCGCAAGAGGGAGTGAGAGCACGTCCTTCTACTCCGCCATCTTGGTTCAGGCTCGCCACACTTAGTTTCTTATCCTCACTGAGGGCTTTTAGTACATCAGAAGGATGTTAAAAGAGTGATTCTGGGGCTCTCCTGGTGGCGCAGTGGTTGAGAGTCCGCCTGCCGATGCAGGGGACAGAGGTTCGTGCCCCGGTCCGGGAAGATCCCACATGCCGCGGATTGGCTAGGCCCGTGAGCCATGGCCGCTGAGCCTGCACATCCGGAGCCTGTGCTCCGCAACGGGAGAGGCCACAAGAATGAGAGGCCCGCGTACCGCAAAAAAAAAAAAAAAAAGAGTGATTCTGTTGGAACACAAGAAAGAATATTAACATTATTTATCTGCCATGTAAGAAACAGCATGATACTGTGCATTGGAAAGAGAAAGGGCCTCAGACTCAGAGAGACCTAGGCACCTATTTTCGCTTTGTCACTATGCCAGCTGGTTTACCCTTGTTAAGTTACTTAAGTCTTTAAAGCTCTCAATTCTCTCATCTATCAAATAAGAATACAGAACTCACAAGATTCTTACAAGGAATAAATGAAGCAATTTATGTAAAGCACCAAATGCAGTGATAAATGCATAGGAAGTGTTTAACAAATGGTAACTGCTTATTATTTTAATCACTTGAAACAATTTTTTAGTGCTTTTTTTGCTCTACACTCAGTATCTAATCATTTGCTGAATTCTACAGCTCCTGGCTCCAAAAAGAATAATTAAGAGATTCATACATAGGGAAACTGAGACTCAGTTAGGGTGAGTGACTTCCCAAGGCCATACAGACAGTGACAAACTTGACTGTGGCCTAGATCTGTTTTTTCAACTGAAGACATTTTTTACTTTATACCTCTTAAAGGTCCAAGAAAGAGCTAATGAGAGTCCTAATAATGGGCTAGGGAAGGACTGTGACAAATTTCCAGCCTCCTTCTCTTTTTCGTCCTTCCTATATACACTGTTGCTTTCCTATTTCCCCCTAAAGTACAGCTCTGATTTTGTCACTCCTATGTTCAAAACCTTTAATACCCCTTGGCCTACTAAATTCGGTACAGATTTATCCGCCTGTTTGGGGGCTTTGGGATTCCTATAGCCCCATAATCCATCTATACCTGTATCTATATATCTATGTCCATCTCCTGTGCCCCGGCCATAACAGCCTGCTTACAGCCAACCACTTACTGATTTGCCACCTTCAGGCGTTTATTCCTGCCGTTTCTTTTCCCTAGAATGCCTTTTCTGTTCTTCATACTTCAGACATTTTTTTTTTTTTTTTGGCTGTGCTGCGTGGCTCACATGATCTTAGTTCCCTAACCAGGGGTGGAACCCAGGCCCCGGCAGTGAGAGCACCAAGTCCTAACCACTGGACTGCCAGGGAATTCCCCAGACCTACTTTTAATGCCATCTTTTCTTGGGCCCTTCTCTGATCATCTTTCTTGCTACTCTCTCCTTTAAATTCCCTAAGTACTTGCTTTGTGCATTTTCTTATTACACTAATATTCTCTGTGATCATACATTATAGGGTTTGTATTTGTCTGATTCTTCCTAAATGTCCATCTTCTTGATTTTAAAAGGACGGTGTCTTACACACCTAACCAAGCGTCTTGTAACTAGTATCTGTTCAATAAATATTTGTCGAATCGCGTTAAATTTAAACACTTGTTTTAGGTTCAAAAATAATGTTTAAATATAATTATTGCTACCAGTGAAGATAATGGGTAATTCTTAAGTGAAGAACTTATTTCTGACCCTGACAGTTGGTAAGTTGATGCCACTGGTAGCAAGTATTTGGAAACTTGTATGTCCACATTCAGCATGATAATATTCCCCAAAGTGACCTTTGACTCTGAGTGTTGGGGATTTGTTGTTTTGTTTCCTTAAGTGATGTTTTTATCTGTAAGGAATGGGTTCCAACTTCAGGTCTTTGGACGTCTGTTTACCTTCCTCTAGGTATTAGGAACAAATGAAATAAGATTTTCTTTCATTTGCAACAGAACGTGGTGTTCAGTTGAGTCAGAGATGGAGGCTAGGAGGGCTCTATTACCGTGGTCTTCCAAAGGGCAGTTCCTTACTTTGTGATACAAGCAACTTGCAACTGTGAACAAATAAGCTTATTGTTATCCTTATCTTTCATATTGTATTCTTCTCCATATTGGGGAGAGGACACCATTCTGACACACTGGATATTTTATTTATATCTTCGTTTGTCTTATATCCCTACACTAGAATTTAGACTCCATGAAAGCAGAGATTTTTTTTATTCATTGCTGTCTCCCCAACTCATAAAACAGTGCCTACCTAGCATGTAGTAGTTGCTCAATAGAGATTTATTGACTGACTAAATAGATGAATTTGGCTCTGGGAATTCCTCCAATTTGTTGGCTAAAAAGAAGTTTTCGTTATTTGAAACATAGGAAGTAAAATCCTAAGGAAGTAAAGTATGTCTGGGAAGAGTAGAGTTTATCTGTATATTTTATACTCTGGTCTTTACTTTTTTTTTTTTTTTTTTTTTTTGAACAGCCTTGAATTTAGTGTATTTTTGTTTTATTGAATACAAATAAAAGCCATTCCTACCATGACATCATACATCCAAGATGACTGTGTCCCAGTCTGGCTACAGTCTAAGAAAGCTATGTTCATTGTAATAAAATCTAATGGAAGCTGCTAAAATGGCCCTTAGGCAGTAAAGGCTTGTAAGACCAAAATTATAACAAAATTCAGTACAGGGGTATTATCCCATTAAAAGCACTTCACTTATTTTTCTTATATGCTGATATTAACCCTGAAAATTGGTCAAATCAAGCTCCTGATGTTAATTTGAGGTTATCAGATTTCTGCATGTACAAGTAATTGGGTTTGAAATGTGTTTTAAGCTTCAATTAAAAAAACTTGGTGGGCTTCCCTGGTGGCGCAGTGGTTAAGAGTCCGCCTGTCGATGCAGGGGAGACGGGTTCGTGCCCCGGTCTGGGAAGATCCCACATGCCGCGGAGCGGCTGGGCCCGTGAGCCATGGCCGCTGAGCCTGCGCGTCGGGAGCCTGTGCTCCGCAACCGGAGTGGCCACAACAGTGAGAGGCCTGCGTACTCGCCCCCCCCAAAAAAAAGCTTAGTCATTGGTGACTCATGGTGAGAAGTTTTTCCTTTTCCCTGCTGGAACATATGCCGCTGCCTCCAGCCTGGCCTTTCGCAAACATTGAAAACATAAAGAATTCTGTTTTTATGTACTAGGTTCTGGAAGAATTCTTTTAACTTCAAGGTAGCATGGCCTTAATTACAGTGCGTTTTAGTAATAAGCACCACAATTGACCTTCCAAATTTCCATACAAATTTCTTTAGTCTCTGCCTTTATGGAAGTTTTCTCATTACATATGAAATAGTCAAAAGTCTACTACAGGGCCTCCCTGGTGGCGCAGTGGTTGAGAGTCCGCCTGCCGATGCAGGGGATACGGGTTCGTGCCCCGGTCTGGGAGGATCCCATATGCCGCGGAGCGGCTGGGCCCGTGAGCCGTGGCCGCTGGGCCTGCGCGTCCGGAGCCTGTGCTCCGCAACGGGAGAGGCCACAGCAGTGAGAGGCCCGCCTACCGCAAAAAGGAAAAAAAAAAAAAAAAAAAAAAAGTCTACTACATGGTGTATGAATGACCACAGGGACTTTGTTTTGATCATTACTGTGTTCCTAGAGCTTAGAACAGAGCTCTGCACAGAGAAAGCAATTAATACATATTTGTTGAGTGAAGTCACATACCTTCCTAATAACAGTGCATCTTAGAAAAATCATGAAAGTATTGAAATAAATTTTCTCCAGCCCTTTTGAATTAGGTAATTACCAATTCACAGTCAACCTAGTTTGGGAGGCTCTTGGTGTTAGCCCAAGGTAGTTCTGCCCTAATAGTTCTCAGCATTGATTGTGCCAACCTGAAATCTCCTTCAGTGGTTCAGTTACCAAAGGAAGGCTGAATCGGCAACACCCATAGGCAGTTGCACCTGTGGGAACCGATGAGCGTCATAACAGGAAATACTTCAACTTGCAATACCGATAGTAATGAACAGCGCCCAGGTCCCGCTGTTTTTATCTGCAGTTCCTTTTTTTAGGATTGTACAAGGTTTTCTTGGAGTTGTTTTTTTTTTTAATATAAGTTTAGAAGAGAATTAACTTTAAATGTGAAAATTAAAATGTGAAAGGTTACTGGCGTTTTCTTCATTATCAAGGAATTGGTAAGGTGTCCTCCTTTAAGTAAGTTCTTTCTTTACCTTCTATTGTTGTGTCCCCTGAAACCTCACTCTGGCACACAGGAAAGGGGGAGATGCAGGGTACGTAAATGTGCAATAACTAAAACTTAAGCTGATATTATCCATAATAACAGCCAGTTCTGATATTTACATGATACCATAACGGTAGGCACTGATAGAATTTGGTAAATTTAACTGTAAGATTTGTTTAGCTTGAGCCAGTTTTCCTCTGTTTTAGGGACTGAAGGAAAAGAATCAGGAAAAGTTTTTAGAAAGTTCTTTACAAAATGTCGAAATGTAAAGCTGTATAAAATGCTGTTGGCGTTAACTGTCTGACAAGGAAGTATTCTCTGTAAGCCTCATTTATAAAACTGTGTCTATAATAACTTCCTTTCTCAGGATGAAGGTGCTGATAGCATGGTCTTGTTCTTATGACTTAAGTGTAGTTCAGTTTTATCTTTCCTAAGTGAATAAGAGGCAGCCTTTTAAAGAAAGCCATCTCCAGGGCAATTTTAACTGATTGCTGTAGCTAAAGAATTTTTAAAGTCTTTAGTATGTTGGATTGGGAACGTAGGACAGGCATTTGAGAAGATCTACTGAGAGTAAGCTTGGTGTTTTGTTTTACATTTAATGTTTTATTATAAATATGGTTTCTGTCTAAACATAGCTAATAAACTCTGTTGAGTTTCATGTGAATATTTATGGCCTTAGCTCAAAGTCCAGCTGAGAGTAATCAACCTCAAAAGTCACTGGATTCATATGCTCTATTTATTTTAATTTGTAGTTTGATATTCTACAAATAAATATTAGTGGGAATTTTTTTCCAAGTGTTTGATTTTTCCTTACTCCTAGGTAAGTAAGGTAAATACTGAGCCACAAATAAAACATCAAAATCTTGCCAGAAGAGTCTTTTAAACAAAAATTTTAAATATATTTAAGGACATCTTTATTAAATGGATGCAGTTTATGCTAATGAATGATAATATTACTATAAGACAGTATTTCAAAATTAAGCTACCCAAAATGGCACACTATTCATCCTGGAGATCTTAAAAAATAACAAGGCCACTTCCTATTTTTCTTCTTGTACAGAAAGGGAGAAAGGGAAAGCAGAAGAGTTTTTTTTTGTTTTTTTGTTTGTTTTTAATGAAAAGTCAGAAGATTTGATCACATTTACTTTGTTTTGTAATTTTTTTCTTTGTTTAGTATGTAAGGGTAGTTACTTATTAAAGTACAAAAATAAAATATCTTAAAATATCTTAGGCATGAGGTAATAATTTGTGGGACTCTAGTCCGTGAAGTGAAATCAGATGAAGTAGTCAAGTAGATAAAATTTTTAATATCATAGTTTGTATGTCAGAAAATTCACACAAAATATTTTATAAACCAGGAAAGCTACCTTAATAGTTTTTTTCCCAAATTTACTGGGCTCTTGGAACAAGGTTTAAATGAAATGTGTATAACTCTGACTTCTAAACTCCTAGTATTTTATATGTTAGATGTGTAAATTAAAGTCTTACAATTGTACATAGGATACATTTTCATTCAAGAAGCATTGCAGTGGATATTACTGATTTGGGTGCGCAATTCTATCTTACATATAAAAAAGGAAATTAAAACCTTCAAAGAATCTTTGAAATATGATCATATAGCATGATTTTTTTCCTTAAGATTTATGAATGTTAAAGACCTAAAAGTACAAATTAGGTAAATTTCAGTATTCATAGATAAGGAGGACTTTTATGATTGTCTGAGCATTATATTAGCACTCCAGAAGTATCCCAGTCAGAGTTTGCATGGGGGTGGGGCAGAGGAAGTTGCTGCGGCTTCACAGTAGTGACAGGTTATTGCAGATTGTGTGGCTGCCTGCCAAAACACCACTAGTTGGAGGGAAAAGTGGTAGTTACTAATTGCATCCTATTAATTTGTACATGTTTATTTAACCAGTTATAACTGTTTGCTGGTTTCATACACAGATGACAAGTTTTAAGCTTCTCAATTACTTGACATGTGCTAAATCTTCTTGAGTTTACCATGGTCATATCCGTTATCTGCAGTCTGCAGAGATCCCACTGACTCTTTTGTGAAAGACCATGTGTTAGCAGAAAAAAAGCAAGGGGTGAGGGGAAACAGAACTTGAAACCATAACTGCTTTACTCTCTAGTGAAGAGTGTTGCGGAGTTAAAATGTAAAGTGTCCAGTCATATTTAGACAATTTCTATAAAAATTATTAAAAGTAATCATCTCTTGTGAAGGAGTTCACAGTTCTCAATTGTTCTAGTTCAGCTTGAAATTGAGATTCTTACTGTTGCAACATAAAAGGAAGCTTTGTGGAGGAAATATAACATCTCTGCCCAGATGCATAAGAAGGAAAGTTATTTTTAAGAGTGTTTTCTTTTGAATATATGTTATTCATAAGAGAAGTATTTTAGGAAGCTAGTTTCAATTTCAGGGTCATTGGTAGGAGTTATGTAGGTTGCTCAGGTCACTGGAATTCTATCAAGAAAATACTTTTTTTTTTTTTTTTTTTGGCCGCACCACAGAGCTTGGGGGATCTTAGTTCACTGACCAGGGATTGAACCCACGGCCTTGGCAGGGAAAGCATGGAGTCGTAACCACTGGACCACCAGGGAATAACCAGAAAACACTTTTTTAAAGCATTCTGATGTCACTAATCAGCCTAATTCGTCCTGGCCTGGCTGATCTAAGTAACTTTTTTTTTAATGTGAATCAAATTAAGATATTGAGGTCCTGTCAGTACCATGAAACAGTCATGTAATATGTGTCCTACTACAAGAGGAGACAGTTCCCTCCCATTTCATAGCAGTGTCCCACTCTTCTTCAGAAATAGAGTGCAGTGTCTTCAGTATAAGGAAAGGTGAGAAACGAGTCAGGGAATCTGTCCATTTGTGTCACTGATGCTTCCTCCCAAACCCTTTTACACAGTGAACAGCATGCCCTGGTTCCTTATCTCTCACTTTTGGTTTCGCTCACATATATTTGGGGTTGGCAGTATAATCTAACGATTCATAAGAGCGTGTCAGATGCACACATCTGCCACTTACTAGCTCACTAGCTTTGTGACCTTGTACAGATCCCTTAACTCCCAAAGCCTCAGTTTCTTCAACTGTAAAATGGGCATAATCATAGTACCTACCTCACAAGATTGCTGTGAGGGTTAAATGAGACTGTGTACGAAAAGCACAAGTTTGGTCACACATGGTAAAGGAAGAGCTCAGTGAGTGATAGTAAATAGGGTTATTTTTGCTATTTGGGGATATTTCAAGTCTTGTTCACAGCTCTACTAGCAAATGATCATGAGAAGAGATATAAAACAATGCATACAATCATGTACACATAGTAGGGTCAGCGTTGCAATAATAGAATTTGAAAGGACCATGGGAGCATGTGAATGAAATCTGTAAATCTTCTTTATGCCATTTCTGTGCTTACTACTCATTCTAAGGGGAGAATGGAAGCGGGGAGGAGATGACTGTAGACTTAAATATTTAGTCAAAAAAATGAGTCTGCTAAATTTAGCATTAGTAACGTTTTTCTCCTTGTTTTTCACTTCAGAGAATTTCTTCCCAATTTGATAGCACAACTCAGGAAAGCAGCATGGCAAAGTGTTGATTTCTTAATTCATTTTCTCAAGGGTTGGTTTTCTTCTGACTGGATCACTACCAGATGAAGTCAGGATTGTGTTTCAAGATTTTAGATCAGCTAAAAAAAACTAGTTGGGTTTTTTGGGGGTGGGTTGGGTTTTTTTTTTGTTTTGTTTTTTTGGGTTTTTTTGGCAGAAGGGGACTAGGGCCAGACCGTAAAGAATACACACTTGAGTATAGAGAAGAATTTTTTTCTCTTTTTACCATGTTAGTCTCTGGGGGCTCATATCCTGTAATGGGTTAATTAACTTTGTATTGAAAAAAGTATTGAAAAAACAACTAATTTTTACCTAAGCGGATTTTCATGGGGCTGTGTTAGCAAAGCAGTTGTGAAATTTGGGGGGCACCTGCAGTAAATTTACTAAACAAAACAATGAAACTACTTAATAGGGTACTTGAAAAGCATTTAGGCCTTGTGAATGTATTTCTAGCGTTTGAAATGTCCAGGTCTTAATCTGTGGTATGACCCCTTTACCTGGTAACCAGTCCCTGGATTAGTCTATGCCTCTTCCTTGTTTCTGGTACCCCCTAATTTTACAGTCTCAAGGCCCATCACATTGCCATTAAGATACACTCTATCTGTATACACCTATCCCACTCAGACCCCTATCCCCTCATTCCTGGATTGCCTTCCATCACTTCTGTCTGTTTTTTCCAACTTTTCCTGATTAACCTTCTTTAAATGCTACTACTTTGAGCACGGCTCTCCCCTTATCCGAAAGATTCATTGGTTCCCTGTTTTCCACCACATTAAATCTAACCTCTTTTGCCGGACTTTTGACGCCCTTTCTAATCTGTCCCACACTGCTTATCCAGCTTCATTTCCTATGTTCCTTGGCCCATTCTTTCTGCTCTGTTGAAGTCAGTCTGTCTCTCAAACACTGTACTGATTCAAGTCTGTGCCTCTGGTACTATTTACTTCACTCAAAAAGCCTTCCTCCCTTCTCTCTGCCTATTTAGATTTTACCTTTTCTTCAAAACCCTGTGTAAAGTTTACTTTCTATTTGCTTTTCCTAACTTTTCCTATTTCAGCTCTTACTGTTTTGCTGCAGACTCCCAGGTGATTTTATTTTTAATTGAAGTATAGGTGATTTACAATGTTGTGTTAGTTTCAGGTGTACAGCAAAGTGATTCAGTTATACATACATATATATCTATTTTTTTAAAGATTTTTTTCCCTCATAGGTTATTACAAAATATTGAGTATAGTTCCCTGTGCTATATAGTAGGTCCTTGTTGGTTATCTATTTTATATATAGTAGTGTGTATATGTTAATCCCAAACTCCTAATTTATCCCTCTCCGCCCCCTTTCCCCTTTGGTAACAATAAATTTGTTTTCTACCTCTGGGGGTCTATTTCTGCTTTGTATATAAGTTCATTTGTGTCTTTTTTTTTTTTTTTAGGTTCCACATATAAGTGATATCATATGATATGTGTCTTTCCCAGGTGATTTTGTTTTTTGGCTGCGTTGGGTCTTTGTTGCTGCACGAGGGCTTTCTTCTAGTTGCGGTGAGCAGGGGCTGCCCTTCTTTGAGGGGCATGCACTCCTCATTGCGGTGGCTTCTCTTGTTGCGGAGCACGGGATTTAGGAGCGCCGGCTTCAACAGTTGTGGCATTTGGGCTCAGTAGTTGCGGGCTCTAGAGCACAGGCTTAGTAGTTGCAGTGCACGGGCTTAGTTGCTCCGCAGCATGTGGGATCTTCCCAGACCAGGGCTCGAACCCATGTCCCCTGCATTGGCAGGCGGATTCTTAACCATCGTGCCACCAGAGAAGCCCTCCCAGGTGATTTTTATATTAGCAATTCAGTGAATGAAAATGTGCATAGCATTTTATATCATCCATTGTCTTTTCTTCACTAATGATGTAAACATTTTGAGTACAAGGACCATATTTTACAGTTAAATCTTTCACTGTTCCTAGCATAGTGCTGAGATACCTGACTGTGATTTGAAGGAAAAGAAAACAAAGTAGTAAATCTATTTCAGCATACTTGCCTATAAGTAAAGTCAGCATTCCTAGTGATATTGAAGGGACCTGAATATTTTTCCAGTTTGGGTCAGGTCTGTTACCTCATTTATAGAAATATGCAAGGCAAATGAAGACAGTTTTGTAACTGGTTATAGTTTGACATGTTTGCATTTCTTTATGAGAAACTATGTATATATATGTATATATATATATTTGTGTGTGTGTGTATCTATCTATATGATTTTGTTTTCTTTCTTAAAATGATACAGCCAGCCTCACTTGAAGAGATTTAGTTCTGATATTAACAACCTTCCATCCTTTAGACAATAACAATAGATTAAATGTGAGCAATACATTTTGTATAGACAAGAAGTATTCTTACCCAGTTCTTTAGGTAAACTAAGTATAATTAAGTGCCTACTGTGTATAACCTAGGGTCTGCGAAGGGATACTGAAATTAATTACTTATTGATTCCTGCCCTCACAAAACTACTAGGGAATTCTATTAAGGAAGACAAACCATATACTCAGAAGCTTAAATATAAGAATACTTGTTACTTCAGTTAAATGTCTGTTGCTGTAATTCTCAGTCACTCTCCTGTCTCGAATAGTACTTGCCTTCCTTTGTATTGATGCCAAAGAGCATATAGGACGCCCAAATGAAAACTTTTTGTTGTGTTTTCCCCTTTATTTTTTTCCAGTTTTATTGAGGTATAATTGACATATAACAGTGTATTAGTCCAAAGTATACAGTGTAATGATTTGATATATGTATATATTGTGAAATGACTACCACAGTAAATTTAGTTAACATCAATCAAGGGATATAATGTACAATATGATAAATATAATTAACACTGCTGTGTGTTATATATGAAAGTTGCTAAGAGAGTAAATCCTAAGAGTTCTCATCATATGCACACAATCTATCCCCTTACATAGTTATACTTTTTTTTCCTTGTGAGAGAGATTTTAAGATTTACTCTTCTAGCAACTTTCAAATACAATACAGGATTGTTAACTATAATCACCATGCTGTACATTACCTCTCCAGAACTTACCTGCCTTATAACTGTAAGTTTTTACCTTTTGACCACCTTCACCCATTTTCTCCACCTGCCACCCCCTGCCTCTGGCAACCACCAATCTCTTCCCTGTATCTGTGAATTTTTTTTTTTAGACTCCATGTATAAGTGAGATCATACTGTATTTATTTTCTCTGTCTGACTTATTTCCCTTAGCATAATGTCCTCAAGGTCCATCCATGTTGCAAATGGCAAGATTTCCTTCTTTTTCACAGCTGAATAAAACTGTATTTTACACACACACACTTAACCACATTTTCTTTATCCATTCATCTTTTGATAGACACTTAGACTGTTGCCATGTCTTGGCTATAGTAAATAACACTGCAGTGAACACAGGATGCAAGTATCTTTTCGAGATCGTGATTTCATTTCCTTTGGATATACACCCAGAAGTAGAATTGCTGGATCATTTGGTAGTTCTGTCTATAAATTCTGAGGAACTTCCATACCATTTTCCATAGTGGCTGCATCAATTTACATTCCTACTTTTTTTAAATTAATTAATAGATTGATTGATTTTTTGGCTGCGTTAGGTCTTCGTTGCTGTGCACCGGCTTTCTCTAGTTGTGGCGAGCGGGGACTACTCTTAGTCGCGAGGTGGCTCACAGGCTTAGCTGCTCCACGGCATGTGGGATCTTCCCAGACCAGGGATCGAACCTGTGTCCCCTGCATTGGCAGGCGGATTCTTAACCACTGCGCCACCAGGGAGGTTCCCCTACTTTTTAAAAAAATATGTGCCTTCCTTTGTATTGATGCCAAAGAGCAGATGGGACACCCAAATGAGAACTTTTAAAATACAAAATGTTTTATATATGTAAAAGTATGGATATTTGGAAATGTCTAGTTAATGCTTTGGATTTTGTGTTGATGCTTGGTTGTAGATACAGCCAGTAATAACATACTCTTTATTCATTTGTTTATTCAGTAAATATTTACTGAGTATCTATTTGTGTCACACCTTATACTAGTGCTAAATAGGACTATGTCTTTTCTTTAACTAATAAGCAAAAAATTAAACTATTTGGCTAATGCAATGCTGTAAAGATCCATGTGATGCTAGAAAAACAATAGGAAGGGCACTGAATCATCCCCTATCCTGATTACCTGATCTAGTGTCCAAAATATCTATTCTTTATTCCTGGTTATGCTTCAGATTTGTCTCATAAACTTAGACGCATCATTTAAACCTGTTACTCCACAAAATGGAAATAATAATAACAACTGCTGATTATTGAATGCTTGCTAGGTACCAGATATTGCAATATGTGCCTTATATAACAAGTATCTCAATGAATCTTGTAAATCCTATTACTGGGTAGGTCTCTGTCTCTCACACACGCACACGCACATGCACACGCACACTTTACAGTACATTGACAGAGAAGTTATGTTTTTGCTCAAGGTCAGTGGAAGGACCTAGACTAAAACTCAGTTCTGTGCCTTTGTTTGTAACTGTCATTTCATGCTACTTTTCACTGTGAAAATTAGAATTAAATACGTCTGTGACATACTGTACTACTGGTGCCCACAGGATAATTGCTACAAATTCAGGATGCTTTTCATCTATGACAATAAAAGCTGGTTAGATAATGTGCCAGTGATCAAAAGTTGAAATCATGGACTGGTCAATACAGTTTAGGATTTTAAAAAATTATTTTAGGGGCTTCCCTGGTGGTGGCAGTGGTTGAGAGTCTGCCTGCCGATGCAGGGGACACGGGTTCGTGCCCTGGTCTGGGAAGCTCCCACATGCCATGGAGCGGCTGGGCCTGTGAGCCATGGCCGCTGAGCCTGCGCGTCCGGAGCCTGTGCTCCACAACGGGAGAGGCCACAACAGTGAGAGGCCCGCGTACCACAAAAAAAAAAAACAAAAAAATTATTGTAAATATACAAAATAACAATAAGGTTTTTCATTTGTGAAGGACTTTAGAGTTTATTAATGATTTCACCTTATTTCATGAGTCTCACAATTTTGTGAGGCATTAATTGTTCTCACTTTATAGATGAGACTGTTGAGGCTCAGAAAAGTTAAGTAATGCCCTTAAGATCACACAGCTGGTTAGCACAGAAATAACTTAAACCTAGATTTCCTGATTCAAAGGTGAGACTTCTTTTCCATTATACCACAAATCCAAATCAAGTTATTCAGGAGACCAAACTCACAACTATTTTTTTCTTTTTTCTAGTTAAGCTAAAATTCACATAACATAAAATCCATCATTTTAAAGTGTACATTTCAGGTTTTTAGTGTATTCACAATGTTGTGCAACCATCACTACTGTCTAATTCCAGAACATTTTCATCACCCCAAAAAAAGAAACCCTGTACCTGTTAGCAGTTACTCTCAATTACCTCCATCCCTTGGCAACCACTAACTTACTTTCTGTCTCTGTGGGTTTGCCAGTTCTGGGTATTTCATATAAATGGAATCATACAATATATGGTCATTTGTGCCTGGCTTCTCCACTTAGCGTAATGTTTTCAAGGGTCATCCATGTTGTAGCGTATATCCGTACTTATTCCTTTTTATGGCTTAATTCTACTCCATTGTGTGGGTATTCCACATTTTGTTTATCCGTTCTTCAGTTGATGGATATTCCACATTTTGTTTATCCGTTCTTCAGTTGATGGACATTTGAATTGTTTCCACTTTTATGAATAATGCTGCTGTGAACATTCATGTACAAATTTTTGTGTGAACATATGTTTTCAATTCTTTTGGATATAGGCCTAGGAGTAGAATTGCTTACTTCTGTAAAATAATTCAAATGAAAGTGTTTTGAAATGATTTCTTTTAAGTCATTTATTAAGCACCCCCCCAACACACACACACAGAGTATTGTTTATTTAGCTTATTTGTTTCCCAGATCTTTTCTTCAGAAATAAGGCAGAGGCAAACTTTATCTCAGATCCTGGAGAAGTAATCTCTATTTTAATCTCTAATTTCAAATGAATATAATCTGCATTGTCTACTATATTCAAGATGCTATGGCGTATTTTTTTGGAATCCATTTTACTAATGTGTTCTGGAACTGATTTGGGGCTTTGTTTTTTCATTTCTTGAGTGATGGTGATAAGAGTATATAAATTAAAATGTGATTGCTGATGCTTCTCATGAACTTTATGTATCTTTGGTCAAGGAAAGATGTTCAAAATAAAAGATCTCCAAATTTTCATTTTAAAAAAAAAGACGCTATGCCATAGAGGACAAATAAGTAAATAAGATTCCTACTGCTAGTCATGTGCCTATTAATGAATTTCATTAATATTTCATATTAATGAAATTAAGAAATGTCCATGTCCTTTGAAAGTGAGGCAGAATGACATTAATGCCACAAAGAAGTTAAGTGCTTTCTACACACTAAGAGTGAAGGGAGATGTTGTAACTTGGAGATAGAATTTGAGCTGAGTCTTAAATATTCAGTAGCTTCTTCAGCAGGTGTGGTAGGACATAATCAATGTATTTTTTAGCCCAGTTCAGACATTGTGAATAAAGTATAGAATACTTAGGGATAGTGGCCAATCAAAGGCCCGAATCACATAACAAGCAGTTTGAACTTTAAATAGTAGGTGGTTGGGGAGCCATTTAAGGTGTTTGATTAGAGACTGATACAATAAGAGCCATTCAAAGATTACTGCTACCAGTAGTTTGTAGAATGCCTTAATGGAAGAAAGAGATTGGGAATGAGAACTTGGACTGGTAATGAGGTTCTAGAACTAGGACAGCCTCAATGGAAAAAAAAGGAAATCAGGCTGTAAGAGACTCATTGAGGGCATCCAAAGCTTGGGAGAGAGAGCTGAAAGCATATCAGATAAATAAGAGAAAGTGTAGGGAGGAGAGAAGAGGCCCAGCACAGATGCTTTGTTAAGAGGTAAGAGAAGGACAAACCAGCAGAGATGGTTGGAAAGGAACCCCTAGAGCAAAGAGCCACACAAACCAAGAAACAAGAGCCTTGTAGGGAGACGCTACGTGAAGGTCATGGAAGGATACGACCTGAGAAGAATCCTGTTGCGTTTGGAGATGAGGAGATTGGGAGCTAGTGAGTTTGTTTCCCCAGGGTGTCTTCCTGTCAGGGCAAGTTCCCTCTCCTCCCCTCAATAAATGATACCTTGAGCGTATGGTAGGCCAAAAAGTCTGTGAAGAGCAATGAAAGATTTAAGGAAAAGGAGAAAAGTGACTTAATGAAATGAGAAGGTAGTAGGATACAAAATTAAGAGGCCTTTTTTGGGTGGTGTTGGGGAAAGGTGGTTAACCTGAAAAAGGAAGACTGAAGGGGTGAAGAGAAATTTTAAAGTGGGATGGAGGAAAATTGAAGAAGCTTACACTGAATGGCCTCAATGTAGTATTTATAGTATTAATGCTTATTAGTAGTACTAGACTGACTAGTTAGAATTAGAAAATACCTTGAATTACCTCAGGCATATGTAGAAAGATTGAATTCTGTCTTTCATTCCTGTATAAATGTTTTATTCTTTCAGCTGTGTATTGAACATAGCTTTGCCTATGCTTTTAAATAGATTTTTCTCCCCAAAGCATAGCTACGTGATGTAATAGAATATATATCAGTTAAGCCTGCTGAGCCCATTATCCCGATAGTTATTCAAGCTGTATATTTTAAGTGCTAATAATAGTTGGAACTCAAATAAGGTGTTTTGTTTAAAAGTTAGTTCATAATCCTCAGTTTGGATTCTTTTTATATAAATGTTTTATTCTCTCTGAAAGATGCCTAAAACTAATATTATCGTATGTTCCATAGGCTAGAAATTTGTTAGTTCCATTCTATAGTGTAGCAGGCACTATGGAGACATTTTAATCTGCACAGTTATTTATTTAGTTAAAAGTAATAATGATGGGGCCTCCCTGGTGGCGCAAGTGGTTGAGAGTCCGCCTGCCGATGCAGGGGATACGGGTTCGTGCCCCGGTCTGGGAGGATCCCATATGCCGCGGAGCGGCTGGGCCCGTGAGCCATGGCCGCTGAGCCTGCGCGTCCGGAGCCTGCGCGTCCGGAGCCTGTGCTCCGCAACGGGGGAGGCCACGACAGTGAGAGGCCCGCATACCGCAAAAAAAAAAAAGTAATAATGATGAATTTATATCACTCTAAAATTATAAGTTCCCTGTTACAAGATGTTGTAGAATCAGTTCCTTATTAATCCTGAAGTTCGGAGTTCCCAGCAAGAAGACTTGTTAAATGAATAGATATGGAAGCTAAGATCTCCTTTATTCCCTTTAACTTTTTCTCCTTTTCCACACAAAATGGTGGGAAGTCCTTGACCCAATATAACTCTTTTATAAATTTTAACAACTATATAAGTTATACATGCTTTTTATGTTAATAAATAGAAAATACAGATGAGTAATTAGAAGAAAATAAAACTTACCTCCTATACCCAAATATTTTTTGACATATAACCTCCCAGACTTTTTTTCAGTTATTTAAAAATAGTAATTAGGGGGCTTCCCTGGTGGTACAGTGGTTGAGTGTCCGTCTGCCGATGCAGGGGACACGGGTTCGTGCCCCGGTCCAGGAAGATTCCACATGCCGCGGAGCAGCTGGGCCCATGAGCCATGGCCGCTGAGCCTGCGCGTCCAGAGCCTGTGCTCCGCAACGGGAGAGCCCACAACAGTGAGAGGCCCACGTACCGCAAAAAAAAAAAAAAAAAAAAAAAAAAGTAATTAGGAAGGTTATATTGTATGTATTATTTTATAAGCTGCTTTTTAAAAACTTTAACAGTATGTCACTATACCATATCAACAAATATTCATCTTTCTATGACTGAATATACTTCTTCCACATCATTTTCAAGCCAGCCTTATCACGTGGATATTCAAGGTGGATTTTGATTTTTTTAAAAGTATTTTTGTTTGTTTGTTTGTTTTTTAGTTTTTATTCTTACAAATTGTTCTGAATAGTTCCTTAGTTATTCTATCTTCAGTACAACTTTAGGTTTCTTTCCAATCATAGGAGATTCTACGGCTGATAGATGATAAGAACTTGCTTTCCAAAACATGGTTTAATTTTTTTTTCAAATAAGAGTGAATAGTATTATTATATTGTATGCCTCAACCAAGCCTCCCGTTGTTTAAGAATATGTTCCCCATTTTCTCCATCCACCAGAAACATTAGCTAGTAGTGTTCTGACAGTTCTATCAACCAACAAGGGCTTAAAGGGATGCATACTTATCTCCCTAAACACATGGCTCTTTCCTTGGCCTTCATCTGTTCCAGAGGAACTCTAGCTCCCCTTCTTCCCTTAAGACTATCACCAGCCTTCCTTCCTCTTATAGTCCTGCCGATTATGGATTTTTTTTTCAAGTTTTACATTTAAACCTCTTGGTTATGAGTCCTTTAAGATCATCATTAAGAGGGGAGAGAATTTGGATTTGTCCAAAGTAACCAATTACTGCAATCATTTGATTAATGAATATTTCTTGTCCATTACTGTAAAGGCTATATTTCAGCCTCAATTTAATCTATTCTCTTTTGTATTATTTAAAAATTTTTTCCTGATCTGACCCTAAAAAATAGACGTCTTTTTTCTCATCTTACTAAAAATTTTACTTCAAATATATATCACTATAGTAAACCTAAATACAAGTTTAGAAGCTGCTTTCAAAAAGTAGATATCCAGTAGGCTTGCTTTTTAACATTGTGTTTAATGACTAGGTGATTGAGTAGACTAAGCTTACAAAATTTAAGTGATCCTTAACTGGCTAGCATCTTAGAAAAACAAATTGAATTCTAATTATCCCTGACAAGGTAAAGGGGGTGCATGGGTATTAACAAGAGGACGTTAAGTAGAAGACATATACTGAGTGATTCATTGAAGTAATAAAAAAATGAAGTATAAATACAGCATGGGGCTCCAGACTCTGAAAAATCATGACAGAAAGAGAACTAAATAGTGTTAAGTATGGGAAAGTAAACTGTTATTATCATTTTAAGAACCATAATACTATTAATAATGTTATTAATAGTATTACTGACTGATCATTTTGCAGTTAAGAAAGAACCTTATTAATTAATTTATTTTTGACTAAACTTTCTTTAGTTTCCTTTTTTTTTTTTTTGTAGTTTCTAGTATGCATTAACAGAGCAGGAAAAGAGAAGAGAGAGGGAGAGAGGGGGAGAGGGTGGGTAGAGAAGGGGGTGGGAGGGAGAGATGCACTCAAGTGTTAAAAGAACAGGACTGTGGGATCAGAAAGTTGTAATTGCCATATATCTTTCATGTTATTGAACATATTGTAAAGTGATAGTGCTGATAGCACATTTCTTAGATGAGATTTCCATCACTGTCAAAATGTGAATAGGAATTTTATTTTTAATTCTTTATTTACTTTAATTTTTTTATTTAATTTATTTATTTTTGGCTGTGTTGGGTCTTCGTTGCTGCGCACAGGCTTTCTCTAGTTGAGGTGAGCCAGGGCTACTCTTCGTCGCAGTGTATGGGCTTCTCATTACAGTGGCTTCTCTTGTTGTGGAGCATGGGCTCTAGGTGCTCAGGCTTCATTAGTTGTGGCACATGGGGTCAGTAGCTGTGGCTCGCGGGCTCTAGAGCGCAGCCTCAGTAGTCGTGGCGCACTGGCTTAGTTGCTCCGTGGCATGTGGGATCTTTCCAGACCAGGGCTCGAACCCGTGTCCCCTGCATTGGCAGGCGGATCCTTAACCACTGCGCTACCAGGGAAGCCCTGTGAATAGGTGTTGTTGATGTGAACACTGCTTCTCCCTTGTGAGGCAGGTAAGATGGATGGTTGGGTTAGAATGTGGTATTCGTCTCCCCTGTACATTAACAGAGATTTACACCTGCACTTTTATATAATAACTGAACAAATCAACTCTATAATTGCCTTACCTGAATCTAGTGGATTATATTTGCTATGACACCTGCATTTACTTTGTTTTAAAAGAATCAAGAGCTTGAATTTTGCATTTTGTTGAGTCAGAAAAATTTTTTGGAACACACAGAGGATAAAGTGCAATTAGTACATGAGGGACTCTGGGAGAAAATGAGTGATGTCAGTGTAAACAATAAAAATAAACAGGATTAGGAGTCAGTTCATTGTCAATGTTTTAAATTTTCAAAGTCCATACAAGGTTTTTTTTTATGTTGTAGAACTTGGAACAGTTAAGTTCTTGGGAATTTTTACAAGATGCTCTGAGTTTAAAACATTAAATCTCAAATGTTCCCATCTCTAAATTACTCTCTTTAAGCACTTCTTTTAAACCAGATGTACTAATGGTTGAATTTGGTATCATTCTGACACTTTATTTTACAGTTTGCTAATGCTCCTAATGCAGTTTCCTGCACATATCAAGCACTCACTAAGTATCGTTCATTATTTTACTGGGCATTCTAAGCCCTAGGCTTAATACAAAGTGTCACATACATGGAGTGCACTGAGACTCCTGAATTTCAGTAACAAATTTTGCTTTTGATTAATAAATTTACTCCATAGTGAACTGCTGTCTAGAATTTACCAATGAATGTGGAAGGGACCACCATATACTTTTTTTTGAACCTAAGAATTACCATTAGAACTTGATATGCAAACTTCAGAAGACCTAGTAATTTCTAATTACAGTATCTCACAACCATCAAATGTTTTATATTACATTTTTTATTGATTGACATAAACTTGTATATGTCAATTATTGATTGACATATACAAGTTTATGACTCTTTGTTATATTAGTATCTGAGTAAAGAGTCTGGCATTCACCATGTTGACTTCCGTAGAGTTCTGCTGATGATAAGCTACTAACCTTTATTATTTCAAATCTTGAACTAAATGTGTTTCTTTCTTACTCGTATAACAAGATCTCTTCAATATGGAGAAAATATTAACTTTACCAAGCTTTATAAAAGGATAAACTCCGAAGTCATTTCATGTTGTGCTAATAAAACTTTTACTGATTATATTTACATAGCACTGTCTGTTAACAAATTAGAACATAGTCTGTAATTGTCAGCGGATTGATTTCTCATGCTAGCTTTCTCACTGGGAAACAGTATTATAATAATATCAAAGCTGCCTACTCTCTGAGATGAGGAAGCCACATGATCCCTCCAAACTCTGAAGTCCTGTGATTTCAAGCTAATTTCAAATGAAGGAGGAAGTATTTGGCCAAAGTAAAACAGGGCAAATATTAAAACACACAAGTGAAAGATTACAAAAGAGTTTTGTTAGCATGGTTTAATGGACTTCCTTATTAAAATCATTATTATGGGCAGTTTTGTACTTAAAAGTGACCGAAAAATGAAGCGTTTTTAAAACAGGCAAAAATAAAATCAACCCTCCCTCCACCCCAGCTTTTTTTTTTTTTTCAAGTTTGCTTAGTTTGATCATGTGCCCATGTATTTGTAGCCCACATATCAACATTGTCCTGCCTGGTGACTTAATCTGGTTATTCACTCATTTTATATTAGATTTGGTTATTTAAATTTATTAAAACTTCTAAGTTTAATTTTTTTGAGTTTAATTTTTAAAACATATTGAATTATTGCCATTAAAATAAAATTTTGACAGACCAATTAACCACAATATTTGGACCTAAACTTTGACTCGTATAGAAGACAATAAAACAAAAAAAAATTATGAGGCAATCTGGGAACTTTGAAAATTTGAACTTATCCTTGATGACATTAAAATTGATTGTTAGACCTACTTGAGAATGGACTTGAGGATATGGGGAGGGGGAAGGGTAAGCTGTGACAAAGCGAGAGAGAGGCATGGACATATATACACTACCAAACATAAGGTAGATAGTGGGAAGCAGCCTCATAGCACAGGGAGATCAGCTCGGTGCTTTGTGACCACCTAGAGGGGTGGGATAGGGAGGGTGGGAGGGAGGGAGACGCAAGAGGGAAGGGATATGGGAACAGATGTATATGTATGACTGATCACTTCGTTATAAAGCAGAAACTAATAAAAAAATTGATTGTTAAATTTTAGGTATACTAATGGTATAGTTGCTATGTTTTTGAAAACAGTTCTTTTAGAGATACAGTCTGAACTGTTTATGGATGAAATGGTCTATCTAGGACATGTTTCAAAATAATGGAGGGTGGACAGTGGGTTGATAATTTAAAACTGGGCCTGAGGTGGTTCATTATACTGTTTTGTCAACTTTTCTTTTTTTTTTTTTTTTTTTTTTTTTTGTGGTATGCGGGCCTCTCACTGTTGTGGCCTCCCCCGTTGCGGAGCACAGGCTCCGGATGCGCAGGCTCCGGACGCGCAGGCTCAGCGGCCATGGCTCACGGGCCCAGCCGCTCCGCGGCATATGGGATCCTCCCAGACCGGGGCACGAACCCGTATCCCCTGCATCGGCAGGCGGACTCTCAACCACTTGCGCCACCAGGGAGGCCCTGTCAACTTTTCTTTATGTGTTACTTTTTCTAGAATAAAAAAAAAATCAAAAAATAGCATTTAATACCCATCTGTGAGGTTTTATATACAAAACTATTTAAATGTCTTTATTCCTTGTAGAAGAAAGAAAAGCGTTACCTACCTATAAATTCCACAGCTTGCCATTCTCTTCTTATAATCCATGTTCCTCTCTTTGCTGTTAGAAAAGAGCTGTTAAAACTGTCACATGATAGAAAAAGAAAGCAAGGGGGATAGAGTCACTTTATTGTGCCCTGAAGGAAGTATATTTAACCCCTTTGCTCTTCCCTCTCCAACCTGGCAGAGGTTTTTGGGGGGGAACAGGGGTGGTTCAGCCATGTTATTATCACATTAGAGAGATGCCATTCAATTGTATTTACATTTTATCATGAACAAATACATGTATATGTGCACAGAAATGTGTGGAAAGTACTTATAGTTATTCTCCGTGATTCAGATTTGTAATTAATTCTCTCCAAAGATCAATATTTTATTTACTGAACCTGTAACTTGTTGCTAAAATAGTCATTTTGTGTTTTAAGAGAAGTAAGTATAGTTCCTTAATAGCATGAATACAGCATGTGGAAATGGTCATTTTTGAGGTCAAAATATTAATAAATGGACCACCAACATGTGAAATTTTGTGAAGTATAAAAATAGCTTATTATTTCAAATTTTAAAAAATTGTTAAAAGGGAAATTTCAAATTAAAAACTAAAACAGCATGCTTCTATAGGAAGAATCTGCAGAAAAGAGCAACTTAAATGTCTCTACTTTGCAGCGCCATGATATGATTCATTACACAGGTTTAAAGATTACAATGTTATAAACCATTCAGACCAGTAGTTATGAACACTCATCTTCCACGAATGCAGAACTTTGGAGGATGTAGTTTTCCGGAAAATTGGTTATGAAGAATTGAGAATTTTCATTCACTTTAAGCCCTTGTCTTAGTTTCTCACCTTCTCTCTGTCTTCCCTGCTGTGCATCCTCCTCACTGCCATCAGAGTTAACTTTCTAAAAGGCAAATCTGATCATCATTTGCTGGCTTCAAAAACTCTAGTGTCACCACACTGCTCGTACAAAAGCCCAACTTGCCTTAGTGTCGAATCCACAGTCAGACTTCTAGCTTCACCTTCTGCCTCCCTCAGTAGAGAACTATAAACTCAAGCACAACAAACTCTGCTGGTCCCAGGGAATGCTGTGCTTTTCTTACACCACTGTGCTTTTGAATGCTCCGTTCCCTCTGCTTGGAATGGTTTTTCTCCTCTTCCCCCATCTCATCTTGTAAGACTGGCCTGAAAGATCACATCTTTGAAGCCTTCCCCCAGACCCCGTAGACAATGCTAGTTATTCACTCCTCTGCTTTCATAAGCACTTTTCATCACATCACTATTTTTTGTACTGTATTTTAACTATTTGGTGGTGTTTACCACCTTTTCTATTGATTGTTTCATTTGTTCAGTCATTCATTCATTTATCAGGTATCAGTTGAATAGTTATTATATTCTGGACACTGTTTTGGCACTGGAGATGGAGTGGTAATTAACAGTCAATCTCTGCCCTCTGCTAGTAGAGGACACATACGTTAAAAAAAATCACAAAAACAGTTATATAATTACAATTGTGACGTCAGTGAAGGTGGGATCTCAATACCTCTTCGTAGATTGCCCACCCTCTTTCTCCCCACTTCCACTCCATCAGCACTTAAGCTAATGCCTCACACATGTGAGCAACTCAATAAATGCTTTAAAAAGTGAGTGATGAATATACAACTGTACATGAACTACATGGAACTTTTAAATTGAACTTTATTTTGAGATTCTGTAGATTCATACACAGTTGTAGGAAATGGTATAGATATCTCACATACCCTGTACTTAGTTTTCCCCAATGATAACGTCTTAAAAAACTATAGTATAATATCACAACTAGGACATTGATATTGTTCAGATTTCCCCCAGTTTTATTGCAACTCCTCTGTGTGTGTGTGTGTGTGTGTGTGTGTGTATTTAGATCTATGCAATTACTCACATGTGTAGGTCTGTGTATCTACCACCACAATTGAGATAAAAAAAGTTCCATCACCACACCTGCTCCCATCCCCTTCTCCCCACCCTCTATCCTTAATCCCTGGCAACCACTAATCTGTTCTGCATTTCTATAATTTTGTCACTTCAAGAAAGTTATACAAATGGAATCATACAGTGTGTAACCTTTGGGGATTGGCTTTTTTTAAAAAAAAAACTCAATATAGTTCTCTGGGGACTCGTTCAAGTTGTTGCATGTATCAGTAGTTCATTCCTCTTTATTGCTAAGTAGTATTCCATGGTGTGGATGTACTACAGCTTGTTTAATCATTTATCCATTGAACGACATCTGAGTTGTTTCCAGTTTTTGGCTATTACAAATAATGGCTGCTATGAACATTTGTGTATAGGTTTTTATGTGAACATATTTTTCCATTTCTCTGGGATAAATGCCCAGAAATGCAATTGCTGGGTCATGTGATAATTGCATGTTTAGTGTTATAAGAAAATGCTACACTGTTTTCCAGAGAACTGTACCATTTTATATATAGGAAAACAATGTAGGAGAGATCCAGTTTCTCCATATCTTTAACCAGCCTCTGGTTATGTCACTATTTTTTATTTTAGCCATCCTGATAGATATATAGTTTATCTCATTGTGGTTTTAATTTGCACTTCCCTAATGGCTGATGAAGTTGAACATCTTTTCATGTACTTATTTGCCATTTGTATATCTTCTTTAGTGAAATTACTGTTTGTCTTTGCCCATTTTCTAATGAGATTGTTTTGCTCTCTTTTTTTTTTTACTGTTCAGTTTTGAGAGTTCTTGATATATTCTACCTACTAGTCAGATATGTGGTTTGCAAATATTTTCTCTGTCTGTATCTTGTCTTTTCATCCTTTTAATTGAGTCTTTTGCAGAGCAGAGGTTTTAAATTTTGTTTAAGTACAGTTTTTCAGTTTTTCCTTTTATGGATCATGCTTTTGGTGTCAAGTCTAAGAACTCTTTGCTTATGACTAGATCCCAAAGATTTTCCCCTGTGCTTTTTTCCTAAACTTTTTATGGTTTTATGTTTACATTTAAGTCCAAAATCCATTTTGAGTTAATTTTTGTATAAGGTATGAAGTTTAGGTCAAGGTTTGTTTTTAGCCTGTGGATCTCCAATCACTCCAGCAGCATTTGTTGAAAGGGTATCCTTCCTCCATTGAATTACTCTTGCATTTTGTCAAAATCAGTTGGGGGACTTCCCTGGTGGCGCAGTGGTTGAGAGTCTGCCTGCCAGTGCAGGGGACATGGGTTCAATCCCTGGTCCGGGAGGATCCCACATGCCACAGAGCAACTAAGCCCCTGCACCACGGCTACTGGGCCTGCATTCTAGAGCCGGCAAGCCGCAATTACTGAAGCCTGCGCACCAGGACTGCCGAAGCCCACGCCCCTGGAGCTGGTGCTCTGCAACAAGAGAAGCCACCGCAGTGAGAAGCCCGTGCACCGAAACGAAGAGTAGACCACGCTCTCTGCAACTGGAGAACGCCTGTGCACAGCAACGAAGACCCAATGCAGCCAAACATAAATAAATAAATAACAAAACAAAAAATCTGTTGGGCCTATTTGTGTGTGTCTATTTCTGGGTGTTCTAGTCTGCTCCATTGATCTTTGTGTGTGTCTCTCTCTCCACCAGCACCAAACTGTCTTGATTATTGTAGCTGTTTTCTAAGCCTCAGTATCAGGTAAAGTGATTTGTTCTTTTTCAAGATTGTTTAGCTATTCTGGCTCTTTTGGCTTTCCATATAAATTTAGAAGTTTTGCTATATCTATAAAAAACCTTGCTGGAATTTTGCATTAAAACTATTAATCAGTATGGAGAGAATTGACATCTTTTCTATATTGAGTCTTCTGACCCTTGAACATGGTATGTCTCTTCATTTACTTAAATCTTTGATTTTTTTTCATCAGCAGTTTGTAATTATCAGCATGTGGATTATGTACATGTTTCTTAAGTTTATACCTAAGTATTTAATTTTCTATGGAGTGATTGTAAATGATACTGTTTTTGTTTTTGTTTTTGTTTTGCGGTACGTGGGCCTCTCACTGTTGTGGCCTCTCCCGTTGTGGAGCACAGGCTCCGGACGCGCAGGCTCAGCGGCCATGGCTCGCAGGCCTAGCCGCTCCGCGGCATGTGGGATCTTCCCGGACCGGGGCACGAACCCGTGTCCCCTGCAGGGGCAGGTGGACTCTCAACCACTGCGCCACCAGGGAAGCCCCAATACTGTTTTTAATGTCAGTATCTGCATGCATGTTTATTGTTAGTATATAGAAATGACACTGATTTATTTTGGACTGCTCTCAAATCTTTGTGACCTTGCTCAACTCACTTAGTTCTAGTGTTTTTGTAGATTCCTTGGTATTTTCTATGTAGACAATCAGATTTCTGCAAGTAGTGACCATTTTATTTCTTTCCAATCTGTATGTCTTTTTCTTTTTTTTTGCCTAATTGTCCTGGCTAGAATTTCCATACAGTGTTGAATAGAAGTGGCAAGAAAGGACATCCTTGTCTTGTTTCTGATCTTATAGAGAAGCCATCATCTTTCACCATTAAGTATGATATTTTCTTTTGTTTGTTTGTTTTTTGGTGGATGCTCTTTATCAAGTTGAAGTAGTTCTCTGTTCCTAACTTGCTAAGAATTTTTATCATAAATGAGTGTTGGATTATGTCAGCTTTTTCTGCATCAATTGATATGATTATATGATTTTTTTTCTTTAGCCTGTTGATGAAGTAGATTACATTCAAATGTTGAACCACCCTTTCATACCTTAAATAAATCTTTCTTGGTTATGGTGTATTATTTTTTATACATTGTTAGACTCAATTTGCTGATATTTTATTGAGGATTTTTCTGTCTAATTTTTTTTTTTTTTTTTTTTTTTTTTTTTTTGCGGTATGCGGGCCTCTCACTGTTGTGGCCTCCCCCGCTGCGGAGCACAGGCTCCGGACGCGCAGGCTCCGGACGCGCAGGCTCAGCGGCCATGGCTCACGGGCCCAGCCGCTCCGCGGCATATGGGATCCTCCCAGACCGGGGCACGAACCCGTATCCCCTGCATCGGCAGGCGGACTCTCAACCACTTGCGCCACCAGGGAGGCCCTTGTCTAATTTTTAATATTACTGATTATTTTTCAAAGAATCAGCTTTAAATTTCATTGATTTTGCTTATTTTTTTCCTTCTTTTCAATTTCTTAGATTGCTGCTCTTACTTTATTATTTCCTCCCTTCTGCTTACTTTGGGTTTATGTTACTGATCTTTTTCTAGGTTCTTAAATTCTTTAGAAACTTGGATTATTAAGTTGAGACCTTTCCTTTTTCCTAATATAAGCACTTAGTACCATAAATTTCCCTCTCAGCACTGCTTTAGTTGCATCCCACAATTTGATATGCTGTATTTTCATTTGCATTCAGGTCTGTGTATTTTTTATTTCCTTTGAGACTAGCTTTTTAACCCATGCAGTGTTCAGAAATGTATTGTTTAATTTCCAATTTAAGGATTTCCTTGTTCTGTTATTGATTTCTAGTTTGATTCCATGGTGGTCAGAAAACATAGTCTGCATGGTTTTTAGTCTTTTTAGATTTGTTGAAGTTTGTTTTTTGTCCCAGGATATGGCGAATGTTCCATGGGCACTTGAGAAGAATGTGTATTCTGCTATTGTTGGGTTGAGTATTCTATAAATTGTGAATTAGATCATATTTGTTGATGGTATTCTTCAATTCTTTTATATCTTTACTAATTTTCTGTTTAGTAGTTCTATCAGTTACTGAAAGTGGTGTGTTAAAACCACGAACTATAACTGTAGGCCTGTCTATATCTCCTTTTAGCTCTATCAGGGTTTTTTTTTGTTTGTTTGTTTTAAATTTTTATTTATTTATTTATTTATTTATTTGGTCACACCACATCTTAGTTGCGGCACATGGGCTCCTTAGTTGCAGTAGGCAGCCTCCTTAGTTGCAGCTCTCTGGCTCCTTAGTTGTGGCATGAGAACTCTTAGTTGCAGCATGCATGTGGGATCTAGTTCCCTGACCAGGGATCCAACCCAGGCCCTGTGCATTGGGAGCTTGAAGTCTTAACCACTTGCGCCACCAGGGAAGTCCCTCTATTGGGACTCTATTGTGTTGTTGTTGTTGTTTTAATATATATATATATATTTATATATATATTATATATATATATATATATTTTAATATATATATATATTTTTTTAAAGCTGTTGTTTGGTGCATGCACAGTTAGGATTGCTATGTCTTCTTGGTAGATTGATCCTTTTATCACTATGTAATGTTCCTCTTTGTCCTTAATAATTTTCTTTTCTCTGAAGTCTACTTTATCTGATAGTAATATAGCTACTCCCCACTTTTTGATGCAAGTTAGCACAATATATCTTTTTCCATGCTTCTACTTTCATCCTACCTATGATATTATGTTTGAACTCTGTTTCTTACAATCATCATATTGTTTATGTATTTTTATCCATTCTGTTAGTCTCTGTCTTTTATGATGTCTGCTTTAAAATCTTGTTAGTTCCAGTTTCTGATTCATCTTAGTATTGATATCAGTTGATTGTCTTTTCTCATTCAAGTTGTGGTTTTCCTGGTTCTTGGTATGACAAAACAACACAAAAGTTCTTGACTCTTTACCACAGATATTATTTTTTCAACTACTGATCCTATTAATTTATTTATTTTAATTTTTATTACTACTTATCCTATTTAATAAATCTTCTGTTTTACCAGGCATTTGCCCTGTTTAGGTTTAGCATGTAGGTTCTGCCCTACTTTTGTGGTTGGTAGTTTCAGTGACAATTGTTGAGTCTTCTTTTCAATGCAACTTTGGTCTACTTCCTTCTTCTGGCATTGCTTGAGCTCCCCACTGGACCCCTACTGGTGCCACCTATGAGCATGAATGGCACTTCCCTGGGCCTCCCTGGCTTATCATTGTTATTAGGTAGGGGTGTGAGATGCTGAATTCCAGGATGGAGAGCATTTCCCCTAGTATTTCCACTCTGTCTCTGATGGTGCTCCTGGGAGAATAGAGTACCTAACAGGGTCACTTTCTGCTGCTGATGGAGGGCCAAGAGCCAAGGGTTCTGGATGGCCTCTGCCACTGGGTGGAAAGCAGGAGACTTTGGGCCTGGTTCCTGTTGTGGGACAAGAATGCTTGGATTCTGCTGTTGCTGGAGGGATGTAGACCTCTCCCATGCACAGTCTGGGATATAAGAGAGTAAAACAGGGCTTCCCTGGTGGCGCAGTGGTTGAGAGTCCGCCTGACGATGCAGGGACATGGATTCGTGCCCCGGTCTGGGAAGATCCCACATGCCACGGAGCGGCTGGGCCCGTGAGCCATGGCCGCTGAGCCTGCACGTCCGGAGCCTGTGCTCCGCGACGGGAGAGGCCACAACAGTGAGAGGCCCACGTACCGGGAAAAAAAAAAGGAGAGAGTAAAACAAAACCCCAGGGAACTCATCAACATGTTCTTCAGATTCTGAGGTCACTGCCTCCTTCTTTCTACCCTTCTGAGCCCTTTAAGGTTATCTATTGAATTATTGACAGGTTGTGTAGTTGTACTGAGTGGGGAGGAACAGGGAGAACTGAGCCATCTCGTCCCAAACCAGGAACCTACATGGATTTTTTTTTTTTTTTAATTTTGAAATCCTGAGGGTTTTTTGTGTTTGTTTTATTTATTTATTTATTTATTTTTGTCTGTGTTGGGTCTTTGTTGCTGCGCACAGGCTTTCTCTAGTTATGGCGAGTGGGGGCTACTCTTTGTTGTGGTGCATGGACTTCTCATTGCAGTGGCTTCTCTTGTTGCAGAGCACAGGCTCTAGGTGCGCGGGCTTCAGTAGCTTTGGCTCGCGGGCTCTAGATCGCGGGTTCAGTAGTTGTGGCTCCCAGGCTTAGTTGCCCCGTGGCATGTGGGATCTTCCCAGACCAAGGCTTGAACCCATGTCCCCTGCATTGGCAGGAGAATTCTTAACCACTGTGCCACCAAGGAAGTCCCCATACATGGATTTTTTTTTTTTTTTTTTTTTTTTTTTGCGGTACGCGGGCCTCTCACTGCTGTGGCCCCTCCCGTTGCGGAGCACAGGCTCCAGACGCGCAGGCTCAGCAGCCATGGCTCACAGGCCCAGCCACTCCGCGGCATGTGGGATCTTCCGGGACCGGGGCACAAACCCGTGTCCCCTGCATCGGCAGGCGGACTCTCAACCACTGCGCCACCAGGGAAGCCCCCATACATGGATTTTTAAAGAGAAATGTTATACAACTAACACTAAAGCAATACTGAACATACTGAATTTCTTTTTCTTTTTCTTTTTTAAAACATTTATTTATTTATTTATTTATTTATTTGGCTGTGCCCGGTCTGAGTGTGGCACGCGAGATCTTCGTTACGGCATGCGGATCTTTAGTTGTGGTGTGTGAACTCTTAGTTGTGGCATGTGGGATTTAGTTGCCTGACCATGGCTCAAACCCAGGCCCCCTGCTTTGGGAGCACAGAGTCTTAGCCGCTGGACCACCAGGGAAGTCCCCAAACTGAATTTCTGATAATGTATCTGTTACTTCAGGATTTTGTGTGCTTCTGGGTCACCATTATGAAAATCTGTTAACCAGAAGAACTTTATTAAAATAAACCAATCCAATGGAAAATCTAAACCATAGATTTTTATTTTTTCCAAACAGTGTAGAAAATGGTATGTTTAGCAAACCCATTTTTTCTTATCCTAAGATAACCACGATTTCCCAGTTTTTGTTATAACAAACCTGAGGTTCTTCAAGCCTCTAAATTCTTTCTCTTTAAGCTGAGCTGGAGCAGGCTGACCAGCATTGTGAATGTGAAGGAAATCTGAGATGCTCCCAGGTCCTTCACAGGCGTGGACCCCCTGAACATCATTTTTCATCCATAGTATAGAGTAGGAGCTTTGGTTGAATTTGTGATGGTTAAGTGACATAAATCTGTAAGTCTATAATATGGTTACTTAGTATTTGCCTCCATTCTATAAAAGTATAATTAATTTTTTTAAATTTGGTTTTGGGTTTTCTAGTCGTGGATTAGGACAAATGAGAATTTAGACTACTTTTAAATGATTTCAGAAGTTCAATTTAAATAAACTGATTACATGATCTAATTCTACCACCTACCCACACCATTGTGTAATAGACTATGCATGCAGTTCTCTTTATGGAAAATTATATCATCAAGCAGTGGGGAATGACTAACTGACTTAATGACAGGACAAGAGCATAGTTTCTTTCTGTGTATCCTAAGGAAGAAATGCAGCAAAAAAATTGTTTAATCAAGACAGTTGATTATTATTATTATTATTACATAGTTATTCTTATCTAACTGTAGTGTTATACTAAAAGAGAAGTATAAAATGTATAGGTGTTACTGAGATGTCAGTTGGCCTACAAATAGAGGAGAAAAATTTCTGTATTGGTACTTTTAAGAGGTGATTAATTTATTTTTAAAAAATGGAAGGAAAAGAGAGAATTCTAAAAGACAGGTATATTAATGATAAAAAAAAAAAAAAGAAAAGCGGACCAGAGAAGAGTATCTTAGAAAGATAGCTTTGTTTATAACCAAAGTATGAGAAAATAAAGTCATATAATAGAAACTGAAGGCTGGAAAGTGGGGGAGTGGGGGGACAGCTGGGTAACAAGAAAATCCATAAGGAAAGATTATCTTTAGTTTTAAAAAAATAAACAACTAGTATAAACACTAGAAATTCCTCCTCATTTCTATCCTATTCATAGGTATCATAGGTGTTAAAAATAAATTTATTTATAATGTGATAATAATCATACTTTACCTTTATAGGTTTCAAAATGCTTTTACTTACTAATCATAGATTATGTTTTATAGCAGTTTCTAAGGTACCTTTACATACATTATTTTATTTGATCCATGAGACCATCATAAGGTCACATATTATTATCCTCATTTTAGTTAGACAACTGGCCCAAAGTCACAGGGCTAGCAAATGGTGCACCAGGGACAGAACCTATCTTTCAGGTTCCTAATTTAGGATGGTAGAGTCATTTTCTGGGACCCCATCCTCTCTACCTCTTACATCAATGCCCTCTCTACATCAATTCAATAATCAAAGGTTAAGCAGTTTAGACTTACTTCTAGAAGAAATGGACTTGAATTCCAAGTTAACATTTCTATTCTCTAGTAATTACTCCCTCTTAAAAAATTCTAATCATATATACGTATGTTTGAAGAAATTCCCCCCAACATAAAATGAGACCATAGACTTGTGTGGGCCATATCTAGAGTTTTGTATTGCTTCTTTGTCTGTTGATTGTTTTTAGTAGGTGGCAGTTAGGCGTAGATGTGAGAAACTCCAATCTTGTTCTTCACACTAAAGGAAACAGATGTCCAACATTTTCACAAGGTCTAGGGCAGTTTCAGACTTATGAACCTCCGAAAGATAAATGAGAACTGTCAAACTGAAGGATCATTGTTCACCGAGATTGCCTTCTGCACCTTTCTACCCATTTCTGGCTTTCTTCCTCCCCCTTTCCCTTCTTTTCCTTTTCCCTTTTTCTTCTTTTTTTCCCTCTTTCCCTCTTTTCCTTTTTGGCCTCTTTTCTCTCTTGGTTTCTTTTTCATGTCTTTTTATCATCAGCCAACACACTTCAAGTTTAATTGGCAACTGCCTTCTTTTGTAATCCAAAGGGGCTTCTGTGCAGTATACTTCCTCTTTGTGAGAGTTTCCTCTTTGCCCTACTATCAGCTGGAGCCAGATATACACAGACATGGTATCTTAACTATCTGGAGAATGCCTAGGGCCTGAGTTATGATAATGGAGTTTCGGTCAAGAATTTGAACACTACCTAAAAATACACAAAGCTGCTTTGCCATTTTTAAAAAATTCATTTAGAAGTGGGATTGCTTTTTCAGCCACCAATAGATAGATTTATACTGGCATGTATAAATATACATCTAGCTATTCTTTGCAGACAAGAGAAGTGGATAAAGACTTATCAGACTTCACTATGCTAATATAACTTGAAACAATTTCATTTTTAGGCTTGAATATATCTTTACATTTATTTTCTCAACTGTCATTTTGACTTTTTATAGTGAGAGTTTTTGTTTTGTCTTGTTTCTCATTCTAACTTCTCTAGATATAAATAATTTTTCTGTGGAACAAAGAGACAGGAAATGAGACTTCAGATTTTAAGACTTTTGTCATTTTATAGAAAGTACACATCATTGAACCCCTAGTATATTTTCCCCCTAAATATTGAAGATAGCCAAATACTTTTCAGTGTCTTGTTAACAGAGTTCTAATTTAATGGCAAAGGTTGATAGTGTATTGTCATTCTTCAGTCATTATTTTATGAGAATTAAAAGGCAAATAACCTGTGCTTTGCTTTATGTTTCTGGTCAGTCACATACCAGTGTTCCATGTTTAAGTCATGGCAGAAGTGGCTTTACGTAGCCATTTAATGCAAATGCTGATTAAGTTTTTACCAGTATCATGTCAGAGAAGTCAGCTGGTATCCATATACAAAATATCAGAATAGAGGGGTATTTGTTTTCCATGTCCTTTGGTTTTTATTTAGCTCTGCTGCTTCCATTTTAAAAACGCAGGGGACTTCCCTGGCTGTCCAGTGGTTAAGACTCCAAGTTTCCACTGCATGGGGCACAGGTTTGATCCCTGGTTGGGGAACTAAGAACCCACATGCTGTGCGGTGCAGTCAAAAATTAAATTCAATTTTAAAAAATAAATAAAAAGGGCAGAGAAAATGACCTTCCTAGTGTAAGCCAAAGTCATAGAATATAGCTTAGCTTTGTATCTTGATAGAAAAATCTTGCTCCTCCAAAGCTATAAGTATGAGACATATAGAAAATGACTCGTGTTATAGAATATAGCCTTTGCTATTTGTGGTTCTGTCAAATATTTAACATTAATCTTAGTACGTTATCTTCCTTTTCCCCATTTTACTTTCCCTAAATGTACTCTGAAATAAATGATATAATATTTATGATACTTTGTTTTAAAAGGTTAAGAATCAATTTGAATTGCTTTGGAACTCAAGTCTTTCAGGACACAATCCTAGTGTGTTCCCATGTTAATTCTGGAGAAAATGATCCTAATTTCAAGAACTAAATCACCATTCCTAGTAGAAAGGGCTAGCACACCATTTCCTTCAGGAAACATCACAAACATAGTGTTTTTAAATAAGGTCCAAGGTCCAAACATCTATATTCTGTTATCCAGTCTGTTGACTGTGTTTATTAGTGGTGAACTCTGTCATGCTCTCTTGCCTCCAGGCCTTTGTGTTAACTACCTCCTGCCTTGAATACTTTTTGGTTTCTCTGGGACTGCCTTACCCTCTTTCCTCAAGAGACTAGGTTAGATAACATTTATGTATGCTATACTCTCCTATTATTGCCTGTACTTCCGGCTTGCTTTCTCACTAAATATAAACTCCTTGAGGACAGAAATCTTAACATATTCACAACTGTGTCTTTATTTGGCAGAAGCCTGGCACACAATAGTTATTAAATAAGGATTTGCTGAATATATGAATATAATTTACAGGGAAAATAATTTTGCTTAATTTCATATTTCTTTCAAATTTAAATGCCATTATAAATCCTTTATACCAAGAAATTTGTTATCTTGATTAACACTACACTTCTTCATACAACTGGAAAGTTTCAGTAATTCAGTTGCATTTTAAATCTGGGACTGGCAAAATGGATTCTTTAGTAAGAGACCTCCAGTTTCCCTTGAAGAAAAAAATTTGTAGCTCATCTACCCAGAGGAAATAATTAGTGTAACATGTTACCCATTAATGTGAATTTCTGAAATAGCTGGGTTGTTTGTTTTTTTTTAATAGTAAGCTACAGAGTCTGCTGTACCTTAGTGTAGAGCTTTGAGCTTGAGTGGAGAGTAGAGTCTGGTTCTCCATCCCCATGTAAGTGGGGGGTAGAGCATTAAATTAATTGTTTCTTCTATAGACTACAAGCTTCCTGGAAGTATGGTTTGGGGCTACCACATTTCTGTCTAGTACCTAGCACAAACTGGTCATTTTAGGAGCTCAATTAGAATTTGGTGAATAAATTAATGAAAGAAAGGGAACATTACAGTGGAAATCTTCATTCTTCTTGTGAACTCTGTGTGGTAGAATGCATATATGGCCAGTTTCAAAAGTAGAATTTACTAAGTATAATACGCTTTCTGAAAATAAGCAAAAAGGTCCTATTGGAATTAGGAAAAACATAACTTTGGGATTGGTTTTATACAATATCGTCACTCTTTCAGGCCAAGTGGGTCTAAAATTAATCCATAAAGAGCAAATGGACTTTTCAAATTTTATCTACCAGTAAAAGTTGAGAAGGATAGTGTTTGTGGCCTCTAAGTAGATCTTTATTCAGGAAGACATAAAATGGAAACTCTAAATGCCAATAATCCTGAGGCTTACTGTGAACATTGTATTTTAGGATTTTTATAAAAGTTCGTCTTCTGCCAGAAAGGAAACTTGAGTTTGAGAACCAGTCTCCAAGGACTTGATATTGAATGAACTTAACTCTTTGTCTAACATTGGTTGGTTTCATTAATTTTGACCCAACATCAAAATAGCTTAGACATGGCATTTATAAGAATGTTTTGAGAATTTTCCTTCACTATTATTTTTCAACGTATGTAAGTATGTTTCTTTCAAAGTGATATATGTTTACATTATACAAACAAGTGGTTCAAACTTGTTTAGACTTTAGCTTTCATGCTATGATTAGAAAGTTAACAAAATGAACTTTCACTAGTCCTTGTTCTTAACCTTTTCAAAACCTCAGCTTCTTCCTCTGTACAATTGGTATAATAGTGCCTACCTCTTAGGATTTTTGTGGGAATTAATTGACAGATATTAAATCTCCAGCACAGGGCTTCCCTGGTGGCGCAGTGGTTGAGAGTCTGCCTGCTGATGCAGGGAACGCGGGTTCGTGCCCTGGTCCGGGAAGATCCCACATGCCACGAAGCGGCTAGGCCCGTGAGCCATGGCTGCTGAGCCTGCGCGTCCAGAGCCTGTGCTCCGCAACGGGAGAGGCCACAACAGTGAGAGGCCCGCGTACTGCAAAAAAAAAAAAAAAAAAAAATCTCCAGCACAAAATAAACATTTCATAGATAGTGATAGAGTGGAGTCAATAGTCATTTTTATTATTAAAACCATATACAGGAATTGAGTTAGGTATTTTGCTTGCTTGTTTGTTTTTGAACATGTGGTCCCAAATTAGCCCAAATGTGTCTTTTAAATAAGGAATACTTTGCAGTAATCATGTAGTGATCTCTTTAGGCTAGCATGTGAAGATGTTTGTCAGCAAGTTACAGATTAGTATTATAGTATGACTTCATTAGTGTAATAAAAAGGGGTTAATCATTATACATATTCATAGAAAAGTTTTTGGAGAATACACAATAATTTCTTAGGAATTACCTTCAAGGAGTGAGAATGGAGATACCAAGGGGAGAGGGAAACCTTTTCTCTGCACCCTTTTATACAGTTAGAATGTTGTTGAACATGTATTACTTTTTTTTTTTAAACATGTATTACTTTTATTAAAAAAAAACAACAATGAATGTTTTAGCAGCAACTGGTAGAGTGTAGATTGCAAATGAGAATAAACTGCCAAATGTGCTGGTGAAATCTAAAAGTAAGTTATCTTTTATCATAACCAATAATGTCAGTAGAATTAAACCCATGATTATAAAAATGAAAATATAGAAATGCATGATACAGAGAGGTTGCTGTTAAAATTACAGTGAATTAATCCCAAATACCTGACATGATGCGGGGTACCTTAAAGATGCCGCACCTCGCGGTTTGTGGGATCCTAGTTCCCCAACCAGGGATTGAACCCAGACCCTCGGTGGTGAAAGCACAGTGTCCTAACCACTGGACTGCCAGGGAATTCCCTGTGATAGTTTTTAATTCAGAGTAAAGTTGAAAGTGAAATTCCTCTACAGTAACACTATCACTGAAGTTTATTTAGTATTAGGTATTTGATGTATGTTTTTCTGGAATTTTTCCTATGGGCATACATAAACCCACATACAATTATATACATATATTTATTAATAAAAATGAGATTTTATTATATGTATTGTTCTACAACATGCTTTTTTCACTTAACGTATTTATATAAGATCAGTACATATATACTTATCTCTTTCTTTTTAACCTCTAGCCTGTTGTACCATAATTTATCTAATCAATGTTATTGGCGAAAGTTATAGCTGTTTGCATTGCCTTGCTATGTTGAACACTCCTATCCCATTGTGCATTTCAGTAGAACAAATGCTCAGAAGTAGAATTGCCGGATGACAAGGTATCTCTATTTTAAAATTTGATAGACAGTGCCAGATTGCCCACCAATGACATTCTATTATTATACGACTTGCACACCCACCCACCCACCCACAGGGCCGATATTACTCGTTCCAACACTTGAATGTTTTGGCAGCAATTGGTAGGGCGAAGATTGTAAATAGAATAAACTGCCTAATGTGCTGGTAAAAATCTAAAAATAAGTTATTTTTTGGTGCTCTGGTATAAAGAAATCAATATCATTTAATTTACATTTCTTTGATTGTTAACTATGGTTGAAAATCTCTTCACATGTTCGTTAGCCACTTATAGTTCTATAAGTTGGCTGTTCACCTCCTTTTGCCCATTCTGATACCTTTTTTCACTTTCTCATCTTCAGTTGTTAGTGCTCTTTATATATTTAGGATAATGACTATCTTTATAGGATATGAGACAAATATTTTCCCCATCTGTTGTCTTTCTGTCTTTTAATAGTGTTTTATGCCGAAGAAGCATTGATTTTTTTTATGTAATTATATTTTTATCAAGATTGTGCGTTTATGTAGTTTAAAAAGTCAAAATTTTGGGCCTCCCTGGTGGCGCAAGTGGTTGAGAGTCCGCCTGCCGATGCAGGGGACACGGGTTCGTGCCCCGGTCTGGGAGGATCCCATATGCCGCGGAGCGGCTGGGCCCGTGAGCCATGGCCGCTGAGCCTGCGCGTCCGGAGCCTGTGCTCCGCAACGGGGGAGGCCACAACAGTGAGAGGCCCGCATACCGCAAAAAAAAAAAAAAAAAAAGTCAAAATTTTCTTCAAAGCTTATAATAATAAACAGTTGTCTTCTGCCTCACATTTCTATTCCCACTCCCAAATCCTGCTTCCCAGAAGCAACTACTTTAAAGTTTTATAGAGGTTTTCTCTGATTTTCTTTTCTCTCTTTCTAAAGAACATATTTATATTGCCATCTCAGTACTTCAGTTTTAGATAAAAGATGAGAATTTAGCTTTTTTACACACACACACACGTTTGACCTCCATTTTCCAGATACAGTTATATCATAATTTTTGGTTAGCTCAGTAGACAATGCTTCTATTATCCTGATTCTGTGTATTATTCACAGCTGTGATTTTTAGTGTACAATGATTAAATTTGCTTTCTCTGTGTAACAGTTCATTTTCCTTAGAGTAGAGCATTGCTTCATTTTTCTTTTATTAATGTGTGTTAATTGCCATATCCTACACCAGAATTATAAATATCCTCTTGATATAGCCATTCAGTATATTCAGATATATCAGGTAATCTATCAATTTCATCTTCTTGAAGACTTCCCTATCGGATCCCTATGTCCTTCTGCTCCAATCTGGACTGGTTTTCTCTTTAACACTACTGCACAGTTACCGTCCTGAGATTTCCCTTCACCATCATCCTGGAGACTTATATTTTTATTTAGCAAAATTAATGTCTTTAAGTTTCTATATTTTGTATCATACTTAAAATCTGAGATTATAAAAATATCCATGTTTGTAGTGGTTTAATGTTAATTTTTCTATGTAAATATCTATTTTGCTGTAAAGAATGAGGTAGAAGTTTACTTTTTTTTTTTTTTACTTTGAATGACTAGGCACTTATCCTTATATCATTTTATTGAATAAATAATTCATCTTCTCACACTGATTGGAAGTGCCACCTATATCATATATTAAACATCCATATGTTTGGTTCTGTTTTTGAGACCACCATTCTGCTTCATTGATCCTTTTGTCATATTCTAGCGCTAGATCCCAATATTTGATATGCTATAGTTTTACAATTTGTTTTAGTATCTGATGGAACAAGTCCTTCTTTGTTACTTTTTTTTCCCCCTGAATTTCTCTGGCTATTTATTAGGTGTTTATTCTTCCAGATTAGAAGTTGGCAAACTATAGCCCACAAACCGAATCTGTCCTGTGGCCAGTTTTTGTATAACCTGCAAACTAAGAATAGTTTTTAAATTTTTTAATGATTGGGGGGAAAAAATCAAAAGAAGAATAATATTTCTTGATGTGTAAATTATATGAAATTCAAATCTCAGTGTCCATAAATTTGTATTAGAATACACACTCATTTATTATTATCTATGGCTGCTTTCATACCACAAGATAGAATTGATTAGTTACACTGTAGACCATAGGACCCACAAAGCCGAAAATATTACAGATACTTTACAGAAAAATTTCATTGACCCCTGTTCTAGATCAAATTTTTAATAGTAAAAAAGGGAAATCTATTGGAATTTCATGTAATATATAGACTAAGGAGAAATAATATCTTTTCAATATTGAACCTTATCAAAGGACAAAAGATCTGTCATTTATTTAGATTTTCTAGTATATCTCTTGGGAGCATTTTATAATATTTTTCCATCTAGCTCCTGTACACTACTTCTATTACATTTATCCCTGGATATTTGGGGGTGGTTGCTGTAAATACAGTTGTTAATGGGATCTTTTTGTACACCCTGTTTTCTTTTTTCTTTATCTGTGTCTGTGTGTGTATACACTTTCTTTCTTAAAAAATTAAAAATATATATACTCATTGTAAAAATAGTGAGGACATATCATAAGGACCTCACTGATTAAAAACAAGATTTCTGTCTCAATCAGATAAGTGAAACAACAAAGAATGTAGAAATTATTTACTTAGGTCTTCCCTGGTGGCACAGTGGTTAAGAATCTGCCTGCCAGTGCAGGGGACAAGGGTTCAAGCCCTGGTCCAGGAAGATCCCACATGCCGCGGAGCAACTAAGCCCATGCGCCACAACTACTGAGCCTGCGCTCTAAAGCCCGTGTGCCACAACTACGGAGCCTGCGCGCCTAGAGCCCATGCTCTGAAACAAAGAGAAGCCACTGCAATGAGAAGCCTGGGCACTGCAACGAAGAGAGTAGGCCCTGGGCCTCCCTGGTGGCGCAGTGGTTGGGAGTCCGCCTGCCGATGCAGGGGATACGGGTTCGTGCCCCGATCTGGGAGGATCCCATATGCCGCGGAGCGGCTGGGCCCGTGAGCCATGGCCGCTGGGCCTGCGCGTCCGGAGCCTGTGCTCCGCAACGGGAGAGGCCACGACAGTGAGAGGCCCACATACCGCAAAAAGAAAAAAAAAAAAAAAAGAGTAGGCCCTACTCGCCACAACTAGAGAAAGCCCGCGTGCAGCAACAAAGACCCAACGCAGCCAAAAAATAAATAAACTAGCTAAAGAAAGAAAGAAAGAAAGAAAAATTATTTACTTAGTAAAAACATAAGTGATGGTAGGAAATTATTTTCCTGGAATTTTACGTTATGATTTCTTTCTTGAAATATTTTGTAATCTAACTTATTGCTGTAGCACACATTTTAATTATGAGTCAAAGACAGAATTACTAATTTTGTTGTTTAAAATTACTTTTAATTAAAGATACTTGCTTGTATTTTAAATGATACAGCAATACACAGTATAGAAAGTAGATATTCCCAATCAAATAAAAGTTACCAGTTATACCAACCTTTCCTCCACCAGGTATAGTCACTAAACAATTTGAAGCATATTCTTCTAAATTTGATTTTATCTTTAACATTGTTCATATTATTAATGTTATTTTATTATCATTATTTTATTTATTGTTGGCTGCGTTGGGTCTTCGTTGCTGTGTGCGGGTTTTCTCTGGTTGCGGCGAGTGGGGGCTACTCTTTGTTGCGGTGCGCGGGTTTCTTATTGTGGTGGCTTCTCTTATTGCAGAGCACGGGCTCTAGGCACGTGGGCTTCAGTAGTTGTGGCACGTGGGCTCAGTAGTTGTGGCTCACAGGCTCTAGTGTGCCGGCTCAGTAGTTGTGGCGCACGGGCTTAGTTGCTCCGCGGCATGTGGAATCTTCCCGAACCAGGGCTCAAACGCGTGTCCCCTGCGTTGGCAGGCAGATTCCCAACCACTGTGCCACCAGGGAAGTCCCAATTAATGTTATTTAAAAATGTAATCATATCATGCCTATTACTATTTACTTAACAATACATTGTAGGACATCTTTGCTATAGGTCTGTCTCTGGTTCTATTAGCTACACAGTAGTCAAGTATAATTGTACCAATTTCTATTTGATGGACATTTGGGTTGTTTCCAAATGTTTTCTACTGTAAACCATGCTGTAATTATCATTATAAATAGCAGTGTGATTCATTTTAAATTCATCTACTCTGACTTTGAAATATTACAGCTTGGGGACCCTATTTTTTCATCAGCTCCCATCAGCAAAAGGGCCCCTTTACTTCAAAGCAGTGTGCTAATGGCAAGTCCGTTTTGCTTTTTCTTTGTTTCCTTTATAGTAAAACAGCCCTTGTATCAATGAGCTTACAGTCAGGTGTGGTTGGCCAGCATGTAACTAATCAATCATAATTATTACAAATTATGTTATTTGTAAAATGCTAGTCATGACTATGAGCTGATAAACTTATTTGCTCTGGGCTTCCAGAGATTAAAAGAGATTACATAGGGGCTTCCCTGGTGGCGCAATGGTTGAGAGTCCGCCTGCCGATGCAGGGGACACGGGTTCGTGCCCCGGTCCGGGAGGATCCCACATGCTGTGGAGCGGCTGGGCCGGTGAGCCATGGCCGCTGAGCCTGCGCGTCCGGAGCCTGTGCTCCGCAACGGGAGAGGCCACAACAGTGAGAGACCCGCGTACCGCAAAAAAAAAAAAAAAAAAAAAAAAAAGAGATTACATATAGTTCATCATTAAGTGGGAAAATGTTAAGCTTTATTAATAATCTAAAAATGTAAATTAGAGTAAGGCTAAGTATTGTAGTTATTACAAATACCTTTTGACACATCAATTCCACTTGTAGAAATTTATCTCAAGCAAATAATTTTGGGTACATCACCACTGTTTCTTGAACTTTTTCATCCCAAACAGAAACCCTGTACCCATTGAGCACTAACTCTCCATTCCCCACTCTTTGCCCAGCCCCTGGTAACCTCTCATCTACTGTGTCCATGAATTTGCCTGTTCAAGATATTTCATGCAAGTGGAATCATATAATATCCATCCTTTTGTGTCTGTCTTATTTCAGTTAGCATAATATTTTCAAGGCTCATCCATGGGATGAGCTGAATAATATTTATGGCTGAATAATATTCCTTTTTATGTATAAGCCATGTTTTGTTCATCTCTTCATCTGATGGACATTGATAGACACAGGCTGTTTCCACGTTTTGGCTATGAATAATACTGCTGTGAACATTGGTGCACAAGTATCTTGAGTCCTTGTTTTCAGTTCTTTTGGATGTATGCACATGGTAATACTATGTTTAACTTTTTTTTTTTTTTGGCCACACCGTGTGGCATGTGGGATCTTAGTTCCCGGACCGGAGATTGAACCCGTGCCCCCTGCAGTGGAAGCATGGAGTCTTAACCACAGGACCTCCAGGGAAGTCCCTATGTTTAACTTTTTGAGGACCCAGCAAAGTGTCCTCCATAGCAGCTGCACTATTTTATATTTCTACCGCCAATGTAAGGGGGTTCAAATGTCTTCACATCTTTGCCAACACTTATTTTCCATTTAAAAAAAATTATAGCCATTCTGGTTTTGGTTTACATTTACCTAATGACTAATAGTGTTGAGCATTTTTTCAAGTGCTTTTTGGCCATTTGTATGTCTTCTCTGGGCAAATATCTATTCAAATCCTTTGCCCATTTTTAAATTGCGTTGTTTTTTATGTTGTTGAGTTGTAGGAGTTCTTTCTATATTTTAGACATTAGCATTAGGAATAAATTGAGGGGAGATCTAAGAAATTAAATAATTAGAAACAGCCTTTAGGTCACATATATGTGATGTCCCATCCCATCCACCTTGTGATCTTTGCCAGTGCCCTTATTGGCATTAATACCTCATAATAACCCTCCTTTTCTTGCCATCCTAAAAATATCCCAGGAGCAACCAAACTGTCCTACATCAATACCAACCAGCTCATGGTGAACTTGGAGAATTATCCAATCCAAAATTCACAGTCTCCTTTATTTACTATTTTTCCCTCAATTTTGTTTGTCATTTATACTCACAATTTAGTTAATTTTACCCCCAAAAACTTTTCTCTCTTATGTACATATACATAATTCACTCTTTCCCAAGACTCTCATAAACACTTCAAGTAACTGTTCAATCTAGTCTCGTCCATTTTTAGATCCTCCTCTTTTTGGGGAGGAGGATTTTTTTTTTTAATGTTAAAGTATTTCAAACATGTAGACTATAACTAACATCTATGAACCTATCTCTCAGAATTAATTTTTTAAAGAAATACAACATTATATAATTGAAGTCTTCTTTGTACCCCTTCCCAGTCCCATTCCTTTCCAAGATCCATCCACTCTTCTGAAGTTGGTGTGTATCCCTTCCCTTCCAATTTGTACTCTTATTATATGTGTTCTTCTACAAGTAATATATATAGATCTTGTGTTGAATTTTGCATAAATTTCAATATAGCATACATACGATTCTTCAACTTGGTTTTTCTTTCATTATGTTTTTGAGACTTCTACATGAAAAATTTAAATCAAATGGTATGGCATTTGATTTAAACTATGGTGTGGCAGGGACTTCCCTGACGGTCCAGTGTTTCAGACTGTGCTTCCAGTGCAGGGGGCACAGGTTTGATCCCTGGTCGGGGAACTAAGATCCCATGTGCTGTGCAGCACAGTCAAAATATAAAAAATAAAATAAAATAATGAAATTTAAAAAATAAACTATGGTATGGCATTTACATCGGATGATTATACCATAGTTATTTTTTTCCCTGTTGATGGATATTTAAGTTGTTTCTCATTTTTTACCATAACAAACAATGCCTTAATGAATATTCATGTGGCCATGTGGGAGTCATGTGGTATGCACATCCCCAACTTCACTAGATAATGCTAAATTATGCTGATAAAATGGTTATAGTAATTTTTCCTTTTTACTTTATTTACTTTATTTCTGAGCAAAAATATGGCATTGATAGTGAGTGCTTAGCATTGTTATAATGGAAAAGATACTGGATGAAAATTAGGATGGAATTTCAGCTCCAGAACTAATTGGTTAGGTAACTTATATTAAGTTATTCCATCTGGGTCTGTTTCTCCACCTCCAAAGTAAGGTCAAACTGAATGTGATCTCTGAAGTCTTTTCTAACCTTGATGTTCTGTGATTTTAGTGCTAATGGTAAATTGTGTGTTGCGAGATAAAAGAGCTATACACTTTTTAATGAAATTAGATCTAATACAGGACTAATGTCAGTAGTCCCTAAAGTCTTTAAGTAATCCAAAAGTTCAGTTCAAAATAGTCTCGTCTCCATTTACTATATCATTTTTATGCACTCTATCTTAGTTCAAGATATAGTTTTAAAAGTATCACTCAATTGAATGTTTTCTGATTTGCATAATTAGTTGTATTTCAACAGTACTTTTAAAGATATTTTGAAATGCAAAATAAGGTATTAGATTTGCATTGTGGTTAATAAACTCTGTGAACTAACCTACATTTCTTATGAAACATTGATTTGTGGATAAAAACAGATACTTAACTTGGAAGTGAACATTTGGAACCCAACACTTTTGCAATCTGGAGACTTCCTGTAATGTTAATTTCAGGAAATCCTAGGCAAATATACAGTTATAACTCTAGAAGATATATGGATGGTGTTTTCTGTGATGGAAATTAAAATGCCACTGCTAAAAGATTTGCATTTTGTAGTCTTGGAAGGGCCTAGAACTTCTGTCTTAGGCTTCGTTTTCTCCACTAGCAGTACCATTCATTTTACTACTTGTGGAGAAAGGCAGACAAGATTAAAGTCATGGAGTGGAGAAAACTTTAACAAATAACTTTGCAAAAGGGCAAAGAGAACTTCAAGGGCAATGATGGTAAATAACTTCTGGGACTGAGTCACCAAATTAGATGAGCCGTAATTATTTATTCCAGTTTGACTTCTTCATAAGAAGTTGTCTTTGTTTTCCTTTAATGTAAAATGGTGGGTTTTCATTTCTCTAAATATTTGGCCTCAGATTACTGACAAATGACAGTTTAGTCATTTCTCTTGTGTAAAAAATTACCATTAAAGTATCTAATACGGGCTTCCCTGGTGGCGCAGTGGTTGAGAGTCCGCCTGCCGATGTAGGGGACACCGGTTCGTGCCCTGGTCCAGGAAGATCCCACATGCCGCGGAGCGGCTGGGCCCGTGAGCCATGGCCGCTGAGGCTGCGTGTCCGGAGCCTGTGCTCCGCAACGGGAGAGGCCACAACAGTGAGAGGCCCACGTACCGCAAAAAAAAAAAAAAAAAAAAAAATCTAATACAACCTTGTAAAGGGGTTGCTATTGACAATGATCTTAGATGTCCCAGTTATGAAATGGCCTTTCTTTCTTTGTAACACAGCTGAAAACACCTTCCTTCTGTAATGCCTTGCCCGACCTTTCTACTGGGATCCAGCATTTCCCGTAGGTGGTTGGCTATCTATTATATATGAGTTTTAAACTGTCACTTTTAAAAGATGTCATTTTGTTTTCTTTTAACTCTTTAGTTAATACCTGTCTAGCACCCTTTCTTCATTTTCCCCCTCTTTAATGATAAGGATTTTTTTTTTTTTTTTGGTCAGTTTCATTTTCACTCTGGTTTTCTTTCTTTTTTTTTTTTTTGCTGTACGCGGGCCTCTCGCTGTTGTGGCCTCTCCCGTTGCGGAGCACAGGCTCCGGATGCGCAGGCTCAGCGGCCATGGCTCACGGGCCCAGCCGCTCCACGGCATGTGGGATCCTCCCGGACCGGGGCACGAACCCGTGTCCCCTGCATCGGCAGGCGGACTCAACCACTGCGCCACCAGGGAAGCCCTTCACTCTGGTTTTTAATACAAGACTCAGCAGAATAGAGCCTCAGCAGATAAGTGCTTTTGATTGATGGAATTCACATCTGTTGTGTTTCCCAAATGTATTTTCCCCCCAATCTTTCAGCACTCTTATCGTGATTTTGTTGTGCTAGATCATGATACTACAGGCCTCTGTTTCAGATCGGTGTTATTCAGTAGCCAAAAATAATGTAAGACTGCAAGGCTGTGACTAAAGAGACAAACAAAAAATTCATAGTAGAAGTGATACTCTTCTGTTTCTGTTGGTTGAATATGCAACTTCGGGCAATTAGTTTCCTTTAGCTTTGTTTTCATTCCTTCATTTGTAAAATGAGGCTAACAGAAGCTGTCTTATGGATTTTGTAAATAATTCAATTATAAAACATTTGTAAGTTGTGATATCTGTTGAATTGGATGTTAGTAATAAACCTATAATAAATAAATAATTTTAAGAAGCTGTTCTCTGACAACTATCCACTTCCCTACCCCAAGAAAAATATCCCACTTTATTGCAATTGTTCAAAACATGACTGGTTAACAGCAGAAACTTAACACAACGTTGTAAATCAACTATACTCCAGTATAAATTTATTTATTTATTTATTTATTTATTTATTTATTATTTTTAACATCTTTATTGGAATATAATTGCTTTACAGTGGTGTGTTAGTTTCTGCTTTATAACAAAGTGAATCAGCTATACATATACATATATCACCATATCTCTTCCCTCTTGCGTCTCCCTCCCACCTTCCCTATCCCACCCCTCTAGGTGGTCACAAAGCACTAAGCTGATCTCCCTGTGCTATGCGGCTGCTTCCCTAGTATAAATTTAAAAAAGAAAAAAATATACATGACTGGTTATAGATTATAGAAACATGGGTAACTAATATAATTGAAAATTATGGCATTGTTGCTTATTTTAAAAATCACAGTTGCTTATATAATTTAACCATATTTCTTCTATGAACTTTTAACTAGTCTTAATAAATGTTAAATTATAAATTAAGGTACTAGATTTTCTTAAAAATTTTAATCCTTAATGCTATGGAATCACTTAGGTTTTACAGTTTTATTCAACTCTTAAGTAAATAAGTATTACTTATTTAACTTAATTTTCTATAGCTATAATTTTTATCTAAGGTTTCTTTTATGAAATAAGTAATACACACATGAAAAACTATTTTGATGATGAATGTTAATTCTTAAACCAGTAATTCAAGTGGAAGAATATTGGATTTATGGTAGTCTTTAGGTTGCAAATATTCTTAGACTTATTCTTGGGGCTTTTTGCCTGAATGCCTGAAGAATTTTTTTCTTTTAATCTTTGGAACTTAGTAGCTTAATTAAGACATGTTTCAGTGTTTAATTATTCTATGATCATTTTCTCTGGGATACTGTGGACCCTTTCAATCTGTATGTAGCTTTTTTTTTTTTTTTTTTTTTTCGGTATGCGGGCCTCTCACTGTTGTGGCCTCTCCCGTTGCGGAGCACAGGCTCCGGACGCGCAGGCTCAGCGGCCATGGCTCACGGGCCCAGCAGCTCCGCAGCATATGGGATCCTCCCAGACCGGGGCACGAACCCGTATCCCCTGCATCGGCAGGCGGACTCTCAACCACTGCGCCACCAGGGAGGCCCTGTATGTAGCTTTAAGTCTTATTCCTAGAAAGTTTCTTTTTAATTATCTCAATTTAAAATTTTTATTATATTTCCATTCCCTTCCAGAATACTGATTATGCATATGTTCATCTTTAAAATCTCTAATTTTTAAAGCTTTGTTCAGGGCCCTTTGGTTAATTTTCTCAGTTCTATACCACGCTTTCTTCAGCATTACAAGTTCTTAGTCCTGCTTCCAGTGCAGGCTGCATTTCAGTAGTGGTTTTATTTTATTCCCACATCTCTCTTGACTTCTGCCAATTCATTTTTCATTCCCTTTTTGGCTTAACTCTTATATCCCTGCTATGAGCTCCTGTTTTATACAGCAGTTATTTCATTGAGTTCCTTTTTTTTTTTTTTTAATTCATTGGCAGTATGTTCTGACACAGCTTCGCTCTAATCTATGACACTTTTTTTTTTTTTTTTTTTTTTGCGATACATGGGCCTCTCACTGTTGTGGCCTCCCCCGTTGCGGAGCACAGGCTCCGGATGCGCAGGCTCAGTGGCCATGGCTCATGGGCCCAGCCGCTCCACGGCATGTGGGATCTTCCCAGACTGGGGCATGAACCTATGTCCCCTGCATCGGCAGGCAGACCCTCAACCACTGCGCCACCAGGGAAGCCCCTCTTTGACACTTTTTGAAGAGGGTTCTTCACCTGCCACTTCTTTTCCTTATTTATTTATTTGTTTGTTTGTTTGTTTATGGCTCTGTTGGGTCTTCGTTTCTGTGCGAGGGCTTTCTTCAGTTGCGGCAAGCGGGGGCCACTCTTCATCGCGGTGCGTGGGCCTCTCACTATCGCGGCCTCTCTTGTTGCGGAGCACAGGCTCCAGACGCGCAGGCTCAGTAGTTATGGCTCACGGGCGTAGTCGTTCCGCGGCATGTGGGATCCTCCCAGACCAGGGCTCGAACCCGTGTCCCCTGCATTAGCAGGCAGATTCTCAACCACTGCGCCACCAGGGAAGCCCCTATGTTTTGTTTTTATAATATCTTTACAGTGATTTGATGCTGTTTCCTTCTTATTATTATTCATCTCTAAATGAGATGAATTCTCCTTAGTCTTGTGACATTCCTACAGGGGATGGCCCAAGACCATATTTTTAATCTAGCGCTAGTAAGAGTTTTCCCTACTTAATGATGAAGATCCTTTTAACAAACTTATTTATGAATTATTTTAGCCTTTACTTTTACTAAGACAAATATCATTATAACAAACTTATTTGTGAGTTCTTTTAGTTCCTACTTTTACTGAGACAACATATTTGCAATTTTATTGCTTTAATTTTGAAGGAAAGGCCAATACAGACCTTTTCTGGACAGAGTTCATTAATTGTACATTGATAAAAAACCAAAACCTGCGGAATTCCCTGGCAGTTCAGTGGTTAGGACTCTGCACTTTTACTGCCGAGGGCCTGGGTTCGATCCCTGGTTGGGGAACTAAGATCCCACAAGCTGCGTGGTGTGGCCACGAAATAAAAAAAATAAAAAATTTTTAAAACCTGCATGAATATCCATGAAACATTTATAAGAAAAAGTAGCACTATAGGCAATCTGTGAATATCTACACAAATTCTGTAGATATAGCCAGTAGCTATTATTTACAGATTTACTGAGGAAATAATGTAGTTGTAAAATGTCTTATGAATGTGATTAGTTTTCCAACTGCCCTAAAACTGTAAAATTCAGAACATATTAAGGTTATCTTCACTAAATGGCTTACATATTCTTGACTTCTTTCCGTCCTATACTTTAAATCCTTCCTCCATGCTCTCTCCTAAACTAGGAGAAAAGAGCTACCAAGCATATGTGCTAAACCTATTTATATGACTAGTAACAATATAATAGAAGGATGATTATAAACATTTAACAGATTATATCAAATAGATATTATATATTAAATAGACAAATGATAGAAATCTTCCCAAGCAAAATATGGATAATTTTTATATTTCCCTTTTAAAACATTTTAAAACCATGTAATATACAAAGAAGGGAATGAAAAAGTTTCAGGGACTAAATTTTATTTGAGAGCTCAATTAATTACACCCAAATATCATAAAGTGGATCATAGTCTTTCTCTACAGTATCCACTGTTTCCCAGAGCCATCGTTGGGTAGCACTCTTGCCATGTAGAAATATTGGTATAACAGAAAATGTGAGAAACTGGGAATCAAATGCCACTCATAAAAAAGTCAGAATAATCATTACATCTTCCTATCTTACCAGGATGTTAAAATAATTGAATGTGATTAGGTATGTGAAAGAAAGCACTTTATCCATATGTAAGCTTTAATGTTCTTATTAAACGTAAAAAGAGACCAAACTTAATTCTAGCCGCCTTTTTCAAGCAGCTGTTGAGAACAAGTACCGGCATCTACCTTGTAGTGCCAAACCCTTTTTTACTATGACCAGTGAAAATGTTAACAAGTCTTAAAACTACTCATTGGAGTAGTATGCAGCCTAACATTTATAGTGTTTGAGTAATAAAATACCATTTCCTTGCATGGAGTTAAGCATTTAGAAATCTTTTAGGAAAGACTCCCTGAACTTCACTAAGAATTCAGGGAGGAAAACATTACTTCTAGCTAGTTGTGGGACTCTTCTATCAAGTGCTTGGAAATTTGTCTAACAGGAGGAGGAAGGAAGGGGTAGGTCTAATTGCTCTCCTAGACCCTGTGAAAACACACATATACATATACACTGTCACTGCTACGTGATAACTAAATGTAACAGTTCCTGTTTCCTATTGTGGTTCTGTTTCATTCCTGTTTAAAGCAAAGACAGCATGGTCAAGAGCTAACTAAATGTGACTAGTCTGAGGAGAAGGTATATGACCGAGGTGGCATTGGTGGCAATACCTCCATCCCGCAGAGGTTAAGCCAATAAAAACAGTTGAATTACCATAGGAGCCTAGGGTCAGAGTTAGACTACTGTCTAGATTTTTAGATCTTAACTTTTTGTTTCTCAAGTGATTTCAAAGAGGGAGTATGAGGCCACCAATGATGGTGGGGAGGGAGGGGCTCGTGGAAGGTTGATTTACAAAGTGGTAGAACAGTGCTGAAACCTCAGTACTTCTTGCACAATTAGTCAAGGGATGTGTCAACAGTGCCTGAGGCAGCAGTGATACACGCTTTATAGTTTAGTTATGAGAATCATTATTATTCATTTTCAGCATAATTACCAGTGTTTTTTGAACTGTCTAGAACTGTGCTGTCCAACTGGTTGCTGCTAGGCAGGTAGCTATTTAAATTACAATTTAATTAAAATTTAACAGAATTGCAGATTCAGTTCCCCGTTCACACTAGCCGCATTTCAAGTGCTCAATAGCCACATGGGGTTAGTGGCTGCTATATTGGACAGTGCAAATGTAGACTGTTTCCATCATCATGAAACATTCTAATGGAAAGTGCTGATCTAGAACAAACTCTCAGAGCAAAGGTTTAATGTTAAATATATATAGTTTACAATCAAATGATTGAGGCCCAAAGTATAGTATGTAAAATAATTGCCTTTTAAAGATGGAACCTACCATTGTGGCTTAATTATTCTAGGCATAAATAATATTTCTAAAATGAACATTAGTGTCCACTGAATAAAAGGACAGATCTATGTTAATTTTAGACTCAAGGACTTTAGGGAAACATGTATGGATTTAAAAAAGAAGAATAAAAAAAATTTCATTCCGTTCACAATACTTAAAGATAAAATAAGTCAAGTTGAAAATTTTAGGCACAGTATTGATATAATAAAAGTTATTGGTAAATAAATGATAGAACATGAAAAATCTGATTCAAACAATGACATAGGATCCTTTACACATTCTTTTTTATTTTATGAAAATATGATGTCCTCTTTATAGAGGACATAAAATCACTTAAAAGTGATTTCTATGTCAAAATTTAAATATCAGTCAAAGAAGACTGATCAAATCCTTAGTTCTAATATAATATTGAATGTTATTACTATATCCAGAGCAGCAGGGGGGAATAATTGAATTATGGGCAATTGAGCCCAGTTTTTGACATATAGGATAGTAAAAATTTAACACTTAAGTACTTCATACTTTATATATATGCTCCACACAGACTATCACATTGAATTATTTCATTTATCAGTAGTAATGGATGGAGTTTATTGAATGCTTATTCTGTGCCAGCCACCTTCTTAAACACTTTACATGCACTGTCTTATTTAATCTTCACAATATACAGTCCTATGGGTTAGATATGTTTATTATGTCCATTTTACAGATGAGGAAACTGAACCTTGGAGAGTTTTGAAACTTGCCCATGATCATATGCCTAGTTAGGGATAGATCTGGGACTTGAATGCAGTTCTGTTTTAATCAAAACCCCATGCCCTTAATTGTGGTTGCCTTTCCAAGTAGCAGGCTGAAGACCATATTAATAAATAGCAGAGTAGGATTTAAATATATCCCTTTCTAACTCTAGGTGTCATGTTCTTTCTAGTTTGCCATATGCCTCTTATATCAACTGTAAATGAGGAAGAAATGGCCATAATTTTATAATATTGAATGGAAATTCTTGAAGTCCTTAGGCCCAATCAGTTTTCCTAAATTTGTTACACATCAAGATTTGAGAATGCTGTCTGAACAAATTGCTAAAAATGCCACAGATTAAAACAAACTGAAATACAGGTTGTACTCGTGTGACTTTCAAAAATCAAAAGCCTTAAAGCAATAGAAATGATATTTATCAGAGGCTAATTTTCACATTGTCTTAATTTCCAGTTACATTCATTTTTTTTAGAGAACACTGCAACCTTACAAACTTCTTAAAGAACACTTAGGGAGTTCCTTATTTGTAACCATAAATTATGGTAATTTTTCTAAACCGGGTTATGAAGAAATAATCAAATATCATACCAAGAAGTCTAGGAACAGGCAATCAGTAATTGAAGACCAAGTAGTGAAAGCCTCTTTTCGGTTAAGATACTCTGTAGTTATCAGCCATAAAAAGAAATGAAATTGAGCTATTTGTAATGAGGTGGATGGACCTAGAGTCTGTCATACAGAGTGAAGTAAGTCAGAAAGAGAAAGACAAATACTGTATGCTGACACATATATATGGAATTTAAGAAAAAAAATGTCATCAAGAACATAGGGGTAAGACAGGAATAAAGACACAGACCTACTAGAGCATGGACTTGAGGATATGGGGAGGGGGAAGGGTAAGCTGTGACAAAGTGAAAGAGCGGCATGGACATATATACACTACCAAACGTAAGGTAGATAGCTAGTGGGAAGCAGCCGCATAGCACAGGGAGATCAGCTCGGTTCTTTGTGACCGCCTGGAGGGGTGGGATAGGGAGGGTGGGAGGGAGACGCAAAAGGGAGGGGATATGGGAACATATGTATATGTATAACTGATTAAATTTGTAAAATTAAAATAAAAAAAAAAACAAAGACAAATAAATCAATTAAAAAAAAAAAAAAAAAGATACTCTGTAGTTAGCCTAGTCCAAACAGTCCCTGTCTATTCTGAGACCTTTGAGGGTTCAAGTACTCAATCTGAGAAATCTCACCAAATGTGAAGTATCTGGAGAATAAAAATAAGAGAGAAGTAAGTTCTCTTCAGTTGTCTATAGTGGAATTTCCCTCTAAGTGAATGAAATGTAATTCAGCCCGTTGAATCACTGAACTATTTTATTGCATTGGAACTCATAAAAGAATTCTGTTTGAAAAACACTGCTTGCCATTTCAACAACTTAAAACCATAGTCTATTAAATCACTTGATAACAAAGTAGTGTGGAGAATGACTTCGCTAAAATGGTGCCAAACTCTCTCCAGCAAAGTGGCATTGGCATGAGGCAGCAAAAGGAAAGGGAAGGACCAGGAATGTAAAGAAGAGTTAACTAGACTTTATTTATTAGCTAGCATTTAAAATATGAGAGCAATAAGGAAATAATTAAAAATAATATGTGGAGCCATCTTCCAGAAAGTTACAGTCTAATTGAGAAAACCCAAGTCATATGAAATAATATGAGATTTGCAAAGTAACATTAACACAGGAAAAATGGAACATAGTCCATGCAAAAGAAACTTTTTACAACATTGTTTTTGTTATGATGGAATTGATTGATTTATTCAGTTTTTCATCAGCTATATTTTGCATGAGTACCGTCTATCCAACACTGTTTCAGCCATTGAAGATGCAGTAGTGAACAAAACAGACTAAAAAACCTACCCTAAGAAGTTTACATTCTAGAAGGGGGAGACAGAACACATACAAATTAAGCACATAGTGTATTAGAAGGTGATGAATGCTATGGAGTATAAAAGCAGAGAAGATGGACAGTGGGGGAGGTTACAATTTTAAGAAGAGTGGTTAAGGTTTATAATATATCTTTTATTAAAATCATATTAGTCTGTAGGAGCCAAAGTTGAAACAGGGCCAAGCTCTTCTCTCTAGTGAAGGAATAAGTAGAAGGAAGTCAATGAAGGAATGGAAATGGCATCAGGTACTCCTCTTATCCCTTTTCTGGTCCTGGATCTGTCCTTCTGTTTGGGTAAGTGTTTAGAAGTACATTTGGTGTTTTGGTAGGGTCCACCTGGCCCTTGAGAGAAAATGGGATGAGGTGTGTGGTGCTGAAGATATTCTCACTGATAGTAGAGCAAGTTCCACTTACCTTCCCCTGAGATCTCGGTACACATTGTATGTGGTTATGAAGAATACTTTTAGTGGATAGTATTTGGGATAATGAGATTTTCACTTGTAGAAAAATTTTTTTCTCTATCCTCTTAAAATCTCAAGAAGTCATCATAGTTAAGAAAAGTCTCTGTCTCTTCCATGTCTCTTTATCAAACCAAGTCTACCAAAGTATTGAATAGTTGTTCATTCATTGAGTGACTAATTTGTGCAGAAAATGTTTTCTTTTTCAAGTGTATCTGAGTATTTCCTTGTCACAATTAAAAAATGCCTAAGAGATATGGGAACATATGTATATGTATAACTGATTCACTTTGTTATAAAGCAGAAACTAACACACCATTGTAAAGCAATTATACTCCAACAAAGATGTTAAAAAAAAAGCCTAAGTATTAGCTGTCCTTATCTCTTCCTTTCCACTGACCTCTTCTCTCTTTTTTTCAAGCAAGCACAAGTCTCTATTCATCCACAAAAACCAGTACTACTCTCTTGTTTTACCCTAGTGTGCCTGTAAACCACCTGACCCCACCCCTGCCCCCCACGCCCCACCCCAGCCTACATTTCCTTCCCTTTTTTCCTTCCCATCCCAACCCCATTCTGGCAAACTGAAACGATTTTCTCAAAGATCACCAATAATTTTCATTCTGCCAATGTTAATCTTCTTTTCTAAGTCTTTATTTAACTTGTCCACCTGATCTCTTTGGAAAATCTTCCACATTGCATTATATCCCTTAATTGAGATAACTGAAAGCATATCATAATGTCCGACACAAGAAAGTACTCAACAAATGTTAGTTGAATTTGAACTGAATATGACTTTATCCTCTCTGGGTTCTATTCCAGCTCAATGCCTTAAATATTGTAGATACTTGATACACTTTGGTTTGTTTTATGTACGAATGAATGCGTGAACCTGTCACTTCTCTGCCTCCTTTCATGGTTCTTCCTCTTTCTGACCTCAAACATATGCTTAAGAACGTATATATTAGTCATCGTGCTAATTCATTATGCTATTTATTTCTCACAAACACTTGATATGGTAGTTATTCTTATTTTTCTTTTACAGGTGAGGAAAATGAGACTTAGAACTCTTCAGTGACTTAGCAGGTTCACATATTTAGCTAGTACACGGTAGAACCACCAATTAAAGTAACTGAGCTTGCTCTAGAGGACTCAGATATTAGTTCTGTGTGCATTCTTTGTTTTTGTTTGTTTGTTTTGGGGTTTTTTTGCGGTTCGCGGGCCTCTCACTGCTGTGGCCTCTCCCGCTGCCGAGCACAGGCTCCGGACGCGCAGGCTCAGTGGCCATGGCTCACGGGCCCAGCCGCTCCGCGGCATGTGGGATCCTCCCAGACCAGGGCTCAAACCTGCATCCCGTGCATTCGCAGGCAGACTCTTAACCACTGCGCCTCCAGGGAAGCCCATGTGCGCATTCTTTACACTCTTCTCTCCCTTGTAGAGTCCATCCATGATTTCAGTTGGCAGTTCTATGCTAGTGACACCAAAATCAACACTTTTAAGAATTGGCATTGTGGGGAGGGACAAATTAGGAGTTTGGGATTAACAGATGCACACTACTATATATAAAATAAACAACAAGGACCTACTGTATAGCACAGAGAATTATGTTCAATGTTTTGTAATAACCTATAATGGAAAAGAATATGGAAAAGAATATATATATGTGTGTGTGTGTGTTATATATATAAAACAATCTCTTTGTTGTATACCTGAAACATTGTAAATCAACCATACTTCAATTAAAAAAAAAAAGAATTGACATTGTATCCCATTTCTCCAACCGCCTCCTCTGAGCTCTCTTGCTCTCATGTTGAACTCAACCTATTTTAAACAAACCTCATCAGTATTAACTCAGGATGTACTCCCTATTAGTGACTTAGTTGTGACAGTTTCATCATCCTAATAACTCAGACTTGAAACCATCTTTAACTTTTTTCTTTTCCATTTCCTTGTCTTAACTCACATCAGCTGATACAGTATTATTCCCAAGGGATACACAAATACATGCCTAATCCTACACAAGTCTACCACAGGTAGAAAAGTCAATCTGAGATGTGTCTTTATTACTTCGCTTTAGTTAATAACTTACTTATTGTCCCCTGTCATTTTAGAAGCATACTGTGAAAAAATTAATGAGAGCCGTTGGAAAATTTATATTTATTTGAAACTATTTTTCCAGAATTATACACACTGGATACATGACAAATACTGCTAACTTACTAATTCTTCCTGCAGATGGGGGAGATTTCATTTTCATTAGGTACTAGTATTCAGAGTCTCCAGCAGGCATCCCTTCAGGTTGCACTGGGCAAAACTGGAGCACATGTTTATCCCTAGATCAGTCACTGGTAATGACAATTAAAAGATTACTACAACTAGCTTATACCTATTAAGGCTTATCCTGTATCGTCACAGGGCAGAAAATTGTTCTGTCAGCAGAATAATGGGAAGAAATGGCTGTTAGGCAGGTAACCAACAGCATTCTTTCTTCATTTTGGATTTATCCAGTACAAAGCACCCGCATCTTAAGCACACCATGTCTCTGGAAATAAATAATGTGATTATCTTCTTTAAGAATGGACTACTGGTGGCGCAGTGGTTGAGAGTCCGCCTGCCAATGCAGGGGACACGGGTTCGTGCCCCGGTCCGGGAGGATCCCACGTGCCACGGAGCTGCTGGGCCCGTGAGCCATGGCCGCTGAGCCTGCGCGTCTGGAGCCTGTGCGTCCAGAGCCTGTGCCTCCAGAGCCTGTGCTCCGCAACGGGAGTGGCCACAACAGTGAGAGGCCCATGTACCGCAGAAAAAAAAAAAAAAAAAGAATGGACTACAACGTACAGAATATTTGATGTAAGAGATACTTTGAGGAGTTAGAAAGGTGTCCCCCAGAGGGCCTCCCTGGTGGCACAGTGGTTAAGAGTCCGCCTGCCGATGCAGGGGATACGGGTTCGTGCCCTGGTCTGGGAGGATCCCATATGCCGCGGAGCGGCTGGGCCCGTGAGCCATGGCCGCTGGGCCTGCGCATCCGGAGCCTGTGCTCCGCAACGGGAGAGGCCACAACAGTGAGAGGCCCGCATACCGCAAAAAGAAAAAAAAAAAAGAAAGAAAGGTGTCCCCTGTTTCTTTAAGAACATACTATTTATAGGACTATCAATATACATAGAAAACAAGAAGTGCCATTTATTTATTTTTTAATAAATTTATTTTATTTATTTATTTTTGGCTACTTTGGGTCTTCGTTGCTGTGCACGGGCTTTCTCTAGTTGCGGCAAGCGGCTGCTACTCTTTGTTGCAGTGCGTGGGCTTCTTATTGATGGCTTCCCTTGTTGCGGAGCGCGGGCTCTAGGCGCGTGGGCTTCAGTAGTTGTGGCACGTGGGCTTCAGTAGTTATGGCTCGCAGGCTCTAGAGCGCAGGCTCAGTAGTTGTGGTGCACCAGGGCTCGAACCCGTGTCCCCTGCATTGGCAGGCAGATTCTTAACCACTGCGCCACCAGGGAAGCCCCTGCCATTTATTTTTATTAGCAGTAATAGCTAATAAATTTATTACATGGGATTTGATGTGTGACAGTCAGGCTTCTACCTGAAATACCTCATGTAATCCTTATAACATCCTATAAGTTTCGGATATTTTTATTACCCTATTAACCCACGAGAAATGAGGCTTAGAGAAGTTCAGTTACTTGACCATACTGTAAGTCAGAGGCGGAAGCACGATTCAAACACAGGTAGTCTTGCACCTGAGTTAATATTCTCAACTAGCATTTAAACTGCCTTCAGTAACTGGCAGTAGCGATGAGCCAAAACCTGCACTATCACTCATTCTGAAACCTAGGGCTTGACCTAGTTTTTCCTCTTACTAACCTTTTTGCTCGGCCTCCTGACAGGATAGCACGGGTCACTTTAATTTCCTTCCTTGATCTGTGCAGAAAGTCATGCTTTGTTTTGTTTTGTTTTCCCCCCTTAAAGATGAGTGAATAGGGACAGAGAATGACAAAAGACATCGACTAGAAAAATATCTGAAAGCATACAAATATCCTAAAAGAGAAATTTTGAATTTAAATTTTGTTCATAAGTAATGTAATTCTGTGAAAGTTAAAGGGGGATAGTCTGAGAAGAAAAAATATATATCATAATATGATCATCTCCAACCTTTCTTATTTTTAATGCACTCTTTCTTGTCATGCTTTGAACTCTGACTTATCCTTACCACAACTTCAGGCTTTAATAACTGCAAATTTAACTGAAAAAAAAAAATCTTTGCTGAATCACCATTCATGAATTCTTCTAGCTTTGGGGAAGAGTCTAGCTTCAAAGTACAAAGTTGCCTGTGGTGAGAAAGGCCCTTAAAATTTCCACAAAAACACTGAAGCAAACTTCTTTTTTTTTTTTTTTTTTTTTTTGCAGTACACGGGCCTCTCACTGTTGCGGTCTCTCCCGTTGCGGAGCACAGGCTCCGGACGCGCAGGCTCAGCGGCCATGGCTCACGGGCCCAGCCGCTCTGCGGCATGCGGGATCTTCCCAGACCAGGGCACGAACCCGTGTCCCCTGCATCGGCAGGCGGACTCTCAACCACTGTGCCACCAGGGGAGCCCTGAAGCAAACTTCTTTTATTATTGAGTTCCCTCTGTGTACCTCTTAGGCATTCAGCTAAGTGCTAGGATTTTTTTTTTTTTTTACCTTCCATTAACTATTTTGCTTTGATGTTTTCACCTCTTAGTCACTGTAATCAAGGCTTCCTGATGGTGACATTTGCAGCTACTTGTGGCATCATACTGTCTAACATTTATCAAGCACCAAGGAAACCCAGGCAGATATGAATGAGTAGTAGTGGAGGGGGCACAAAAATATAAAACTGACTAAAACACAAATACTGAAGGAGAACTGGATTTGGTCATTTCTGGCTGTATGAGGGAGGTAAAAAAGAGGTTCCTAAGAAAGGAGAGAGATGAGCAGAGAATGAGGAAATAATTAGACCACGGACACATATAATTGTTTACGAACAGAAACAATAGCAGAATTCAGGAAGAAAAGAGCACTGTGCAAAATATCCTTAAATGTGCTGAAGCTTTTTCAGTGTGTGTGTATTTAATGTGGTAAGATGGTTTAGAAAACTTGCTCTGAGTTCATCTTTACCCAGGCTGAGTTTTAGCTTTGTGATCTTTCTTCACTATGCTTAATTGCTCACCTCTTTGGTACTCAGCCCCCACCGTCCACACACAAACACTCAGTTGCTCAGAATTATCTCTTTTATCGCTTGATATTCAGCTCACATTTACTTTCTCAGACTTTTGGAAGTTACCACTCAGACAGATGCAAATGCGGTATTATGCCTGCCAAAGTGCTGAGCAGAAAAGAGACTTCTTTTACACCTTCCATCTTTTGAGCTTTTAGTCCTGCTCTTTCAAATCTTTGCTAAATAGTAAATGGGGAGATTGTTATTGTTCAGATGAACACAAGGGTATTCGCATTACTGAGCTGACTGTTTCTAGTCCTAAAGAGATTCATTACAATTTCCTTATCAGCAAAGGAATCGCCTTGATTTCCTTTTGATGATGCTTCCCAGCTGATATTCTAGAACTAGCACAGAAGCAATTCATACCTTCGTGAAATAGCTCTTGCCCAGTAATCCTGCTTGATTTGTACATATTAGGCTTTAATTACAGGGTTAAGGGGATGGATGGAGAAGAAGGCAAAAAATACCCACTGCCCCCAAATTGAGCTCTATCAAATCAGCTTGACTCCCTCAACAGAGACTTGCAGGAATACATTTATATTGCAACTGTTTTTCCCCCTAGTTGTCAGCCACAAAGAATAAAGCAATTAAAAAAACAAAAAACAAGAAACAACCTTTAGTAATTTAAACTGAACACAAATAGAACTCTGTTAATAATAGTTCACAAAATTGTGGGAAACCTTAAGTACCATAGACCTATAAAAAGCATCTCAAAACACATTTTGTGCCTTTTTTGATTTGCCATTATGAGCTGTTATCTTTTTTTTTTTTTTAACTGGGTACTGTGTTCTGAACCCAAGATAGCTATCAAGGGTTATATGAGTCTGTTAAGTGTTAAGCGTGTTAAATTAAGAGAAGTTTACCTATATGAAGGGAGGAAAAACAGTGCTGAAACAAGTGAATATTCTTCAAAGGTTTTGGAAGATCATTGTTGCCAAACTTGTGTTCACTTGCCCATCATGCAGCAAAGCCAATCTACTCACAACAGGTTGTGGTGAAGGAAAGTACAGCGTTTATTGCAGGGTGTCAAGCAAGGAGAAGGAGCAGCTCACACTCAAAAGACCCAAACTCCCTGATGGATTTCAGGGAAGGGTTTTTTAAGACAGCCTTAGAGGTGAGGGTTGCAGGGTGCCTGAGCAGCTCGTGCTCAACCAGTCATTCTTCTGATTGGTTGGTGGTGAAGTAACAGGGTAATGTTTCAGGAATCTCAATCATCAACCTTCTAGTTCAAACCAGTCTGGGGTCAGTCTGTAGTCACCATCCACTGGGTGGGGGTCTTAGTTTCTGCAGAACAACTCAAAGATACACAGCAGATTTTTATCTATATCCCTTCAGGAGGAACTAGGAGTCCTGTGACTCTAATGTTCTAATCATTAACTGCTTGAGTCTGTTATTTGGAACTCAGGGAAGTTCTCCAAGACTAAAGACCTTTCTTAATAAAAAAGAAACAGGGGACTTGGAGGGGCTTTTGTATCCAGGAAGGTCCCACAGGGTCCTGCTCAGTTTCATTTTCATGTTTATATATTTGAAGGATTCTATTTTTGGTTTAACTTTTTTGGTATAGTTATCCTTTCAGTTGAATCTTATGTAGTCTTTAGCTACTTGGTCTTTTAAAAAATCTAGGACATAAGTTATGTATTTAAAAATTATAGTATGAGTTAATGACCTCCTGAGAGATGGCAAGAATTTAGAAGGGGGGAAAATTTTTTTGACTAGTAAAATCGTCCAGATTTTACTACCAAATTAGGGCTCCCTTTCTAACTTTAACACTTCCACGTATACCAATTAAAATGAAATTGTTTGGCACATTGGAAAGTAGAGAACAATAGAGTTTTAAATAAATGTGGTTTTCCTTTTTTATTTAAGTTTAAATAGTTAATTCTGGTTAAAGGCATTGCCTTGAAAAAAAATCTGGTTTATAAACATGAATTTGAATTTATGGGGGGGACAAGGGTAAATTAGTAGTAAAAACTTTATGAAAAGCTCCCATCCCCTTTCAGCTGTCTTGCCTGTTCTTTTCCTTTCCAATCAACATCAATACGCTTTTTTTTTTTTTTTTTTTTTTTTGCCCTGCCATGCAGCTTGCTGGATCTTAGTTCCCCAACCAGGGATCAAACCCCAGCCCCCAGCAGTGAAAGCACTGAGTCCTAACCACTGGACTGCCAGGGAATTCCCTCAATACACATTTTTAAATTATAAAAATATAGTGAAAGAAGAGCCTTGTTTACAGTTTCATCTTGTGCCTTGCAATTCAGAGTGTAGTCCATAAACCAGCAGCAGTGCCTGGGAGTTTGTTATAAATACAGAATCCCTGGCCCCAGACCTACTTACATTCAGATTCTGCATTTTAACAAGATACCAAGGTAATGGGTACACATCAGAGTTTGAGAATTACTGATCTAGTGCTTACAATTAGAAGGTGACACCCTCAAGAATAGTTGCTAAACTTCCCTTTTATTTTCAGTGACCTCTGTAAGCATCCAAAAGTAGCATTAATTGGGTTGTTTCAAACTAATATGTCCTCCCCAATTAGTAATTTATTGTTCATTAAAAAGAACAAAATACTAATAAGAACCTGCTGTATAAAAAAATAAAATTAAATTTAAAAAAAAACTAATACTAAACTTTCTTTGGGTTATTTGTATGGAAATATGTTAATATAAATGTTTCAAACATTACATGAAATTCCTAAAAATCTTATATGTTCTGGTATAATGTTATAAGTCATAATTCTAGTTATTATTTTAAAATGTATATCTCAGAAATAACTAAATTTCCTTGTCAATTGCATTATTATGAACTTTCATCAAATCTTTAACCATGGTCATTTTAAAGTCTTTTGTCATTTACAGACAGTTCTGGGTGTACTCTGATGCTTTTGCAAAAATGTTCCTATAAAAGGGTTTCATCTTCAAGGAATTCATGGAAAAGCAGTTTTCTGGTAACTGACTATACTGCTGAACTGAATAAATAAGCATTTTCAGAGCTCTAATGGAAAACTGATGAATTCATAAAAGTGCTAACAAAAGATCAAGATAAAAAAATTAATTACATGGGACTGAGTGAACTGATGAGGATGATTATAATTTTCGTGACTTTCTGTTTGAATTAAATAAATAAATAAATAAATAAATAAAAATTTTCATATTCACTTTTAATTTTAAAATACCTATTTAGAAAAAAAAAGGTCATGAAGAACCTAGGGGTAAGATGGGAATAAAGACACAGACCTACTAGAGAATGGACTTGAGGATATGGGGAGGGGGAAGGGTAAGCTGTGACAAAGTGAGAGAGTGGCTTGGACATATATACACTACCAAACGTAAAATAGATGGCTAGTGGGAAGCAGCCGCATAGCACAGGGAGATCAGCTCAGTGCTTTGTGATCACCTAGAGGGGTGGGATAGGGTGGGTGGGAGGGAGGGAGACGCAAGAGGGAAGAGATATGGGAGCATATGTATATGTATAACTGATTCACTTTGTTGTAAAGCAGAAACTAACACACCATTGTAACGCAATTATACTCCAATAAAGATGTTAAAAAAAAAAAAAAACTGAGTAGAGTTCCCTGTGCTATATAGTAGGTCCTGTTGGTTATCTATTTTATATACAGTAGCATGTATGTGTTAATCCCAACCTCCTAATTTATCCCTCCCCCACCCTTTTCCCCTTTGGTAACCATAAGTTTGTTTTCTATGTCTGTGGATCTATTTCTGTTTTGTAAATAAGTTCATTTGTACCTTTTTTTTTTTAGGCTCCACAAATAAGCAATATATATATATATATATATATATATTTTTTTTTTTTTTTTTTTTTTTTTTTTTGCGGTACGCGGGCCTCTCACTGTTGTGGCCTCTCCCATCGCGGAGCACAGGCTCCGGACGCGCAGGCCCAGCGGCCACGGCTCACGGGCCCAGCCACTCCGCGGCACGTGGGATCCTCCCGGACCAGGGCACAAACCCGCGTCCCCCGCATCGGCAGGCGGACCCTCAACCACTGCGCCACCAGGGAAACCCAATAAGCAATATTATATGATAAAAAAAAAGATGTTGGGCACATGCGAGCAAATTTAAAAAAATAAAAATAAAATAAAATACCTATTTAGGTAAAATGTGAAAATTTACTTTGCATATATCAGTCAAAAAAAAAAAGAACAAAATAATGCCATTTGCAGCAACATGGATGAAACTAGAGATTATCATACTAAGTGAAGTAAATCAGAAAGAGAAAGACAAATACCATACGATATCACTTATATGTGGAATCTAAAATATGGCACAGGGCTTCCCTAGTGGCACAGTGGTTCAGAATCTGCCTGCCAATGCAGGGGACACGGGTTTGAACCCTGCTCCAGGAAGATCCCACATGCCGCGGAGCAACTAAGCCCGTGCACCACAACTGCTGAGCCCATGAGCCACAACCACTGAAGCCCACCTGTCTAGAGCCCGTGCTCTGCAACAAGAGAAGCCACTGCAATGAGCAGCCCGCGCACTGCAGCGAAGAGTAGCCCGCCGCCGCAACTAGAGAAAGCCCTCACACAGCAACGAAGACCCAACGCAGCCAAAAATAAATAAATAAATACATTAAAAAATATATATGGCACAAAGGAACCTATCTACAAAACAGAAATTGACTCATAGACATAGAGAACAGACTTGTGGTTGCCAAGGGGGAGGGAGGAGGGAGAGGGATGGACTGAGAGTTTGGGGTTAGCAGATGCAAGCTATTACATTCAGAATGGAAAAACAACAAGGTCCTACTGTATAGCACAGGGAGCTACATTCAATATCCTGTGATAAGCCATAATGGGAAAGAATATGAAAATAGAATGTCTCTGTGTATAAGTGAGTCACTTTGCTGTGCACCAGAGATTGGCACAGCATTGTAAATCAACTACACTTCAATTTTTTAAAAATTGAAGGAAAAAAATTGTAATTTATTGTTCAAAAGAAATTGTGAGAATGCCTTGGAATTTGAGAGACTTTGTAAGGAAGGGTTGAAATATGGAATGACTCCCTGTTTGTGAGAAATACAGTAGTTTGGATTAAAATTAAAAGCACCTTATATTGGGGCATATAACCTGGCATTACCAACTGTGTTATCCACGTTCCTAAATATTATTACATTTTTTATTATACTTTAAACAGTATGCTTTATCTGAATAGACAGTAGTTCTTTTGGGTTCTTAGTAGGATTTTGCAGATAACTTTTTACCATGTAATTGATCCCAGTATAAGAACATAATTTGGGTACCTCCTTTATTCTTTTAACAAATACTTGTCAAATGCCTGTTACGTAAGAGAGAATAACAGCAGTGAATAGGACAGACAGGAGAGTAACAATAAAAATATAAACAAACACATATATAAAATAATTTCATATATATTCAAGTGCTATGATGTAAAGAAAACAGTGATGATAGTCACTGAGAAGGAGTAAAACGTACTTTAGATAAGGGGGGTCTGGGAGGGCCTCTCTGAAGTGGTAACATTTGAGCAGAGATCTTCAAATCAAGAAGGAACCAGCTCGGTCAAGCTGTGAGGTATGAAAAAAAGCCAATGGGGCTGAAATGTGGTAAAAAGGAGCAGAGAATGATGCGGAATGCAGTAGGGAAATTAAGGAAGGGCAGATCCCATAAAGTTTAACATTATGACATTTGACTAATAGTTGTCGTAGTGTGACATCTCTTTATTTAACCAATGACTGGTATCTGAGGTTTTTAAAACTTATGCTTTAAGCCCTTCACCTTCCATTCTAGTTCTTAGGGCAGCTTTTTACCCAGTTCAGTTCTGCTATGACTGAGGCCAATATCGATCATTTTAAAAATTCTTATTAATCACGGGAAAGAAGAAATCTTTCCAGGGGTAGCAAACTCAGGACTGGAGAGATAAGGAAATGTATAAATCTTTGGAGTGTAAGACCACAGAAGTAATAGAAACTGTGGCATAGGAAACAGTGCCTATCCTACCCAAAGGCAGTCTATTAAATAGGTAGTTGTCTATTTTCTAAAACAGTGTAGTACTAGCTAAACAGATCAGTGGCTTTATTCATTAGTCAGTTTTGCTTCCTATATCACAGTTGTTTAAAAATCCATATTCATATATAATGACACAGTTTTGCCTATCTATATTTAATTCATTATAGGTGCTCAATAGCTAGATGTAGTCAACTAAACGTGGTTTGAAATATTTATTATTTTTAAAATTCTAGGTGTAAATACTTGGGCATTTTTTAAAGTTTTAGAATGTATATATAATAATTAAATGTCACATACCTTAAACATGAAGGCAGTAAAAATGTCACCCATTCTACGGAAAAATAAACTGAGGTACAGAGGTTAAATGGCTGGCCTAAGATGTTATATTGTCAAAGTCAAAATTAAAATGCTATTTATATTTAATTAAAGAGAGGTGATTGCCAGTCTCCCAATCCCATTCCTTTTTTTTTCTTTTTCAAATGCACAGAAGTTATAATTCAGAAAAGACCCATATACCTTTCACCTAGATTCGCCAGATTTTAAGCTTTTGCCGTGTTTTCTTTTTATTATTTTCTCTTCCCTGTTCCCCTACAGCATCTAACACACACACATTCTCTCAAGCACACGTATATGATCTGGTCATTTGCCAGTATGTCATACCAGGACATTCTAGGAGATGTGAATCAATTGGAACATGAAGATTATGTATTAGCTGCTGCCTACTTTAAGCATATTATGTCCAGTCCTCCCATTTTTAATACTAGAACAGTGATTCCTAATGCTGGAGGTGCAATGTGTTACTCAGAATGGGTGCAGGTGAGGTCTTCTGAAATTTTAAATCATTTAAAAAGAGGACGTGAAATTTTTATGTTTGTCAAAAGTTGGCAAAGAGTTTCACAACAATTGACAAACCGGACTAAAAACTAGAAGACTGGACAGATTTATCCACATTGTTGGCAATTCGTTTATACCCTAGAAAGAGTTTTCTTCCTGCATTGTTGAAATAAATTCAAAGAATACTTACTGAGAACCTATTTCAGTCAAGACCCTTGTGCTAGGGGGAATACAGCCAAAAGACCATTCCTGCCTTCAAGAAGTTTATAATTGAGAAAGGAAGAAAACATGTATTTTTAAAACTTACACAGAGAAAATGTGGTTAGTTTTATTTTAAAAGTTGTAAATAAGGAGAGGAAAAAAGACTAACATATAATGAGTATATCTACAAATGGTCAGACACATGGGTTTTCTGGTTTAATCTTAGAACAGCTCTCTAAAGCAGATTTTTTAATCTTTATTGTCAGATAAGGAAACTGATGTTTAAAAGGATTAAGCAACTTGTTGAAAGTTACAAAGCAAGCACATTGCAATAGATTACTCTCCTTTCTCCTAATCTAAAGCTACTTTCTTTACTGGTTCACTAGATCCCTTCTTCTCTGGTCTACCCAGGGACATCACTTCAGCAACTCTCCCTTCTCTCCTACAACACCAATTATTCCTCCTCCTGGATCATTCCCATGAGCCTGTGTATCTATTCTTATCTCTTCCATCTTTAAAAAAAAAAAAAAAAACAACTTCTTTTAACCCCACTTTCCCTCCCAGCTACCTCTTCATTTCTTTACTCTCCTTCTTGGGTACATTCGTCAAGAGTTGTCTGTACTTCCTGCATCCGATTCCTTTCCTCCCAGTTGGTCCTAAACCTATCCAGTAAATCTTGGGTCCCTACCAGTCCACCAAATTTGCTCTTGTCAGGATCACCAGTGAGCTCCATGTTGCCACAGGTAAAGGTCCATTTTTATCCCTTATTTGACCACTCAGCTGCATTTGACACAGTTGTGTTTTTGTGGTTTTTTTAAATTTATTTTTGGCTGCATTGGGTCTTCATTGCTGCACGTGGGCTTTCTCTAGTTGCAGCGAGCGGGGGCTACTCTTTGTTGCGGTGCGCAGACTTCTCATTGTGGTGGCTTCTCTTGTTGCGGAGCGCGGGCTCTAGGCACGTGGGCTTCATTAGTTGTGGCACGAGGGCTCAGTAGTTGTGGCTCACAGGCTGTAGAGTGCAGGCTCAGTAGTTGTGGTGCACGGGCTTAGTTGCTCCATGGCATGTAGGATCTTCCCGGACCAGGGCTCGAACCTGTGTCTCCTGCATTGGCAGGCGAATTCTTTTTTTTTTTTTTTTTTTTTTGCGGTACACGGGCCTCTCACTGTTGTGGCCTCTCCCATTGCGGAGCACAGGCTCCGGACGCGCAGGCTCAGTGGCCATGGTTCATGGGCCCAGCCGCTCCGCGGCATGTGGGATCTTCCCGGACCGGGGCACGAACCCGTGTCCCCTGCATCGGCAGGCAGACGCTCAACCACTGTGCCACCAGGGAAGCCCGGCAGGCGAATTCTTAACCACTGTGCCACCAGGAAGTCCCTTGACACAGTTTTGACTCCTGCCTTTTTGAAACTTTACACTTGACTTTCAGGATACCACACTCTTCCTTTTATCTCACTGGATGTTCCTTCTCAGTCTCCTTTGTTGGTGTCCTCTTCTCCCCAGTCTCCTAAAGTTGGAGTGTCCCAGAACTTGGACCTTGGTCAGCTTCTTTTCTGTATCCATCATATGTCTTTGGGGATCTCATCCAGTACCATGGGTTTAATACCACTTAAAATATGCTGACAATACCCAAATTTAAATCTCTAGTCCATACCTCACTTGTGAGCTCCAGATTTATATCCAGCCTAAGCATATGACTCAATATCTCCATTTGCATTATCAAGATATCAAAAGTCTACTTCCTGATCATCTTCCCCTAGCCTTTTCCTCCTGACCTTTCTCCTCAGTTGATAGCAGCTCCATTTTTCCAGTTTGCTCTGACCAAAACCCTTGGATTTATCCTAAATTACTTTTTCTCTTACACTCTCAATCCAATCCATCAGCAAATCCTTTATCTGTCATACAACAACATGAGTGAATCTCCAAGTCATAATATGACTGAGTGACAAAAAGCCAGATACAAGAGATTATATACAGTATACACTGTATAATTAAATTTATATGAAATCCTAGAAAATGTAAACTAATCTATAGTGCCAGAGAGCAGATCCATTGTTTGCTTAGGTGGCTAGAGTTGGAGGGAGAGACCTTACTGCAAAGGAGCAAAAGGAAATTCTTAAAGATTAGAAATGTTTCCTTGATTGTGGTAATAGTTTCACCAGCATATATATCTGACAAAACTTATCAGATTGTACATTTTCTGTGGCTACAGTTTATTACATAAATTATACCTCAACGAAATGTGCACACACACACACACACACACACACACGTAAAATCAATTCTCACCACCTCCATTGCTGTCTCTCTGGTTCAAGCCACCATCATATCTTACCTGGATTATAACTCACCCTTTGCTCACTCTGTTCCAGCCACATAGTCCTCCCTCACACTTATCCCTTAGGGCCTTTGCACTAGCTGTTCCCTCTGACTAGAAAACTCTTCCCTCAGGTATTGGCACCTCCCTTACCTCCTTCCAAATTTGAGAAGGGTCAACTATCATCACCTTCTCAATGAGGTATATCCTCATCACCCTGTTTAAAACTATGGCTTTGACTCCATACCCCGGGCATTCTTGATCCCCATCCTGCTCTATTTTCTTGTTCCAAAGTTCTCATCATTCTTTTAATATACGAATTAATCATGTTTATTGTAAAATGTCTGTTTCTCGCCACTAAAATTTAAGCTCCACGGAATAGGAAGCTTTGTTGTGTTTCCCCAGGTGCTTAGACTGACACACAGTAGGCACTAAATGAATATTTGTTAAATGAATTAGGAATTAAGTGGAAACTGCAGCTCAAGTCAGCCTGTCTAAATTCACATATTGAAAAATCACACCATGCTGCTAAAGAGTAGAAGAAGAGAAAGATCACTTCTGTGTGGATGAAAAGATCAAGGAACAACTTACTTTCCACTCGAAGAAACAAATAAGTTCACAATAAACTGTTAATATAATATCAGATATAGATGATATATGTTATAATAAGACTACAAATAAAGTCCCATAGTAACTTTGAACTTTAATTGTCAGAGTAAAGAGGTGAAATTTAACTGGGTCTTAAAGGAGCAGTAGGATTTTGACTTCTAAAGAAGTGAAAAGATTTTCCAAGCTAAGTAAAAGACGCAAGCAGTGTTGAGACTGTGAAAGTATCCTGAACATTTAAAGAATCACTAGGAATCTACTAAACCTGGATTGGGCCCATATCTTAGCAGCCTTGAGTACCTTTCTGTGGAGTTTGGATGACTCTATCAAAGATATTTGAATAGTAAAGTGATACTATTATAGCTCTCTATGTTAGGAAAATGACATTTCGGGCCATGTATGGGAGAGGTTAGAAGCAAGAAGATTTATTTAGGAGGTGATTGAATTTACTATAGGTATCATTATTGGCCTATGTGGCTCTTCTCTCCCTCTACATTTTGAACACCTAAAGGATAAAACTTTGCTATGTATTGCTGACATTCTTATGGATATTAAGTTCAGTTCCTTTTATTCTTTTTCTACCCCTCAAAGTTAATTTAAGAACTTGGAGGTATCCCAGGTCAGTTGTTATTAAGACTGTTTACTTCTTAAAAGCATTTTAATATTGATATTCTGTGTTTACTTATATATTATCTAGAATAGATGTAGACTCATATACTTTTGAAAACAGCAGTTCCTGTGAGAGAGAATTGCTGAAACAGTGTAAGGCAACCTTCCACAGGAGTAAACTGCTCTAACATGTATTCTGTCAGCATTTATGCATGCTTGCCCTTCTGCCAGTGGCAAAGCAAAATTAAAAGTGACTAAGAATGCTGAGTTATTCTTTCAACATTAGAAATTAGGCAAAAGTTTCAATGTTTAAATACTAATTTTCTAGGTTATTAAGGCATCTCTGAAAGTCCCAGGACAGGATTACCTCCTGCACAGAAGATTTTGGAATACTTAGGCTTCCCTTGTGTTGAATTGGCACACTCCTTTTCACTGAACAGAAATTTTCAATAATGACTTTTTTTTTTTTTTGACATTGCCTTTTTTTTTTTTTTTTTGCGGTACGCGGGCCTCTCACTGCTGTGGCCTCTCCCGTTGCGGAGCACAGGCTCCGGACGTGCAGGCTCAGTGGCCATGGCTCACGGGCTTAGCCACTTCGCGGCATGTGGGATCTTTCCGGACCGGGGCACGAACCCGTGTCCCCTGCATCGGCAGGCGGACTCTCAACCACTGCCAGGGAAGCCCGCCTTTTTTTTTTTTAAAGCACAAAGTAAAAAGAAAGTTTTAGACAGAAGGACTTAATCTTCTGGTTTGGTCTTGGGTGGAGCAAATCAAAATGATTAAGCAGTTAGTATTCAGGAATATTGTAGGCTAGATGAAATCCTTTATAATTTATCGGGTCATTAATTTCTGAAATATTTTCATACAATGATTTAACTGAAAAGTGTACCATAGTGGTTAAGAGAATGGGCTTGAGGTTGGACAGTCTAGATTTGAATCCCAGCTCTACCATGCACTAGCTCTGTGAAGTTGGGTCTCAGATTTTTAATCTGTAAAATGAGATCTATAATTGTAAGTCTGTCATAATAGTGTGTTAAGGTTTAAATGAGGTGATGTACAGTGCCCGGCACATAGTGAGCATTGAATAAATGTTGTGTGGTCAGGACAATGTTGATTACATTAAACTAGGCCCTGCTAATGAAAGTAGCTCTTACTTCTTCCTGTCTTATAATAATCTAAAATAAATTCTTGTTGATTTTCTCTTTTCTGTTATATTTGTGCTAAGATTAGTTCATTTATCAAAAGCAATAATGAGTGAATATTCTAAAAGAACTCAAAGACTGAGTGAAGTCATATAAACCAATATAAGTGAAATTTTAGTCTGTTGACTGAAGGCAGGCCTAAGTAACTGGTTCTAAACTACTTAATGCAAAGATGCCATGTATTATGATTGTCCATGTGGAAGAAATATTGTATAACAGGATTAAATTTTTGTTTAATATGTAATATAGATTTTATTTCACTTTTTAAAAAATAATACATGTAGACCAGCTCCCAGGGGGTTTCTTGATGTTTAAATAGTGTGATATTGAATGCCAGTTCTTTAAGACACCCATTAAAAATAGATAGGTTCTTGGACAAATAAGTTGAGAGTGCTGATAATTCTGAAATTATTGACATTTGGGTACCAGGTAGTTCAATAAAATGCATAGTAAATTTTCAGGGACTTCCCTGGCTGTCGAGGGGTTAAGACTTCACCTTCCAATGCCAGGGTACCAGTTTGATCCCTGGTCAGGGAGCTAAGATCCCACATGCCTCGCAGCCAAAAAACCAAAACACAAAACAGAAGCAATATTGTAACAAATTCAGTAAAGACTTTTAAAAAATGATATCACTTTAAAAAACTACATAGTAAATTTTCAAAATAAAGGTCAAGTTCATTTTTAAGTAAAGCAACCTGTAGAAATAGTAATTCAAAACACATGAAGGAGTGATGGTTACCATTTGTTTAACAAAAATATTTGCCATAATATTCCTTAAAATCATAAATGCCTTAGTGTATTTGATGTGTGACTTAGTATAATTCAACAACATATACCAGCCATATGCAGTGTACCAACCAGTTTATTAGGCCCTGGCGGTAGAAATATGATCCTGTTCCCCTAGCACTGTATGGTCCTAATGGAGAAACATTTACCTAAGACAACCTAAATCCGTGTTTATACCCAGTATATGAAAAATGTTTACAGTGCCCTTCTGTGGGAACATAAAGGAAAAAACCCACCCCAGCTTGGGGGAGAGTCAGGAAAGTTTCCCTGAAGAGGTACTGTCTAAGCAGATTCTTGAACAAATTTTAGTTATCTAGGAAGAAGGAGAAGAAAGAGGTTGCCAACAGATGCTTGTCCATATTCCAGGGAAGTAGTTTGAGATAGCTGGGTGTCTAGTGTGAGGTCCTGGAGTTACTAAGGACAGGGTTCAAGAGCAGACAAGGAGGACTTCCCTGGTGGCACAGTGGTTAAGAATCTGCCTGCCAATGCAGGGGACATGGGCTCAAGCCCTGGTCTGGGAAGATCCTACATGCTGCAGAGCAACTAAGCCCGTGCACCACGACTACTGAGCCTGCGTGCCACAACTACTGAAGCCCACGCGCCTAGAGCCCGTGATCTGCAACAAGAGAAGCCACCACAATGAGAAGCCCACGCACTGCACCGAAGAGTAGCCCCTGCTCGCTGCAACTAGAGAAAGCCCGTGCACAGCAGTGAAGACCCAACACAGCCAAAAATTAATTAATTAATTTAAAAAAAAAAAAGCGCAGACAGGGAACAGATCACACAGGATTTTATTTGCCCTCGGGCCCCCTATCTACAAGGAGCTTGGCTTTTATATCCTATACATGATGGGATTAAAGGGTTTTGAGCTGGAGAGTGACATGGTCAGATTTTACTTTCAGGTTGATGATGCTGGCAGTAGGGTCGGGAATGGATTCCATTCATAAACAGTTTTAAAGAGTTTTTTAAATCTAGTGGTATACAGAGAACTGATAGGGTTCATTCAGTTTCTAAATTTCAAGTACATCACTCAAGTATGAAGAAATTGCTTTAAATACCTGAACAAGAAAGTACTTGTAATCACTTACATCTTGTGGAATTTATACATTTGAGGTTCATATTCAGAGCAGTATTGTTGAAGGATCAAATAAATGCAGAGAGCTTTTGGAAACAGATTTTAAGTCAAGATTTTACACTTAATCAAGTATATGTACTCTACCATACTTATTTATGTTTTTTAAGTTATTGGATAGAAACTAATGAAGTAATTGTAAACTTTTTCTTATAGTTCAGAAAATAATATTTCTACCCAATTCTTTGAATAATCAAGATGTATTTTTGAAAGGAAAAGGATTTTCAAAGGATTCGTTTCTCTAGCTACCTGAAAACCATTTGAAAATTGTCTGAATCTTAGTCCAAAAATTAAGTAAGGGGGCTATCTAGTCTGCTCAGGCTGCTATAACAAAGTACCGCAGACTGGGTGCCTAAACAATACAAATTTATTTTCTCACAGTTCTAGAGTCTGAGAAGTCCAAAATCAAGGTGCCAACCACTTAAGTTTTCTGGTGAGGTCTCTCTTCCTGTTCACCTTCTGGAGTTGTGCTCACATGGCCTTTCCTCCTTACGTGGTGTGAGGTGTATGTTGGGGAGAGAGATCTTTTTCTCCTCCTCTTCTTATAAGACCATCAATCCTAGCTAATGTTCCCCATCCTTATGACTTCATTTAGCCTTAATTACCTCCCAAAGGCCCTATCTTCAAATATAGTCACAGGAGACATTAGAGTTTCAAAATATGAATTTTGGGGGGACACAATCCAGTTTATAGAAGAGGCCAAGTAGGCCTTTTTCTGAAGAAGTAAATATAAATTTAAGAATACACAATTTAATTTTGACGTTTTAGGGTCCCCAAATCTGGGGTTTTAGAGTCCCTAAAGCTTAAGGAAAACTTTTATTTTCAGGACAACGAAGTGGAGACAGGAGAGAAATAGTCCCAAACAAACAAAGAACTTGCTTATAGCTCTGGCATTTTAGAAAAATTGCATGCCAGATAATCCTTCATTAGCTGTAAGAAGGTTTATTTTCAAAGCTCTTATTTCTGCATGTTCTTTTATCTCCAGTGCCTGGCATTGTAATCCTGTAGTAGGGAGTCAAAAGTTATAAATACAGGACTCTCACAGTGCCTTCATAAGTGACAGGTAAAATTTGCAGAGACTAAAGGTGTTTATATCTTGGGTGTTTATATATTTCTTTTATTTGGATTTGGAACAATTAAAGTGAAGATTACTGGGAATTTCGGTTATATTGAACTCAGAGCAGTGTGGGGTGTGTGTGTGTGTGTGTGTGTGTGTGTGTGTGTTCTGTTTCTGTTTCGTAGATAAGTTCATTTGTGTCATATTTTAGATTCCACATATAAGTGATATCATACATAATCATAGACTTTCAGAGTTGAATGGAACTTAGAGATTGTCTCAACTAGCCCCAAGACCAGGAAACTGAGGCTTTGAGAAATTAAATAACTTGATTAGGGACTTCCCTGGCAGTCCAGTGGTTAAGATTCTGCGCTTCCACTGCAGGGGGCGCGAGTTCCTTCCCTGGTCAGGATCCAACCCATGCCCTGTGGCACAGCCGAAATATACATATGTGTGTGTGTATGTATATATATACATATACTCCCTGTTCTTTATATATATATATTTATATCTTGATTAAAGCTGAAAAGCTATTTAGGGACCAATATGGGATTAGGACCTAAGACTTCTGTCTTCCATTTAGAGTTCTTTCCACTATATGTATCATGATGCTTGCTACCCAACTGGCAAGTTTCTTTGATCAGGAATTCAATCTAGACTGTAATGATACCAAGTCATTACTACTAAACTACTTAGAAACTATTTGAGCCCATCTTAGATCCATTCCAAATCTAAAATTCTGATTATAAAGAGAATGTAAAAAATATATAAAATATATATGTTCATTTTATTGCTGTAGTACATATATTTTCTTTTCTCAAAATACACTTCCAAGGACAAAAAGACAAGGGAATATATATATATATATATATATATATATATATATATAATTGACATGAAGCAAAAGCCAGTTTATATAAAAATTTGATTTTTTTTTTTTTTTTTTTTTTTTTTTTTACTACACTGCACGTCTCGTGGTATCTTAGTTCCCTGACCAAGGATTGAACCCAGGCTCTCAGCAGTGAAAGCACAGAGTCCTGACCACTGGACTTCCAGGGAATTCCCTGAATTTTATCTCTGATAATATTCTTTCATCTCAATTTGTTAGACTCCGGGGAGTCATTTTAACCTTTTGATTATATATAAAATGGAGTGAATGCCTAATTATAGAAATATAATACTGTACTTAGTACTTATCTAGCATTCACTAAGAATTCAACTTTAAAATATTTCCCCCAAATTTTATTCTCAGCCTTTTCCCGCAGCATATTTTGCCTAAGTTACCATAGTTCCTTCCTGAGCTCTTATCTACCTTATATACAAATAAGTCCAGATCTGGACCTTTGGCTCCGTTGTTGCCCCTGAACTTCAACCTCTGTTTCTTTCTACATGCTGTGTAGTTGTACCTAGGTGCCCATCTAGCACTTAAAAGTCATTTTGGCTGGAATACACTCACCATCTTTTTACTATTAAACTTGTTCCTTCTGCTGAATTCCCTATTTTTGTTTATAGAACAGTTATCATCTCTGTCACTTGATCTTAGAGCCTCAGAGCTAACTTTGACTCCCATGTCTTTTTCAGGCTGTATGGCCCATCAATTGCTGGTTCTACGTCATGTTATTCCTGTGTTATTCTTGCATCCAGAGGCATGGTACCTGCCTTCTGCTTTCAATTTTATTGCCAACATTCTAGAATAAGATTATCATGCTTTCTTGTTTGGTAGCCCTAACTTGACCTTCCTGCTCTAGTCTCCTATTCCAATTCATTCTTTTAAAAATATTTTTAGCTTACTTTTTCTGTTACAAAGTAGTATGCATTCAATGGAGAAAATATATAAAATACAGAAAGGTAAAAAGAAAACAAAATGTCTATATTCCCAATACCCAAAGATAATCACTATTAACATTTTGGTCTATATTCTTCCAATTCTTTTTTTCTATGATGTGTGCATAATATTTTTAAATAAAATGTTTCCATTCTAACCTGTATATTACTGCCAAACAACTAGAGTATTATTCTTGGAGCCTGATTCTAATATTAAATGATTTCATCATTTACAGTTTAAAAGCTTAAAATCCTTTGCATGGTATTCAAACTGGATAATCTAGACCCATTAGACTCTTCCAGCTTTGTTTCCAAAGGATCCCATCCCAGATCTGCAGAACGACCACTTAAGTTACTTGCCATTACATGCTGCAAACTCCAATCATTTGCTCACACCATTTCCTATAAAATTTCTCCCTGTTCTTTACAGAGCAATCCAAATGCTGTTTCTACCATGAAGCCATCAATCACCTGCCCATTCCCACCCCCCAACTCCTTAGAGAGTTAGAAGTTCTCTCTCCCCCTTTTGAACTTCTGTAGTACTTGCAACATGCACCGTTTCTAGATAATTAGTTTCTGGTGAACACATATAAGTATTATATATTTTTCAACACCTAGCATGATGTCTTAAGCACAGCAGGTATCCAGTAAGTGTTGAATGAGTAAATGAATGAATGAATAGTTGAACACTGCTTCAGGGTCATTATACCTTTTATTAAACTCATGAGAAGAGTAAGATCTTGTAGATGTAGAAAAAGCTTAAACAAATAGAACTTACTCAGGTTAGAAGGAATTGAGTAAGGAGACAGAATTAGAAACTGGAATGCTGCAGTTTGTCTCTTTCCTCTGAGCTATGATATGGCTCTTAATCATTAATGAGTAAATATATATATTATATAGTATGGGTTGCCCATCACTTGAACATTATCCTGTTTTGGATACAGGAGGGAGGCAGTGGTCCTCCTTCTATGGATATGGAAGAAGCACAAGGAAATATTCATTTCTTGGTTGCCTGGCAGCTGGCCTCTGGACATGTGATTTTGGTCAATCAGTTGCTCCCACCCAGGACTTTGAATCTTGAGAGCTTAGGGCACAACAGAGACAATTTGTGGCAGTCTGGGAGAACAGAAACAAGTGGCAGTGGCATCAGCAGACAATTACTGTGGCATGATCTTGATTATGGCTTTGCCCTTCTAGGATCCTGTCCATTTTCTGAGCTTTCTGTTTTGTTCTGTGAGACAGCCTATTCTGATGGGTGTTTTCTAACAGCATCAAGGTTTTAACTCAATTCTGACACTGTCTGCCTGGAGATAGCATCAGATCCCACAGGGCAAGGGCACAGTCTCACAAGACTGCCTGCAGCCACTCCCCCACCCCAAACTTCAGATGCTTGTTGCAAGTCCAAGTTGTTACCTGTGCTTCTGACCAACCAGCTGTAGATCAGAGGTTCCTACAAGCCTTCCTCGAATTTGTGGAGGGGGTTTTGCTAGAGTGGCTCACAGAGCTCAGAGACACATTTACTTATATTTACCTGTTTATTATGAAGGATATTATAAAGGATACAGATAAACAGCCAGATGAAGAGGTACATAGGGTACAGTCTGTAAGGGTCCCAAGCACAGGAGCTTCTGTCCCCATGAAGACAGAACTAGGGTGTGCCACCCTCAGGGCCTGTGGATGGTTCACCAACCCACAAGCTCTCCAGACCCCATCCTTTTAGGGTTTTATGGAAGCTTCATTATGTAGGCATGACTAATTAAATATTTGGTCCCTGGAGATTGAACTCTACGTCCTGAGGTCGGGGTTGGGGCTGAAAATTCCAACTCTTTAATCAGGTTTGGTTCCTCTGGTTACCAACACATATCCTCAGGGGCTTTCTAAAAGTCACCGTATTAGCATAAACTCAGGTGTGGTTGGTAGGGAGTTGTAATGAATAACAAAAGACACTCCTTTTACCTTTATTGCTCTTAGAAAATTCTAAGGGTTTTAGGACGTCTGTACCAGAAGAAGACCAAATATATATTTCTTACTATAAGTCACAGTATCACACCTATAAATAAATTTCTTTTCTAAGTTAGCCAGAGTTGGTTTCTGTCATTTGCAACCAAAAACCCTGACAGAGGCTGTTATCTTTAGTACTTACAGTAGAGCAGCAGCATACATGCATTTCAACTAACTCCCACAAGGCTAGATTCAATGCTATAGTAATGGGGCTGCCAATGCCAAAAGGCAAAGGAGTGATAGCTGTTCAGTGGAATCACTGTGGAAAATGCCAAGTTATTCTCTGCAACTTTTTAAATAACTGCATGTTATATGGATTTTTTTTCAAGTAAGAATTACGTTCATATCTAGCAAACCTTTTTTCCGTACCTACTACATACCTGGCATATGTTATCTCATTTAATGCTCAAAGCATTCTGTTACTTTCTATTAAGAGAAATTATAGAGGCTTGATAGAAAACAGAATGGAGTAAACTCTGCAGATAAGAAGGCTCTCTTTAGAATTCTTCAGAATTCCTCACTTATACTGGTTATCTTGAAGAGAGAATGATTTGAACATCCAGATTTCTTCAGATCAAGGAATCTATCAGAAAACGTGAAGTTTTTGTTTTTACTAACCTCTAACTGAAATTTAGCATTTCCTGTAATTTACAAATGTTGGCAACAAACCGCACAAGTATTAGCAATATCTGAGATTTTTGTCACCAATCACCAAAAGAAATCCCAGATATTTTATAACACATTACAGTTAACAGAAATCTCAAAATATTAAGTTCACCACTCTTTGAAATTATTGTGGTTATTAGACTTCCTACTAACTCTCATTACTAAATGAATTAATAAAGAAGCACATAAGGAATTCCCTGGAGGTCCAGTGGTTAGGGCTTAGCGCTTTCACTGCCCAGCATCCGGGTTGGATCCCTCGTCAGGGAACTAGGATCCCACAAGACACGCGGCACAGCAAAGAAAAAAAAAAAAAAGAAAAAGAAAAGAGAAAACAAAAAAAGGCACATATATATCACAAATCTGTTTTTTAATATTTTGCTAACTATTTCAGTATGATTGGTTTCCTTTCCTTTGTAATTCTAAGTGGTTAATTTTTTTCCATTTAAATCATTATTCTGAGGGACTTCCCTGATGGTCCAGTAGTTAAGACTCCACACTTCCACTGCAGAGGGCAGGAGTTCGATCCGTGGGCAGGGAACTAAGATCCCGCATGCCGTGTTGTGCAGCCAAAAATAAACAAGTAAATAAAACATTATCCTGAGAAGGTGTCATAGGCTGTGGACTGCCTGTGATCAATGTCACAAAAAAGGTTAAGAATTCCTTTTATAGGTAGACTTTCTTACTTTAGACTAACTCAGTGGTGCGTGAGAATTACTTTAAAGGCTTGTATAAACAAAACCGTGCATACTGGGATTTTCAAGGATAATTTGAACTGTATGCAGTTTTGGCCTTAAGTGTCCACATTTGTACCCAACCACCTTAGGTAAGATATGACTCCATTCTAGAGTGTTTTCAAGTAAATTCACAGACTCCTAGGAATTTGAAGACATGAATAGGTCAAAAATTCTCCATGAGATTTTTAAATGTTATATTTTCATTTTGATGATTGTCTCCTCAATAATAAGCTATAGTGGATCATCTGGATGACTGCCTTATGACCAAAGAGCTCTGTGGCTTATCCCGACCACTGACTCTACTTTATCTTATTTTTCTTTATGATATTTATTAGTACCTGACATATCAATATTTATGTGTCTCTCCACTAGAATGTAAGTTCTATGAGAGTAGGAAAGAACTAAAAGCCTTGTTCAGTACTGGACACATATTAAGCACTTAATAATTATTTGCTGAATGAATGAACACATGAATAAATGAATGACTAAAAATAATTTAAGAAAATGTTAGGGATCTGTGAGAATTTTTCTATAAGGGATCTGAATATTAATCAAGTTTGAGGAACCCTGTATTAAAGAGTAAATTATTATTGTATATTACAAATATTACAATTTTCATACCACACATATGATTAAGTTGTGCAAAACGAAGACTTCAAAAGACCAGTTAAATCTATTAGAATAGTTCAGAATTTATGTAGACATAGACACCATTTTTGTACTGGTCTTAATTTTAAGACCCATGTAAAGTACCGTTTTCCCCAAAATGAATGCATAATTGATTTCAAGTTGCTAACCACATACAAAACTATCAGAGAGAACAAAAACTTTCAGTGTTAAATTTAAGAAATCCAAAGGATCTCTTCGTTGCCCATTTGTCTCTCTAACCTAAACATCTTTTTTTAAGGGAGGGAGAAACTAATACTCTTTAAGAAACTAAAAGAATTGATGCTTTTACTTTTTAAGCACACATAGTCTTAAATGGTGACCCAAAAGTAGTCTGCAAGTTATCATTATTATGATAATCAATGCCCCAGATACTTCTGCATTATTTGCTTAAGTAGAAATTAGATGATCACAAAGGTCCCTTTCCAGTTCTCAGATTCTGTCATGATGGGCTATGTGATCATTTGGCATAAAAAACACCTGTCATCTAGTTTTACTTTCACAGTGAAACTACCATAAAAATGGTTTCTTACCTCAGAATAATAGTTAGGTATTAGTGGCAGACAGTGATAACAACTGTCCAAAATAAGTTTTCTGTTTATTTCTTTAAAGATAGTTTTCTTTAAGTCTGTATTGGGAGGTTGTATTATATGAACAGGGGAGGGAAAACACCAGACTGGTCCTGACTTTGAAAAAGTCCAATCACCTATTTCTACTCTATTTTTCACTGCTGTAAAATGAAGGTTTTGCCTGCCTCTGTATACCTTCTTGGAGCAAGATAATGAATGCATTAATAGGAATTTACACAGGCAAATTTACTGTGAATCTTACATTTCAGAGCCCCTTATTTACACCAGCCCCTTCTAAGGCCCTATACCTATTCTTGTGTGGAAATTTTGTAAATTTTTTTTTCTTAAAGAGATCCCAAATTTGTCGATGCTTCAGTCTCCATAAGAACTGAACCTACCACTATGTATTTAAGTATTATTTGGAGAAATAAAGACAGAGAAGTTCAATCTTATTAAATTACACTTTTCTTATTAACCTCCAAAATATAGCAAAATAGGAAACTTTTTGGTGTTCTGAAGTCTGACTTAGGCAACTTGATTCAGAAAAAAGTTTTCTGAAGTGAGAAATTAGAAAGAATTTTAATTTGGGATAACAGTACTGCTTAAGTATGATTTGACACTTAACTTTTCTGAGATTGAGTTTAAAAAAAAAGAATTGATATGTCTGATCTTTATAATTCTTTCCAATGTGAAACATTCTTTTTTTATTTTTTTAATTGAAGTATAGTTAATTTACAATGTTGTGTTAATTTCTGCTCTACAGAAAAGTGATTCAGTTATACATATATATACATTCTTTTTCATATTCTTTTCCATTATGGCTTATCACAGGTTATTGAATGTAGTTCCCTGTGCTATACAGTAGGATGTTGTTGTTTATCCATTCTAAATATAATAGTTTGCATCTGCTAATCCCAAACTCCCAGTCCATCCCCTCCCCACTCCCCATCCCACTTGGCAACCACAAGTCTGTTCTCTATGTTTGTAAGTCTGTTTCTGTTTCGTAGATAAGTTCAGTTGTGTCATATTTTTGATTCCACATATAAGTAATAACCTATATGAAACATTCTTAATCTTACTCCCTTTCTTAATGCTAAAATATTGTAGATTTTCAATCTAGTTGGCTCCAAGTTTATTGCTGCAGAAATGTGACTACAACATTGAAAGGCAACTAAGATCTTCACTGAATTGTCTTTCTTGAAAGTTTCTGAGAAAAGGAAAAATATGAAAAAATATTTATATTTCTACTCTCTATCAAGTGTATATTAAGTTAGAATGTCTGTGAAAAATAATTTACTTGACTATCATTCTTGGAGGATTTCCATTCCTTAGAATAAAGCATGAAGAAAATTATTTCAGTTTCACACCTCTGATGCAATCTTTGCCTCTAAGCTAGCTGGATTGTTCAGTTGGCCCAAGAGCTTAAGACCTGAAATTCTACATTCTTGGCACAGTTCTGAGTTCTCACTATAAATGGTAATACCTGAGGTTGCAGGAGGTCAAGGAAGAGGAAAAAAATAATTTCATGCATATCACTTCATCTTCAGTTAATTCTTAAAATGCTGTCCTCTTGGAAGGAAAAACGTCCTTGTTCAGCTTTTGAGGGAAGGATGAATTTAAAGATCATTTTTAGTGTTAAGATTTGGGTGGAAAAGGGAAGGAGATTTCAGCAGATTTTTGTGGACTATCTGTTATATAAAGATGCCACAGGACCCAGCAGTTTCACTCCTAGGAATATAATTAAGAGAAACGAAATGTATGTGTACACAAGTGATTATAACAGCATTATTCATAATAGCCAAAAAGTGGAAACAACCCAAATGTACATCAGCTTATAAGTGGATAAACAGAGTGTGGTATATCTATACAGTGAATTTCTATTTGTCAATAGAAAGAAATATTGATTCATGCTACAACGTGAGTGAGCCTTAAAAACATTATGCTAGGGAAAGAAGCCAGTCACAGAAAACCTCATATCATATGATTCCATTCAAATGAAATGTTCAGAACAGGGAAATCTATAGAGACAGATTAGTGGTTGCTAAGGAATGGAGTGATGGGGTGGGAGGACTTGATAGCTAAAGGAAATGGGACTTCTTTTTGGGTGATAAAAATGTTCTAAAATTCACTGTGGTGATGCTTTCACATACTTGTGAATATACTAAAAACCATTGTACACTTTAAATGGGTGAATCGTATGTGAATTGTATCTCAAAAATAATTTTTTAAAGATGCCATGGAAATATAATGATTAATCAAAACTTAGATTTAGACATGTATCCTCCTCTGAAGAAGCACTTGTCATCCAGTTAGAGTACTAATATATATGAGTATTTAAAACTGATGCAAACGGAGAAAATGGTCGGTCTTATAGGAGAGGTGGCATTTAGCTGGACTGTGAGAGTAATTGGGATATGGATATTCTGGGTAGAGGTAGCATAAGCAAAGACAAAGGTATGAAAATGCAACTGTAGTAATTCATTTTTCCTGATTATAGAGTTTAAGAATTTAGGTTGGGGCAGTGGTTTGAGGCCAGCTTTGAATGTTAGTTAGGTAAAGTTAACCTTAATCCTGTAGGCAGTATGGGAACATGGAAGGATTTTGAGCAGAGCTGTGATATTATCTCAACTGTGTTTCAGGAAGGTGATTGTGATAATAGTGTTTTAAAGATGAATTCCAGAAAATTTAGACGAGGGGCTGAAAGAGCAGAAACAGAGGAAAGAGATAACAAATGCTAACAGAACGGAAAAGTGAAGAACAGATAAAAAGAAATATTTGAAGCACACTTGTGATTTAGTTGGATGTTAAGGACAAGGAGAAGGGGAGAGTGAAAGTTATTGTGAGGTACACGTGAGAAGCCAAACAGATAGTTGAAAGAATGGGACTGGGATTTAGACTGGAGGCCAGAACTGTCTAGTGACAAAGTGTTACTTGAAACCATTCAAGTGAACAGAAATTAGGATAGCAGCTTGCATCACACAGAGGGCTTTGGGCAAATACCTGGAGGAACACACTGACTTAGAGCTCAGAGAGGAGAGGAGCTATAGGAGGAATAACGTGGAAAAACAGGGGAAGACAGTTTCATGGAATCCAAGAGACATTTATAAAGAAGGAAGGTGGTTAAATGGGACAAAACTGTGAACATCTTTTAGGTGTAATAGATAAACTTTAGGAATACGGTTTTCAGCTTCAATACCATGTGCAGTATTCTAGCAGGGGGGAAAAATAATAAAATCAAGAAAGTTTAATTCCTAGGTGTCTTAGAGAGTTTATTTTAAAACATTTATAGAGCCATGCAACTGCAGATGGAGAGAGTACCCATTTTAAGAAAAATTATGTAAAAGTGAATAAGTATTTAGAGAGAAGAAAAATACTAGTCATGTGTGTCCATAGCATTAGAAAAATATTTTCTAGGAGTGAGCACCTCCTGCATTTCGAGCTAGTCAGGACATGAGGATGTTAGTAAATGCCTTATTTAAAACTACTTTCTCAGAAATTTCGCAACTAGTGTTCATATAATAAGGAATGTTTTAGTTCCTTGAAGCTATAGTCAGATTAGATTAGCAGGACCTACATGCAGACATTGTAGTTATTGACTGGTTGATGGTTAGGTAAAATGTGATGCTGAATTCAGGCAAGTTTTAGCTACCAGTTAATCTAAAGCATTACACAGCCATGGAATCAGAGGGAATAACAAAATAATGAAAAAGATTAGTTTGTAAGTATAGATGTGAGAAGAGATTAGGATATCCTCTACAGGAAAAATGTGAAAATGGAGGTCAGTGCCTTTTTTTTATGTATAGTTTTTTTCCTCCTATAAGGATTTCATCTCCAAAGCTAGTCAGGCATCCAAAGATTATTTCAATATACATGTTTTAAATTGTTATATTCTTTGACCCAGTAGTTCTACTTCTAGAAATCCATTCCCAAAAAGCCCTAAATGTTAAGTGCATAGATAATAAGCACAAAGGTCTTCAAAACAGTAATTTTTAGTAGTTCAACAAACAGAGGGTTGAATAACAGCCTTGGTTTCAAATTGTGGAGAAACTGTTGTGAATGAATTGTGGCTCTTCCATACGATAAACATTGAGCAGCCCTTAAATGATCTTTGTGAATAATGTTTGATAACATGGCAAAATACATATAATCTAGAGTTAGATAAACAGGTTGACTGTGGAATTATATGCACAATGTGATTTCAGCTGTATAACAAAATAAATATGTGCTTGAAGAAGTAAATATGTTCATGGAGAAAATTATCCCAATTGCTAATGAAGTTTGTCCTAGGTAGGATTAAGGATTTTTTTTCATAATGGTGTATATTTCTTATATTTTCTACATTGAGCATGTACTTCTTTGATAGATAATATAGAATTATCACTACCCCCCAAATCTGAAAGATTGGTTATAGAGAGACCAGGAAAGGGAAGATAGATGAGTCAATATAAATCATCATGCCTATTGGAAAAGCAATTCAAAATATAAGCCTTACTGACAGAGAATCAGTAGCATCACCACATGCTGTCAGATTAGTCCTGTCTACTCGTAGCCTCTATTGAGTTTCCTTGGACTCAAACAGACCAGTGGAAGCCTCAGTATAGATTCTGAAATCTAACGACACATTTGTTTCCCTGATATTGTTTGTGAGACAGTAGCTTGTGTCTTTGTTGTGAAAATCCTACCTTTTACATTTGTCATCCACAAACTGATGAAGATAAAATTTTAACTTGGTAATGTTACATTTGTAAATATTTAAAACTATCATGTTATCGATTATTGCTTCTTGAATTTTGCCCCTATAATTACGTATTTTATTCTTCTTTTTTCATAGGTGCACCATAAATACAAAAGACTGAAGTTATAAAAGAGAAAAAAAAAAGATTGCTGCTAAAATGAGTGTGAGCAATACAGTATATTTTGTGCCATACACGAAAAGGTATTGTCCATAAATCCATGACTTAGCTTTCTCCCATAAAATGGGAACAAGTTGTGTTTTCTGGTTTTTCTATGAGGAATTTTTATTATATTTGTGAGAAAAATTAAAAGGAATTAATAAAATTAGAATAAAATATTCTTTTATAAAAATGTTTTAGTTTCAAATTATTTCCTTATAGATTTTCTTTATTTTCAGTTATAGCTTAAAATATGGAGAATTACCTGGCTAAAGTTATTTTATCCCTATTATCAGATTATTTTCTGGAAATATATATTACCATTTTCTGTTGTAGTGATTTATAATTAGACTTTGAGATAAAATTTTTTCATATCACTTTTCCTCTAATTACAGAAGTAATAGGCTTTGCAGAACATTTAGAAAATAGAAATAAACAAAAAGAAGGAAATAAAAAAATAACCTGAAATCCCAACACCTACTTCAGATAAAACACAAGTCTGCAAAGAAATCCAAATTTGTAGGTGAAAGAAACCTTGTTTCCCATCTTCACTGTTGCATCCCTCCTATGCTCTACCTTACACCCTACCTCTTTTACTAAAATAAATCAAAACAAAACAAGTAGAAACTGCCGTGTAGAAACTCCCTGTAGAAGGATAATACTTGGTCAGAGAATGTTCCCATTCTGTTCTTCCAGGAGTGTATAAAGATGACTGTTTCCTTATGCCCTCACCAAAAAAATGTATCTTTTCTCTATTACTTTATCAATTTGGTGGGTGAAATGAGGTGTCTTGCTATTTTACTTTTTATTTCTCTGATTATTAGTGAAATTATATGTTTCATATCATTAATAGACACTGCTTTTTTCTTTTTTAATTTCCTATTTGTGTCCTTTGAGTGTGTGTGTTGGTGTATATATATGTATATGTTCAACTCTCTGATATTAAGAATAACTTCACTGGCACATATTTTGCAAGAACCATCCCCAACTTTCTTGCCTTTCAGTTTTGTTTATTGCAACTTTTTAAAGCAATAATTATTAATTAAAATACAGTAATCTGAACATATTAAGTAACATAACGTTTTAACGTGTGTGTGTGTGTGTCTGTGTGTGTATCCATCACATGATGAAGTTAGTAAACATATCCGTCACTCCCAAAAGCTTCGTCATATCCTTTTTCAATACCTCCCTAACTTCTTCTCACCCCAGCCCTTTCCCTAGGCAACCACTGATGTGCTATCACTCTAGGTTAGTTTGCATTTTCTAGAACTTTATATAAATGAAATCATAAAGTATTGATATGTTCTCTTTTTTTGTTCTGGCTTATTTCACTCAGCATAATTATTTTGAGATTCATCCATGTTGTAGCATGTATCAGTAGTTCATTTTATTTCTGAGTTGCATTCCATTGTCTGCAGGTACCACAGATTGTTTATCCATTCATCTGTTGGTGGATGTTTGGATTATTTCCAGTTTTGGCTATTAAAAATAAAGCTGCCATTAACTTCCATGTACAGTGCTTTGTATGGACATTTGCTTTCATTTCTCTTGGGTGAATACCTAGGAGTGGAATGGCTATGTCATGTGGTAGATATATGTTTCACTTTTTAGGAAACTGCCAAATAGTTTTCCAAAGTGTTTGTACCATTTTTACATCCCGCCAGCAGTGTCTGAGAGATCCAGTTACTTCAAATCCTTGCCAACACCTGGTATGGTCTGTCTTTTTAATGTCAGCCATTCTGGTAGGTTTGTAGTAGTATCTCATTGGGATTTTAATTTGTATCTCCCTAATGAATAATGATGTTAAGCATCTTTTTTTTTTTTTTTTTTTTTGGCTTAGTTGCCATCCATTTATCTTTCTTGGTGAAGTGTGTGTTCTAATGTTTTTCTCATTTTTAAAATTTGGTTGTTCATGTCCTTTTAATTGAGTTTTGAGGATTCTTTATATTTTATGAATGCAAATCCATTGTGAGATATATGTTTTGCAGAGATCTTCTACTGTGGCTTATCTTTTCATTTTCTTAACAGGGTCTTTCAAAAAGAGTATGTTTTTATTCTAATTGAACCTTTTTTTCCTTTGTGGAGTGTGCTTTTGTTTTTATATCTAAGAAATTCTTGCCTAACCCAAGGTCACAAAGATTTTCTCTTGTGTTTTCTTCACAATTTTTTTAGTTGTATGTTTTACCTTTAGTTCTATAATCCATTTGGAGTTAATTTTTATATATGGTGTCAATATGAATCAAAGATAGACATATGCAATTGTTATGGCACCATTAGTGGAAGATGTTCTCCACTGAATTGCCTTTGCACCTTTATCAAAATTCAGTTGTCCATAAATGTGTGGGTCTGTTTCTGTACTTCCTGTTTTGTTGCACTGATTTATTTGTGTGTATATATATACACGCAAATATATGTATACACATACACACACATACACACCAGTATCACAGTGTCTTGATAACTGTAATCTTAATGATAAATCTTGCAATCAGGTTATGTTAGCCCTCCAATTTTGTCTTCCTTTTTCAAAGTCGTTTTGGTTGTTTTAGGTCCATTGCATTTTCATATGAATTTGAGAATCAGCTTCTCAATTTCTCTTTCTAAAAAATACTCAATATTGAGTCTTCTGACCTATAACCACAGTATAACTTTTCATTATGTCTTTACTTCCTTTCATTATTATTTTGTAGTTCTCAGTGTACAAGTCTTACAGATCCTTTGTCAGATTTATCCCTAAGTATTTCATTTTTTTGATGCTATTATAAGTGATATTTAAAAGTTTAGATATCCATTTGTTCATGTATAGAAATATAATTGAGCTTTCTATATTGATCTTGTATTCTGCAACTTTGATAAACTCACGTATTAGTTCCATTGAATTTTCTACACAGGTGATTATGTTGTTTGTCAGTAAAAGTCCAACTTCTTTCTTTCCAGTCTTGCTACTTTTTACTTCTTTTTTCTTCCCTTGTTGCAATTATAGAACATCCAGCACAATGCTGAGCAGAAGTGTTGAGAGCAGACATCCTTGCCTTGTTCCTGATCACAGGAGGAAAGCAGTTGGTCTTTCACCATTATATTTGACATTGGCTGTAAATGTTTCATAGATTCCCTTTATTAGGTTGGGGATGTTACCTGATATTCCTAGTTGGCTCAAGAATTTTTATCAGGAATGAATTTTGGATTTTGTTATATGCTTTTTCTGCATCTTTAGAGATGATCATTTGGCTTTTTATCAGTTTGTTGAGACGGTGAATTACATTGATTTTTGAGTGTAAACCAACCTTGCATTCCTGTAATAAATTCCACCTAGTCATGATGTATTATCTATTTTATATATTACTGAACTATATTTGCTATAATTTTGTTGTGAATATTTGTATCTATAGTCTTCAAGAATTGTACTCTGTTGCTTTCTTTCTTGTAACGTTTTTGTCTGGCTTTGGTGTCAGGGTAATACAAGCCTCAGAATTAATCCTAGAAAGTATGTCTCCTTTTCAATTTTCTGAAAGAGATGTGTAAAATTAATATTGTATCTTTCTTAGATGTTTGGTTGAATTCACCAATTAAGCCATTTGATTCTGGAGTTTTCTTTGTGGGAAGATTTTAAATTACAAATTCAATTACTTTAATAGATGCAGAGTAAACTTTGTTGATTTGTGTCTTTCAGAGAATTTATCCACTTCATCTAAGTTGTTGAATAATAACTGCATAATGTACAATTTGCATAATATACTCCCTGATTATCCTTCTGATATCTATAGAATCTGTAGTGATGTTATCCCTCTCATTCGTGATACTGGTAATTATGTCTTCTGATCAGTCTGGCAAAGTTTATAAATTTGATTACTTTTATCAAAGAACCAGCTTTGCTTTCATTGATTTTTGTTTTTGTTTTTGTTTTTTTTCTATTTCATTGATTTCTGCTTTAATCTTTATTATTTCCTTTCTCTCCATACTTTGGGTTTAATTTGCTCTTTTTTTCCTAGTTTTTAAAAAAATAATGGAAGCTGAGGTCATTGATTTGAGACATTCTTTTCCAAAACAGGAGTTTATTGCTCTAGATTTCCACATGAGTACTGCTTTAGTGGTATCCCATGAATTTTGACGCCTTCTGCTTTCATTTTAATTAAGATAAAAGTATTTTCTAGTTTCTCTTTTGGTTTATTTTTTGACCCATGGATTACTTTTTATCGTGTTATTTAGTTTCCAGTATTTGGGGATTTTTTTCATATTATCTGTCTGCTGTTGATTTTCTAATTTAACTCCATTGTGTTCAGAGAATATATCTAGTATAACTCAAGTCCTTTTAATTTATTGAGTCTTGTTTTATGGCCCAGAATATGGTCTATCTTGGTAAACGTTCTGTGTGCACTTGAAAAGAATATGTATTATGATGTTTCTGGGTTGAAACATCAATGTTAATAATCATATTTCAATGTCAATAATCAAATTGGTTGATAGTGTTGTTCAAGTCTTCTATATCCTTACTGATTTTCTGTCTATTTGTTCTATCAGTTATTGAGGAAAGGATATTGAAATCTCCAACTACAATTGTGGATTTGTCTATTTCTCCTTGCAGGTAAATCAGTTGTTAATCATGTATTTTGAAACTTTTTTTATTAGGTGTATAAACATTTAGGATTGTTATATTCTCTTGATAAATTGATCCAATCTTTTTATCATTATGAAATAATCTTTGTAATATCTTTGCATTGAAATCCATGTTATCTGATATTAATATAGCTAGCCCAGCTTTCTTTTGATTAGTGTTGTATCTTTTTCCATCCTTTTAGCCTACTTGTGTCTTTTTTTAAAGTGTGTATATAGACACATGTGTACACATGCATGCATATATGTATTTATATTTGGATACACATTTATGTATTAATCTGCTGTCCATACTCAAGTGATAGTATACCTTTTTGTGTATAGTATGATAACTTTACAGCACTGTGCTTCAATTTCTATCCTTCCCAGCTTCATGTTCTTATACGTTTTACTTCTACATGTTAAAAACTCACACTATATTGTTATTTTTGTTTAAACAGTGAGTTATACTTTAAAGAAGTTTAAATAATGGGGGGAAATCTTACATATTTAACCAAATAGTTAACCATTTTCAGTGCTTTTTCAATGTTTTGTAAAGCTCTATTTCCATCTGGTATGATTTTGGCTTATGTCTAAAGGATTTCCTTTAGCATTTCCTATAGTGCTGGTGGTCAGGTCATGAATTCTTTCAGCTTTTGATGTCTAAAACCCTCTATTCTGCCTTCATTTTTCAAAGATCTTTTTACAGGACACAGAATTTTAGTTTGAACTTAGCACTTTAAAAATGTTGCTCTATTGTCTTCTCACTGGTATTATCTCCAGTGAAGAATCTGCTGTCATTGTTGTCCTTACATAATGTCTATACATAATGTGTTTTCTGTCTCTGGCTGCTTTCATGATTTTTGCTTTATCACGTTTTGAGCAAATTATTATGATATGTTTGGTGTAATTTTCCCCATTTTTCTTATTCTCATTCTTGTTCTTGAGCCCCATTGACCTTCTTGGATGTGTGGTTTATAATTTTTATCAGAATTGTAAGTTTTTTTCACTATTATTTCTTCAGATATTTTCTCTGCCTCAACATCTCTCTCTTCTCTTCAGGGACTCCAATTAGATGTATACTAGTCCATTTGAAATTGTTCCACAGCTCACTGATGCTCTTTTTTTTGGTTGTTTATTATTTTGTTTTTTGTTTTTTCTCTGTATGTTTCATATTGGATAGTTTCTACTGTCATATCTTCAAGTTCATAAACCTTTTTTTCAGAAATCTCATCTGCTATTCATCCCATGCAGTGTATTTTTCATCTCAGACATTGTAGCTTTCACCTCTAGAGGTTCAGTTTGTGTCTCTTTATATCTTGACTATCTCTATGTGTTTGATATTTCCTCAATATTTCCTAACTTTTTAAATATATGGAATACAGTTATAATGTTTTAATGCTCTTGTCTGCTAATCTAGCAACTATCATCTTATATCAGTCCTGGATTGGTTTCAATTGATTTTTCTCATCATCATGTGTCATATTTTCCTGTTTCTTGGGATGCTTGGTGAGTTTTTTTTTTTTAGACATTGTGAATTTTACCTTTTTGGATATTAGATTTTTTTAAATTCCTTTAAATATTTGTGAGCTTTGTTCTGGGACACAGTTAAGCTACTTGGAATAATTTAATCCATAAAGATCTTGCTTTTAAATTTTGTTAGGCATCCAGAACAGCACTTAGTCTATGGTAATTTTCTGCTACTTAGACTCTTGTGAGTACTCTAAACAATTCCCCATGAATTATGAGATTTCCTATTCAGGCTAGTGGTAACAGGCACTATTTACAGCTCTTCATGAGCCCTAGGTACTGTTTTCTTTAATTCTTTCATATAGGTTTTTCTTCCACCCTGCCTGGCCTGGCGTAGTTTTCTCACTTGCATGCATAGATCAGTAGTCAGCTGAAGACTTGATGGGAACTCTCTGCTCATCTCCATATCTTCTTTCTGTGCTGTTCTCTTCTATTTAGTACTGTGCCCTGAGAACTCTAGCCATTTTGGTCACGCTGGACCCTCATCTCTGGAGTGCCCCAGGCTCTAATTGGGTTTCCCCACCCCCTACTGTCTGTGCCATGGCCTGGAAACTCTCCCAGGACATTAAATTGGGACAGTTTTAGCTCTCCTTGTTTGTTGTCCCTCTGTCTGGGATCACTGTCCTTCTCTGCCTGATATCCATTGTGTTAAAATACCATAATTTCATGTTTTTCCAGTGTTTTAGTTGTTTCTGGTGGTAGATAATAAATCCAGTCCTGTTACTCCATTTTGGCTGGAAGCAGAAATCCATTCATTATATTTTTTAAGATAAATAAGTTGTGTATTATCAAGCTTACTGATTTTAGTTTATGGTTTTTGCCTCTGATATCTTGCTAAATAACTAAATACTCATCTGCAAATTATTTTAGAAGTTTTTATGATCTCATTTTTTTATTATTTTAATATTATTTTATTTTAAATATCATTTTAATATTTATTTCTTTTGAAAAATCACTTTAGTCTATAGTATGACTTAGTAGTCTGTGTGTGTCCTCCAAATGGTTATCCATAGTACTTAGCTTTAATCACATTGAAGCTAAAATATTCAAGTTTAAAATACATCTTGGTGACTGAAAAGATTTTAGTTCTCATAAATATGGTTCATAGATCTTTATGTTTTTCCTAACAGAAATTTTGTAATTTGCTTTTTTTTTTTTTTGGCATGGTCTCAAAAGGCATGTCTTTGATTTAATCCATTGTTTCTCTTTTCTATTCTCTAAGCAGTGAAGGCAATAGCACTTTTTGAACTTTATGTACTTTGTTGCCTAACAAGTAACTAAATTTAAGTTACTTTTTCAATAGTATTGATATACTGACTTTATGCTTGATTATTGGCATTCATGGCTTGGCAGGATGACTACTCATGATTACAGATGCAGTGTTGTGGGGGAATCCTTTTTCCTGTTTAAAACCTTTAATGCCTACCCATTACCCTCAAGATAAACTCCAAATTTCTTAGTATGGTTTAAAAGAATTATTGTGATTTTCCTTGGCTTATAAAGGAATTTAGTCTTGCCTGACACATAGTAGTGCTTAATAAATGTTAGCTGTTACTATTTCAATATTAATCAGACCAAACTGCTTTTGAAACAGATTTATTGAGATATAATTTTTCTTGTTTTTTTTTAAATTACATTTTATTCTACATGTGTCTCCAAGGAAATCAAAAAGAAATGCAATTAATTTGTGATGTTGGGGGGAAAAAATCTTTGGTTTTACTTGTTCAACAAAAATATCTGAATCAATTATACTTTTATCAACTTTCCCTTCACATCCTAGCATTCTGTTTTGCCATCCACTGTGTATTTCTCACACATATCTATCTCAAAGTTATCTTGAGAGGGAGAGTGAAAACAAAAATCCAGGGGCTTCCCTGGTGGCGCGGTGGTTGAGAGTCCGCCTGCTGATGCAGGGGGCACAGGTTCATGCCCCGGTCCGGGAAGATCCCACATGCCGCGGAGCGGCTGGGCCCGTGAGCCATGGCCGCTGGGCCTGCGCATCCGGAGCCTGTGCTCCGCAATGGGAGAGGCCACAACAGTGAGAGGCCCGCGTACCGCAAAAAAAACAAAAAAACAAAAAAACCCACAAAAATCCAAATTCTAAAAGATAGCGCTTAATCAATGTTAAATCTATCCACAGTTATGTATATTAAACAGAATCGTGTCTATTGCATCCTTATAAGCTTCTGAAAATAAGCATATTTATGCTAAGAAATGTCATTGTAATATACAAATAAATAAAAATTTTCCAAATTTAGATTATTGTAAACTAAAATTAAGCTAATTTGTGATTTAAATGACTATTAGCTCCTTAGAAATCAGTGCTCATTGTTCTTTGCATTTGTCTAAGTAAACTGTCAGGTATGGAAACTTTTAAATACCACTAATGATGCTATAGGTACAAGAGATCACACCTAAAGGAATATACTTCAAAAGCAGAATTATTTTTTCATAAAAAAGATAGCAACTGAATCATAATATATTTTAACACCAATGTTTTTCTCACCAAACTATTCTCTCCAAATCTACATAGTACCAACCAAAAAAAAAGAAAAAGAAAAAGGAAAATTAGTTAGGAAGCTACATACTCCAAAGCACATTGCATGTCTTACCTCTATTGTCAGTCAGGTATCTGGGATAAAATATGTAGTTTCTACATAGACAAAGCTTTCGCCGTGAAAGTAAAGGAAGATCCAGCCGGGCATGCTGGCTAAGTGACATTTTCCAGTTGCCTGTTGCAGTTGTCATTAACTAGAGAAAGTGTCTATGTAACTATTGGTCAGGAAGAATATATACTTCATCTTGCAGTCTTGTAGACTGTTTGATTAACCCATTAATGGGTGGATCAATTCAGAATAATCACCTTTATGTTTCTTTAGTCCCCTTTTGGAAATTTCTTCTTTTGAGGTTTTTTCCCCCTGCGTAACTGATAATTTACCTGTTATTTTTCTTTTCTTCTCCTCAGAAATCTGTTGTTGATATTTTAATTTTCTTATCTTTAATTCCCATTTGTTTTCAATTAGCTAGACAAAAATTCATGGTTATTACCCCTCTCCGTTTTATTTTTTTTTAACTTTTAATTTTATATTGGAGTATAGTTGATTAACAATGCTGTGATAGTTTCAGATGTACAGCAAAGTGATTCAGTTATACATATACTTGTTTCTATTCTTTTTCAAATCCTTTTCCCTTTTAGGTTGTTACATAATATTGAGCAGAGTTCCCTGTGCTATACAGTAGGTCCTTGCTTGTTATCCGTTTTAAGTATAGCAGTGTGTACATGTCAGTCCCAAACTCCCTAACTGTCCTTTCCCCCAACCATTCCCCACCCTGGTAACCATAAGTTCATTCTCTAAGTCTCTCGTGAGTCTGTTTGTGTTTTGTAAGTAAGTTTATTTGTATCATTTGTTTTTAGATTCCACTTTCTCTTTCTCTGACTTACTTCACTCAGTATGACAATCTCTAGGTCCATCCATGTTGCTGCAAATGGCATTATTTCATTCTCTTTAATGGCTGAGTAATATTCCATTGTATATATGTGCCACATCTTCTTTATCCATTCCTTTGTCAATGGACATTTAAGTTGCTTCCATGCCTTGGCTGTTGTAAACAGTGCTGCAGTGAACATTGGGGTGCATGTATCCATTTGGACCATGTTTTTCTCTGGATATATGCCCAGGAGTGGGATTACAGGATCATATGGTAGCTCTATTTTTAGTTTTTTAAGGAACCTCCATACTGTTCTCTGTAGTGGCTGTACCAATTTACATTCCCACCAATGGTGTAGGAGGGTTCCCTTCTCTCCACACCTTCTCCAGCATTTATTGTTTGTGGATTTTTTGATGATAGCCATTTTGACTGGCTTGAGGTGATATCTCATTGTAGTTTTGGTTTGTGTTTCAGATATAATTTTCATACCATACAATTCACCCATTTAAAGAGTACAACTAAAGAGTTTTTAGTATATGAACAATTGTACAACCATCACCACAATGAATTCTAGGACATTTCACCACACTAAAAAGAAAGCCCATACCCTTTAGCTATCACCCCCAACTCTCCTTCACCTGCTAGTCTCTATAACTTTACTTATGCTGGATGTATTATATAAATGGAATCATACAGTATGTAGTCTTTTGTGACTGGCTTCCTTCACTTAGCGTAATGATTCACCTGTGTTGTGATGTGTATCAGTAGTTCATTCCTTTTTATCCCTGAATAATATTCCATGGTATGGATATACCGTATTTTGTTTATTCATTCACCAAATGAACATTTGGATTGTTGCTGAATAATGCGGCTACCAATATCCAAGTTTTTGTGTGGACATGTGTTTTTATTTCTCTTGGGTATATACTGAGGAGTGGGAATTTCTGGGTCAACTTGTAACTCTGTGTTTAAGTTTTTGATGAACTCCCAATCTGTTTCCCAAAATGGCTGTACCATTTTACATTTCCACCAGCAGTGTTGGAGGATCCAAATTTCCCCACATCCTTACCAATACTTATTATTTGACTTTTTGATAATAGCCATCCTAGTGGGTATGAAAATAGTATCTCATGTGTTTTTAATTTTATTTGTCTAAAGACTAATGGTGTGGAGCATCTTTTCATGTGTTAGTGGACATTTCTATATCTTTGGAGTAATATCTATTCAGATCCTTTGCCCATTTTTCTTTTGGATTACTTGTCTTTTTATTATGAATTTCTAAGACCAAGATGCTTTTTATGGATAATATGAATCTGTAATTGCCACCAAACAAAATGTATAATAAGTTAACGTCAAACCTTATTTTTCTACAGGTACTGAAATTTTACCCCCCCCCCAAAAAAAATATTTGTCAATGAGAGAGAAAGCTGACTGGGATATCAAAAGCAAAGGGCTTGCACATACTGGTCATCATGCGGAAAGGGGTGCCAAGGGACCCAGAGATTGCTGACCTGTTCTACAAAGATGATCCTGAAGAACTTTTTATTGGTTTACATGAAATTGGACATGGAAGTTTTGGAGCAGTTTATTTTGTAAGTAATTAAAAATTGTTTAGATCAAATTATGAAAGTTTAAATTCTGTACATTCTAACTATTACTTGTAAAATGCACTTGGTTTTAATGTTTATTCTACAAATTAAATGATTTGTATTCTACAAATTAAATGTCTACAGTAGAGGCAAATAGTCATTGCTGAAGAGCCAGTCCTAGAATTCTAGGCATCATTCAAGTCAATGGTATCCATATCAAATGACTCTGCTGTCAAAGTAGTGCAAAAAAGTTATAAGCTTGAGTTGGAACCCTGTTCATTTCCCTTACACGCCAAGCTCTTTTCTGCCTCAGGGCCTTTATATATGCTATTCCTCCTGCCTAGAAACCTATACATTTTTTCCCCATTCCTGTCTAACTCTTGTTTACCCTACAGGTATCAGTTTAAGTGTTAAATCCATGAGATAGCCATTCCAGTTCAACCCTCCAGCACTAAATTAAGACTTTCTTTATGGTCTCGTAACACCCTATGCTTGTACTTTGTTGCATTTGTCACAGTTATAATTGAATAATTATGTGTGAGATTTTTTGATTCATGTATGTCTCTCTCACTAAATAATAAGCTCCATAAGGACAGGAATTATATCTACTTGTTCATTGGTATATCGCCAATAGCTAGTATAATGTCTGAATAGTAGGAACTCAGTAAATGCTGGATGGATGGATGGAAGGACAAGTGGACATCTACGCAGACAGACTGACAGATTTTTAGTAACAATTGTGTTAAGTCAGTATCTCAGGTTAAGGGATACAAGGCTTAACCCCACTGAGTCAGTTTGAATTCCAAGACTGTGATTATCTTCTGATGAGAAGAGTGAGAAATGACTGAAATGTTAACATAAATCATTCACCTGAAATTCATTGCATAAAATATAGTTCTTTATTTCAATAACCTTAGAAGTTTGCATCATCAAATTAACACATACTTCCTTAAGAGTACTAGTGCATTAAAGCAAGTAATATTTAAGTAATATTACCTATGTCTCCTCCAAACCTGTTAGCAAATAATTTCTTTCTTAATCAAACAGTATTTGACTTTTCTTTTTAAGTGGTCCTTTATGTCCTTCCATCTGGATAGGGCTTATCTTTAGTTGTCCTTCCAAATGAGATTTTATTAATTGCATCTTGAACTCATCCTTTTGTTTCTAGACAAATCTTCAGCCTGAGTTTTCTCAGAATGCTCTTTCGTCCCTTCATGTCTATACTCAGCACTACCACCACTTCTCCTCCCTCACCTCCATCTAATACTTGGCTCCCACTCAAGTACATTTTATCATCAAGTGACCTTCCATTGCTGAAGTGGGTGCTAATTTTCTAGTTAATACCCTCATATTAGTCTTTGGGCTTAGAGTAGCATTTACGGCCCAAAGTCCTATCTTTCTCATTCACTGAGACACATTTTTTTAAAAGGATTTTTTTAATTACAAATATATCATATATACAGAAGTGTGTATAATACATTCACACATATAGTTTAATATATAATTTAAAGAACAATTAAAATGTAAATCCCTTTATAACCACCAGCCAGACCAAGAAATAGAATACTGCCAGCACCCCAGAAGCCCCTTTTTTGTTAGAAGAATCCACTATGCTGAATTTTATGATGATGACTTCCTTATATTTCTTTATATGTACCCACTTACTTCTGTACCCCTAATAATATAATTTGGTTTTGCCAGTTTTGAACTTTTTAACAATAGAAACATTCTGTATGTATTTGGTTGTGACCTGTTTATTTTGCTTAGAGATACTTTCTTCAGTCAATCATCTTTTATTACTTTCCTTCTATTACTGTATAACTAATTCATCATCTCAGAATCTCTCTTGGCCAGAGTCAGAGAGTGGTTACAATCTCTGTTTGACTCTTCTATTTTAAAAAGCAGCCAGACCACTCTCAAAGTTCTCTTTTAGAATAAATACAATAAACCAAGTATGCTTCGAAACTTACTAACATGCCTTTTGTGCTAGGGACAAAATGAGACCTACATTGCTGTAGAAGACCCAGTGCTTTTGGAACTAAGTCCTGTCTGTTTAGCTAGAGTATGGTAGTTCCCGCTTATCCACAGTTTCGCTTTCCACGGTTTTAGTTATCTGCGGTCAACCTCAGTCCAACAATATTAAATGGAAAAATCCAGAAATAAACAATTCTTAAGTTTTAAATTGCGAGCTATTCTGACTAGCATCATGTGAATATGTGTTATTTGTTGATAATGATAGACTAGAGAAATCACAGAAATACCTGGGTGGCTTTGATACTGAAATGTAATCATTAACTATATATTGCCTGTATACAAAAGTGTAGAGTACAGGCCCTTATAAACCCGTAAGGCACTTAAAAAACAGCTTAAAGGGGAATTAACTGATACTTTACTATAAAACTTTAAAAAGCCTTAACCTTTTATCTACAATGGTCACATAGGTAGCACCTTAAAAATGGATTTTCTCACGGGCCACAGTAATATGACCCACGTTGCTCCTCCTGTTGACAGACTCTTCCTCTTCTCACTCATACCATTATAACCAAGAGGACTACCATCTCTTACTTGGACAACTGCAATAACCTCCAAACCGATTTCTGTGCATCCATTCTGGTCTGTCTCCAGTCTTTTGTCCTCACCACAGTGAGCTTGAGGGTTGGTGGAGAGCGGAAACACGTAAATATGATCACATCACCTTTTCTCTGTGAAGCCTTCAGGGGGTCTCCTCCTCTGTTCTCAGGCTAAGTTCAACTTCCCTACTGTAGGCGGCCTATAAGGTCCTTCAGGAGGTGATCCCTCTGTACCTGAACTGTATTCCCTCTTATTCTCATTGCTCTAGTTATTATAGAAAAGTTTTCTTTTAATCATCCATCATAGGATCTTTGCATAAACTCTGCTCTCTGGAATGTTTTCCCCTGCCATCTTCATCTTCTTAACTCCACTTTATCCTTTGTCTCTCAGCTGAGGGCTCATTTATTCAGGGAAGCCTTGCCTGACCTGCCGAATCACATCCCCATTTTTTGGTTCCCAAAATAACACATACCCTTCTTTGTAACACATATCACAGTTACAATTTTATATTAATTATGATTTCATTTTTGCTGTCTATACTACTAGAAGAGAGATAGGCACTAGGCATACTTACAATTCTATCCCTAGCATTTAGCCCAGTACCTGACAAATTTTGAGTACCTGGTAAGTATTTGAATTAGGAAGAATTCAGAGAATTTGGAACTACTAATTAGTACTTTTCATGAGTCAGAATCATATTAGCAAGCTGTAAAGACCAGAGTCTAGCAACCAACATTTTTATACCGCAACACTATAATTCTGTTAGACTTTTTGTAGTTTACAGCTTTTACACAGAACGATGCCAGGAAATATGTTAAAAGTGAATTGTATGCTGGCACGGCTCTTGTAGAATCAATCAGTTGAGAATATATATTATATTCAGAGAAAATTGAAACTATTGATGAAATATCTCTGTGTATTTGGATTTACATAAGTAATTCAGAAATTAGCATGAGTAAAAATGAAATAGTAAAAAACTCTATTAAAGGAAGATAAAAAGGGCTGAGCATGTTCATTTTTGTATTCACTTAAAAGACAACTATAAAGTTTCTAGGGTTCTAGTGTTGCCTTGTTGAACTCAGCATATCATCCATAATCCACCTAAAACAAATAATTTAGTTTTGTTCTTCTGGGTATAAATACCTTTTAGTTTTAGTTGAGGCTTAATAAATAGGGCAAAAGGAAAAGCTTATGTTTAACTTTTATATTTCTCCATAAACTAGTAAAGAGTTGACAATAATCTAAATGTAGCTGAAAATGGTTACAAAAATATCAGAAACACATATGTAGTAAGTTCTCAATAAATATATTTTGAATCAGTGATTTTTTTTTTATTGGAGTATAATTGCTTTACAATGTTGTGTTAGTTTCTGCTGTACAATGAAGTGAATCAGCTATATGTATACCTATATGCCCTCCCTCTTGGACCTCCCTCCCACCTCCACCGCCCCCCATCCCACCCATCTAGGTCGTCACAGAGCACAGAGCTGGGCTCCCTGTGCTTTATTTTACTTTTTTTTCCCATTTATTTATTTATGTATTTTTTTAACATCTTTATTGGAGTATAATTGCTTTACAATGGTGTGTTAGTTTCTGCTTTATAACAAAGTGAATCAGCTATACATATACATATATCCCCATATCTCTTCCCTCTTGCGTCTCCCTCCCTCCCACCCTCCCTATCCCATCCCTCTAGGTGGTCACAAAGCACTGAGCTGATCTCCCTGTGCTATGTGGCTGCTTCCCACTAGCTATTGGTTTTTTTACATTTGGTAGTGTATATATGTCCTTGCCACTCTCACTTTGTCCCAGCTTACCCTTCCCCCTCCCCATGTCCTCAAGTCCATTCTCTAGTAGGTCTGTGTCTTTATTCCAGTCCTGCCCCTAGGTTCTTCATGACCTGTTTTGTTTTGTTTTTTTTTTTAGATTCCATATATATGTGTTAGCATACGGTATTTGTTTTTCTCTTTCTGACTTACTTCACTCTGTATGACAGACTCCATGTCCATCCACCTCACTACAAATAACTCAATTTCGTTTCTTTTTATGGCTGAGTGATATTCCATTGTATATATGTGCCACATCTTCTTTATCCATTCATCTTTCGATGGACACTTAGGTTGCTTCCATGTCCTGGCTACTGTAAATAGAGCTGCAATGAACATTGTGGTACATGACTCTTTTTGAATTATGATTTTCTCAAGGTATACACCCAGTAGTGGGATTGCTGGGTTGTATGGTAGTTCTATTTTTAGTTTTTTAAGGAACCTCCATACTGTTCTCCATAGTGGCTATATCAATTTACATTCCCACCAACAGTGCAGGAGGGTTCCCTTTTCTCCACACCCTCTCCAGCATTTATTGTTTGTAGATTTTTTGCTGATGGCCATTCTGACTGGTGTGAGATGATATCTCATTGTACTTTTGATTTGCATTTCTCTAATGATCGATGATGTTGAGCATTCTTTCATGTGTTTGTTGGCAATCTGTATATCTTCTTTGGAGAAATGTCTATTTAGGTCTTCTGCCCATTTTTGGATTGAGTTGTTTGTTTTTTTGATATTGAGCTGCATGAGCTGCTTGTAAATTTTGGAGATTAATCCTTTGTCAGTTGCTTCATTTGCAAATATTTTCTCCCATCTTTTCATCTTGTTTATGGTTTCCTTTGCTGTGCAAAAGCTTTTGAGTTTCATTAGGTCCCATTTGTTTATTTTTGGTTTTATTTCCATTTCTCTAGGAGGTGGGTCAAAAAGTACCCTGCTGTGATTTATGTCATAGAGTGTTCTGCCTATGTTTTCCTCTAAGAGTTTGATAGTGTCTGGCCTTACATTTAGGTCTTTAATCCATTTTGAGTTTATTTTTGTGTATGGTGTTAGGGAGTGTTCTAATTTCATTCTTTTACATGTAGCTGTCCAGTTTTCCCAGCACCACTTATTGAAGAGACTGTCTTTTCTCCATTGTATATTCTTGCCTCCTTTATCAAAGATAAGGTGACCATATGTGCGTGGGTTTATCTCTCAGCTTTCTTTTTTTTTGCGGTATGTGGGCCTCTCACTGTTGTGGCCTCTCCCGTTGCGGAGCACAGGCTCCGGACGTGCAGGCTGAACAGCCATGGCTCATGGGCCCAGCCGCTCCGCGGCATGTGGGATGCTCCAATACCGAGGCACGAACCCGTGTCCCCTGCATCGGCAGGTGGACTCTCAACCACTGCGCCACCAGGGAAGCCCTATCTCTGGGCTTTCTATCCTGTTCTATTGATCTATATTTCTGTTTTTGTGCCAGTACCATACTATCTTGATGACCGTAGCTTTGTAGTATAGTCTGAAGTCAGGGAGCCTGATTCCACCAGCTCCGTTTTTCTTTCTCAAGATTGCTTTGGCTATTCGGGGTCTTCTGTGTTTCCATACAAATTATGAAATTTTTTGTTCTAGTTCTGTGAAAAATGCCATTGGTAGTTTGATAGGGATTGCATTGAATCTGTAGATTGCTTTGGGTAGTATAGTCATTTTCTCAATGTTGATTCTTCCAATCCAAGAACATGGTGAATCAGTGATCTTGCTTAAGGTTACTGAGACCTCTGAGACTATTGGAAGTGTTAAGTATGAATGTAAGTTTCAAGAATAAAACTTGAAATGTTTAGAAGTTGGAATCGTTCATAATACAGTATGATGCATTGGAAAGCTGAAACCCCATTGATAGTTTCCTTTCTCTATACTAAAATTGATTTTTTTTAAGTTTCTGTTTCAGTTCTGAATTTTAACTAGTATAAAATAGATTAAAAATTTCACATCTATATATAAATGGAAATGTTTTCAAATTTCAAGTCTCTGCCCAGTAGATAGGTTCTATAAGCAAGTACACTTATCAGGTTCTAAGTGGTAACTCTATAAATGTAAAGAAATACATTTTTATTTTAGGGTGATTCTTTTTTCATGTCTCTTGTTCCAAATAACCCTTGATTATAAATAACCTTAATAAGCAATTAGATAATACTATCAGATTCCATTTGTGTGGGCCTTTTTTTTTTCTTTCTATAAAGGGTACAGATTGGTTTTTTAAAAACCCCATTAAGGGCTTCCCTGGTGGCACAGTGGTTGAGAGTCCGCCTGCCGATGCAGGGGACACGGGTTCGTGCCCCAGTCCGGGAAGATCCCACATGCCGCGGAGCAGCTGGGCCCGTGAGCCATGGCCACTGAGCCTGTGCCTCCGGAGCCTGTGCTCCACAGCGGGAGAGGCCGCAACAGTGAGAGCCCCGCGTACCACAAAAAAAAAAAAAAAAAAAATTAAAAGTTAAAATTCATCATTGTTTGAGCATTTTCTAAACTTTTCCCAGACTCCTTAAGCTATACAGTACATAGATTCATACCCAAAATATCCTCTTTACAGACACAGTCACTCTAACCTTCATTGTATTACTGAATTTACATCAACTTTTCTTTCTTGCCATCTAAGCACAGTCTTAGTGTTACATTTTTATTTTATTTATTTATTTATTTATTTATTTATTTTTGGGCTGCATTGGGTCTTCGTTGCTGTGCTCAGGCTTTCTCTAGTTGTGGCGAGCAGGGGCTACTCTTTGTGGCAGTGCGCACACTCCTCATTGCAGTGGCTTCTCTAGTTGCGGAGCATGGGCTCTGGGCACGTGGGCTTCCATAGTTGTGCCATGTGAGCTCAGTAGTTGTGGCTCACGGGCTTAGTTGCTTGGAGGTATGTGAGATCTTCCTAGACCAAGGACCGAACCTTTGTCCCCTACATTGGCAGGCGGATTCTTAACCACTGCACAACCAGGGAAGTCCCTTAGTGTTACATTTTAAAAGCCAGCAAAATGTGAGAGATCTTTGTTTTTAACAAAAATCAGTCTGTACCTTCTAAATGAATAAAATACCTAAAAAGTGCCTTTACAGAGTCCTGCCAATTTGAAAACTGAAACTAGTGGATACCTTGCTTTTGTAGTAGGTACTTTTACCTTAGTGCTTGTACAAAAAATTTTTTTAGTATGTGTCCATTTTCTCTGCATTTTGGCATTAATTAAGACTCTAGGGTTGAATTCTTTTTACATCAACATTATTGTTTATTGTTGGAATTAAGTTTTTTTTAATTAGAAAGAAGACATTGCTCTATCTGAGGAGCTTCTTTAATTGTATTTTAGAAACTGATTAGACATTTTTCTCTTCAAATTGGTGACCTTATTTTACCAGAGAGTGAATTCCAGTTTTACTTCAGAAGCACTGCTATTGATTTATTGGTCCACAATAGTAATATCATAGAACCGAAGTAGCTTACTTACATCAGGGGTATGACACTGGTGCAGAGCCCTGTTATTAAAGAAGGCTAAGATTAGATAATGTTTAATGTCTTATATTTATTTTTCTGAAAATTTTTAGAAATAGTGTTAAATTTCTTAAGTAAATTTGGAGGAAAAGATTATTACCTGAGGTATTTATGATTTTCAGGTGTGCTTTCAATGAACTGTTATATTTTGAGTATGGAGAAGATATATAGAGATAATTATGAGACAAGGCAACCTTTATAGATGAATACACACACATACACATAAATGTGTGTATGTATTTATGTGATACATTCTTACCGTAAAATATAAGTACCTTTGAAAGTGAAAGTCCCTCTTAAGATTAATCTTATCCTTTGCTGCACTGTTTAATACATTAGCCACTATTTAAATTTTAAGTTAATTAAAATTAAATTTAAAATCCACTTCCTTCGTCACACTAGCCACATTTGACATGCTACTACATATGATGTAGATATAGAACATTTACATCATCATGGAAAGTTCTTTCAGACATAATAATATATCAGATAATCCAGGGATTACCACTGATATATATTCTGATATAAATTCTTTCATAATTTTTTCTACACATATACTCAATATTACTGTTTTTAGTATATTGAGTAAAAAGAAGATCATATTGTACAGGGTTTTTTTGTCATGATATTTTTTACTATTACCGTATATACATACTGATTACCTCATTCTCTTAATGTTTATTTCATTACATGACTTTCATATTTATTTAACTAGTTCTCCATTGGTAGACATTCTACATGGTGAAGCCAGTATGGATATTTTGGAAATATGACTTCTTTGATTGGATATGTTTTGTTAAACCTTAATCCCTTTTTTACATTATAACCTTTGAATGTATATGGAAACGGATAAAGAGAAGTTGTACCTTGAAGTGGGGTGGAAATGTCTGTCTAGCCTATCAAAAGTTGCAGCATCTTTAGACTGTGAGAATGAAGGGTGAAATGTTATAAAAGTCAAGTCAAATATTTAAGTTATTTGAAACATCGTTCATTCTTTTTAACTTTTTCCCCTACTCTCTTAACACAGGCCACAAATGCTCACACCAATGAGGTGGTGGCAGTTAAGAAAATGTCCTACAGTGGGAAGCAGTCACATGAGGTATGTTAAATACATTGTGTACCTAAACTGACATAAGCAAGTTAATATGAAATTGACAGTAGAAACAAAGTTCTTTAAGCATTTCTTTTTCACAGTTCTTTTTTTCCCTTCTTGTGGAGCATATAATAAACATTCCTAATATTCTACCTCAGTCAACTATTTTGTGGAATAGAACATGGATTAGTGTAATGGATTTATTATAATATATTTGGTGATTGATTTAATTTATATGTACTAAAACAAGAAATAACGCAAGTTTAAATTGCTTCTTCATGTATTAAATATTCTCTTTGTCCATTTAAAATAATGAAAAGACTATTTTATATGTATACTTGAAAATAAAATACTGTTTTCCGTTCAAAAATTATGATATTTTCTTTCTGACTTAAATAGAAATGGCAAGATATTCTTAAGGAGGTCAAATTTTTACGACAATTGAAGCATCCTAATACTATTGAATACAAAGGTTGTTACTTGAAAGAGCACACTGCTTGGGTAAGTAAGAGGACCTCTATTATCTTTTTATTTTTTCCTATTAAGATTTTTTTCTTTTCCTTTTTTTCTATTATCTCTTTGGTCTGTAAAATTATCAGCCCATTTCTGTCCCATTTGATTTTTGTTTGTCAGTATTTAACATTTGTTTACTTCAGAGTGTGCCATATGGTATACATTCTGTAAGTTTAAGCATGACATCTAGTCTACAGGAAATTTTATTCTTAAACACTCAACGAAGAGAGAGTGAAAGTTAACATCATTTTATAATGATTTATTTGCAAAAGTAAAAAGCAGTGCCTTTTATTCTCATCCTAGAATTTTTATCTTTGTCATTTCTCATCCCCTACTCCAATTCCCCCCAAATTTGGAATTGTGCTTGATATTACCATCACCGTCTAAGTTTTTTACCAAACAGAGCCTAGATTATGATTAAAATGCAATGGTCTTTTTTTTCACTCTATCTTCTTACTACATTTTTATTTTACATGATTTTGTTTCTGATTTTAGGTTAGCACATTAGACATTGTCTAGAACAAGAAACTGCTATACCTTGTACTTTATGGGATTGCACATTCCAATTTAAAGTATTCAATATCACTATCATTTATTGAATACTTACCAATGTACAAGTCCTTTCCTGTACATGATCTCCAATTAGGGAGTGGAATTTTTGTCCCCAGATAGAATATCAAAGGTTAAACATAAACGTTTCTGCTCAAGCAATTCTTAAGATATCTAGAGCCATTGCTTCTGTACTGAGCAGAAGAAATTAATAAGAGGAGTATCTCATTCTATGGAAATCAGTTCTCTGGCAATCTCAGCTGTCTTGAAGGAGTCAAGAAAGGATTTTTGAGCAGACAGAATAAATGTTACAAAATCAAGTGCTAGATCTCATGTGTTTCAAAACTTCAGAAAATCCTCCGAGCTCTTATTTGAAGGCTATTTACTCTTAGATTACATAGAATGCTAATAAGTTTGGTTACCTAGTCTTTGTCTATAAGGATTTGATAGGCTAATTAGAAGCAACTCATAGAACTAAAGCTGCTGGAGACATGCATACAAATAGCCATAACTAATTTGACCTGAAGGAGGAAGTTGGGGAGGTTAGAAAGCAGACCTAACAATTTAAAAGCAGAGCAACTAGAGCTGATAATTGTCAAGGGCGAACAGCCAGCCACAGCTCAGGTGCCCTTGTGTTATGGAATAATTGGGAAAAGAATGTTTGGGACAGAAATACAGAGTTAACATGTAATTTTAAAAATAGACACATAACTATAAACATACTCTAGTCGGTTCTAAAGTTCTATGTTCATTTTCCTTATACTCAGTTTAAGGAAATTATATGTGTGTATTAATTTACATAATTTAAGAAATTAGAGGGAATACCCTGCCGGCCCAGTGGTTAGTACTCTGTGCTTTCACTGCTGAGGGCCCAGGTTCCATCCCTGGTCAGGGAACTAAGATCTTGCAAGCCGTACAGTGCAGCCGAAAGAATAAATAAACAAATTAAAATTTTTTTAATTATAAAAATTTTTAAAAAATTAGAAAACTGAATAATACAGTTGAGAAATGTTTCCATCAACACTGATTAAAAATATTGTTTGTCAATTATACCTTAATACAGCTGAAGAAAAAAGAAAAACAGTGCACCTAAAAGGCTAATGTTCATTATAATATTCACTTATGTGGACTCTTTCATTTCATAATAAGAAGTAAAATTAATGTTTCTGAATCTGCTTACATTTTTTTAAATAATAAATTTATTTATTTATTTATTTTTGGCTGCATTGGGTCTTCGTTGCTGCGCATGGGCTGTTCTCTAGTTGCAGCGAGCGGGGGCTACTCTTTGTTGCAGTGCACGGGCTTCTCATTGCTGTGGCTTCTCTTGTTGCAGAGCATGGGCTCTAGGCACGCGGGCTTCAGTAGTTGTGGCACGCGGGCTCTAGAGCTCAGACTCAGTAGTTGTGGCGTACAGGCTTAGTTGCTGTGCGGCATGTGGGATTTTCCCAGACCAGGTCTCCTGCATTGGCAGGCGGATTCTTAACCACTGCGCCACCAGGGAAGCCCTGAATCTGCTTACTTTTAATATAAAGCAGAAAACTATAATAAAGTTTCTAAACTTTAAACTTTTAAGTTTCTCATTTTGTTTTAGATTATTCCAGAAATTGAATAATTTTTATACATTATGTATATTTAATTACATCTATAAATGTATAATAAATTTAATAATGTAGATGTGTATCTTTATTATATATAATAATATATATGTATGATATATGATATATTGTGTACCTTGCTACTGGAATAAATTCAGAAGAATATAAGATATGTATGTTATGTTATATACAATTATATATTATAATAATATATGACATATAATAATATATATTATATCTCATATCCTTCTAAAATATTCCAGTAATGCAGGGTACATAATACATAAATGTTTTCATATTAATTTTTTTAATGAAGGAACCAATATGTTAATAGTAGTTATGTCTATGTGATTATAGGAAATATGTATTTCATAATAAGCATATTGTGTTTTTTTAGAATAACAAAATAATAATTTGTAGGAGTGTGTGTGCTTGTGTGTATATGTGTGGCGATTGGTCACTGAGCACTCCAGTTCTGACCTTGGCTATAAATCAGTAGTAATCTGGAATGCCTAAAATATCTAAGATGAGAGTAAAGAAAGAGTTTTCTCATTTTTGCTTTTCAAACGCCTCCCAACATTGCAAAGCCAATAAATATCAATATTAATGTAATAGTATTGTTCTAGAAATATTTTAAGAAATAAATTGAAATATTTCATGTCTCAGGGATTCAAGCTAATGTAATAATACATAGCAGGATACATCTTTAGATTGAGTTCTAACCGATGCTTTCTTGTTTAGAACTTTTCAATTTTATTTTATTTTATTTTATTTTTTGACTGCATTGGGTCTTAGTTGTGGCACACGGGATCTTCACTGAGGCATGCAGGATCTTTCATTGCAGCGCGCAGGCTTCTCTCTAGTTGTGGCGTGCGGGTTTTCTCTCTGTAGTTGTGGCACGTGGGCTCCAGGGTGCATGGGCTCTAGTTGAGGAGCAAGAGCTTAGTTGCCCTGCAGCATGTGGGATCTTAGTTCCCCGACCAGGGATCAAACCCACGTTCCCTGCATTGGTAGGTGGATTCTTCACCACTGGACCACCAGGGAAGTCCCAGAACTTTTTAAAATGTGAAAGTAGGGAATTTACTGCTTACTTGTTTGTATTATTTAACTAATAATTCCCAGTATAGATTTTACTGGCCCATTTATTTGGTTGCCACTTTCCAAGTTACAAAATTTAATTTATACTCCAACCTAGCCACCTTAAATCCTTAAATACAATCCCCATATTGTCTTAGACCAATTCCGATTTCAAATAGGAAATAACAATAACAGGTTCAGATAAATCAGAATATTTATTATCCTAGTATTCTTAGTTCCTTGGTTAGTTGGTTGGTTTTAGCAGTTTCTTATTAACCTACATTATTCTGGTTATTATTTCACTCTGTTACAGTTGGTGATGGAATATTGCTTAGGCTCAGCCTCTGATTTATTAGAAGGTAAGGATAAAAGCACTATCCCCTTCTTTTTTACCTTGACCAGAATGTTGTCTACTCCTGTATTAAAGCACACCTTGGGCAAACTAAATGGTGAATGACTTAGACTTAAGGGTTATGTGGATAAGCCATGCAGACTCTGTCTCTGCCATGTCGCTGAAAATATCTGAGTAATGATTAGCAGCCCTCCCGCTGTTTTAGTTCATGGCCCATCCAGGGCAGGTACTACTAAAGTGTTTGGGTCATGTGATGTAGTATGTGTAGCCAAAAACATCAAATTCATGTGTAAGTATGAAACAGAGGTAGATGGTATTGGTATCCAAATTATATTGATATTTAACCCTTTCACATCTCTTGACTGACCCAGTTCTCCTCTGCAGACGCTGTTATAACCAGAGACTGAGTTAAAATTTACATTAAAAAAAAACAACAAAAAACTTTCTTATATTATCCATGATCTCTGAATAGAAATTGCTTATTAGCTGCTTTCACAAATAATGAACACCTGTAGTTAGAAGGGATACTTATACATGGCTTGCAGCAGAGGAGAATAATGCAACCTAAAACACTCTAGACACTTAAAATGTCAGAGGGACTTGTAAATTTGGGCCTGGCCAGTTGGGATCAGTGTGGCTTTGACTTGCAACTGACAAGTAAATGAACAATTCTTGCAGTAATTATCAGGCTTTGTTTTATTTAATTTTGAAGGGGTTTGTTTTTATGCTACAGTTTCCTGTTAATCTGGTTATTTATTGTTATTCTATAGAAAATATATATCCTATGTATTTAGGTGAACCTGTTCCCAAATTGTCATTTAAGAAAAAGTATATAATTCAGCCTGCTATAGCTGTATAATATAATAAAAATAGGAATGAAACTGATCATCTATTCCTGGCTTTTTTTTTTTTTTTTTCCCCTCAGTTCATAAAAAACCACTTCAGGAAGTGGAGATCGCTGCCATTACCCATGGTGCCTTGCAGGGCCTAGCCTACCTACATTCTCATGCATTGATTCATAGGTAAGATTAGAGGCCAGTTACATTTTCATTTCGGTTACAGGACTGTCTGTTCAAGGAACCTTGAAAATTAGTGCATGCTCCAGTTTTTAGGATGCCTAAGAATTTATGGGAAGCAAATAGATTGCTGCTGCTTCTGGATTTAAAGAGTAAAGTTGCCCAAATTTAGTTCCTATCTCTTGGTCTCTCCCATGTAACCACAAAGACTTATATCATCTCTGTTCTGTAGGTAACTATTCTCCAGGCATAGTGTTGCAGGGAAATTTGAAGAAGAGCCCAGCAACCTTTTGATACTGTCAAGAAAAAAAGGAAAGAAAATTAGCCTTCCTTGCATATATTTATTTCCTAGCTGAGTTCTTCTCCCTTTCCTGTTGCAAATAACAAGTCAATCTCATGTAAATATATGCTGTTTTATCAATTTTACATTTTTTGCATTTCTTTAGTCCGTATAGATATTTAGGGACATACTGTCTTCATTTTGGTAGATGAAGAAACTGAGACTTAAAAAGATTTAAATAACTTGCCCATAGTTTCCTAGCATTTATGTAATAAAGATTGAAACTCAGATTTTCTAACTCCTAATCCAAGGCTTCCCTCTAAATTACATTTTCTTTATCACAGCCCCACTCTCCTCTTTCCAACCTACTTCCCACCACTAACTTCTTAACAAAGATGTTGTTACCAATTTTTCCTTCTCTCAGTAAAGAACTTCTAGTACTGTTACTTTAATGAATGGTGGCCAAGTAGTGGAATATGAGGTAGGCATAAAGGACCTGAGATGGCTCAAAAACAGAAGAAAAAAAATTTACATTTACTAGGAAGAAATGAAACTAGTAAGTCATAGGTTCCCCTTTTGCTTCTGTTTTAATCATCCTAGAGTAGCCATCACAGTTACTGGTACATACCACAAAGCAGAACTCCCTCAAGACAGGCAGACCAAAATTCCTGCCATGAATTTGGCTTATTCATAAGGATGAAGAATGAACATAACCATGTCTAATAAATATTGATAAAATTAATTTAACTGTAATTTATGGATTTGACAATTCTAAAGTATATATATGTCTAAACTTTAAGGTGTGTATCTATCTATCTATCTATCTTTGGTATTAAGATGTCATTACTGAATGCCAACTTGTTTATGACAGTTTTGCCTGCTCCTGTTTATAAAAGTCAGTTCAGGTTTCTGTGCCTTTATTACCTCAATTTTCACGTTAATTTAATGTTTTATTCTATATTATACTTTATCTTTTTTAATAGGTAAAAAGAGTTGAAAAGACAAAAAAACTTTTAAAGAATTCTCTTTATTTAAAAATAAATTCAGATTCTTATTGTTTTGATTTAAAAGGCAAGCCAGGGTTAGAGAAAAGATATTTTCTGTTGTACGAGAAATAAATAATGTTTTTTTAGTTCTCTCTTCCAATGCTTAATGTCTTCATGAGGAAAGAAGCTGAATTTTCAAGGGAAGATTTTTGCAAAAGTTATTTTGGGAGCATTTGAACCTTTCATTTTCAAGTTAACATGTTTTCCTCATTCCCTCTGCTTTATCTTTCTGTTGCCCATCAACAATTCTTAGTTCCTAGTACTCATTACACCTCATGACTTTTTTAAAGAGAATAAGGAGTACATCCACATCTTCTCATTCCAAATTTTCATACTTCAAATTCCAAATTTTCAATCAAAGATTAAATTTTTTTAATCATGTTTTTTAAATTTTTTGCTGCATAAAATATCTAGTAGTTTTAGTAGTAACCACTTGAGATTCTTTGTAATAATACAATAGAAATGCAATTTCCTAACCCCTAATCCTTGTTTGTTTTGATCTTTCAGGGTCTTCTTTTTACTGTACAGTGTTATTTTTAAAATAACACCCTCTCTATAACATGTACTCTCAAATGCCTTAGAGTTGCAGTTACAATTAAAGGCAGAGGGAAAGGGTCACAGGCAAGAAAGAAAAGGTATGTGTGTAGTTGAGGTTTATTGGTAGGTAGTCGATACAGAGTCATTGAAGGTTTGTTTAGACTCCAAAAATGTCATGAAATTTGGAAGAGAAAAAAAAAAGGCAGTTACAGATGGTGCCAATTTTCCCCAGCACAAGCAATACTGTTGGTGACTGGATTCAGCAACTAATATGATTTTGTAAGTGTAGCAACTGAGTAGGTTTCCTTGTCGGCCATGTCTGCCTTTTTTCTCATTGCATTCCCTCCCTCTAAAGAAAGCTGTACCTTTTAGTAATTACTATGACCTACCAGTAAGTACACCAAGGAATCTAGGCCCCCTTACAACATGCAGTAATCACTAAATCCCCTTCTGGCTATCTGAGCAAGGTTTTTTTTAAATAAACTTTTTTTCTTATTAATTGCATGCTCTGACCTATTCCATAATCAAAATTGAAAAGTAATTTTCTAACCCTCTTATTTTTTCCTATAGGGATATTAAAGCAGGAAATATTCTTCTAACAGAGCCAGGTCAGGTGAAACTAGCTGATTTTGGATCTGCCTCAGTGGCTTCTCCTGCCAACTCCTTCGTGGGCACACCTTACTGGTATGTGGAATTAGAAAACATGACATAGTTTTAAAATATGTGTATATAAACAAGATGGACTCATAGCACTGGTTTTGTTTGTTTGTTTGTTTGTTTGTTTTGAGTGTCTCACCATGTGTCTCAAATGAGATTTCATTAGGAAGGATAGAAAACTCACTAGCAAAAAAGAAACCCTCAGACTTAGTATAAAATTTCCGGTGACTTTAAATTGTTCAAATAAGGTTGATGTCACTGTGTGTAAACTGAGTAGGATTATCAACTCACTGACCAAGCTCAGGTTTTAGACTTCATTTGAAGTTTCTTTTGAACTTTTCTCTTCAGGCAGAGTCTCTAGGCAAGAACAAGGTAGTTTCTTTAACCTTCTGTAGCCAATGAGCATAAATTTTACCTTTCAATGAAAGAAATCCAGATTCTTGTTTCTGTTGAATTCTCTGATACTTTACCTCACTTGTCATTCTGACTTAAAGTTTCACCCCGTTCTATTCAAGACTCCTTTCCTTCCTTTCATAGATACATTGGAATTTCATTGTACCTTGGAGAATGACTTATACCCCTGGAAAATTACTTGCCTACTAAAAAAAATCAGCTACTATTTGAATATTTTTCCACTATCATCAAATAGCATCTATTAAGCAACTACTTACATACACTAATAGAGAACAAAGCATATTAAACTATATGGCCCTTACCCTCCTAATGAAAATCCATTACGGACAAACAAAATAATATCCATTATTATAGCCAGTTTAGTTGTTTTTTAACTTGTAACATCTTTGAAATATCTGAATATATTGCTTTATGTAATTGCATGCAGTATTCTTCATGTTGTTTAAAGTAGTTTATTTAAGTGTTTCATACATATTAATCCTTTACCAATCTCTCTGAGGTAGCTAATAAAATTCTCTCCATATTATGGATGAGGAAACTGATATACAGAAAGGTTAAGTAACTTAGCCAAGATCAAAGGATAGTAAATGGTGGAACCATGATCTGTTGAAAGTAATGTATTGTTTCATGTAAATCACTGAGTGTATTGTTTATATTTTGAATAGTGTTTTTTCAAATTATTTGTGTAAGAAAATTATAACTTTATCAGATAAAACTTAGAATATGCCCCAAAACAGCTCTTTTATTGAATCACTTTATCAGGTGAATTTTGTTTTTAATTTGCAACTTGAGTTTTGTACATTATGTTTGGCAGGATGGCTCCAGAGGTGATCTTAGCTATGGATGAAGGACAGTATGATGGGAAAGTTGATATTTGGTCACTTGGGATCACTTGTATTGAAATGGGTGAGTAAAGAGTTGTTTTCATTGTACTTTTGAGAATCACTCCGTATTATGATTGTTAATTCATTTATCCAGTGATTATTTAATGAGTTACTGCTATATATGTGCTAGGCAATGTGAATTTACTATATTTTTTCTATGCTTTGGTATAACATCATAAGATTGCTTTTCTCTGCTATATTAAGTTAAGAAAAAGAGTTTTGAGTAGATATGGCAGCTAACAAATGTAAGAATGTACAATAGTTAGAATTAATATTTGAAAACTATCCATTCTCCATACCATGAGTGATGATATATGTCCTTCATAGTAATATTCATTACTTAATTTACATTCCTATTTGTATAAGGGAAATCTGGAAAAGTAATAGCAGGCTTATCAAAGATTGGATTCTAAAAAGTAATAGCAAAAGTAATAGTAGGCTTATTAAAGATTGGACTCTAAAAACTGACCTGGGACTTCCCTGGTGGCTCAGTGGTTAAGAATCCACCTGCCAATTCAGGGGACACGGGTTCGAGCCCTGGTCTGGGAAGATCCCACATGCCGCGGAGCAACTAAGCCCATGCGCCACAACTACTGAGCCTGCGGTGTTAGAGCCCGCCAGCCACAACTACTGAAGCCCGTGCTCCACAACAGAGAAGCCACCGACCGCAATGAGAAGCCCGCGCACCGCAACGAAGAGTAGCCCTGCTCGCGGCAACTAGAGAAAGCTCGCGCAGCAACGAAGACCCAATGGAGCCAAAAATAAAATGAATAAAAACTGACCTATATAGAGAGCAACCCCAGAGAAAACTTCATATTAGGGGATACTCCCAGCTTTAAAGTTGTCCTCCAAATATTGTTGCAGTTATCTAAAATTGTCTAACATACCACAGAACCTCAATCCTCTGGTTGCATATTTGGAACTTTAGTATAACTTAAAGTTACCGTTATCCAGCGGTATACTGGTAATTTTAACCAATGACCCCCTTGGGGGGTGAGGGGAAGCATTTTGTAGCATTTGCCAGATTCTGTGGTGTAAGTATCCCCACCATAGCCAATTTCACGTTATCAGTTTGAATCACTAAATGTGGAGTTGGAGAAAGGTATGCACAGCTAACCTTCCAAAGCCAGTGTGAGCTGGCTCCCAAGCACAATAGTGACTTTATTTAGATTTTTTATTCAAAATTTATATAAATATGTCTAGTTTTTTAAAAATCCATTTAAAAAATTTCTTTGTTGAGCTTTAAAATTTGTTTAATTTCTGCTATATTGTTTAATATAGGGTTTTTTTGTTTAATTTCTTCTATATTGTTATCCGAATTTGTCCTAAGGATTTCTAAGTTCAGTTTGATTCTCAGAGTATAGTTTTCTCTTTCCCTACAATGTTTGGCCTACAGAGATGACTTGGGATATGTTTGTATTGCATTTCCGGTTGCTTCATTGACCTCTTCCAACAAAGAAACATATGATAAAGATACACAATTTGTCTTTTTTTTTAATACTAAAGAGATGTTAGTGAAGAAAAAAAAACAATTCAAGGAGGAAACAGAATATTTACTTAATTTTTTAAAATAAGTAACATTCATGTGTTTTGTAAATCAAAAAATATAAAAAGATAGGCAGTGAAAGGACTTCTTCTACCCCTGGCCCTATTCATACAATTCCTTCCCCACCCCTGTGAACACACAAAGGGAACCTCTGTTATTAATTTCTTATATATCCTTCCAAAGATTCTTTACAAATATGTATATTTTTATATATATTATATATGTGTATGTATGTATATATGTATTTATTTATTTTGTGTGTGTGTGTGTGTATATTTATAATATATAACCTTCCATATCCACGGCTTCCATATCCATGGATTCAACCAACTGCACATCGAAAATATTTGGGAAAAAAAAAATTCTGGAAAGTTCCACAAAGCAAAACTTGCATTTGCCATTCTTTGGGCAGCTATTTACATTGTATTTACAACTATTTACATGGCATTTACATTGTATCAGGTATTATAAGTAATCTAGAGGTGATGATATGGGAGGATATGATTAGGTTATATGCAAAAACTATGGCATTTTATATAAGGTACTTAAGCATCCACAAATTTTGTATTCTGGGGCAGGCTGGGGCAATCCTGGAACCAGTCCCCAACAGTTACTGAGGGACGACTCTAGAAATATGTATATATGCTTACTATATTACCTTTTACCCCTAAATTAACATATACAATTGGTTCTATACTTTGATTTTTCACTTAATACTATCTTGGAGCACTGTTTTATATTAGTAACTTAGACACTTTTTCATTTTTTTACTGGCATTATGTTATTCCATTATATGGATATATCATAGTTTATTTGACTGGTCCTCTATTAATGGATATTGAGGTGGTAGATTTCTTTTTTAGTTTCTGATATTGTGTTATTCTCTGTTTCATACAGAAAAAATTCATCTTATTAACACTGATTTCGGGGGGCACTCCGCAGAAATATTCACATACTTTAAAAAGAATTCATGACAAACTTCCAGAAATATTTTGTAGAATTTGACAAGGTAGCCCTAAAATTCATAGGGCCAAAACCAGTCAAAACAATTCTGAAGAAACAATTTGGACAGAAGAGTCACTCTACCACAATCCAAACTATAATAATTAAATCAATATGGTCAATAGAACAGACTAGAATACCTAGAAACAGACTCACCTATAAGTCAGATTTTGGTATAAGACAAAAAAGACATTAAAGATCAGTGGTGAGGGGCTTCCCTGGTTGCGCAGTGGCTGAGTCCGCCTGCCGATGCAGGGGACACGGGTTCGTGCCCCAGTCCGGGAAGATCCCACATTCCGCGGAGCGGCTGGGCCCATGAGCCATGGCTGCTGAGCCTGCGCATCCGGAGCCTGTGCTCCGCAACGGGAGAGGCCATGACAGTGAGGGGCCCGCGTACCATAAAAAAAATAATAATAATAAATAAATAAAGATCAGTGGTGAAAGGATGGCCTCTTTGATTAATAATATGAGACAATTTGTTAATTATATGATAAAAGCCAAAATTAAATTTCTAGTAAATGCCATACACAAAAATAAATTCCAGATTTTAGTTAAATACTCAAAAGTAAAATTTTAAAACTTTTAGGAAAAGATCCTTTATGCCTCAGTTTCCTTACCTATAATATAGAGATAACAATCCCATGAAGTAGGTGCTATTATAATGAAGATTAAAGAATTAATGAATATAAAGTACTTAAAACCTGGCCTGGCATGTAATAAGCACTATGTAAGTATAATTAATATTATATTATTCTAGGAGTATACCTTTATGGGTATAGGGAAGAATTTTTCTAAACAATTTTTAAAAAATAATGACAAATATGATAACTTTTAGTACTTTAAAATATAAAGCTATATAAAACACAAAAATTAAAAGGTAAGCATAGACTGATAGAAAGTAATTGAAACATATCTACCCAACAGAGTATTGGCCCAGAATTTATAAAGAACTCTCACAATTTCTTTACCAAAAAGAAAAAGATAAACAGCCAGTAGAAAAATGGGCATGAATATGATCAAGCAATTAACATTGAAAAGAAGACCTAAATGGACAACAAACAACAGAAGATACTCTGCATCTTTAGTAATCAGGGAAATGCAAGTTAAAACTATTTCACGGGCCTCCCTGGTGGCGCAGTGGTTGAGAGTCCGCCTGCCGATGCAGGGGATGCGGGTTCGTGCCCCGGTCTGGGAGGATCCCATATGCCGCGGAGCGGCTGGGCCCGTGAGCCATGGCCGCTGGGCCTGCGCGTCCGGAGCCTGTGCTCCGCAACGGGAGAGGCCACAACAGTGAGAGGCCCGCATACCGCAAAAAGAAAAAAAAAAAAAAAAACTATTTCACATCAGACTGGTAAAATTTTTTTAAAGTCGAAGGTTAATAAATTTGGAGAAGCTGCTAAAGAAACAGGAACTCTCATACACTATTGATAAGAATGTAAATTGGTATAAACATTTTGGAGGGCAAGTTGGCAGCATCTGGTAATAGGAATGTCAATTGGTATAACCACTTTGGAGGGCAAGTTGTCAGCATCTGGTAAGGATGATGAGGAGTGTCAGTGACTCAACATTTCACTTCTAAGTATACACTTTAGAAATTTTATGCATGTACACTGGAACATGTATGAGGCTGCAACCTTGTTTGTAGAAGCAAGAAATGGTGGAAACAACCAAATTCTTATGATGAGCTGGATCTACATGTATCATCATGGATAAATCTCAAATCATAACATTGAATAGTTAATGAACAAAGTCACTGAAGTTTAGGTACAGTACGATGCCAATTATGAAAGCTTTATAAACAATTTTATATATTATTTATGAGCATATATATAATAATAAAACATAACATAGATGTAAGAGATACCATCTCAGAATAGTAAACTCTGGAGGGCAGAAGAGGAATAGTTATATCTTACCTTTTTTTTAGAAGAAAATATCTGAAACAAATATGACCAAATAATGCTAAATCTAAGCAGTAGGTTTCTGTTATAATACTATGCAAATTTTTATGTATTTCAAATATCAAATAATTTAAAGTTTTTAAATTAGAAATAAATGTACATTCCTTTGGTTTGAAAAAAAAAAAAAAACTATTCTCTGTGTAGCATGGAGTTAGCAATTAGACACCCTGGATTTGAATCTTGGCTTTACCAGCACTTAGCTGGCAGGACAGTCAAGTGTGGCTGCACATAACACCAGCAGGCATTCTCATAGTCTAGGATGTGAATGACACCTTCTGGGGTTGTGTAACGTGTTGATTCTGACGATGAGAACTTGGACAATTTTCTAAACGTCCCTAAGCCTCAGTTTTCTCATCTAAATGAAAATAACAATACATATATCATAGGTATTGTCGGACTTCAATGAGATTACATATGTAAAGTGTTTAACATAGTGCTTGGCATATATCAATGCTCAAAACAGCTGATTGCATTCGTATGTAGGATTATTCCTATTTTTGTCATTTATATTCTAAAGTGAACCAAAATTTTACTTGTAACACTGCAATTATAATAGCAACTCCTCAGTTACAACACTTTAAAGGGATGTCCCCCGAGTTGAACCTTACAACTAATTAGTGCCCACCCATTGTTTCAGCAAGTTATTTTCTTACCAAAATCTTTCTAAAATATAACATGGATTCTGCCCTTTCCAACCTAATTAAATAGAGCAAACAACACACACCCTTTTATGATGATTCAGGATTGTCATCGCATCAGTTTTTGTACTATGTAGATGTAGTAATGACTGGAGTTTCAAACAGCAGTCAACATTGGCAAAATAGGTGCAGATCCCAGGAGGTACCTTAGTATTTCCTCTCTTGAGACAGGAGAGGAAATGTGCTTAATTTCTGATTTTATCATTTTATAAAAAGGAATTGAAATATATATAACAACATGCTCTCTATATCAGCCTAACTTTGATTGCCTTTTATAAAATGATTTACTGAATCAAAGAACAGAGTAGCCTTCTCCCAAATTGTCTTATCCTCCACAACAGCTAGTCCTTCAAATTGATAGATGATAGTATTAAATTATGCCTAAGAGCACAGACTCTATAGTCAGATAAACTTGAGTTCTAATTCCAGCTCTGCCATTTTTTAGTTGTATGACTTTGGTCAAGTTATTTTAACTGTCTATGAAATTTGCATAATAAGATCCCCTACCTTATGGGGATTGTCTGGATTAAATGAAAATGTGGACGTAAAGTGCTTATTATTATATCTGGTGTATAGTATGTGTAAATGTTAGGCATCATCAGCACAATCCTAGTATATATCATATCTCATCAAATTTTTAATTTACATTTTAACATCTCTTTAAACTGGGGGTATTTTACAGGCAACAGCATTTTATGATTATAATTGGCAGCATTTTGTTCTAAGTTATACATAAAATAGTGATACATCTTAAATTGCGATTCATCTTATTGTCAATGACATCTTAGATTCAGAGAAAGATGGTAGTACATGCTCAGTTAATATTCATAAAATAAAATTGTTACCAAGGACATTTAAATTCTCAGCAATTATTCAAACTTTATTACACTGGTAATGTAATAAACCATACAAGTACCTCTTTGACAGCTTTACTATACATCTCTATTTCCTTGGCATTAATCTTGTTAATGGACACATAAAAGAAGGGTATTTTTTTTACATGAAAGATGATTAAACTGCTGCATATATAAACCTAAGCAATGATTTTTCTAAGTTTTCTGTATGTTTCAGGTTTAATGAAATTCCAGGTACAGACAGTATACTTTAAATTTTACTTTTAATGTTGAAATTACAGTGAAAGTTGTGGATAGTGCCTGAATAATGTGTTGTCCCCTTTCCTTATGATATCTTTTCTATAACAGTGTATATATATATTTTAAACATCTTTATTGGAGTATAATTGCTTTACAAGAGTGTGTTAGTTTCTGCTTTATAACAAAGTGACTCAGTTATACATATACATATGTTCCCATATCTCTTCCCTCTTGCGTCTCCCTTCTCCCACCCTCCCTATCCCACCCCTCTAGGTGGTCACAAAGCACTGAGCTGATCTCCCTGTGCTATGCGGCTGCTTCCCACTAGCTATCTATTTTAAGTTTGCTAGTGTATATATGTCCATGCCACTCTCTCACTTCATCCCAGTTTACCCTTCCCCCTCCCCGTGTCCTCAAGTCCATTCTCTACATCTGCATCTCTATTCCTGTCCTGCCCCTAGGTTCTTCAGAACCTTTTTTTTTTTTTAGATTCCATATATATGTTATAACAGTGTATATTTTTTAAAAGCCCCTAATCTGTACATTGAATCACTGAGGTGTCATCAGAAAGCAGGAAGATGATAATGCTGCTGGCACTTTCTCTCTTTCCTGGATCAAACTCCAAGGTCCCTAAGCGGTTAAACCTGCTTTACAAATTATCTTTTGGTAAATTGATCTTCCACTGAAAAACCTAGGTAAATTCATGCATCCTTGGAAGCTTCTTGGACACTGAAATTGTCCAGTCACCAGATATTTTATTTTTTGAGATTATTTCAAGAGAAGTTAATCTGACACTCTTCTGTTTAAGCTATAGACCCTTAGTTCACCAGCACAGACCATGGTAGAAGCTGGCAAATGGTTCATCAGCATTGACAGGGAATTGACTGTGTTCAGAAATGCATTCTCCAAGGGAAAAATAGAAAAAAACACAAAAAACATAAATGTTATTTCGTAGTTTCTCTGCCTGGAATTTTCTTCTTCCACATTATTATTGCCACTCACTGTTTGTGTTAATAAATGAATGTTGTGATGGCTGTTGAGGGGACAGGGGTATATTTAGTCTTATAAAGCTGCTTCTTCCTTTTTTTTTTCATATTGAAATACCAGTACTATCTATTATAAAATGCACAGAATAATTGAAGAGGCACTGAGGTCTAGTGAAAAGACAAGTCTTGGAGTCTTACAGGACTGGGTTGAAATCCCAATTTAGCCACTTACTGTGTGGCTTGGTTTCATTATTTAGACTAGCTTACCCCAGCTCCTTCTGTTGGGAAATTGAAGTAATAATGCTTATCTTGCCAAGCTGTTGTGAGAATTATGAATAACATACCACATGTAACATACCTAAAGTGGATGCCTGACATGTAATAGGAACTCAATAAGTGGTAGCAATTATTATTATCATTAATTATTACGGTTGTCAACCATATTTGTTCATAAGAAATCTGCCTTTTCATGAAGTGTTTCTCCAAAGATGGGGTACTCTCTGATCTTCTTTATTAAAATAAAGCTCAGTCTAGGTGCTCTAATTTAGCATGAGCTTCACCAAGCAGAGCAGTGTCCAAAGGCTTCTCTGAACCTTGATCTCATAAAACATACATGAAGCATTCAGAAAAACTTGATCATTATCTTTAAATTAAGTAAATCACTGGTTTTTTTCTTTTAATTTAGTTAATTCAGCTTTTTTATGCTTTCACCTTTTTCCTTTCTTTGGAGGTAAAATGGCTTACATATCACAAGGTAGCTTCAAAGCACTTCCGGTTCCTGTTCTGTTGCTTATCTAGAAGCTTCTGTGCAGAGTATTATATTCTACAGTAAAGGCTGACAAGCTTTCAGCTAAGGACCAGATAATAAGTGCTTTAGTCCTTTTAAGTCATATAATCTCTGTCATGACTACTCAACCCTGCTGTTGTAGCATGAAAGCAGCCATAGACAACACATTAATGAATGGACATGGCTGTGTTCCAATAAAACTTTACAAAAACAGGCTTCTAGGTGAATTTGGCTCACAGGCCATAGTTTCCCAACCCTTGCTCCATAGCATGCTGACTTAGCAATGAACCCTGTCACTATGGCTCAGAAGATTTATGTAGTACATCTAGCAAAGGACTTGAACACAGGTGAGGCCGCCTGAAACTGATATTTAGCGAATGCTTCTCAGACCGTAGAGCTGTGTACTATGTTTGGAATGCCTTTTTTCATGGGATTCTCTACTAGAGCTATTCCACCCATAGTGTGGCTGGCTGTCTTCCTGTCTTGTTCACAACAGAGTATCTGCCACTCACAGACCTCACATTCCTGCTCCAAATGCCTTACTGCCTTTCTTATTACTGTTGAATTGGATTTCGTTGTTGTTCCTTCATCCTCCCCTTTCTAAATTTCTATTTTCTTCTTTCTTTAGCTCCCCTTCCCTTCTGTTTCTCCTGTGCAATTTCGTGTTCTTCTAAGCAGCTCGAATTGTATACCTTTTGCCTATCCTCCTAATAGTGAATGAAGCCATCACATAGTACCTTGATGTAAGCCCCAAGACTTAGTCACTCCTCAGTCATTTTTTGTGACTTCTTGCTGCACAAAGATTCTGTGTTTGTTGACAGATTTTCTTCTTTGCCTTAATTTGCCTTACCTTCATTTACTTATCTAATAGGTATTTTGGGGCCACCCAAAATATATACCAGGTGCTGTGCTCAGCAGTGGGAATGCAAAGATGAGCGTAATAGACATTGTTCCTCATGAAGTTTAGCAAACAGAACATACATTAAGTAAAGAATTACATAAATAATTAGTTGTGGTTGTGATAGGTGGTAGAAAGTTAAAATATAATTTGCAATGACAGAATCTAATGGGACACCTAGTCTTGAGAGGTCAGAGAAGCCTTCCCTGAGGAAATGATTGTACGCATATAATAAGCCTTGAATAAATATTTATTAAATTAATGCAGAAATGCAACTATATTTAAGGTGAAACCTGAAGGATTGGGAAGAGTTAACCAGGTAAAGTTTAGGCAACAAAAGTGAGAGGGGAGTCCAGACAGAGAAAGCAACATGTGTGAAAGGCTCTGAGCTTGGTTCTTTCAGTGAAGCAACAGATGCATGAGAAGAGGGGGGAAAAATTGATTCTCAGAATGAAGTGCTGGAGGTAGCCAGGGTCATGCTAGGAAAGACCAGGAGACTATGTTTAAAGATCTAGACTTTGTCCTAAAAATCATGGGAATCCATTGATGGTAACATGATGAGTTCCTGCTTCCACATGGTTCCAATATTTGAAGTTGTCAGAAGGCCATGCTCTAGAAACTTTCTAGAATCTACCTCCTGAGAAATAAACCTGAGCCTTTTTTTTTTTTCATCTTCCACATTTGAAACAGGTATAAAATTCCTTTGTCCACACTGCAGCTTTCAAATTTCCACTTGTTAACAGTTCATGTCCCTGTAATAGTGGTATCCATTTGGTGAGTGTAAAGCATCTTGTTGAGAAGTTAATAAACAATATTTGTGGAATCAGAGACTGTCACATTTCAAAAGTATCAGAGATCATTTAGTCAAGACTATAAGGGGCCCCTCCAGAGTATCACTGATAAATAAGTATAGTTGCCTTCTGCTGGAACTCTGCTAATAACTTAAAGTTCACTGCTATCAACATTATTCATTGTGGGTTTTGGGGGGTTTTGGGGGTTTGCTTTGCTTTAGCACTCTGGCTTTTCACAAGTTCTTCCTTCTATGAGTAAAAATGTCTTCCCTGTTACTTTTTGTTCCCTGCCCTTAGTTCTTGTTATGTTTCTTAGAATTGCATAGAATACGCTGAATTCACCTTTTTAAAAGTGGTTAAGAGGAGAATCTTTACTTAAATACCAAGGTGCTCTGATGAAACCTGAGATCAGATTATGAATTTTAAAGTGGTACTATATAAAGAATCCATTAGGATAAACACGGTAGAATGAGACAGTGATTTATCTTCTGTGACATAATAACTAATAAACAGCATAAAATTAACTGTACTCAGAACTAGAACCTTGTTTCTTTCCTTTGGTCAACAAATGGAGCACCTAATATTTGAATAATATCTTATTACATATGCCAGAGAATAAATAAAAGAATAAGAGTATTAGGGTTATAAGATCTTGCTCTTAGAGCTTATGATTTCTTTTGAGAGAAAAGATTTGTATGGTTATATAAATGCAATAGGAGAGCACATGCCAAGTGAGCAGTCTACTAAAAGACAGCAATAGAAATTCCAAACATGAGATCATGGTGGGCTGGGATGGAGCAAATCTTCTAAGAAGTATCTGATTCACTGAGTTTCTCCTTAGAAGGGGGTGGACAAGACCTTGCTCCCATTTATCCTCCTTTTCCTACCTCCTTTTTACCCTCTACCCTGACTTGTACCAGTTCATTGGCCTGGGTATGCCTTCAAATGGTGTTTATTGAATTGAATTACTTTATCTCCCATACTGTGTTTGTGATGTTTAAGATGTTCCATTCCATAATTAGCCCTTTTTTTCATTCTACTTCTCTGCTTTCTGAATTTTTTTCAATGAATACATATTTTTTATTTTAACTAGAACACACACACACGAAGATGTTCATACCTATTGTGGGAAAACAAAGTCCAGCCTTTTGAAGATACATGTGAAAAATAAGAAAAAATTTTTTTTACTCTCTTGAAGTGGGTTCTGTTAGGAGCTTTTCCGGTGTACTTTAAGATGACCAGCAGCTTCTTCTGAATGGCTATCCTGAGCGACCTTAAAGATTAAAATAAGTGGATTATGTGGCATGACGATAATAACGAGCTATTGATTTAGTGGCAAAGCTTTGCTCATAGTTCCTTACTTCTCCATCTGCCTGATGCCTTTCAAGAACTGCTTTATCGTGTTTCTTTTCTTTCAGCGGAACGGAAGCCCCCTCTTTTCAACATGAATGCAATGAGTGCCTTATATCACATTGCCCAGAACGACTCCCCCACATTACAATCTAAGGAATGGTAAGACTGAGCTGTTGCTTTAAATTTCTAAGAGAAATCACCATATGTATTTGGCACTTTCATTAAATTACACTTTAAATATCTGACCTAGAAAGCATTTCATTCCTTCATTGTATGTTGTGATAACTGACACTGATGCTTTATAAGCCTGAACTTTCTACACACACACACACACACACACACACACACACACACACACACACACACTATATTTCTACCCTCACTATGGCTTCTACTGTGTTCTTAATGTGTGTATGAATTGAAATTCTACCAGGTACATGCCCTGCTACCTTCCTAACCAGTCTAGTCTCTTAAGTCATGATGGTTTTGTATCGATCACCTCAGTCTTATCACTTCCCAGCAAGGATAAATTACCCTCTCTGATGTCATTATTTTTCTAGTTGTCATTTTTTTTTCTTTACTACATGTATATTTAAATGTGTTGAGACAGAACAAATATTATCTATTCAGAAGATACATTGTTCCTTGCTGAAAATTATGACATTTTGCTAACTATTGGGGTCACAGAGTTATAGAAAAAGTGCAGTGTCAAAGAAGAGTAGACAAAATGGAATTTTCAAGAGAGAAATTGTTTTCATCCAGAAAGCATATTCCTAGGTTCTCTGTCCCTTATGCTTCAAGTTTTACTACCTGGTTATAGGTTGTGGGTGATGGAAGAGTTACCAACTGGTCATGAAGAATATAGGCTTAAGACTTATGAGAGTTGTTATCTTTGGAGAGAAAAATGTATATAAAACCGTTGTATATAAATATAGTATTTTTCATTCTATGATATAACAATTTGACCTTGCTTTTATAATAAGGTATGTATATATGTTGACTAACTTGAAACTGTCCACATTCATTATCCAAAAGAATTAATTTTAGATACCTTAAACTTGAAAATGGTTCGGTTCTCCTGACATTCCAAAGTATTTTAATAAAAATCTCCTAAAATATAAAAATTTCCCTTGGATGAAAATTATTTAAAGTGATCAGTATGTTCTACAGACCCTGATTTTATTTTCTTTCAATGTATTTGCACACACAGGACAGACTCCTTTAGGACATTTGTTGATTACTGCTTGCAGAAAATGCCTCAGGAAAGGCCAACATCAGTGGAACTATTACGGGTAATTTTTCAAGTTTATATTTGAGGAGGGGGATTTAAAGTCATGTTGTAGTGGAATATAGTAAATCATAGTAAATCGTATAGTATACTAAATAGTATAGTATACTATAGTATACACATAGTATAGTAAATCGTGGCAGCTCATCATGACAAACTGAATTAGAACATACTGCCTTGTCATTTATCCAGAGATAGTAGCTAGGCATAGAAGTAGCAAGATATGTGCTATATGTTCCCTGCAGAAAGTTTTTCCCCCATCTTTTCCCCTTTTCTTTTTTCTCCCCCTTCTTTTTGCCTTGTGACAAAGAATATTTCTCCTTGCGTTGGTCATCATTGTGATGTTCCTGTGACTGATATCTGCATGAACTTTAATGCAATGTTTTCAGGACAGAGACTCGGTGGTTCAAATACCAACTCTGGGATTTCAGTTAGGTTGTTGTCAAATCATCAGGCAATGAAGATATGTGATAAACATATAAAACAGACATTTGCATAGCATTGCATCACACACGTTAACTGCATTCATCTGATTTAAACATAGCATTTTTGGGCTTCCCTGGTGGCGCAGTGGTTGAGAGTCCGCCTGCTGATGCAGGGGACACGGGTTCGTGCCCCGGTCTGGGAAGATCCCACATGCCACGGAGCGGCTGGGCCCATAAGCCATGGCCACTGAGCCTGTGTGTCCGGAGCTTGTGCTCCACCACGAGAGAGGCCACAACAGTGAGGCCCGTGTACAGCAAAAAAAACAAAACAAAACAAAACATAGCATTTTTGAGCATCTCTTTTCATGTAACATTTTATTATAGGCTTTATATACATAGGCAATATGTTCCATTAATATCAGTGAAGTATGTGGGAGTCTTTTACAATATAAGTTTCTTTTATTGGCCACAGAATAGTCCAGGTTATTTTAATCTTTTCTGTGTGTTTTTCAGCACTTTTTTGTTTGTTTCTTTGTTTGTTTTAAGAAAAACTCAGGATTGTATTGCCTAAATTTGTGAAGGTTAAAAATGTCAGCTGCCTTTATAATTGCACCTTGGCTAAGTCACAGATTCTTGGTTTACATTTTCTTTTTCTCAGAACTCTTATTCTGTTATTTTCTGGCTTTGAGTGTTCCTGAAGAAGTAGGTCTGAAGCTTACTAGTTTTTCTACCCAGAAGTAAGTTTTTTCTTCTTGTGAGTAACAGGCCACAACAATATGGTGACAGAAGCAACAAGGCAATGGACTCTACCTTATTCTCTTTTGGTGTAGAGCCATCACATGTTCTAGATGTGGACTACAGACAACAGAACACCAGAAACACAGATAATATGTTTATTACTTTGAAGTAGACAAAGATTTAAAAAGCAGGACACAAACAGCACTGCCCTAAAGAGAAAAAGATTATAAATTTGGGCTATAAATTAAGGAGAAAAAAAAAAACCTCAAAGAAGAGATACTACAAGCATTCAAAGATGATATTTTAGGGCAACAGACAACAAAAGCATATAAAAAACAAATGGGCAGAGGTAAAGAAAGAAACGAAAGAGAAAATTTTAAATATAGATTAAGGGACTTCCCTGGTGGTCCAGTGGTTAAGACTTTGCGTTCCCAGTGCAGGGTGTCCAGGTTTGATCCCTGGTCAGGGAACTAGATCTTGCATGCCGCATCTAAGAGCCTGCATGCCACACTGAAAGATCCCACACATGGCAATGAAGATCCCACATGAGATCCCGCATGCCACAACAAAGACCCAGCACTGCCAAATAAGTATATTTTTAAATAAATAAATATAGATTAAAATCATACCATAAGCACCGAACTAATATAATAAACCGACCCCTTTAGGGTGTTTCCAATGGTAGATAGTCTTAGGGAAATAAAATTAAATGCAAAAGAAAATTTTCAAAAGATGATTATAGAGAGCTTGACACATGTGGAAGACAGAGGAGATATATATTCCAACCTATTATTCCTAAAGAAGAAAGCAAAACACATGGAACAGAAGATATTTAAAGACATGCCTGAAGAAAACTTTTTTGGAAATAAATGTTTGGATCGTTATTTGATGTGATGTGCTCTTTATTTGGTGGGCCAAATCAAGTGAGCCTACCATTTAGTCAACAATGTTTACTGATGGTCTGTTGTGTGCCAAGCACTGTTCTAAGCACTGAAAATCATACAGTGATACAAAGAAAAAGATAGTTCCTTCCCTCCTGGAACTTATATTCTAATGAAAGAGTAAGAAAACAAACATGATTGGATATAATGTCAGAAAAATAAAGCAAGGACTGGGATAAAGAGTAGAACTTTACAAAGTTCTAAGGAAAAGAAAATGTAAACCAAGGATTTGTGACGCAGCTAAGGTGCTCTTCAATTTATAAAGGCAGCTGACATTTTCAAGCCTTTTCTTCTCTTAAAAGCTTCTTCTTAATTACTCAGTAGCAAAATCCAGCCAATCTATTGATGAAACAAAGAGCAAGAGAGAAAGAGAAAGGGACAGAGGGAAGAAGGAAGAAAGAGTGAATTAGGAACTGGGGAAACTTGTAAAAGGACTGGTGGTGAACATTAAATTTAAGTTTGCTCTCGGATATTTATTTATTTATTTATTACTTATTTATTTACTATTTATTTATTTAGCATCGTAAAGAGACTACATTCTTCATTTTGGATAGACAATACACATTTTAGAAGATAAAAAAAATAGTGGAACTGGGCCTCCCTGGTGGCGCAGTGGTTGAGAGTCCGCCTGCCGATGCAGGGGACACGGGTTCGTGCCCCGATCCCGGAGGATCCCACATGCCGCGGAGCGGCTGGGCCCGCGAGCCATGGCCGCGGGGCCTGTGTGTCCGGAGCCTGTGCTCCGCAACGGGAGAGGCCACAGCAGTGAGAGGCCCGCGTACAGCAAAAAAAAAAAAAAAAAAAAAAAATAGTGGAAGGGAGAGAATGAAAAGTAAATATTCCCCTTCCAGGCCCTTCTCTAGAGTTAGCAAGTGGTGTCACTAATTTTGTACATGTCCTTCTAGAGATATTCTACGTATATGGAAGTAAATATTCTTTTTTATTTTTGCAGCAGTGTTAGCAAACTATAAACGCTGGATTTTTTTTAACTTTATAGTGTGTTTTGAGTATTGTTCCATATTACTACATGAAGAACTATCTCATCCTCTCTAATGGCTCCATTATATACTCAAATGGACTATAGTTTTTATAACCAACTCATTTATGGTGTTTGCAGTCTTTTGCTATGACAAACTGTGCTGGAATGAATTAGAAGTGGAATTGCTAATCAAAGGGAATGTGAATTTTAAATTTAAATAAATATTGCCAATTTTCCACCAAAGAGGATGTCCCAATTTATGGTCCATTAACAAAATATGAGTACCAAAACTTTTTCAGCTTCTAGTCAGATCAGTGAAAAACTTTTCTCACTGTCATTTTAGTTTGTGTTTCTCATTGTGAATTAGACTGAGTATCTTTAATATGTTGACAAGCCACTTCTGTTTCCTTTTCTATGAACCCTCTACGATCTTTGCCCATTTGTCTGTTGGGCTGTTGAGTTTTTTCCCTTATTAATTTGTAGTAGACCTTGCAAATATTTTCTTCTTATTTCTCTTTTGATATTCTTTATTCTGGGCTTTTTTGGAGAGGTCATGCAGAAATTTGTTATAAGGAATTCAACTTTTTTTTTTCTCCAGTTGGCTATCTTGCTGTTCCCAAATACTTTTAAATAATCCATCTTCTCGTCACATTTTCTTCGTGATGTTAAACTGTCACCTTCACATAGGATTAATTTAAATAGAGAACTACAGTAAAAATCATTGCTGTGGTCAAAAAGCAGAATGTAAAACTTATAAACATTGACAGTGTAAAAATTGAAAATGTAAAAATAGTAACGTAACTAGAAAAAAGTAGGGGTAAGAAAGGAATGTAAATGTACTGATTTTCCTGCTTTTCAGGGTAGATGGTCAATAAATTCTTAAATTGAAAATCTTTTTCTTCCCTTAACTTTAGAGGACACTTTAGGAACTGGTAACTCTTGGTGAAGAAATTATAACTAACGTTAAGCAATTATTTTACTTCAGATGCTTCTAATTCTATTAAACTCAAATACACCTAAATTTAATAGATTATTCTTTAAATTACCATGCGTAATAAGTTTCTCATGTAAAATTATTTCTGGGTATCCATCATTCTGAGAGAGTAAGAGAGAGAGAGGGAGGGAGAGTGTCTAAAATGTTATTTCATGACTTAATATTTATTTTTGGATGGTGGAATTTTGAGTGATAGACTTTCTTTTATGCATTTCCCTATTACTTAAATGTTCAAAGTAAACATATTTCCAAGAACAAAGAAAGCATTCTTTGAAAATGATCTGAGAACCTTTTAACTGTATGGGTTTAGAGAACAGTGAGGAGATGGGATTGCAGGCAGAGAGAACGAGAGCGAAGACATGCAGGTGTGAAATGCACGGCAGGAGGCAAGAATGATTTAGATGTATGCGTGGGAAGGAGGAGAAGGAGTGACTAGATTGGAACCTGGAAATTCAAGCAGGAAACCCCTGTAAAGGGTCAGACTTTACGATGGAGGCAGTGAGATGTGTTTAAGACGTTGAGCATATCAGTTTTAAAATACTTAAACAAGTAAGGGTTTAATTACCTCACGCAACAAGAAGTCCAGGACATTGGGAAAGCAGTCCAGTGATGTAAGCAGCTCAACAGCTCCTCCTATCTCCCTACTTTACCATCCTTAGTATGTGGCTTTTGTCTTCTTGGTCACAAAATGACTCCCCATCTCCAGGACTCAGTTTTTTTTTTTTTTTTTTTTTGCTGTACGCAGGCCTCTCACTGTTGTGGCCTCTCCCGTTGCAGAGCACAGGCTCTGGACGCGCAGGCTCAGCGGCCATGGCTCACAGGCCCAGCCGCTCCGCGGCATGTGGGATCTTCCCGGACCGGGGCACGAACCCGTGTCCCCTGCATCGGCAGGCGGACTCTCAACCACTGCGCCACCAGGGAAGCCCAGGACTCAGTTTTATTCCTGGCGAGAGAAGGGCAGGGCAAAGAGCAGAACAAACGCCTTCTTTTCTTGTGTCTTGCTTTTTATTCTGGAAAACAAAGCCTTCCTCTGGGGCTTCTGCCTATATCTCATTGGCCAGAACTATTGGTCATGCTATTAACTGCACAGAAGGGTGGAGTCCAACTCTTTTACTTTCTACTGCTTACAAGAAAGGAAGGTGAGGAAAAGAGGTTGGAATGGAGGATAAATGGGCCACAGTGTCGTCACAACAAATGATATGGTCAAATAAGTGGTAGAACACCAGAAAACAAACCCCCAGATAAACAAACCTGGGTTGCAGCTCTAGCTCTTCCACTGTTTAGCTGTGTAAATCACTTAACCTCTCTGGGTCTAAATTTCCTCACCTTGGAAATAAAAGGATTTCTAAGAGCTACTCCTGCTCTAAAATTCAGTATCCTAGGTTATAGCTTGAAGTTTACTAAAAACTGATTTGCTCTTATCTAATTGCAAGCACTAGAGTAGCAAAATAATTTACTTTCTCCCTTTCGTTCTCCTCTTGAAATATGCAGGCTACACTTCCTTCTGGGAATGGTGTTTCATTTTCAGAAAGGACTCTTTGCATAGGAAGAGATATTTTATAAAAACGGGAGCAAAAGCCACAATTCCCCAGACAGCAAAGTCAGGGTGAAGAACCACAAGACATACAGATTTTTTTCTCACAGTGGTCCTGCTCCTCTTTTATATCTGTTTAACTTATAAAGAAATTAAATCTATTCCATCATCTCAGGCTACCACATTACATCTCATTTTCCCAATATCTTCAAATTATAATTTCACATAAGTCAATTTTCCACATAACTGAAACTTTTCCTTTAAAAAACAAAATTCCCTCCTACTTTTGATCATTTTCTGTGGTAATCTTGTCAAAATATATGATGTGCTTCTCTGCCTTCTTGAAGAAAGCGTAATGAATATAATTTCACTTCTTGATGGCTCAGAAACAATAGCATTTCATGAAGTCTTGTAGTATAAAAGGACTGTATGAAGAGCATTTGCCCCTTTGCAAACTAGCCCACAAACCTTGGTTCATTCTTATTTGGTTGGTTGGTTGGTGTGTTAATCATGGAATTTCCCTCTCTCTACTGTCAGGCAGTCAGAGAACTTTCAAAGGACTGCTCTTCCGCAACAAGTAACTCTCTAACAGTTCTCAGTCCTTTATTCTCCCACTTTTGTTCCCTCTTTCTAAACTGCTGTAGACTGAGAAACCAGGAAACCAGAATATATGTTAGAGATCGTTGATAATATTGAAAGTGAAGCCCGTTTATACCAAGAAAAACTTAAGGACTTTGGGGCGGATATTTTTACTTCTCAGAGACCCTTTTCCCTTATTTCTGGTTATACAGCTCTGTAAAGAGAAGATAAAGTTGCCAGAATTCTGACTTCTGGATATATGGAATAGCTGCCATATTTTCAAGCATACACTATATATGACCACAGAAATAGAAAACAAAATATACACAAGTCTGTTTTTAAAAGGGTAGCATAGGGTGGGGAAGAGGATTGAAGCAGATTATAACAAGAATATTCTATACTCTGCATTCTTTTGCTTATTATGTAGTTTCGGATTTGAAAGTCACAAGCTCTCAGCTACTATTTAAAGTTCTAGTCATTGTTACTACTTGTATGGTAAAGTAAACATCAAGAATTCTTGAGTAAATTCTAGGGCAAGTCCACAAAATGGGGCTTGAGGAAGAAGAGAAAAGCATAGTTATCGCTCTATGAGATTTATAAAGATGACAGGCTACATGAAATGAAAATCGTATCTTGTTATTTCTTCAAAATCCACAGAGCTGTTTTATGTCTATTTACTTTTATATCTAAATCTAGCACCTAAAAATATGTCTCCTCATTATCAGTTTCTGTTTTTTCTCCTCCCTCAATTAGCATGACTTTGTTCGACGAGACCGGCCACTACGTGTCCTAATTGACCTCATACAGAGGACAAAAGATGCTGTTCGTGAGCTAGATAACCTACAGTACCGGAAAATGAAAAAAATCCTTTTCCAGGAGACACGAAATGGACCCTTGAATGAGTCGCAGGAAGATGAAGAAGTAGGTTGAGTTTATTTTAGCAGGCACTTATAGAATGCCTACTGTGTGAAAATGTTCTGGACCGGCGCGCTATGAAAAACACTTTGGGGAATAACAATGTAATTGATGTTCTGTGCCTTAAGAGACATGCAGAGTTGCAGAAGAGACATTCATAAAATAACTCTTATATAAGGCAAAATATGAAAAATGCTGTAGAGGGAGAGCACACGGCAGGGGTCCATAGTGGGGAGAGAAAAAGTCATCAGCTGGTGGGGATTAGTGAAGAGGTGGGCCGTTTCTGACAGGCAGGCCTAGGGCATTTTAGACTCAGGGAAGTGCGATGCTTTAGGAAGATTATCCTGGCATCAGAGTGTAAGATGGATTTGAATAGGTAACATTCTGGATAATAATCCATGCAAGAGGCAGTAAGGGTAGTGTCTATGGGAATCAGGGGGAAAGGAACACTTAAGAAACACTGTAGAGGTAGATTTGATAATACAGTGCTTCTCATTGACAGTGACAGTTGAGGAGGAATTTACGGTGACTGAGCATTTGAGCCTAGGTGACTAGAGTATGTCAATACCAAGAACGGAGAAAAAGAACCGAGGAGAAAGAGGAAGTTAAGCATGCTTTCAGTTTGATGCCTACTGAGTCTTAAGTTTCTGGCATCATATGCTACTGACACAGTGTACAGATGGAGGTTTCAAAGTAAGATGACTTTCTGGTTTCTCATTCAAATAACTTAAGAAGGATTGGTCAAAGGGAAGGGTAGTGACAACTGGGACACCTGAACGGAGATGTCTAGCATTTGGTTGGGAAATACAGATCCAGAACATAAGAAAGAGGTCTGGGTAAAGGATAGTTGGATGAGGGTCAAGGACATTAAAACGATGATGAATCAAGGAGCTGAATGTAGAATGAGACGAGGGTCCATGCCACATAAGAAGAGGGAGACCTGGTTGATAAAGGCATCACAGATGTTATGAGCGTACACAGCTTCAAGGAGGGAGCAGCCAATACCATCAGATGCCACAGAGCAGTCAAGTTAAATAAGGACCAAAAACAGTGCTAACTGGGTTTTACAAGTAGGGCCTTCTTGATGACCTTAGTAAAAGCAGTTTTACAGGAATAGTTAGGATAAATAGTAGATTACTGTGGGTTGTAGAATAAATGGGAAGTGAGAAGGCAGAGATAGCGAAAGTTGGTTATTTTAAGATTCGTAAATTTGGCCAAGAAGGAAAAGTGACAAAGGGCAGTAGGTAGAAAGGTACATACATATAGGGCAGCCCTCTTCATATTTATATGCAGAAGGAAAGGAGCCAGGACAGAGGCATTGGAGATAGAGGAAAGAGATTCAGTTAAAGAAGTAGGATCTCAGGAAGTGCATAACAGTAAGAGCATTAGTGCAGGGATTAGCCTTGAACAAAAGAAAGGACTCCTCTTCCTCTAAAAATAGATTAAAAAATAGGAAAAGAATGAAGAATGAATTTTAGTTTAGCTTTTTAATATAAAAGAAAATAAAATTATTTTATCAATAATTATAAAAATGAAGTTAAGAAAGCTGAATTGGAATATAAAGTCTCTTGATTGCATATATACAAATGAGCCCTTTTAATTGGGAAAATAAATCTATTAAAAATATAATGTATTATCTATCATTTTAAATTACCCAAATTACCTTTGTCAATGATTCCTTATATTACCATAGCTAAATAACAATTCATTAAAGTTATGTATGTACAGCATGGTTCTTTGAAAATAGGGGTTTTTTGGAGCTAAGTTTCTTTAATTATATTATTTAATCTTGTATCGAAAGATATCCCACTGTGATGGATAAATTATATGTTCTGATTATTTTATCACTTCTCAAATAGTAGTCTTTGGACGAGTAGTGATGAATACCAGTATTACTTGACAGATATATTTAATAAGATTACAGAGGTAAGCATGATAGAATTGCCTGAGGGAGGCAGAATTTAATTACCTGTCCAGGACAGTAGAATTAATATCCCTGCTTAGATATGAAGTTACTCAGTAATGACTTGCAAAGGACCATATTGTTTGTCAAATCTCTGAAAGCTCTCTTCACTCGCTTTGAGTTTCAAGTGATGACTGCCATGTTTGTAGATATCCTAGAGGTCCCCGGTTCAGTAGCCTGCGGTCTTTCCCTAGCACCCTGATGTTCCTGAAGGTCTCTCAGAAACCTGGCCTCGTTCTGATTACCGAATAGCAATACAGTAATATTATAGTCGCATATGACAGAGGAAAGCCCTGGCATAGCAGCATTTGGAGCCTTATGACCCATGTCCAGAATAGCCCCTGCAGAAGGCATAGAAGTGAATTGAAGGTGTCAGAAAATGGTAGGGGAGTAGTGGAGCCACTACATTAAAAGTAGAAAAGCAACTTGGCACTGCAAAATTGAGTGTACTTAATAGCTTAGTCAATGGATTGGTACTTTATCTCCAGTCGTTTTTTTTTTAACCCGAGTGCCCCATTTTTATAGGACAGCGAACATGGAACCAGCCTGAGCAGGGAATTGGACAGCCTGGGCAGCAACCATTCCATCCCAAGCATGTCTGTGAGCACAGGCAGCCAGAGCAGCAGTGTGAACAGCATGCAGGAGGTCATGGATGATAGCAGCTCGGAACTTGTGATGATGCATGATGATGAAAGCCCAGTAAATTCCAGTTCCTCTGTTGTGCACAGGAAGGTAAGTTTCATGGTCCCCTTCACAGCACTAGGCTTTGCCAATCATAATGAAGCCAGCTCAGGTCACTTAGCATCCAGATATTTTAGTTCCCCTTTTACAACTGAAATGTGGAACTCAACCTAGCATATGATAGTTCTTTAATGGTAAAAAGATAATGTAGGACTAGGCAAGCTGTATCTGTGCCAATTTCTTTTATTTATTTATTTATTTATTTATTTATTTATTTATTTATTGGCTGCGTTGGGTCTTCGTTGCTGTGCATAGGGTTTCTCTAGTTGCAGCGAGTGGGGCTACTATTTGTTGCAGTGCACAGGCTTCTCATTGTGGTAGCTTCTCTTTGTTGCACAGCATGGGCTCTACTCACACTGGCTCAGTAGTTGTGGCTCACCAGCTCTAGAGCGCAGGCTCAGTACTTGTGGCACATGGGCTTAGTTGCTCCATGGCATGTGGGATCTTCCCCAACCAGGGCTCGAACCCATGTCCCCTGCACTGGCAGGTGGAGTTTTAACCACTGCGCCACAAGGGAAGTCCCTGTGTACTTATTTTAATAAGTATCAGTGATCACGGTCTAATTCCAGTAGGTGAGCAAGTTTAAGAATTTTTTTTCACTTAGACGTCTATTAAGTGTGCATTTTTCTTGAGAGAAAAAGGAAATTGAACAGGTAAGGATGAAAGGCATGAGAAAATATTTTGGTGCCCAGTCATGAATAGTGGAGGAATTACATTTATTTTCTGAACTGATTAACTTATTCATTTATTCAACAAACATTGGTGGGGACCTTTATTATCTGCTAGGAACTATGGTAGGCCCTGTGGATACAGACAAAACAGACATGATGCCTTCATGGAGCTTATTATCTGTGAGGGAGAGTAAGCAAATAATCACACAAGTAACTTTATTACATTCTGGGTAAAAGGAGGACTTAATCTAGCAGGGAGTAGGGGCAAGTCTCCCCAATAAAGTGACATTTAAGCTAAAACTTCAGAAACAAATAGAAGTTAGCTACCTTGGGGTGAAAGATTGGGGTGAGTCAGGAAGCAGCATGTACAAAGGCCCTGTGACAAAAGGAACTTTGTATGTTCAAGGAAGAAGGGAAGGATCTGAGAGATTAGAGTTTGGTGAACTACGTAGAAAGTGAATTGAGACCAGAGAGACAGCAAGGACCCAGATTATTAGAAAACCGTAAAAGCATTTTGAGGAAAGGAGTGATGGCATGCAGATGCGGAAATCTGCTAAGAGTTCAGCATTGTCAGCTGTCCTTCTTTGAACTTGGGCAAGTGGTCATGTATTTGAAAGGTTGAAAAGAAGGTTTTGCTGGGGTCTCTTTTTGGAAGGAGCTATCATGGATGCTGATAGAGATCGACTTTTTCCTTTCCGTTACCTCTGGGGCTCCGTGGGGATAGAGAGCAAAAGAAGAGGAATTCTGTTGGATCTTTTTACTCCAGGACCTCTCAAATGAGCACCCAAAATTAGAAGAGAGACTCTACTGGCATAATCAACAAGAAAAAAGGCGCTGGTCTTGAACTCATTGGGGGTTTTAATTTTAATTTTTACATGCCAGTATAGAGCTTTCTTGTAATAATATGGGCCTTTCAATACTTTTTTCTCCTTGGTGTAATCAGTTAAGAAAGCCAGATGTTAATTTATAGTCTGAAATATCAACTGAGTAAAAGGGCAACCCACAGAATGGGAGAAAATATTTGCAAATCATCTATCTTATAAAGGATTAATATCCAGCATATATAGAGAACTCCTAAAACTCAACAACAGTGAAAAAACAACCTGAATCAAAAATGAGCAAAGGACTTGAATCAACATTTCTCCAAAGAAGATATAAAAATGGCCAGTAAACACATGAAAAGATGCTCAACATCATTAATTATTAGGGAATTCTAATCAAAACTACAATGAGATACCACCTCACACACATTAAGATGGCAACTATTAAAAAAAACCCAGCATATAACAAGCATTGGTGAGGATGTGGAGAGATTGGAACCCTGGTACACTATTGGTGGAAATGTAAAAGGGTACAGCCACTGTGGAAAATGGTATGGTGGTTCCTCAAAAAATTAAAAATAGAATTACCATATGATCCAGCAATTCCATTTCTCAGTATATATCCTAAAGCATTGAAAGCAGGGTCTCAAAGAGATTTTCGTACACTCATGTTCATAGCAACATGTTTCACAACAGCAAAGAGGTGGAAGCAATGTAAATGTCCATTGACAGATGAATGAATAAACAATATGTGGTATATATGTACAATGGAGTATTATTCAACCTTTAAAAGGAAGGAAATTCTGCCATATGCTACAATGTGGATGAACTGTGAAGACATTATGCTAAGTGAAATAAATGTGCCAGTCACAAAGAGACAAATACTGTATGGCTCTTAGGGTAGTCAGAATCATAGACAGAAAGTATAATGATGGTTACTAGGGATTGGGGGAGGGGATAAATGGGGAATTGTTATTTAATGGGTACAGAGCTTCAGTTTTACAAGGAGAAAAGAGTTATGGGAATGGATGATGGTGACAGTTATACAACATTATAAGTGTATTAGCACTGAACTGTACACTTGAAAATAATTCAGATGGTAACTTTATGTGTATTTTACCACAATGAAAAAAGGAAAAAATTATAAGCAGGCTAGAAGAATAGAATATATTGTATATAAAAACAATATTAAATAATCATATCTCTTCATGAAACCCATTTAGTCCTATACCGGAGCTTAAAATTATATTATCTTTAAACACAATAGAAGTCAATTATTCGGAAGTTTCATTATTTGTTGGTTTACTTGAATTCCTAAAAGTTTTCCACTTGGGAACATAAATAAAGTAGGATCTTAAACTCTCAATAGAAAGTTTTATATAGTAGACTCTAGGAATGAGGAAACTAGTTTAAAGTTCTGTCTGCCACTGTTAGTTTTATTTTACTTTAGACAAGTCACAAACCTCTCCGGGCCTAGTTTTCTCCATCTGTAAAATAAGGAGTTGTTCTGTATGATTTCCAAGGTTGCTTCCAGCTCTGAAATTCTGTGCTCAGGAGCAAGCTTCATCCATGCCTCACTCAGGACAAGGTGTGCTTTTACCTCCTACATTATGTATTTGGATTCCACTTAAGATTTCACTTGAAAAGGCTTTTTTTTCCCCTAAAAGCCAGTGCCCGGATCAGTCCCTTCTCCATGTAGATGGGATGGTAGCTACACTGTATTACGTATAGGTATGGGTAACGTGTTGCCTATGGGATTCTCCAGGAAGCAGAACGGAGATGGTTTGGCACAGCAGGATCTTGTTTTGTTTTAATTAGGAAGTCCCTTTGGGGTCAACACCTGTGGGAGGGAAGAGAAAGAAGCAGCACTGGGCAGAGGGCAAAGTTGAACCGAGATGCAGTCCAATGGCAGCCTCAACCAACCCCTCCAGGGAACTTTGGAGCTAAAATGGCCCTTCAGAGTTGTCCAAACTGGGCCAGAGTGGCCAGGGCTAGATCAGTCATTGCATATGCAGAACCTGGGAAGGGTGCAAACTTGGACAAGGCTGAAGGCTGCTCTCTCTGCAGCCCGTAGGAGAACTGACAGCCAAAGACGATTGCCGACAACAACTCCTTCCTTTAAAGGGGGATCTGGGCGGTGCATTTCTGGGTCTATTGTAATTTGTGACCACAAAGATTAGGAAAAAAAGCAATCAGTACTGTTTTATGAAACATTTTCCAGTTTTGTATTTCTAGAATCTTAGAAAAGCCTGTACATCACTAAATTATCATTTTATAAACAACGTTCTACCCATTTTCTCATTATCCTATTTTATTTTCTTTTTAATACTTGTCACTATCTAAAATTATATTATGTACTAATTTATCTATTATTTCATGAGCAGAGTATAAATTTCATCATGGCTAAAACTATAGTTACCTTGTCCTGCACTATATCTCAACACCTAAAACAGTGCCTGGCACAGCATAGGCTATGAAATGAATAAGTAAATAACTATGGAATGAATGAGGAACAGACAAAAAGTACACAGTGAATGAACTAAATACCAGATACTAAACACCATCCTGTTTTGGTTCACTGAACATAATGGATTAAAAGGGTTAAATAATATTAAATACCTTTATGGTTTGAAAGACTAAAATAAATAGTTTTTCTCCAATAATAGTACTCTAGACAATAAGAACATGCTTAATAAATATTAAAATATAAGAATAAGAGTGGAGAATTTTTTCCCCCACCCTTGACTGTTACAATCAAGACTGCAGACATATCCTAAATTAGTCGAATCATATATATGACCAGATGACCATTTTATATAGGAAGTAAACTTACTTTTAAAGGCCATGTGTAACTGGTAAGGGCATGGTTTGCAATTAACTGTTCTGCATCCAGAATAAAGATGCCCTGATTTTAAGAGGACAGTTCTATCACAGATCAAGTCCAAAAAATATGAAGTGGGACACTGAAAATTTTCCTTTAACATCAGGATTTCGGGTTACTTCTCTACAATCTTTGCCTCTACTCTGGTCTTTCCCAGGCCCTGAAGGGATCCTAATCTAACCTTCCCTTTGAGCAAGAATGATTTGATAAGTCTAAAGGTATATTCTGACAACATAAACTTTAGGCACTTATTTCTTTTCCTCTTACTGGTGTTGCCGCACTGCTTTTTCCAATAACAAGAATATCACCTCATCTCTAGACTGTTAGCTTCTCGAGGACATCTCTCTTCACGTACCACCTAGATGGGTGTCTGTCACACAGTAAGCACTCAATAAATGTTTTGTGAACGAAAATGAAGATGAACTTTTATAGGACACAACCCTACACCTCAGTCCTTGATGACTCACAAATGAGTCCAGGGCAAACTCTTAATCCAGATTAGTTTTTTTTGTTGTAGCCTAGGCTGCCTCTGAGCCTCCACCCTACACCTTAAAACCATTGGGTGTACAGCAGTAGCAAACAGATTTTAATATCACCCTAAGCAACAAAGTCTATTTTTTTAAATTTGTCAGTTAAAAGGTATCTTTTATTTTGTTTAAGTCTAAAATCAATTACTGTTGCTTGCTGCTGCCTTCTATTAATATAGATCACGAGACTTTAATATATTAAAACTCTTTGTTTATTAATCAATTTGTTGTTTCTAGTATGCCTAATGAACTCTAGTCACCATGGCCCTCTTTTAGAGATTATTTTTGAAAAATCATTCTCTTCTAACTCCTAAAGCTTTACTTGACCTTTCCTATTAGTCAATGTTAGTGGGTTTTTTTCTTCCCCCTTCTTTAAAAAAAGAACAGCTTTCACCATTTTCGTGGGAGGAAAAAAAGAGAAATGTCCTTGAGGGGATAGGATGTTCTAGTTTAATTTTCACTTGCTTCAGTGGCCTTTCCTGTTATTTTTGCTGAAGAGAGAGGCAGGTTCTTTGACTCTTCAACTCACGTTTGGCAGAGTAAAAGTAAATTAACATATGAAGGCAATGTTTCTTAAACGGAGCAGTCATACAAAACACCTCTCTATAGTAACATCTTTATCCTCTGCTTTCTGCTAGCCATTTTCTCTCCCCAGTAGCTGTCCTTCCAGGTGAAGATATCCTTTTCCATCTTCTCGCCTTCCTCTGGCCCCAGCTTTTGATAGCTGTACCTGCTTAGGCAATCATTTAATCATTTTGAACAAAATGAAAGAGATGGTGGGTTTGCTGATCCCTTCTCCACAGCGTGAAAAGTATGGGAATCTATAAAAAGATGTCTCGTCACCAGAAAAAAAGCCATTTTTAGGTCCGCTTCCCCCCACCCCGGTCCCGCCCTGCCATGTAAAGGTGTGCTTGTGTGTGTGTCACTGTTTTGCGACTTCCTTAGAGTACAGAGTGGCAGGTTTTTATGAAATACAAATTTGAATTCAGTTAAATAATAACAAAGAAAGTGTCATTTTTTTCAGAATCTCCTCAGACCTATATTCTTGAGCTTATTTATTCAGCAAACATTTTTTGAATGCCCACAAAGTATCAAGCACTATGCTAGGTGCCGGGAAAACAGATTTTTCAAACCACATTTACTCTGCCTTCAAAAAGCTCACAGTCTCATGCACAGGCGAGTATAAGTATGATGAGGAGTGTGATAAAGGTATATGCAAAGCATAACAGAATCCAGTAGAGTGATTTCCAAGGTTAATTTCAAGTTAACCTAGAAACTCTGAACAAGTGACCACACCATGAATCCTCATTTCGGAAGCATAAATAGTCAGACATTTAGGGAAAAACTTCTAAATAAAAGTAAAGCCCTTTGTCCAGGGAATAATAGTAAAGTTTTTAATCTGAAGACATTTTACTTTTTATAAAGAAAGGACATTATAAATTTACCAGGTTAACACAGACTTACTTAAAACTGGTCCCCAATTCATATTGGTATTTCAAAGAGCTATTTTGTTCGTTCCTGGATGAGAATGTTTTAAGGATAAATTATAAACAAGTCATATATTTTGTCTTGTTAAGGTAGAACATGATATTTGTTCTTAAACTTGTGAAATCATTCTTCAACATCAAAGAAGATGTTGGTCCTCTCATCAACATTTGTAAATCATATGCAGCGGTGCTTAACTGCGTAAAATAGCAAATTCACCCTTTCCAGTATTGATCTTAAAATGTGTTCAGGTCGGAAACTCTGGGAGGCAAGTATAGTCATTTTCAAAGGGGCTGCTACTCGAAGGGGTGGTGAAACCAACAGACCACATACCCAGTAAAGCTGATAGTTTAATTTGTTCTTACTTGCTTCTCAAGTCACATTGCCCTCATTTTAAAATTGCTTCACTATTTAAGTTGTCTGCAGAGTTTTGAACTTGTTTTCAGCAATGGTGTTGAATATTTTAAAATTTATTTCCCTATGTACTTGGATATCCACTGTTAGACTAAAATATTGCCTCATCCTGTGGTCTCTTGTATAATATTTGGAGACTTAGTGTTGGTGATCTCTGTTATGAAGCTAGTACAAAAACTAAGTATTCTTTTATAAATTTTTTTTAAATTTTAAGGAGATGCAAGGGATTATACTTTTAGCGTTAGCATTATTTACTATATTTAAAGTAGATTAAAATTTTTGACCTCTTCTCTCAGACTAACTTCTAAAATAGCATTATTTTTTAAATATACCTTAGTGGGTTATTTAATTAGCTACATGTCGACTAAAATCACTATGGTCTCAAGTTTTAATTTTTCCAGTGTATTCCAATACCCTTGAGTTTAAAAACTTAGCAAATATGATGTGACTTTTAATTTGATAAGGAGGATCCTAACCTACAAGTGTTAATTTTTATCTGAGAGAAAACAACTAATATTAAAGTTACACATATTTGCATATGAATGTGTTTTGTTTTATTCTGTTATGTGAATAGTGTGGATTCCACAGGTTAGCTTTGTAAATCAAGTTATCAAAATTTGAAATTTAGCTGCTGCCACAGCATTGAAGGGCTCCCTCTCAGTAAGTACACTTAATGTTAGCTAAGTAATACTCACCAAAACTCTGACCTGTCAAACCACAGGCCTCTACCTAGCCTATCTCTTCTGATTGCTAGCATTTAGAAGCATCTTGCTTTTCTGGGATTATAATATTAAGTAAGAGCAATTTTGGAGTTAATGTAATTTATTAATAAATATCCAGCAATATGAATGGTAGTAGATCCCAGTGCCTTCCTCTCTAGAACCTTAAACCTAGATGTATAAATCCCACACCTAATCTCTCTTTGCCTGCTGAAATAAAAATTTAGATTTCCCAGGAAATAACGTAGAAAATTCTAAATTGACCTATCAAGCATTTTTTTATAAATTGCAAAAATATGGGTTGAGATGCATTTTTAATCTATAGCACTATCTAATAGAACTTTATGCAGTGATAGAAATTATCTGTATCTGCACTGTTCACTGTGGTAGCCATAGTTAGTGGCTAGCTTGAAACACAGCTGGTGTGACTTAGAAACTGAATTTTACATTTTATTTAATTAAAATATCCATGTGGCTAAAGGGTATCTTATTGGACAGCACAGCAGTAGAATATCCCTTGAATTTGATATATATGCCTTCAATGGCATTAAAGGTCCCTTCATTATTTGAAAACAAAATAGACCACAATACAGTAAATTAAAAAAAAAAATCTCTAAATATAGACGCAATGGTAAATACCTTCCCAACATTCTGAAGTATTCTGATTTTATAAAAGGGAAAAGAAAATCAACCCAATGATGAATTTAATCATGGGTCTTCTCTTTTACATAGAAACCTGGATGTAAAATTTAATTTTCCTCAAGGAGTTTATGTGTTTTGACTTTTCAGCATTTTACACTGTATAATAAAATTTTGTATTTTTTAAAACTCTTTAATTTTGTTTACTGATGAAGAAAAGAGCCATTATAAAAAATTTCAAATAGTCATGGACAAAATGCAAAATTGACTTCTCACAATGGTTTCTCCTCAAACCCTAGGGCAGTAAGAGAATTAATTTCTCCTTCCCCGTGCTGAACATGTACTATTTGAAAATCCCCCATGGTTGTACATGTTTCTGAGCTATTAATTATTATAGTATCTTTTTTTCTGAAAGGTTAGTGCTACTTACTGACTGGCCTCTCCATCTTTTATCGAGCAAAGCATTGCGCTTTGAAAGCATTTACCCCTTTAAAAGTCATTTCAGTTGCATTTAAGAAACATCCATTATTATCTTTCCAAGGAATGTTATTTTTCACTGGGCGTTACAATAAGATTAATCATCTTTGCCTGTCAAGAAGCCCAGACCTGATTAAATCAGTCAAGGACATTAAATTTCAGCTTTACTCACTCTGGTGACCATACCGACACTGAGTTGAGGAAGAATTTGTGAAAGTATCATTTTGTTAAAATTGTATGCCTGTCTCTTTAAATCTAAAAAAAAAAATCCTTTCAGAAGCTGTAGAGAGAAGGTGCTAGAACTGTGTACGATCATGACTGGAAAGCAGGATCCCTCAGTGACTGCCGAATCTTCCCAGCACAAGATAGAGAGGCAGCCCAGCACAAGCCTACACTGGTTCTAGGCAGAACGATGATCCTACCGAACAGATCTCAAATAAAATTAAATTGAGAAAGCAGATCTTTCAAGGGAATGAGGCGGAGGCTCGCTTTTATGTTAAAAGCCACCAGCATCCTCCTTGCTAGACATGGACATGACATTTTTAAAGGAATTATTTGGTTACAGCGT